>NC_064647.1:29979507-32379507 GCF_023864345.2 Schistocerca serialis cubense
AAGACTGGCTCTTCTTACTGTCTATGTTTTGAACCATTTCTGTGCCACTAGTTATAGATTCCGATGCTTCACTTCAGGTTTACTGTATCCCTCTGAGCTTCTTATTGACGATGAAACACAGAAATTGCATCGGAATTATATACTTAAGTACAAGAAGACAGACCCTTCTTACTGTCTATGTTTTTAACCATTCCTAAGACACTAGTTATAGATTCCGATGCTTCACTTCAGGTTTACTGTATGCCTCTGACCTTCGTATTGCCGATGAAACACAGAAATTGCATCGGAATTAAATACAAAAGGCACAATGCTGACTCAAGTACCAGAAGACTGACTCTTCTTACTGTCTATGTTTTGAACCATTCCTGTGACACTAGTTATAGATTCCGATGCTTCACTTCAGGTTTACTGTATCCCTCTGAGCTTCTTATTGACTATGAAACACAGAAATTGCATCGAAATTATATACAAAAGGCACAGTGCCGACATAAGTACAAGAAGATTGACTCTTCTTACCGTCTATGTTTTGAACCATTCCTGTGACACTAGTTATAGATTCCGATGCTTCACTTCAGGTTTACTGTATCCCTTTGACCTTCTTATTGACGATGAAACACAGAAATTGCATCTTATTTAAATACAAAAGGCACAATGCCGACTTAAGTTCAAGATGAGTGACTCCTCTTACTGTCTATGATTTGAACCATTCCTGTGACACTAGTTACAGATTCCGATGTTTCACTTCAGGTTTACTGTATGCCTCTGACCTTCGTATTGCCGATGAAACACAGAAATTGCATCGGAATTAAATACAAAAGGCACAATGCCGAATTAAGTACAAAAAGACTGCCTCTTCTTACTGTCTATGTTTTGAACCATTCCTGTGACACAAGTTATAGATTCCGATGCTTGACTTAAGGTTTACTGTATCCCTCTGACCTTCTTATTGACGATGAAACACAGAAATTGCATCGGAATTAAATACAAAAAGCACAATGCCGACTGAAGTACAAGAAGACTGGCTCTTCTTACTGTCTATGTTTTGAACCATTTCTGTGACACTAGTTATAGATTCCGATGCTTCACTTCAGATTTACTGTATCCCTCTGAGCTTCTTATTGACGATGAAACACAGAAATTGCATCGGAATTATATACTTAAGTACAAGAAGACTGACCTTTCTTACTGTCTATGTTTTTAAACATTCCTAAGACACTAGTTATAGATTCCGATGCTTCACTTCAGGTTTACTGTATGCCTCTGACCTTCGTGTTGCCGATGAAACACAGAAATTGCATCGGAATTAAATACAAAAGGCACAATGCCGACTTAAGTACAAAAAGACTGACACTTCTTACTGTCTATGTTTTGAACCATTCCTGTGACACAAGTTATAGATTCCGATGCTTCACTTCAGGTTTACTGTATGCCTCTGACCTTCGTATTGCCGATGAAACACAGAAATTGCATCGGAATTAAATAGAAAATGCACAATGCCAACTTCAGTACAAGTTAACTGACTCTTTTTCCTGTCTATGTTTTGAACCATTCCTGTGACAATAGTTATGGATTCCGATACTTCGCTTCAGGTTTACTGTATCCCTCTATCCTTCTTATTGACGACGAAACACAGAAATTGGATCGGAAATAAATACAAAAGGCACAATGCCGACTCAAGTAAAAGAAGACTGACTCTTCTTACTGACTATGTTTTGAACCATTCCTGTGACACTAGTTATAGATTCCGATGCTTCACTTCATTTTTACTGTATCTCTTTGACCTTCTTATTGACGATGAAACACAGAAATTGCATCGGAATTCAATACAAAAGGCACAATGCCGACTCAAGTACAAGAAGACTGGCTCTTCTTACTGTCTATGTTTTGAACCATTTCTGTGACACTAGTTATAGATTCCGATGCTTCACTTCAGGTTTACTGTATCCCTCTGACCTTCTTATTGATGAAGAAACACAGATATTGCTTCGGAATTAATTACAAAAGTCACAATGCCGACTTAAGTACAAGAAGACTGACCCTTCTTACTGTCTATGTTTTGAACCATTCCTGTGACACTAGTTATAGATTCCGATGCTTCACTTCAGGTTTACTGTATCACTCTGACCTTCGTATTGACGATTAAACACAGAAATTGCATCGGAATTAAATACAAGAGGCACAATGCCGACTTAAGTACAAAAAGACTGACTCTTCTTACTGTCTATGTTGTGAACCATTCCTGTGACACTAGTTATAGATTCCGTTGCTTCATTTCAGGTTTACTGTATCCCTCTGACCTTCTTATTGACAATGTAACACAGAAATTGCATCTGAATTTAATACAAAAGCATAATGCTGACTTAAGTACAAGATAACTGACTCTTCTTACTGTCTATGTGTTGAACCATTCCTGTCACACAAGTTATAGATTCCGATGCTTCACTTCAGGTTTACCGTATCCCTCTGAGCTTCTTATTGACTATGAAACACAGAAATTGCATCGAAATTATATACAAAAGGCACAATGCCGACTTAAGTAAAAGAAGACTGTTTCTTCTTACTGTCTATGTTTTGAACCATTCCTGTGACACTAGTTATAGATTCCGATGCTTCACTTCAGGTTTACTGTATACCTTTGACCTTCCTATTGACGATGAAAGACAGAAATTGCATCTTAATAAAATACAAAAGGCACAATGCCGACTTAAGTGCAAGAAGAGTGACTCTTCTTACTGTCTATGATTTGAACCATTCCTGTGACACTAGTTACAGATTCCGATGTTTCACTTCAGGTTTACTGTTTCCCTCTGACCGTCTGATTGACGATAAAACACAGAATTTGCATCTGAATTAAATACAAAAGGCACAATGCCGACTGAAGTACAAGAAGACTGGCTCTTCTTACTGTCTATGTTTTGAACCATTTCTGTGACACTAGTTATAGATTCCGATGCTTCACATCAGGTTTACTGTATCCCTATGACCTTCGTATTGACGAAGAAACACAGATATTGCATCGGAATTAAATACAAAAGGCACAATGCCGACTTATGTACAAGAAGACTGACCCTTCTTACTGTTAATGTTTGAACCATTCCTGTGACACTAGTTATAGATTCCGATGCTTCACTTCAGGTTTACTGTATCCCTCTGAGCTATGAAACACAGAAATTGCATCGAAATTATATACAAAAAGCACAATGCCGGCATAAGTACAAGAAGACTGACTCTTCTTACTGTCTATGTTTTGAACCATTCCTGTGACACTAGTTATAGATTCAGATGCTTCACTTCAGGTTTACTGTATCCCTCTGACCTTCTTATTGACGATGAAACACAGAAATTGCATCGGAATTAAATACAAAAGGCACAATGCCGACTTAAGTACAAGAAGAGTGACTCCTCTTACTGTCTATCATTTGAACCATTCCTGTGACACTAGTTACAGGTTCCGATGTTTCACGTCAGGTTTACTGTATCCCTCTGACCTTCTTATTGACGATGAAACACAGAATTTGCATCGGAATTAATTACAATAGGCACAATGCCGACCGAAGTACAAGAAGACTGGCTCTTCTTACTGTCTATGTTTTGAACCATTTCTGTGACACTAGTTATAGATTCCGATGCTTCACATCAGGTTTACTGTATCCCTATGACCTTCGTATTGACGAAGAAACACAGATATTGCATCGGAATTAAATACAAAAGGCACAATGCCGACTTAAGTACAAGAAGACTGACCCTTCTTACTGTCTATGTTTGAACCATTCCTGTGACACTAGTTATAGATTCCGATGCTTCACTTCAAGTTTACTGTATCCCTCTGAGCTATGAAACACAGAAATTGCATCGAAATTATATACAAAAAGCACAATGCCGACATAAGTACAAGAAGACTGACTCTTCTTACTGTCTATGTTTTGAACCATTCCTGTGACACTAGTTATAGATTCAGATGCTTCACTTCAGGTTTACTGTATCCCTCTGACCTTCTTATTGACGATGAAACACAGAAATTGCATCGGAATTAAATACAAAAGGCACAATGCCGACTTAAGTACAAGAAGAGTGACTCCTCTTACTGTCTATGATTTGAACCATTCCTGTGACACTAGTTACAGATTCCGATGTTTCACGTCAGGTTTACTGTATCCCTCTGACCTTCTTATTGACGATGAAACACATTATTTGCATCGGAATTAAATACAAAAGGCACAATGCCGACTGAAGTACAAGAATCCTGGCTCTTCTTACTTTCTATGTTTTGAACCATTTTTGTGACACTAGTTACAGATTCCGATGCTTCACTTCAGGTTTACTGTATCCCTCTGACTTTCTTATTGACGAAGAAACACAGATATTGCATCGGAATTAAATACAAAAGGCACAATGCCGACTTAAGTACAAGAAGACTGACACTTCTTACTGTCTATGCTTTTAACCAATCCTAAGACACTAGTTATTGATTCCGATGCTTCACTTCAGGTTTACTGTATGCCTCTGACCTTCGTATTGCCGATGAAACACAGAAATTGCATCGGAATTAAATACAAAAGGCACAATGCCGACTTAAGTACAAAAAGACTGCCTCTTCTTACTGTCTATGTTTTGAACCATTCCTGTGACACAAGTTATAGATTCCGATGCTTGACTTAAGGTTTACTGTATCCCTCTGACCTTCTTATTGACGATGAAACACAGAAATTGCATCGGAATTAAATACAAAAAGCACAACGCCGACTGAAGTACAAGAAGACTGGCTCTTCTTACTGTCTATGTTTTGAACCATTTCTGTGACACTAGTTATAGATTCCGATGCTTCACTTCAGATTTACTGTATCCCTCTGAGCTTCTTATTGACGATGAAACACAGAAATTGCATCGGAATTATATACTTAAGTACAAGAGGACTGACCTTTCTTACTGTCTATGTTTTTAAACATTCCTAAGACACTAGTTATAGATTCCGATGCTTCACTTCAGGTTTACTGTATGCCTCTGACCTTCGTGTTGCCGATGAAACACAGAAATTGCATCGGAATTAAATACAAAAGGCACAATGCCGACTTAAGTACAAAAAGACTGACACTTCTTACTGTCTATGTTTTGAACCATTCCTGTGACACAAGTTATAGATTCCGATGCTTCACTTCAGGTTTACTGTATGCCTCTGACCTTCGTATTGCCGATGAAACACAGAAATTGCATCGGAATTAAATAGAAAATGCACAATGCCAACTTCAGTACAAGATAACTGACTCTTTTTCCTGTCTATGTTTTAAACCATTCCTGCGACAATAGTTATGGATTCCGATACTTCGCTTCAGGTTTACTGTATCCCTCTAACCTTCTTATTGACGATGAAACACAGAAATTGGATCGGAATTAAATACAAAAGGCACAATGCCGACTCAAGTACAAGAAGACTGACTCTTCTTACTGACTATGTTTTGAACCATTCCTGTGACACTAGTTATAGATTCCGATGCTTCACTTCAAGTTTACTGTATCCCTCTGAGCTATGAAACACAGAAATTGCATCGAAATTATATACAAAAAGCACAATGCCGACATAAGTACAAGAAGACTGACTCTTCTTACTGTCTATGTTTTGAACCATTCCTGTGACACTAGTTATAGATTCAGATGCTTCACTTCAGGTTTACTGTATCCCTCTGACCTTCTTATTGACGATGAAACACAGAAATTGCATCGGAATTAAATACAAAAGGCACAATGCCGACTTAAGTACAAGAAGAGTGACTCCTCTTACTGTCTATGATTTGAACCATTCCTGTGACACTAGTTACAGATTCCGATGTTTCACGTCAGGTTTACTGTATCCCTCTGACCTTCTTATTGACGATGAAACACATTATTTGCATCGGAATTAAATACAAAAGGCACAATGCCGACTGAAGTACAAGAATCCTGGCTCTTCTTACTTTCTATGTTTTGAACCATTTTTGTGACACTAGTTACAGATTCCGATGCTTCACTTCAGGTTTACTGTATCCCTCTGACCTTCTTATTGACGAAGAAACACAGATATTGCATCGGAATTAAATACAAAAGGCACAATGCCGACTTAAGTACAAGAAGACTGACACTTCTTACTGTCTATGTTTTTAACCAATCCTAAGACACTAGTTATTGATTCCGATGCTTCACTTCAGGTTTACTGTATGCCTCTGACCTTCGTATTGCCGATGAAACACAGAAATTGCATCGGAATTAAATACAAAAGGCACAATGCCGACTTAAGTACAAAAAGACTGCCTCTTCTTACTGTCTATGTTTTGAACCATTCCTGTGACACAAGTTATAGATTCCGATGCTTGACTTAAGGTTTAGTGTATCCCTCTGACCTTCTTATTGACGATGAAACACAGAAATTGCATCGGAATTAAATACAAAAAGCACAACGCCGACTGAAGTACAAGAAGACTGGCTCTTCTTACTGTCTATGTTTTGAACCATTTCTGTGACACTAGTTATAGATTCCGATGCTTCACTTCAGATTTACTGTATCCCTCTGAGCTTCTTATTGACGATGAAACACAGAAATTGCATCGGAATTATATACTTAAGTACAAGAGGACTGACCTTTCTTACTGTCTATGTTTTTAAACATTCCTAAGACACTAGTTATAGATTCCGATGCTTCACTTCAGGTTTACTGTATGCCTCTGACCTTCGTGTTGCCGATGAAACACAGAAATTGCATCGGAATTAAATACAAAAGGCACAATGCCGACTTAAGTACAAAAAGACTGACACTTCTTACTGTCTATGTTTTGAACCATTCCTGTGACACAAGTTATAGATTCCGATGCTTCACTTCAGGTTTACTGTATGCCTCTGACCTTCGTATTGCCGATGAAACACAGAAATTGCATCGGAATTAAATAGAAAATGCACAATGCCAACTTCAGTACAAGATAACTGACTCTTTTTCCTGTCTATGATTTAAACCATTCCTGTGACAATAGTTATGGATTCCGATACTTCGCTTCAGGTTTACTGTATCCCTCTAACCTTCTTATTGACGATGAAACACAGAAATTGGATCGGAATTAAATACAAAAGGCACAATGCCGACTCAAGTACAAGAAGACTGACTCTTCTTACTGACTATGTTTTGAACCATTCCTGTGACACTAGTTATAGATTCCGATGCTTCACTTCATTTTTACTGTATCTCTTTGACCTTCTTATTGACGATGAAACACAGAAATTGCATCGGAATTCAATACAAAAGGCACAATGCCGACTCAAGTACAAGAAGACTGGCTCTTCTTACTGTCTATGTTTTGAACCATTTCTGTGACACTAGTTATAGATTCCGATGCTTCACTTCAGGTTTACTGTATCCCTCTGACCTTCTTATTGATGAAGAAACACAGATATTGCTTCGGAATTAATTACAAAAGTCACAATGCCGACTTAAGTACAAGAAGACTGACCCTTCTTACTGTCAATTTTTTGAACCATTCCTGTGACACTAGTTATAGATTCCGATGCTTCACTTCAGGTTTACTGTATCACTCTGACCTTCGTATTGACGATTAAACACAGAAATTGCATCGGAATTAAATACAAAAGGCACAATGCCGACTTAAGTACAAAAAGACTGACTCTTCTTACTGTCTATGTTGTGAACCATTCCTGTGACACTAGTTATAGATTCCGTTGCTTCACTTCAGGTTTACTGTATCCCTCTGACCTTCTTATTGACAATGAAACACAGAAATTGCATCTGAATTTAATACAAAAGCATAATGCTGACTTAAGTACAAGAAAACTGACTCTTCTTACTGTCTATGTGTTGAACCATTCCTGTCACACTAGTTATAGATTCCGATGTTTCACTTCAGGTTTACCGTATCCCTCTGAGCTTCTTATTGACTATGAAACACAGAAATTGCATCGAAATTATATACAAAAGGCACAATGCCGACTTAAGTAAAAGAAGACTGACTCTTCTTACTGTCTATGTTTTGAACCATTCCTGTGACACTAGTTATAGATTCCGATGCTTCACTTCAGGTTTACTGTATACCTTTGACCTTCCTATTGACGATGAAAGACAGAAATTGCATCTTAATAAAATACAAAAGGCACAATGCCGACTTAAGTGCAAGAAGAGTGACTCTTCTTACTGTCTATGATTTGAACCATTCCTGTGACACTAGTTACAGATTCCGATGTTTCACTTCAGGTTTACTGTTTCCCTCTGACCTTCTTATTGACGATAAAACACAGAATTTGCATCGGAATTAAATACAAAAGGCACAATGCCGACTGAAGTACAAGAAGACTGGCTCTTCTTACTGTCTATGTTTTGAACCATTTCTGTGACACTAGTTATAGATTCCGATGCTTCACATCAGGTTTACTGTATCCCTATGACCTTCGTATTGACGAAGAAACACAGATATTGCATCGGAATTAAATACAAAAGGCACAATGCCGACTTATGTACAAGAAGACTGACCCTTCTTACTGTCTATGTTTGAACCATTCCTGTGACACTAGTTATAGATTCCGATGCTTCACTTCAGGTTTACTGTCTCCCTCTGACCTTCATATTGACATTGAAACACAGAAATTGCATCGGAATTAAATACAAAAATCACAATGCCGACTTAAGTACATGAAGAGTGACTCTTCTTACTGTCTATGATTTGAACCATTCCTGTGACACTAGTTACAGATTCCGATGTTTCACTTCAGGTTTACTGTATCCCTCTGACCTTCTTATTGACGATGAGAGACAGAATTTGCATCGGAATTAATTACAAAAGGCGCAATGCCGACTTAAGTACAGAAAGACTGACTCTTTTTACAGTCTATGTTTTGAACCATTCCTGTGACACAAGTTATAGATTCCGATGCTTCACTTAAGATTTACTGTACCCCTCTGACCTTCTTATTGACGATGGAACACAGAAATTGCATCGGAATTAAATACAAAAGGCACAATGCCGACTTAAGTACAAAATGACTGACTCTTCTTACTGTCTATGTTTTGGACCATTCCTGTGACACTAGTTATAGATTCCGTTGCTTCACTTCAGGTTTACTGTATCCCTCTGACCTTCTTATTGACGATGAACCACAGAAATTGCATCGGAATTAAATACAAAAGGCACAATGTAGACTTAAGTACAAGAAAACTGACTCTTCTTACTGTCTATGTTTTGAACCGTTCCTGTGACACTAGTTATTGGTTCCGATGCTTCACTTCAGGTTTACTGTATCCCTCTGACCTTCTTATTGACGAAGAAACACAGATATTGCATCGGAATTAAATACAAAAGGCACAATGCCGACTTAAGTACAAGAAGACTGACCCTTCTTACTTTCTATGATTTTAACCATTCCTAAGACACTAGTTATAGATTCCGATGCTTCACTTCAGGTTTACTGTATGCCTCTGACCTTCGTATTGCCGATGAAACACAGAAATTGCATCGGAATTAAATACAAAAGGCACAGTGCCGACTTAAGTACCGAAAGACTGACTCTTTTTACAGTCTATGTTTTGAACCATTCCTGTGACACAAGTTATAGATTCCGATGCTTCACTTAAGATTTACTGTATCCCTCTGACCTTCTTATTGACGATGGATCACAGAAATTGCATCGGAATTAAATACAAAAGGCACAATGCCGACTTAAGTACAAAATGACTGACTCTTCTTACTGTCTATGTTTTGAACCATTCCTGTGACACAAGTTATAGATTCCGATGCTTCACTTCAGGTTTACTGTATGCCTCTGACCTTCGTATTGCCGATGAAACACAGAAATTGCATCGGAATTAAGTACAAAATGCACAATGCCGACTTAAGTACAAGAAGACTGTCTCCTGCTACTGTCTATGTTTTGAACCATTCCTGTGACACTAGTTATAGATTCCGATGCTTCACTTCAGGTTTACTGTATCCCTCGGACCTTCTTATTGACGATGAAACACAGAAATTGGATCGGAATTAAATACAAAAGGCACAATGCTGACTCAAGTACAAGAAGACTGACTCTTCTTACTGACTATGTTTTTAACCACTCCTGTGACACTAGTTATAGTTTCCGATGCTTCACTTCATTTTTACTGTATCCCTCTGACCTTCTTATTGACGATGAAACACAGAAATTGCATCGGAATTCAAAACAAAAGGCACAATGCCGACTCAAGTACAAGAAGACTGGCTCTTCTTACTGTCTATGTTTTGAACCATTTCTGTGACACTAGTTATAGATTCCGATGCTTCACTTCAGGT
Organism: Schistocerca serialis cubense; assembly: GCF_023864345.2. Classification (NCBI taxonomy): domain Eukaryota; kingdom Metazoa; phylum Arthropoda; class Insecta; order Orthoptera; family Acrididae; genus Schistocerca; species Schistocerca serialis. The sequence continues at coordinate 29,989,797 of NC_064647.1, forward strand.
TTACTGTATCCCTCTGACCTTCTTATTGATGAAGAAACACAGATATTGCATCGTAATTAATTACAAAAGTCACAATGCCGACTTAAGTACAAGAAGACTGACCCTTCTTACTGTCTATGTTTTAGACCATTCCTGTGACACTAGGAATAGATTCCGATGCTTCACTTCAGGTTTACTGTATCCCTCTGATCTTCGTATTGACGATGAAACACAGAAATTGCATCGGAATTAAATACAAAAGGCACAATGCCGACTTAAGTACAAAAAGACTTACTCTTCTTACTGTCTATGTTTTGGACCATTCCTGTGACACTAGTTATAGATTCCGTTGCTTCAGTTCAGGTTTACTGTATCCCTCTGACCTTCTTATTGACAATGAAACACAGAAATTGCATCTGAATTAAATACAAGAGCACAATGACGACTTAAGTACAAGAAAACTGACTCTTCTTACTGTCTATGTGTTGAACCATTCCTGTCACACTAGTTATAGATTCCGATGCTTCACTTCAGGTTTACTGTATCCATCTGAGCTTCTTATTGACAATGAAACACAGAAATTGCATCGGAATTAAATACAAAAAGCATAATGCCGACTCAAGTACAAGTAGCCTCTCTCTTCTTACTGTATATGTTTTGAACCTTTCCTGTGAGACCGGTTTTAGATTCCGATGCTTCACTTCAGGTTTACTGTATCCCTTGGACCTTCTTATTGACGACGAACACAGAAATTGCATCGTAATTAAATAGAAAATGCACAATGCCGACTTCAGTACAAGATAACTGACTCTTTTTCCTATCTATGTTTTGAACCATTTCTGTGACACTAGTTATGGATTCCAATGCTTCACTTCTGGTTTACTGTATCCCTCTGACCGTCGTATTGACGATGAAACACAGAAATGGCATAGGAATTAAATACAAAAGGCACAATGCCGACTCAAGTACAAGAAGACTGGCTCTTCTTACTGTCTATGTTTTGAACCATTCCTGTGACACTTAGTTATTGATTCCGATGCTTCACTTCAGGTTTACTGTATCCCTCTGACCTTCTTATTGACGATGAAACACAGAAATTTCATCGGAATTAAATACAAAAGGCACAATGCAGACTTAAGTACAAGTAAACTGACCCTTCTTACTGTCTATGTTTTGAACCATTCCTGTGACACTAGTTATAGATTCCGATGCTTCACTTCAGGTTTACTGTATCCCTCTGAGCTATGAAACACAGAAATTGCATCGGAATTATATACAAAAAGCACAATGCCGACATAAGTACAAGAAGACTGACTCTTCTTACTGTCTATGTTTTGAACCATTCCTGTGACACTAGTTATAGATTCAGATGCTTCACTTCAGGTTTACTGTATCCCTCTGACCTTCTTATTGACGATGAAACACAGTAATTGCATCGGAATTAAATACAAAAGGCACAATGCCGACTTAAGTACAAGAAGAGTGACTCCTCTTACTGTCTATGATTTGAACCATTCCTGTGACACTAGTTACAGATTCCGATGTTTCACGTCAGGTTTACTGTATCCCTCTGACCTTCTTATTGACGATGAAACACAGAATTTGCATCGGAATTAATTACAATAGGCACAATGCCGACTGAAGTACAAGAAGACTGGCTCTTCTTACTGTCTATGTTTTGAACCATTTCTGTGACACTAGTTATAGATTCCAATGCTACACTTCAGGTTTACTGTATCACTCTGACCGTCGTATTGATGATGAAACACAGAAATTGCATCGGAATTAAATACAAAAGGCACAATGCTGACTTAAGTACAAATAGACTGACTCTTCTTACTGTCTATGTTTTGAACCATTCCTGTGACACTAGTTATAGATTCCGATGCATCACTTCAGGTTCACTGTATCGCTCTGACCTTATTGACGATGAAACACAGAAATTGCATCGGAATTAAATACAAAAGGCACAATGCAGACTTAAGTACAAGAAAACTGACTCTTCTTACTGTCTATGTTTTGAACCGTCCCTGTGACACTGGTTATAGATTGCGATGCTTCACTTCAGGTTTACTGTATCCCTCTGAGCTTCTTATTAACTATGAAACACAGAAATTGCATCGAAATTATATACAAAAGGCACAGTGCCGACATAAGTACAAAAAGACTGACTCTTCTTACTGTCTATGTTTTGAACGATTCCTGGGACACAAGTTATAGATTCCGATGCTTGGCTTAAGGTTTACTGTATCCCTCTGACCTTCTTATTGACGATGAAGCACAGAAATTGCATCGGAATTAAATACAAAAAGCACAATGCCGACTGAAGTACAAGAAGACTGGCTCTTCTTACTGTCTATGTTTTGAACCATTTCTGTGACACTAGTTATAGATTCCGATGCTTCACTTCAGGTTTACTGTATCCCTCTGAGCTTCTTATTGACGATGAAACACAGAAATTGCATCGGAATTATATACTTAAGTACAAGAAGGCAGACCATTCTTACTGTCTATGTTTTTAACCATTCCTAAGACACTAGTTATAGATTCCGATGCTTCACTTCAGGTTTACTGTATGCCTCTGACCTTCGTGTTGCCGATGAAACACTGAAATTGCATCGGAATTAAATACAAAAGGCACAATGCCGACTTAAGTACAAAAAGACTGACTCTTCTTACTGTCTATGTTTTGAAACATTCCTGTGACACAAGTTATAGATTCCGATGCTTCACTTCAGCTTTACTGTATGCCTCTGACCTTCGTATTGCCGATGAAACACAGAAATTGCATCGGAATTAAATACAAAAGGCACAATGCTGACTCAAGTACAAGAAGACTGACTCTTCTTACTGTCTATGTTTTGAACCATTCCTGTGACACTAGTTATGGATTCCGATACTTCACTTCAGGTTTACTGTATCCCACTGACCTTCTTATTGACGATGAAACACAGAAACTGGATCGGAATTAAATACAAAAGGCACAATGCTGACTCAAGTACAAGAAGACTGACTCTTCTTACTGTCTATGTTTTGAACCGTTCCTGTGACACTAGTTATAGATTCCGATGCTTCACTTCAGGTTTACTGTATCCCTCTGAGCTTCTTATTGACTATGAAACACAGAAATTGCATCGAAATTATATACAAAAGGCACAGTGCCGACATAAGTACAAGAAGATTGACTCTTCTTACCGTCTATGTTTTGAACCATTCCTGTGACACTAGTTATAGATTCCGATGCTTCACTTCAGGTTTACTGTATCCCTTTGACCTTCTTATTGACGATGAAACACAGAAATTGCATCTTATTTAAATACAAAAGGCACAATGCCGACTTAAGTTCAAGATGAGTGACTCTTCTTACTGTCTATGATTTGAACCATTCCTGTGACACTAGTTACAGATTCCGATGTTTCACTTCAGGTTTACTGTATCCCTCTGACCTTCTTATTGACGATGAAACACATTATTTGCATCGGAATTAAATACAAAAGGCACAATGCCGACTGAAGTACAAGAATCCTGGCTCTTCTTACTTTCTATGTTTTGAACCATTTTTGTGACACTAGTTACAGATTCCGATGCTTCACTTCAGGTTTACTGTATCCCTCTGACCTTCTTATTGACGAAGAAACACAGATATTGCATCGGAATTAAATACAAAAGGCACAATGCCGACTTAAGTACAAAAAGACTGCCTCTTCTTACTGTCTATGTTTTGAACCATTCCTGTGACACAAGTTATAGATTCCGATGCTTGACTTAAGGTTTACTGTATCCCTCTGACCTTCTTACTGACGATGAAACACAGAAATTGCATCGGAATTAAATACAAAAAGCACAATGCCGACTGAAGTACAAGAAGACTGGCTCTTCTTACTGTCTATGTTTTGAACCATTTCTGTGACACTAGTTATAGATTCCGATGCTTCACTTCAGATTTACTGTATCCCTCTGAGCTTCTTATTGACGATGAAACACAGAAATTGCATCGGAATTATATACTTAAGTACAAGAAGACTGACCTTTCTTACTGTCTATGTTTTTAAACATTCCTAAGACACTAGTTATAGATTCCGATGCTTCACTTCAGGTTTACTGTATGCCTCTGACCTTCGTGTTGCCGATGAAACACAGAAATTGCATCGGAATTAAATACAAAAGGCACAATGCCGACTTAAGTACAAAAAGACTGACACTTCTTACTGTCTATGTTTTGAACCATTCCTGTGACACAAGTTATAGATTCCGATACTTCACTTCAGGTTTACTGTATGCCTCTGACCTTCGTATTGCCGATGAAACACAGAAATTGCATCGGAATTAAATAGAAAATGCACAATGCCAACTTCAGTACAAGATAACTGACTCTTTTTCCTGTCTATGTTTTGAACCATTCCTGTGACACTAGTTATGGATTCCGATACTTCGCTTCAGGTTTACTGTATCCCTCTGACCTTCTTATTGACGATGAAACACAGAAATTGGATCGGAATTAAATACAAAAGGCACAATGCCGACTCAAGTACAAGAAGACTGACTCTTCTTACTGACTATGTTTTGAACCATTCCTGTGACACTAGTTATAGATTCCGATGCTTCACTTCATTTTTACTGTATCCCTTTGACCTTCTTATTGACGATGAAACACAGAAATTGCATCGGAATTCAATACAAAAGGCACAATGCCGACTCAAGTACAAGAAGACTGGCTCTTCTTACTGTCTATGTTTTGAACCATTTCTGTGACACTAGTTATAGATTCCGATGCTTCACTTCAGGTTTACTGTATCACTCTGACCTTCGTATTGACGATGAAACACAGAAATTGCATCGGAATTAAATACAAAAGGCACAATGCCGACTTAAGTACAAAAAGACTGACTCTTCTTACTGTCTATGTTGTGAACCATTCCTGTGACACTAGTTATAGATTCCGATGCTTCACTTCAGGTTTACTGTATCCCTCGGTCCTTCTTATTGACGATGAAACACAGTAATTGCATCGGAATTAAATACAAAAGGCACAATGCCGACTCTAGTACAAGAAGACTGACTCTTCTTACTGACTATGTTTTGAACCACTCCTGTGACACTAGTTATAGTTTCCGATGCTTCACTTCATTTTTACTGTATCCCTCTGACCTTCTTATTGACGATGAAACACAGAAATTGCATCGGAATTCAAAACAAAAGGCACAATGCCGACTCAAGTACAAGAAGACTGGCTCTTCTTACTGTCTATGTTTGAACCATTTCTGTGACACTAGTTATAGATTCCGATGCTTCACTTCAGGTTTACTGTATCCCTCTGACCTTCTTATTGATGAAGAAACACAGATATTGCATCGGAATTAATTACAAAAGTCACAATGCCGACTTAAGTACAAGAAGACTGACCCTTCTTACTGTCTATGTTTTGGACCATTCCTGTGACACTAGGAATAGATTCCGATGCATCACTTCAGGTTTACTGTATCCCTCTGATCTTCGTATTGACGATGAAACACAGAAATTGCATCAAAATTAAATACAAAAGGCACAATGCCGACTTAAGTACAACAAGACTGACTCTTCTTACTGTCTATGTTTTGGACCATTCCTGTGACACTAGTTATAGATTCCGTTGCTTCAGTTCAGGTTTACTGTATCCCTCTGACCTTCTTATTGACAATGAAACACAGAAATTGCATCTGAATTAAATACAAGAGCACAATGACGACTTAAGTACAAGAAAACTGACTCTTCTTACTGTCTATGTGTTGAACCATTCCTGTCACACTAGTTATAGATTCCGATGCTTCACTTCAGGTTTACTGTATCCATCTGAGCTTCTTATTGACAATGAAACACAGAAATTGCATCGAAATTATATACAAAAGGCACAATGCCGACTTAAGTACAAGAAGGCTGACTCTTCTTACTGTCTATGTTTCGAACCATTCCTGTGACACTAGTTATAGATTCCGATGCTTCACTTCAGGTTTACTGTATACCTATGACCTTCCTATTGACGATGAAACACAGAAATTGCATCTTAATAAAATACAAAAGGCACAATACGGACTTAAGTGCAAGAAGAGTGACTCTTCTTACTGTCTACGACTTGAACCATTCCTGTGACACTAGTTACAGATTCCGATGTTTCACTTCAGGTTTACTGTTTCCCTCTGACCTTCTTATTGACGAAGAAACACAGAAATTGCATCGGAATTAAATACAAAAGGCACAATGCCGACTGAAGTACAAGAAGACTGGCTCTTCTTACTGTCTATGTTTTGAACCATTTCTGTGACACTAGTTATAGATTCCGATGCTTCACTTCAGGTTTACTGTATCCCTATGTCCTTCGTATTGACGAAGAAACACAGAAATTGCACCGGAATTAAATACAAAAGAAACAATGCCGACTTAAGTACAAGAAGACTGACCCTTCTTACCGTCTATGTTTGTACCATTCCTGTGACACTAGTTATAGATTCCGATGCTTCACTTCAGGTTTACTGTATCCCTCTGACCTTCATATTGACAATGAAACACAGAAATTGCAGCGGAATTAAATACAAAAGACAAAATGCCGACTTAAGTACAAAGAGACTGACTCTTCTTACTGTCTATGTTTTGAACCATTCCTGTGACACAAGTTATAGATTCCGATGCTTCACTTCAGGTTTACTGTATTTCTCTGACCTTCTTATTGACGATGAAACACAGAAATTGCATCGGAATTAAATACAAAAGGAACAATACCTACTTAAGTACAAGAAATCTGACACTTCTTACTGTCTATGTTTGGAACCATTCCTGTGACACTAGTTATAGATTCTGATGCTTCACTTCAGGTTTACTGTATCCCTCTGACCTTCGTATTGACGATGAAACACAGAAATTGCATCGGAATTAAATACAAAAGGCACAATGCCGACTTAAGATCAAAAAGACTGACCCTTCTTACTGTCTATGTTTTGAACCATTCCTGTGACACTAGTTATAGATTTCGATGCTTGACTTCGGGTTTACTGTATCCTTCTGACCTTCTAATTGACGATGAAACACAGAAATTGCATCGGAATTAAATACAAAAGGCACAATGCCGACCTAAGTACAAGAAAACTGACTCTTCTTACTGTTTATGTTTTGACCACTCCTGTGACACTAGTTATGGATTCCGATGCTTCACTTCAAGTTTACTGTATCCCTTGGACCTTCTTATTGACGTCGAAACAAAGATATTGCATCGGAATTAAATAGAAAAGGCACAATGCCGACGTAAGTACAAGAAAATTGACTCTTCTTACTGTCTATGTTTTGAACCATTCCTGTGACACTAGTTATAGATTCCGATGCTTCACTTCAGGTTTACTGTATCCCTCTGACCTTCTTATTGACGATGAAACACAGAAATTGCATCGGAATTACATACAAAAGGCACAATGCCGACTTAAGTACAAGAAAACTGACTCTTCTTACTGTCTATGTTTTGAACCATTCCTGTGACACTAGTTATAGATTCCGATGCTTCACTTCGGGTGTACTGTAACCCTCTGACCTTCTTATTGACGATGAAATACAGAAATTGCATCGGAATTAAATGCAGAAGGCACAATGCCGACTTAAGTGCAAGAAAACTAACTCTTCTTACTGTCTATGTTTTGAACCATTCCTGTGACACTAGTTATAGATTCCGATGCTTCACTTCAGGTTTACTGTACCCCTCTGACCTTCTTATTGACGAAGAAAGACAGATATTGCTTCGGAATTAAATACAAATGTAACAATCCCCACTTAAGTACAAGAAGACTGACACTTCATACTGTCTATGTTTTGAACCATACCTGTGACAATAGATATAGATTCCGATGCTTCACTTCAGGTTTACTGTATCCCTCTGACCTTCGTATTGACGATGAAACACAGAAATTGCATCGGAATTAAATACAAAAGGCACAATGCCGACTTAAGTACAAAAAGACTGACTCTTATTACTGTCTGTTTTGAACCATTCCTGTGACAGTAGTTATAGATTCCGATGCTTCACTTCGGGTGTACTGTAACCCTCTGACCTTCTTATTGACGATGAAATACAGAAATTGCATCGGAATTAAATACAGAAGGCACAATGCCGACTTAAGTGCAAGAAAACTGACTCTTCTTACTGTCTATGTTTTGAACCATTCCTGTGACACTAGTTATAGATTCCGATGCTTCACTTCAGGTTTACTGTACCCCTCTGACCTTCTTATTGACGAAGAAAGACAGATATTGCTTCGGAATCAAATACAAATGTAACAATCCCCACTTAAGTACAAGAAGACTGACACTTTATACTGTCTATGTTTTGAACCATACCTGTGACAATAGGTATAGATTCCGATGCTTCACTTCAGGTTTACTGTATCCCTCTGACCTTCTTATTGACGATGAAACACAGAAATTGCATCGGAATTACATACAAAAGGCACAATCCCGACTTAAGTACAAGAAAACAGACTCTTCTTAATGTCTATGTTTTGAACCATTCCTGTGACACTAGTTATAGAATCCGATGCTTCACTTCGGGTGTACTGTAACCCTCTGTCCTTCTTATTGACGATGAAATACAGAAATTGCATCGGAATTAAATGCAGAAGGCACAATGCCGACTTAAGTGCAAGAAAACTGACTCTTCTTACTGTCTATGTTTTGAACCATTTCTGTGACACTAGTTATAGATTCCGATGCTTCACTTCGGGTGTACTGTAACCCTCTGACCTTCTTATTGACGAAGAAAGACAGATATTGCTTCGGAATTAAATACAAATGTAACAATCCCCACTTAAGTACAAGAAGACTGACACTTCATACTGTCTATGTTTTGAACCATACCTGTGACAATAGATATAGATTCCGATGCTTCACTTCAGGTTTACTGTATCCCTCTGACCTTCGTATTGACGATGAAACACAGAAATTGCATCGGAATTAAATACAAAAGGCACAATGCCGACTTAAGTACAAAAAGACTGACTCTTCTTACTGTCTGTTTTGAACCATTCCTGTGACAGTAGTTATAGATTCCGATGCTTCACTTTGGGTGTACTGTAACCCTCTGACCTTCTTATTGACGATGAAATACAGAAATTGCATCGGAATTAAATACAGAAGGCACAATGCCGACTTAAGTGCAAGAAAACTGACTCTTCTTACTGTCTATGTTTTGAACCATTCCTGTGACACTAGTTATAGATTCCGATGCTTCACTTCAGGTTTACTGTACCCCTCTGACCTTCTTATTGACGAAGAAAGACAGATATTGCTTCGGAATCAAATACAAATGTAACAATCCCCACTTAAGTACAAGAAGACTGACACTTTATACTGTCTATGTTTTGAACCATACCTGTGACAATAGGTATAGATTCCGATGCTTCACTTCAGGTTTACTGTATCCCTCTGACCTTCTTATTGACGATGAAACACAGAAATTGCATCGGAATTACATACAAAAGGCTCAATCCCGACTTAAGTACAAGAAAACTGACTCTTCTTAATGTCTATGTTTTGAACCATTCCTGTGACACTAGTTATAGAATCCGATGCTTCACTTCGGGTGTACTGTAACCCTCTGACCTTCTTATTGACGATGAAATACAGAAATTGCATCGGAATTAAATACAGAAGGCACAATGCCGACTTAAGTGCAAGAAAACTGACTCTTCTTACTGTCTATGTTTTGAACCATTCCTGTGACACTAGTTATAGATTACGATGCTTCACTTCAGGTTTACTGTACCCCTCTGACCTTCTTATTGACGAAGAAAGACAGATATTGCTTCGGAATTAAATACAAATGTAACAATCCCCACATAAGTACAAGAAGACTGACACTTCATACTGTCTATGTTTTGAACCATACCTGTGACAATAGATATAGATTCCGATGCTTCACTTCAGGTTTACTGTATCCCTCTGACCTTCGTATTGACGATGAAACACAGAAATTGCATCGGAATTAAATACAAAAGGCACAATGCCGACTTAAGTACAAAAAGACTGACTCTTCTTACTGTCTGTTTTGAACCATTCCTGTGACAGTAGTTAGAGATTCCGATGCTTCACTTCAGGTTTACTGTTTCCCTCTGAGCTTCTTATTGTCGATGAAACACAGAGATTGCATCGGAATTATATACAAAAAGCACAATGCCGACTGAAGTACAAGAAGGCTGGCTCTTCTTACTGTCTATGTTTTAAACCATTCCTGTGACACAAGTTATAGATTCCGATGCTTCACTTCAGGTTTACTGTATCCCTCTGATCTTCTTATTGACGATGAAACACAGAAATTGCATCGGACTTAAGTACAAAAGGAACAATGCCGACTTAAGTACAAGAAAACTGACTCTTCCTACTGTCAATGTTTTGAACAATTCCTGTGACACTAGATATAGATTCCGATGCTTCATTTCAGGTTTACTGTATCCCTCTGAGCTTCTTATTGACGATGAAACACAGAAATTGCATCGCAATTATATATAAAAGCACAATGCCGACTTAAGTATAAGAAGACTGACTCTTCTTACTGTCTATGTTTTGAACCATTCCTGTGACACTAGTTATAGATTCCGATGCTTCACTTCAGGTTTACTGTATCCCTCTGACCGTCGTACTGACGATGAAGCACAGAAATTGCATCGGAATTATATACAAAAGGCACATTGCCGACTCAAGTACAAGAAGACTGGCTATAGTTCCTGTCTATGTTTTGAACCATTCCTGTGAGACTAGTTATAGATACCGATGCTTCACTTCAGGTTTACTGTATCCAGCTTACCATCTTATTGACGATGAAACACAGAAATTTCGTCGGAATTAAATACAAAAGGCACAATGCCGACTCAAGTACAAGAAGACTGGCTCTTCTTACAGTCTATGTTTTGAAACTTTCCTGTGAGACCGGTTTTAGATTCCGATGCTTCACTTCAAGTTTACTGCACCCCTTGGACCTTCTTATTGACGCCAGAACAAAGATATCGCATCGGAATTAAATAGAAAAGACACAATGCCGACGTAAGTACAAGAAAATTGACTCTTCTTACTGTCTATGTTTTGAACCATTCCTGTGACACTAGTTATAGATTCCGATGCTTCACTTCGGGTTTACTGTATCCCTCTGACCATCTTATTGACGATGAAACACAGAAATTGCATCGGAATTAAATACAAAAGGCACAATGCCGACTCAAGTACAACAAGACTGGCTCTTCTTACTGTCTATGTTTTGAACCATTTCTGTGACACTAGTTATAGATTCCGATGCTTCACTTTAGGTTTACTGTATCCTTCTGTCCTTCTTATTGACGAAGAAACACAGATATTGCATCGGAATTAAATACAAAAGGCACAATGCCGACTCAAGTACAAGAAGACTGGCTCTTCTTACTGTCTATGCTGAACCTTTCCTGTGAGACCGGTTTTAGATTCCGATGCTTCACTTCAAGTTTACTGTACCCCTTGGACCTTTTATTGACGCCGAAACAAAGATATTGCATCGGAATTAAATAGAAAAGGCACAATGGCGACGTAAGTACAAGAAAATTGACTGTTCCTACTCTCTATGTTTTGAACCATTCCTGTGACACTAGTTATAGATTCCGATGCTTCACTTCAGGTTTACTGTATCCCTGTGACCTTCTTATTGACGATGAAACTCAGAAATTGCATCGGAATTAAATACAAAAGGCACAATGCCGACTTAATTACAAGAAAACTGACTCTTCTTACTGTCTATGTTTTGAACCATTCCTGTGACACTAGTTATAGATTCCGATGCGTCACTTCATGTTTGCTGTATCCCTCTGACCTTCTTATTGACGATGAAACACGTAAATTGCATTGGAATTAAATACAAAAGGCACAATGCCGACTTAAGTACAAGAAGACTGACTTTTCTTACTGTCTATGTTTTGACCCATTCCTGTGACACTAGTTATAGTTTCCGATGCTTCACTTCAGGTTTACTGTATCCCTCTGACCTTCTATTTGACGAAGAAAGACAGATATTGCATCGGAATTAAATGCAAAATTCACAATCCCCACTTAAGTACAAGAAGACTGACACTTCTTACTGTCTATGCTTTGAACCATTCCTGTGACACTAGTTATAGATTCCGATGCTTCACTTCAGGTTTACTGTATCCCTGTGACCTTCTTATTGACGATGAAAGTCAGAAATTGCATCGGAATTAAATACAAAAGGCACAATGCCGACTTAATTACAAGAAAACTGACTCTTCTTACTGTCTATGTTATGAACCATTCCTGTGACACTAGTAATAGATTCCGATGCTTCACTTCATGTTTGCTGTATCCCTCTGACCTTCTTATTGACGATGAAACACGTAAATTGCATTGGAATTAAATACAAAAGGCACAATGCCGACTTAAGTACAAGAAGACTGACTTTTCTTACTGTCTATGTTTTGACCCATTCCTGTGACACTAGTTATAGTTTCCGATGCTTCACTTCAGGTTTACTGGATCCCTCTGAGCTTCTTATTGTCGATGAAACACAGAGATTGCATCGGAATTATATACAAAAGGCACAATGCCGACTAAAGTACAAGAAGGCTGGCTCTTCTTATTGTCTATGTTTTGAACCATTCCTGTGACACTAGTTATAGATTCCGATGCTTCACTTCAGGTTTACTGTATCCCTCTGACCTTCTTATTGACGAAGAAACACAGATATTGCATCGGAATTAAATAGAAAAGGCCCAATGCCGACTCAAGTACAAGAAGACTGGTTCTTCTTACTGTCTATGCTGAACCTTTCCTGTGAGACCGGTTTTAGATTCCGATGCTTCACTTCAAGTTTACTGTACCCCTTGGACCTTCTTATTGACGCCGAAACAAAGATATTGCATCGGAATTAAATAGAAAAGGCACAATGTCGACGTAAGTACAAGAAAATTGTCTCTTCTTACTGTCTATGTTTTGAACCATTCCTGTGACAGTAGTTATAGATTCCGATTCTTCACGTCATGATTACTGTATCCCTCTGACCTTCTTATTGACGAAGAAACACAGAAATTGAATCGGAATTAAATACAAAAGGCACAATGCCGACTTAAGTACAAGAAAACTGACTCTTCTTACTGTCTATGTTTTGAACCATTCATGTGACACTAGTTATAGATTCCGATGCTTCACTTCAGGTTTACTGTATCGCTGTGATCTTCTTATTGACGATGAAACACAGAAATTGCATCGGACTTAAATACAAAAGGAACAATGCCGACTTCAGTACAAGAAAACTGTTTCTTCCTACTGTCTATGTTTTGAACCATTCCTCTGACACTAGTTATAGATTCCGATGTTTCACTTCAGGTTTACTGTATCCCTCTGAGCTTCTTATTGACGATGAAACATAGAAATTGCATAGGAATTATATACAAAAGCACAATGCCGACTCAAGTATAAGAAGACTGACTCTTCTTAGTGTTTATGTTATGAACCATTCCTGTGACACTAGTTATAGATTCCGATGCTTCACTTCAGGTTTACTGTATCCCTCTGACCGTCGTACTGACGATGAAGCACAGAAATTGCATCGGAAATATATACAAAAGGCACAATGCCGACTCAAGTACAAGAAGACTGGCTATACTTCCTGTCTATGTTTTGAATCTTTCCTGTGACACTAGTTATAGATTCCGATGCTTCACCTCAGGTTTACTGTATCCAGTTGACCATCTTATTGACGATGAAACACAGAAATTGCATCGGAATTAAATACAAAAGGCACAATGCCGACCTAAGTACAAGAAAACTGACTCTTCTTACTGTCTATGTTTGAACCATTCCTGTGACACTAGTTATAGATTCCGATGCTTCACTTCGGGTTTACTGTAACCCTCTGACCTTCTTATTGACGATGAAACACAGAAATTGCATCGGAATTAAATACAAAAGGCACAATGCCGACTTAAGTACAAGAAGACTGACTTTTCTTACTGTCTATGTTTGAACCATTCCTGTGACACTAGTTATAGATTCCGATGCTTCACTTCGGGTTTACTGTAACCCTCTGACCTTCTTATTGACGATGAAACTCAGAAATTGCAACGGAATTAAATACAACAGGCACAATGCCGACCTAAGTACAAGAAAACTGACTCTTCTTACTGTTTATGTTTTGAACCATTCCTGTGACACTAGTTATAGATTCCGATGCTTCACTTCGGGTTTACTGTAACCCTCTGACCTTCTTTTTGACGATGAAACACAGAAATTGCATCGGAATTAAATACAAAAGGCACAATGCCGACTTAAGTACAAGAAAACTGACTTTTCGTACTGTCTATGTTTTGAACCATTCCTGTGACACTAGTTATAGATTCCGATGCTTCACTTCACGTTTACTGTATCCCTGTGACCTACTTAATGACGATGAAACACAGAAATTGCATCGGAATTAAATACAAAATGCACAATGCCGACTTAAGTACAAAAAGACTGACTCTTCTTACAGTCTGTTTTGAACCATTCCTGTGACAGTAGTTATAGATTCCGATTCTTCACGTCAGGTTTACTGTATCCCTCTGACCTTCTTATTGACGAAGAAACACAGAAATTGCATCGGAATTAAATACAAAAGGCACAATGCCGACTTAAGTACAAGAAAACTGACTTTTCTTACTGTCTGTGTTTTGAACCATTCCTGTGACACTAGTTATAGATTCCGATGTTTCACTTCAGGTTTACTGTATCCCTCTGAGCTTCTTATTGACGATGAAACATAGAAATTGCATAGGAATTATATACAAAAGCACAATGCCGACTCAAGTATAAGAAGACTGACTCTTCTTAGTGTTTATGTTATGAACCATTCCTGTGACACTAGTTATAGATTCCGATGCTTCACTTCAGGTTTACTGTATCCCTCTGACCGTCGTACTGACGATGAAGCACAGAAATTGCATCGGAAATATATACAAAAGGCACAATGCCGACTCAAGTACAAGAAGACTGGCTATACTTCCTGTCTATGTTTTGAATCTTTCCTGTGACACTAGTTATAGATTCCGATGCTTCAACTCAGGTTTACTGTATCCAGTTGACCATCTTATTGACGATGAAACACAGAAATTGCATCGGAATTAAATACAAAAGGCACAATGCCGACCTAAGTACAAGAAAACTGACTCTTCTTACTGTCTATGTTTGAACCATTCCTGTGACACTAGTTATAGATTCCGATGCTTCACTTCGGGTTTACTGTAACCCTCTGACCTTCTTATTGACGATGAAACACAGAAATTGCATCGGAATTAAATACAAAAGGCACAATGCCGACTTAAGTACAAGAAGACTGACTTTTCTTACTGTCTATGTTTGAACCATTCCTGTGACACTAGTTATAGATTCCGATGCTTCACTTCGGGTTTACTGTAACCCTCTGACCTTCTTATTGACGATGAAACTCAGAAATTGCAACGGAATTAAATACAACAGGCACAATGCCGACCTAAGTACAAGAAAACTGACTCTTCTTACTGTTTATGTTTTGAACCATTCCTGTGACACTAGTTATAGATTCCGATGCTTCACTTCGGGTTTACTGTAACCCTCTGACCTTCTTTTTGACGATGAAACACAGAAATTGCATCGGAATTAAATACAAAAGGCACAATGCCGACTTAAGTACAAGAAAACTGACTTTTCGTACTGTCTATGTTTTGAACCATTCCTGTGACACTAGTTATAGATTCCGATGCTTCACTTCACGTTTACTGTATCCCTGTGACCTACTTAATGACGATGAAACACAGAAATTGCATCGGAATTAAATACAAAATGCACAATGCCGACTTAAGTACAAAAAGACTGACTCTTCTTACAGTCTGTTTTGAACCATTCCTGTGACAGTAGTTATAGATTCCGATTCTTCACGTCAGGTTTACTGTATCCCTCTGACCTTCTTATTGACGAAGAAACACAGAAATTGCATCGGAATTAAATACAAAAGGCACAATGCCGACTTAAGTACAAGAAAACTGACTTTTCTTACTGTCTGTGTTTTGAACCATTCCTGTGACACTAGTTATAGATTCCGATGCTTCACTTCAGGTTTACTGTATCCCTCTGACCTTCTTAATGACGATGAAACACAGAAATTGCATCGGAATTAAATACAAAATGCACAATGCTGACTTAAGTACAAAATGACTGACTCATCTTACAGTCTGTTTTGAACCATTCCTGTGACAGTAGTTATAGATTCCGATTCTTCACGTCAGGATTACTGTATCCCTCTGACCTTCTTATTGACGAAGAAACACAGAAATTGAATCGGAATTAAATACAAAAGGCACAATGCCGACTTAAGTACAAGAAAACGGACTCTTCTTACTGTCTATGTTTTGAACCATTCATGTGACACTAGTTATAGATTCCGATGCTTCACTTCAGGTTTACTGTATCCCTCTGAGCTTCTTATTGTCGATGAAACACAGAGATTGCATCGGAATTATATACAAAAGGCACAATGCCGACTAAAGTACAAGAAGACTGGCTCTTCTTACTGTCTATGTTTTAAACCATTCCTGTGACACAAGTTATAGATTCCGATGCTTCACTTCAGGTTTACTGTATCGCTGTGATCTTCTTATTGACGATGAAACACAGAAATTGCATCGGACTTAAATACAAAAGGAACAATGCCGACTTAAGTACAAGAAAACTGACTCTTCCTACTGTCTATGTTTTGAACCATTCCTCTGACACTAGTTATAGATTCCGATGTTTCACTTCGGGTTTACTGTATCCCTCTGACCTTCTTATTGACGATGAAACATAGAAATTGCATAGGAATTATATACAAAAGCACAATGCCGACTTAAGTATAAGAAGACTGACTCTTCTTATTGTCTATGTTTTGAACCATTCCTGTGACACTAGTTATAGATTCCGATGCTTCACTTCAGGTTTACTGTATCCCTCTGACCGTCGTACTGACGATGAAGCACAGAAATTGCATCGGAAATATATACATAAGGCACAATGCCGACTCAAGTACAAGAAGACTGGCTATACTTCCTGTCTATGTTTTGAACCTTTCCTGTGACACTAGTTATAGATTCCGATGCTTCACCTCAGGTTTACTGTATCCAGTTGACCATCTTATTGACGATGAAACACAGAAATTGCATCGGAATTAAATACAAAAGGCACAATGCCGACTCAAGTACAAGAAGACTGGCTCTTCTTACTGTCTATGTTTTGAACCATTTCTGTGACACTAGTTATAGATTCCGATGCTTCACTTCAGGTTTACTGTATCACTCTGACCTTCTTATAGACGAAGAAAGACAGATATTGCTTCGGAATTAAATACAAAAGTCACAATCCCCACTTAAGTACAAGATTACTGACACTTCTTACTGTCTATGTTTTGAACCATACCTGTAACACTAGTTATAGATTCCGATGCTTTACTTCAGATTTACTGTATCACTCTGACCTTCGTATTGACGATGAAACTCAGAAATTGCATCGGAATTAAATACAAAAGGCACAATGCCGACTTAAGTACACAAGGAGTGGCTCTTCTTACTGTCTATGTTTTGAACGAATCCTGTGACACTAGTTATAGATTCCGATGCTTCACTTCAGGTTTACTGTATCAATGTGACCTTCTTATTGACGATGAAACTCAGAAATTGCATCGGAATTAAATACAAAAGGCACAATGCCGACTTACGTACAAGAAAACTGACTCTGCCTACTGTCTATGTTTTGAACCATTCCTGTGACACTAGTTATAGATTCCGATGCTTCACTTCATGTTTACTGTATCCCTCTGACCTTCTTATTGACGATGAAACACGTAAATTGCATTGGAATTAAATACAAAAGGCACAATGCCGACTTAAGTACAAGAAGACTGACTTTTCTTACTGTCTATGTTTTGAACCATTCCTGTAACACTAGTTATAGTTTCCGATGCTTTACTTCAGGTTAACTGTATCCCTCTGACCTTCTTAATGACGATGAAACACAGAAATTGCATCGAAATTAAATACAAAATGCACAATGCCGACTTAAGTACAAAAAGACTGACTCTTCTTACTGTCTGTTTTGAACCATTCCTGTGACAGTAGTTATAGATTCCGATGCTTCACGTCAGGTTTAATGTATCCCTCTGACCCTCCTATTGACGAAGAAACACAGATATTGCATCGGAATTAAATACAAATGCACAATGCCGACTCAAGTACTAGAAGACTGGCTCTTCTTAGTGTCTATGCTGAACCTTTCCTGTGAGACCGGTTTTAGATTCCGATGCTTCACTTCAAGTTAACTGTACCCCTTGGACCTTCTTATTGACGCCGAAACAAAGATATTGCATCGGAATTAAATAGAAAAGGCACAATGCCGACGTAAGTAAAAGAAAATTGACTCTACTAACTGTCTATGTTTTGAACCATTCCTGTGACACTAGTTATAGATTCCGATGCTTCACTTCAGGTTTACTGTATCCCTCTGACCTTCTTTTTGACGATGAAACACAGAAATTGCATCGGAATTACATACAAAAGGCACAATGCCGAATTAAGTACAAGAAAACTTACTCTTCTTACTGTCTATGTTTGAACCATTCCTGTGACACTAGTTATAGATTCCGATGCTTCACTTCGGGTTCACTGTAACCCTCTGACCTTCTTATTGACGATGAAACTCAGAAATTGCATCGGAATTAAATACAACAGGCACAATGCCGACCTAAGTACAAGAAAACTGACTCTTCTTACTGTTTATGTTTTGAACCACTACTGTGACACTAGTTATAGATTCCGATGCTACACTTCAGGTTTACTGTATCCATCTGACTTTCTTATTGACGATGAAACTCAGAAATTGCATCGGAATTAAATACAAAAGGCACAATGCCGACTTAAGTACAAGAAAACTGACTTTTCTTACAGTCTATGTTTTGAACCATTCCTGTGACACTAGTTATAGATTTTGATGCTTCACTTCACGTTTACTGTATCCCTGTGACCTACTTAATGACGATGAAACACAGAAATAGCATCGGAATTAAATACAAAATGCACAATGCCGACTTAAGTACAAGAAAACTGACTCTTCTTACTGTCTATGTTTTCAACCATTCCTGTGACAGTAGTTATAGATTCCGATTCTTCACGTCAGGCTTACTGTATCGCTCTGAGCTTCTTATTGACGATGAAACACAGAAATTGCATCGGACTTAAATACAAAAGGAACAATGCCCACTTAAGTACAAGAAGGCTGGCTCTTCTTACTGTCTATGTTTTAAACAATTCCTGTGACGCAAGTTATAGATTCCGATGCTTCATTTCAGGTTTTGCTGTATCCCTCTGAGCTTCTTATTGACGATGAAACATAGAAATTGCATAGGAATTATATACAAAAGCACAATGCCGACTTAAGTATAAGAAGACTGACTCTTCTTATTGTCTATGTTTTGAACCATTCCTGTGACTCTAGTTATAGATTCCGATGCTTCACTTCAGGTTTCCTGTATCCCTGAGACCTTCTTATTGACGATGAAACACAGAAATTGCATCGGAATTAAATACAAAAGGCACAATGCCGACTTAAGTACAAGAAAACTGACTCTTCCTACTGTCTATGTTTTGAACCATTCCAGTGACACTAGTTATAGATTCCGATGCTTCACTTCAGGTTTACTGTATCCCTCTGACCTTCTTATTGACGAAGAATGACAGATATTGCTTCGGAATTAAATACAAAAGTCACAATCCGCACTTAAGTACAAGAAGACTGACACTTCTTACTGTCTATGTTTTGAATCATACCTGTAACACTAGTTATAGATTCCGATGCTTTACTTCAGATTTACTGTATCACTCTGACCTTCGTATTGACGATGAAACACAGAAATTGCATCGGAATTAAATACAAAAGTCACAATGCCGACTTAAGTACACAAAGACTGGCTCTTCTTACTGTCTATGTTTTGAACCATTCCTGTGACACTAGTTATAGCTTCCGATGCTTCACTTCAGGTTTACTGTATCCCTGTGACCTTCTTATTGACAATGAAACTCGGAAATTGCATCGGAATTAAATACAAAAGGCACAATGCCGACTTAAGTACAAGAAAACTGACTCTTCCTACTGTCTATGTTTTGAACCATTCCTGTGACACTAGTTATAGATGCCGATGCTTCACTTCATGTTTACTGTATCCCTCTGACCTTCTTATTGACGATGAAACACGTAAATTGCATTGGAATTAAATACAAAAGGCACAATGCCGACTTAAGTACAAGAAGACTGACTTTTCTTACTGTCTATGTTTTGAACCATTCCTGTGACACTAGTTATAGTTTCCGAAGCTTCACTTCAGGTTTACTGTATCCCTCTGACCTTCTTAATTACGATGAATCACAGAAATTGCATCGGAATTAAATACAAAATGCACAATGCCGACTTAAGTACAAAATGACTGACTCTTCTTACTGTCTGTTTTGAACCATTTCTGTGACACTAGTTATAGATTCCGATGCTTCACTTCAGGTTTACTGTATCCCTCTGACCTTCTTTTTGACGATGGAACACAGAAATTGCATCAGAATTACATACAAGAGACACAATGCCGAATTAAGTACAAGAAAACTGACTCTTCTTACTGTCTATGTTTGAACCATTCCTGTGACACTAGTTATAGATTCCGATGCTTCACTTCGGGTTTACTGTAACCCCCTGACCTTCTTATTGACGATGAAACACAGAAATTGCATCGGAATTAAATACAACAGGCACAATGCCGACCTAAGTACAAGAAAACTGACTCTTCTTACTGTTTATGTTTTGAACCATCCTGTGACACTAGTTATAGATTCCGATGCTTCACTTCAGGTTTACTGTATCCCTCCGACCTTCTTATTGACGATGAAACACAGAAATAGCATCGGAATTAAATACAAAAGGCACAATGCCGACTTAAGTACAAGAAAACTGACTTTTCTTACTGTCTATGTTTTGAACCATTCCTGTGACACTAGTTATAGATTCCGATGCTTCACTTCAGGTTTACTGTATCCCTGCGACCTTCTTAATGACGATGAAACACAGAAATTGCATCGGAATTAAATACAAAATGCACAATGCCGACTTAAGTACAAGAAGGCTGGCTCTTCTTACTGTCTATGTTTTGAACCGATCCTGTGACACTAGTTATAGATACAGATGCTTCACTTCAGGTTTACTGTATCCCTCTGACCTTCTTATTGACGATGAAACACAGAAATTGCGTCGGAATTACATACAAAAGGCAAAATGCCGACTTAAGTACATGAAAACTGACTCTTCTTACTGTCTATGTTTTGAACCATTCCTGTGACACTAGTTATAGATTCCGATGCTTCACTTCAGGTTTACTGTATCCCTCTGACCTTCTTGTTGACGATGAAACAAAGAAATTGCATCGGAATTAAATACAAAAGGCACAATGCCGACTTAAGTACAAGAAAACTGACTTTTCTTACTCTCTATGTTTTGAACCATTCCTGTGACACTAGTTATAGTTTCCGAAGCTTCACTTCAGGTTTACTGTATCCCTCTGACCTTCTTAATTACGATGAATCACAGAAATTGCATCGGAATTAAATACAAAATGCACAATGCCGACTTAAGTACAAAATGACTGACTCTTCTTACTGTCTGTTTTGAACCATTTCTGTGACACTAGTTATAGATTCCGATGCTTCACTTCAGGATTACTGTATCCCTCTGACCTTCTTTTTGACGATGGAACACAGAAATTGCATCAGAATTACATACAAGAGACACAATGCCGAATTAAGTACAAGAAAACTGACTCTTCTTACTGTCTATGTTTGAACCATTCCTGTGACACTAGTTATAGATTCCGATGCTTCACTTCGGGTTTACTGTAACCCCCTGACCTTCTTATTGACGATGAAACACAGAAATTGCATCGGAATTAAATACAACAGGCACAATGCCGACCTAAGTACAAGAAAACTGACTCTTCTTACTGTTTATGTTTTGAACCACTCCTGTGACACTAGTTATGGATTCCGATGCTTCACTTCAGGTTTACTGTATCCCTCTGACCTTCTTATTGACGATGAAACACAGAAATAGCATCGGAATTAAATACAAAAGGCACAATGCCGACTTAAGTACAAGAAAACTGACTTTTCTTACTGTCTATGTTTTGAACCATTCCTGTGACACTAGTTATAGATTCCGATGCTTCACTTCAGGTTTACTGTATCCCTGCGACCTTCTTAATGACGATGAAACACAGAAATTGCATCGGAATTAAATACAAAATGCACAATGCCGACTTAAGTACAAAAAGACTGACTCTTCTTACAGTCTGTTTTGAACCATTCCTGTGACAGTAGTTATAGATTCCGATTCTTCACGTCAGGTTTACTGTATCCCCCTGACATTCTTATTGACGAAGAAACACAGAAATTGCATCGAAATTAACTACAAAAGGCACAATGCCGTCTTAAGTACAAGAAAACTGACTCTTCTTACTGTCTATGTTTTGAACCATTCCTGTGACACTAGTTATAGATTCCGATGCTTCACTTCAGGTTCACTGTATCCCTCTGACCTTCTTATTGACGATGAAACACAGAAATTGCATCGGAATTACATACAAAAGGCACAATGCCGACTTAAGTACAGGAAAACTGACTCTTCTTACTGTCTATGTTTTGAACCATTCCTGTGACACTAGTTATAGATTCCGATGCTTCACTTCAGGTTCACTGTATCCCTCTGACCTTCTTATTGACGATGAAACACAGAAATTGCATCGGAATTAAATACAAAAGGCACAATGCCGACTTAAGTACAAGAAAACTGATTTTTCTTACTGTCTATGTTTTGAACCATTCCTGTGACACTAGTTATAGTTTCCGATGCTTCACTTCAGGTTTACTGTATCCCTCTGACCTTCTTAATGACGATGAAACACAGAAATTGCATCGGAATTAAATACAAAATGCACAATGCCGACTTAAGTACAAGAAGGCTGGCTCTTCTTACTGTCTATGTTTTGAACCAATCCTGTGACACTAGTTATAGATACAGATGCTTCACTTCAGGTTTACTGTATCCCTCTGACCTTCTTATTGACGATGAAACACAGAAATTGCATCGGAATTACATACAAAAGGCAAAATGCCGACTTAAGTACATGAAAACTGACTCTTCTTACTGTCTATGTTTTGAACCATTCCTGTGACACTAGTTATAGATTCCGATGCTTCACTTCAGGTTTACGGTATCCCTCTGACCTTCTTGTTGACGATGAAACAAAGAAATTGCATCGGAATTAAATACAAAAGGCACAATGCCGACTTAAGTACAAGAAAACTGACTTTTCTTACTGTCTATGTTTTGAACCATTCCTGTGACACTAGTTATAGTTTCCGATGCTTCACTTCAGGTTTACTGTATCCCTCTGACTGTCGTACTGACGATGAAGCACAGAAATTGCATCGGAAGTATATACAAAAGGCACAAACCGACTCAAGTACAAGAAGACTGGCTATACTTCCTGTCTATGTTTTGAACCATTCCTGTGACACTAGTTATAGATTCCGATGCTTCACTTCAGGTTTACTGTATCCCTCTAAGCTTCTTATTGACGATGAAACACAGAAATTGCATAGCAATTATATACAAAAGCACAATGCCGACTTAAGTATAAGTAGACTGACTCTTCTTATTGTCTATGTTTTGAACCATTCCTGTGACACTAGTTATAGATTCCGATGCTTCACTTCAGGTTTACTGTATCCCTCTGACTGTCGTACTGACGATGAAGCACAGAAATTGCATCGGAAGTATATACAAAAGGCACAATACCGACTCAAGTACAAGAAGACTGGCTGTACTTCCTGTCTATGTTTTGAACCATTCCTGTGACACTAGTTATAGATTCCGATGCTTCACTTCAGGTTTACTGTATCCAGCTGACCGTCTTATTGACGATGAAACACAGAAATTGCATCGGAATTAAATACAAAATGCACAATGCCGACTCAAGTACAAGAAGACTGGCTCTTCTTACTGCCTATGATTTGAACCTTTCCTGTGAGACCGGTTTTAGATTCCAATGCTTCACTTCAAGTTTACTGTACCCCTTGGACCTTCTTATTGACGCCGAAACAAATATATTGCATCGGAATTAAATAGAAAAAGCACAATGCCGACGTAAGTACAATGAAATTGACTCTTCTTACTGTCTATGTTTGAACAATTCCTGTGACACTAGTTATAGATTCCGATGCTTCACTTCAGGTTTACTGTATCCCTCTGACCTTCGTATTGACGATGAAACACAGAAATTGCATCGGAATTAAATACAAAAGGCACAATGCCGACCTAAGTACACAAAGCCTGGCTCTTCTTACTGTCTATGTTTGAACCATTCCAGTGACACTAGTTAAAGATTCCGATGCTTCACTTCAGGTTTACTGTATCCCTGTGACCTTCTTATTGACGATGAAACTCAGAAATTGCATCGGAATTAAATACAAAAGGCACAATGCCGACTTAAGTACAAGAAAACTGACTCTTCCTACTGTCTATGTTTTGAACCATTCCTGTGACACTAGTTATAGATTCCGATGCTTTACTTCATGTTTACTGTATCCCTCTGACCTTCTTATTGACGATGAAACACGTAAATTGAATTGGAATTAAATACAAAAGGCACAATGCCGACTTACGTACAAGAAGACTGACTTTTCTTACTGTCTATGTTTTGAACCATTCCTGTGACACTAGTTATAGTTTCCGATGCTTCTCTTCAGGTTTACTGTATCCCTCTGACCTTCTGATTGACGATGAAACACAGTAATTGCATCGGAATTAAATACAAAAGGCACAATGCCGACTCAAGTACAAGAAGACTGGCTCTTCTTACTGTCTATGTTTTGAACCTTTCCTGTGAGACCGGTTTTAGATTCCGATGCTTCACTTCAAGTTTACTGTACCCCTTGTACCTTCTTATTGACGCCGAAACAAAGATATTGCATCGGAATTAAATAGAAAAGGCACAATGCTGACGTAAGTATAACAAAATTGACTCTTCTTACTGTCTATGTTTTGAACCAATCCTGTGACACTAGTTATAGATACAGATGCTTCACTTCAGGTTTACTGTATCCCTCTGACCTTCTTATTGACGATGAAACACAGAAATTGCATCGGAATTACATACAAAAGGCACAATGCCGACTTAAGTACAAGAAAACTGACTCTTCTTACTGTCTATGTTTTGAAACATTCCTGTGAAACTAGTTATAGATTCCGATGCTTCACTTCAGGTTTACTGTATCCCTCTGACCTTCTTATTGACGATGAAACACAGAAATTGCATCGGAATTAAATACAAAAGGCACAATGCCGACTTAAGTACAAGAAAACTGACTTTTCTTACTGTCTATGTTTTGAACCATTGCTGTGACACTAGTTATAGTTTCCGATGCTTCACTTCAGGTTTACTGTATCCCTCTGACCTTCTGAAAGTCGATGAATAACAGAAATTGCATCGGAATTAAATACAAAATGCACAATGCCGACTTAAGTACAAGAAGGCTGGCTCTTCTTACTGTCTATGTTTTAAACCATTACTATGACATAAGTTATAGATTCCGATGCTTCACTTCAGGTTTACTGTATCCCTCTGATCTTCTTATTGACGATGAAACACAGAAATTGCATCGGACTTAAATACAAAAGGAGCAATGCTGACTTAAGTACAAGGAAACTGACTCTTCCTACTGTCTGTGTTTGAACCATTCCTGTGACACTAGTTATAGATTCCGATGCATAACTTCAGGTTTACTGTATCCCTCTAAGCTTCGTATTGACGATGAAACACAGAAATTGCATAGGAATTATATACAAAAGCACAAAGCCAACTTAAGTATAAGTAGACTGACCCTTCTTATTGTCTATGTTTTAGACCATTCCTGTGACACTAGTAATAGATTCCGATGCTTCACTTCAGGTTTACTGTATCCCTCTGACTGTCGTACTGACGATGAAGCACAGAAATTGCATCGGAAGTATATACAAAAGGCACAATGCCGACTCAAGTACAAGAAGACTGGCTATACTTCCTGTCTATGTTTTGAACCATTCCTGTGTCACTAGTTATAGATTCCGATGCTTCACTTCAGGTTTACTGTATCCAGCTGACTGTCTTATTGACGATGAAACACAGAAATTGCATCGGAATTAAATACAAAAGGCACAAGGCCGACTCAAGTACAAGAAGACTGGCTCTTCTTACTGTTTATGTTTTGAACCTTTCCTGTGAGACCGGTTTTAGATTCCCATGCTTCACTTCAAGTTTACTGTACCCCTTGGACCTTCTTATTGACGCCGAAACAAATATGTTGCATCGGAATTAAATAGAAAAGGCACAATGCCGACGTAAGTACAAGAAAATTGACTCTTCTTACTGTATATGTTTTGAACCATTCCTGTGACACTAGTTATAGATACCGATGCTTCACTTCAGGTTTACTGAATCCCTCTGACCTTCTTATTGACGATGAAACACAGAAATTGCATCGGAATTACATACAAAAGGCACAATGCTGACTTAAGTACAAGAAAATTGACTCTTCTTACTGTCTATGTTTTGAACCATTCCTGTGACACTAGTTATAGATTCCGATGATTCACTTCAGGTTTACTTTATCCCTGTGACCTTCTTATTGACGATGAAACACAGAAATTGCATCGGAATTAAGTACAAGAGGCACAATGCAGACTTAAGTACAAGAAAACTGACTCTTCTTACTGTCTATGTTTTGAACCATTCCTGTGACACTAGTTATAGATTCCGATGCTTCAATTCAGGTTTACTGTATCCCTCTGACCTTCTTATTGACGAAGAAAGACAGATATTGCTTCGGAATTAAATACAAAAGTCACAATCCCCACTTAAGTACAAGAAGACTGACACTGCTTACTGTCTATGTTTTGAATAATACCTGTAACACTAGTTATAGATTCCGATGCTTTACTTCAGATTTACTGTATCCCTCTGACCTTCGTAATGACGATGAAACACAGAAATTGCATCGGAATTAAATACAAAACTCACAATGCCGACTTAAGTACACAAAGACTGGCTCTTCTTACTGTCTATGTTTGAACCATTCCTGTGACACTAGTTATAGATTCCGATGCTTCACTTCAGGTTTACTGTATCCCTGTGATCTTCTTATTGACGATGAAACACAGAAATTGCATCGGACTTAAATACAATAGGAGCAATGCCGACTTAAGTACAAGAAACTGACTCTTCCTACTGTCTATGTTTTGAACCATTCCTGTGACACTAGTTATAGATTCCGATGCTTCACTTCAGGTTTACTGTATCCCTCTGAGCTTCTTATTGACGATGAAACACAGAAATTGCATAGGAATTATATACAAAAGCACAATGCCGACTTATGTATAAGTAGACTGACTCTTCTTATTATCTTTGTTTGAACCATTCCTGTGACACTAGTTATAGATTCCGATGCTTCACTTCAGGTTTACTGTATCCCTCTGACCGTCGTACTGACGATGAAGAACAGAAATTGCATCGGAAGTATATACAAAAGGCACAATGGCGACTCAAGTACAAGAAGACTGGCTATACTTCCTGTCTATGTTTTGAACCATTCCTGTGACACTAGTTATAGATACCGATGCTTCACTTCAGGTTTACTGAATCCCTCTGACCTTCTTATTGACGATGAAACACAGAAATTGCATCGGAATTACATACAAAAGGCACAATGCTGACTTAAGTACAAGAAAATTGACTCTTCTTACTGTCTATGTTTTGAACCATTCCTGTGACACTAGTTATAGACTCCGATGCTTCACTTCAGGTTTACTGTATCCAGCTGACCGTCTTATTGACGATGAAACACAGAAATCTCATCGGAATTAAATACAAAAGGCACAATGCCGACTCAAGTACAAGATGACTGGCTCTTCAAACTGTCTATGTTTTGAACCTTTCCTGTGAGACCGGTTTTAGATTCCGATGCTTCACTTCAAGTTTACTGTACCCCTTGGACCTTCTTATTGACGCCGAAACAAAGATATTGCATCGGAATTATAGAGAAAAGGCACAATGCCGACGTAAGTACAAGAAAATTGACTCTTCTTACTGTCTATGTTTTGAACCATTCCTGTGACACTAGTTATAGATACCGATGCTTCACTTCAGGTTTACTGTATCCCTCTGACCTTCTTATTGACGATGAAACACAGAAATTGCATCGGAATTACATACAAAAGGCACAATGCTGACTTAAGTACACAAAGACTGGCTCTTCTTACTGTCTATGATTTGAACCATTCCTGTGACACTAGTTACAGATTTCGATGCTTCACTTCAGGTTTACTGTATCCCTGTGAACTTCTTATTGACGATGAAACTCAGAAATTGCATCGGAATTAAATACAAAAGGCACAATGCCGACTTAAGTACAAGAAAACTGACTCTTCCAACTGTCTATGATTTGAACCATTCCTGTGACACTAGTTATAGATTCCGATCCTTCACTTCATGATTACTGTATCCCTCTGACCTTCTTATTGACGATGAAACACGTAAATTGCATTGGAATTAAATACAAAAGGCACAATGCCGACTTAAGTACAAGAAGACTGACTTTTCTTACTGTCTATGTTTTGAACCATTCCTGTGACACTAGTTATAATTTCCGATGCTTCACTTCAGGCTTACTGTATCCCTCTGATCTTCTTATTGACGATGAAACACAGAAATTGCATCGGAATTAAATACAAAAGGCACAATGCCGACTCAAGTACAAGAAGACTGGATCTTCTTACTGTCTATGTTTTGAACCATTTCTGTGACACTAGTTATAGATTCCGATGCTTCACTTCAGGTTTACTGTATACCTATGACCTTCTTATTGACGAAGAAACACAGATATTGCATCGCAATTAAATACAAAAGGCACAGTGCCGACTCAAGTACAAGAAGACTGGCTCTTCTTAGTGTCTATGCTGAACCTTTCCTGTGAGACCGGTTTTAGATTCCGATGCTTCACTTCAAGTTTACTGTACCCCTTGGACCTTCTTATTGACGCCGAAACAAAGATATTGCATCGGAATTAAATAGAAAAGGCACAATGCTGACGTAAGTAAAAGAAAATTGACTCTTCTTACTGTCTATGTTTTGAACCATTCCTGTGACACTAGTTATAGATTCCGATGCTTCACTTCAGGTTCACTGTATCCCTCTGACCTTCTTTTTGACGATGAAACACAGAAATTGCATCGGTATTAAATACAAAATGCACAATGCCGACTTAAGTACAAAAAGACTGACTCTTCTTACAGTCTGTTTAGAACCATTCCAGTGACGGTAGTTATAGATTCCGATTATTCACGTCAGGTTTACTGTATCCCTCTGACCTTCTTTTTGACGAAGAAACAGAGAAATTGCATCGGAATTAAATACAAAAGGCACAATGCTGACTTAAGTACAAGAAAACTGACTCTTCTTACTGTCTATGTTTTGAACCATTCCTGTGACACTAGTTATAGATTCCGATGCTTCACTTCAGGTTTACTGTATCCCTCTGAGCTTCTTATTGTCGATGAAACACAGAGATTGCATCGGAATTATATACAAAAGGCACAATGCCGACTAAAGTACAAGAAGGCTGGCTCTTCTTACTGTCTATGTTTTGAACCATTCCTGTGACACTTGTTATAGATTCCGATGCTTCACTACAGGTTTACTGTATCCCTCTGATCTTCTTATTGACGATGAAACACAGAAATTGCATCGCACTTAAATACAAAAGGAACAATGCCGACTTAAGTACAAGAAGGCTGGCTCTTCTTACTGTCTATGTCTTAAACCATTCCTGTGACACAAATTATAGATTCCGATGCTTCACTTCAGGTTTACTGTATCCCTCTGATCATCTTATTGATGATGAAACACAGAAATTACATCGGAATTAAATACAAAAGGCACAATGCCGACTCAAGTACAAGAAGACTGGCTCTTCTTACTGTCTATGTTTTCAACCTTTCCTGTGAGACCGGTTAGAGATTCCGATGCTTCACATCAAGTTTACTGTACCCCTTGGACCTTCTTATTGACGCCGAAACAAAGATATTGCATCGGAATTAAATAGAAAAGGCACAATGCCGACGTAAGTACAAGAAAATTGACTCTTCTTACTGTCTATGTTTTGAACCATTCCTGTGACACTAGCTATAGATTCCGATGCTTCACTTCAGGTTTACTGTATCCCTCTGACCTTCATATTGACGTTGAAGCACAGAAATTGCATCGGAAGTAAATACAAAAGGCACAATGCCGACTCAAGTACAAGAAGACTGGCTCTTCTTCTGCCTATGTTTTGAACCATTTCTGTGACACTAGTTGTAGATTCCGATGCTTCACTTCAGGTTTACTGTATCCCTCTGACCTTCTTATTGACGAAGAAACACAGATATTGCATCGGAATTAAATGCAAAAGTCACAATCCCCACTTAAGTTCAAGAAGACTGACCCTTCTTACTGTTTATGTTTTGAACCACTCCTGTGACACTAGTTATAGATTCCGATGATTCACTTCAGGTTTACTGTATCCCTCTGACCTTCTTATTGACGATGAAACACAGAAATTGCATTGCAATTAAATAAAAATGGCACAATGCCGACTTAAGTACTAGAAAACTGACATTTCTTACTGTCTATGTTTTGAACCATTCCTGTGACACTAGTTATAGATTCCGATTCTTCACGTCAGGTTTACTGTATCCCTCTGACCTTCTTATTGACGAAGAAACACAGAAATTGCATCGGAATTAAATACAAAAGGCACAATGCCGACTTAAGTACAAGAAAACTGACTCTTCTTACTGTCTATGTTTTGAACCATTCCTGTGACACTAGTTATAGATTCCGATGCTTCACTTCAGGTTTACTGTATCCCTCTGAGCTTCTTATTGTCGATGAAACACAGAGATATCATCGGAATTATATACAAAAGGCACAATGCCGACTAAAGTACAAGAAGGCTGGCTCTTCTTACTGTCTATGTTTTAAACCATTCCTGTGACACAAGTTATAGATTCCGATGCTTCACTTCAGGTTTACTGTATCCCTCTGTCCTTCTTATTGTCGATGAAACACAGAGATATCATCGGAATTATATACAAAAGGCACAATGCCGACTAAAGTACAAGAAGGCTGGCTCTTCTTACTGTCTATGTTTTAAACTATTCCTGTGACGCAAGTTATAGATTCCGATGCTTCACTTCAGGTTTACTGTATCCCTCTGATCTTCTTATTGACGATGAAACACAGAAATTGCATCGGAATTAAATACAAAAGGCACAATGCCGACTCAAGTACAAGAAGACTGGCTCTTCTTACTGTCAATATTTTGAACCTTTCCTGTGAGACCGGTTTTAGATTCCGATGCTTCACTTCAAGTTTACTGTACCCCTTGGATCTTCTTATTGACGCCGAAACAAAGATATTGCATCGGAATTAAATAGAAAAGGCACAATGCCGACGTAAGTACAAGAAAATTGACTCTTCTTACTGTCTATGATTTGAACCAATCCTGTGACACTAGTTATAGATACAGATGCTTCACTTCAGGTTTACTGTATCCCTCTGACCTTCTTATTGACGATGAAACACAGAAATTGCATCGGAATTACATACAAAAGGCACAATACCCACTTAAGTACAAGAAAACTGACTCTTCTTACTGTCTATGTTTTGAACCATTCCTGTGACACTAGTTATAGATTCCGATGCTTCACTTCAGGTTTACTGTATCCCTCTGAGCTTCTTATTGTCGATGAAACACAGAGATATCATCGGAATTATATACAAAATGCACAATGCCGACTAAAGTACAAGAAGGCTGGCTCTTCTTACTGTCTATGTTTTAAACCATTCCTGTGACACA
The DNA here is from genome assembly GCF_023864345.2 of Schistocerca serialis cubense. NCBI lineage: Eukaryota > Metazoa > Arthropoda > Insecta > Orthoptera > Acrididae > Schistocerca > Schistocerca serialis. The sequence goes on from NC_064647.1 coordinate 30,021,821, forward strand.
AGTTATAGATTCCGATGCTTCACGTCAGGTTTACTGTATCCCTCTGACCTTCTTATTGACGAAGAAACACAGAAATTGCATCGGAATTAAATACAAAAGGCACAATGCCGACTTAAGTACAAGAAAACTGACTTTTCTTACTGTCTATGTTTTGAACCATTCCTGTGACACTAGTTATAGTTTCCGATGCTTCACTTCAGGTTTACTGTATCCCTCTGACCTTCTTAATGACGATGAAACACAGAAATTGCATCGGAATTAAATACAAAAGGCAAATGCCGACTCAAGTACAAGAAGACTGGCTCTTCTTACTGGCTATGTTTTGAACCATTTCTGTGACACTAGTTATAGATTCCGATGCTTCACTCAGGTTTACTGCATCCCTCTGACCTTCTTATTGACGATGAAACACAGAAAGAGCATCGGAATTAAACTCAAAAGGCACAATGCCGACTTAATTACAAGAAAACGGACTATTCTTACTGTCTATATTTTGAACGATTCCTGTGACACTAGTTATAGATTCCGATGCTTCACTTCCGGTTTACTGTATCCTTCTGACCTTCTTATTGACGATGAAATACAGAAATTGCATCGGAGTTAAATACAAAATGCACAATGCCGACTTAAGTTCAAGAAAACTGACTCTTCTTACTGTCTATGTATTGAACCATTCCTGTGACACTAGTTATAGATTCCGATGCTTCACTCAGGTTTACTGCATCCCTCTGACCTTCTTATTGACGATGAAACACAGAAAGAGCATCGGAATTAAACTCAAAAGGCACAATGCCGACTTAATTACAAGAAAACGGACTATTCTTACTGTCTATATTTTGAACGATTCCTGTGACACTAGTTATAGATTCCGATGCTTCACTTCCGGTTTACTGTATCCTTCTGACCTTCTTATTGACGATGAAATACAGAAATTGCATCGGAGTTAAATACAAAATGCACAATGCCGACTTAAGTTCAAGAAAACTGACTCTTCTTACTGTCTATGTATTGAACCATTCCTGTGACACTAGTTATAGATTCCGATGCTTCACTTCAGGTTTACTGAATCCCTCTGACCTTCTTATTGACGATGAAACACAGATATAATATCGGAATGAAATACAAAAGCACAATGCCGACTCAAGTACAAGAAGACTGACCCTTCTTACTGTCTATGTTTTAAACCATTACTGTGACACTAGTTATAGATTCCGATGCTTCACTTCAGGTTTACTGTATCCCTCTGACCTTCTTATTGACGATCAAACACAGAAAGTTCATCGGAATTAAATAGAAAAGGCACAATGCCGACTCAAGTACAAGAAGACTGACTCTTCTTACTGTCTATATTTTGAACCATTCCTGTGACTCTAGTTATAAATTCCGATGCTTCACTTCAGGTTTACTGTATCCAGCTGACTTTCTTATTGACGATGAAGCACATAAATTGCATCGGAATTAAATACAAAAGGCACAATGCCGACTTAAGTACAAGAAGACTGACTCTACTTACTGTTTAGGTTTTGAACCATTCCTGTGACACTAGTTATAGATTCTGATGCTTCACTTCAGGTTTACTGTATTCAGCTGCCTTCTTATTGACGATGAAACACAGAAATTGTATCGGATTTAAATACATAAGGCACAATGCCGACTTAAGTAAAAGGAAACAGACTCTTCTTACTGTCTATGTTTTGAACCATTGATGTGACACTAGATATAGATTCCGATGCTTCACTTCAGGTTTACTGAATCCCTCTGACCTTCTTATTGACGATGAAACACAGATATAATATCGGAATGAAATACAAAAGGCACAATGCCGACTCAAGTTCAAGAAGACTGGCTCAACTTACTGTCTATGTTTTGATTCATTCCTCTGACACTAGTTATAGATTCCGATGCTTTACTTCAGGTTTACTGTATCCCTCTGACATTCTTATTGACGAAGAAACACAGATATTGCATCGGAATTAAATACAAAAGGCAATATGCCGACTTAAGTACAAGGAGACTGATCCTTATTACTGTCTATGCTTTGAACCATTCCTGTGACACTAGTTATAGATTCCTATGATTCACTTCAGGTTTACTGTATCCCTCTGACCTTCTTATTGACGTTGAAACACGTAAATTGCATCGGAATTAATACAAAAGGCACAATGCCGACATAAGTACAAGAAGACTGACTCTTCTTACTGTCTACGTTTTGAAACATTCCTGTGACACTAGTTATAGATTCCGATGCTTCACTTCAGGTTTACTGAATTCCTCTGACCTACTTATTGACGATGAAACACAGAAATAACATCGGAATTAAATACAAAGGGCACAATGCCGACTCAAGTACAAGAAGACTGGCTCTTCTTACTGTCTATGTTTTGAACCATTCCTGTGACACTAGTTATAGATTCCGATGCTTCGCTTCAGGTTTACTGTATGTTTCTGACCTTCTTATTGACGTAGAAACACAGATATTGCATCGGAATTAAATACAAAATGCACAATGCCGACTTAAGTTCAAGAAAACTGACTCTTCTTACTGTCTATGTATTGAACCATTCCTTTGACACTAGTTATAGATTCCGATGCTTCACTTCAGGTTTACTGAATCCCTCTGGCCTTTTTATTTACGATGAAACACAGATATAATATCGGAATGAAATACAAAAGGCACAATGCCGACTCAAGTACAAGAATACTGGCTCCTCTTACTGTCTATGCTTTGAACCATTCCTGTGACACTAGTTATAGATTCCGATGCTTCACTTCAGGTTTACTGTATCCCTCTGACCTTCTTATTGACGATCAAACACAGAAAATTCATCGGCATTAAATAGAAAATGCACAATGCCGACTCAAGTACAAGAAGACTGACTCTTCTTACTGTCTATATTTTGAACCATTCCTGTGACTCTAGTCATAAATTCCGATGCTTCACTTCAGGTTTACTGTATCCAGCTGACTTTCTTATTGACGATGAAGCACATAAATTGCATCGGAATTAAATACAAAAGGCACAATGCCGACTTAATTACAAGAAAACGGACTATTCTTACTGTCTATGTTTTGAACGATTCCTGTGACACTAGTTATAGATTCCGATGCTTCACATCCGGTTTACTGTATCCCTCTGACCTTCTTATTGACGATGAAATACAGAAATTGCATCGGAGTTAAATACAAAAGGCACAATGCCGACTTAAGTTCAAGAAAACTGACTCTTCTTACTGTCTATGTATTGAACCATTCCTGTGACACTAGTTATAGATTCCGATGCTTCACTTCAGGTTTACTGAATCCCTCTGACCTTCTTATTGACGATGAAACACAGATATAATATCGGAATGAAATACAAAAGGCACAATGCCGACTCAAGTACAAGAAGACTGGCTCATCTTACTGTCTATGTTTTGATTCATTCCTCTGACACTAGTTATAGATTCCGATGCTTCACTTCAGGTTTACTGTATCCCTCTGACCTTCTTATTGACGAAGAAACACAGATATTGCATCGGAATTAAATACAAAAGGCAATATGCCGACTTAAGTACAAGAAGATTGATCCTTATTACTGTCTATGCTTTGAACCATTCCTGTGACACTAGTTATAGATTCCGATGCTTCACTTCAGGTTTACTGTATCCCTCTGACCTTCGTATTGACGATGAAACACAGAAATTGCATCGGAAATTAAATACAAAAGGCACAATGCCGACTTAAGTACTAGAAGACTGACTCTTCTTACTGTCTATGTTTTGAACCATTCCTGTGACACTAGTTAGAGATTCCGTTGCTTTACTTCAGGTTTACGTATCCCTCTGACCTTCTTATTGACGATGAAACACAGAAATTGCATTGGAATTAAATACAAAAGGCACAATGCCGACTTAAGTACCAGAAAACTGACTGTTCTTACTCTCTATGTTATGAACCAATACTGTGACACTAGTTATAGATTCCGATGCTTCACTTCAGGTTTACTGTATCCCTCCGTCTTCTTATTTGACGATAAAACACAGAAATTGCATCGAAATTATATACAAACGGCTCAATGCCCACTTAAGTACAAGAGGACTTACTCTTCTTACTTTCTATGTTTTGAACCATTCCTGTGATACTAGTTATAGATTCCGATGCTTCACTTCAGGTTTACTGTATCCCTTTGACCTTCTTATTGACGATGAAACACAGAAATTGCATCTTAATTAAATACAAATGGCTCAATGCCGACTTCGGTACAAGACGAGTGACTCTTCTTACTGTCTATGATTTGAACCATTCCGGTGACACTGGTTATAGATTCCGATGCTTCACTTCAGGTTTACTGTATCCCTCTGACCTTCTTATTGACGATGAAACACAAAATTTCATCAGAATTAAATACAAAAGGCACAATGGCGACTCAAGTACAAGAAGACGGGCTCTTGTTACTGCCTATGATTTGAACCATTCCTGTGACACTAGTTATAGATTCCAATGCTTCACTTCAGGTTTACTGTATCCGGCTGACCTTCTTATTGACGATGAAACACAGAAATTGCATCGGAAGTATATACAAAATGCACAATGCTGACTTAAGTACAAGAAGACTGACTCTTCTTACTGACTATGTTTAGAACCATTCCTATGACACTAGTTATAGATTCCGATACATCACTTCAGGTATACTGTATCCCTCTGACCTTATTATTGACGATGAAACACAGAAATTGCATCTTAATTAAATACAAAAGGCACAATGCCGACTTCAGTACAAAAACACTGAGTCGTCTTACTGGCTATCGTTTGAACCATTCCTGTGTCACTAGTTATAGATTCCGATGCTTCACATCAGGTTTACTGTATCCCTCTGACCTTCTTATTGACGATCAAACACAGAAAATTCATCGGAATTAAATACAAATGGCACAATGCCGACTCAAGAACAAGAAGACTAACTCTTCTTACTGTCTATATTTTGAACCATTCCTGTGACACTAGTTATAGATTCCGATGCTTCACTTCAGGTTTACTTTATCCCTCTGAGTTTCTTATTGACGATGAAACACAGAAATTGCATCGGAATTATATACAAAAGGCACAATGCCGACTTAAGTACAAGAAGAGTGACTCTTCTTACTGTCTATGTTTTGAACCATTCCTGTGACACTAGTTATAGATTCCGATGCTTCACTTCAGGTTTACTGCATCCCTGTGACCTTCTTATTGACGATGAAATACAGAAAGTGCATCGGAATTAAACTCAAAAGGCACAATGCCGACTTAATTACAAGAATACTGACTCTTCTTACTGTCTATGTTTTGAACCATTCCTGTGACACTAGTTATAGATTCCGATGCTTCACTTCAGGTTTACTGTATCCCTCTGACCTTCTTATTGACGATGAAACACAGAAATTGCATCGGAATTAAATACAAAATGGACAATGCCAACTTAAGTTCAAGAAAACTGACTCTTCTTACTGTCTATGTATTGAACCATTCCTGTGACACTGGTTATAGATTCCGATGCTTCACTTCAGGTTTACTGAATCCCTCTGACCTTCTTATTGACGATGAAACACAGATATAACTTCGGAATGAAATACAAAAGGCACAATGCCGACTCAAGTACAAGAAGACTGGCTCTTCTTACTGTCTATATTTTGAACCATTCCTGTGACACTAGTTATGGATTCCGATGCTTCACTTCAGGTTTACTGTATCACTCTGACCTTCTTATTGACGAACAAACACAGATATTGGATCGGAATTAAATACAATAGGCAATATGCCGACTTAAGTACAAGAACACTGACCCTTCTTACTGTCTATCTTTTGATCCATTCCTGTGACACATGTTATAGATTCCGATGCTTCACTTCAGGTTTACTGTATCCCTCTGACCTTCTTATTGACGATGAAACACAGAAATTGCATCGGAATTAAATACAATAGTCACAATGCCGAATTAAGTACAAGAGATCTCATTCTTCTTACTGTCTATGGTTTGAACCATTCCTGTGACACTAGTTATAAATTCCTATGCATCACTTCAGGTTTACTGTATCCCTCGGACCTTCTTATTGACGTTGAAACACGTAAATTGCATCGGAATTAAATACAAAAGGCACAATGCCGACCCAAGTACAAGAAGACTGGCTCTTCTTACTGTCTATGTTTTGAACCATTTCTGTGACACTAGTTATAGATTCCGATGCTTCACTTCAGGTTTAGTGTCTCACTCTGACCTTCTTACTGACGAAGAAACACAGATATTGCATCGGAATTAAATACAAAAGGCACAATGCCGACTTAAGTACAAGAAAACTGACTCTTCTTACTGTCTATGATTTGATCCGCTCCTGTGACACTAGTTATAGATTCCGATGCTTCACTTCAGGTTTACTGTATCCCTCTGACCTTCTTATTGACGATGAAACATAGAAATTGCATCGGAATTAAATAGAAAAGGAATAATGCCGACTTAATTACAAGAAAACTGACTCTTCTTACTGTCTATGTTTTGAACTATTCCTGTGACACTAGTTATAGATTCCGATGCTTCACTTCAGGTTTACTGTATGCCTCTGACCTTCTTATTGACGACGAATCACAGAAATTGCATCGGAATTAAATACAAAAGGCACAATGCCAACTTAAGTCCAAGATAACTGACTCTTCTTACTGTCTATGTTTTGAACTATTCCTGTGACACTAGTTATAGATTCCGATACATCACTTCAGGTATACTGTATCCCTCTGACCTTATTATTGACGATGAAACACAGAAATTGCATCTTAATTAAATACAAAAGGCACAATGCCGACTTCAGTACAAAAACACTGAGTCGTCTTACTGGCTATCGTTTGAACCATTCCTGTGTCACTAGTTATAGATTCCGATGCTTCACATCAGGTTTACTGTATCCCTCTGACCTTCTTATTGACGATCAAACACAGAAAATTCATCGGAATTAAATACAAATGGCACAATGCCGACTCAAGAACAAGAAGACTAACTCTTCTTACTGTCTATATTTTGAACCATTCCTGTGACACTAGTTATAGATTCCGATGCTTCACTTCAGGTTTACTTTATCCCTCTGAGTTTCTTATTGACGATGAAACACAGAAATTGCATCGGAATTATATACAAAAGGCACAATGCCGACTTAAGTACAAGAAGAGTGACTCTTCTTACTGTCTATGTTTTGAACCATTCCTGTGACACTAGTTATAGATTCCGATGCTTCACTTCAGGTTTACTGCATCCCTGTGACCTTCTTATTGACGATGAAATACAGAAAGTGCATCGGAATTAAACTCAAAAGGCACAATGCCGACTTAATTACAAGAATACTGACTCTTCTTACTGTCTATGTTTTGAACCATTCCTGTGACACTAGTTATAGATTCCGATGCTTCACTTCAGGTTTACTGTATCCCTCTGACCTTCTTATTGACGATGAAACACAGAAATTGCATCGGAATTAAATACAAAATGGACAATGCCAACTTAAGTTCAAGAAAACTGACTCTTCTTACTGTCTATGTATTGAACCATTCCTGTGACACTGGTTATAGATTCCGATGCTTCACTTCAGGTTTACTGAATCCCTCTGACCTTCTTATTGACGATGAAACACAGATATAACTTCGGAATGAAATACAAAAGGCACAATGCCGACTCAAGTACAAGAAGACTGGCTCTTCTTACTGTCTATATTTTGAACCATTCCTGTGACACTAGTTATGGATTCCGATGCTTCACTTCAGGTTTACTGTATCACTCTGACCTTCTTATTGACGAACAAACACAGATATTGGATCGGAATTAAATACAATAGGCAATATGCCGACTTAAGTACAAGAACACTGACCCTTCTTACTGTCTATCTTTTGATCCATTCCTGTGACACATGTTATAGATTCCGATGCTTCACTTCAGGTTTACTGTATCCCTCTGACCTTCTTATTGACGATGAAACACAGAAATTGCATCGGAATTAAATACAATAGTCACAATGCCGAATTAAGTACAAGAGATCTCATTCTTCTTACTGTCTATGGTTTGAACCATTCCTGTGACACTAGTTATAAATTCCTATGCATCACTTCAGGTTTACTGTATCCCTCGGACCTTCTTATTGACGTTGAAACACGTAAATTGCATCGGAATTAAATACAAAAGGCACAATGCCGACCCAAGTACAAGAAGACTGGCTCTTCTTACTGTCTATGTTTTGAACCATTTCTGTGACACTAGTTATAGATTCCGATGCTTCACTTCAGGTTTAGTGTCTCACTCTGACCTTCTTACTGACGAAGAAACACAGATATTGCATCGGAATTAAATACAAAAGGCACAATGCCGACTTAAGTACAAGAAAACTGACTCTTCTTACTGTCTATGATTTGATCCGCTCCTGTGACACTAGTTATAGATTCCGATGCTTCACTTCAGGTTTACTGTATCCCTCTGACCTTCTTATTGACGATGAAACATAGAAATTGCATCGGAATTAAATAGAAAAGGAATAATGCCGACTTAATTACAAGAAAACTGACTCTTCTTACTGTCTATGTTTTGAACTATTCCTGTGACACTAGTTATAGATTCCGATGCTTCACTTCAGGTTTACTGTATGCCTCTGACCTTCTTATTGACGACGAATCACAGAAATTGCATCGGAATTAAATACAAAAGGCACAATGCCAACTTAAGTCCAAGATAACTGACTCTTCTTACTGTCTATGTTTTGAACTATTCCTGTGACACTAGTTATAGATTTCGAAGTTTCACATCAGGTTTACTGTATCCCTCTGACCTTCTTATTGACGATAAAACACAGAAATTGCATCCGAATTATATACAAAAGGCTCAATGCCCACTTAAGTACAAGAGGACTTACTCTTCTTACTGTCTATGCTTTGAACCATTCCTGTGACACTAGTTATAGATTCCGATGCTTCACTTCAGGTTTACTGTATCCCTCTGACCTTCTTATTGACGATGAAACACAGAAATTGCACCTTAATTAAATACAAAAGGCACAATGCCGACTACAGTACAAGAAGAGTGACTCTTCTTACTGTCTATGATTTGAACCATTCCTGTGACACTATTTATAGATTCCGATGTTTCACTTCAGGGTTACTGTATCCCTCTTACCTTCTTATTGACGATCAAACACAGAAATTTCATCAGAATTAAATACAAAAGGCACAATGGCGACTCAAGTACAAGAAGACGGGCTCTTCTTACTGCCTATGTCTTGAACCATTCCTGTGACACTAGTTATAGATTCCAATGCTTCACTTCAGGTTTACTGTATCCGGCTGACCTTCTTATTGACGATGAAACACAGATATTACATCGGAAGTATATACAAAATGCACAATGCGGACTTAAGAACAAGAAGATTGACTCTTCTTACTGACTATGTTTTGAACCATTCCTATGACACTAGATATAGATTCCGATACTTCACTTCAGGTTTACTGTATCCCTCTGACCTTATTATTGACAATGAAACACAGAAATTGCATCTTAATTAAATACAAAAGGCACAATGCCGACTTAAGTACTAGAACACTGAGTCGTCTTACTGTCTATGGTTTGAACCATTCCTGTGACACTAGTTATAGATTCCGATGCTTCACTTCAGGTTTACTGTATCCCTCTGACCTTCTTATTGACGATCAAACACAGAAAATTCATCGGAATTAAATACAAAATGCACAATGCCGACTCAAGTACAAGAAAACTGACTCTTCTTACTGTCTTTGTTTTGAACCATTCCTGTGACACTAGTTATAGATTCCTATACTTCACTTCAGGTTTACTATATCCCTCCGAGCTTCTTATTGACGATGAAACACAGTAATTACATCGGAAGTATATACAAAAGACACATTGCCGACTTAAGTGCAAGAAGACTGACTCTTCTTACTGTCTATATTTTGAACAATTGGTGTGACACTAGTTACAAATTCCGATGCTTCACCTCAGGTTTACTGTATCCCTCTGACATTTTTATTGACGATGAAACACAGAAATTGCATCGGAATTAAATACAAAAGGCACAATGCAGACTTAAGTACAAGAAAACTGACTCTTCTTACTGTCTATGTTTTGAACCATTCCTGTGACACTAGTTATAGATTCCGATGCTTCACTTCAGGTTTTCTGTATCCCTCCGACCTTCTTATTGACGATGAAACACAGAAATTGCATCGGAAATAAATACAAAACCACAATGTCGACTTAAGTACAAGAAAACTGACTCTTCTTACTCTCTATGTTTTGAACCATTCATGTGACACTAATTATAGATTCCGATGCTTCACTTCAGGTTTACTGTGTCCCTCTGACCTTCTTATTGACGATGAAACACAGAAATTGCAACGGAATTAAATACAAAAGGCACAATGCCGACTTATGTACAAGAAAACTGACTCTTCTTACTGTCTATGTTTGAACCATTCATGTGACACTAGTTATAGATTCCGATGCTTCACTTCAGTTTTACTGTATCCCTCTGACCTTCTTATTGACGATGAAACACAGAAATTGCATCGGAATTATATACAAAAGACACATTGCCGACTTAAGTGCAAGAAGACTGACTCTTCTTACTGTCTATATTTTGAACAATTGGTGTGACACTAGTTACAAATACCGATGCTTCACCTCAGGTTTACTGTATGCCTCTGACGTTTTTATTGACGATGAAACACAGAAATTGCATCGGAATTAAATACAAAAGGCACAATGCAGACTTAAGTACAAGAAAACTGACTCTTCTTAATGTCTATGTTTTGAACCATTCCTGTGACACTAGTTATAGATTCCGATGCTTCACTTCATGTTTACTGTATCCCTCCGACCTTCTTATTGACGATGAAACACAGAAATTGCATCGGAAATAAATACAAAACGCACAATGTCGACTTAAGTACAAGAAAACTGACTCTCCTTACTTTCTATGTTTTGAACCATTCCTGTGATACTAGTTATAGATTCCGATGCTTCACTTCAGGTTTACTGTATCCCTTTGACCTTCTTATTGACGATGAAACACAGAAATTGCATCTTAATTAAATACAAATGGCACCATGCCGACTCCAGTACAAGACGAGTGACTCTTCTTACTGTCTATGATTTGAACCATTCCGGTGACACTAGTTATAGATTCCGATGCTTCACTTCAGGTTTACTGTATCCCTCTGACCTTCTTATTGACGATGAAACACAAAATTTGATCAGAATTAAATACAAAAGGCACAATGGCGACTCAAGTACAAGAAGACGGGCTCTTCTTACTGCCTATGTTTTGAACCATTCCTGTGACACTAGTTATAGATTCCAATGCTTCACTTCAGGTTTACTGTATCCGGCTGACCTTCTTATTGACGATGAAACACAGAAATTGCATCGGAAGTATATACAAAATGCACAATGCTGACTTATGTACAAGAAGACTGACTCTTCTTACTGACTATGTTTAGAACCATTCCTATGACACTAGTTATAGAATCCGATACTTCACTTCAGGTATACTGTATCCCTCTGACCTTATTATTGACGATGATACACAGAAATTGCATCTTAATTAAATACAAAAGGCACAATGCCGACTTCAGTACAAAAACACTGAGTCGTCTTACTGTCTATCGTTTGAACCATTCCTGTGTCACTAGTTATAGATTCCGATGCTTCACTTCAGGTTTACTGCATCCCTGTGACCTTCTTATTGACGATGAAATACAGAAAGTGCATCGGAATTAAACTCAATAGGCACAATGCCGACTTAATTACAAGAAAACTGACTCTTCTTACTGTCTATGATTTGAACCATTCCTGTGACACTAGTTATAGATTCCGATGCTTCACTTCAGGTTTACTGTATCCCTCTGACCTTCTTATTGACGATGAAACACAGATATTGCATCGGAATTAAATACAAAATGGACAATGCCGACTTAAGTTCAAGAAAACTGACTCTTCTTACTGTCTATGTATTGAACCATTCCTGTGACACTGGTTATAGATTCCGATGCTTCACTTCAGGTTTACTGAATCCCTCTGACCTTCTTATTGACGATGAAACACAGATATAACATCGGAATGAAATACAAAAGGCACAATGCCGACTCAAGTACAAGAAGACTGGCTCTTCTTACTGTCTATATTTTGAACCATTTCTGTGACACTAGTTATAGATTCCGATGCTTCACTTCAGGTTTACTGTATCACACTGACCTTCTTATTGACGAAGAAACACAGATATTGGATCGGAATTAAATACAATAGGCAATATGCCGACTTAAGTACAAGAACACCGACCCTTCTTACTGTCTATCTTTTGATCCATTCCTGTGACACATGTTATAGATTCCGATGCTTCACTTCAGGTTTACTGTATCCCTCTGACCTTCTTATTGACGATGAAACACAGAAATAGCATCGGAATTAAATGCAATAGTCACAATGCCGAATTAAGTACAAGAGATCTCATTCTTCTTACTGTCTGTGGTTTGAACCATTCCTGTGACACTAGTTATAAATTCCTATGCATCACTTCAGGTTTACTGTATCCCTCTGACCTTCTTATTGACGATGAAACACGTAAATTACATCGGAATTAAATACAAAAGGCACAATGCCGACCCAAGTACAAGAAGACTGGCTCTTCTTACTGTCTATGTTTTGAACCATTTCTGTGACACTAGTTATAGATTCCGATGCTTCACTTCAGGTTTAGTGTATCACTCTGACCTTCTTACTGACGAAGAAACACAGATATTGCATCGCAATTAAATACAAAAGGCACAATGCCGACTTAAGTACAAGAAAACTGACTCTTCTTACTGTCTATTTTTGAACCATTCCTGTGACACTAGTTATAGATTCCGATGCTTCACTTCAGGTTTGCTGTATACCTCTGACCTTCTTATTGACGATGAAACACAGAAATTGCATCGGAATTAAATACAAAAGGCACAATGCCGACTTATGTACAAGAAAACTGACTCTTCTTACTGTCTATGTTTGAACCATTCGTGTGACACTAGTTACAGATTCCGATGCTTCACTTCAGGTTTACGGTATCCCTCTGACCTTCTTATTGACGATGAAACACAGAAATTGCATCGGAGTTAAATCCTAAAGGCACAATGCCGACTTAAGTACAAGAAAACTGACTCTTCTTACTGTCTATGATTTGATCCGCTCCTGTGACACTAGTTATAGATTCCGATGCTTCACTTCAGGTTTACTGTATCCCTCTGACCTTCTTATTGACGATGAAACATAGAAATTGCATCGGAATTAAATAGAAAAGGAACAATGCCGACTTAAGTACAAGAAAACTGACTCTTCTTACTGTCTATGTTTTGAACTATTCCTGTGACACTAGTTATAGATTTCGAAGTTTCACATCAGGATTACTGTATCCCTCTGACCTTCTTATTGACGATAAAACACAGAAATTGCATCGGAATTATATACAAAAGGCTCAATGCCCACTTAAGTACAAGAGGACTTACTCTTCTTATTGTCTATGCTTTGAACCATTCCTGTGACACTAGTTATAGATTCCGATGCTTCACTTCAGGTTTGCTGTATACCTCTGACCTTCTTATTGACGATGAAACACAGAAATTGCATCGGAATTAAATACAAAAGGCACAATGCCGACTTATGTACAAGAAAACTGACTCTTCTTACTGTCTATGTTTGAACCATTCGTGTGACACTAGTTACAGATTCCGATGCTTCACTTCAGGTTTACGGTATCCCTCTGACCTTCTTATTGACGATGAAACACAGAAATTGCATCGGAGTTAAATCCTAAAGGCACAATGCCGACTTAAGTACAAGAAAACTGACTCTTCTTACTGTCTATGATTTGATCCGCTCCTGTGACACTAGTTATAGATTCCGATGCTTCACTTCAGGTTTACTGTATCCCTCTGACCTTCTTATTGACGATGAAACATAGAAATTGCATCGGAATTAAATAGAAAAGGAACAATGCCGACTTAAGTACAAGAAAACTGACTCTTCTTACTGTCTATGTTTTGAACTATTCCTGTGACACTAGTTATAGATTTCGAAGTTTCACATCAGGATTACTGTATCCCTCTGACCTTCTTATTGACGATAAAACACAGAAATTGCATCGGAATTATATACAAAAGGCTCAATGCCCACTTAAGTACAAGAGGACTTACTCTTCTTATTGTCTATGCTTTGAACCATTCCTGTGACACTAGTTATAGATTCCGATGCTTCACTTCAGGTTTACTGTATCCCTCTGACATTCTTATTGACGATGAAACACAGAAATTGCATCTTAATTAAATACAAAAGGCACAATGCCGACTCCAGTACAAGAAGAGTGACTCTTCTTACTGTCTATGATTTGAACCATTCCTGTGACACTATTTATAGATTCCGATGTTTCACTTCAGGGTTACTGTATCCCTCTTACCTTCTTATTGACGATCAAACACAGAAATTTCATCAGAATTAAATACAAAAGGCACACTGGCGACTCAAGTACAAGAAGACGGGCTCTTCTTACTGCCTATGTTTTGAACCATTCCTGTGACACTAGTTATAGATTCCAATGCTTCACTTCAGGTTTACTGTATCCGGCTGACCTTCTTATTGACGATGAAACACAGATATTACATCGGAAGTATATACAAAATGCACAATGCGGACTTAAGTACAAGAAGACTGACTCTTCTTACTGACTATGTTTTGAACCATTCCTATGACACTAGATATAGATTCCGATACTTCACTTCAGGTTTACTGTATCCCTCAGACCTAATTATTGACGATGAAACACAGAAATTGCATCTTAATTAAATACAAAAGGCACAATGCCGACTTAAGTACAAGAACACTGAGTCGTCTTACTGTCTATGGTTTGAACCATTCCTGTGACACTAGTTATAGATTCCGATGCTTCACTTCAGGTTTACTGTATCCCTCTGACCTTCTTATTGACGATCAAACACAGAATATTCATCGGAATTAAATACAAAAGGCACAATGCCGACTCAACTACAAGAAAACTGACTCTTCTTACTGTCTATGTTTTGAACCATTCCTGTGACACTAGTTATAGTTTCCTATACTTCACTTCAGGTTTACTATATCCCTCCAAGCTTCTTATTGACGATGAAACACAGTAATTACATCGGAAGTATATACAAAAGACACATTGCCGACTTAAGTGCAAGAAGACTGACTCTTCTTACTGTCTATATTTTGAACAATTGGTGTGACACTAGTTACAAATTCCGATGCTTCACCTCAGGTTTACTGTATCCCTCTGACATTTTTATTGACGATGAAACACAGAAATTGCATCGGAATTAAATACAAAAGGCACAATGCAGACTTAAGTACAAGAAAACTGACTCTTCTTACTGTCTATGTTTGAACCATTCCTGTGACACTAGTTATAGATTCCGATGCTTCACTTCAGGTTTACTGTATCCCTCCGACCATCTTATTGACGATGAAACACAGAAATTGCATCGGAAATAAATACAAAACGCATAATGTCGACTTAAGTACAAGAAAACTGACTCTTCTCACTCTCTATGTTTTGAACCATTCATGTGACACTAATTATAGATTCCGATGCTTCACTTCAGGATTAATGTGTCCCTCTGACCTCCTTATTGACGATGAAACACAGAAATTGCATCGGAATTATATACAAAAGGCACAATGCCGACTTAAGTGCAAGAAAACTGACTCTTCTTACTGTCTGTGTTTGAACCATTCCTGTGACACTAGTTATAGATTCCGATGCTTCACTTCAGGTTTACTGTATCCCTCTGACCTTCTTATTGACGATGAAACACAGAAATTGCATCGGAGTTAAATCCTAAAGGCACAATGCCGACTTAAGTACAAGAAAACTGACTCTTCTTACTGTCTATGATTTGATCCGCTCCTGTGACACTAGTTATAGATTCCGATGCTTCACTTCAGGTTTACTGTATCCCTCTGACCTTCTTATTGACGATGAAACATAGAAATTGCATCGGAATTAAATAGAAAAGGAACAATGCCGACTTAAGTACAAGAAAACTGACTCTTCTTACTGTCTATGTTTTGAACTATTCCTGTGACACTAGTTATAGATTTCGAAGTTTCACATCAGGATTACTGTATCCCTCTGACCTTCTTATTGACGATAAAACACAGAAATTGCATCGGAATTATATACAAAAGGCTCAATGCCCACTTAAGTACAAGAGGACTTACTCTTCTTATTGTCTATGCTTTGAACCATTCCTGTGACACTAGTTATAGATTCCGATGCTTCACTTCAGGTTTACTGTATCCCTCTGACATTCTTATTGACGATGAAACACAGAAATTGCATCTTAATTAAATACAAAAGGCACAATGCCGACTCCAGTACAAGAAGAGTGACTCTTCTTACTGTCTATGATTTGAACCATTCCTGTGACACTATTTATAGATTCCGATGTTTCACTTCAGGGTTACTGTATCCCTCTTACCTTCTTATTGACGATCAAACACAGAAATTTCATCAGAATTAAATACAAAAGGCACACTGGCGACTCAAGTACAAGAAGACGGGCTCTTCTTACTGCCTATGTTTTGAACCATTCCTGTGACACTAGTTATAGATTCCAATGCTTCACTTCAGGTTTACTGTATCCGGCTGACCTTCTTATTGACGATGAAACACAGATATTACATCGGAAGTATATACAAAATGCACAATGCGGACTTAAGTACAAGAAGACTGACTCTTCTTACTGACTATGTTTTGAACCATTCCTATGACACTAGATATAGATTCCGATACTTCACTTCAGGTTTACTGTATCCCTCAGACCTAATTATTGACGATGAAACACAGAAATTGCATCTTAATTAAATACAAAAGGCACAATGCCGACTTAAGTACAAGAACACTGAGTCGTCTTACTGTCTATGGTTTGAACCATTCCTGTGACACTAGTTATAGATTCCGATGCTTCACTTCAGGTTTACTGTATCCCTCTGACCTTCTTATTGACGATCAAACACAGAATATTCATCGGAATTAAATACAAAAGGCACAATGCCGACGCAACTACAAGAAAACTGACTCTTCTTACTGTCTATGTTTTGAACCATTCCTGTGACACTAGTTATAGTTTCCTATACTTCACTTCAGGTTTACTATATCCCTCCAAGCTTCTTATTGACGATGAAACACAGTA
The DNA here is from genome assembly GCF_023864345.2 of Schistocerca serialis cubense. NCBI lineage: Eukaryota > Metazoa > Arthropoda > Insecta > Orthoptera > Acrididae > Schistocerca > Schistocerca serialis. The sequence goes on from NC_064647.1 coordinate 30,039,080, forward strand.
ATTACATCGGAAGTATATACAAAAGACACATTGCCGACATAAGTGCAAGAAGACTGACTCTTCTTACTGTCTATATTTTGAACAATTGGTGTGACACTAGTTACAAATTCCGATGCTTCACCTCAGGTTTACTGTATCCCTCTGACATTTTTATTGACGATGAAACACAGAAATTGCATCGGAATTAAATACAAAAGGCACAATGCAGACTTAAGTACAAGAAAACTGACTCTTCTTACTGTCTATGTTTGAACCATTCCTGTGACACTAGTTATAGATTCCGATGCTTCACTTCAGGTTTACTGTATCCCTCCGACCATCTTATTGACGATGAAACACAGAAATTGCATCGGAAATAAATACAAAACGCATAATGTCGACTTAAGTACAAGAAAACTGACTCTTCTCACTCTCTATGTTTTGAACCATTCATGTGACACTAATTATAGATTCCGATGCTTCACTTCAGGATTAATGTGTCCCTCTGACCTCCTTATTGACGATGAAACACAGAAATTGCATCGGAATTATATACAAAAGGCACAATGCCGACTTAAGTGCAAGAAAACTGACTCTTCTTACTGTCTGTGTTTGAACCATTCCTGTGACACTAGTTATAGATTCCGATGCTTCACTTCAGGTTTACTGTATCCCTCTTACCTTCTTATTGACGATGAAACACAGAAATTGCATCGGAATTGAATACAAAAGGCACAATGCCGACTTAAGTAGAAGAAAACTGACTCTTCTTACTGTCTATGTTTGAACCATTCATGTGACACTAGTTATAGATTCCGATGCTTCACTTCAGGTTTACTGTATCCCTCTGACCATCTTATTGACGATGAAACACAGAAATTGCATCGGAGTTAAATCCAAAAGGCACAATGCCGACTTAAGTACAAGAAAGCTTTCTCTTCTTACTGTCTATGCTTTGATCCGCTCCTGTGCCACTAGTTATAGATTCTGATGCTTCACTTCAGGTTTACTGTATCCCTCTGACGTTCTTATTGACGATGAAACACGTATATTGCATCGGAATTAAATACAAAAGGCACAATGCCGACTCAAGTACAAGAAGACTGGCTCTTCTTACTGTCTATGTTTTGAACCATTTCAGTGACACTAGTTATCGATTCCGATGCTTCACTTCAGGTTTACTGTATCACTCTGACCTTCTTATTGACGAAGAAACACAGATATTGGATCGGAATTAAATACAAAAGGCAATATGCCGACTTAAGTGCAAGAAAACTGACTCTTCTTACTGTCTGTGTTTGAACCATTCCTGTGACACTAGTTATAGATTCCGATGCTTCACTTCAGGTATACTGTATCCCTCTTACCTTCTTATTGACGATGAAACACAGAAATTGCATCGGAATTGAATACAAAAGGCACAATGCCGACTTAAGTAGAAGAAAACTGACTCTTCTTACTGTCTATGTTTGAACCATTCATGTGACACTAGTTATAGATTCCGATGCTTCACTTCAGTTTTACTGTATCCCTCTGACATTCTTATTGACGATGAAACACAGAAATTGCATCGGAATTATATACAAAAGGCACAATGCCGACTTAAGTGCAAGAAAACTGACTCTTCTTACTGTCTGTGTTTGAACCATTCCTGTGACACTAGTTATAGATTCCGATGCTTCACTTCAGGTTTACTGTATCCCTCTTACCTTCTTATTGACGATGAAACACAGAAATTGCATCGGAATTGAATACAAAAGGCACAATGCCGACTTAAGTAGAAGAAAACTGACTCTTCTTACTGTCTATGTTTGAACCATTCATGTGACACTAGTTATAGATTCCGATGCTTCACTTCAGGTTTACTGTATCCCTCTGACCATCTTATTGACGATGAAACACAGAAATTGCATCGGAGTCAAATCCAAAAGGCACAATGCCGACTTAAGTACAAGAAAGCTGGCTCTTCTTACTGTCTATGCTTTGATCCGCTCCTGTGCCACTAGTTATAGATTCTGATGCTTCACTTCAGGTTTACTGTATCCCTCTGACGTTCTTATTGACGATGAAACACGTAAATTGCATCGGAATTAAATACAAAAGGCACAATGCCGACTCAAGTACAAGAAGACTGGCTCTTCTTACTGTCTATGTTTTGAACCATTTCAGTGACACTAGTTATCGATTCCGATGCTTCACTTCAGGTTTACTGTATCACTCTGACCTTCTTATTGACGAAGAAACACAGAAATTGCATCGGAATTATATACAAAAGGCACAATGCCGACTTAAGTGCAAGAAAACTGACTCTTCTTACTGTCTGTGTTTGAACCATTCCTGTGACACTAGTTATAGATTCCGATGCTTCACTTCAGGTTTACTGTATCCCTCTGACCTTCTTATTGACGATGAAGCACAGAAATTGCATCGGAATTAAATACAAAATGGACAATGCCGACTTAAGTTCAAGAAAACTGACTCTTCTTACTGTCTATGTATTGAACCATTCCTGTGACACTGGATATAGATTCCGATGCTTCACTTCAGGTTTACTGAATCCCTCTGACCTTCTTATTGACGATGAAACACAGATATAACATCGGAATGAAATACAAAAGGCACAATGCCGACTCAAGTACAAGAAGACTGGCTCTTCTTACTGTCTATATTTTGAACCATTTCTGTGACACTAGTTATAGATTCCGATGCTTCACTTCAGGTTTACTGTATCACTCTGACCTTCTTATTGACGAAGAAACACAGATATTGGATCGGAATTAAATACAAAAGGCAATATGCCGACTTAAGTGCAAGAAAACTGACTCTTCTTACTGTCTGTGTTTGAACCATTCCTGTGACACTAGTTATAGATTCCGATGCTTCACTTCAGGTATACTGTATCCCTCTTACCTTCTTATTGACGATGAAACACAGAAATTGCATCGGAATTGAATACAAAAGGCACAATGCCGACTTAAGTAGAAGAAAACTGACTCTTCTTACTGTCTATGTTTGAACCATTCATGTGACACTAGTTATAGATTCCGATGCTTCACTTCAGTTTTACTGTATCCCTCTGACATTCTTATTGACGATGAAACACAGAAATTGCATCGGAATTATATACAAAAGGCACAATGCCGACTTAAGTGCAAGAAAACTGACTCTTCTTACTGTCTGTGTTAGAACCATTCCTGTGACACTAGTTATAGATTCCGATGCTTCACTTCAGGTTTACTGTATCCCTCTTACCTTCTTATTGACGATGAAACACAGAAATTGCATCGGAATTGAATACAAAAGGCACAATGCCGACTTAAGTAGAAGAAAACTGACTCTTCTTACTGTCTATGTTTGAACCATTCATGTGACACTAGTTATAGATTCCGATGCTTCACTTCAGGTTTACTGTATCCCTCTGACCATCTTATTGACGATGAAACACAGAAATTGCATCGGAGTCAAATCCAAAAGGCACAATGCCGACTTAAGTACAAGAAAGCTGGCTCTTCTTACTGTCTATGCTTTGATCCGCTCCTGTGCCACTAGTTATAGATTCTGATGCTTCACTTCAGGTTTACTGTATCCCTCTGACGTTCTTATTGACGAAGAAACACAGAAATTGCATCGGAATTATATACAAAAGGCACAATGCCGACTTAAGTGCAAGAAAACTGACTCTTCTTACTGTCTGTGTTTGAACCATTCCTGTGACACTAGTTATAGATTCCGATGCTTCACTTCAGGTTTACTGTATCCCTCTGACCTTCTTATTGACGATGAAGCACAGAAATTGCATCGGAATTAAATACAAAATGGACAATGCCGACTTAAGTTCAAGAAAACTGACTCTTCTTACTGTCTATGTATTGAACCATTCCTGTGACACTGGATATAGATTCCGATGCTTCACTTCAGGTTTACTGAATCCCTCTGACCTTCTTATTGACGATGAAACACAGATATAACATCGGAATGAAATACAAAAGGCACAATGCCGACTCAAGTACAAGAAGACTGGCTCTTCTTACTGTCTATATTTTGAACCATTTCTGTGACACTAGTTATAGATTCCGATGCTTCACTTCAGGTTTACTGTATCACTCTGACCTTCTTATTGACGAAGAAACACAGATATTGGATCGGAATTAAATACAATAGGCAATATGCCGACTTAAGTACAAGAACATTGACCCTTCTTACTGTCTATCTTTTGATCCATTCCTGTGACACATGTTATAGATTCCGATGCTTCACTTCAGGTTTACTGTATCCCTCTGACCTTCTTATTGACGATGAAACACAGAAATTGCATCGGAATTAAATACAATAGTCACAATGCCGAATTAAGTACAAGAGATCTCATTCTTCTTACTGTCTATGGTTTGAACCATTCCTGTGACACTAGTTATAAATTCCTATGCATCACTTCAGGTTTACTGTATCCCTCTGACCTTCTTATTGACGATGAAACACGTAAATTGCATCGGAATTAAATACAAAAGGCACAATGCCGACCCAAGTACAAGAAGACTGGCTCTTCTTACTGTCTATGTTTTGAACCATTTCTGTGACACTAGTTATAGATTCCGATGCTTCACTTCAGGTTTAGTGTATCACTCTGACCTTCTTACTGACGAAGAAACACAGATATTGCATCGGAATTAAATACAAAAGGCACAATGCCGACTTAAGTACAAGAAAACTGACTCTTCTTACTGTCTATTTTTGAACCATTCCTGTGACACTAGTTATAGATTCCGATGCTTCACTTCAGGTTTGCTGTATCCCTCTGACCTTCTTATTGACGATGAAACACAGAAATTGCATCGGAATTAAATACAAAAGGCACAATGCCGACTTATGTACAAGAAAACTGACTCTTCTTACTGTCTATGTTTGAACCATTCGTGTGACACTAGTTATAGACTCCGATGCTTCACTTCAGTTTTACGGTATCCCTCTGACCTTCTTATTGACGATGAAACACAGAAATTGCATCGGAGTTAAATCCTAAAGGCACAATGCCGACTTAAGTACAAGAAAACTGACTCTTCTTACTGTCTATGATTTGATCCGCTCCTGTGACACTAGTTATAGATTCCGATGCTTCACTTCAGGTTTACTGTATCCCTCTGACCTTCTTATTGACGATGAAACATAGAAATTGCATCGGAATTAAATAGAAAAGGAACAATGCCGACTTAAGTACAAGAAAACTGACTCTTCTTACTGTCTATGTTTTGAACTATTCCTGTGACACTAGTTATAGATTCCGATGCTTCACTTCAGGTTTACTGTATGCCTCTGACCTTCTTATTGACGATGAATCACAGAAATTGCATCGGAATTAAATACAAAAGGCACAATGCCGACTTAAGTACAAGATAACTGACTCTTCTTACTGTCTATGTTTTGAACTATTCCTGTGACACTAGTTATAGATTTCGAAGTTTCACATCAGGTTTACTGTATCCCTCTGACCTTCTTATTGACGATAAAACACAGAAATTGCATCGGAATTATATACAAAAGGCTCAATGCCCACTTAAGTACAAGAGGACTTACTCTTCTTACTGTCTATGCTTTGAACCATTCCTGTGACACTAGTTATAGATTCCGATGCTTCACTTCAGGTTTACTGTATCCCTCTGACATTCTTATTGACGATGAAACACTGAAATTGCATCTTAATTAAATACAAAAGGCACAATGCCGACTCCAGTACAAGAAGAGTGACTCTTCTTACTGTCTATGATTTGAACCATTCCTGTGACACTATTTATAGATTCCGATGTTTCACTTCAGGGTTACTGTATCCCTCTTACCTTCTTATTGACGATCAAACACAGAAATTTCATCAGAATTAAATACAAAAGGCACAATGGCGACTCAAGTACAAGAAGACGGGCTCTTCTTACTGCCTATGTTTTGAACCATTCCTGTGACACTAGTTATAGATTCCAATGCTTCACTTCAGGTTTACTGTATCCGGCTGACCTTCTTATTGACGATGAAACACAGATATTACATCGGAGGTATACACAAAATGCACAATCCGGACTTAAGTACAAGAAGACTGACTCTTCTTACTGACTATGTTTTGAACCATTCCTATGACACTAGATATAGATTCCGATACTTCACTTCAGGTTTACTGTATCCCTCTGACCTTATTATTGACGATGAAACACAGAAATTGCATCTTAATTAAATACAAAAGGCACAATGCCGACTTAAGTACAAGAACACTGAGTCGTCTTACTGTCTATGGTTTGAACCATTCCTGTGACACTAGTTATAGATTCCGATGCTTCACTTCAGGTTTACTGTATCCCTCTGACCTTCTTATTGATGATCAAACACAGAAAATTCATCGGAATTAAATACAAAAGGCACAATGCCGACTCAAGTACAAGAAAACTGACTCTTCTTACTGTCTATGTTTTGAACCATTCCTGTGACACTAGTTATAGATTCCTATACTTCACTTCAGGTTTACTATATCCCTCCGAGCTTCTTATTGACGATGAAACACAGTATTTACATCGGAAGTATATACAAAAGACACATTGCCGACTTAAGTGCAAGAAGACTGACTCTTCTTACTGTCTATATTTTGAACAATTGGTGTGACACTAGTTACAAATTCCGATGCTTCACCTCAGGTTTACTGTATCCCTCTGACATTTTTATCGACGATGAAACACAGAAATTGCATCGGAATTAAATACAAAAGGCACAATGCAGACTTAAGTACAAGAAAACTGACTCTTCTTACTGTCTATGTTTTGAACCATTCCTGTGACACTAGTTATAGATTCCGATGCTTCACTTCAGGTTTACTGTATCCCTCCGACCTTCTTATTGACGATGAAACACAGAAATTGCATCGGAAATAAATACAAAACGCACAATGTCGACTTAAGTACAAGAAAACTGACTCTTCTTACTCTCTATGTTTTGAACCATTCATGTGACACTAATTATAGATTCCGATGCTTCACTTCAGGATTGCTGTGTCCCTCTGACCTTCTTATTGACGATGAAACACAGAAATTGCAACGGAATTAAATACAAAAGGCACAATGCCGACTTAGGTACAAGAAAACTGACTCTTCTTACTGTCTATGTTTGAACCATTCATGTGACACTAGTTATAGATTCCGATGCTTCACTTCAGTTTTACTGTATCCCTCTGACCTTCTTATTGACGATGAAACACAGAAATTGCATCGGAATTATATACAAAAGGCACAATGCCGACTTAAGTGCAAGAAAACTGACTCTTCTTACTGTCAGTGTTTGAACCATTCCTGTGACACTAGTTATAGAAAAGGCACAATGCAGACTTAAGTACAAGAAAACTGACTCTTCTTACTGTCTATGTTTTGAACCATTCCTGTGACACTAGTTATAGATTCCGATGCTTCACTTCAGGTTTACTGTATCCCTCCGACCATCTTATTGACGATGAAACACAGAAATTGCATCGGAGTTAAATCCAAAAGGCACAATGCCGACTTAAGTACAAGAAAGCTGGCTCTTCTTACTGTCTATGCTTTGATCCGCTCCTGTGCCACTAGTTATAGATTCTGATGCTTCACTTCAGGTTTACTGTATCCCTCTGACGTTCTTATTGACGATGAAACACGTAAATAGCATCGGAATTAAATACAAAAGGCACAATGCCGACTCAAGTACAAGAAGACTGGCTCTTCTTACTGTCTATGTTTTGAACCATTTCAGTGACACTAGTTATCGATTCCGATGCTTCACTTCAGGTTTGCTGTATCACACTGACCTTCTTATTGACGAAGAAACACAGATATTGGAACGGAATTAAATACAAAAGGCAATATGCCGACTTAAGTACAAGAAGACTGACCCTTCTTACTGTCTATGCTTTGAACCGTTCCTGTGACACTAGTTATAGATTCCTATACTTCACTTCAGGGTTACTATATCCCTCCGAGCTTCTTATTGACGATGAAACACAGTAATTACATCGGAAGTATATACAAAAGGCACATTGCCGACTTAACTGCAAGAAGACTGACTCTTCTTACTGTCTATATTTTGAACAATTGATGTGACACTAGTTACAGATTCCGATGCTACACCTCAGGTTTACTGTATCCCTCTGACATTTTTATTGACGCTGAAACACAGAAATTGCATCGGAATTAAACACAAAAGGCACAATACAGACTTAAGTACAAGAAAACTAACTCTTCTTACTGTCTATGCTTTGATCCGCTCCTGTGCCACTAGTTATAGATTCTGATGCTTCACTTCAGGTTTACTGTATCCCTCTGACGTTCTTATTGACGATGAAACATAGAAATTGCATCGGAATTAAATAGAAAAGTAACAATGCCGACTTAAGTACAAGAAAACTGACTCTTCTTACTGTCTATGTTTTGAACTATTCCTGTGACACTAGTTATAGATTCCGATGCTTCACTTCAGGTTTACTGTATGCCTCTGACCTTCTTATTTACGATGAATCACATAAATTGCATCGGAATTAAATACAAAAGGCACAATGCCGACTTAAGTACAAGATAACTGACTCTTCTTACTGTCTATGTTTTGAACTATTCCTGTGACACTAGTTATAGATTCCGAAGTTTCACTTCAGGTTTACTGTATCCCTCTGACCTTCTAATTGACGATAAAACACAGAAATTGCATCGGAATTATATACAAAAGGCTCAATGCCCACTTAAGTACAAGAGGACTTACTCTTCTTACTGTCTATGCTTTGAACCATTCCTGTGACACTAATTATAGATTCCGATGCTTCACTTCAGGGTTACTGTATCCCTTTGACCTTATTATTGACGGTGAAACACAGAAATTGCATCTTAATTAAATACAAAAGGCACAATGCCGACTCCAGTACAAGAAGAGTGACTCTTCTTACTGTCTATAATTTGAACCATTCCTGTGACACTAGTTATAGATTCCGATGCTTCACTTCAGGGTTACTGTATCCCTCTTACCTTCTTATTGACGATCAAACACAGAAAATTCATCGGAATTAAATACAAAAGGCACAATACCGACTCAAGTACAAGAAGACTGACTCTTCTTACTGTCCATATTTTGAACCATTTCTGTGACACTAGTTATAGATTCCGATGCTTCACTACAGGTTTACTGTATCCAGCTGACTTTCTTATTGACGATGAAGCACATAAATAGCATCGGAATTAAATACAAAAGGCACAATGCCGACTTAAGTACAAGAAGACTGACTCTACTTACTGTTTATGTTTGAACTATTCCTGTGACACTTGTTATAGATTCCTATGCATCACTTCAGGTTTACTGTATCCCTCTGACATTTTTATTGACGATGAAACACAGAAATTGCATCGGAATTAAATACAAAAGGCACAATGCAGACTTAAGTACAAGAAAACTGACTCTTCTTACTGTCTATGTTTTCAGCCATTCCTGTTACACTAGTTATAGATTCCGATGCTTCACTTGAGGTTTAATATATCCCTCTCACCTTGTTATTGACGATGAAACACAGAAATTGCATCGGAATTAAATGCAAAACGCACAATGTCGACTTAAGTACAAGAACACTGGATCTTCTTACTCTCCATGTTTTGAACCATTCATGTGACACTAATTATAGATTCCGATGCTTCACTTCAGGATTACTGTATCCCTCTGACCTTCTTATTGACGATGAAACACAGAAATTGCAACGGAATGAAATACAAAATGCACAATGCCGACTTATGTACAAGAAAACTGACTCTTCTTACTGTCTATGTTTGAACCATTCATGTGACACTGGTTATAGTTTCCGATGCTTCACTTCAGTTTTACTGTATCCCTCTGACCTTCTTATTGACGATGAAACACAGAAATTGCATCGGAATTACATACAAAAGGCACAATGCCGACTTAAGTACAAGAAAACTGACTCTTCTTACTGTCTATGTTTGAACCATTCCTGTGACACTAGTTATAGATTCCGATGCTTCACTTTAGGTTTACTGTATCCCTCTGACCTTCTTATTGACGATGAAACACAGATATTGCATCGGAATTGAATACAAAAGGCACAATGCCGACTTAAGTAGAAGAAAACTGACTCTTCTTACTGTCTATGTTTGAACCATTCATGTGACACTAGTTATAGATTCCGATGCTTCACTTCAGGTTTACTGAATCCCTCTGACCATCTTAATGACGATGAAACACAGAAATTGCATCGGAGTTAAATCCAAAAGGCACAATGCCGACTTAAGTACAAGAAAGCTGACTCTTCTTACTGTCTATACTTTGATCCGCTCCTGTGCCACTAGTTATAGATTTTGATGCTTCACTTCAGGTTTACTGTATCCCTCTGACGTTCTTATTGACGATGAAACATAGAAATTGCATCGGAATTAAATAGAAAAGTAACAATGTCGACTTAAGTACAAGAAAACTGACTCTTCTTACTGTCTATGTTTTGAACTGTTCCTGTGACACTAGTTATAGATTCCGATGCTTCACTTCAGGTTTACTGTATCCCTCTGACCTTCTTATTGACGATGAAACACAGAAATTGCATCGGAACTAAATACAAAAGGCACAATGCCGACTTAAGTACAAGAAAACAGACTCTTCTTACTGTCTATATTTGAACCATTCATGTGACACTAGTTATAGATTCCGATGCTTCACTTCAGGTTTACTGTATCCCTCTGACCTTCTTATTGACGATGAAACACAGAAATTGCATCGGAGTTAAATCCAAAAGGCACAATGCCGACTTAAGTACAAGAAATCTGACTCTTCTTACTGTTTATGCTTTGATCCGCTCCTGTGACACTAGTTATAGATTCCGATGCTTCACTTCAGGTTTACTGTATCCCTCTGACCTTCTTATTGACGATGAAACATAGAAATTGCATCGGAATTGAATAGAAAAGGAACAATGCCAACATAAGTACAAGATAACTGACTCTTCTTACTGTCTATGTTTTGAACTATTCCTGTGACACTAGTTATAGATTCCGATGCTTCACTTCAGGTTTACTGTATCCGGCTGACCTTCTTATTGACGATGAAACACAGAAATTACATCGGAAGTATATACAAAATGCACAATGCGGACTTAAGTAAAAGAAGACTGAATCTACTTACTGTTTATGTTTGAACCATTCCTGTAACACTAGTTATAGATTCCGATGCTTCACTTCAGGTTTACTGTATCCAGCTGACCTTCTTATTGACGATGAAACACAGAAATAATATCGGAATTAAATACATAAGGCACAATGCCGACTTAAGTAAAAGAAAACTAACTCTTCTTACTGTCTATGTTTTGAACCATTCCTGTGACACTAGTTATAGATTCCGATGCTTCACTTCAGGTTTACTGTATCCCTCTGACCTTCTTATTGACGATGAAACACAGAAATTGCATCGGAATTAAATATAAAAGGCACAATGCCGACTTAAGTACAAGATGACTGACTCTTCCTACAGTCTATGTTTTGAACCATTCCTGTGACACTAGTTATAGATTCCGATGCTTCACTTCAGGTTTACTGTATCCCTCTGACCTTCTTATTGACGATGAAACATAGAAATTGAATCCGAATTAAATACAAAAGGCACAATGCCGACTCAGGTACAAGAAGACTGGCTCTTCTTACTGTCTATGTTTTGAACCATTCCTGCGACACTAGTTATAGATTCCGATGCTTCACGTCAGCTATACTGTATCCCTCTGACCTTCTTATTGACGAAGAAACACAGAAATTGCATCGGAATTAAATACAAAAGGCAAATGCCGACTCAAGTACAAGAAGACTGGCTCTTCTTACTGTCTATGTTTTGAACCATCTCTGTGACACTAGTTATAGATTCCGATGCTTCACTTCAGGTTTACTGTATCCCTCTGACCTTCCTATTGACGATGAAACACAGAAATTGCATCGGAATTAAATATAAAAGGCACAATGCCGACTTAAGTACAAGAAGACTGACCCTTCTTACCGTCTAAGTTTTGAACCATTCCTCTGACACTAGCTATAGATTCCGATGCTTCACTTCGGGTTTACTGTATCCCTCTGAGTTTCTTATTGACGATGAAACACAGAAATTGCATCGGAATTATATACAAAAGGCACAATGCCGACTTAAGTACAAGAAGAGTGACTCTTCTTACTGTCTATGTTTTGAACCATTCCTGTGACACTAGTTATAGATTCCGATGCTTCACTTCAGGTTTACTGCATCCCTCTGACCTTCGTATTGACGATGAAACACAGAAATTGCATCGGAATTAAATACAAAAGGCACAATGCCGACTTAAGTAAAAGAAAACCCATTCTTCTTACTGTCTATGTTTTGAACCATTCCTGTGACACTAGTTATAAATTCCTATGCATCACCTCAGGTTTAGTGTATCCCTCTGATCTTCTTATTGACGATGAAACACGTAAATTGCAACGGAATTAAATACAAAAGGCACAATGCGCGACTTAAGTACAGGAAGACTGCCTCTACTTACTGTCTATGTTTTGCACCATTCCTGTGACACTAGTTATAGATTCAGATGCTTCCCTTTAGGTTTACTGAATCCCTCTGACCTTCTTATTGTCGATGAAACACAGATATAACATCGGAATTAAATACAAAAGGCACAATGCAGACTCAAGTACAAGACGACTGGCTCTTCTTACTGTCTATGTTTTGAACCATTTCTGTGACGCTAGTTATAGATTCCGATGCTTCACTTCAGGTTTAGTGTAGCACTCTGACCTTCTTATTGACGAAGAAGCACAAATATTGCATCGGAATTAAATACAAAAGGCACAATGCCGACTTAAGTACAAGATAACTGACTCTTCTTACTGTCTATGTTTTGAACCATACCTGTGACACTAGTTATAGATTCCTATACTTCACTTCAGGTTTACTGTATCCCTCCGAGCTTCTTATTGACTATGAAACACAGTAATTACATCGGAAGTATATACAAAAGGCACATTGCCGACTTAAGTGCAAGAAGACTGACTCTCCTTACTGTCTATATTTTGAACAATTGATGTGACACTAGTTATAGATTCCGATGCTTCACCTCAGGTTTACTGTATCCCTCTGACATTTTTATTGACGATGAAACATAGAAATTGCATCGGAATTAAATACAAAAGGCGCAATGCAGACTTCAGTACAAGAAAACTGACTCTTCTTACTGTCATTGTTTTGCACCATTCCTGTGACACTAGTTATAGATTCCGATGCTTCACTTCAGGTTTACTGTATCCCTCTGACCTTCTTATTGACGATGAAACACAGAAATTGCATCGGAATTAAATACAAAAGGCAAATTGCCGACTTAAGTGAAAGAAAACCCATTCTTCTTACTGTCTATGTTTTGAACTATTCCTGTGACACTAGTTATAAATTCCTATGCATCACCTCAGGTTTACTGTATCCCTCTGACCTTCTTATTGACGATGAAACACGTAAATTGCATCGGAATTAAATACAAAAGGCTCAATGCCGACTTAAGTACAGGAAGACTGACTCTTCTTACTGTCTATGTTTTGCACCATTCCTGTGACACTAGTTATAGATTCAGATGCTTCCCTTCAGGTTTACTGTATCCCTCTGACCTTCTTATTGACGATGAAACACAGATATAACATCGGAATTAAATACAAAAGGCACAATGCCGACTCAAGTACAAGAAGACTGCCTCTTCTTACTGTCTATGTATTGAACCATTTCTGTGACACTAGTTATAGATTCCGATGCTTCACTTCAGGTTTAGTGTATCACTCTGACCCTCTTATTGCCGAAGAAGTACAGATATTGCATCGGAATGAAATACAAAAGGCACAATGCCGACTTAAGTACAAGATAACTGACTCTTCTTACTGTCTATGTTTTGAACCATTCCTGTAACACTAGTTATAGATTCCTATACTTCACTTCAGGTTTGCTGTATCCCTCCGAGCTTCTTAATGACGATGAAACACAGTAATTACATCGGAAGTATATACAAAAGGCACATTGCCGACTTAAGTGCAAGAAGACTGACTCTTCTTACTGTCTATATTTTGAACAATTGATGTGACACTAGTTATAGAATCCGATGCTTCACCTCAGGTTTACTGTATCCCTCTGACATTTTTATTGACGATGAAACACAGAAATTGCATCGGAATTAAATACAAAAGGCGCAATGCAGACTTAAGTACAAGAAAACTGACTCTTCTTACTGTCATTGTTTTGAACCATTCCTGTGACACTAGTTATAGATTCCGAATCTTCACTTCAGGTTTACTGTATCCCTCTGACCTTCTTATTGACGATGAAACACAGAAATTGCATCGGAATTAAATACAAAACGCACAATGTCGACTTAAGTACAAGAAAACTGACTCTTCTTACTCTCTATGTTTTGAACCATTCATGTGACACTAATTTTAGATACCGATGCTTCACTTCAGGATTACTGTATCCCTCTGACCTTCTTATTGACGATGAAACACAGAAATTGCAACGGAATTAAATACAAAAGGCACAATGCCGACTTATGTACAAGAAAACTGACTCTTCTTACTGTCTATGTTTAAACCATTCATGTGACACTAGTTATAGTTTCCGATGCTTCACTTCAGTTTTACTGTATCCCTCTGACCTTCTTATTGACGATGAAACACAGAAATTGCATCGGAATTAAATACAAAAGGCACAATGCCGACTTAAGTAAAAGAAAACCCATTCTTCTTACTGTCTATGTTTTGAACCATTCCTGTGACACTAGTTATAAATTCCTATGCATCACCTCAGGTTTAGTGTATCCCTCTGACCTTCTTATTGACGATGAAACACGTAAATTGCACCGGAATCAAATACAAAAGGCACAATGCCGACTTATGTACAGGAAGACTGACTCTTCTTACTGTCTATGTTTTGCACCATTCCTGTGACACTAGTTATAGATTCAGATGCTTCCCTTCAGGTTTACTGAATCCCTCTGACCTTCTTATTGACGATGAAACACAGATATATCATCGGAATTAAATACAAAAGGCACAATGCCGACTCAAGTACAAGAAGACTGGCTCTTCTTACTGTCTATGTTTTGAACCATTTCTGTGACACTAGTTATAGATTCCGATGCTTCACTGCAGGTTTACTGTATCCCTCTGACCTTCTTATTGACGATCAAACACAGATAATTCATCGGAATTAAATACAAAAGGCACAATGCCGACCCAAGTACAAGAAGACTGACTCTTCTTACTGTCTATATTTTGAACCATTTCTGTGACACTAGTTATAGATTCCGATGCTTCACTACAAGTTTACTGTATCCAGCTGACTTTCTTATTGACGATGAAGCACATAAATTGCATCGGAATTAAATACAAAAGGCACAATGCCGACTTAAGTACAAGAAGACTGACTCTACTTACTGTTTATGTTTGAACCATTCCTGTGACACTAGTTATAGATTCCGATGCTTCACTTCAGGTTTACTGTATCCAGCCGACCTTCTTATTGACGAAGAAACACAGAAATTGCATCGGAATTAAATACAAAAGGCAAATGCCGACTCAAGTACAAGAAGACTGGGTCTTCTTACTGTCTATGTTTTGAACCATCTCTGTGACACTAGTTATAGATTCCGATGCTTCACTTCAGGTTTACTGTATCCCTCTGACCTTCCTATTGACGATGAAACACAGAAATTGCATCGGAATTAAATATAAAAGGCACAATGCCGACTTAAGTACAAGAAGACTGACCCTTCTTACCGTCTAAGTTTTGAACCATTCCTCTGACACTAGCTATAGATTCCGATGCTTCACTTCGGGTTTACTGTATCCCTCTGAGTTTCTTATTGACGATGAAACACAGAAATTGCATCGGAATTATATACAAAAGGCACAATGCCGACTTAAGTACAAGAAGAGTGACTCTTCTTACTGTCTATGTTTTGAACCATTCCTGTCACACTAGTTATAGATTCCGATGCTTCACTTCAGGTTTACTGCATCCCTCTGACCTTCGTATTGACGATGAAACACAGAAATTGCATCGGAATTAAATACAAAAGGCACAATGCCGACTTAAGTAAAAGAAAACCCATTCTTCTTACTGTCTATGTTTTGAACCATTCCTGTGACACTAGTTATAAATTCCTATGCATCACCTCAGGTTTAGTGTATCCCTCTGATCTTCTTATTGACGATGAAACACGTAAATTGCAACGGAATTAAATACAAAAGGCACAATGCGCGACTTAAGTACAGGAAGACTGACTCCTCTTACTGTCTATGTTTTGCACCATTCCTGTGACACTAGTTATAGATTCAGATGCTTCCCTTTAGGTTTACTGAATCCCTCTGACCTTCTTATTGTCGATGAAACACAGATATAACATCGGAATTAAATACAAAAGGCACAATGCAGACTCAAGTACAAGACGACTGGCTCTTCTTTCTGTCTATGTTTTGAACCATTTCTGTGACACTAGTTATAGATTCCGATGCTTCACTTCAGGTTTAGTGTAGCACTCTGACCTTCTTATTGACGAAGAAGCACAAATATTGCATCGGAATTAAATACAAAAGGCACAATGCCGACTTAAGTACAAGATAACTGACTCTTCTTACTGTCTATGTTTTGAACCATACCTGTGACACTAGTTATAGATTCCTATACTTCACTTCAGGTTTACTGTATCCCTCCGAGCTTCTTATTGACTATGAAACACAGTAATTACATCGGAAGTATATACAAAAGGCACATTGCCGACTTAAGTGCAAGAAGACTGACTCTCCTTACTGTCTATATTTTGAACAATTGATGTGACACTAGTTATAGATTCCGATGCTTCACCTCAGGTTTACTGTATCCCTCTAACATTTTTATTGACGATGAAACATAGATATTGCATCGGAATTAAATACAAAAGGCGCAATGCAGACTTAAGTACAAGAAAACTGACTCTTCTTACTGTCATTGTTTTGAACCATTCCTGTGACACTAGTTATAGATTCCGATGCTTCACTTCAGGTTTACTGTATCCCTCTGACCTTCTTATTGACGATGAAACACAGAAACTGCATCGGAATTAAATACAAAACGCACAATGTCGACTTAAGTACAAGAAAACTGACTCTTCTTACTCTCTATGTTTTGAACCATTCATGTGACACTAATTATAGATTCCGATGCTTCACTTCAGGATTACTCTATCCCTCTGACATTTTTATTGACGATGAAACACAGAAATTGCATCGGAATTAAATACAAAAGGCGCAATGCAGACTTAAGTACAAGAAAACTGACTCTTTTTACTGTCTATGTATTGAACCATTTCTGTGACACTAGTTATAGATTCCGATGCTTCACTTCAGGTTTAGTGTATCACTCTGACCCTCTTATTGCCGAACAAGTACAGATATTGCATCGGAATTAAATATAAAAGGCACAATGCCGACTTAAGTACAAGATAACTGACTCTTCTTACTGTCTATGTTTTGAACCATTCCTGTAACACTTGTTATAGATTCCTATACTTCACTTCAGGTTTGCTGTATCCCTCCGAGCTTCTTATTGACGATGAAACACAGTAATTACATCGGAAGTATATACAAAAGGCACATTGCCGACTTAAGTGCAAGAAGACTGACTCTTCTTACTGTCTATATTTTGAACAATTGATGTGACACTAGTTATAGAATCCGATGCTTCACCTCAGGTTTACTGTATCCCTCTGACCTTCTTATTGACGATGAAACACAGAAATTGCATCGGAATTAAATACAAAAGGCACAATGCCGACTTAAGTAAAAGAAAACCCATTCTTCTTACTGTCTATGTTTTGAACCATTCCTGTGACACTAGTTATAAATTCCTATGCATCACCTCAGGTTTAGTGTATCCCTCTGACCTTCTTATTGACGATGAAACACAGAAATTGCATCGGAATTAAATACAAAAAGCACAATGCCGACTTAAGTACAGGAAGACTGACTCTTCTTACTGTCTATGTTTTGCACCATTCCTGTGACACTAGTTATAGATTCAGATGCTTCCCTTCAGGTTTACTGAATCCCTCTGACCTTCTTATTGACGATGAAACACAGATATATCATCGGAATTAAATACAAAAGGCACAATACCGACTCAAGTACAAGAAGACTGGCTCTTCTTACTGTCTATGTTTTGAACCATTTCTGTGACACTAGTTATAGATTCCGATGCTTCACTGCAGGTTTACTGTATCCCTCTGACCTTCTTATTGACGATCAAACACAGAAAATTCATCGGAATTAAATACAAAAGGCACAATGCCGACTCAAGTACAAGAAGACTGACTCTTCTTACTGTCTATATTTTGAACCATTTCTGTGACACTAGTTATAGATTCCGATGCTTCACTACAAGTTTACTGTATCCAGCTGACTTTCTTATTGACGATGAAGCACATAAATTGCATCGGAATTAAATACAAAAGGCACAATGCCGACTTAAGTACAAGAAGACTGACTCTACTTACTGTTTATGTTTGAACCATTCCTGTGACACTAGTTATAGATTCCGATGCTTCACTTCAGGTTTACTGTATCCAGCCGACCTTCTTATTGACGATGAAACACAGAAATTGTATCGGAATTAAATACATAAGGCACAATGCCGACTTAAGTAAAAGAAAACTGACTCTTCTTACTGTCTATGTTTTGAACCATTCCTGTGACACTAGTTATAGATTCCGATGCTTCACTTCAGGTTTACTGTATCCCTCTGACCTTCTTATTGACGATGAAACACAGAAATTGCATCGGAATTAAATATAAAAGGCACAATGCCGACTTAAGTACAAGATGACTAACTCTTTCTACTGTCTATGTTTTGAACCATTCCTGTGACACTAGTTATAGATTCCGATGCTTCACTTCAGGTTTACTGTATCCCTCTGACCTTCTTATTGACGATGAAACACAGAAATTGAATCCGAATTAAATACAAAAGGCACAATGCCGACTCAGGTACAAGAAGACTGGCTCTTCTTACTGTCTATGTTTTGAACCATTCCTGCGACACTAGTTATAGATTCCGATGCTTCACATCAGGTATACTGTATCCCTCTGACCTTCTTATTGACGAAGAAACACAGAAATTGCATCGGAATTAAATACAAAAGGCAAATGCCGACTCAAGTACAAGAAGACTGGCTCTTCTTACTGTCTATGTTTTGAACCATCTCTGTGACACTAGTTATAGATTCCGATGCTTCACTTCAGGTTTACTGTATCCCTCTGACCTTCCTATTGACGATGAAACACAGAAATTGCATCGGAATTAAATACAAATTGCAAAATGCCGACTTAAGTACAAGAAGACTGACCCTTCTTACTGTCTATGTATTGAACCATTCCTGTGAAACTAGCTATAGATTCCGATGCTTCACTTCGGGTTTACTGTATCCCTCTGAGTTTCTTATTGACGATGAAATACAGAAATTGCATCGGAATTATATACAAAAGGCACAATGCCGACGTAAGTAGAGGAGAGTGACTCTTCTTACTGTCTATGTTTTGAACCATTCCTGTGACACTAGTTATAGATTCCGATGCTTCACTTCAGGTTTACTTTATCTCTCTGACCTTCGTATTGACGATGAAACACAGAAATTGCATCGGAATTAAATACAAAAGGCACAATGCCGACTTAAGTAAAAGAAAACCCATTCTTCTTACTGTCTATGTTTTGAACCATTCCTGTGACACTAGTTATAAATTCCTTTGCATCACCTCAGGTTTACTGTATCCCTCTGACCTTCTTATTGACGATGAAACACGTAAATTTCATCGGAATTAAATACAAAAGGCACAATGCCGACTTAAGTACAGGAAGACTGACTCTTCTTACTGTCTATGTTTTGCACCATTCCTGTGACACTAGTTATAGATTCAGATGCTTCCCTTCAGATTTACTGAATCCCTCTGACCTTCTTATTGACGATGAAACACAGATATAACTTCGGAATTAAATACAAAAGGCACGATGCCGACTCAAGTACAAGAAGACTGGCTCTTCTTACTGTCTATGTTTTGAACCATTTCTGTGACACTAGTTATAGATTCCGATGCTTCACTTCAGGTTTAGTGTATCACTCTGACCTTCTTATTGACGAAGAAACACAGATATTGCACCGGAATTAAATACAAAAGGCACAATGCCGAATTAAGTACAAGATAACTGACTCTTCTTACTGTCTATGTTTTGAACCATTCCTGTGACACTAGTTATAGAATCCTATACTTCACTTCAGGTTTACTGTATCCCTCCGAGCTTCGTATTGACGATGAAACACAGTAATTACATCGAAAGTATATACAAAAGGCACATTGCCGACTTAAGTGCAAGAAGACTGACTCTTCTTACTGTCTATATTTTGAACAATTAATGTGACACTAATTATAGATTCCGATGCTTCACCTCAGGTTTACTGTATCCCTCTGACATTTTTGTTGACGATGAAACACTGAAATTGCTTCGGAATTAAATACAAAAGGCGCAATGCAGACTTAAGTACAAGAAAACTGACTCTTCTTACTGTCATTGTTTTGAACCATTCCTGTGACACTAGTTATAGATTCCGATGCTTCACTTCAGGTTTACTGTATCCCTCTGACCTTCTTTTTGACGATGAAACACTGAAATTGCATCGGAATTAAATACAAGACGCACAATGTCGACTTAAGTACAAGAAAACTGACTCGTGTTACTCTCTATGCTTTGAACCATTCATGTGACCCTAATTATAGATTCCGATGCTTCACTTCAGGATTACTGTATCCCTCTGACCTTCTTATTGACGATGAAACACAGAAATTGCAACGGAATTAAATACAAAAGGCACAATGCCGTCTTATGTACAAGAAAACTGACTCTTCTTACTGTCTATGTTTGAACCATTCATGTGACTCTAGTTATAGATTCCGATGCTTCACTTCAGTTTTACTGTATCTCTCTGACCTTCTTATTGACGATGAAATACAGAAATTGCATCGGAATTATATACAAAAGGCACAATGCCGACTTAAGTACAAGAAAACTGACTCTTCTTACTGTCTATGTTTGAACCATTCCTGTGACACTAGTTATAGATTCCGATGCTTCACTTCAGGTTTACTGTATCCCTCTGACCTTCTTATTGATGATGAAACACAGAAATTGCATCGGAATTAAATACAAAACGCACAATGCCGACTTAAGTAGAAGAAAACTGACTCTTCTTACTGTCTATGTTTGAACCATTCATGTGACACTAGTTATAGATTCCGATGCTTCACTTCTGGTTTTCTGTATCCCTCTGACCATCTTATTGACGATGAAACACAGAAATTGCATCGGAGTTAAATCCAAAAGGCACAATGCCGACATAAGTACAAGAAAACTGACTCTTCTTACTGTCTATGCTTTGATCCGCTCCTGTGCCACTAGTTATAGATTCCGATGCTTTACTTCAGGTTTGCTATATCCCTCTGACGTTCTTATTGACGATGAAACATAGAAATTGCATCGGAATTAAATAGAAAAGTATCAATGCCGACTTAAGTACAAGAAAACTGACTGTTCTTACTGTCTATGTTTTGAACTATTCCTGTGACACTAGCTATAGATTCCGATGCTTCACTTCAGGTTTACTGTATCCCTCTGACCTTCTTATTGACGATGAAACACAGAAATTGCATCGCAACTAAATACAAAAGGCACAATGCCGACTTAAGTACAAGAAGACTGACTCTTCTTACTGTCTATGTTTGAACCATTCATGTGACTCTAGTTATAGATTCCGATGCTTCACTTCAGGTTTACTGTATCCCTCAGAACTTCTTATTGACGATGAAACACAGAAATTGCATCGGAGTTAAATCCAAAAGGCACAATGCCGACTTAAGTACAAGAAAACTGACTCTTCTTACTGTCTACGCTTTGATCCGCTCCTGTGACACTAGTTATAGATTCCGATGCTTCACTTCAGGTTTACTGTATCCCTCTGACCTTCTTATTGACGATGAAACATAGAAATTGCATCGGAATTAAATTGAAAAGGAACAATGCCGACTTAAGAACAAGAAAACTGACTCGTCTTACTGTCTATGTTTTGAACTATTCCTGTTACACTAGTTATAGATTCCGATGCTTCACTTCAGGTTTACTGTATGCCTCTGACCTTCTTATTGACGATGAATCACAGAAATTGCATCGGAATTAAATACAAAAGGCACAATGCCGACTTAAGTACAAGATAACTGACTCTTCTTACTGTCTATGTTTTGAACTATTCCTGTGACACTAGTTATAGATTCCGATGTTTCACTTCAGGTTTACTGTATTCCTCTGACCTTCTTATTGTCGATAAAACACAGAAATATCATCGGAATTATATACAAAAAGCTCAATGCCCACTTAAGTACAAGAGGACTTACTCTTTTTACTGTCTATGCGTTGAACAATTCCTGTGACACTAGTTATAGATTCCGATGCTTCACTTCAGGTTTACTGTATCCCTTTGACCTTCTTATTGACGATGAAACACAGAAATTGCATCTTAATTAAATACAAAAGGCACAATGCAGACTCCAGTACAAGAAGAGTGACTCTTCTTACTGTCTATGATTTGAACCATTCCTGTGACACAAGTTATAGATTCCGATGCTTCACTTCAGGGTTACTGTATCCCTCTGACCTTGTTATTGACGATGAAACACAGAAATTGCATCTTAATTAAATACAAAAGGCACAATGCCGACTTAAGTACAAGAACACTGAGTCGTCTTACTGTCTATGGTTTGAACCATTCCTGTGACACTAGTTATAGATTCCGATGCTTCACTTCAGGTTTACTGTATCCCTCTGACCTTGTTATTGACGATCAAACACAGAAAATTCATCGGAATTAAATACAAAAGGCACAATGCCGACTCAAGTTCAAGAAGACTGACTCTTCTTACTGTCTATATTTTGAACCATTTCTGTGACACTAGTTATAGATTCCGATGCTTCACTACAGGTTTACTGTATCCAGCTGACTTTCTTATTGACGATGAAGCACATAAATTGCATCGGAATTAAATACAAAAGGCACAATGCCGACTTAAGTACAAGAAGACTGACTCTACTTACTGTTTATGTTTGAACCATTCCTGTGACACTAGTTATAGATTCCGATGCTTCACTTCAGGTTTACTGTATCCAGCTGACCTTCTTATTGACGATGAAACACAGAAATTGTATCGGAATTAAATACATAAGGCACAATGCCGACTTAAGTAAAAGAAAACGGACTCTTCTTACTGTCTATGTTTTGAACCATTCCTGTGAGACTAGTTATAGATTCCGATGCTTCACTTCAGGTTTACTGAATCCCTCTTACCTTCTTATTGACGATGAAACACAAATATTGAATCCGAATTAAATACATAAGGCACAATGCCGACTCAGGTACAAGAAGACTGGCTCTTCTTACTGTCTATGTTTTGAACCATTCCTGCGACACTAGTTATAGATTCCGATGCTTCACATCAGGTATACTGTATCCCTCTGACCTTCTTATTGACGAAGAAACACAGAAATTGCATCGGAATTGAATACAAAAGGCAAATGCCGACTCAAGTACAAGAAGATTGGCCCTTCTTACTGTCTATGTTTTGAACCATCTCTGTGACACTAGTTATAGATTCCGATGCTTCACTTCAGGTTTACTGCATCCCTCTGACCTTCGTATTGACGATGAAACACAGAAATTGAATCGCAATTAAATACAAAAGGCACAATGCCGACTTAAGTAAAAGAAAACCCATTCTTCTTACTGTCTATGTTTTGAACCATTCCTGTGACACTAGTTATAAATTCCTTTGCATCACCTCAGGTTTACTGTATCCCTCTGACCTTCTTATTGACGATGAAATACGTAAATTGCATCGGAATTAAATACAAAAGGCACAATGCCGTCTTAAGTACAGGAAGACTGACTCTTCTTACTGTCTATGTTTTGCACCATTCCTGTGACACTAGTTATAAATTCAGATGCTTCCCTTCAGGTTTACTGAATCCCTCTGACCTTCTTATTGACGATGAAACACAGATATAACATCGGAATTAAATACAAAAGGCACAATGCCGACTCAAGTACAAGAAGACTGGCTCTTCTTACTGTCTATGTTTTGAACCATTTCTGTGACACTAGTTATAGATTCCGATGCTTCACTTCAGGTTTAGTGTATCACTCTGACCTTCTTATTGACGAAGAAGCACAGATATTGCATCGGAATTAAATACAAAAGGCACAATGCCGACTTAAGTACAAGATAACTGACTCTTCTTACTGTCTATGTTTTGAACCATTCCTGTGACACTAGTTATAGATTCCTATACTTCACTTCAGGTTTACTGTATCCCTCCGAGCTTCGTATTGACGATGAAACACAGTAATTTCATCGGAAGTATATACAAAAGGCACATTGCCGACTTAAGTGCAAGAAGACTGACTCTTCTTACTGTCTATATTTTGAACAATTGATGTGACACAAGTTATAGATTCTGATGCTTCACCTCAGGTTCACTGTATCCCTCTGACATTTTTATTGACGATGAAACACTGAAATTGCATCGGAATTAAATACAAAAGGCACAATGCCGACTTAAGTACAAGAAAACTGACACTTCTTACTCTCTATGTTTTGAACCATACATGTGACACTAATTATAGATTCCGATGCTTCACTTCAGGTTTACTGTATCACTCTGACCTTCTTATTGACGATGAAACACAGAAATTGCAACGGAATAAAATACAAAAGTCACAATGCCGACTTATGTACAAGAAAACTGACTCTTCTTACTGTCTATGTTTGAACCATTCATGTGACACTAGTTATAGATTCCGATGCTTCACTACAGGTTTACTGTATCCCTCTGACCTTCTTGTTGACGATGAATCACAGATATTGCATCGGAATTAAATACAAATGGCACAATGACGACTTAAGTACAAGAAAACGGACTCTTCTTACTGTCTTTGTTTTGAACCATTCGTGTGACACTAGTTATAGATTACGATGCTTCACTTCAGGTTAACTGTATCCCTCGGACCTTCGTATTGACGATGAAACACAGAAATTGCATTGGAATTAAATACAAAAGGCACAATGCCGACTTAAGTAGAAGGAAACTGACTCTTCTTACTGCCTATGTTTTGAACCATTCCTGTGACACTAGTTATAGATTCCGATGCTTCACTTCAGTTTTACTGTATCCCTCTGACCTTCTTATTGACGATGAAACACAGAAATTGCATCGGGATTAAATACAAAAGGCACAATGCCGACTTAAGTAAAAGAAAACCCATTCTTCTTACTGTCTATGTTTTGAACCATTCCTGTGACACTAGTTATAAATTCCTATGCATCACCTCAGGTTTAGTGTATCCCTCTGACCTTCTTATTGACGATGAAACACGTAAATTGCATCGGAATTAAATACAAAAGGCACAATGCCGACTTAAGTACAGGAAGACTGACTCTTCTTACTGTCTATGTTTTGCACCATTCCTGTGACACTAGTTATAGATTCAGATGCTTCCCTTCAGGTTTACTGAATCCCTCTGACCTTCTTATTGACGATGAAACACAGATATATCATCGGAATTAAATACAAAAGGCACAATACCGACTCAAGTACAAGAAGACTGGCTCTTCTTACTGTCTATGTTTTGAACCATTTCTGTGACACTAGTTATAGATTCCGATGCTTCACTGCAGGTTTACTGTATCCCTCTGACCTTCTTATTGACGATCAAACACAGAAAATTCATCGGAATTAAATACAAAAGGCACAATGCCGACTCAAGTACAAGAAGACTGACTCTTCTTACTGTCTATATTTTGAACCATTTCTGTGACACTAGTTATAGATTCAGATGCTTCACTACAAGTTTACTGTATCCAGCTGACTTTCTTATTGACGATGAAGCACATAAATTGCATCGGAATTAAATACAATAGGCACAATGCCGACTTAAGTACAAGAAGACTGACTCTACTTACTGTTTATGTTTGAACCATTCCTGTGACACTAGTTATAGATTCCGATGCTTCACTTCAGGTTTACTGTATCCAGCCGACCTTCTTATTGACGATGAAACACAGAGATTGTATCGGAATTAAATACATAAGGCACAATGCCGACTTAAGTAAAAGAAAACTGACTCTTCTTACTGTCTATGTTTTGAACCATTCCTGTGACACTAGTTATAGATTCCGATGCTTCACTTCAGGTTTACTGTATCCCTCTGACCTTCTTATTGACGAAGAAACACAGAAATTGCATCGGAATTAAATACAAAAGGCAAATGCCGACTCAAGTACAAGAAGACTGGCTCTTCTTACTGTCTATGTTTTGAACCATCTCTGTGACACTAGTTATAGATTCCGATGCTTCACTTCAGGTTTGCTGTATCCCTCTGACCTTCCTATTGACGATGAAACACAGAAATTGCATCGGAATTAAATACAAATTGCAAAATGCCGACTTAAGTACAAGAAGACTGACCCTTCTTACTGTCTATGTTTTGAACCATTCCTGTGAAACTAGCTATAGATTCCGATGCTTCACTTCGGGTTTACTGTATCCCTCTGAGTTTCTTATTGACGATGAAATACAGAAATTGCATCGGAATTATATACAAAAGGCACAATGCCGACGTAAGTAGAGGAGAGTGACTCTTCTTACTGTCTATGTTTTGAACCATTCCTGTGACACTAGTTATAGATTCCGATGCTTCACTTCAGGTTTACTTTATCTCTCTGACCTTCGTATTGACGATGAAACACAGAAATTGCATCGGAATTAAATACAAAAGGCACAATGCCGACTTAAGTAAAAGAAAACCCATTCTTCTTACTGTCTATGTTTTGAACCATTCCTGTGACACTAGTTATAAATTCCTTTGCATCACCTCAGGTTTACTGTATCCCTCTGACCTTCTTATTGACGATGAAACACGTAAATTTCATCGGAATTAAATACAAAAGGCACAATGCCGACTTAAGTACAGGAAGACTGACTCTTCTTACTGTCTATGTTTTGCACCATTCCTGTGACACTAGTTATAGATTCAGATGCTTCCCTTCAGATTTACTGAATCCCTCTGACCTTCTTATTGACGATGAAACACAGATATAACTTCGGAATTAAATACAAAAGGCACGATGCCGACTCAAGTACAAGAAGACTGGCTCTTCTTACTGTCTATGTTTTGGACCATTTCTGTGACACTAGTTATAGATTCCGATGCTTCACTTCAGGTTTAGTGTATCACTCTGACCTTCTTATTGACGAAGAAACACAGATATTGCACCGGAATTAAATACAAAAGGCACAATGCCGAATTAAGTACAAGATAACTGACTCTTCTTACTGTCTATGTTTTGAACCATTCCTGTGACACTAGTTATAGAATCCTATACTTCACTTCAGGTTGACTGTATCCCTCCCAGCTTCGTATTGACGATGAAACACAGTAATTACATCGGAAGTATATACAAAAGGCACATTGCCGACTTAAGTGCAAGAAGACTGACTCTTCTTACTGTCTATATTTTGAACAATTAATGTGACACTAATTATAGATTCCGATGCTTCACCTCAGGTTTACTGTATCCCTCTGACATTTTTGTTGACGATGAAACACTGAAATTGCTTCGGAATTAAATACAAAAGGCGCAATGCAGACTTAAGTACAAGAAAACTGACTCTTCTTACTGTCATTGTTTTGAACCATTCCTGTGACACTAGTTATAGATTCCGATGCTTCACTTCAGGTTTACTGTATCCCTCTGACCTTCTTTTTGACGATGAAACACTGAAATTGCATCGGAATTAAATACAAAACGCACAATGTCGACTTAAGTACAAGAAAACAGACTCGTGTTACTCTCTATGCTTTGAACCATTCATGTGACCCTAATTATAGATTCCGATGCTTCACTTCAGGATTACTGTATCCCTCTGACCTTCTTATTGACGATGAAACACAGAAATTGCAACGGAATTAAATACAAAAGGCACAATGCCGTCTTATGTACAACAAAACTGACTCTTCTTACTGTCTATGTTTGAACCATTCATGTGACTCTAGTTATAGATTCCGATGCTTCACTTCAGTTTTACTGTATCTCTCTGACCTTCTTATTGACGATGAAATACAGAAATTGCATCGGAATTATATACAAAAGGCACAATGCCGACTTAAGTACAAGAAAACTGAATCTTCTTACTGTCTATGTTTGAACCATTCCTGTGACACTAGTCATAGATTCCGATGCTTCACTTCAGGTTTACTGTATCCCTCTGACCTTCTTATTGATGATGAAACACAGAAATTGCATCGGAATTAAATACAAAACGCACAATGCCGACTTAAGTAGAAGAAAACTGACTCTTCTTACTGTCTATGTTTGAACCATTCATGTGACACTAGTTATAGATTCCGATGCTTCACTTCTGGTTTTCTGTATCCCTCTGACCATCTTATTGACGATGAAACACAGAAATTGCATCGGAGTTAAATCCAAAAGGCACAATGCCGACATAAGTACAAGAAAACTGACTCTTCTTACTGTCTATGCTTTGATCCGCTCCTGTGCCACTAGTTATAGAATCCGATGCTTCACTTCAGGTTTGCTATATCCCTCTGACGTTCTTATTGACGATGAAACATAGAAATTGCATCGGAATTAAATAGAAAAGTATCAATGCCGACTTAAGTACAAGAAAACTGACTCTTCTTACTGTCTATGTTTTGAACTATTTCTGTGACACTAGCTATAGATTCCGATGCTTCACTTCAGGTTTACTGTATCCCTCTGACCTTCTTATTGACGATGAAACACAGAAATTGCATCGGAACTAAATACAAAAGGCACAATGCCGACTTAAATACAAGAAGACTGACTCTTCTTACTGTCTATGTTTGAACCATTCATTTGACTCTAGTTATAGATTCCGATGCTTCACTTCAGGTTTACTGTATCCCTCAGAACTTCTTATTGACGATGAAACACAGAAATTGCATCGGAGTTAAATCCAAAAGGCACAATGCCGACTTAAGTACAAGAAAACTGACTCTTCTTACTGTCTACGCTTTGATCCGCTCCTGTGACACTAGTTATAGATTCCGATGCTTCACTTCAGGTTTACTGTATCCCTCTGACCTTCTTATTGACGATGAAACATAGAAATTGCATCGGAATTAAATTGAAAAGGAACAATGCCGACTTAAGAACAAGAAAACTGACTCGTCTTACTGTCTATGTTTTGAACTATTCCTGTTACACTAGTTATAGATTCCGATGCTTCACTTCAGGTTTACTGTATGCCTCTGACCTTCTTATTGACGATGAATCACAGAAATTGCATCGGAATTAAATACAAAAGGCACAATGCCGACTTAAGTACAAGATAACTGACTCTTCTTACTGTCTATGTTTTGAACTATTCCTGTGACACTAGTTATAGATTCCGATGTTTCACTTCAGGTTTACTGTATTCCTCTGACCTTCTTATTGTCGATAAAACACAGAAATTGCATCGGAATTATATACAAAAAGCTCAATGCCCACTTAAGTACAAGAGGACTTACTCTTTTTACTGTCTATGCGTTGAACAATTCCTGTGACACTAGTTATAGATTCCGATGCTTCACTTCAGGTTTACTGTATCCCTTTGACCTTCTTATTGACGATGAAACACAGAAATTGCATCTTAATTAAATACAAAAGGCACAATGCAGCCTCCAGTACAAGAAGAGTGACTCTTCTTACTGTCTATGATTTGAACCATTCCTGTGACACAAGTTATAGATTCCGATGCTTCACTTCAGGGTTACTGTATCCCTCTGACCTTGTTATTGACGATGAAACACAGAAATTGCATCTTAATTAAATACAAAAGGCACAATGCCGACTTAAGTACAAGAACACTGAGTCGTCTTACTGTCTATGGTTTGAACCATTCCTGTGACACTAGTTATAGATTCCGATGCTTCACTTCAGGTTTACTGTATCCCTCTGACCTTGTTATTGACGATCAAACACAGAAAATTCATCGGAATTAAATACAAAAGGCACAATGCCGACTCAAGTTCAAGAAGACTGACTCTTCTTACTGTCTATATTTTGAACCATTTCTGTGACACTAGTTATAGATTCCGATGCTTCACTACAGGTTTACTGTATCCAGCTGACTTTCTTATTGACGATGAAGCACATAAATTGCATCGGAATTAAATACAAAAGGCACAATGCCGACTTAAGTACAAGAAGACTGACTCTACTTACTGTTTATGTTTGAACCATTCCTGTGACACTAGTTATAGATTCCGATGCTTCACTTCAGGTTTACTGTATCCAGCTGACCTTCTTATTGACGATGAAACACAGAAATTGTATCGGAATTAAATACATAAGGCACAATGCCGACTTAAGTAAAAGAAAACGGACTCTTCTTACTGTCTATGTTTTGAACCATTCCTGTGAGACTAGTTATAGATTCCGATGCTTCACTTCAGGTTTACTGTATCCCTCTTACCTTCTTATTGACGATGAAACACAAATATTGAATCCGAATTAAATACATAAGGCACAATGCCGACTCAGGTACAAGAAGACTGGCTCTTCTTACTGTCTATGTTTTGAACCATTCCTGCGACACTAGTTATAGATTCCGATGCTTCACATCAGGTATACTGTATCCCTCTGACCTTCTTATTGACGAAGAAACACAGAAATTGCATCGGAATTGAATACAAAAGGCAAATGCCGACTCAAGTACAAGAAGATTGGCCCTTCTTACTGGTTATGTTTTGAACCATCTCTGTGACACTAGTTATAGATTCCGATCCTTCACTTCAGGTTTACTGTATCCCTCTGACCTTCCTATTGATGATGAAACACAGAAATTGCATCGGAATTAAATACAAATTGCAAAATGCCGACTTAAGTACAGGAAGACTGACCCTTCTTACTGTCAATGTTTTGAACCATTCCTGTGACACTAGCTATAGATTCCGATGCTTCACTTCGGGTTTACTGTATCCCTCTGAGTTTCTTATTGACGATGAAATACAGAAATTGCATCGGAATTATATACAAAAGGCACAATACCGACTTAAGTACAAGAAGAGTGACTCTTCTTACTGTCTATGTTTTGAACCATTCCTGTGACACTAGTTATAGATTCCGATGCTTCACTTCAGGTTTACTGCATCCCTCTGACCTTCGTATTGACGATGAAACACAGAAATTGAATCGCAATTAAATACAAAAGGCACAATGCCGACTTAAGTAAAAGAAAACCCATTCATCTTACTGTCTATGTTTTGAACCATTCCTGTGACACTAGTTATAAATTCCTTTGCATCACCTCAGGTTTACTGTATCCCTCTGACCTTCTTATTGACGATGAAATACGTAAATTGCATCGGAATTAAATACAAAAGGCACAATGCCGACTTAAGTACAGGAAGACTGACTCTTCTTACTGTCTATGTTTTGCACCATTCCTGTGACACTAGTTATAAATTCAGATGCTTCCCTTCAGGTTTACTAAATCCCTCTGACCTTCTTATTGACGATGAAACACAGATATAACATCGGAATTAAATACAAAAGGCACAATGCCGACTCAAGTACAAGAAGACTGGCTCTTCTTACTGTCTATGTTTTGAACCATTTCTGTGACACTAGTTATAGATTCCGATGCTTCACTTCAGGTTTAGTGTATCACTCTGACCTTCTTATTGACGAAGAAGCACAGATATTGCATCGGAATTAAATACAAAAGGCACAATGCCGACTTAAGTACAAGAAAACTAACTCTTCCTACTGTCTATGTTTTGAACCATTCCTGTGACACTAGTTATAGATTCCGATGCTTCACTTCAGGTTAATTGTATCCCTCTGACCTTCTTATTGACGATGAAACACAGAAATTGCATCGGAATTAAATACAAAACGCACAATGCCGACTTAAGTACAAGAAAACTGACACTTCTTACTCTCTATGTTTTGAACCATACATGTGACACTAATTATAGATTCCGATGCTTCACTTCAGGTTTACTGTATCACTCTGACCTTCTTATTGACGATGAAACACAGAAATTGCAACGGAATAAAATATAAAAGTCACAATGCCGACTTATGTACAAGAAAACTGACTCTTCTTACTGTCTATGTTTGAACCATTCATGTGACACTAGTTATAGATTCCGATGCTTCACTTCAGGTTTACTGTATCCCTCTGACCTTCTTGTTGACGATGAATCACAGATATTGCATCGGAATTAAATACAAATGGCACAATGACGACTTAAGTACAAGAAAACGGACTCTTCTTACTGTCTTTGTTTTGAACCATTCGTGTGACACTAGTTATAGATTACGATGCTTCACTTCAGGTTAACTGTATCCCTCGGACCTTCGTATTGACGATGAAACACAGAAATTGCATTGGAATTAAATACAAAAGGCACTATGCCGACTTAAGTAGAAGGAAACTGACTCTTCTTACTGCCTATGTTTTGAACCATTCCTGTGACACTAATTAAAGATTCTGATGCTTCACATCAGGTATACTTTATCCCTCTGACCTTCTTATTGACGATGAAACACAGAAATTGCATCGGAATTCAATACAAAAGGCACAATCCCGACTTAAGTACAAGATAACTGGCCCTAATTACTTTCTATATTTTGAACCATTCATGTGACACTAATAATAGATTCCGATGCTTCACTTCAGGTTTACTGTATCCCTCTGACCTTCTTATTGACGATGAAACACAGAAATTGCATCGGAATTAAATACAAAAGGCACAATGCCGACTTAAGTAAAAGAAAACTGACTCTTCTTACTCTCAATGTTTTGAATCATTCATGTGACACTAATTAAAGATTCTGATGCTTCACATCAGGTATACTTTATCCCTCTGACCTTCTTATTGACGATGAAACACAGAAATTGCATTGGAATTAAATACAAAAATAACAATGCCGACTTATGTACTAGAAAACTGACTCCTCTTACTGTCTATGTTTGAACCATTCATTTGACACTAATTATAGATACCGATGCTTTACTCCAGGTTTACTGTATCCCTCTGACCTTCTTGTTGACGATGAAACACAGATATTGCATCGGAATTAAATACAAATGGCACAATGCCGACTTAAGTACAACAAGACTGACTCTACTTACTGTTTATGTTTGAACCATTCCTGTGACACTAGTTATAGATTCCGATGCTTCACTTCAGGTTTACTGTATCCAGCTGACCTTCTTATTGACGATGAAACACAGAAATTGTATCGGAATTAAATACATAAGGCACAATGCCGACTTAAGTAAAAGAAAACGGACTCTTCTTACTGTCTATGTTTTGAACCATTCCTGTGAGACTAGTTATAGATTCCGATGCTTCACTTCAGGTTTACTGTATCCCTCTTACCTTCTTATTGACGATGAAACACAAATATTGAATCCGAATTAAATACATAAGGCACAATGCCGACTCAGGTACAAGAAGACTGGCTCTTCTTACTGTCTATGTTTTGAACCATTCCTGCGACACTAGTTATAGATTCCGATGCTTCACATCAGGTATACTGTATCCCTCTGACCTTCTTATTGACGAAGAAACACAGAAATTGCATCGGAATTGAATACAAAAGGCAAATGCCGACTCAAGTACAAGAAGATTGGCCCTTCTTACTGGTTATGTTTTGAACCATCTCTGTGACACTAGTTATAGATTCCGATCCTTCACTTCAGGTTTACTGTATCCCTCTGACCTTCCTATTGATGATGAAACACAGAAATTGCATCGGAATTAAATACAAATTGCAAAATGCCGACTTAAGTACAGGAAGACTGACCCTTCTTACTGTCAATGTTTTGAACCATTCCTGTGACACTAGCTATAGATTCCGATGCTTCACTTCGGGTTTACTGTATCCCTCTGAGTTTCTTATTGACGATGAAATACAGAAATTGCATCGGAATTATATACAAAAGGCACAATACCGACTTAAGTACAAGAAGAGTGACTCTTCTTACTGTCTATGTTTTGAACCATTCCTGTGACACTAGTTATAGATTCCGATGCTTCACTTCAGGTTTACTGCATCCCTCTGACCTTCGTATTGACGATGAAACACAGAAATTGAATCGCAATTAAATACAAAAGGCACAATGCCGACTTAAGTAAAAGAAAACCCATTCATCTTACTGTCTATGTTTTGAACCATTCCTGTGACACTAGTTATAAATTCCTTTGCATCACCTCAGGTTTACTGTATCCCTCTGACCTTCTTATTGACGATGAAATACGTAAATTGCATCGGAATTAAATACAAAAGGCACAATGCCGACTTAAGTACAGGAAGACTGACTCTTCTTACTGTCTATGTTTTGCACCATTCCTGTGACACTAGTTATAAATTCAGATGCTTCCCTTCAGGTTTACTAAATCCCTCTGACCTTCTTATTGACGATGAAACACAGATATAACAT
Source organism: Schistocerca serialis cubense (assembly GCF_023864345.2). NCBI lineage: Eukaryota > Metazoa > Arthropoda > Insecta > Orthoptera > Acrididae > Schistocerca > Schistocerca serialis. The sequence continues at coordinate 30,073,697 of NC_064647.1, forward strand.
CGGAATTAAATACAAAAGGCACAATGCCGACTCAAGTACAAGAAGACTGGCTCTTCTTACTGTCTATGTTTTGAACCATTTCTGTGACACTAGTTATAGATTCCGATGCTTCACTTCAGGTTTAGTGTATCACTCTGACCTTCTTATTGACGAAGAAGCACAGATATTGCATCGGAATTAAATACAAAAGGCACAATGCCGACTTAAGTACAAGAAAACTAACTCTTCCTACTGTCTATGTTTTGAACCATTCCTGTGACACTAGTTATAGATTCCGATGCTTCACTTCAGGTTAATTGTATCCCTCTGACCTTCTTATTGACGATGAAACACAGAAATTGCATCGGAATTAAATACAAAACGCACAATGCCGACTTAAGTACAAGAAAACTGACACTTCTTACTCTCTATGTTTTGAACCATACATGTGACACTAATTATAGATTCCGATGCTTCACTTCAGGTTTACTGTATCACTCTGACCTTCTTATTGACGATGAAACACAGAAATTGCAACGGAATAAAATATAAAAGTCACAATGCCGACTTATGTACAAGAAAACTGACTCTTCTTACTGTCTATGTTTGAACCATTCATGTGACACTAGTTATAGATTCCGATGCTTCACTTCAGGTTTACTGTATCCCTCTGACCTTCTTGTTGACGATGAATCACAGATATTGCATCGGAATTAAATACAAATGGCACAATGACGACTTAAGTACAAGAAAACGGTCTCTTCTTACTGTCTTTGTTTTGAACCATTCGTGTGACACTAGTTATAGATTACGATGCTTCACTTCAGGTTAACTGTATCCCTCGGACCTTCGTATTGACGATGAAACACAGAAATTGCATTGGAATTAAATACAAAAGGCACTATGCCGACTTAAGTAGAAGGAAACTGACTCTTCTTACTGCCTATGTTTTGAACCATTCCTGTGACACTAATTAAAGATTCTGATGCTTCACATCAGGTATACTTTATCCCTCTGACCTTCTTATTGACGATGAAACACAGAAATTGCATCGGAATTCAATACAAAAGGCACAATCCCGACATAAGTACAAGATAACTGGCCCTAATTACTTTCTATATTTTGAACCATTCATGTGACACTAATAATAGATTCCGATGCTTCACTTCAGGTTTACTGTATCCCTCTGACCTTCTTATTGACGATGAAACACAGAAATTGCATCGGAATTAAATACAAAAGGCACAATGCCGACTTAAGTAAAAGAAAACTGACTCTTCTTACTCTCAATGTTTTGAATCATTCATGTGACACTAATTAAAGATTCTGATGCTTCACATCAGGTATACTTTATCCCTCTGACCTTCTTATTGACGATGAAACACAGAAATTGCATTGGAATTAAATACAAAAATAACAATGCCGACTTATGTACTAGAAAACTGACTCCTCTTACTGTCTATGTTTGAACCATTCATTTGACACTAATTATAGATACCGATGCTTTACTCCAGGTTTACTGTATCCCTCTGACCTTCTTGTTGACGATGAAACACAGATATTGCATCGGAATTAAATACAAAAGGCACAATGCCGACTTAAGTACAACAAGACTGACTCTACTTACTGTTTATGTTTGAACCATTCCTGTGACACTAGTTATAGATTCCGATGCTTCACTTCAGGTTTACTGTATCCAGCTGACCTTCTTATTGACGATGAAACACAGAAATTGTATCGGAATTAAATACATAAGGCACAATGCCGACTTAAGTAAAAGAAAACGGACTCTTCTTACTGTCTATGTTTTGAACCATTCCTGTGAGACTAGTTATAGATTCCGATGCTTCACTTCAGGTTTACTGTATCCCTCTTACCTTCTTATTGACGATGAAACACAAATATTGAATCCGAATTAAATACATAAGGCTCAATGCCGACTCAGGTACAAGAAGACTGGCTCTTCTTACTGTCTATGTTTTGAACCATTCCTGCGACACTAGTTATAGATTCCGATGCTTCACATCAGGTATACTGTATCCCTCTGACCTTCTTATTGACGAAGAAACACAGAAATTGCATCGGAATTGAATACAAAAGGCAAATGCCGACTCAAGTACAAGAAGATTGGCCCTTCTTACTGTCTATGTTTTGAACCATCTCTGTGACACTAGTTATAGATTCCGATCCTTCACTTCAGGTTTACTGTATCCCTCTGACCTTCCTATTGATGATGAAACACAGAAATTGCATCGGAATTAAATACAAATTGCAAAATGCCGACTTAAGTACAGGAAGACTGACCCTTCTTACTGTCTATGTTTTGAACCATTCCTGTGACACTAGCTATAGATTCCGATGCTTCACTTCGGGTTTACTGTATCCCTCTGAGTTTCTTATTGACGATGAAATACAGAAATTGCATCGGAATTATATACAAAAGGCACAATACCGACTTAAGTACAAGAAGAGTGACTCTTCTTACTGTCTATGTTTTGAACCATTCCTGTGACACTAGTTATAGATTCCGATGCTTCACTTCAGGTTTACTGCATCCCTCTGACCTTCGTATTGACGATGAAACACAGAAATTGAATCGCAATTAAATACAAAAGGCACAATGCCGACTTAAGTAAAAGAAAACCCATTCTTCTTACTGTCTATGTTTTGAACCATTCCTGTGACACTAGTTATAAATTCCTTTGCATCACCTCAGGTTTACTGTATCCCTCTGACCTTCTTATTGACGATGAAATACGTAAATTGCATCGGAATTAAATACAAAAGGCACAATGCCGACTTAAGTACAGGAAGACTGACTCTTCTTACTGTCTATGTTTTGCACCATTCCTGTGACACTAGTTATAAATTCAGATGCTTCCCTTCAGGTTTACTGAATCCCTCTGACCTTCTTATTGACGATGAAACACAGATATAACATCGGAATTAAATACAAAAGGCACAATGCCGACTCAAGTACAAGAAGACTGGCTCTTCTTACTGTCTATGTTTTGAACCATTTCTGTGACACTAGTTATAGATTCCGATGCTTCACTTCAGGTTTAGTGTATCACTCTGACCTTCTTATTGACGAAGAAGCACAGATATTGCATCGGAATTAAATACAAAAGGCACAATGCCGACTTAAGTACAAGATAACTGACTCTTCTTACTGTCTATGTTTTGAACCATTCCTGTGACACTAGTTATAGATTCCTATACTTCACTTCAGGTTTACTGTATCCCTCCGAGCTTCGTATTGACGATGAAACACAGTAATTTCATCGGAAGTATATACAAAAGGCACATTGCCGACTTAAGTGCAAGAAGACTGACTCTTCTTACTGTCTATATTTTGAACAATTGATGTGACACAAGTTGTAGATTCCGATGCTTCACCTCAGGTTCACTGTATCCCTCTGACATTTTTATTGACGATGAAACACTGAAATTGCATCGGAATTAAATACAAAAGGCACAATGCAGACTTAAGTACAAGAAAACTGACTCTTCTTACTGTCATTGTTTTGAACCATTCCTGTGACACTAGTTATGGATTCCGATGCTTCACTTCAGGTTTACTGTATCCCTCTGACCTTCTTATTGACGATGAAACACTGAAATTGCATCGGAATTAAATACAAAACGCACAATGTCGACTTAAGTACAAGAAAACTGACTCTTCTTACTCTCTATGTTTTGAACCATTCATGTGAAACTAATTATAGATTCCGATGCTTCACTTCAGGATTACTGTATCCCTCTGACCTTCTTATTGACGATGAAACACAGAAATTGCATGGGAATTAAATACAAATGGCACAATGCCGACTTAAGTACAAGAAAACTAACTCTTCCTACTGTCTATGTTTTGAACCATTCCTGTGACACTAGTTATAGATTCCGATGCTTCACTTCAGGTTAATTGTATCCCTCTGACCTTCTTATTGACGATGAAACACAGAAATTGCATCGGAATTAAATACAAAACGCACAATGCCGACTTAAGTACAAGAAAACTGACACTTCTTACTCTCTATGTTTTGAACCATACATGTGACACTAATTATAGATTCCGATGCTTCACTTCAGGTTTACTGTATCACTCTGACCTTCTTATTGACGATGAAACACAGAAATTGCAACGGAATAAAATACAAAAGTCACAATGCCGACTTATGTACAAGAAAACTGACTCTTCTTACTGTCTATGTTTGAACCATTCATGTGACACTAGTTATAGATTCCGATGCTTCACTTCAGGTTTACTGTATCCCTCTGACCTTCTTGTTGACGATGAATCACAGATATTGCATCGGAATTAAATACAAATGGCACAATGACGACTTAAGTACAAGAAAACGGACTCTTCTTACTGTCTTTGTTTTGAACCATTCGTGTGACACTAGTTATAGATTACGATGCTTCACTTCAGGTTAACTGTATCCCTCGGACCTTCGTATTGACGATGAAACACAGAAATTGCATTGGAATTAAATACAAAAGGCACAATGCCGACTTAAGTAGAAGGAAACTGACTCTTCTTACTGCCTATGTTTTGAACCATTCCTGTGACACTAGTTATAGATTCCGATGCTTCACTTCAGGTTTACTGTATCCCTCTGACCTTCTTATTGACGATGAAACACAGAAATTGCATCGGAATTAAATACAAAAGGCACAATCCCGACTTAAGTACAAGATAACTGGCCCTAATTACTTTCTATATTTTGAACCATTCATGTGACACTAATAATAGATTCCGATGCTTCACTTCAGGTTTACTGTATCCCTCTGACCTTCTTATTGACGATGAAACACAGAAATTGCATCGGAATTAAATACAAAAGGCACAATGCCGACTTAAGTAAAAGAAAACTGACTCTTCTTACTCTCAATGTTTTGAATCATTCATGTGACACTAATTAAAGATTCTGATGCATCACATCAGGTATACTTTATCCCTCTGACCTTCTTATTGACGATGAAACACAGATATTGCATCGGAATTAAATACAAAAGGCACAATCCCGACTTAAGTACAAGATAACTGGCCCTAATTACTTTCTATATTTTGAACCATTCATGTGACACTAATAATAGATTCCGATGCTTCACTTCAGGTTTACTGTATCCCTCTGACCTTCTTATTGACGATGAAACACAGAAATTGCATCGGAATTAAATACAAAAGGCACAATGCCGACTTAAGTAAAAGAAAACTGACTCTTCTTACTCTCAATGTTTTGAATCATTCATGTGACACTAATTAAAGATTCTGATGCTTCACATCAGGTATACTTTATCCCTCTGACCTTCTTATTGACGATGAAACACAGAAATTGCATTGGAATTAAATACAAAAATAACAATGCCGACTTATGTACTAGAAAACTGACTCCTCTTACTGTCTACGTTTGAACCATTCATTTGACACTAATTATAGATACCGATGCTTTACTCCAGGTTTACTGTATGCCTCTGACCTTCTTATTGACGATGAATCACCGAAATTGCTTCGGAATTAAATACAAAAGGCACAATGGCGACTTAAGTACAAGGAAACTGACTCTTCTTACTGTCTATGCTTTGATCCATTCCTGTGACACTCGTTATAGTTTCCGATGCTTCACTTCAGGTTTTCTGTATCCCTCTGACCATCTTATTGACGATGAAACATAGAAATTGCATCGGAATTAAATGGAAAAGGGACAATGCCGACTTAAGTACAAGAAAACTGACTCTTCTTACTGTCTATGTTTTGAACCATTCCTGTGACACTAGTTATAGATTCCGATGCTTCACTTATGGTTTTCTGTATCCCTCTGACCGTCTTATTGACGATGAAACACAGATATGGCATCGGAATTAAATAGAAAATGCACAATGCCGACTTAAGTACAAGAAAACTGACTTTTCTTACGGTCTATGAATTGAACCATTCCTGTGACACTAAATATAGATTCCTATGCTTCACTTCAGGTTTTTCTGTATCCCTCTGACCTTATTGATGATGAACCACAGAAATTGCATCGGAATTAAATACAAAAAGCACAATGCCGACTTAAGTACAAGAAAACTGACTCTTCTTACTGTCTATGTTTTGAACCATTCCTGTGACACTAGTTATAGATTTCGATGCTTCACTTCAGGTTTACTGTATCCCTCTGACCTTCTTATTGACGATGAAACACAGAAATTGCATCGGAATTAAATACAAAATGATCAATGCCGACTTAAGTTCAAGAAAACTGACTCTTCTTACCGTCTATGTATTGAACCATTCCTGTGACACTAGTTATAGATTCCGATGCTTCACTTCAGGTTTACTGAATCCCTCTGACCATCTTATTGACAATGAAACACAGATATAACATCGGAATTAAATACAAAAGGCACAATGCCGACTCAAGTACAAGAGGACTGGCTCTTCTTACTGTCTATGTTTTGAACCATTTCTGTGACACTAGTTATAGATTCAGATGCTTCACTTCAGGTTTACTGTATCACTGTGACCTTCGTATTGACGAAGAAACACAAATCTTGCGTCGGAATTAAATATAAAAGGCACAATGCCGACTTAAGTTCAAGAAGACTGACCCTTCTTACTGTCTATGTTTTGAAACATTCCTGTGCCACCTGTTGTAGATTCCGATGCTTCACTTCAGGTTTACTGTATCCCTCTGACCTTCTTATTGACGATGAAACACAGAAATTGCATCGGAAGTATATACAAAAGGCACAATGCCTACTTACGTACAAGAAACTGATTCTTTTTACTGTCAATGTTTTGAACCATTCCTGTGACACTGGTTATAAATTAATATGCATCACTTCAGGTTTAGTGTATCCCTCTGACCTTCTTATTGACGAAGAAACACAGATATTGCATCGGAATTAAATACAAAAGGCACAATGCCGACTTAAGTACAAGAAGACTGACCCTTCTTACTGCCTATGTTTTGAACCATTCCTGTGACACCAGTTATAGATTCCGATGCTACACTTCAGGTTACTGTATACTTCTGACCTTCGTATTGACGATGAAACACAGATATTGCATCGGAATTAAATACAAAAGGCACAATGCCGACTTAAGTACAATAAGACTGACTCTTCTTACTGTCTATGTTTTGAACCATTCCTGTGACACTAGTTATAGATTCCGATGCTTCACTTCAGGTTTACTGTATCCCTCTGACGTTCTTTTTGACGATGAAACACAGAAATTGCATCGGAATTAAATACAAAAGGCACAATGCCGAATTAAGTACAAGAAAACTGACTCTTCTTACTGTCTATGTTTGAACCATTCCTGTGACACTAGTTATAGATTCCGATGCTTCACTTCAGGTTTACTGTATCCCTCTGACCTTTTCATTGACGATGAAACAAAGAAATTGCATCGCAATTAAATACAAAAGGCACAATGCGCACTTAAGTACAAGAAAACTGACTCTTCTTACTGTCTATGTTTGAACCATTCATGTGACACTAGTTTTAGATTCCGATGCTTCACTTCAGGTTTACTGTAACCCTCTGACATTCTTATTGACGATGAAACACAGAAATTGCATCGGAGTTAAATCCAAAAGGCAAAATGCCGACTTAAGTACAAGAAAACTGACTCTTCTTACTGTCTATGATTTAAACCATTCATGTGGCACTAGTTATAGATTCCGATGCTTTACTTCAGGTTTACTGTATCCCTCTGACCTTCTTATTGACGATGAATCACAGAAATTGCTGCGGAATTAAATACAAAAGGCACAATGCCGACTTAAGTACAAGAAAACTGACTCTTCTTACTGTCTATGTTTTGAACCATTCCTGTGACACTAGTTGTAGATTTCGATGCTTCACTTCAGGTTTACTGTATCCCTCTGACCTTCATATTGACGATGAAACACAGAAATTGCATCTTAATTAAATACAAAAGGCACAATGCCGACTTAAGTACAAGTAGACTGACTCTTCTTACTGTCTATGTTTTGAACCATTCCTGTGACACTAGTTATAGATTCCGATGCTTTACTCCAGGTGTTTTGTATCCCTCTGAACTTCTCATTGACGATGAATCACAGAAATTGCTTCGGAACTAAATACAAAAGGCACAATGCCGACTTAAGTACAAGATAACTCACTCTTCTTTCAGTCTATGCTTTGATCCATTCCTGTGACACTAGTTATAGATTCCGATGCTTCACTTCAGGTTTACTGTATCCCTCTGACCTTCTTATTGACGATGAAACACAGAAATTGCATCGGAATTAAATACAAAAGGCACAATGCCGACTTAAGTACAAGAAAACTGACTCTTCTTACTGTCTATGATTTGAACCATTCATGTGACACTGCTTATAGATTCCGATGCTTCACTTCAGGTTTACTGTAACACTCTGACCTTCTTATTGATGATGAAACACAGAAATTTCACCGGATTTAAATCCAAAAGGCACAATGCCGACTTAAGTTCAAGAAAACTGACTCTTCTTACCGTCTATGTATTGAACCATTCCTGTGACACTAGTTATAGATTCCGATGCTTCACTTCAGGTTTACTGAATCCCTCTGACCATCTTATTGACAATGAAACACAGATATAACATCGGAATTAAATACAAAAGGCACAATGCCGACTCAAGTACAAGAGGACTGGCTCTTCTTACTGTCTATGTTTTGAACCATTTCTGTGACACTAGTTATAGATTCAGATGCTTCACTTCAGGTTTACTGTATCACTGTGACCTTCGTATTGACGAAGAAACACAAATCTTGCGTCGGAATTAAATATAAAAGGCACAATGCCGACTTAAGTTCAAGAAGACTGACCCTTCTTACTGTCTATGTTTTGAAACATTCCTGTGCCACCTGTTGTAGATTCCGATGCTTCACTTCAGGTTTACTGTATCCCTCTGACCTTCTTATTGACGATGAAACACAGAAATTGCATCGGAAGTATATACAAAAGGCACAATGCCTACTTACGTACAAGAAACTGATTCTTTTTACTGTCAATGTTTTGAACCATTCCTGTGACACTGGTTATAAATTAATATGCATCACTTCAGGTTTAGTGTATCCCTCTGACCTTCTTATTGACGAAGAAACACAGATATTGCATCGGAATTAAATACAAAAGGCACAATGCCGACTTAAGTACAAGAAGACTGACCCTTCTTACTGCCTATGTTTTGAACCATTCCTGTGACACCAGTTATAGATTCCGATGCTACACTTCAGGTTACTGTATACTTCTGACCTTCGTATTGACGATGAAACACAGATATTGCATCGGAATTAAATACAAAAGGCACAATGCCGACTTAAGTACAATAAGACTGACTCTTCTTACTGTCTATGTTTTGAACCATTCCTGTGACACTAGTTATAGATTCCGATGCTTCACTTCAGGTTTACTGTATCCCTCTGACGTTCTTTTTGACGATGAAACACAGAAATTGCATCGGAATTAAATACAAAAGGCACAATGCCGAATTAAGTACAAGAAAACTGACTCTTCTTACTGTCTATGTTTGAACCATTCCTGTGACACTAGTTATAGATTCCGATGCTTCACTTCAGGTTTACTGTATCCCTCTGACCTTTTCATTGACGATGAAACAAAGAAATTGCATCGCAATTAAATACAAAAGGCACAATGCGCACTTAAGTACAAGAAAACTGACTCTTCTTACTGTCTATGTTTGAACCATTCATGTGACACTAGTTTTAGATTCCGATGCTTCACTTCAGGTTTACTGTAACCCTCTGACATTCTTATTGACGATGAAACACAGAAATTGCATCGGAGTTAAATCCAAAAGGCAAAATGCCGACTTAAGTACAAGAAAACTGACTCTTCTTACTGTCTATGATTTAAACCATTCATGTGGCACTAGTTATAGATTCCGATGCTTTACTTCAGGTTTACTGTATCCCTCTGACCTTCTTATTGACGATGAATCACAGAAATTGCTGCGGAATTAAATACAAAAGGCACAATGCCGACTTAAGTACAAGAAAACTGACTCTACTTACTGTCTATGTTTTGAACCATTCCTGTGACACTAGTTGTAGATTTCGATGCTTCACTTCAGGTTTACTGTATCCCTCTGACCTTCATATTGACGATGAAACACAGAAATTGCATCTTAATTAAATACAAAAGGCACAATGCCGACTTAAGTACAAGTAGACTGACTCTTCTTACTGTCTATGTTTTGAACCATTCCTGTGACACTAGTTATAGATTCCGATGCTTTACTCCAGGTGTTTTGTATCCCTCTGAACTTCTCATTGACGATGAATCACAGAAATTGCTTCGGAACTAAATACAAAAGGCACAATGCCGACTTAAGAACAAGATAACTCACTCTTCTTTCAGTCTATGCTTTGATCCATTCCTGTGACACTAGTTATAGATTCCGATGCTTCACTTCAGGTTTACTGTATCCCTCTGACCTTCTTATTGACGATGAAACACAGAAATTGCATCGGAATTAAATACAAAAGGCACAATGCCGACTTAAGTACAAGAAAACTGACTCTTCTTACTGTCTATGATTTGAACCATTCATGTGACACTGCTTATAGATTCCGATGCTTCACTTCAGGTTTACTGTAACACTCTGACCTTCTTATTGATGATGAAACACAGAAATTTCACCGGATTTAAATCCAAAAGGCACAATGCCGACTTAAGTTCAAGAAAACTGACTCTTCTTACCGTCTATGTATTGAACCATTCCTGTGACACTAGTTATAGATTCCGATGCTTCACTTCAGGTTTACTGAATCCCTCTGACCATCTTATTGACAATGAAACACAGATATAACATCGGAATTAAATACAAAAGGCACAATGCCGACTCAAGTACAAGAGGACTGGCTCTTCTTACTGTCTATGTTTTGAACCATTTCTGTGACACTAGTTATAGATTCAGATGCTTCACTTCAGGTTTACTGTATCACTGTGACCTTCGTATTGACGAAGAAACACAAATCTTGCGTCGGAATTAAATATAAAAGGCACAATGCCGACTTAAGTTCAAGAAGACTGACCCTTCTTACTGTCTATGTTTTGAAACATTCCTGTGCCACCTGTTGTAGATTCCGATGCTTCACTTCAGGTTTACTGTATCCCTCTGACCTTCTTATTGACGATGAAACACAGAAATTGCATCGGAAGTATATACAAAAGGCACAATGCCTACTTACGTACAAGAAACTGATTCTTTTTACTGTCAATGTTTTGAACCATTCCTGTGACACTGGTTATAAATTAATATGCATCACTTCAGGTTTAGTGTATCCCTCTGACCTTCTTATTGACGAAGAAACACAGATATTGCATCGGAATTAAATACAAAAGGCACAATGCCGACTTAAGTACAAGAAGACTGACCCTTCTTACTGCCTATGTTTTGAACCATTCCTGTGACACCAGTTGTAGATTCCGATGCTACACTTCAGGTTACTGTATACTTCTGACCTTCGTATTGACGATGAAACACAGATATTGCATCGGAATTAAATACAAAAGGCACAATGCCGACTTAAGTACAATAAGACTGACTCTTCTTACTGTCTATGTTTTGAACCATTCCTGTGACACTAGTTATAGATTCCGATGCTTCACTTCAGGTTTACTGTATCCCTCTGACGTTCTTTTTGACGATGAAACACAGAGATTGCATTGGAATTAAATACAAAAGGCACAATGCCGAATTAAGTACAAGAAAACTGACTCTTCTTACTGTCTATGTTTGAACCATTCCTGTGACACTAGTTATAGATTCCGATGCTTCACTTCAGGTTTACTGTATCCCTCTGACCTTTTCATTGAGGATGAAACAAAGAAATTGCATCGCAATTAAATACAAAAGGCACAATGCGCACTTAAGTACAAGAAAACTGACTCTTCTTACTGTCTATGTTTGAACCATTCAAGTGACACTGGTTTTAGATTCCGATGCTTCACTTCAGGTTTACTGTAACCCTCTGACCTTCTTATTGACGATGAATCACAGAAATTGCTGCGGAATTAAATACAAAAGGCACAATGCCGACTTAAGTACAAGAAAACTGACTCTTCTTACTGTCTATGTTTTGAACCATTCCTGTGACACTAGTTATAGATTTCGATGCTTCACTTCAGGTTTACTGTATCCCTCTGACCTTCATATTGACGATGAAACACAGAAATTGCATCTTAATTAAATACAAAAGGCACAATGCCGACTTAAGTACAAGTAGACTGACTCTTCTTACTGTCTATGTTTTGAACCATTCCTGTGACACTAGTTATAGATTCCGATGCTTCAATTCATGTTCACTGTATCCCTCTGACCTTCTTATTGACGAGGAAACACAGAAATTGCATCGGAATTAAATACAAAATGATCAATGCCGACTTAAGTTCAAGAAAACTGACTCTTCTTACTGTCTATGTATTGAACCATTCCTGTGACACTAGTTATAGATTCCGATGCTTCACTTCAGGTTTACTGAATCCCTCTGACCATCTTATTGACAATGAAACACAGATATAACATCGGAATTAAATACAAAAGGCACAATGCCGACTCAAGTACAAGAGGACTGGCTCTTCTTACTGTCTATGTTTTGAACTATTTCTGTGACACTAGTTATAGGTTCCGATGCTTCACTTCAGGTTTACTGTATCACTGTGACCTTCGTATTGACGAAGAAACACAAATCTTGCGTCGGAATTAAATATAAAAGGCACAATGCCGACTTAAGTTCAAGAAGACTGACCCTTCTTACTGTCTATGTTTTGAACCATTCCTGTGCCACCTGTTATAGATTCCGATGCTTCACTTCAGGTTTACTGTATCCCTCTGACCTTCTTATTGACGATGAAACACAGAAATTGCATCGGAAGTATATACAAAAGGCACAATGCCTACTTACGTACAAGAAACTGATTCTTTTTACTGTCAATGTTTTGAACCATTCCTGTGACACTGGTTATAAATTAATATGCATCACTTCAGGTTTAGTGTATCCCTCTGACCTTCTTATTGACGAAGAAACACAGATATTGCATCGGAATTAAATACAAAAGGCACAATGCCGACTTAAGTACAAGAAGACTGACCCTTCTTACTGCCTATGTTTTGAACCATTCCTGTGACACCAGTTATAGATTCCGATGCTACACTTCAGGTTACTGTATACTTCTGACCTTCGTATTGACGATGAAACACAGATATTGCATCGGAATTAAATACAAAAGGCACAATGCCGACTTAAGTACAATAAGACTGACTCTTCTTACTGTCTATGTTTTGAACCATTCCTGTGACACTAGTTATAGATTCCGATGCTTCACTTCAGGTTTACTGTATCCCTCTGACGTTCTTTTTGACGATGAAACACAGAAATTGCATCGGAATTAAATACAAAAGGCACAATGCCGACTTAAGTACAAGTAGACTGACTCTTCTTACTGTCTATGTTTTGAACCATTCCTGTGACACTTGTCATAGATTCCGATGCTTCACTTCAGGTTTACTGAATCCCTCTGACCATCTTATTGACAATGAAACACAGATATAACATCGGAATTAAATACAAAAGGCACAATGCCGACTCAAGTACAAGAGGACTGGCTCTTCTTACTGTCTATGTTTTGAACTATTTCTGTGACACTAGTTATAGGTTCCGATGCTTCACTTCAGGTTTACTGTATCACTGTGACCTTCGTATTGACGAAGAAACACAAATCTTGCGTCGGAATTAAATATAAAAGGCACAATGCCGACTTAGGTTCAAGAAGACTGACCCTTCTTACTGTCTATGTTTTGAACCATTCCTGTGCCACCTGTTATAGATTCCGATGCTTCACTTCAGGTTTACTGTATCCCTCTGACCTTCTTATTGACGATGAAACACAGAAATTGCATCGGAAGTATATACAAAAGGCACAATGCCTACTTACGTACAAGAAACTGATTCTTTTTACTGTCAATGTTTTGAACCATTCCTGTGACACTGGTTTAAATTAATATGCATCACTTCAGGTTTACTGTATCCCTCTGACCTTCTTATTGACGAAGAAACACAGATATTGCATCGGAATTAAATACAAAAGGCACAATGCCGACTTAAGTACAAGAAGACTGACCCTTCTTACTGCCTATGTTTTGAACCATTCCTGTGACACCAGTTATAGATTCCGATGCTACACTTCAGGTTACTGTATACTTCTGACCTTCGTATTGACGATGAAACACAGATATTGCATCGGAATTAAATACAAAAGGCACAATGCCGACTTAAGTACAATAAGACTGACCCTTCTTACTGCCTATGTTTTGAACCATTCCTGTGACACCAGTTATAGATTCCGATGCTACACTTCAGGTTACTGTATACTTCTGACCTTCGTATTGACGATGAAACACAGATATTGCATCGGAATTAAATACAAAAGGCACAATGCCGACTTAAGTACAATAAGACTGACTCTTCTTACTGTCTATGTTTTGAACCATTCCTGTGACACTAGTTATAGATTCCGATGCTTCACTTCAGGTTTACTGTATCCCTCTGACGTTCTTTTTGACGATGAAACACAGAAATTGCATCGGAATTAAATACAAAAGGCACAATGCCGAATTAAGTACAAGAAAACTGACTCTTCTTACTGTCTATGTTTGAACCATTCCTGTGACACTAGTTATAGATTCCGATGCATCACTTCAGGTTTACTGTATCCCTCTGACCTTCTCATTGACGATGAAACAAAGAAATTGCATCGCAATTAAATACAAAAGGCACAATGCGCACTTAAGTACAAGAAAACTGACTCTTCTTACTGTCTATGTTTGAACCATTCATGTGACACTAGTTTTAGATTCCGATGCTTCACTTCAGGTTTACTGTAACCCTCTGACCTTCTTATTGACGATGAAACACAGAAATTGCATCGGAGTTAAATCCAAAAGGCACAATGCCGACTTAAGTACAAGAAAACTGACTCTTCTTACTGTCTATGATTTAAACAATTCATGTGGCACTAGTTATAGATTCCGATGCTTTACTTCAGGTTTACTGTAACCCTCTGACCTTCTTATTGACGATGAATCACAGAAATTGCTTCGGAATTAAATACAAAAGGCACAATGCCGACTTAAGTACAAGAAAACTGACTCTTCTTACTGTCTATGCTTTGATCCGCTCCTGTGACACTAGCTATAGATTCCGATGCTTCACTTCAGTTTACTGTATCCCTCTGACCTTCTTATTAACGATGAAACACAGATATTTCATCGGTATTATATACAAGAGGCATAATGCCGACTTAAGTACAAGAAAACTGACTCTTTTTACTGTCTATGTTTTAGACCATTCATGTGACACTAGTTATAGATTCCGATGCTTTACTCCAGGTGTTTTGTATCCCTCTGAACTTCTCATTGAGATGAATCACAGAAATTGCTTCGGAACTAAATACAAAAGGCACAATGCCGACTTAAGTACAAGATAACTCACTCTTCTTTCAGTCTATGCTTTGATCCATTCCTGTGACACTAGTTATAGATTCCGATGCTTCACTTCAGGTTTACTGTATCCCTCTGACCTTCTTATTGAAGATGAAACACAGAAATTGCATCGGAATTAAATACAAAAGGCACAATGCCGACTTAAGTACAAGAAAACTGACTCTTCTTACTGTCTATGTTTTGAACCATTCGTGTGACACTAGTTATAGATTCCGATGCTTCACTTCAGGTTTACTGTATCCCTCGGACCTTCGTATTGACGATGAAACACAGAAATTGCATTGGAATTAAATACAAAAGGCACAATGCCGACTTAAGTAGAAGGAAACTGACTCTTCTTACTGCCTATGCTTTGAACCATTCCTGTGACACTAGTTATAGATTCCGATGCATCACTTCAGGTTTACTGTATCCCTCTGACCTTCTTATTGACGATGAAACACAGAAATTGCATCGGAATTAAATAGAAAAGACACAATCCCGACTTAAGTACAAGATAACTGGCCCTAATTACTTTCTATGTTTTGAACCATTCATGTGACACTAATAATAGATTCCGATGCTTCACTTCAGGTTTACTGTATCCCTCTGACCTTCTTATTGACGATGAAACACAGAAATTGCATCGGAATTGAATACAAAAGGCACAATACCGACTTAAGTACAAGAAAACTGACTCTTCTACTGTCTATGTTTTGAACCATTCCTGTGACACTTGTTATACATTCCGATGCTTCACTTCAAGTTTACTGCATCCCTGTGACCTTCTTATTGACGATGAAACATAGAAATTGCATCGGAATTAAATAGAAAAGGAACAATGCCGACTTAAGTACAAGAAAACTGACTCTTCTTACTGTCTATGTTATGAACCATTCCTGTGACACTAGTTATAGATGCCGGTGCTTCACTTCAGGTTTACTGCATCCCTCTGACCTTCTCAGTGACGATGAAACACAAAAATTGCGTCGGAATTAAATAGAAAAGTCACAATGCTGAATTAAGTACAAGAAAACTGACTCTTCTTACTGTCTATATTTTGAACCATTCCTGTGACACTAAATATTGATTCCGATGCTTCACTTCAGGTTTACTGTATCCCTCTGACCTTCGTATTGACGATGAATCACAGAAATTGCATCGGAATTAAATAAAAAAGGCACCATGCCGACATAAGTACAAGAAAACGGACTCGTCTTACTGTCTATGTTTGAACCATTCCTGTGACACTAGTTATAGATTCCGATGCTTCACTTCAGGTTTACTGTATCCCTCTGACCTTCGTATTGACGATGAAACACAGAAATTGCATCGGAACTAAATACAAAAGGCACAATGCCGACTTAAGTGGAAGGAAACTGACTCTTCTTACTGCCTATGTTTTGAACCATTCCTGTTACACTAGTTATAGATTCCGATGCTTCACTTCAGGTTTACTGTATCCCTCTGACCTTCTTATTGACGATGAAACACAGAAATTGCATAGGAATTAAATATAAAAGGCACAATCCCGACTTAAGTACAAGATAACTGACCCTTCTTACTGTCTATGCTTTGAACCATTCCTGTGACACTAGTTATAGATTCCGATGCTTCACTTATGGTTTTCAGTATCCCTCTGACCGTCTTATTGACGATGAAACACAGAAATGGCATCGGAATTAAATAGAAAATGCACAATGCCGACTTAAGTACAAGAAAACTGACTCTTCTTACTGTCTATGAATTGAACCATTCCTGTGACACTAAATATAGATTCCGATGCTTCACTTCATGTTTGCTGTATCCCTCTGACCCTCTTATTGAAGATGAACCACAGAAATTGCATCGGAATTAAATACAAAAAGCACAATGCCGACTTAAGTACAAGAAAACTGACTCTTCTTACTGTCTAAGATTTGAACCATTCATGTGACACTAGTTATAGATTCCGATGCTTCCCTTCAGGTTTACTGTATCCATCTGACCGTCTTATTGACGATGGAACACAGAAATTGCATCGGAATCAAATACAAAAGGCACAATGCCGACTTAAGTACAAGAAAACTGACACTTCTTACTGTCTAAGTTTCGACCCATTCCTGTGACACTAGTTATAGATTCCGATGCTTCACTTCAGGTTCACTGTTTCCCTCTGACCTTCTTATTGACGATGAAACACAGAAATTGCATCGGAATTAAATACAAAAGGCACAATGCCGACCTAAGTACAAGTAAACTGACACTTCTTACTGTCAATGTTTTAAACCATTCATGTGACACTAGTTATAGATTCCGATGCTTTACTCTAGGTTTACTGTATCCCTCTGACCTTCTTATTGACGATTAATCACAGAAATTGTTTCGGAATGAAATACAAAAGGCACAGTGCCGACTTAAGTACAAGAAATCTGACTCTTCTTACTATCTATGTTTGAACCATTCATGTGACACTAATTATAGATTCCGATGCTTCGCTTCAGGTTTACTGTATTCCTCTGACCTTCTTATTGACGATGAAACACAGAAATTGCGTCGGAATTAAATACAAAAGGCACAATGCCGACTTAAGTATAAGTAAACTGACTCTTCTTTCTGTCTATGATTTGAACCATTCCTGTGACACTAGTTATGGATTCCGATGCTTTACTCCAGGTTTACTGTATCCCTCTGACCTTCTCATTGACGATGAATCACAGAAATTGCTTCGGAACAAAATACAAAAGGCACAATGCCGACTTAAGTACAAGATAACTCACTCTTCTTTCAGTCTATGCTTTGATCCATTCCTGTGACACTAGTTATAGATTCCGATGCTTCACTTCAGGTTTACTGTATCCCTCTGACCTTCTTATTGACGATGAAAGACAGATATTGCATCGTAATTAAATACAAAGGCACAATGCCGACTTAAGTACAAGATAACTGACTCTTCTTACTGTCTATGCTTTGAACCATTCATGTGACACTAGTTATAGATTCCGATGCTTCACTTCAGGTTACTGTATCCCTCTGACCTTCGTATTGACGATGAAACACAGAAATTGCATCGGAATTAAATACAAAAGGCACAATGCCGACTTAAGTACAAGAAAACTGACTCTTCTTACTGTCTATGATTTGAACCATTCATGTGACACTAGTTATAGATTCCGATGCTTCACCTCAGGTTTACTGTATCCCTCAGACCTTCTTATTGACGATGAAACACAGAAATTGCATGGGAATTAAATACAAAAGGCACAATGCCGACTTAAGTACAAGAAAACTAACTCTTCCTTCTGTCTATGTTTTGAACCATTCATGTGACACTAGTTATAGTTTCCGATGCTTCACTTCAGGTTACTGTATCCCTCTTACCTTCTTATTGACGATGAAACACAGAAATTGCATCGGAATTAAATACAAAAGGCACAATGCCGACTTAAGTACAAGAAAACTGACTCTTCTTACTGTCTATGATTTGAACCATTCATGTGACACTAGTTATAGATTCCGATGCTTCACCTCATGTTTACTGTATCCCTCAGACCTTCTTATTGACGATGAAACACAGAAATTGCATGGGAATTAAATACAAAAGGCACAATGCCGACTTAAGTACAAGAAAACAAACACATCTTACTCTCTATGTTTTGAACCATTCATGTGACACTAATTATAGATTCCGATGCTTCACTTCAGGTTTACTGTATCACTCTGACCATCTTATTGACGATGAAACACAGAAATTGCAACGGAATAAAATACAAAAGTCACAATGCCGACCTATGTCCAAGAAAACTGACTCTTCTTACTGTCTATGTTTGAACCATTCATGTGACACTAGATATAGATTCCGATGCTTCACTTCAGGTTTACTGTATCCCTCTGACCTTCTTGTTGACGATGAAACACAGATATTGCATCGGAATTGAATACAAATGGCACTATGACGACTTAAGTACAAGAAAACGGACTCTTCTTACTGTCTATGTTTTGAACCATTCGTGTGACACTAGATATAGCTTATGATGCTTCACTTCAGGTTAACTGTATTCCTCTGACCTTCTTATCGACGAAGATACACAGAAATTGCGTCGGAATTAAATACAAAAGGCACAATGCCGACTTATGTACAAGTAATCTGACTCTTCTTTCTATCTATGTTTTGAACCATTCCTGTGACACTAGTTATAGATTCCGATGCTTCACTCCAGATTTACTGTATCCCTCTGACCTTCGTATTGACGATGAAACACAGAAATTGCATCGGAACTAAATACAAAAGGCACAATGCCGACTTAAGGAGAAGGAAATTGACTCTTCTTACTGCCCATGTTTTGAACCATTCCTGTGACACTAGTTATAGATTCCGATGCTTCACTTCAGGTTTACTGTATCCCTCTGACCCTCTTATTGACGATGAAACACAGAAATTGCATCGGAATTAAATACAAAAGGCACAATGCCGACATAAGTACAAGAAAACGGACTCGTCTTACTGTCTATGTTTGAACCATTCCTGTGACACTATTTATAGATTCCGATGCTTCACTTCAGGTTTACTGTATCCCTCTGACCTTCTTATTGACAATGAAACACAGAAATTGCATCGGAATTAAATACAAAAGGCACAATGCCGACTTATGTACAAGAAAACTGACTCTTCTTACTGTCTATGTTTTGAACCATTCCTGTGACACTAGTTATAGATTCCGATGCTTCACTTCAGGTTTACTGTATCCCTCTGACCTTCTTATTGACGTTGTAACACAGAAATTGCATCGGAGTTAAATACAAAAGGACAACGTCGTCTTAAGTACAAGAAAACTGATTCTTCTTACTGTCTATGATTTGAAAGATTCCTGTGACTCTAGTTATAGATTCCGATGCTTCACTTCAGGTTCACTGTTTCCCTCTGACCTTCTTATTGACAATGAAACACAGAAATTGCATCGGAATTAAATACAAAAGGCACAATGCCGACCTAAGTACAAGTAAACTGACACTTCTTACTGTCAATGTTTTAAACCATTCATGTGACACTAGTTATAGATTCCGATGCTCTACCCTAGGTTTACTGTATCCCTCTGACCTTCTTATTGACGATGAATCACAGAAATTGTTTCGGAATGAAATACAAAAGGCACAGTGCCGACTTAAGTACAAGAAAACTGACTCTTCTTACTATCTATGTTTGAACCATTCATGTGACACTAATTATAGATTCCGATGCTTCACTTCAGGTTTACTGTATTCCTCTGACCTTCTTATTGACGATGAAACACAGAAATTGCGTCGGAATTAAATACAAAAGGCACAATTCCGACTTAAGTACAAGTAAACTCACTCTTCTTTCTGTCTATGCTTTGATCCATTCCTGTGACACTCGTTATAGTTTCCGATACTTCACTTCAGGTTGTCTGTATCCCTCTGACCTTCTTATTGACGATGAAACATAGAAATTGCATCGTAATTAAATGGAAAAGGAACAATGCCGACTTAAGTACAAGAAAACTGACTCTTCATACTGTCTATGATTTGAACCACTCCTGTGACACTAGTTATAGATTCCGATGCTTCACTTATGGTTTTCTGTATCCATCTGACGGTCTTATTGACGATGAAACACAGAAATGGCATCGGAATTAATTAGAAAATGCACAATGCCGACTTATGTACAAGAAAACTGCCTCTTCTTACTGTCTATGAATTGAACCATTCCTGTGACACTAAATATAGATTCCGACGCTTCACTTCAGGTTTGCTGTATCCCTCTGACCTTCTTATTGATGATGAACCACAGAAATTGCATCAGAATTAAATACAAAAAGCACAATGCCGACTTAAGTACAAGAAAACTGACTCTTCTTACTGTCTAAGTTTTGACCCATTCCTGTGACACTAGTTATAGATTCCGATGCTTCACTTCAGGTTTACTGTATCCCTCTGACCTTCTTATTGTTGATGAAACACAGAAATTGCTTCGGAATTAAATACAAAAGGCACAATACCGACTTAAGTACAAGAAAACTGACTCTTGTTACTGTCTATGTTTTGAACCATTCCTGTACCACTTGTTATGGATTCCGATGCTTCCCTTCAGGTTTACTGTATCCCTGTAACCTTCTTATTGACGATGAAACATAGAAATTGCATCGGAATTAAATAGAAAAGGAACAATGCCGACTTAAGTACAAGAAAACTGACTCTTCTTACTGTCTGTGCTTTGAACCATTCCTGTGACAGTAGTTATAGATTCCTTTAATTCACTTCAGGTTTACTGTATCCCTCTGACCTTCATATTGCCGATGAAACACAGAAATTGCATCGGAATTAAATACAAAAGCACAACGTCGTCTTAAGTACAAGTAAACTGACTCTTCTTACCGTCTATGTTTTGAAAGATTCCTGTGACTCTAGTTATAGATTCTGATGCTTCACTTCAGGTTCACTGTTTCCCTCGGACCTTCTTATTGACGCTGAAACACTGAAATTGCATCGGAGTTAAATACAAGGGGCACAATGCCGACTTAAGTACAAGAAAACTGACTCTTATTACTGTCTTTGTTTTGAACCATTCCTGTGACACTAGTTATAGATTCCGATGCTTCACTTCAGGTTTACCGTATCCCTCTGACCTTCTTATTGCCGATGAAACACAGAAATTGCATCGGAATTAAATACAAAAGGACAAAGTCGTCTTAAGTACAAGAAAACTGACTCTTCTTACTGTCTATGATTTGAAAGGTTCCTGTGACTCTAGTTATAGATTCCGATGCTTCACTTCAGGTTCACTGTTTCCCTCTGACCTTCTTATTGACGATGAAACACAGAAATTGCATCGGAATTAAATACAAAAGGCACAATGCCGACCTAAGTACAAGTAAACTGACACTTCTTACTGTCAATGTTTTAAACCATTCATGTGACACTAGTTATAGATTCCGATGCTTTACTCTAGGTTTACTGTATCCCTCTGACCTTCTTTTTGACGATGAATCAGAGAAATTGTTTCGGAATGAAATACAAAAGGCACAGTGCCAACTTAAGTACAAGAAAACTGACTCTTCTTACTATCTACGTTTGAACCATTCATGTGACACTAATTATAGATTCCGATGCTTCACTTCAGGTTTACTGTATTCCTCTGACCTTCTTATTGACGATGAAACACAGAAATTGCGTCGGAATTAAATACAAAAGGCACAATTCCGACTTAAGTACAAGTAAACTCACTCTTCTTTCTGTCTATGTTTTGAACCATTCCTGTGACACTAGTTATGGAATCCGATGCTTTACTCCAGGTGTACTGTATCCCTCGGACCTTCTCATTGACGATGAATCACAGAAATTGCTTCGGAACTAAATACAAAAGGCACAATGCCGACTTAAGTACAAGATAACTCACTCTTCTTTCAGTCTATGCTTTGATCCATTCCTGTGACACTAGTTATAGATTCCGATGCTTCACTTCAGGTTTACTGTATCCCTCTGACCTTCTTGTTGACGATGAAACACAGATATTGCATCGGAATTAAATACAAATGGCACAATGACGACTTAAGTACAAGAAGACGGACTCTTCTTACTGTCTATGTTTTGAACCATTCGTGTGACACTAGTTATAGATTACGATGCTTCACTTCAGGTTAACTGTATTCCTCTGACCTTCTTATCGACGATGAAACACAGAAATTGCGTCGGAATTAAATACAAAAGGCACAATGCCGACTTATGTACAAGAAAACTGACTCCTCTTACTGTCTATGTTTGAACCATTCCTGTGACACTAGTTATAGATTCCGATGCTTCACTTATGGTTTTCTGTATCCATCTGACGGTCTTATTGACGATGAAACACAGAAATGGCATCGGAATAAAATAGAAAATGCACAATGCCGACTTAAGTACAAGAAAACTGACTCTTCTTACTGTCTATGAATTGAACCATTCCTGTGACACTAAATATAGATTCCGACGCTTCACTTCAGGTTTGCTGTATCCCTCTGACCTTCTTATTGATGATGAACCACAGAAATTACATCGGAATTAAATACAAAAAGCACAATGCCGACTTAAGTACAAGAAAACTGACTCTTCTTACTGTCTAAGATTTGAACCATTCATGTGACACTAGTTATAGATTCCGATGCTTCACTTCAGGTTTACTGTATCCCTCTGACCTTCTTATTGACGATGGAACACTGAAATTGCATCGGAATCAAATACAAAAGGCACAATGCCGACTTAAGTACAAGAAAACTGACTCTTCTTACTGTCTTAGTTTTGACCCATTCCTGTGACACTAGTTATAGATTCCGATGCTTCACTTCAGGTTTACTGTATCCCTCTGACCTTCTTATTGTTGATGAAACACAGCAATTGCGTCGGTATTAAATACAAAAGGCACAATACCGACTTAAGTACAAGAAAACTGACTCTTCTTACTGTCTATGTTTTGAACCATTCCTGTGACACTTGTTATAGATTCCGATGCTTCCCTTCAGGTTTACTGTATGACTGTAACCTTCTTATTGCGATGAAACATAGAAATTGCATCGGAATTAAATAGAAAAGGAACAATGCCGACTTAAGTACAAGAAAACTGACTCTTCTTACTGTCTATGTTTTGAATCATTCCTGTGACACTAGTTATAGATGCCGGTGCTTCACTTCAGGTTTACTGTATCCCTCTGACCTTCTTATTGACGATGAAACACAAAAATTGCGTCGGAATTAAATAGAAAAGGCACAATGTTGAATTAAGTACAAGAAAACTGACTCTTCTTACTGTCTATATTTTGAACCATTCCTGTGACACTAAATATTGATTCCGATGCTTCACTTCAGGTTTATTGTATCCCTTTGACCCTCTTATTGACGTTGTAACACAGAAATTGCATCGGAGTTAAATACAAAAGGCACAATGCCGACTTAAATACAAGAAAACTTACTCTTCTTACAGTCTATGCTTTGAACCATTCCTGTGACACTAGTTATAGATTCCGATGCTTCACTTCAGGTTCACTGTTTCCCTCTGACCTTCTTATTGACGATGAAACACTGAAATTAAATCGGAATTAAATTCAAGAGGCACAATGCCGACTTAAGTACAAGAAAACTGACCTTTCTTACTGTCTTTGTTTTGAAACATTCCTGTGACATTAGTTATAGATTCCGATGCATCACTTCAGGTTTACTGTATCCCTCTGACCTTCTTATTGACGATGAAGCACAGAAATTGCATCGTAATTAAATACAAAAGGCACAACGTCGTCTTAAGTACAAGAAAACTGACTCTTCTTACTGTCTATGTTTTGAAAGATTCCTGTGACTCTAGTTATAGATTCCGATGCTTCACTTCAGGTTTACTGTATTCCTCTGTCCTTCTTATTGGCGATGAAACACAGAAATTGCATTGGAATTAAAAAAAAATGCACAATGCCGACTTAAGTACAAGTAAACTGACACTTCTTACTGTCAATGTTTTAAACCATTCATGTGACACTAGTTATAGATTCCGATGCTTTACTCTAGGTTTACTGTATCCCTCTGACCTTCTTATTGACGATGAATCACAGAAATTGTTTCGCAATGAAATACAAAAGGAACAATGCCGACTTAAGTACAAGAAAACTGACTCCTTTTGCTGTCTATGTTTTGATCCATTCCTGTGACACTAGTTATAGATTCCGATGCTTCACTTCAGATTTACTGTATCCCTCTGACCTTCTTATTGACGATGAATGACAGAAATTGCTTCGGAATTAAATACAAAAGGCACAATGCCGACTTAAGTACAAGAAAACTGACTCTTCTTACTGTCTATGCTTTGATCCATTCCTGTGACACTCGTTATAGTTTCCGATACTTCACTTCAGGTTGTCTGTATCCCTCTGACCTTCTTATTGATGATGAACAACAGAAATTGCATCGGAATTAAATACAAAAAGCACAATGCCGACTTAAGTACAAGAAAACTGACTCTTCTTACTGTCTAAGTTTTGAACCATTCATGTGACACTAGTTATAGATTCCGATGCTTCACTTCAGGTTTACTGTATCCCTCTGACCTTCATATTGCCGATGAAACACAGAAATTGCATCGGAATTAAATACAAAAGGCACAACGTCGTCTTAAGTACAAGAAAACTGACTCTTCTTACTGTCTATGTTTTGAAAGATTCCTGTGACTCTAGTTATAGATTCTGATGCTTCACTTCAGGTTCACTGTTTCCCTCTGACCTTCTTATTGACGCTGAAACACTGAAATTGCATCGGAATTAAATACAAGGGGCACAATGCCGACTTAAGTACAAGAAAACTGACTCTTATTACTGTCTTTGTTTTGAACTATTCCTGTGACACTAGTTATAGATTCCGATGCTTCACTTCAGGTTTACTGTATCCCTCTGACCTTCTTATTGCCGATGAAACACAGAAATTGCATCGGAATTAAATACAAAAGGACAACGTCATCTTAAGTACAAGAAAACTGACTCTTCTTACTGTCTATGATTTGAAAGATTCCTGTGACTCTAGTTATAGATTCCGATGCTTCACTTCAGGTTCACTGTTTCCCTCTGACCTTCTTATTGACGATGAAACACAGAAATTGCTTCGGAATTGAATACAAAAGGCACAATGCCGACCTAAGTACAAGTAAACTGACACTTCTTACTGTCAATGTTTTAAACCATTCATGTGACACTAGTTATAGATTCCGATGCTTTACTCTAGGTTTACTGTATCCCTCTGACCTTCTTATTGACGATGAAACACAGAAATTGCTTCGGAACTAAATACAAAAGGCACAATGCCGACTTAAGTACAAGATAACTCACTCTTCTTTCAGTCTATGCTTTGATCCATTCCTGTGACACTAGTTATAGATTCCGATGCTTCACTTCAGGTTTACTGTATCCCTCTGACCTTCTTGTTGACGATGAAACACAGATATTGCATCGGAATTAAATACAAATGGCACAATGACGACTTAAGTACAAGAAAACGGACTCTTCTTACTGTCTATGTTTTGAACCATTCGTGTGACACTAGTTATAGATTCCGATGCTTCACTTCAGGTTAACTGTATTCCTCTGACCTTCTTATCGACGATGAAACACAGAAATTGCGTCGGAATTAAATACAAAAGGCACAATGCCGACTTATGTACAAGAAAACTGACTCCTCTTACTGTCTATGTTTGAACCATTCATGTGACACTAATTATAGTTTCCGATGCTTTACTCCAGGTTTACTGTATGCCTCTGACCTTCTTATTGACGATGAATGACAGAAATTGCTTCGGAATTAAATACAAAAGGCACAATGCCGACTTAAGTACAAGAAAACTGACTCTTCTTAAAGTCTATGCTTTGATCCATTCCTGTGACACTCGTTATAGTTTCCGATACTTCGCTTCAGGTTGTCTGTATCCCTCTGACCTTCTTATTGACGATGAAACATAGAAATTGCATCGGAATTAATTGGAAAAGGAACAATGCCGACTTAAGTACAAGAAAACTGACTCTTCTTATTGTCTATGATTTGAACCATTCCTGTGACACTAGTTATAGATTCCGATGCTTCACTTATGGTTTTCTGTATCCATCTGACGGTCTTATTGACGATGAAACACAGAAATGGCATCGGAATTAAATAGAAAATGCACAATGCCGACTTAAGTACAAGAAAACTGACTCTTCTTACTGTCTATGAATTGAACCATTCCTGTGACACTAAATATAGATTCCGACGCTCACTTCAGGTTTGCTGTATCCCTCTGACCTTCTTATTGATGATGAACCACAGAAATTGCATCGGAATTAAATACAAAAAGCACAATGCCGACTTAAGTACAAGAAAACTGACTCTTCTTACTGGCTAAGTTTTGAACCATTCATGTGACACTAGTTATAGATTCCGATGCTTTACTTCAGGTTTACTGTATCCCTCTGACCTTCTTATTGACGATGGAACACAGAAATTGCATCGGAATCAAATACAAAAGGCACAATGCCGACTTAAGTACAAGAAAACTGACTCTTCTTACTGTCTAAGTTTTGACCCATTCCTGTGACACTAGTTATAGATTCCGATGCTTCACTTCAGGTTTACTGTATCCCTCTGACCTTCTTATTGTTGATGAAACACAGAAATAGCTTCGGAAGTAAATACAAAAGGCACAATACCGACTTAAGTACAAGAAAACTGACTCTTCTTACTGTCTATGTTTTGAACCATTCCTGTGACACTTTTTATTGATTCCGATGCTTCCCTTCAGGTTTACTGTATCCCTGTAACCTTCTTATTGACGATGAAACATAGAAATTGCATCGGAATTAAATAGAAAAGGAACAATGCCGACTTAAGTACAAGAAAACTGACTCTTCTTACTGTCTATGTTTTGAACCATTCCTGTGACACTAGTTATAGATGCCGGTGCTTCACTTCAGGTTTACTGTATCCCTCTGACCTTCTTATTGACGATGAAACACAAAAATTGCGTCGGAATTAAATAGAAAAGGCACAATGCCGAATTAAGTACAAGAAAACTGACTCTTCTTACTGTCTATATTTTGAACCATTCCTGTGACACTAAATATTGATTACGATGCTTCACTTCAGGTTTATTGTATCCCTTTGACCTTCTTATTGACGTTGTAACACAGAAATTGCATCGGAGTTAAATACAAAAGGCACAATGCCGACTTAAGTACAAGAAAACTTACTCTTCTTACAGTCTATGCTTCGAACCATTCCTGTGACACTAGTTATAGATTCCGATGCTTCACTTCAGGTTCACTGTTTCCCTCTGACCTCCTTATTGACGATGAAACACTGAAATTGCATCGGAATTAAATTCAAGAGGCACAATGCCGACTTAAGTACAAGAAAACTGACTCTTCTTACTGTCTTTGTTTTGAAACATTCCTGTGACATTAGTTATAGATTCCGATGCTTCACTTCAGGTTTACTGTATCCCTCTGACCTTCTTATTGACGATGAAACACAGAAATTGCATCGTAATTAAACTACAAAAGGCACAACGTCGTCTTAAGTACAAGAAAACTGACTCTTCTTACTGTCTATGTTTTGAAAGATTCCTGTGACTCTAGTTATAGATTCCGATGCTTCACTTCAGGTTTACTGTATTCCTCTGTCCTTCTTATTGGCGATGAAACACAGAAATTGCATTGGAATTAAAAACAAATGCACAATGCCGACTTAAGTACAAGTAAACTGACACTTCTTACTGTCAATGTTTTAAACCATTCATGTGACACTAGTTATAGATTCCGATGCTTTACTCTAGGTTTACTGTATCCCTCTGACCTTCTTATTGACGATGAATCACAGAAATTGTTTCGGAATGAAATACAAAAGGAACAATGCCGACTTAAGTACAAGAAAACTGACTCTTTTTGCTGTCTATGTTTTGATCCATTCCTGTGACACTAGTTACAGATTCCGATGCTTCACTTCAGATTTACTGTATCCCTCTGACCTTCTTATTGACGATGAATGACAGAAATTGCTTCGGAATTAAATACAAAAGGCACAATGCCGACTTAAGTACAAGAAAACTGACTCTTCTTACTGTCTATGTTTTGATCCATTCCTGTGACACTCGTTATAGTTTCCGATACTTCACTTCAGGTTGTCTGTATCCCTCTGACCTTCTTATTGACGATGAAACATAGAAATTGCATCGGAATTAAATGGAAAAGGAACAATGCTGACTTAAGTACAAGAAAACTGACTCTTCTTACTGTCTATGATTTGAACCATTCCTGTGACACTAGTTATAGATTCCGATGCTTCACTTATGGTTTTCTGTATCCATCTGACGGTCTTATTGACGATGGAACACAGAAATTGCATCGGAATCAAATACAAAAGGCACAATGCCGACTTAAGTACAAGAAAACAGACTCTTCTTACTGTCTAAGTTTTGACCCATTCCTGTGACACTAGTTATAGATTCCGATGCTTCACTTCAGGTTTACTGTATCCCTCTGACCTTCTTATTGTTGATGAAACACAGAAATTGCTTCGGAATTAAATACAAAAGGCACAATTTCGACTTAAGTACAAGAAAACTGACTCTTCTTACTGTCTATGTTTTGAACCATTCCTGTGACACTTGTTATAGATTCCGATGCTTCCCTTCAGGTTTACTGTATTCCTGTAACCTTCTTATTGACGATGAAACATAGAAATTGCAGCGGAATTAAATAGAAATGGAACAATGCCGACTTAAGTACAAGAAAACTGACTCTTCTTACTGTCTATGTTTTGAACCATTCCTGTGACACTAGTTATAGATGCCGGTGCTTCACTTCAGGTTTACTGTATCCCTCTGACCTTCTTATTGACGATGAAACACAAAAATTGCGTCGGAATTAAATAGAAAAGGCACAATGCCGAATTAAGTACAAGAAAACTGACTCTACTTACTGTCTATATTTTGAACCATTCCTGTGACACTAAATATTGATTACGATGCTTCACTTCAGGTTTATTGTATCCCTTTGACCTTCTTATTGACGTTGTAACACAGAAATTGCATCGGAGTTAAATACAAAAGGCACAATGCCGACTTAAGTACAAGAAAACTTACTCTTCTTTCAGTCTATGCTTTGAACCATTCCTGTGACACTAGTTATAGATTCCGATGCTTCACTTCAGGTTCACTGTTTCCCTCTGACCTCCTTATTGACGATGAAACACTGAAATTGCATCGGAATTAAATTCAAGAGGCACAATGCCGACTTAAGTACAAGAAAACTGACTCTTCTTACTGTCTTTGTTTTGAAACATTCCTGTGACATTAGTTATAGATTCCGATGCTTCACTTCAGGTTTACTGTATCCCTCTGACCTTCTTATTGACGATGAAACACAGAAATTGCATCGTAATTAAATACAAAAGGCACAACGTCGTCTTAAGTACAAGAAAACTGACTCTTCTTACTGTCTATGTTTTGAAAGATTCCTGTGACTCTAGTTATAGATTCCGATGCTTCACTTCAGGTTTACTGTATTCCTCTGTCCTTCTTATTGGCGATGAAACACAGAAATTGCATTGGAATTAAAAACAAATGCACAATGCCGACTTAAGTACAAGTAAACTGACACTTCTTACTGTCAATGTTTTAAACCATTCATGTGACACTAGTTATAGATTCCGATGCTTTACTCTAGGTTTACTGTATCCCTCTGACCTTCTTATTGACGATGAATCACAGAAATTGTTTCGGAATGAAATACAAAAGGAACAATGCCGACTTAAGTACAAGAAAACTGACTCTTTTTGCTGTCTATGTTTTGATCCATTCCTGTGACACTAGTTATAGATTCCGATGCTTCACTTCAGATTTACTGTATCCCTCTGACCTTCTTATTGACGATGAATGACAGAAATTGCTTCGGAATTAAATACAAAAGGCACAATGCCGACTTAAGTACAAGAAAACTGACTCTTCTTACTGTCTATGTTTTGATCCATTCCTGTGACACTCGTTATAGTTTCCGATACTTCACTTCAGGTTGTCTGTATCCCTCTGACCTTCTTATTGACGATGAAACATAGAAATTGCATCGGAATTAAATGGAAAAGGAACAATGCTGACTTAAGTACAAGAAAACTGACTCTTCTTACTGTCTATGATTTGAACCATTCCTGTGACACTAGTTATAGATTCCGATGCTTCACTTATGGTTTTCTGTATCCATCTGACGGTCTAATTGACGATGGAACACAGAAATTGCATCGGAATCAAATACAAAAGGCACAATGCCGACTTAAGTACAAGAAAACTGACTCTTCTTACTGTCTAATTTTGACCCATTCCTGTGACACTAGTTATAGATTCCGATGCTTCACTTCAGGTTTACTGTATCCCTCTGACCTTCTTATTGTTGATGAAACACAGAAATTGCTTCGGAATTAAATACAAAAGGCACAATATCGACTTAAGTACAAGAAAACTGACTCTTCTTACTGTCTATGTTTTGAACCATTCCTGTGACACTTGTTATAGATTCCGATGCTTCCCTTCAGGTTTACTGTATTCCTGTAACCTTCTTATTGACGATGAAACATAGAAATTGCAGCGGAATTAAATAGAAAAGGAACAATGCCGACTTAAGTACAAGAAAACTGACTCTTCTTACTGTCTATGTTTTGAACCATTCCTGTGACACTAGTTATAGATGCCGGTGCTTCACTTCAGGTTTACTGTATCCCTCTGACCTTCTTATTGACGATGAAACACAAAAATTGCGTCGGAATTAGATAGAAAAGGCACAATGCCGAATTAAGTACAAGAAAACTGACTCTTCTTACAGTGTATATTTTGAACCATTCCTGTGACACTAAATATTGATTCCGATGCTTCACATCAGGTTTATTGTATCCCTTTGACCTTCTTATTGACGTTGTAACACAGAAATTGCATCGGAGTTAAATACAAAAGGCACAATGCCGACTTAAGTACAAGAAAACTTACTCTTCTTACAGTCTATGCTTTGAACCATTCCTGTGACACTAGTTATAGATTCCGATGCTTCACTTCAGGTTCACTGTTTCCCTCTGACCTTATTATTGACGATGAAACACTGAAATTGCTTCGGAATTAAATTCAAGAGGCACAATGCCGACTTAAGTACAAGAAAACTGACTCTTCTTACTGTCTTTGTTTTGAAACATTCCTGTGACATTAGTTATAGATTCCGACGCTTCACTTCAGGTTTACTGTATCCCTCTGACTTTCTTACTGACGATGAACCACAGAAATTGCATCGTAATTAAATACAAAAGGCATAACGTCGTCTTAAGTACAAGAAAACTGACTCTTCTTACTGTCTATGTTTTGAAAGATTCATGTGACACTAGTTATAGATTCCGATGCTTTACTCTAGGTTTACTGTATCCCTCTGACCTTCTTATTGACGATGAATCACAGAAATTGTTTCGGAATGAAATACAAAAGGAACAATGCCGACTTAAGTACAAGAAAACTGACACTTTTTACTGTCTATGTTTTGATCAATTCCTGTGACACTAGTTATAGATTCCGATGCTTCACTTCAGATTTACTGTATCCCTCTGACCTTCTTATTGACGCTGAATGACAGAAATTGCTTCGGAATTAAATACAAAAGGCACAAACGCGACTTAAGTACAAGAAAACTGACTCTTCTTACTGTCTATGCTTTGATCCATTCCTGTGACACTCGTTATAGTTTCCGATACTTCACTTCAGGTTGTCTCTATCCCTCTGACCTTCGTATTGACGATGAAACATAGAAATTGCATCGGAATTAAATGGAAAAGGAACAATGCCGACTTAAGTACATGAAAACTGACCCTTCTTACTGTCTATGAATTGAAACATTCCTGTGACACTAAATATAGATTCCGACGCTTCACTTCAGGTTTGCTGTATCCCTCTGACCTTCTTATTGATGATGAACCACAGAAATTTCATCGGAATTAAATACAAAAAGCACAATGCCGACTTAAGTACAAGAAAACTGACTCTTCTTACTGTCTAAGTTTTGAACCATTCATGTGACACTAGTTATGGATTCCGATGCTTCACTTCAGGTTTACTGTATCCCTCTGACCTTCTTATTGACGATGGAACAGAGAAATTGCATAGGAATCAAATACAAAAGGCACAATGCCGACTTAAGTACAAGAAAACTGACTCTTCTTACTGTCTAAGTTTTGACCCATTCCTGTGACACTAGTTATAGATTCCGATGCTTCACTTTAGGTTTACTGTATCCCTCTGACCTTCTTATTGTTGATGAAACACAGAAATTGCTTCGGAATTAAATACAAAAGGCACAATACCGACTTAAGTACAAGAAAACTGACTCTTCTTACTGTCTATGTTTTGAACCATTCCTGTGACACTTGTTATAGATTCCGATGCTTCCCTTCAGGTTTACTGTATCCCTGTAACCTTCTTATTGACGATGAAACATAGAAATTGCATCGGAATTAAATAGAAAAGGAACAATGCCGACTTAAGTACAAGAAAACTGACTCTTCTTACTGTCTATGTTTTGAACCATTCCTGTGACACTAGTTATAGATGCCGGTGCTTCACTTCAGGTTTACTGTATCCCTCTGACCTTCTTATTGACGATGAAACACAAAAATTGCGTCGGAATTAAATAGAAAAGGCACAATGCCGAATTAAGTACAAGAAAACTGACTCTTCTTACTGTCTATATTTTGAACCATTCCTGTGACACTAAATATTGATTCCGATGCTTCACTTCAGGTTTATTGTATCCCTTTGACCTTCTTATTGACGTTGTAACACAGAACTTGCATCGGAGTTAAATACAAAAGGCACAATGCCGACTTAAGTACAAGAAAACTTACTCTTCTTACAGTCTATGCTTTGAACCATTCCTGTGACACTAGTTATAGATTCCGATGCTTCACTTCAGGTTCACTGTTTCCCTCTGACCTTCTTATTGACGATGAAACACTGAAATTGCATCGGAATTAAATTCAAGTGGCACAATGCCGAATTAAGTACAAGAAAACTGACTCTTCTTACTGTCTATATTTTGAACCATTCCTGTGACACTAAATATTGATTCCGATGCTTCACTTCAGGTTTATTGTATCCCTTTGACCTTCTTATTGACGTTGTAACACAGAAATTGCATCGGAGTTAAATACAAAAGGCACAATGCCGACTTAAGTACAAGAAAACTTACTCTTCTTACTGTCTATGTTTTGAACCATTCCTGTGACACAAAATATAGATTCTGATGCTTCACTTCAGGTTTACTGTATCCCTCTGACATTCGTATTGACGATGAAACACAGAAATTGCATCGGAATTAAATACAAAAAGCACAATGCCGACTTACGTACAAGAAAACTGACTATTTTTACTGTCTATGTTTTGAACCATTCATGTGACACTAGTTAAAGATTCCGATGCTTCACTTCAGGTTTACTGTATCCCCCTGACCTTCTTATTGACGATGAAACACAGAAATTGCATCGGAAATAAATACAAAAGGCACAATGCCGACTTAAGTACAAGAAAACTGACTCTTTTACTGTCTAAGTTCAGAACCATTCCTTTGACACTAGTTATAGATTCCGATGCTACACTTCAGGTATACTGTATCCCTCTGACCTTCTTATTGTTGATGAAACACAGAAATTGCATCGGAATCAAATACAAAAGGCACAATGCCGACTTAAGTACAAGAAAACTGTCTCTTCTTACTGTCTATGTTTTGAACCATTCCTGTGACACTAGTTATAGATTCCGATGCTTCACTTCAGGTATACTGTATCCCTCTGACCTTCATTTTGTCGATGAAACAAAGAAATTGCATCGGAATTAAATAGAACTGGAACAATGCCGACTTAAGTACAAGAAAACTGACTCTTCTTACTGTCTATGTTTTGAACCATTCCTGTGACACTAGTTATAGATGCCGATACTTCACTTCAGGTTAACTGTATCCCTCAGACCTCCTTATTGACTATGAAACACAGACATTGCGTCGGAATTCAATAGAAAAGGCACAATGCCGAATTAGGTACAAGAAAACTGACTCTCCGTACTGTCTATGTTTTGAACCATTCCTGTAACACTAAATATTGATTCCGAAGCATCACTTCAGGTTTACTGTATCCCTCTGACCTTCTTATTGACGATGAAACACAGATATTGCATCGGAGTTAATCACAAAAGGCACAATGCCAAATTAAGTACAAGAAAACTGACTCTTCGTACTGTCTATGTTTTGAACCATTCCTGTGACACTAAATATTGATTCCGAAGCTTCACTTCAGGTTTACTGTATCCCTCTGACCTTCTTATTGACGATATAACACAGATATTGCATCGGAATGAAATACAATTGGAACAATGATGACTTAAGTACAAGAACACTGACTCTTCCTACTGTCTATGTTCTGAACCATTCCTGTGACACTAGTTACAGATTCCGATGCTTCACTTCAGGTTTACTGTATTCCTCTGACCATCTTATTGACGATGAAACACAGAAATTGCATCGGAATTAAATACAAAAGGCACAATGCAGACTTAAGTACAACAAAACTGACTCTTCTTACTGTCTATGTTTTGAACCATTCCTGTGACACTAGTTATAGATTCCGATGCTTCACTTCGGGTTCACTGTTTCCCTCTGACCTCCCTAATGGCGATGAAACACTGAAATTGCATCGGAATTAAATACAAGATGCACAATGCCGACTTAAGTACAAGAAAACTGACTCTTCTTACTGTCTTTGTTTTGAACCATTCCTGTGACAGTAGTTTTAGATTCCGATGCTTCACTTCAGGTTTACTGTATCCCTCTGACCTTCTTATTGACGATGAAACACAGAAATTGCAACGGAATTAAATACAAAAGGCACAATGCCGTCTTACGTAGAAGAAAACTGACTCTTCTTACTGTCAATGTTTTAAACCATTCATGTGACACTAGTTATAGATTCCGATGCTTTACTCTAGGTTTACTGTATCCCTCTGACCTTCTTATTGACGATGAATCACAGAAATTGTTTCGGAATGAAATACAAAAGGCACAATGCCGACTTAAGTACAAGAAAACTGACTCTTTTTACTGTCTATGTTTTGATCCATTCCTGTGACACTAGTTATAGATTCCGATGCTTCACTTCAGATTTACTGTATCCCTCTGACCTTCTTATTGACGATGAAACATAGAAATTGCATCGGAATTAAATAGAAAAGGAACAATGCCGACTTAAGTACAAGAAAACTGACTCTTCTTTCTGTCTATGTTTTGAACCATTCCTATGACACTAGTTATAGATTCCGATGCTTCACTTCAGGTTTACTGTATCCCTCTGACCTTCGTATTGACGATGATACACAGAAATTGCATAGGAATTTAATACAAAAGGCACAATGCCGACTTAAGTACAAGAAAACTTACTCTTCTTACTGTCTATGTTTTGAACCATTCCAGTGACACTAAATATAGATTCTGATGCTTCACTTCAGGTTTACTGTATCCCTCTGACCTTCTTATTGGCGATGAAACACAGAAATTGCATCGGAAATAAATACAAAAGGCACAATGCCGACTTAAGTAAAAGAAAACTGACTCTTTTACTGTCTAAGTTCTGAACCATTCCTTTGACACTACTTATAGATTCCGATGCTAACTTCAGGTTTACTGTATCCCTCTGACCTTCTTATTGACGATGAAACACAGAAATTGCATCGGAATTAAATACAAAAAGCACAATGCCGATTTAAGTACAAGAAAACTGACTCTTTTTACTGTCTATGTTTTGAACCATTCATGTGACACTAGTTATAGATTCCGATGCTTCACTTCAGGTTTAATGTATCCCTCTGGCCTTCTTATTGACGATGAAAAACCGAAATTGCAACGGAATTAAATACAAAAGGCACAATGCCTACTTAAGTGCAAGAAAACTTACTCTTCTTAGTGTCTAAGATTTGAACCATCCCTGTGACACTAGTAATAGATTCCGATGCTTCACTTCAGGTTTACTGTATCCCTCTGACCTTCTTATTGTTGATGAAACACAGAAATTGCATCGGAATAGGTTACTAAAGGCACAATGCCGACTTAAGTACAAGAAAACTGACCCTTCTTACTGTCTATGTTTTGAACCATTCCTGTGACACTAGTTATAGATTCCGATGCTTCACTTCAGGTTTACTGCATCTCTCTGACCTTCTTTTTGACGATGAAACACAGAAATTGCATCGGAATTAAATACAAAAGGCACAATGCCAACTTAAGTACAAGAAAACTGACTCTTTTTACTGTCTATATTTTCAACCATTCATTTGACACTAGTTATACATTCCGATGCCTCACTTCAGGTTTACTGTATCCCACTGACCTTCTTATTGACGATGAAACACAGGAACTGCATCAAAAATTAAATACAAAAGGCATAATGCCGACTTAAGTACAAGAAAACTGACTCTTCTTACTGTCTATGATTTGGACCATTCCTGTGACACTAGTTATAGATTCCGATGCTTCACTTCCGGTTTACTGTATCCCTCTGACCTTCTTATTGACGATGAAGCACAGAAATAGCATCGGAATTAATTACAAAAGGCACAATGAAGACTTAAGTACAAGATAACTAACTCTTCTTACTGTCTATGTGTTGAACCATTCATGTGACATTAGTTATAGATTCCGATGCTTCACTTCAGGTTTACTGTATCCCTCTGACCTTCTTATTGACGATGAATCACAGAATTTGCATCGGAATTAAATACAGAAGGCACAATGCAGACTTAAGTACAAGAAAACTGACTCTTCTTACTGTTTATGTTTTGAACCATTCCGGTGACACTAGTTATAGATTCCGACGCTACACTTCAGATTTACTGTATCCCTCTGACCTTCTTATTGACGATGAAACACAGAAATTGCATCGGAATTAAATACAAAAGGCACAATACCGACTTATGTACAAGAAAACTGACTCTTCTTACTGTCTATGTTTGAACCATTCATGTGACACTAATTATAGATTCCGATGCTTTAATCCAGGTTTACTGTATCCCTCTGACCTTCCTATTGACGATGAATCACAGAAATTGCTTCGGAGTTAAATACAAAAGGCACTATGCCGACTTAAGTAAAAGAAAACTGACTCTTCTTACTGTCTATGCTTTGATCCATTCCTGTGACACTCGTTATAGATTCCGATGCTTCACTTCAGGTTCTCTGTATCCCTCTGACCTTCTTGTTGACGATGAAACATAGAAATTGCATCGGAATTAAATGGAAAAGGAACAATGCCGACTTAAGTACAAGAAAACTGACTCTTCATACTGTCTATGTTTTGAACCATTCCTGTAACACTAGTTATAGATTCCGATGCTTCACTTCAGGTTTACTGTACCCCTCTGACCGCCTTATTGACGATGAAACACAGAAATGGCATCGGAATTAAATAGAAAATGCACAATGCCGACTTAGGTACAAGAAAACTGACTCTTCTTACTGTCTATGAGTTGAACCATTCCTGTGACACTAAATATAGATTCCGATGCTTCACTTCAGGTTTGCTGTATCCCACTGAACTTCTTATTGATGATGAACCACAGAAATTGCATCGGAATTAAATACAATAAGCACAATGCCGACTTAAGTACAAGAAAACTGACTCTTCTTACTGTCTATGTTTTGAACCATTCCTGTGACACTTGTTATACATTCCGATGCTTCACTTCAGGTTTACTGTATCCCTGTGACCTTCTTATTGACGATGAAACATAGAAATTGCATCGGAATTAAATAGAAAAGGAACAATGCCGACTTAAGTACAAGAAAACAGACTCTTCTTACTGTCTATGTTTTGAACCATTCCTGTGACACTAGTTATAGATGCCGATGCTTCACTTCAGGTTTACTGTATCCCTCTGACCTTCTTATTGACGATGAAACACAGAAATTGCGTCGGAATTAAATAGAAAAGGCACATTGCCGAACTAAGTACAAGAAAACTGACTCTACTTACTGTCTATATTTTGAACCATTCCTGTGACACTAAATAATGATTCCGATGCTTCCCTTCAGGTTTACTGTATCCCTCTGACCTTCTTATTGACGATGAAACACAGAATTTGCATCGGAATTAAATACAAAAGGCACAATGCCGACTTAAGTACAAGAAAACTGACTCTTCTTACAGACTATGTTTGAACCGTTCTTGTGACACTAGTTATAGATTCCGATGCTTCACTTCAGGTTTAGTGTATCCCTCTGACCTTCTTATTGACGATGAATCACAGAAATTGCAACGGAATTAAATACAAAAGGCGGAATGCCGACTTAAGTAGAAGAAAACTGACTCTTCTTATTGTCTAAGTTTTGAACCATTCCTGTGACACTAGTTATAGATTCCGATGCTTCACTTGAGGTTTACTGTATCCCTCTGACCTTCTTATTGACGATGAAACAGAGAAATTGCATCGGAATTAAATACTAAAGGCACAATGCCGACTTAAGTACAAGAAAACTGACTCTTCTTACTGTCTATGTTTTGAACCATTCCTGTGACACTAGTTATAGATTCCGATGCTTCACTTGAGGTTTACTGCATCTCTCTGACCTTCTTTTTGACGATGAAACAGAGAAATTGCATCGGAATTAAATACTAAAGGCACAATGCCGACTTAAGTACAAGAAAACTGACTCTTTTTACTGTCTATATTTTCAACCATTCATTTGACACTAGTTGTACATTCCGATGCCTCACTTCAGGTTAATTGTATCCCACAGACCTTCTTATTGACGATGAAACACAGAAATTGCATCGGAATTAAATACAAAAGGCATAATGCCGACTTAAGTACAAGAAAACTGACTCTTCTTACTGTCCATAATTTGGACCATTTCTGTGACACTAGTTATAGATTCCGATGCTTCACTTCCGGTTTACTGTATCCCTCTGACCTTCTTATTGACGATGAAGCACAGAAATAGCATCGGAATTAAATACAAAAGGCACAATGAAGACTTAAGTACAAGATAACTAACTCTTCTTACTGTCTAAGTGTTGAACCATTCATGTGACATTAGTTATAGATTCCGATGCTAAACTTCAGGTTTACTGGATCCCTCTGACCTTCTTATTGACGATGAATCACAGAAATTGCATCGGAATTAAATACAGAAGGCACAATGCCGACTTAAGTACAAGAAAACTGACTCTTCTTACTGTTTATGTTTTGAACCATTCCGGTGACACTAGTTATAGATTCCGACGCTACACTTCAGATTTACTGTATCCCTCTGACCTTCTTATTGACGATGAAACACAGAAATTGCATCGGAATTAAATACAAAAGGCACAATACCGACTTATGTACAAGAAAACTGACTCTTCTTACTGTCTATGTTTGAACCATTCATGTGACACTAATTATAGATTCCGATGCTTTACTCCAGGTTTACTGTATCCCTCTGACCTTCCTATTGACGATGAATCACAGAAATTGCTTCGGAGTTAAATACAAAAGGCACTATGCCGACTTAAGTAAAAGAAAACTGACTCTTCTTACTGTCTATGCTTTGATCCATTCCTGTGACACTCGTTATAGATTCCGATGCTTCACTTCAGGTTCTCTGTATCCCTCTGACCTTCTTGTTGACGATGAAACATAGAAATTGCATCGGAATTAAATGGAAAAGGAACAATGCCGACTTAAGTACAAGAAAACTGACTCTTCATACTGTCTATGTTTTGAACCATTCCTGTGACACTAGTTATAGATTCCGATGCTTCACTTCAGGTTTACTGTACCCCTCTGACCGCCTTATTGACGATGAAACACAGAAATGGCATCGGAATTAAATAGAAAATGCACAATGCCGACTTAGGTACAAGAAAACTGACTCTTCTTACTGTCTATGAGTTGAACCATTCCTGTGACACTAAATATAGATTCCGATGCTTCACTTCAGGTTTGCTGTATCCCACTGACCTTCTTATTGATGATGAACCACAGAAATTGCATCGGAATTAAATACAATAAGCACAATGCCGACTTAAGTACAAGAAAACTGACTCTTCTTACTGTCTATGTTTTGAACCATTCCTGTGACACTTGTTATACATTCCGATGCTTCACTTCAGGTTTACTGTATCCCTGTGACCTTCTTATTGACGATGAAACATAGAAATTGCATCGGAAT
This sequence comes from Schistocerca serialis cubense, assembly GCF_023864345.2. Lineage (NCBI taxonomy): Eukaryota > Metazoa > Arthropoda > Insecta > Orthoptera > Acrididae > Schistocerca > Schistocerca serialis. The sequence continues at coordinate 30,114,927 of NC_064647.1, forward strand.
TAAATAGAAAAGGAACAATGCCGACTTAAGTACAAGAAAACAGACTCTTCTTACTGTCTATGTTTTGAACCATTCCTGTGACACTAGTTATAGATGCCGATGCTTCACTTCAGGTTTACTGTATCCCTCTGACCTTCTTATTGACGATGAAATACAGAAATTGAGTCGGAATTAAATAGAAAAGGCACATTGCCGAACTAAGTACAAGAAAACTGACTCTACTTACTGTCTATATTTTGAACCATTCCTGTGACACTAAATAATGATTCCGATGCTTCCCTTCAGGTTTACTGTATCCCTCTGACCTTCTTATTGACGATGAAACACAGAATTTGCATCGGAATTAAATACAAAAGGCACAATGCCGACTTAAGTACAAGAAAACTGACTCTTCTTACAGTCTATGTTTGAACCGTTCTTGTGACACTAGTTATAGATTCCGATGCTTCACTTCAGGTTTAGTGTATCCCTCTGACCTTCTTATTGACGATGAATCACAGAAATTGCAACGGAATTAAATACAAAAGGCGGAATGCCGACTTAAGTACAAGAAAACTGACTCTTTTTACTGTCTATATTTTCAACCATTCATTTGACACTAGTTGTACATTCCGATGCCTCACTTCAGGTTTATTGTATCCCACAGACCTTCTTATTGACGATGAAACACAGAAATTGCATCGGAATTAAATACAAAAGGCATAATGCCGACTTAAGTACAAGAAAACTGACTCTTCTTACTGTCCATAATTTGGACCATTTCTGTGACACTAGTTATAGATTCCGATGCTTCACTTCCGGTTTACTGTATCCCTCTGACCTTCTTATTGACGATGAAGCACAGAAATAGCATCGGAATTAAATACAAAAGGCACAATGAAGACTTAAGTACAAGATAACTAACTCTTCTTACTGTCTAAGTGTTGAACCATTCATGTGACATTAGTTATAGATTCCGATGCTAAACTTCAGGTTTACTGGATCCCTCTGACCTTCTTATTGACGATGAATCACACAAATTGCATCGGAATTAAATACAGAAGGCACAATGCCGACTTAAGTACAAGAAAACTGACTCTTCTTACTGTTTATGTTTTGAACCATTCCGGTGACACTTGTTATAGATTCCGACGCTACACTTCAGATTTACTGTATCCCTCTGACCTTCTTATTGACGATGAAACACAGAAATTGCATCGGAATTAAATACAAAAAGCACAATGCCGACTTATGTACAAGAAAACTGACTCTTCTTACTGTCTATGTATGAACCATTCATGTGACACTAATTATAGATTCCGATGCTTTACTCCAGGTTTACTGTATCCCTCTGACCTTCTTATTGACGATGAATCACAGAAATTGCTACGGAATTAAATACAAAAGGCACTATGCCGACTTAAGTAAAAGAAAACTGACTCTTCTTACTGTCTATGCTTTGATCCATTCCTGTGACACTAGTTATAGATTCCGATGCTTCACTTCAGGTTTACTGTATCCCTCTGACCGCCTTATTGACGATGAAACACAGAAATGGAATCGGAATTAAATAGAAAATGCACAATGCCGACTTAGGTACAAGAAAACTGACTCTTCTTACTGTCTATGAGTTGAACCATTCCTGTGACACTAAATATGGATTCCGATGCTTCACTTCAGGTTTGCTGTATCCCACTGACCTTCTTATTGATGATGAACCACAGAAATTGCATCGGAATTAAATACAATAAGCACAATGCCGACTTAAGTACAAGAAAACTGACTCTTCTTACTGTCTATGTTTTGAACCATTCCTGTGACACTTGTTATACATTCCGAAGCTTCACTTCAGGTTACTGTATCCCTGTGACCTTCTTATTGACGATGAAACATAGAAATTGCATCGGAATTAAGTAGAAAAGGAATAATGCCGACTTAAGTACAAGAAAACAGACTCTTCTTACTGTCTATGTTTTGAACCATTCCTGTGACACTAGTTATCGATGCCGATGCTTCACTTCAGGTTTACTGTATCCCTCTGACCTTCTTATTGACGATGAAACACAGAAATTGCTTCGGAATTAAATAGAAAAGGCACATTGCCGAACTAAGTACAAGAAAACTGACTCTACTTACTGTCTATATTTTGAACCATTCCTGTGACACTAAATAATGATTCCGATGCTTCCCTTCAGGTTTACTGTATCCCTCTGACCTTCTTATTGACGATGAAACACAGAAATTGCATCGGAATTAAATACAAAAGGCACAATGCCGACTTAAGTACAAGAAAACTGACTCTTCTTACAGTCTATGTTTGAACCATTCCGGTGACACTAGTTATAGATTCCGATGCTTCACTTCAGGTTTAATGTATCCCTCTGACCTTCTTATTGACGATGAAACACAGAAATTGCAACGGAATTAAATACAAAAGGCGGATTGCCGACTTAAGTAGAAGAAAACTGACTCTTCTTACTGTCTATGTTTTGAACCATTCCTGTGACACTAGTTATAGATTCCGACGCTTCACTTCAGGTTTACTGTATCCCTCTGACCTTCTTATTGACGATGAAACACAGAAATTCCATCGGAATTAAAAACAAATGGCACAATGCCGACTTAAGTACAAGAAAACTGACTCTTCTTACTGTCTATGAGTTGAACCATTCCTGTGACACTAAATATGGATTCCGATGCTTCACTTCCGGTTTACTGTATCCCTCTGACCTTCTTATTGACGATGAAACACAGAAATAGCATCGGAATTTAATACAAAAGGCACAATGAAGACTTAAGTACACGATAACTAACTCTTCTTACTGTCTATGTGTTGAACCATTCATGTGACATTAGTTTTAGATTCCGATGCTTCACTTCAGGTTTACTGGATCCCTCTGACCTTCTTATTGACGATGAATCACAGAAATTGCATCGGAATTAAATACAGAAGGCATAATGCCGACATAAGTACAAGAAAACTGTCTCTTCTTACTGTTTATGTTTTGAACCATTCCTGTGACACTAGTTATAGATTCCGATGCTTCACTTCAGGTTTACTGTATCCCTCTGACCTTCTTATTGACGATGAAACTATTTTCAACCATTCATGTGACACTAGTTATACATTCCGATGCCTCACTTTAGGTTTACTGTATCCCTCTGACCTTCTTATTGACGATGAAACACAGAAATTGCATCGGAATTAAATACAAAAGGCACAATGACGACTTAAGTACAAGATAATTTACTCTTCTTTCTGTCTATGTTTTGAACCATTCCTGTGACACTAGATATAGATTCCGAAGTTTCACTTCCGGTTTACTGTATCCCTCTGACCTTCTTATTGACGATGAAACACAGAAATTGCGTCGGAATTAAATAGAAAAGGCACATTGCCGAATTAAGTACAAGAAAACTGACTCTTCTTACTGTCTATGTTTTAACCATTCCTGTGACACTAGTTATAGATTCCGATGCTTCACTTGAGGTTTACTGTATCCCTTGGACCTTCTTATTGAGGAGGAATCACAGAAATTGCATCGAAATTAAATACAAAAGGCACAATGCCGACTTACGTACAAGAAAACTGACTCTTCTTACTGTTTATGTTTTGAACCATTCCTGTGACACTAGTTATAGATTCCGATGCTTCACTTCAGGTTTACTGTATCACTCTGACCTTCTTATTGACGATGAAACACAGAAATTTCATCGGAATTAAATACAAAAGGCACAATTCCGACTTAAGTACAAGAAAACTGACTCTTCTCACTGTCTATGTTTTGAACCATTCCTGTTACACTGGTTATAGATTCCGATGCTTCACCTCAGGTATAATGTATCCCTCTGACCTTCTTATTGACGATGAAACACAGAAATTGCAACGGAATTAAATACTAAAGGCACAATGCCGACTTAAGTAGAAGAAAACTGACTCTTCTTACTGTCTATGTTTTGAACCATTCCTGTGACACTAGTTATAGATTCCGACGCTTCACTTCAGGTTTACTGTATCCCTCTGACCTTCTTATTGACGATGAAACACAGAAATTGCGTCGGAATTAAATAGAAAAGGCACATTGCCGAATTAAGTACAAGAAAACTGACTCTTCTTACTGTCTATGTTTTAACCATTCCTGTGACACTAGTTATAGATTCCGATGCTTCACTTGAGGTTTACTGTATCCCTTGGACCTTCTTATTGAGGAGGAATCACAGAAATTGCATCGAAATTAAATACAAAAGGCACAATGCCGACTTACGTACAAGAAAACTGACTCTTCTTACTGTTTATGTTTTGAACCATTCCTGTGACACTAGTTATAGATTCCGATGCTTCACTTCAGGTTTACTGTATCACTCTGACCATCTTATTGACGATGAAACACAGAAATTTCATCGGAATTAAATACAAAAGGCACAATTCCGACTTAAGTACAAGAAAACTGACTCTTCTCACTGTCTATGTTTTGAACCATTCCTGTAACACTGGTTATAGATTCCGATGCTTCACCTCAGGTATAATGTATCCCTCTGACCTTCTTATTGACGATGAAACACAGAAATTGCAACGGAATTAAATACTAAAGGCACAATGCCGACTTAAGTAGAAGAAAACTGACTCTTCTTACTGTCTATGTTTTGAACCATTCCTGTGACACTAGTTATAGATTCCGACGCTTCACTTCAGGTTTACTGTATCCCTCTGACCTTCTTATTGACGATGAAACACAGAAATTGCATCGGAATTAAATACAAATGGCACAATGCCGACTTAAGTACAAGAAAACTGACTCTTTTTACTGTCTATGATTTGATCCATTCCTGTGACACTAGTTATAGATTCCGATGCTTTACTTCAGGTTTACTGTATCTCTCTGACCTTCTTATTGACGATGAAACACAGAAATTGCATAGGAATTAAATACAAAAGGCACAATGCCGACTTAAGTACAAGAAAACTTACTCTTCTTACTGTCTATATTTTCAACCATTCATGTGACACTAGTTATACATTCCGATGCCTCACTTCAGATTTACTGTATCCCTCAGACCTTCTTATTGACGATGAATCACAGAAATTGCATCGGAATTAAATACAGAAGGCACAATGCCGCTTGAAGTACAAGAAAACTGACTCTTCTTACTGTCTATGCTTTGAACCATTCCTGTGACACTAGTTATAGATTCTGATGCTTCACTTCAGGTTTACTGTATCCCTCTGACATTCTTATTGACGATGAAACACAGAAATGGCATCGGAATTAAATAGAAAATGCACAATGCCGCCTTAAGTACAAGAAAACTGACTCTTCTTACTGTCTATGAATTTAACCATTCCTGTGACACTAAATATAGATTCCGATGCTTCACTTCAGGTTTGCTGTATGCCTCTGACCTTCTTATTGATGATGAACCACAGAAATTGCATCGGAATTAAATACAAAAAGCACAATGCCGACTTAAGTACAAGAAAACTGACTCTTCTTACTGTCTATGTTTTGAACCATTCCTGTGACACTTGTTATACATTCCGATGCTTCACTCAGGTTTACTGTATCCCCGTGACCTTCTTATTTACGATGAAACACAGATATTGCATCGGAGTTAAATACAAAAGGCACAATGCCAAATTAAGTACAAGAAAACTGACTCTTCGTACTGTCTATGTATTGAACCATTCCTGTGACACTAAATAATGATTCCGAAGCTTCACTTCAGGTTTACTGTATCCCTCTGACCTTCTTATTGACGATGAACCACAGATATTGCATCGGAGTTAAATACAAAAGGCACAATGCCAAATTAAGTACAAGAAAACTGACTCTTCGTTCTGTCTATGTTTTGAACCATTCCAGTGACACTAAAAATTGATTCCGAAGCTTCACTTCAGGTTTACTGTATCCCTCTGACCTTCTTATTGACGATGAAACACAGAAATTGCATCGGAATTAAACACAAAAAGCACAATGCCGACTTAAGTACAAGAAAACTGACTCTTCTTACTGTCTATGTTTTAGAACCATTCATGTGACACTAGTTATAGATTCCGATGCTTCACTTCAGGTTTACTGCATCCCTCTGGCCTTCCTATTCACGATGAAAAACAGAAATTGCAACGGAATTAAATACAAAAAGCACAATGCCTACATAAGTACAAGAAAACTGACTCTTCTTAGTGTCTATGTTTTGAACCATTCCTGTGACACTAGTTATAGATTCCGATGCTTCACTTCAGGTTAACTGTACCACTCTGACCTTCTTATTGACGATGAAACACAGAAATTGCATAGGAATTAAATACAAAAGGCACAATGCCGACTTAAGTACAGGAAAACTGACTCTTCTTACTGTTTATATTTTCAACCATTCATGTGACACTAGTTATACATTCCGATGCCTCACTTCAGGTTTACTGTATCCCTCTGACCTTCTTATTGACGATGAAACACAGAAATTGCATCAAAATTAAATACAAAAGGCACAATGACGACTTAAGTACAAGATAATTAACTCTTCTTTCTGTCTATGTTTTGAACCATTCCTGTGACACTAGTTATAGATTCCGATGCTTCACTTCCGGTTTACTGTATCCCTCTGACCTTCTTATTGACGATGAAACACAGAAATAGCATCGGAATTAAACACAAAAGGCACAATGAAGACTTAAGTACAGGATAACTGACTCTTCTTACTGTCTATGTGTTAAACCATTCATGTGACATTAGTTATAGATTCCGATGTTTCACTTCAGGTTTAGTGTATCCCTCTGACCTTCTTATTGACGATGAATCACAGAAATTGCATCGGAATTAAATACAGAAGGCACAATGCCGACTTAAGTACAAGAAAACTGATTCTTCTTACTGTCTATGTTTTAACCATTCCTGTGACACTAGTTATAGATTCCGATGCTTCACTTGTGGTTTACTGTATCACTTGGACCTTCTTATTGAGGAGGAATCACAGAAATTGCATCGAAATTAAATACAAAAGGCACAATGCCGACTTAAGTACAAGAAAATTGACTCTTCTTACTGTTTATGTTTTGAACCATTCCTGTGACACTAGCTATTCATTCCGATGCTTCCCTTGAGGTTTACTGTATCACTCTGACCTTCTTATTGTCGATGAAACACAGAAATTGCATCGGAAATGAATACTAAAGGCACAATGCCGACTTAAGTACAAGAAAACTGACCCTTCTTACTGTCTATGTTTTGAACCATTCCTGTGACACTAGTTATAGATTCCGATGCTTCACTTCAGGTTTACTGCATCTCTCTGACCTTCTTTTTGACGATGAAACACTGAAATTGCATCGGAATTAAATACAAAAGGCACAATGCCGACTTAAGTACAAGAAAACTGACTCTTCTTACTGTCTATATTTTCAACCATTCATGTGACACTAGTTATACATTCCGATGCCTCACTTCAGGTTTACTGTATCCCTCTGACCTTCTTATTGACGATGAAACACAGAAATTGCATCGGAATTAAATACAAAAGGCATAATGCCGACTTAAGTACAAGAAAACTGACTCTTTTTACTGTCTATGATTTGAACCATTTCTGTGACACTAGTTATAGATTCCGATGCTTCACTTCCGGTTTACTGTATCCCTCTGACCTTCTTATTGACGATGAAACACAGAAATAGCATCGGAATTTAATACAAAAGGCACAATGAAGACTTAAGTACACGATAACTAACTCTTCTTACTGTCTATGTGTTGAACCATTCATGTGACATTAGTTATAGATTCCGATGCTTCACTTCAGGTTTACTGGATCCCTCTGACCTTCTTATTGACGATGAATCACAGAAATTGCATCGGAATTAAATACAGAAAGCACAATGCCGACTTAAGTACAAGAAAACTGTCTCTTCTTACTGTTTATGTTTTGAACTATTCCTGTGACACTAGTTATAGATTCCGATGCTTCACTTCAGGTTTACTGTATCCCTCTGACCTTCTTATTGACGATGAAACTATTTTCAGCCATTCATGTGACACTAGTTATACATTCCGATGCCTCACTTCAGGTTTACTGTATCCCTCTGACCTTCTTATTGACGATGAAACACAGAAATTGCATCGGAATTAAATACAAAAGGCACAATGACGACTTAAGTACAAGATAATTAACTCTTCTTTCTGTCTATGTTTTGAACCATTCCTGTGACACTAGTTATAGATTCCGATGCTTCACTTCCGGTTTACTGTATCCCTCTGACCTTCTTATTGACGATGAAACACAGAAATAGCATCGGAATTAAACACAAAAGGCACAATGAAGACTTAAGTACAGGATAACTGACTCTTCTTACTGTAAATGTGTTAAACCATTCATGTGACATTAGTTATAGATTCCGATGCTTCACTTCAGGTTTACTGGATCCCTCTGACCTTCTTATTGACGATGAATCACAGAAATTGCATCGGAATTAAATACAGAAGGCACAATGCCGACTGAAGTACAAGAAAACTGACTCTTCTTACTGTCTATGTTTTAACCATTCCTGTGACACTAGTTATAGATTCCGATGCTTCACTTGTGGTTTACTGTATCACTTGGACCTTCTTATTGAGGAGGAATCACAGAAATTGCATCGAAATTAAATACAAAATGCACAATGCCGACTTAAGTACAAGAAAATTGACTCTTCTTACTGTTTATGTTTTGAACCATTCCTGTGACACTAGCTATTCATTCCGATGCTTCCCTTGAGGTTTACTGTATCACTCTGACCTTCTTATTGTCGATGAAACACAGAAATTGCATCGGAAATGAATACTAAAGGCACAATGCCGACTTAAGTACAAGAAAACTGACCCTTCTTACTGTCTATGTTTTGAACCATTCCTGTGACACTAGTTATAGATTCCGATGCTTCACTTCAGGTTTACTGCATCTCTCTGACCTTCTTTTTGACGATGAAACACTGAAATTGCATCGGAATTAAATACAAAAGGCACAATGCCGACTTAAGTACAAGAAAACTGACTCTTCTTACTGTCTATATTTTCAACCATTCATGTGACACTAGTTATACATTCCGATGCCTCACTTCAGGTTTACTGTATCCCTCTGACCTTCTTATTGACGATGAAACACAGAAATTGCATCGGAATTAAATACAAAAGGCACAATGCCGACTTAAGTACAAGAAAACTGACTCTTCTTACTGTTTATGTTTTGAACCATTCCTGTGACACTAGTTATAGATTCCGATGCTTCACTTCAGGTTTACTGTATCACTCTGACCTTCTTATTGACGATGAAACACAGAAATTTCATCGGTATTAAATACAAAAGGCACAATTCCGACTTAAGTACAAGAAAACTGACTCTTCTCACTGTCTATGTTTTGAACCATTCCTGTTACACTGGTTATAGATTCCGATGCTTCAGCTCAGGTATAATGTATCCCTCTGACCTTCTTATTGACGATGAAACACAGAAATTGCAACGGAATTAAATACTAAAGGCACAATGCCGACTTAAGTAGAAGAAAACTGACTCTTCTTAGTGTCTATGTTTTGAACCATTCCTGTGACACTAGTTATAGATTCCGATGCTTCACTTCAGGTTAACTGTATCTCTCTGACCTTCTTATTGACGATGAAACACAGAAATTGCATAGGAATTAAATACAAAAGGCACAATGCCGACTTAAGTACAAGAAAACTGACTCTTCTTACTGTCTATATTTTCAACCATTCATGTGACACTAGTTATACATTCCGATGCCTCACTTCAGGTTTACTGTATCCCTCTGACCTTCTTATTGACGATGAAACACAGAAATTGCATCGGAATTAAATACAAAAGGCACAATGACGACTTAAGTACAAGATAATTAACTCTTCTTTCTGTCTATGTTTTGAACCATTCCTGTGACACTAGTTATAGATTCCGATGCTTCACTTCCGGTTTACTGTATCCCTCTGACCTTCTTATTGACGATGAAACACAGAAATAGCATCGCAATTAAACACAAAAGGCACAATGAAGACTTAAGTACAGGATAACTGACTCTTCTTACTGTATATGTGTTAAACCATTCATGTGACATTAGTTATAGATTCCGATGCTTCACTTCAGGTTTACTGTATCACTCTGACCTTCTTATTGACGATGAAACACAGAAATATCATCGGAATTAAATACAAAAGGCACAATTCCGACTGCAGTACAAGAAAACTGACTCTTCTTACTGTCTATGTTTTAACCATTCCTGTGACACTAGTTATAGATTCCGATGCATCACTTCAGGTTTACTGTATCCCTAGGACCTTCTTATTGAGGAGGAATCACAGAAATTGCATCGAAATTAAATACAAAAGGCACAATGCCGACTTAAGTACAAGAAAACTGACTCTTCTTACTGTTTATGTTTTGAACCATTCCTGTGACACTAGTTATAGATTCCGATGCTTCACTTCAGGTTTACTGTATCACTCTGACCTTCTTATTGACGATGAAACACAGAAACATCATCGGAATTAAATACAAAAGGCACAATTCCGACTTATGTAGAAGAAAACTGACTCTTCTTACTGTCTATGTTTTGAACCATTCCTGTGACACTAGTTATAGATTCCGACGCTTCACGTCAGGTTTACTGTATCCCTCTGACCTTCTTATTGACGATGAAACACAGAAATTGCATCGGAATTAAATACAAATGGCACAATGCCGACTTAAGTACAAGAAAACTGACTCTTTTTACTGTCTATGTTTTGATCCATTCCTGTGACACTAGTTATAGATTCCGATGCTTTACTTCAGGTTAACTGTATCTCTCTGACCTTCTTATTGACGATGAAACACAGAAATTGCATAGGAATTAACTACAAAAGGCACAATGCCGATTTAAGTACAAGAAAACTGACTCTTCTTACTGTCTATATTTTCAACCATTCATGTGACACTAGTTATACATTCCGATGCCTCACTTCAGATTTACTGTATCCCTCAGACCTTCTTATTGACGATGAATCACAGAAATTGCATCGGAATTAAATACAGAAGGCACAATGCCGACTGAAGTACAAGAAAACTGACTCTTCTTACTGTCTATGTTTTGAACCATTCCTGTGACACTAGTAATAGATTCTGATGCTTCACTTCAGGTTTACTGTATCCCTCTGACCTTCTTATTGACGATGAAACACAGAAATGGCATCGGAATTAAATAGAAAATGCACAATGCCGCCTTAAGTACAAGAAAACTGACTCTTCTTACTGTCTATGAATTTAACCATTCCTGTGACACTAAATATAGATTCCGATGCTTCACTTCAGGTTTGCTGTATGCCTCTGACCTTCTTATTGATGATGAACCACAGAAATTGCATCGGAATTAAATACAAAAAGCACAATGCCGACTTAAGTACAAGAAAACTGACTCTTCTTACTGTCTATGTTTTGAACCATTCCTGTGACACTTGTTATACATTCCGATGCTTCACTCAGGTTTGCTGTATCCCTGTGACCTTCTTATTGACGATGAAACACAGATATTGCATCGGAGTTAAATACAAAAGGCACAATGCCAAATTAAGTACAAGAAATCTGACTCTTCGTTCTGTCTATGTTTTGAACCATTCCTGTGACACTAAAAATTGATTCCGAAGCTTCACTTCAGGTTTACTGTATCCCTCTGACCTTCTTATTGACGATGAAACTCAGAAATTGCATCGGAATTAAACACAAAAAGCACAATGCCGACTTAAGTACAAGAAAACTGACTCTTCTTACTGTCTATGTTTTGAACCATTCATGTGACACTAGTTATAGATTCCGATGCTTCACTTCAGGTTTACTGCATCCCTCTGGCCTTCCTATTGACGATGAAAAACAGAAATTGCAACGGAATTAAATACAAAAAGCACAATGCCTACTTAAGTACAAGAAAACTGACTCTTCTAAGTGTCTATGTTTTGAACCATTCCTGTGACACTAGTTATAGATTCCGATGCTCCACTTCAGGTTAACTGTATCTCTCTGACCTTCTTATTGACGATGAAACACAGAAATTGCATAGGAATTAAATACAAAATGCACAATGCCGACTTAAGTACAAGAAAACTGATCTTCTTACCGTCTATATTTTCAACCATTCATGTGACACTAGTTACATATTCCGATGCCTCACTTCAGGTTTACTGTATCCCTCTGACCTTCTTATTGACGATGAAACACAGAAATTGCATCGGAATTAAATACAAAAGGCACAATGACGACTTAAGTACAAGATAATTAACTCTTCTTTCTGTCTATGTTTTGAACCATTAATGTGACACTAGTTATAGATTCCGATGCTTCACTTCCGGTTTACTGTATCCCTCTGACCTTCTTATTGACGATGAAACACAGAAATAGCATCGGAATTAAACACAAAAGGCACAATGAAGACTTAAGTACAGGATAACTGACTCTTCTTACTGTCTATGTGTTAAACCATTCATGTGACATTAGTTATAAATTCCGATGCTTCACTTCAGGTTTACTGGATCCCTCTGACCTTCTTATTGACGATGAATCACAGAAATTGCATCGGAATTAAATACAGAAGGCACAATGCCGACTTAAGTACAAGAAAACTGACTCTTCTTACTGTCTATGCTTTAACCATTCCTGTGACACTAGTTATTGATTCCGATGCTTCACTTGCGGTTTACTGTATCCCTTGGACCTTCTTATTGAGGAGGAATCACAGAAATTGCATCGAAATTAAATACAAAAGGCACAATGCCGACTTAAGTACAAGAAAATTGACTCTTCTTACTGTTTATGTTTTGAACCATTCCTGTGACACTAGTTATAGATTCCGATGCTTCACTTCAGGTTTACTGTATCACTCTGACCTTCTTATTGACGATGAAACACAGAAATTTCATCGGAATTAAATACAAAAGGCACAATTCCGACTTAAGTACAAGAAAACTGACTCTTCTCACTGTCTATGTTTTGAACCATTCCTGTGACACTGGTTATAGATTCCGATGCTTCACCTCAGGTATACTGTATCCCTCTGACCTTCTTATTGACGATGAAACACAGATATTGCAACGGAATTAAATACTAAAGGCACAATGCCAACTTAAGTAGAAGAAAACTGACTCTTCTTACTGTCTGCGTTTTGAACCATTCCTGTGACACTAGTTATAGATTCCGACGCTTCACTTCAGGTTTACTGTATCCCTCTGACCTTCTTATTGACGATGAAACACAGAAACTGCATCGGAATTAAATACAAATGGCACAATGCTGACTTAAGTACAAGAAAAGTAACTCTTTTTACTGTCTATGTTTTGATCCATTCCTGTGACACTAGTTATAGATTCCGATGCTTTACTTCAGGTTTACTGTATCTCTCTGACCTTCTTGTTGACGATGAAACACAGAAATTGCATAGGAATTAAATACAAAAGGCACAATGCCGACTTAAGTACAAGAAAACTGACTCTTCTTACTGTCTATATTTTCAACCATTCATGTGACACTAGTTATACATTCCGATGCCTCACTACAGATTTACTGTATCCCTCAGACCTTCTTATTGACGATGAATCACAGAAATTGCTTCGGAATTAAATACAAAAGGCACTATGCCGAATTAAGTAAAAGAAAACTGACTCTTCTTACAGTTTATGCTTTGATCCATTCCTGTGACAATCGTTAAAGATTCCGATGCTTCACTTCAGGTTTTCTGTATCCCTCTGACCTTCTTGTTGACGATGAAACATAGATATTGCATCGGAATTAAATGGAAAAGGAACAATGCCGACTTAAGTACAAGAAAATTGACTCTTCTTACTGTCTATGAATTGAACCATTCCTGTGACACTGAATATAGATTCCGATGCATCACTTCAGGTTTGCTGTATCCCTCTGACCTTCTTATTGATATTGAACCAAAGAAATTGCATCGGAATTAAACACAAAAAGCACAATGCCGACTTAAGTACAAGAAAACTGACTCTTCTTACTGTCTATGTTTTGAACCATTCATGTGACACTTGTTATACATTCCGATGCTTCACTTCAGGTTTACTGTATCCCTGTGACCTTCTTATTGACGATGAAACACAGAAATTGCATCGGAATTAAATAGAAAAGGAGCAATGCCGACTTAAGTACAAGAAAACAGACTCTTCTTACTGTCTATGTTTTGAACCATTCCTGTGACACTAAATATTGATTCCGATGCTTCACTTCAGGTTTACTGTATCCCTCTGACCTTATTATTGACGATGAAACACAGATATTGCATCGGAGTTAAATACAAAAGGCACAATGCCAAATTAAGTACAAGAAAACGGACTCTTCGTACTGTCTATGTTTTGAACCATTCCTGTGACACTAAATATTGATTCCGTAGCTTCACTTCAGGTTTACTGTATCCCTCTGACCTTCTAATTGACGATGAAACACAGAAATTGCATCGGAATTAAATACAAAACGCACAATGCCGACTTAAGTACAAGAAAACTGACTCTTCTTACTGTCTTAGTTTGAAGCATTCATGTGACACTAGTTATAGATTCCGATGCTTCACTTCAGGTTTACTGTATCCCTCTGGCCTTCTTATTGACGATGAAACACAGAAACTGCATCGGAATTAAATACAAATGGCACAATGCTGACTTAAGTACAGGAAAACTGACTCTTTTTACTGTCTATGTTTTGATCCATTCCTGTGAAACTAGTTATAGATTCCGATGCTGTACTTCAGGTTTACTGTATCTCTCTGACCTTCTTATTGACGATGAAACACAGAAATTGCATCGGAATTAAATACAAAAGGCAGAATGACGACTTAAGTACAAGATAATTAACTCTTTTTTCTGTCTATGTTTTGAACCATTCCGGTGACACTAGTTATAGATTCCGATGCTTCACTTCCGGTTTCCTGTATCCCTCTGACCTTCTTATTGACGATGAAACACAGAAATAGCATCGGAATTAAATACAAAAGGCACAATGAAGACTTAAGTACAGGATAACTGACTCTTCTTACTGTCTATGTGTTGAACCATTCATGTGACATTAGTTATAGATTCCGATGATTCACTTCAGGTTTACTGGATCCTTCTGACCTTCTTATTGACCCTGAATCACAGAAATTGCATCGGAATCAAATACAGGAGGCACAATGCCGACTTCAGTACAAGAAAATTGACTCTTCTTACTGTCTATGTTTTAACCATTCCTATGACACTAGTTATAGATTCCGATGCTTCACTTGAGGTTTACTGTATCCCTTGGACCTTCTTATTGAGGAGGAAACACAGAAATTGCATCGAAATTAAATACAAAAGGCACAATGCCGACTTAAGTACAAGAAAACTGACTCTACTTACTGTTTATGTTTTGAACCATTCCTGTGACACTAGTTATAGATTCCGATGCTTCACTTCAGGCTTACTGTATCCCTCTGACCTTCTTATTGACGATGAAACACAGAAATTTCATCGGAATTAAATACAAAAGGCACAATTCCCACTTAAGTACAAGAAAACTGACTCTTCTCACTGTCTGTGTTTTGAACCATTCCTGTGACACTGGTTATAGATTCCGATGCTTCACCTCAGGTATACTATTTCTCTCTGACCTTCTTATTGACGATGAAACACAGAAATAGCAACGGAATTAAATACTAAAGGCACAATGCCGACTTAAGAAGAAGAAAAGTGACTCTTCTTACTGTCTATGTTTTGAACCATTCCTGTGACACTAGTTATAGATTCCGACGCTTCACTTCAGGTTTACTGTACCCTCTGACCTTCTTATTGACGATGAAACACAGAAATTGCATCGGAATTAAATACAAATGGCACAATGCCGACTTAAGTACAAGAAAACTGACTCTTCCTACTGTCTATGTTTTAAACCATTCCTGTAACACTAGTTATAGATTCCGATGCTTCACTTCAGGTTTACTGTACCCTCTGACGATCTTATTGACGATGAAACACGGAAATTGCATCGGAATTAAATACAAAAGGGACAATGCCGACTTAAGTACAAGAAAACTGACTCTACTTACTGTCTATGTTTTGAACCATTCCTGTGACACTAGTAATAGATTCCGATGCTTCACTTCAGGTTTACTGTATCCCTCTGACCTTCTTATTGACGATGAATCACAGAAATTGCTTCGGAATTAAATACAAAAGGCACTATGCCGACTTAAGTAAAAGAAAACTGACTCTTCTTACTGTCTATGCTTTGATCCATTCCTGTTACACTCGTTATAGATTCCTATGCATCACTTCAGGTTTTCTGTATCCCTCTGGCCTTCTTATTGACGATGAAAAACAGAAATTGCAACGGAATTAAATACAAAAAGCACAATGCCTACTTAAGTACAAGAAAACTGACTCTTCTTAGTGTCTATGTTTTGAACCATTCCTGTGACACTAGTTACAGATTCCGATGCTTCACTTGAGGTTTACTGTATCTCTCTGACCTTCTTATTGACGATGAAACACAGAAATTTCATAGGAATATAATACAAAAGGCACAATGCCGACTTAAGTACAAGAAAACTGACTCTTCTTACTGTCTATATTTTCAACCATTCATGTGACACTAGTTATACATTCCGATGCCTCACTTCAGGTTTACTGTATCCCTCTGACCTTCTTATTGACGATGAAACACAGAAATTGCATCGGAATTAAATACAAAAGGCACAATGACGACTTAAGTACAAGATACTTAACTCTTTTTTCTGTCTATGTTTTGAACCATTCCGGTGACACTAGTTATAGATTCCGATGCTTCACTTCCGGTTTCCTGTATCCCTCTGACCTTCTTATTGACGATGAAACACAGAAATAGCATCGGAATTAAATACAAAAGGCACAATGAAGACTTAAGTACAGGATAACAGACTCTTCTTACTGTCTATGTGTTGAACCATTCATGTGACATTAGTTATAGATTCCGATGCTTCACTTCAGGTTTACTGGATCCCTCTGACCTTCTTATTGACGAAGAATCACAGAAATTGCATCGGAATTAAATACAGAAGGCACAATACCGACTAAAGTACAAGAAAACTGACTCTTCTTACTGTCTATTTTTTAACCATTCCTATGACACTAGTTATAGATTCCGATGCGTCACTTGAGGTTTACTGTATCCCTTGGACCTTCTTATTGAGGAGGAAACACAGAAAATGCATCGAAATTAAATACAAAAGGCACAATGCCGACTTAAGTACAAGAAAACTGACTCTTCTTACTGTTTATGTTTTGAACCATTCCTGTGACACTGGTTATAGATTCCGATGCTTCACTTCAGGTTTACTGTATCCCTCTGACCTTCTTATTGACGATGAAACACAGAAATTTCATCGGAATTAAATACAAAATGCACAATTCCGACTTAAGTATAAGAAAACTGACTCTTCTCACTGTCTGTGTTTTGAACCATTCCTGTGACACTGGTTATAGATTCCGATGCTTCACCTCAGGTATACTGTATCCCTCTGACCTTCTTATTGACGATGAAACACAGAAATTGCAACGGAATTAAATACTAAAGGCACAATGCCGACTTAAGTACAAGAAAACTGACTCTTCTTACTGTCTATGTTTTAAACCATTCCTGTGACACTAGTTATAGATTCCGATGCTTCACTTCAGGTTTACTGTACCCGCTGACGATCTTATTACGATGAAACACGGAAATTGCACCGGAATTAAATACAAAAGGGACAATGCCGACTTAAGTACAAGAAAACTGACTCTTCTTACTGTCTATGTTTTGAACCATTCCTGTGACACTAGTTATAGATTCCGATGCTTCACTTCAGGTTTACTGAATACCTCTGACCTTCTTATTGACGATGAATCACAGAAATTGCTACGGAATTAAATACAAAAGGCACTATGCCGACTTAAGTAAAAGAAAACTGACTCTTCTTACTGTCTATGCTTTGATCCATTCCTGTGACACTCGTTATAGATTCCGATGCTTCACTTCAGGTTTTCTGTATCCCTCTGACCATCTTGTTGACGATGAAACGTAGATATTGCATCGGAATTATATGGAAAAGGAACAATGCCGACTTAAGTACAAGAAAACTGACTCTTCTGACTGTCTATGTTTTGAACCATTCCTGTCACACTAGTTATAGATTCTGATGCTTCACTTCAGGTTTACTGTATCCCTCTGACCTTCTTATTGACGATGAAACACAGAAATGGCATCGGAATTAAATAGAAAATGCACAATGCCGACTTAAGTACAAGAAAACTGACTCTTCTTACTGTCTATGAATTGAACCATTCCTGTGACACTAAATATAGATTCCGATGCTTCAGTTCAGGTTTGCTGTATCCCTCTGACCATCTTATTGATGATGAACCACAGAAATTGCATCGGAATTAAATAAAAAAAGCACAATGCCGACTTAAGTACAAGAAAACTGACTCTTCTTACTGTCTATGTTTTGAACCATTCCTGTGACACTTGTTATACATTCCGATGCTTCACTTCAGGTTTACTGTATCCCTGTGAGCTTCTTATTGACGATGAAACATAGAAATTGCATCGGAATTAAATAGAAAAGGAACAATGCCGACTTAAGTACAAGAAAAGAGACTCTTCTTACTGTCTATGTTTTGAACCATTCCTGTGACACTAGTTATAGATGCCGATGCATCACTTCAGGTTTACTGTATCCCTCTGACCTTCTTATTGACGATGAAACACAGAAATTGCGTCGGAATTAAGTAGAAAAGGCACATTGCCGAAATAAGTACAAGAAACTGACTCTACTTACTGTCTATATTTTGAACCATTCCTGTGACACTAAATATTGATTCCGATGCTTCACTTCAGGTTTACTGTATCCCTCTGACCTTCTTATTGACGATGAAATACAGATATTGCATCGGAATGAAATACAAATGGAACAATGACGACTTAAGTACAAGAAAACTGACTCATCTTACTGTCTATGTTTTGAACCATTCCTGTGACACTAGTTACAGATTCCGATGCTTCACTTCAGGTTTACTGTATTCCTCTGACATTCTTACTGACGATGAAACACAGAAATTGCATCGGAATTAAATACAAAAGGCACAGTGCCGACTTAAGTACAAGAAAACTGACTCCTCTTACTATCTATGTTTTGAACCATTCCTGTGACACTAGTTATAGATTCCGATGCTTCACTTCAGGTTCACTGTTTCCCTCTGACCTCCTTATTGACGATGTAACACTGAAATTGCATCGGAATTTAATACAAGAGGCACAATGTCGACTTAAGTACAAGAAAAATGACTCTTCTTACTGTCTTTGTTTTGAACCATTCCTGTGACAGTAGTTACAGATTCCGATCCTCCACTTCAGGTTTACTGTAACCCTCTGACCTTCTTATTGACGATGAAACACAGAAATTGCATCGGAATTAAATACAAAAGGCACAACGCCGTCTTAAGTACAAGAAAACTGACTCTTCTTACTGTCTATGCTTTGAAAGATTCCTGTGACTCTAGTTATAGATTCCGATGCTTCACTTCAGGTTTACTCTATTCCTCTGACCTTCTTATTGACGATGAAACACAGAAATTGCATCGGAATTAAATACAATAGGCACAATGCCAACTTAAGTACAAGAAAACTGACTCTTCTTACTGTCTATGTTCTGAACCATTCCTTTGACACTAGTTATAGATTCCGATGCTTCACTTCAGGTTTACTGTATCCCTGTGACCTTCTTATTGACGATGAAACACAGATATTGCATCGGAGTTAAATACAAAAGGCACAATGCCAAATTAAGTACAAGAAAACTGACTCTTCGTACTGTCTATGTTTTGAAGGATTCCAGTGACACTAAATATTGATTCCGAAGCTTCACTTCAGGTTTACTGTATCCCTCTGACCTTTTTATTGACGATGAAACACAGATATTGCATCGGAGTTAAATACAAAATGCACAATGCCAAATTAAGTACAAGAAAACTGACTCTTCCTACTGTCTATGTTTTGAACCATTCCTGTGACACTAAAAATTGATTCCGAAGCTTCACTTCAGGTTTACTGTATCCCTCTGACCTTCTCATTGACGATGAAACACAGAAATTGCATCGGAATTAAACACAAAAAGCACAATGCCGAATTAAGTACAAGAAAACTGACTCTTCTTACTGTCTATGTTTTGAACCATTCCTGTGACACTAGTTATAGATTCCGATGCTTCACTTCAGTTTAACTGTATCTCTCTGACCTTCTTATTGACGATGAAACACAGAAATTGCATAGGAATTAAATACAAAAGGCACAATGCCGACTTAAGTACAAGAAAACTGACTCTTCTTACTGTCTATATTTTCAACCATTCATTTGACACTAGTTATACATTCCGATGCCTCACTTCAGGTTTACTGTATCCCTCTGACCTTCTTATTGACGATGAAACACAGAAATTGCATCGGAATTAAATACAAAAGGCACAATGACGACTTAAGTACAAGATAATTAACTCTTCTTTCTGTCTATGTTTTGAACCATTCCTGTGACACTAGTTATAGATTCCGATGCTTCACTTCCGGTTTACTGTATCCCTCTGACCTTCTTATTGACGATGAAACACAGAAATAGCATCGGAATTAAACACAAAAGGCACAATGAAGACTTAAGTACAGGATAACTGACTCTTCTTACTGTATATGTGTTAAACCATTCATGTGACATTAGTTATAGATTCCGATGCTTCACTTCAGGTTTACTGGATCCCTCTGACCTTCTTATTGACGATGAATCACAGAAATTGCATCGGAATTAAATACAGAAGGCACAATGCCGACTGAAGTACAAGAAAACTGACTCTTCTTACTGTCTATGTTTTAACCATTCCTGTGACACTAGTTATAGATTCCGATGCTTCACTTGAGGTTTACTGTATCCCTTGGACCTTCTTATTGAGGAGGAATCACAGAAATTGCATCGAAATTAAATACAAAAGGCACAATGCCGACTTAAGTACAAGAAAACTGACTCTTCTTACTGTTTATGTTTTGAACCATTCCTGTGACACTAGTTATAGATTCCGATGCTTCACTTCAGGTTTACTGTATCACTCTGACCTTCTTATTGACGATGAAACACAGAAATTTCATCGGAATTAAATACAAAAGGCACTATTCCGACTTAAGTACAAGAAAACTAACTCTTCTCACTGTCTATGTTTTGAACCATTCCTGTTACACTGGTTATAGATTCCGATGCTTCACTTCAGGTATAATGTATCCCTCTGACCTTCTTGTTGACGATGAAACACAGAAATTGCAACGGAATTAAATACTAAAGGCACAATGCCGACTTAAGTAGAAGAAAACTGACTCTTCTTACTGTCTATGTTTTGAACCATTCCTGTGACACTAGTTATAGATTCCGACGCTTCACTTCAGGTTTACTGTATCCCTCTGACCTTCTTATTGACGATGAAACACAGAAATTGCATCGAAATTAAATACAAATGGCACAATGCCGACTTAAGTACAAGAAAACTGACTCTTCTTACTGTCTATATTTTCAACCATTCATGTGACACTAGTTACACATTCCGATGCCTCACTTCAGATTTACTGTATCCCTCAGACCTTCTTATTGACGATGAATCACAGAAATTGCTTCGGAATTAAATACAAAAGGCACTATGCCGAATTAAGTAAAAGAAAACTGACTCTTCTTACAGTTTATGATTTGATCCATTCCTGTGACAATCGTTATAGATTCCGATGCTTCACTTCAGGTTTTCTGTATCCCTCTGACCTTCTTGTTGACGATGAAACATAGATATTGCATCGGAATTAAATGGAAAAGGAACAATGCCGACTTAAGTAAAAGAAAACTGACTCTCCTTACTAATTATGCTTTGATCCATTCCTGTGACACTCGTTATAGATTCCGATGCTTCACTTGAGGTTTTGTGTATCCCTCTGACCTTCCTGTTGACGATGAAACATAGAAATTGCATCGGAATTAAATGGAAAAGGAACAATGCCGACTTAAGTACAAGAAAACTGACTCTTCTTACTGTCTATGTTTTGAACCATTCCTGTGACACTAGTTATAGTTTCTGATGCTTCACTTCAGGTTTACTGTATCCCTCTGACCTTCTTATTGACGATGAAACACAGAAATGGCATCGGAATTAAATAGAAAATGCACAATGCCGCCTTAAGTACAAGAAAACTGACTCTTCTTACTGTCTATGAATTTAACCATTCCTGTGACACTAAATATAGATTCCGATGCTTCACTTCAGGTTTGCTGTATGCCTCTGACCTTCTTATTGATGATGAACCACAGAAATTGCATCGGAATTAAATACAAAAAGCACAATGCCGACTTAAGTACAAGAAAACTGACTCTTCTTACTGTCTATGTTTTGAACCATTCCTGTGACACTTGTTATACATTCCGATGCTTCACTCAGGTTTACTGTATCCCTGTGACCTTCTTATTGACGATGAAACACAGATATTGCATCGGAGTTAAATACAAAAGGCACAATGCCAAATTAAGTACAAGAAAACTGACTCTTCGTACTGTCTTTGTTTTGAACCATTCCTGTGACACTAAATATTGATTCCGAAGCTTCACTTCAGGTTTACTGTATCCCTCTGACCTTCTTATTGACGATGAAGCATAGATATTGCATCGGAGTTAAATACAAAAGGCACAATGCCAAATTAAGTACAAGAAAACTGACTCTTCGTACTGTCATTGTTTTGAACCATTCCTGTGACACTAAATATAGATTCCGATGCTTCACTTCAGGTTTACTGCATCCCTCTGGCCTTCCTATTGACGATGAAAAACAGAAATTGCAACGGAATTAAATACAAAAAGCACAATGCCTACTTAAGTACAAGAAAACTGACTCTTCTTAGTGTCTATGTTTTGAACCATTCCTGTGACACTAGTTATAGATTCCGATGCTTCACTTCAGGTTAACTGTATCTCTCTGACCTTCTTATTGACGATGAAACACAGAAATTGCATAGGAATTAAATACAAAAGGCACAATGCCGACTTAAGTACAAGAAAACTGACTCTTCTTACTGTCTATATTTTCAACCATTCATGTGACACTAGTTATACATTCCGATGCCTCACTTCAGGTTTACAGTATCCCTCTGACCTTCTTATTGACGATGAAACACAGAAATTGCATCGGAATTAAATACAAAAGGCACAATGACGACTTAAGTACAAGATAATTAACTCTTCTTTCTGTCTATGTTTTGAACCATGCCTGTGACACTAGTTATAGATTCCGATGCTTCACTTCCGGTTTACTGTATCCCTCTGACCTTCTTATTGACGATGAAACACAGAAATAGCATCGGAATTAAACACAAAAGGCACAATGAAGACTTAAGTACAGGATAACTGACTCTTCTTACTGTCTATGTGTTAAACCATTCATGTGACATTAGTTATAGATTCCGATGCTTCACTTCAGGTTTACTGGATCCCTCTGACCTTCTTATTGACGATGAATCACAGAAATTGCATCGGAATTAAATACAAACGGCACAATGCCGACTTAAGTACAAGAAAACTGACTCTTCTTACTGTCTATGTTTTAACCATTCCTGTGACACTAGTTATAGATTCCGATGCTTCACTTGAGGTTTACTGTATCCCTTGGACCTTCTTATTGAGGAGGAATCACAGAAATTGCATCGAAATTAAATACAAAAGGCACAATTCCGACTTAAGTACAAGAAAACTGACTCTTCTCACTGTCTATGTTTTGAACCATTCCTGTGACACTGGTTATAGATTCCGATGCTTCACCTCAGGTATACTGTATCCCTCTGACCTTCTTATTGACGATGAAACACAGAAATTGCAACGGAATTAAATACTAAAGGCACAATGCCGACTTAAGTAGAAGAAAACTGACTCTTCTTACTGTCTATGTTTTGAACCATTCCTGTGACACTAGTTATAGATTCCGACGCTTCACTTCAGGTTTACTGTATCCCTCTGAACTTCTTATTGACGATGAAACACAGAAACTGCATCGGAATTAAATACAAATGGCACAATGCCGACTTAAGTACAAGAAAACTGACTCTATTTACTGTCTATGCTTTGATCCATTCCTGTGACACTAGTTATAGATTCCGATGCTTTACTTCAGGTTTACTGTATCTCTCTGCCCTTCTTATTGACGATGAAACACAGAAATTGCATAGGAATTAAATACAAAAGGCACAATGCCGACTTAAGTACAAGAAAACTGACTCTTCTTACTGTCTATATTTTCAACCATTCATGTGACACTAGTTATACATTCCGATGCCCCACTTCAGATTTACTGTATCCCTCAGACCTTCTTATTGACGATGAATCACAGAAATTGCTTCGGAATTAAATACAAAAGGCACTATGCCGAATTAAGTAAAAGAAAACTGACTCTTCTTACAGTTTATGCTTTGATCCATTCCTGTGACAATCGTTATAGATTCCGATGCTTCACTTCAGGTTTTCTGTATCCCTCTGACCTTCTTGTTGACGATGAAACATAGATATTGCATCGGAATTAAATGGAAAAGGAACAATGCCGACGTAAGTACAAGAAAATTGACTCTTCTTACTGTCTATGAATTGAACCATTCCTGTGACACTGAATATAGATTCCGATGCATCACTTCAGGTTTGCTGTATCCCTCTGACCTTCTTATTGATGATGAACCACAGAAATTGCATCGGAATTAAATACAAAAAGCACAATGCCGACATAAGTACAAGAAAACTGACTCTTCTTACTGTCTATGTTTTGAACCATTCATGTGACACTTGTTATACATTCCGATGATTCACTTCAGGTTTACTGTATCCCTGTGACCTTCTTATTGACGATGAAACACAGAAATTGCATCGGAATTAAATACAAAAAGCACAATGCCGACTTAAGTACAAGAAAACTGACTCTTCTTACTGTCTATGTTTTGAAGCATTCATGTGACACTAGTTATAGATTCCGATGCTTCACTTCAGGTTTACTGTATCCCTCTGACCTTCTTATTGACGATGAAAAACAGAAATTGCAACGGAATTAAATACAAAAAGCACAATGCCTACTTAAGTACAAGAAAACTGACTCTTCTTAGTGTCTATGTTTTGAACCATTCCTGTGACACTAGTTACAGATTCCGATGCTTCACTTCAGGTTTACTGTATCCCTCTGAACTTTTTATTGACGATGAAACACAGAAATTGCATCGGAATTAAATACAAAAGGCACAATGCCGACTTAAGTACAAGAAAACTGACTCTTCTTACTGTCTATGTGTTGAACCATTCATGTGACATTAGTTATAGATTCCGATGCTTCACTTCAGGTTTACTGTACCCTCTGACGATCTTATTGACGATGAAACACGGAAATTGCATCGGAATTAAATACAAAAGGGACAATGCCGACTTAAGTACAAGAAAACTGACTCTTCTTACTGTCTATGTTTTGAACCATTCCTGTGACACTAGTAATAGATTCCGATGCTTCACTTCAGGTTTACTGTATCCCTCTGACCTTCTTATTGACGATGAATCACAAAAATTGCTTCGGAATTAAATATAAAAGGCACTATGCCGACTTAAGTAAAAGAAAACTGACTCTTCTTACTGTCTATGCTTTGATCCATTCCTGTTACACTCGTTATAGATTCCTATGCATCACTTCAGGTTTTCTGTATCATTCTGGCCTTCTTATTGACGATGAAAACCAGAAATTGCAACGGAATTAAATACAAAAAGCACAATGCCTACTTAAGTACAAGAAAACTGACTCTTCTTAGTGTCTATGTTTTGAACCATTCCTGTGACACTAGTTACAGATTCCGATGCTTCACTTCAGGTTTACTGTATCTCTCTGACCTTCTTATTGACGATGAAACACAGAAATTGCATAGGAATAAAATACAAAAGGCACAATGCCGACTTAAGTACAAGAAAACTGACTCTTCTTACTGTCTATAGTTTCAACCATTCATGTGACACTAGTTATACATTCCGATGCCTCACTTGAGGTTTACTGTATCCCTCTGACCTTCTTATTGACGATGAAACACAGAAATTGCATCGGAATTAAATACAAAAGGCACAATGACGACTTAAGTACAAGATAATTAACTCTTCTTTCTGTCTATGTTTTGAACCATTCCTGTGACACTAGTTATAGATTCCGATGCTTCACTTCCGGTTTACTGTATCCCTCTGACCTTCTTATTGACGATGAAACACAGAAATAGCATCGGAATTAAACACAAAAGGCACAATGAAGACTTAAGTACAGGATAACTGACTCTTCTTACTGTATATGTGTTAAACCATTCATGTGACATTAGTTATAGATTCCGATGCTTCACTTCAGGTTTACTGGATCCCTCTGACCTTCTTATTGACGATGAATCACAGAAATTGCATCGGAATTAAATACAGAAGGCACAATGCCGACTGAAGTACAAGAAAACTGACTCTTCTTACTGTCTATGTTTTAACCATTCCTGTGACACTAGTTATAGATTCCGATGCTTCACTTGAGGTTTACTGTATCCCTTGGACCTTCTTATTGAGGAGGAATCACAGAAATTGCATCGAAATTAAATACAAAAGGCACAATGCCGACTTAAGTACAAGAAAACTGACTCTTCTTACTGTTTATGTTTTGAACCATTCCTGTGACACTAGTTATAGATTCCGATGCTTCACTTCAGGTTTACTGTATCACTCTGACCTTCTTATTGACGATGAAACACAGAAATTTCATCGGAATTAAATACAAAAGGCACTATTCCGACTTAAGTACAAGAAAACTAACTCTTCTCACTGTCTATGTTTTGAACCATTCCTGTTACACTGGTTATAGATTCCGATGCTTCACTTCAGGTATAATGTATCCCTCTGACCTTCTTGTTGACGATGAAACACAGAAATTGCAACGGAATTAAATACTAAAGGCACAATGCCGACTTAAGTAGAAGAAAACTGACTCTTCTTACTGTCTATGTTTTGAACCATTCCTGTGACACTAGTTATAGATTCCGACGCTTCACTTCAGGTTTACTGTATCCCTCTGACCTTCTTATTGACGATGAAACACAGAAATTGCATCGAAATTAAATACAAATGGCACAATGCCGACTTAAGTACAAGAAAACTGACTCTTCTTACTGTCTATATTTTCAACCATTCATGTGACACTAGTTATACATTCCGATGCCTCACTTCAGATTTACTGTATCCCTCAGACCTTCTTATTGACGATGAATCACAGAAATTGCTTCGGAATTAAATACAAAAGGCACTATGCCGAATTAAGTAAAAGAAAACTGACTCTTCTTACAGTTTATGATTTGATCCATTCCTGTGACAATCGTTATAGATTCCGATGCTTCACTTCAGGTTTTCTGTATCCCTCTGACCTTCTTGTTGACGATGAAACATAGATATTGCATCGGAATTAAATGGAAAAGGAACAATGCCGACTTAAGTAAAAGAAAACTGACTCTCCTTACTAATTATGCTTTGATCCATTCCTGTGACACTCGTTATAGATTCCGATGCTTCACTTGAGGTTTTGTGTATCCCTCTGACCTTCCTGTTGACGATGAAACATAGAAATTGCATCGGAATTAAATGGAAAAGGAACAATGCCGACTTAAGTACAAGAAAACTGACTCTTCTTACTGTCTATGTTTTGAACCATTCCTGTGACACTAGTTATAGTTTCTGATGCTTCACTTCAGGTTTACTGTATCCCTCTGACCTTCTTATTGACGATGAAACACAGAAATGGCATCGGAATTAAATAGAAAATGCACAATGCCGCCTTAAGTACAAGAAAACTGACTCTTCTTACTGTCTATGAATTTAACCATTCCTGTGACACTAAATATAGATTCCGATGCTTCACTTCAGGTTTGCTGTATGCCTCTGACCTTCTTATTGATGATGAACCACAGAAATTGCATCGGAATTAAATACAAAAAGCACAATGCCGACTTAAGTACAAGAAAACTGACTCTTCTTACTGTCTATGTTTTGAACCATTCCTGTGACACTTGTTATACATTCCGATGCTTCACTCAGGTTTACTGTATCCCTGTGACCTTCTTATTGACGATGAAACACAGATATTGCATCGGAGTTAAATACAAAAGGCACAATGCCAAATTAAGTACAAGAAAACTGACTCTTCGTACTGTCTATGTTTTGAACCATTCCTGTGACACTAAATATTGATTCCGAAGCTTCACTTCAGGTTTACTGTATCCCTCTGACCTTCTTATTGACGATGAAGCATAGATATTGCATCGGAGTTAAATACAAGAGGCACAATGCCAAATTAAGTACAAGAAAACTGACTCTTCGTACTGTCATTGTTTTGAACCATTCCTGTGACACTAAATATAGATTCCGATGCTTCACTTCAGGTTTACTGCATCCCTCTGGCCTTCCTATTGACGATGAAAAACAGAAATTGCAACGGAATTAAATACAAAAAGCACAATGCCTACTTAAGTACAAGAAAACTGACTCTTCTTAGTGTCTATGTTTTGAACCATTCCTGTGACACTAGTTATAGATTCCGATGCTTCACTTCAGGTTAACTGTATCTCTCTGACCTTCTTATTGACGATGAAACACAGAAATTGCATACGAATTAAATACAAAAGGCACAATGCCGACTTAAGTACAAGAAAACTGACTCTTCTTACTGTCTATATTTTCAACCATTCATGTGACACTAGTTATACATTCCGATGCCTCACTTCAGGTTTACAGTATCCCTCTGACCTTCTTATTGACGATGAAACACAGAAATTGCATCGGAATTAAATACAAAAGGCACAATGACGACTTAAGTACAAGATAATTAACTCTTCTTTCTGTCTATGTTTTGAACCATGCCTGTGACACTAGTTATAGATTCCGATGCTTCACTTCCGGTTTACTGTATCCCTCTGACCTTCTTATTGACGATGAAACACAGAAATAGCATCGGAATTAAACACAAAAGGCACAATGAAGACTTAAGTACAGGATAACTGACTCTTCTTACTGTCTATGTGTTAAACCATTCATGTGACATTAGTTATAGATTCCGATGCTTCACTTCAGGTTTACTGGATCCCTCTGACCTTCTTATTGACGATGAATCACAGAAATTGCATCGGAATTAAATACAAACGGCACAATGCCGACTTAAGTACAAGAAAACTGACTCTTCTTACTGTCTATGTTTTAACCATTCCTGTGACACTAGTTATAGATTCCGATGCTTCACTTGAGGTTTACTGTATCCCTTGGACCTTCTTATTGAGGAGGAATCACAGAAATTGCATCGAAATTAAATACAAAAGGCACAATTCCGACTTAAGTACAAGAAAACTGACTCTTCTCACTGTCTATGTTTTGAACCATTCCTGTGACACTGGTTATAGATTCCGATGCTTCACCTCAGGTATACTGTATCCCTCTGACCTTCTTATTGACGATGAAACACAGAAATTGCAACGGAATTAAATACTAAAGGCACAATGCCGACTTAAGTAGAAGAAAACTGACTCTTCTTACTGTCTATGTTTTGAACCATTCCTGTGACACTAGTTATAGATTCCGACGCTTCACTTCAGGTTTACTGTATCCCTCTGACCTTCTTATTGACGATGAAACACAGAAACTGCATCGGAATTAAATACAAATGGCACAATGCCGACTTAAGTACAAGAAAACTGACTCTATTTACTGTCTATGCTTTGATCCATTCCTGTGACACTAGTTATAGATTCCGATGCTTTACTTCAGGTTTACTGTATCTCTCTGCCCTTCTTATTGACGATGAAACACAGAAATTGCATAGGAATTAAATACAAAAGGCACAATGCCGACTTAAGTACAAGAAAACTGACTCTTCTTACTGTCTATATTTTCAACCATTCATGTGACACTAGTTATACATTCCGATGCCCCACTTCAGATTTACTGTATCCCTCAGACCTTCTTATTGACGATGAATCACAGAAATTGCTTCGGAATGAAATACAAAAGGCACTATGCCGAATTAAGTAAAAGAAAACTGACTCTTCTTACAGTTTATGCTTTGATCCATTCCTGTGACAATCGTTATAGATTCCGATGCTTCACTTCAGGTTTTCTGTATCCCTCTGACCTTCTTGTTGACGATGAAACATAGATATTGCATCGGAATTAAATGGAAAAGGAACAATGCCGACGTAAGTACAAGAAAATTGACTCTTCCTACTGTCTATGAATTGAACCATTCCTGTGACACTGAATATAGATTCCGATGCATCACTTCAGGTTTGCTGTATCCCTCTGACCTTCTTATTGATGATGAACCACAGAAATTGCATCGGAATTAAATACAAAAAGCACAATGCCGACATAAGTACAAGAAAACTGACTCTTCTTACTGTCTATGTTTTGAACCATTCATGTGACACTTGTTATACATTCCGATGATTCACTTCAGGTTTACTGTATCCCTGTGACCTTCTTATTGACGATGAAACACAGAAATTGCATCGGAATTAAATACAAAAAGCACAATGCCGACTTAAGTACAAGAAAACTGACTCTTCTTACTGTCTATGTTTTGAAGCATTCATGTGACACTAGTTATAGATTCCGATGCTTCACTTCAGGTTTACTGTATCCCTCTGACCTTCTTATTGACGATGAAAAACAGAAATTGCAACGGAATTAAATACAAAAAGCACAATGCCTACTTAAGTACAAGAAAACTGACTCTTCTTAGTGTCTATGTTTTGAACCATTCCTGTGACACTAGTTACAGATTCCGATGCTTCACTTCAGGTTTAC
This sequence comes from Schistocerca serialis cubense, assembly GCF_023864345.2. Taxonomy (NCBI): domain Eukaryota; kingdom Metazoa; phylum Arthropoda; class Insecta; order Orthoptera; family Acrididae; genus Schistocerca; species Schistocerca serialis. The sequence goes on from NC_064647.1 coordinate 30,145,821, forward strand.
TGTATCCCTCTGAACTTTTTATTGACGATGAAACACAGAAATTGCATCGGAATGAAATACAAAAGGCACAATGCCGACTTAAGTACAAGAAAACTGACTCTTCTTACTGTCTATGTGTTGAACCATTCATGTGACATTAGTTATAGATTCCGATGCTTCACTTCAGGTTTACTGTACCCTCTGACGATCTTATTGACGATGAAACACGGAAATTGCATCGGAATTAAATACAAAAGGGACAATGCCGACTTAAGTACAAGAAAACTGACTCTTCTTACTGTCTATGTTTTGAACCATTCCTGTGACACTAGTAATAGATTCCGATGCTTCACTTCAGGTTTACTGTATCCCTCTGACCTTCTTATTGACGATGAATCACAAAAATTGCTTCGGAATTAAATATAAAAGGCACTATGCCGACTTAAGTAAAAGAAAACTGACTCTTCTTACTGTCTATGCTTTGATCCATTCCTGTTACACTCGTTATAGATTCCTATGCATCACTTCAGGTTTTCTGTATCATTCTGGCCTTCTTATTGACGATGAAAACCAGAAATTGCAACGGAATTAAATACAAAAAGCACAATGCCTACTTAAGTACAAGAAAACTGACTCTTCTTAGTGTCTATGTTTTGAACCATTCCTGTGACACTAGTTACAGATTCCGATGCTTCACTTCAGGTTTACTGTATCTCTCTGACCTTCTTATTGACGATGAAACACAGAAATTGCATAGGAATAAAATACAAAAGGCACAATGCCGACTTAAGTACAAGAAAACTGACTCTTCTTACTGTCTATAGTTTCAACCATTCATGTGACACTAGTTATACATTCCGATGCCTCACTTGAGGTTTACTGTATCCCTCTGACCTTCTTATTGACGATGAAACACAGAAATTGCATCGGAATTAAATACAAAAGGCACAATGACGACTTAAGTACAAGATACTTAACTCTTTTTTCTGTCTATGTTTTGAACCATTCCGGTGACACTAGTTATAGATTCCGATGCTTCACTTCCGGTTTCCTGTATCCCTCTGACCTTCTTATTGACGATGAAACACAGAAATAGCATCGGAATTAAATACAAAAGGCACAATGAAGACTTATGTACAGGATAACTGACTCTTCTTACTGTCTATGTGTTGAACCATTCATGTGACATTAGTTATAGATTCCGATGAGTCACTTCAGGTTTACTGGATCCCTCTGACCTTCTTATTGACCCTGAATCACAGAAATTGCATTGGAATTAAATACAGAAGGAACAATGCCGACTTCAGTACAAGAAAATTGACTCTTCTTACTGTCTATGTTTTAAGTATTCCTATGACACTAGTTATAGATTCCGATGCTTCACATGAGGTTTACTGTATCCCTTGGACCTTCTTATTGAGGAGGAAACACAGAAATTGCATCGAAATTAAATACAAAAGGCACAATGCCGACTTAAGTACAAGAAAACTGACTCTTCTTACTGTTTATGTTTTGAACCATTCCTGTGACACTAGTTATAGATTCCGATGCTTCACTTCAGGCTTACTGTATCCCTCTGACCTTCTTATTGACGATGAAACACAGAAATTTCATCGGAATTAAATACGAAAGGCACAATTCCCACTTAAGTACAAGAAAACTGACTCTTCTCACTGTCTGTGTTTTGAACCATTCCTGTGACACTGGTTATAGATTCCGATGCTTCACCTCAGGTATACTGTATCCCTCTGACCTTCTTATTGACGATGAAACACAGAAATTGCAACGGAATTAAATACTAAAGGCACAATGCCGACTTAAGTAGAAGAAAACTGACTCTTTTTACTGTCTATGCTTTGATCCATTCCTGTGACACTAGTTATAGATTCCGATGCTTTACTTCAGGTTTACTGTATCTCTCTGCCCTTCTTATTGACGATGAAACACAGAAATTGCATAGGAATTAAATACAAAAGGCACAATGCCGACTTAAGTACAAGAAAACTGACTCTTCTTACTGTCTATATTTTCAACCATTCATGTGACACTAGTTATACATTCCGATGCCTCACTTCAGATTTACTGTATCCCTCAGACCTTCTTATTGACGATGAATCACAGAAATTGCTTCGGAATTAAATACAAAAGGCACTATGCCGAATTAAGTAAAAGAAAACTGACTCTTCTTACTGTTTATGCTTTGATCCATTCCTGTGACAATCGTTATAGATTCCGATGCTTCACTTCAGGTTTTCTGTATCCCTCTGACCTTCTTGTTGACGATGAAACATAGATATTGCATCGGAATTAAATGGAAAAGGGACAATGCCGACTTAAGTACAAGAAAATTGACTCTTCTTACTGTCTATGAATTGAACCATTCCTGTGACACTGAATATAGATTCCGATGCATCACTTCAGGTTTGCTGTATCCCTCTGACCTTCTTATTGATGATGAACCACAGAAATTGCATCGGAATTAAATACAAAAAGCACAATGCCGACTTAAGTACAAGAAAACTGACTCTTCTTACTGTCTATGTTTTTAACCATTCATGTGACACTTGTTATACATTCCGATGCTTCACTTCAGGTTTACTGTCTCCCTGTGACCTTCTTATTGACGATGAAACACAGATATTGCATCGGAGTTAAATACAAAAGGCACAATGCCAAATTAAGTACAAGAAAACGGACTCTTCGTACTGTCTATGTTTTGAACCATTCCTGTGACACTAAATATTGATTCCGAAGCTTCACTTCAGGTTTACTGTATCCCTCTGACCTTCTAATTGACGATGAAACACAGAAATTGCATCGGAATTAAATACAAAAAGCACAATGCCGACTTAAGTACAAGAAAACTGACTCTTCTTACTGTCTATGTTTTGAAGCATTCATGTGACACTAGTTATAGATTCCGATGCTTCACTTCAGGTTTACTGTATCCCTCTGACCTTCTTATTGACGATGAAAAACAGAAATTGCAACGGAATTAAATACAAAAAGCACAATGCCTACTTAAGTACAAGAAAACTGACTCTTCTTAGTGTCTATGTTTTGAACCATTCCTGTGACACTAGTTACAGATTCCGATGCTTCACTTCAGGTTTACTGTATCCCTCTGAACTTTTTATTGACGATGAAACACAGAAATTGCATCGGAATTAAATACAAAAGGCACAATGCCGACTTAAGTACAAGAAAACTGACTCTTCTTACTATCTATGTGTTGAACCATTCGTGTGACATTAGTTATAGATTCCGATGCTTCACTTCAGGTTTACTGTACCCTCTGACGATCTTATTGACGATGAAACACGGAAATTGCATCGGAATTAAATACAAAAGGGACAATGCCGACTTAAGTACAAGAAAACTGACTCTTCTTACTGTCTATGTTTTGAACCATTCCTGTGACACTAGTAATAGATTCCGATGCTTCACTTCAGGTTTACTGTATCCCTCTGACCTTCTTATTGACGATGAATCACAGAAATTGCTTCGGAATTAAATATAAAAGGCACTATGCCGACTTAAGTAAAAGAAAACTGACTCTTCTTACTGTCTATGCTTTGATCCATTCCTGTTACACTCGTTATAGATTCCTATGCATCACTTCAGGTTTTCTGTATCCCTCTGGCCTTCTTATTGACGATGAAAAACAGAAATTGCAACGGAATTAAATACAAAAAGCACAATGCCTACTTAAGTACAAGAAAACTGACTCTTCTTAGTGTCTATGTTTTGAACCATTCCTGTGACACTAGTTACAGATTCCGATGCTTCACTTCAGGTTTACTGTATCTCTCTGACCTTCTTATTGACGATGAAACACAGAAATTGCATAGGAATAAAATACAAAAGGCACAATGCCGACTTAAGTACAAGAAAACTGACTCTTCTTACTGTCTATAGTTTCAACCATTCATGTGACACTAGTTATACATTGCGATGCCTCACTTGAGGTTTACTGTATCCCTCTGACCATCTTATTGACGATGAAACACAGAAATTGCATCGGAATTAAATACAAAAGGCACAATGACGACTTAAGTACAAGATACTTAACTCTTTTTTCTGTCTATGTTTTGAACCATTCCGGTGACACTAGTTATAGATTCCGATGCTTCACTTCCGGTTTCCTGTATCCCTCTGACCTTCTTATTGACGATGAAACACAGAAATAGCATCGGAATTAAATACAAAAGGCACAATGAAGACTTAAGTACAGGATAACTGACTCTTCTTACTGTCTATGTGTTGAACCATTCATGTGACATTAGTTATAGATTCCGATGAGTCACTTCAGGTTTACTGGATCCCTCTGACCTTCTTATTGACCCTGAATCACAGAAATTGCATCGGAATTAAATACAGAAGGAACAATGCCGACTTCAGTACAAGAAAATTGACTCTTCTTACTGTCTATGTTTTAAGTATTCCTATGACACTAGTTATAGATTCCGATGCTTCACTTGAGGTTTACTGTATCCCTTGGACCTTCTTATTGAGGAGAAAACACAGAAATTGCATCGAAATTAAATACAAAAGGCACAATGCCGACTTAAGTACAAGAAAACTGACTCTTTTTACTGTTTATGTTTTGAACCATTCCTGTGACACTAGTTATAGATTCCGATGCTTCACTTCAGGCTTACTGTATCCCTCTGACCTTCTTATTGACGAAGAAACACAGAAATTTCATCGGAATTAAATACGAAAGGCACAATTCCCACTTAAGTACAAGAAAACTGACTCTTCTCACTGTCTGTGTTTTGAACCATTCCTGTGACACTGGTTATAGATTCCGATGCTTCACCTCAGGTATACTGTATCCCTCTGACCTTCTTATTGACGATGAAACACAGAAATTGCAACGGAATTAAATACTAAAGGCACAATGCCGACTTAAGTAGAAGAAAACTGACTCATCTTACTGTCTATGTTTTGAACCATTCCTGTGACACTAGTTATAGATTCCGACGCTTCACTTCAGGTTTACTGTACCCTCTGACCTTCTTATTGACGATGAAACACAGAAATTGCATCGGAATTAAATACAAATGGCACAATGCCGACTTAAGTACAAGAAAACTGACTCTTCTTACTGTCTATGTTTTAAACCATTCCTGTAACACTAGTTATAGATTCCGATGCTTCACTTCAGGTTTACTGTACCCTCTGACGATCTTATTGACGATGAAACACGGAAATTGCATCGGAATTAAATACAAAAGGCACAATGACGACTTAAGTACAAGATACTTAACTCTTTTTTCTGTCTATGTTTTGAACCATTCCGGTGACACTAGTTATAGATTCCGATGCTTCACTTCCGGTTTCCTGTATCCCTCTGACCTTCTTACTGACGATGAAACACAGAAATAGCATCGGAATTAAATACAAAAGGCACAATGAAGACTTAAGTACAGGATAACAGACTCTTCTTACTGTCTATGTGTTGAACCATTCATGTGACATTAGTTATAGATTCCAATGCTTCACTTCAGGTTTACTGGATCCCTCTGACCTTCTTATTGACAATGAATCACAGAAATTGCATCGGAATTAAATACAGGAGGCACAATACCGACTAAAGTACAAGAAAACTGACTCCTCTTACTATCTACGTTTTGAACCATTCCTGTGACACTAGTTATAGATTCCGATGCTTCACTTCAGGTTCACTGTTTCCCTCTGACCTCCTTATTGACGATGTAACACTGAAATTGCATCGGAATTTAATACAAGAGACACAATGTCGACTTAAGTACAAGAAAAGTGACTCTTCTTACTGTCTTTGTTTTGAACCATTCCTGTGACAGTAGTTACAGATTCCGATCCTCCACTTCAGGTTTACTGTAACCCTCTGACCTTATTGACGATGAATTACAGAAATTGCATCGGAATTAAATACAAAAGGCACAACGCCGTCTTAAGTACAAGAAAACTGACTCTTCTTACTGTCTATGCTTTGAAAGATTCCTGTGTCTCTAGTTATAGATTCCGATGCTTCACTTCAGGTTTACTGTATTCCTCTGACCTTCTTATTGACGATGAAACACAGAAATTGCATCGGAATTAAATACAATAGGCACAATGCCAACTTAAGTACAAGAAAACTGACTCTTCTTACTGTCTATGTTCTGAACCATTCCTTTGACACTAGTTATAGATTCCGATGCTTCACTTCAGGTTTACTGTATCCCTCTGACCTTCTTATTGTTGATGAAACACAGAACTTGCATCGGAATTAAATACAAAAGGAACAATGCCGACTTAAGTACAAGAAAACTGACTCATCTTACTGTCTATGTTTTGAACCATTCCTGTGCCACTAGTTATAGATTCCGAAGCTTCACTTCAGGTTTACTGTATCCCTCTGACCATCTTATTGACGATGAAACACAGAAATTGCATCGGAGTTAAATACAAAAGGCACAATGCTGACTTAAGTACAAGAAGACTGACTCTTCTTACAGTCTATGTTTTGAACCATTCCTGTGACTCTAGTTATAGATTCCGATGCTTCACTTCAGGTATACTTTATCCCTCTGACCTTCATATTGACGATGAATCACAGAAATTGCATTGGAATTAAATACAAAAGGCACTATGCCGACTTAAGTAAAAGAAAACTGACTCTTCTTACTGTCTATGCTTTGATCCATTCCTGTGACACTCGTTATTGATTCCGATGCTTCACTTCAGGTTTTCTGTATCCCTCTGACCTTCTTGTTGACGATGAAACATAGAAATTGCATCGGAATTAAATGGAAAAGGAACAATGCCGACTTAAGTACAAGAAAACAGACTCTTCTCACTGTCTATGTTTTGAACCATTCCTGTGACACTAGTTATAGATTCCGACGCTTCACTTCAGGTTTACTGTATCCCTCTGACCTTCTTATTGACGATGAAACACAGAAACTGCATCGGAATTAAATACAAATGGCACAATGCCGACTTAAGTACAAGAAAACTGACTCTTTTTACTGTCTATGTTTTGATCCATTCCTATGACACTAGTTATAGATTCCGATGCTTTACTTCAGGTTTACTGTATCTCTCTGCCCTTCTTATTGACGATGAAACACAGAAATTGCATAGGAATTAAATACAAAAGGCACAATGCCGACTTAAGTACAAGAAAACTGACTCTTCTTACTGTCTATATTTTCAACCATTCATGTGACACTAGTTATACATTCCGATGCCTCACTTCAGATTTACTGTATCCCTCAGACCTTCTTATTGACGATGAATCACAGAAATTGCTTCGGAATTAAATACAAAAGGCACTATGCCGAATTAAGTAAAAGAAAACTGACTCTTCTTACAGTTTATGCTTTGATCCATTCCTGTGACAATCGTTATAGATTCCGATGCTTCACTTCAGGTTTTCTGTATCCCTCTGACCTTCTTGTTGACGATGAAACATAGATATTGCATCGGAATTAAATGGAAAAGGAACAATGCCGACTTAAGTACAAGAAAATTGACTCTTCTTACTGTCTATGAATTGAACCATTCCTGTGACACTGAATATAGATTCCGATGCATCACTTCAGGTTTGCTGTATCCCTCTGACCTTCTTATTGATGATGAACCACAGAAATTGCATCGGAATTAAATACAAAAAGCACAATGCCGACTTAAGTACAAGAAAACTGACTCTTCTTACTGTCTATGTTTTGAACCATTCATGTGACACTTGTTATACATTCCGATGCTTCACTTCAGGTTTACTGTATCCCTGTGACCTTCTTATTGACGATGAAACACAGAAATTGCATCGGAATTAAATAGAAAAGGAACAATTACGACTTAAGTGCAAGAAAACAAACTCTTCTTACTGTCTATGTTTTGAACCATTCCTGTGACACTAAATATTGATTCCGATGCTTCACTTCAGGTTTACTGTATCCCTCTGACCTTCTTATTGACGATGAAACACAGATATTGCATCGGAGTTAAATACAAAAGGCACAATGCCAAATTAAGTACAAGAAAACGGACTCTTCGTACTGTCTATGTTTTGAACCATTCCTGTGACACTAAATATTGATTCCGAAGCTTCACTTCAGGTTTACTGTATCCCTCTGACCTTTTAATTGACGATGAAACACAGAAATTGCATCGGAATTAAATACAAAAAGCACAATGCCGACTTAAGTACAAGAAAACTGACTCTTCTTACTGTCTATGTTTTGAAGCATTCATGCGACACTAGTTATAGGCTCCGATGCTTCACTTCAGGTTTACTGTATCCCTCTGACCTTCTTATTGACGATGAAAAACAGAAATTGCAACGGAATTAAATACAAAAAGCACAATGCCTACTTAAGTACAAGAAAACTGACTCTTCTTAGTGTGTATGTTTTGAACCATTCTTGTGACACTAATTACAGATTCCGATGCTTCACTTCAGGTTTACTGTATCCCTCTGAACTTTTTATTGACGATGAAAGACAGAAATTGCATCGGAATTAAATACAAAAGGCACAATGCCGACTTAAGTACAAGAAAACCGACTCTTCTTACTGTCTATGTGTTGAACCATTCATGTGACATTAGTTATAGATTCCGATGCTTCACTTCAGGTTTACTGTACCCCCTGACGATCTTATTGACGATGAAACACGGAAATTGCATCGGAATTAAATACAAAAGGGACAATGCCGACTTAAGTACAAGAAAACTGACTCTTCTTACTGTCTATGTTTTGAACCATTCCTGTGACACTAGTAATAGATTCCGATGCTTCACTTCAGGTTTACTGTATCCCTCTGACCTTCTTATTGACGATGAATCACAGAAATTGCTTCGGAATTAAATACAAAAGGCACTATGCCGACTTAAGTAAAAGAAAACTGACTCTTCTTACTGTCTATGCTTTCATCCTTTTCTGTTACACTCGTTATAGATTCCTATGCATCACTTCAGGTTTTCTGTATCCCTCTGGCCTTCTTATTGACGATGAAAAACAGAAATTGCAACGGAATTAAATAGAAAAAGCACAATGCCTACTTAAGTACAAGAAAACTGACTCTTCTTAGTGTCTATGTTTTGAACCATTCCTGTGACACTAGTTACAGATTCCGATGCCTCACTTGAGGTTTACTGTATCCCTCTGACCTTCTTATTGACGATGAAACACAGAAATTGCATCGGAATTAAATACAAAAGGCACAATGACGACTTATGTACAAGATACTTAACTCTTTTTTCTGTCTATGTTTTGAACCATTCCGGTGACACTAGTTATAGATTCCGATGCTTCACTTCCGGTTTCCTGTATCCCTCTGACCTTCTTATTGACGATGAAACACAGAAATAGCATCGGAATTAAATACAAAAGGCACAATGAAGACTTAAGTACAGGATAACTGACTCTTCTTACTGTCTATGTGTTGAACCATTCATGTGACATTAGTTATAGATTCCGATGAGTCACTTCAGGTTTACTGGATCCCTCTGACCTTCTTATTGACCCTGAATCACAGAAATTGCATCGGAATTAAATACAGAAGGAACAATGCCGACTTCAGTACAAGAAAATTGACTCTTCTTACTGTCTATGTTTTAAGTATTCCTATGACACTAGTTATAGATTCCGATGCTTCACTTGAGGTTTACTGTATCCCTTGGACCTTCTTATTTAGGAGGAAACACAGAAATTGCATCGAAATTAAATACAAAAGGCACAATGCCGACTTAAGTACAAGAAAACTGACTCTTCTCACTGTTTATGTTTTGAACCATTCCTGTGACACTAGTTATAGATTCCGGTGCTTCTCTTCAGGCTTACTGTATCCCTCTGACCTTCTTATTGACGATGAAACACAGAAATTTCATCGGAATTAAATACAAAAGGCACAATTCCCACTTAAGTACAAGAAAACTGACTCTTCTCACTGTCTGTGTTTTGAACCATTCCTTTGACACTGGTTATAGATTCCGATGCTTCACCTCAGGTATACTGTATCCCTCTGACCTTCTTATTGACGATGAAACACAGAAATTGCAACGGAATTAAATACTAAAGGCACAATGCCGACTTAAGAAGAAGAAAACTGACTCTTCTTACTGTCTATGTTTTGATCCATTCCTATGACACTAGTTATAGATTCCGATGCTTTACTTCAGGTTTACTGTATCTCTCTGCCCTTCTTATTGACGATGAAACACAGAAATTGCATAGGAATTAAATACAAAAGGCACAATGCCGACTTAAGTACAAGAAAACTGACTCTTCTTACTGTCTATGTTTTGAACCATTCCTGTGACACTAGTAATAGATTCCGATGCTACACTTCAGGTTTACTGTATCCCTCTGACCTTCTTATTGACGATGAATCACAGAAATTGCTTCGGAATTAAATACAAAAGGCACTATGCCGACTTAAGTAAAAGAAAACTGACTCTTCTTACTGTCTATGCTTTGATCCATTCCTGTTACACTCGTTATAGATTCCTATGCATCACTTCAGGTTTTCTGTATCCCTCTGGCCTTCTTATTGACGATGACAAACAGAAATTGCATCGGAATTAAATACAAAAGGCACAATGCCTACTTAAGTACAAGAAAACTGACTCTTCTTAGTGTCTATGTTTTGAACCATTCCTGTGACACTAGTTACAGATTCCGATGCTTCACTTCAGGTTTACTGTATCTCTCTGACCTTCTTATTGACGATGAAACACAGAAATTGCATAGGAACAAAATACAAAAGGCACAATGCCGACTTAAGTACAAGAAAACTGACTCTTCTTACTGTCTATAGTTTCAACCATTCATGTGACACTAGTTATACATTCCGATGCCTCACTTGAGGTTTACTGTATCCCTCTGACCTTCTTATTGACGATGAAACACTGAAATTGCATCGGAATTAAATACAAAAGGCACAATGACGACTTAAGTACAGGATAACAGACTCTTCTTACTGTCTATGTGTTGAACCATTCATGTGACATTAGTTATAGATTCCAATGCTTCACTTCAGGTTTACTGGATCCCTCTGACCTTCTTATTGACAATGAATCACAGAAATTGCATCGGAATTAAATACAGGAGGCACAATACCGACTAAAGTACAAGAAAACTGACTCTTCTTACTGTCTATGTTTTAACCATTCCTATGACACTAGTTATAGATTCCGATGCTTCACTTGAGGTTTACTATATCCCTTGGACCTTCTTATTGAGGAGGAAACACAGAAATTGCATCGAAATTAAATACAAAAGGCACAATGCCGACTTAAGTACAAGAAAACTGACTCTTCTTACTGTTTATGTTTTGAACCATTCCTGTGACACTAGTTATAGATTCCGATGCTTCACTTCAGGTTTACTGTATCCCTCTGACCTTCTTATTGACGATGAAACACAGAAATTTCATCGGAATTAGATACAAAATGCACAATTCCGACTTAGGTATAAGAAAACTGACTCTTCTCACTGTCTGTGTTTTGAACCATTCCTGTGACACTGGTTATAGATTCCGATGCTTCACCTCAGGTATACTGTATCCCTCTGACCTTCTTATTGACGATGAAACACAGAAATTGCAACGGAATTAAATACTAAAGGCACAATGCCGACTTAAGTAGAAGAAAACTGACTCTTCTTACTGTCTATGTTTTGAACCATTCCTCTGATACTAGTTATAGATTCCGACGCTTCACTTCAGGTTTACTGTATCCCTCTGACCTTCTTATTGACAATGAATCACAGAAATTGCATCGGAATTAAATACAAATGGCACAATGCCGACTTAAGTACAAGAAAACTGACTCTTCTTACTGTCTATGTTTTAAACCATTCCTGTAACACTAGTTATAGATTCCGATGCTTCACTTCAGGTTTACTGTACCCTCTGACGATCTTATTACGATGACACAAGGAAATTGCACCGGAATTAAATACAAAAGGGACAATGCCGACTTAAGTACAAGATAACTGACTCTTCTTACTGTCTATGTTTTGAACCATTCCTGTGACACTAGTTATTGATTCCGATGCTTCACTTCAGGTTTACTGAATCCCTCTGACCTTCTTAATGACGATGAATCACAGAAATTGCTTCGGAATTAAATACAAAAGGCACTATGCCGACTTAAGTAAAAGAAAACTGACTCTTCTTACTGTCTATGCTTTGATCCATTCCTGTGACACTCGTTATAGATTCCGATGCTTCACTTCAGGTTTTCTGTATCCCTCTGACCATCTTGTTGACGATGAAACATAGATATTGCATCGGAATTAAATGGAAAAGGAACAATGCCGACTTATGTACAAGAAAACTGACTCTTCTTACTGTCTATGTTTTGAACCATTCCTGTGCCACTAGTTATAGATTCTGATGCTTCACTTCAGGTTTACTGTATCCCTCTGACCTTCTTATTGACGATTAAACACAGAAATGGCATCGGAATTAAATAGAAAATGCACAATGCCGACTTAAGTACAAGAAAACTGACTCTTCTTACTGTCCATGAATTGAACCATTCCTGTGACACTAAATATAGATTCCGATGCTTCAGTTCAGGTTTGCTGTATCCCTCTGACCTTCTTATTGATGATGAACCACAGAAATTGCATCGGAATTAAATACAAAAAGCACAATGCCGACTTAAGTACAAGAAAACTGACTCTTCTTACTGTCTATGTTTTGAAGCATTCCTGTGACACTTGTTATACATTCCGATGCTTCACTTCAGGTTTACTGTATTCCTCTGACATTCTTACTGACGATGAAACACAGAAATTGCATCGGAATTAAATACAAAAGGCACAATGCCGACTTAAGTACAAGAAAACTGACTCCTCTTACTATCTACGTTTTCAACCATTCCTGTGACACTAGTTATGGATTCCGATGCTTCACTTCAGGTTCACTGTTTCCCTCTGACCTCCTTATTGACGATGTAACACTGAAATTGCATTGGAATTTAATACAAGAGGCACAATGTCGACTTAAGTACAAGAAAAGTGACTCTTCTTACTGTCATTGTTTTGAACCATTCCTGTGACAGTAGTTACAGATTCCGATCCTCCACTTCAGGTTTACTGTAACCCTCTGACCTTATTGACGATGAATTACAGAAATTGCATCGGAATTAAATACAAAAGGCACAACGCCGTCTTAAGTACAAGAAAACTGACTCTTCTTACTGTCTATGCTTTGAAAGATTCCTGTGACTCTAGTTATAGATTTCGATACTTCACTTCAGGTTTACTGTATTCCTCTGACCTTCTTATTGACGATGAAACACAGAAATTGCATCGGAATTAAATACAATAGGCACAATGCCAACTTAAGTACAAGAAAACTGACTCTTCTTACTGTCTATTTTTTAACCATTCCTTTGACACTAGTTATAGATTCCGATGCTTCACTTCAGGTTTACTGTATCCCTCTGACCTTCTTATTGTTGATGAAACACAGAACTTGCATCGGAATTAAATACAAAAGGAACAATGCCGACTTAAGTACAAGAAAACTGACTCATCTTACTGTCTATGTTTTGAACCATTCCTGTGACACTATTTATAGATTCCGAAGCTTCACTTCAGGTTTACTGTATCCCTCTGACCTTCTTATTGACGATGAAACACAGAAATTGCATCGGAGTTAAATACAAAAGGCACAATGCTGACTTAAGTACAAGAAGACTGACTCTTCTTACAGTCTATGTTTTGAACCATTCCTGTGACTCTAGTTATAGATTCCGATGCTTCACTTCAGGTATACTTTATCCCTCTGACCTTCATATTGACGATGAAACACAGAAATTGCATCGGAATTAAATACAAAAGGCACTATGCCGACTTAAGTAAAAGAAATATGACTCTTCTTACTGTCTATGCTTTGATCCATTCCTGTTACACTCGTTATTGATTCCGATGCTTCACTTCAGGTTTTCTGTATCCCTCTGACCTTCTTGTTGACGATGAAACATAGAAATTGCATCGGAATTAAATGGAAAAGGAACAATGCCGACTTAAGTACAAGAAAACTGACTCTTCTTACTGTCTATGTTTTGAACCATTCCTGTGACACTAGTTATAGGTTCTGATGCTTCACTTCAGGTTTACTGTATCCCTCTGACCTTCTTATTGACGATGAAACACAGAAATGGCATCGGAATTAAATAGAAAATGCACAATGCCGACTTAAGTACAAGAAAACTGACTCTTCTTACTGTCTATGAATTGAATCATTCCTGTGACACTAAATATAGATTCCCATGCTTCACTTCAGGTTTGCTGTATTCCTCCGACCTTCCTATTGATGATGAACCACAGAAATTGCATCGGAATTAAAAACAAAAAGCACAATGCCGACTTAAGTACAAGAAAACTGACTCTTCTTACAGTCTATGTTTTGAACCATTCCTGTGACACTTGTTATACATTCCGATGCTTCACTTCAGGTTTACTGTATACCTGTGACCTTCTTATTGACGATGAAACATAGAAATTGCATCGGAATTAAATAGAAAAGGAACAATGCCGACTTAAGTACAAGAAAACAGATTCTTCTTACTGTCTATGTTTTGAACCATTCCTGTGACACTAGTTATAGATTCCGATGCTTCACTTCAGGTTTACTGTATCCCTATGACCTTCTTATTGACGATGAAACACAGAAATTGAGTCGGAATTGAATAGAAAAGGCACATTGCCGAATTAAGTACAAGAAAACTGACTCTACTTACTTTCTATATTTTGACCCATTCCTGTGACATTAAATATTGATTCCGATGCTTCACTTCAGGTTTACTGTATCCCTCTGACCTTCATCTTGACGATGAAACACAGAAATTGCATCGGAATTAAATACAAAAGGCACAATGCCGACTTAAGTACAAGAAAACTGACTCTTCTTACTCTCTATGTTTGAACCATTCCTGTGACACTAGTTATAGATTCCGATGCTTCACTTCAGGTTTAGTGTATGCCTCTGAACTTCTTATTGACGATGAAACACAGAAATTGAATCGGAATTAAATACAAAAGACACAATGCCGACTTAAGTACAAGAAAATTGACTCTTCTTACTGTCAATGTTTTGAACCATTCCTGTGACACTAGTTATAGATTCCGATGCTTCACTTCAGGTGTACTGTATCCCTCTGACCTTCTTATTGACGATGAAACATAGAAATTGCATCGGAGATAAATACAAAATGCACAATGCCGACTTAAGTACAAGAAAACTGACTCTTCTTACAGTCTATGTTTTGAACCATTCCGGTGACACTAGTTATAGATTCCGATGCTTCACTTCAGGTTTACTGTATCCCTCTGACCTTCTTATTGTTGATGAAACACAGAACTTGCATCGGAATTAAATACAAAAGGAACAATGCCGACTTAAGTACAAGAAAACTGACTCTTCTTACTGTCTATGTTTTGAACCATTCCTGTGACACTAGTTATAGATTCCGAAGCTTCACTTCAGGTTTACTGTATCCCTCTGACCTTCTTATTGACGATGAAACACAGAAATTGCATCGGAGGTAAATACAAAAGGCACAATGCTGACTTAAGTACAAGAAGACTGACTCTTCTTACAGTCTATGTTTTGAACCATTCCTGTGACACTAGTTATAGATTCCGATGCTTCACTTCAGGTTTACTGTATCCCTCTGACCTTCTTATTGTTGATGAAACACAGAACTTGCATCGGAATTAAATACAAAAGGAACAATGCCGACTTAAGTACAAGAAAACTGACTCATCTTACTGTCTATGTTTTGAACCATTCCTGTGACACTAGTTATAGATTCCGAAGCTTCACTTCAGGTTTACTGTATCCCTCTGACCATCTTATTGACGATGAAACACAGAAATTGCATCGGAGTTAAATACAAAAGGCACAATGCTGACTTAAGTACAAGAAGACTGACTCTTCTTACAGTCTATGTTTTGAACCATTCCTGTGACTCTAGTTATAGATTCCGATGCTTCACTTCAGGTATACTTTATCCCTCTGACCTTCATATTGACGATGAAACACAGAAATTGCATCGGAATTAAATACAAAAGGCACAATGACGACTTATGTACAAGATACTTAACTCTTTTTTCTGTCTATGTTTTGAACCATTCCGGTGACACTAGTTATAGATTCCGATGCTTCACTTCCGGTTTCCTGTATCCCTCTGACCTTCTTATTGACGATGAAACACAGAAATAGCATCGGAATTAAATACAAAAGGCACAATGAAGACTTAAGTACAGGATAACTGACTCTTCTTACTGTCTATGTGTTGAACCATTCATGTGACATTAGTTATAGATTCCGATGAGTCACTTCAGGTTTACTGGATCCCTCTGACCTTCTTATTGACCCTGAATCACAGAAATTGCATCGGAATTAAATACAGAAGGAACAATGCCGACTTCAGTACAAGAAAATTGACTCTTCTTACTGTCTATGTTTTAAGTATTCCTATGACACTAGTTATAGATTCCGATGCTTCACTTGAGGTTTACTGTATCCCTTGGACCTTCTTATTTAGGAGGAAACACAGAAATTGCATCGAAATTAAATACAAAAGGCACAATGCCGACTTAAGTACAAGAAAACTGACTCTTCTCACTGTTTATGTTTTGAACCATTCCTGTGACACTAGTTATAGATTCCGGTGCTTCTCTTCAGGCTTACTGTATCCCTCTGACCTTCTTATTGACGATGAAACACAGAAATTTCATCGGAATTAAATACAAAAGGCACAATTCCCACTTAAGTACAAGAAAACTGACTCTTCTCACTGTCTGTGTTTTGAACCATTCCTTTGACACTGGTTATAGATTCCGATGCTTCACCTCAGGTATACTGTATCCCTCTGACCTTCTTATTGACGATGAAACACAGAAATTGCAACGGAATTAAATACTAAAGGCACAATGCCGACTTAAGAAGAAGAAAACTGACTCTTCTTACTGTCTATGTTTTGAACCATTCCTGTGACACTAGTTATAGATTCCGACGCTTCACTTCAGGTTTACTGTACCCTCTGACCTTCTTATTGACGATGAAACACAGAAATAGCATCGGAATTAAATACAAATGGCACAATGCCGACTTAAGTACAAGAAAACTGACTCTTCTTACTGTCTATGTTTTAAACCATTCCTGTAACACTAGTTATAGATTCCGATGCTTCACTTCAGGTTTACTGTACCCTCTGACGATCTTATTGACGATGAAACACGGAAATTGCATCGGAATTAAATACAAAAGGGACAATGCCGACTTAAGTACAAGAAAACTGACTCTTCTTACTGTCTATGTTTTGAACCATTCCTGTGACACTAGTAATAGATTCCGATGCTACACTTCAGGTTTACTGTATCCCTCTGACCTTCTTATTGACGATGAATCACAGAAATTGCTTCGGAATTAAATACAAAAGGCACTATGCCGACTTAAGTAAAAGAAAACTGACTCTTCTTACTGTCTATGCTTTGATCCATTCCTGTTACACTCGTTATAGATTCCTATGCATCACTTCAGGTTTTCTGTATCCCTCTGGCCTTCTTATTGACGATGACAAACAGAAATTGCATCGGAATTAAATACAAAAGGCACAATGCCTACTTAAGTACAAGAAAACTGACTCTTCTTAGTGTCTATGTTTTGAACCATTCCTGTGACACTAGTTACAGATTCCGATGCTTCACTTCAGGTTTACTGTATCTCTCTGACCTTCTTATTGACGATGAAACACAGAAATTGCATAGGAACAAAATACAAAAGGCACAATGCCGACTTAAGTACAAGAAAACTGACTCTTCTTACTGTCTATAGTTTCAACCATTCATGTGACACTAGTTATACATTCCGATGCCTCACTTGAGGTTTACTGTATCCCTCTGACCTTCTTATTGACGATGAAACACAGAAATTGCATCGGAATTAAATACAAAAGGCACAATGACGACTTAAGTACAGGATAACAGACTCTTCTTACTGTCTATGTGTTGAACCATTCATGTGACATTAGTTATAGATTCCAATGCTTCACTTCAGGTTTACTGGATCCCTCTGACCTTCTTATTGACAATGAATCACAGAAATTGCATCGGAATTAAATACAGGAGGCACAATACCGACTAAAGTACAAGAAAACTGACTCTTCTTACTGTCTATGTTTTAACCATTCCTATGACACTAGTTATAGATTCCGATGCTTCACTTGAGGTTTACTATATCCCTTGGACCTTCTTATTGAGGAGGAAACACAGAAATTGCATCGAAATTAAATACAAAAGGCACAATGCCGACTTAAGTACAAGAAAACTGACTCTTCTTACTGTTTATGTTTTGAACCATTCCTGTGACACTAGTTATAGATTCCGATGCTTCACTTCAGGTTTACTGTATCCCTCTGACCTTCTTATTGACGATGAAACACAGAAATTTCATCGGAATTAGATACAAAATGCACAATTCCGACTTAGGTATAAGAAAACTGACTCTTCTCACTGTCTGTGTTTTGAACCATTCCTGTGACACTGGTTATAGATTCCGATGCTTCACCTCAGGTATACTGTATCCCTCTGACCTTCTTATTGACGATGAAACACAGAAATTGCAACGGAATTAAATACTAAAGGCACAATGCCGACTTAAGTAGAAGAAAACTGACTCTTCTTACTGTCTATGTTTTGAACCATTCCTCTGATACTAGTTATAGATTCCGACGCTTCACTTCAGGTTTACTGTATCCCTCTGACCTTCTTATTGACAATGAATCACAGAAATTGCATCGGAATTAAATACAAATGGCACAATGCCGACTTAAGTACAAGAAAACTGACTCTTCTTACTGTCTATGTTTTAAACCATTCCTGTAACACTAGTTATAGATTCCGATGCTTCACTTCAGGTTTACTGTACCCTCTGACGATCTTATTACGATGACACAAGGAAATTGCACCGGAATTAAATACAAAAGGGACAATGCCGACTTAAGTACAAGAAAACTGACTCTTCTTACTGTCTATGTTTTGAACCATTCCTGTGACACTAGTTATTGATTCCGATGCTTCACTTCAGGTTTACTGAATCCCTCTGACCTTCTTAATGACGATGAATCACAGAAATTGCTTCGGAATTAAATACAAAAGGCACTATGCCGACTTAAGTAAAAGAAAACTGACTCTTCTTACTGTCTATGCTTTGATCCATTCCTGTGACACTCGTTATAGATTCCGATGCTTCACTTCAGGTTTTCTGTATCCCTCTGACCATCTTGTTGACGACGAAACATAGATATTGCATCGGAATTAAATGGAAAAGGAACAATGCCGACTTATGTACAAGAAAACTGACTCTTCTTACTGTCTATGTTTTGAACCATTCCTGTGCCACTAGTTATAGATTCTGATGCTTCACTTCAGGTTTACTGTATCCCTCTGACCTTCTTATTGACGATTAAACACAGAAATGGCATCGGAATTAAATAGAAAATGCACAATGCCGACTTAAGTACAAGAAAACTGACTCTTCTTACTGTCCATGAATTGAACCATTCCTGTGACACTAAATATAGATTCCGATGCTTCAGTTCAGGTTTGCTGTATCCCTCTGACCTTCTTATTGATGATGAACCACAGAAATTGCATCGGAATTAAATACAAAAAGCACAATGCCGACTTAAGTACAAGAAAACTGACTCTTCTTACTGTCTATGTTTTGAAGCATTCCTGTGACACTTGTTATACATTCCGATGCTTCACTTCAGGTTTACTGTATTCCTCTGACATTCTTACTGACGATGAAACACAGAAATTGCATCGGAATTAAATACAAAAGGCACAATGCCGACTTAAGTACAAGAAAACTGACTCCTCTTACTATCTACGTTTTCAACCATTCCTGTGACACTAGTTATGGATTCCGATGCTTCACTTCAGGTTCACTGTTTCCCTCTGACCTCCTTATTGACGATGTAACACTGAAATTGCATTGGAATTTAATACAAGAGGCACAATGTCGACTTAAGTACAAGAAAAGTGACTCTTCTTACTGTCTTTGTTTTGAACCATTCCTGTGACAGTAGTTACAGATTCCGATCCTCCACTTCAGGTTTACTGTAACCCTCTGACCTTATTGACGATGAATTACAGAAATTGCATCGGAATTAAATACAAAAGGCACAACGCCGTCTTAAGTACAAGAAAACTGACTCTTCTTACTGTCTATGCTTTGAAAGATTCCTGTGACTCTAGTTATAGATTTCGATACTTCACTTCAGGTTTACTGTATTCCTCTGACCTTCTTATTGACGATGAAACACAGAAATTGCATCGGAATTAAATACAATAGGCACAATGCCAACTTAAGTACAAGAAAACTGACTCTTCTTACTGTCTATTTTTTAACCATTCCTTTGACACTAGTTATAGATTCCGATGCTTCACTTCAGGTTTACTGTATCCCTCTGACCTTCTTATTGTTGATGAAACACAGAACTTGCATCGGAATTAAATACAAAAGGAACAATGCCGACTTAAGTACAAGAAAACTGACTCATCTTACTGTCTATGTTTTGAACCATTCCTGTGACACTATTTATAGATTCCGAAGCTTCACTTCAGGTTTACTGTATCCCTCTGACCTTCTTATTGACGATGAAACACAGAAATTGCATCGGAGTTAAATACAAAAGGCACAATGCTGACTTAAGTACAAGAAGACTGACTCTTCTTACAGTCTATGTTTTGAACCATTCCTGTGACTCTAGTTATAGATTCCGATGCTTCACTTCAGGTATACTTTATCCCTCTGACCTTCATATTGACGATGAAACACAGAAATTGCATCGGAATTAAATACAAAAGGCACTATGCCGACTTAAGTAAAAGAAATCTGACTCTTCTTACTGTCTATGCTTTGATCCATTCCTGTTACACTCGTTATTGATTCCGATGCTTCACTTCAGGTTTTCTGTATCCCTCTGACCTTCTTGTTGACGATGAAACATAGAAATTGCATCGGAATTAAATGGAAAAGGAACAATGCCGACTTAAGTACAAGAAAACTGACTCTTCTTACTGTCTATGTTTTGAACCATTCCTGTGACACTAGTTATAGGTTCTGATGCTTCACTTCAGGTTTACTGTATCCCTCTGACCTTCTTATTGACGATGAAACACAGAAATGGCATCGGAATTAAATAGAAAATGCACAATGCCGACTTAAGTACAAGAAAACTGACTCTTCTTACTGTCTATGAATTGAATCATTCCTGTGACACTAAATATAGATTCCCATGCTTCACTTCAGGTTTGCTGTATTCCTCCGACCTTCCTATTGATGATGAACCACAGAAATTGCATCGGAATTAAAAACAAAAAGCACAATGCCGACTTAAGTACAAGAAAACTGACTCTTCTTACAGTCTATGTTTTGAACCATTCCTGTGACACTTGTTTTACATTCCGATGCTTCACTTCAGGTTTACTGTATACCTGTGACCTTCTTATTGACGATGAAACATAGAAATTGCATCGGAATTAAATAGAAAAGGAACAATGCCGACTTAAGTACAAGAAAACAGATTCTTCTTACTGTCTATGTTTTGAACCATTCCTGTGACACTAGTTATAGATTCCGATGCTTCACTTCAGGTTTACTGTATCCCTATGACCTTCTTATTGACGATGAAACACAGAAATTGAGTCGGAATTGAATAGAAAAGGCACATTGCCGAATTAAGTACAAGAAAACTGACTCTACTTACTTTCTATATTTTGACCCATTCCTGTGACATTAAATATTGATTCCGATGCTTCACTTCAGGTTTACTGTATCCCTCTGACCTTCATCTTGACGATGAAACACAGAAATTGCATCGGAATTAAATACAAAAGGCACAATGCCGACTTAAGTACAAGAAAACTGACTCTTCTTACTCTCTATGTTTGAACCATTCCTGTGACACTAGTTATAGATTCCGATGCTTCACTTCAGGTTTAGTGTATGCCTCTGAACTTCTTATTGACGATGAAACACAGAAATTGAATCGGAATTAAATACAAAAGACACAATGCCGACTTAAGTACAAGAAAATTGACTCTTCTTACTGTCAATGTTTTGAACCATTCCTGTGACACTAGTTATAGATTCCGATGCTTCACTTCAGGTGTACTGTATCCCTCTGACCTTCTTATTGACGATGAAACATAGAAATTGCATCGGAGATAAATACAAAATGCACAATGCCGACTTAAGTACAAGAAAACTGACTCTTCTTACAGTCAATTTTTTGAACCATTCCGGTGACACTAGTTATAGATTCCGATGCTTCACTTCAGGTTTACTGTATCCCTCTGACCTTCTTATTGTTGATGAAACACAGAACTTGCATCGGAATTAAATACAAAAGGAACAATGCCGACTTAAGTACAAGAAAACTGACTCTTCTTACTGTCTATGTTTTGAACCATTCCTGTGACACTAGTTATAGATTCCGAAGCTTCACTTCAGGTTTACTGTATCCCTCTGACCTTCTTATTGACGATGAAACACAGAAATTGCATCGGAGGTAAATACAAAAGGCACAATGCTGACTTAAGTACAAGAAGACTGACTCTTCTTACAGTCTATGTTTTGAACCATTCCTGTGACACTAGTTATAGATTCCGATGCTTCACTTCAGGTTTACTGTATCCCTCTGACCTTCTTATTGTTGATGAAACACAGAACTTGCATCGGAATTAAATACAAAAGGAACAATGCCGACTTAAGTACAAGAAAACTGACTCATCTTACTGTCTATGTTTTGAACCATTCCTGTGACACTAGTTATAGATTCCGAAGCTTCACTTCAGGTTTACTGTATCCCTCTGACCATCTTATTGACGATGAAACACAGAAATTGCATCGGAGTTAAATACAAAAGGCACAATGCTGACTTAAGTACAAGAAGACTGACTCTTCTTACAGTCTATGTTTTGAACCATTCCTGTGACTCTAGTTATAGATTCCGATGCTTCACTTCAGGTATACTTTATCCCTCTAACCTTCATATTGACGATGAAACACAGAAATTGCATCGGAATTAAATACAAAAGGCACAATGCCGACTTAAGTAAAAGAAAACTGACTCTTCTTACTGTCTATGCTTTGATCCATTCCTGTGACACTCGTTATTGATTCCGATGCTTCACTTCAGGTTTTCTGAATCCCTCTGACCTTCTTGTTGACGATGAAACATAGAAATTGCATCGGAATTAAATGGAAAAGGAACAATGCCGACTTAAGTACAAGAAAACTGACTCTTCTCACTGTCTATGTTTTGAACCATTCCTGTGACACTAGTTATAGATTCCGACGCTTCACTTCAGGTTTACTGTATCCCTCTGACCTTCTTATTGACGATGAAACACAGAAACTGCATCGGAATTAAATACAAATGGCACAATGCCGACTTAAGTACAAGAAAACTGACTCTATTTACTGTCTATGTTTTGATCCATTCCTGTGACACTAGTTATAGATTCCGATGCTTTACTTCAGGTTTACTGTATCTCTCTGCCCTTCATATTGACGATGAAACACAGAAATTGCATAGGAATTAAATACAAAAGGCACAATGCCGACTTAAGTACAAGAAAACTGACTCTTCTTACTGTCTATATTTTCAACCATTCATGTGACACTAGTTATACATTCCGATGCCTCACTTCAGATTTACTGTATCCCTCAGACCTTCTTATTGACGATGAATCACAGAAATTGCTTCGGAATTAAATACAAAAGGCACTATGCCGAATTAAGTAAAAGAAAACTGACTCTTCTTACAGTTTATGCTTTGATCCATTCCTGTGACAATCGTTATAGATTCCGATGCTTCACTTCAGGTTTTCTGTATCCCTCTGACCTTCTTGTTGACGATGAAACATAGATATTGCATCGGAATTAAATGGAAAAGGAACAATGCCGACTTAAGTACAGGAAAATTGACTCTTCTTACTGTCTATGAATTGAACCATTCCTGTGACACTGAATATAGATTCCGATGCATCACTTCAGGTTTGCTGTATCCCTCTGACCTTCTTATTGATGATGAACCACAGAAATTGCATCGGAATTAAATACAAAAAGCACAATGCCGACTTAAGTACAAGAAAACTGACTCTTCTTACTGTCTATGTTTTGAACCATTCATGTGACACTTGTTATACATTCCGATGCTTCACTTCAGGTTTACTGTATCCCTGTGACCTTCTTATTGACGATGAAACACAGAAATTGCATCGGAATTAAATAGAAAAGGAACAATTACGACTTAAGTGCAAGAAAACAAACTCTTCTTACTGTCTATGTTTTGAACCATTCCTGTGACACTAAATATTGATTCCGATGCTTCACTTCAGGTTTACTGTATCCCTCTGACCTTCTTATTGACGATGAAACACAGATATTGCATCGGAGTTAAATACAAAAGGCACAATGCCAAATTAAGTACAAGAAAACGGACTCTTCGTACTGTCTATGTTTTGAACCATTCCTGTGACACTAAATATTGATTCCGAAGCTTCACTTCAGGTTTACTGTATCCCTCTGACCTTTTAATTGACGATGAAACACAGAAATTGCATCGGAATTAAATACAAAAAGCACAATGCCGACTTAAGTACAAGAAATCTGACTCTTCTTACTGTCTATGTTTTGAAGCATTCATGCGACACTAGTTATAGATTCCGATGCTTCACTTCAGGTTTACTGTATCCCTCTGACCTTCTTATTGACGATGAAAAACAGAAATTGCAACGGAATTAAATACAAAAAGCACAATGCCTACTTAAGTACAAGAAAACTGACTCTTCTTAGTGTCTATGTTTTGAACCATTCTTGTGACACTAGTTACAGATTCCGATGCTTCACTTCAGGTTTACTGTATCCCTCTGAACTTTTTATTGACGATGAAAGACAGAAATTGCATCGGAATTAAATACAAAAGGCACAATGCCGACTTAAGTACAAGAAAACTGACTCTTCTTACTGTCTATGTGTTGAACCATTCATGTGACATTAGTTATAGATTCCGATGCTTCACTTCAGGTTTACTGTACCCCCTGACGATCTTATTGACGATGAAACACGGAAATTGCATCTGAATTAAATACAAAAGGGACAATGCCGACTTAAGTACAAGAAAACTGACTCTTCTTAGTGTCTATGTTTTGAACCATTCCTGTGACACTAGTAATAGATTCCGATGCTTCACTTCAGGTTTACTGTATCCCTCTGACCTTCTTATTGACGATGAATCACAGAAATTGCTTCGGAATTAAATACAAAAGGCACTATGCCGACTTAAGTAAAAGAAAACTGACTCTTCTTACTGTCTATGCTTTCATCCTTTTCTGTTACACTCGTTATAGATTCCTATGCATCACTTCAGGTTTTCTGTATCCCTCTGGCCTTCTTATTGACGATGAAAAACAGAAATTGCAACGGAATTAAATACAAAAAGCACAATGCCTACTTAAGTACAAGAAAACTGACTCTTCTTAGTGTCTATGTTTTGAACCATTCCTGTGACACTAGTTACAGATTCCGATGCCTCACTTGAGGTTTACTGTATCCCTCTGACCTTCTTATTGACGATGAAACACAGAAATTGCATCGGAATTAAATACAAAAGGCACAATGACGACTTATGTACAAGATACTTAACTCTTTTTTCTGTCTATGTTTTGAACCATTCCGGTGACACTAGTTATAGATTCCGATGCTTCACTTCCGGTTTCCTGTATCCCTCTGACCTTCTTATTGACGATGAAACACAGAAATAGCATCGGAATTAAATACAAAAGGCACAATGAAGATTTAAGTACAGGATAACTGACTCTTCTTACTGTCTATGTGTTGAACCATTCATGTGACATTAGTTATAGATTCCGATGAGTCACTTCAGGTTTACTGGATCCCTCTGACCTTCTTATTGACCCTGAATCACAGAAATTGCATCGGAATTAAATACAGAAGGAACAATGCCGACTTCAGTACAAGAAAATTGACTCTTCTTACTGTCTATGTTTTAAGTATTCCTATGACACAAGTTATAGATTCCGATGCTTCACTTGAGGTTTACTGTATCCCTTGGACCTTCTTATTTAGGAGGAAACACAGAAATTGCATCGAAATTAAATACAAAAGGCACAATGCCGACTTAAGTACAAGAAAACTGACTCTTCTCACTGTTTATGTTTTGAACCATTCCTGTGACACTAGTTATAGATTCCGGTGCTTCACTTCAGGCTTACTGTATCCCTCTGACCTTCTTATTGACGATGAAACACAGAAATTTCATCGGAATTAAATACAAAAGGCACAATTCCCACTTAAGTACAAGAAAACTGACTCTTCTCACTGTCTGTGTTTTGAACCATTCCTTTGACACTGGTTATAGATTCCGATGCTTCACCTCAGGTATACTGTATCCCTCTGACCTCCTTATTGACGATGAAACACAGAAATTGCAACGGAATTAAATACTAAAGGCACAATGCCGACTTAAGAAGAAGAAAACTGACTCTTCTTACTGTCTATGTTTTGAACCATTCCTGTGACACTAGTTATAGATTCCGATGCTTCACTTCAGGTTTACTGTATCCCTCTGACCTTCTTATTGTTGATGAAACACAGAACTTCCATCGGAATTAAATACAAAAGGAACAATGCCGACTTAAGTACAAGAAAACAGATTCTTCTTACTGTCTATGTTTTGAACCATTCCTGTGACACTAGTTATAGATTCCGATGCTTCACTTCAGGTTTACTGTATCCCTATGACCTTCTTATTGACGATGAAACACAGAAATTGAGTCGGAATTGAATAGAAAAGGCACATTGCCGAATTAAGTACAAGAAAACTGACTCTTCTTACAGTCAATTTTTTGAACCATTCCGGTGACACTAGTTATAGATTCCGATGCTTCACTTCAGGTTTACTGTATCCCTCTGACCTTCTTATTGTTGATGAAACACAGAACTTGCATCGGAATTAAATACAAAAGGAACAATGCCGACTTAAGTACAAGAAAACTGACTCTTCTTACTGTCTATGTTTTGAACCATTCCTGTGACACTAGTTATAGATTCCGAAGCTTCACTTCAGGTTTACTGTATCCCTCTGACCTTCTTATTGACGATGAAACACAGAAATTGCATCGGAGGTAAATACAAAAGGCACAATGCTGACTTAAGTACAAGAAGACTGACTCTTCTTACAGTCTATGTTTTGAACCATTCCTGTGACACTAGTTATAGATTCCGATGCTTCACTTCAGGTTTACTGTATCCCTCTGACCTTCTTATTGTTGATGAAACACAGAACTTGCATCGGAATTAAATACAAAAGGAACAATGCCGACTTAAGTACAAGAAAACTGACTCATCTTACTGTCTATGTTTTGAACCATTCCTGTGACACTAGTTATAGATTCCGAAGCTTCACTTCAGGTTTACTGTATCCCTCTGACCATCTTATTGACGATGAAACACAGAAATTGCATCGGAGTTAAATACAAAAGGCACAATGCTGACTTAAGTACAAGAAGACTGACTCTTCTTACAGTCTATGTTTTGAACCATTCCTGTGACTCTAGTTATAGATTCCGATGCTTCACTTCAGGTATACTTTATCCCTCTGACCTTCATATTGACGATGAAACACAGAAATTGCATCGGAATTAAATACAAAAGGCACAATGCCGACTTAAGTAAAAGAAAACTGACTCTTCTTACTGTCTATGCTTTGATCCATTCCTGTGACACTCGTTATTGATTCCGATGCTTCACTTCAGGTTTTCTGAATCCCTCTGACCTTCTTGTTGACGATGAAACATAGAAATTGCATCGGAATTAAATGGAAAAGGAACAATGCCGACTTAAGTACAAGAAAACTGACTCTTCTCACTGTCTATGTTTTGAACCATTCCTGTGACACTAGTTATAGATTCCGACGCTTCACTTCAGGTTTACTGTATCCCTCTGACCTTCTTATTGACGATGAAACACAGAAACTGCATCGGAATTAAATACAAATGGCACAATGCCGACTTAAGTACAAGAAAACTGACTCTATTTACTGTCTATGTTTTGATCCATTCCTGTGACACTAGTTATAGATTCCGATGCTTTACTTCAGGTTTACTGTATCTCTCTGCCCTTCTTATTGACGATGAAACACAGAAATTGCATAGGAATTAAATACAAAAGGCACAATGCCGACTTAAGTACAAGAAAACTGACTCTTCTTACTGTCTATATTTTCAACCATTCATGTGACACTAGTTATACATTCCGATGCCTCACTTCAGATTTACTGTATCCCTCAGACCTTCTTATTGACGATGAATCACAGAAATTGCTTCGGAATTAAATACAAAAGGCACTATGCCGAATTAAGTAAAAGAAAACTGACTCTTCTTACAGTTTATGCTTTGATCCATTCCTGTGACAATCGTTATAGATTCCGATGCTTCACTTCAGGTTTTCTGTATCCCTCTGACCTTCTTGTTGACGATGAAACATAGATATTGCATCGGAATTAAATGGAAAAGGAACAATGCCGACTTAAGTACAGGAAAATTGACTCTTCTTACTGTCTATGAATTGAACCATTCCTGTGACACTGAATATAGATTCCGATGCATCACTTCAGGTTTGCTGTATCCCTCTGACCTTCTTATTGATGATGAACCACAGAAATTGCATCGGAATTAAATACAAAAAGCACAATGCCGACTTAAGTACAAGAAAACTGACTCTTCTTACTGTCTATGTTTTGAACCATTCATGTGACACTTGTTATACATTCCGATGCTTCACTTCAGGTTTACTGTATCCCTGTGACCTTCTTATTGACGATGAAACACAGAAATTGCATCGGAATTAAATAGAAAAGGAACAATTACGACTTAAGTGCAAGAAAACAAACTCTTCTTACTGTCTATGTTTTGAACCATTCCTGTGACACTAAATATTGATTCCGATGCTTCACTTCAGGTTTACTGTATCCCTCTGACCTTCTTATTGACGATGAAACACAGATATTGCATCGGAGTTAAATACAAAAGGCACAATGCCAAATTAAGTACAAGAAAACGGACTCTTCGTACTGTCTATGTTTTGAACCATTCCTGTGACACTAAATATTGATTCCGAAGCTTCACTTCAGGTTTACTGTATCCCTCTGACCTTTTAATTGACGATGAAACACAGAAATTGCATCGGAATTAAATACAAAAAGCACAATGCCGACTTAAGTACAAGAAATCTGACTCTTCTTACTGTCTATGTTTTGAAGCATTCATGCGACACTAGTTATAGATTCCGATGCTTCACTTCAGGTTTACTGTATCCCTCTGACCTTCTTATTGACGATGAAAAACAGAAATTGCAACGGAATTAAATACAAAAAGCACAATGCCTACTTAAGTACAAGAAAACTGACTCTTCTTAGTGTCTATGTTTTGAACCATTCTTGTGACACTAGTTACAGATTCCGATGCTTCACTTCAGGTTTACTGTATCCCTCTGAACTTTTTATTGACGATGAAAGACAGAAATTGCATCGGAATTAAATACAAAAGGCACAATGCCGACTTAAGTACAAGAAAACTGACTCTTCTTACTGTCTATGTGTTGAACCATTCATGTGACATTAGTTATAGATTCCGATGCTTCACTTCAGGTTTACTGTACCCCCTGACGATCTTATTGACGATGAAACACGGAAATTGCATCTGAATTAAATACAAAAGGGACAATGCCGACTTAAGTACAAGAAAACTGACTCTTCTTAGTGTCTATGTTTTGAACCATTCCTGTGACACTAGTAATAGATTCCGATGCTTCACTTCAGGTTTACTGTATCCCTCTGACCTTCTTATTGACGATGAATCACAGAAATTGCTTCGGAATTAAATACAAAAGGCACTATGCCGACTTAAGTAAAAGAAAACTGACTCTTCTTACTGTCTATGCTTTCATCCTTTTCTGTTACACTCGTTATAGATTCCTATGCATCACTTCAGGTTTTCTGTATCCCTCTGGCCTTCTTATTGACGATGAAAAACAGAAATTGCAACGGAATTAAATACAAAAAGCACAATGCCTACTTAAGTACAAGAAAACTGACTCTTCTTAGTGTCTATGTTTTGAACCATTCCTGTGACACTAGTTACAGATTCCGATGCCTCACTTGAGGTTTACTGTATCCCTCTGACCTTCTTATTGACGATGAAACACAGAAATTGCATCGGAATTAAATACAAAAGGCACAATGACGACTTATGTACAAGATACTTAACTCTTTTTTCTGTCTATGTTTTGAACCATTCCGGTGACACTAGTTATAGATTCCGATGCTTCACTTCCGGTTTCCTGTATCCCTCTGACCTTCTTATTGACGATGAAACACAGAAATAGCATCGGAATTAAATACAAAAGGCACAATGAAGATTTAAGTACAGGATAACTGACTCTTCTTACTGTCTATGTGTTGAACCATTCATGTGACATTAGTTATAGATTCCGATGAGTCACTTCAGGTTTACTGGATCCCTCTGACCTTCTTATTGACCCTGAATCACAGAAATTGCATCGGAATTAAATACAGAAGGAACAATGCCGACTTCAGTACAAGAAAATTGACTCTTCTTACTGTCTATGTTTTAAGTATTCCTATGACACAAGTTATAGATTCCGATGCTTCACTTGAGGTTTACTGTATCCCTTGGACCTTCTTATTTAGGAGGAAACACAGAAATTGCATCGAAATTAAATACAAAAGGCACAATGCCGACTTAAGTACAAGAAAACTGACTCTTCTCACTGTTTATGTTTTGAACCATTCCTGTGACACTAGTTATAGATTCCGGTGCTTCACTTCAGGCTTACTGTATCCCTCTGACCTTCTTATTGACGATGAAACACAGAAATTTCATCGGAATTAAATACAAAAGGCACAATTCCCACTTAAGTACAAGAAAACTGACTCTTCTCACTGTCTGTGTTTTGAACCATTCCTTTGACACTGGTTATAGATTCCGATGCTTCACCTCAGGTATACTGTATCCCTCTGACCTCCTTATTGACGATGAAACACAGAAATTGCAACGGAATTAAATACTAAAGGCACAATGCCGACTTAAGAAGAAGAAAACTGACTCTTCTTACTGTCTATGTTTTGAACCATTCCTGTGACACTAGTTATAGATTCCGATGCTTTACTTCAGGTTTACTGTATCTCTCTGCCCTTCTTATTGACGATGAAACACAGAAATTGCATAGGAATTAAATACAAAAGGCACAATGCCGACTTAAGTACTAGAAAACTGACTCTTCTTACTGTCTATATTTTCAACCATTCATGTGACACTAGTTATACATTCCGATGCCTCACTTCAGATTTACTGTATCCCTCAGACCTTCTTATTGACGATGAATCACAGAAATTGCTTCGGAATTAAATACAAAAGGCACTATGCCGAATTAAGTAAAAGAAAACTGACTCTTCTTACAGTTTATGCTTTGATCCATTCCTGTGACAATCGTTATAGATTCCGATGCTTCACTTCAGGTTTTCTGTATCCCTCTGACCTTCTTGTTGACGATGAAACATAGATATTGCATCGGAATTAAATGGAAAAGGAACAATGCCGACTTAAGTACAGGATAACAGACTCTTCTTACTGTCTATGTGTTGAACCATTCATGTGACATTAGTTATAGATTCCAATGCTTCACTTCAGGTTTACTGGATCCCTCTGACCTTCTTATTGACAATGAATCACAGAAATTGCATCGGAATTAAATACAGGAGGCACAATACCGACTAAAGTACAAGAAAACTGACTCTTCTTACTGTCTATGTTTTAACCATTCCTATGACACTAGTTATAGATTCCGATGCTTCACTTGAGGTTTACTGTATCCCTTGGACCTTCTTATTGAGGAGGAAACACAGAAATTGCATCGAAATTAAATACAAAAGGCACAATGCCGACTTAAGTACAAGAAAACTGACTCTTCTTACTGTTTATGTTTTGAACCATTCCTGTGACACTAGTTATAGATTCCGATGCTTCACTTCAGGTTTACTGTATCCCTCTGACCTTCTTATTGACGATGAAACACAGAAATTTCATCGGAATTAGATACAAAATGCACAATTCCGACTTAGGTATAAGAAAACTGACTCTTCTCACTGTCTGTGTTTTGAACCATTCCTGTGACACTGGTTATAGATTCCGATGCTTCACCTCAGGTATACTGTATCCCTCTGACCTTCTTATTGACGATGAAACACAGAAATTGCAACGGAATTAAATACTAAAGGCACAATGCCGACTTAAGTAGAAGAAAACTGACTCTTCTTACTGTCTATGTTTTGAACCATTCCTCTGATACTAGTTATAGATTCCGACGCTTCACTTCAGGTTTACTGTATCCCTCTGACCTTCTTATTGACAATGAATCACAGAAATTGCATCGGAATTAAATACAAATGGCACAATGCCGACTTAAGTACAAGAAAACTGACTCTTCTTACTGTCTATGTTTTAAACCATTCCTGTAACACTAGTTATAGATTCCGATGCTTCACTTCAGGTTTACTGTACCCTCTGACGATCTTATTACGATGACACACGGAAATTGCACCGGAATTAAATACAAAAGGGACAATGCCGACTTAAGTACAAGAAAACTGACTCTTCTTACTGTCTATGTTTTGAACCATTCCTGTGACACTAGTTATTGATTCCGATGCTTCACTTCAGGTTTACTGAATCCCTCTGACCTTAATGACGATGAATCACAGAAATTGCTTCGGAATTAAATACAAAAGGCACTATGCCGACTTAAGTAAAAGAAAACTGACTCTTCTTACTGTCTATGCTTTGATCCATTCCTGTGACACTTGTTATAGATTCCGATGCTTCACTTCAGGTTTTCTGTATCCCTCTGACCATCTTGTTGACGATGAAACATAGATATTGCATCGGAATTAAATGGAAAAGGAACAATGCCGACTTATGTACAAGAAAACTGACTCTTCTTACTGTCTATGTTTTGAACCATTCCTGTGACACTAGTTATAGATTCTGATGCTTCACTTCAGGTTTACTGTATCCCTCTGACCTTCTTATTGACGATGAAACACAGAAATGGCATCGGAATTAAATAGAAAATGCACAATGCCGACTTAAGTACAAGAAAACTGACTCTTCTTACTGTCCATGAATTGAACCATTCCTGTGACACTAAATATAGATTCCGATGCTTCAGTTCAGGTTTGCTGTATCCCTCTGACCTTCTTATTGATGATGAACCACAGAAATTGCATCGGAATTAAATACAAAAAGCACAATGCCGACTTAAGTACAAGAAAACTGACTCTTCTTACTGTCTATGTTTTGAAGCATTCCTGTGACACTTGTTATACATTCCGATGCTTCACTTCAGGTTTACTGTATTCCTCTGACATTCTTACTGACGATGAAACACAGAAATTGCATCGGAATTAAATACAAAAGGCACAATGCCGACTTAAGTACAAGAAAACTGACTCCTCTTACTATCTACGTTTTCAACCATTCCTGTGACACTAGTTATGGATTCCGATGCTTCACTTCAGGTTCACTGTTTCCCTCTGACCTCCTTATTGACGATGTAACACTGAAATTGCATTGGAATTTAATACAAGAGGCACAATGTCGACTTAAGTACAAGAAAAGTGACTCTTCTTACTGTCTTTGTTTTGAACCATTCCTGTGACAGTAGTTACAGATTCCGATCCTCCACTTCAGGTTTACTGTAACCCTCTGACCTTATTGACGATGAATTACAGAAATTGCATCGGAATTAAATACAAAAGGCACAACGCCGTCTTAAGTACAAGAAAACTGACTCTTCTTACTGTCTATGCTTTGAAAGATTCCTGTGACTCTAGTTATAGATTCCGATGCTTCACTTCAGGTTTACTGTATTCCTCTGACCTTCTTATTGACGATGAAACACAGAAATTGCATCGGAATTAAATACAATAGGCACAATGCCAACTTAAATACAAGAAAACTGACTCTTCTTACTGTCTATTTTTTAACCATTCCTTTGACACTAGTTATAGATTCCGATGCTTCACTTCAGGTTTACTGTATCCCTCTGACCTTCTTATTGTTGATGAAACACAGAACTTGCATCGGAATTAAATACAAAAGGAACAATGCCGACTTAAGTACAAGAAAACTGACTCATCTTACTGTCTATGTTTTGAACCATTCCTGTGACACTATTTATAGATTCCGAAGCTTCACTTCAGGTTTACTGTATCCCTCTGACCTTCTTATTGACGATGAAACACAGAAATTGCATCGGAGTTAAATACAAAAGGCACAATGCTGACTTAAGTACAAGAAGACTGACTCTTCTTACAGTCTATGTTTTGAACCCTTCCTGTGACTCTAGTTATAGATTCCGATGCTTCACTTCAGGTATACTTTATCCCTCTGACCTTCATATTGACGATGAAACACAGAAATTGCATCGGAATTAAATACAAAAGGCACTATGCCGACTTAAGTAAAAGAAATCTGACTCTTCTTACTGTCTATGCTTTGATCCATTCCAGTTACACTCGTTATTGATTCCGATGCTTCACTTCAGGTTTTCTGTATCCCTCTGACCTTCTTGTTGACGATGAAACATAGAAATTGCATCGGAATTAAATGGAAAAGGAACAATGCCGACTTAAGTACAAGAAAACTGACTCTTCTTACTGTCTATGTTTTGAACCATTCCTGTGACACTAGTTATAGGTTCTGATGCTTCACTTCAGGTTTACTGTATCCCTCTGACCTTCTTATTGACGATGAAACACAGAAATGGCATCGGAATTAAATAGAAAATGCACAATGCCGACTTAAGTACAAGAAAACTGACTCTTCTTACTGTCTATGAATTGAATCATTCCTGTGACACTAAATATAGATTCCCATGCTTCACTTCAGGTTTGCTGTATTCCTCCGACCTTCCTATTGATGATGAACCACAGAAATTGCATCGGAATTAAAAACAAAAAGCACAATGCCGACTTAAGTACAAGAAAACTGACTCTTCTTACTGTCTATGTTTTGAACCATTCCTGTGACATTTGTTATACATTCCGATGCTTCACTTCAGGTTTACTGTATACCTGTGACCTTCTTATTGACGATGAAACATAGAAATTGCATCGGAATTAAATAGAAAAGGAACAATGCCGACTTAAGTACAAGAAAACAGATTCTTCTTACTGTCTATGTTTTGAACCATTCCTGTGACACTAGTTATAGATTCCGATGCTTCACTTCAGGTTTACTGTATCCCTATGACCTTCTTATTGACGATGAAACACAGAAATTGAGTCGGAATTGAATAGAAAAGGCACATTGCCGAATTAAGTACAAGAAAACTGACTCTACTTACTTTCTATAATTTGACCCATTCCTGTGACATTAAATATTGATTCCGATGCTTCACTTCAGGTTTACTGTATCCCTCTGACCTTCATCTTGACGATGAAACACAGAAATTGCATCGGAATTAAATACAAAAGGCACAATGCCGACTTAAGTACAAGAAAACTGACTCTTCTTACTCTCTATGTTTGAACCATTCCTGTGACACTAGTTATAGATTCCAATGCTTCACTTCAGGTTTAGTGTATGCCTCTGAACTTCTTATTGACGATGAAACACAGAAATTGAATCGGAATTAAATACAAAAGACACAATGCCGACTTATGTACAAGAAAATTGACTCTTCTTACTGTCAATGTTTTGAACCATTCCTGTGACACTAGTTATAGATTCCGATGCTTCACTTCAGGTGTACTGTATCCCTCTGACCTTCTTATTGACGATGAAACACAGAAATTGCATCGGAGATAAATACAAAATGCACAATGCCGACTTAAGTACAAGAAAACTGACTCTTCTTACAGTCTATGTTTTGAACCATTCCGGTGACACTAGTTATAGATTCCGATGCTTCACTTCAGGTTTACTGTATCCCTCTGACCTTCATATTGTTGATGAAACACAGAACTTGCATCGGAATTAAATACAAAAGGAACAATGCCGACTTAAGTACAAGAAAACTGACTCTTCTTACTGTCTATGTTTTGAACCATTCCTGTGACACTAGTTATAGATTCCGAAGCTTCACTTCAGGTTTACTGTACCCCTCTGACCTTCTTATTGACGATGAAACACAGAAATTGCATCGGAGGTAAATACAAAAGGCACAATGCTGACTTAAGTACAAGAAGACTGACTCTTCTTACAGTCTATGTTTTGAACCATTCCTGTGACACTAGTTATAGATTCCGATGCTTCACTTCAGGTATACTTTATCCCTCTGACCTTCATATTGACGATGAAACACAGAAATTGCATCGGAATTAAATACAAAAGGCACTATGCCGACTTAAGTAAAAGAAAACTGACTCTTCTTACTGTCTATGCTTTGATCCATTCCTGTGACACTCGTTATTGATTCCGATGCTTCACTTCAGGTTTTCTGTATCCCTCTGACCTTCTTGTTGACGATGAAACATAGAAATAGCATCGAAAATAAATGGAAAAGGAACAATGCCGACTTAAGTACAAGAAAACTGACTCTTCTTACTGTCTATGTTTTGATAGATTCCTGTGACTCTAGTTATAGATTCCGATGCTTCACTTCGGGTTTACTGTATCCCTCTGACATTCTTATTGACTATGAAACACAGAAATTGCATCGGAGTTTAATACAAAATGCACAATGCCGACTTAAGTACAAGAAGACTGACTCCTCTTACTGCCTATATTTTGAACCATTCATGTGACACTAATTATAGATTCCTATGCTTCACTTCAGGTATACTTTATCCCTCTGACCTTCTTATAGACGATGAAACCCAGAAATTGCATCGGAAGTAAATACAAAAGGCACAATGCCGACTTATGTACAAGAAAACTGACTCTTCTTACTGTCTATGTTTGAACCATTCATGTGACACTAATTATAGATTCCGATGTTTTAATCCAGGTTTACTGTATCCCTCTGACCTTCTTATTGACGATGAATCACAGAAATTGCTTCGGAATTAAATACAAAAGGCACTATGCCGACTTAAGTAGAAGAAAACTGACTCTTCTTACTGTCTATGCTTTGATCCATTCCCGTGACACTCGTTATAGATTCCGATGCTTCATTTCAGGTTTTCTGTATCCCTCTGACCTTCTTGTTGACGATGAAACATAGAAATTGCATCGGAATTAAATGGAAAAGGAACAATGCCGACTTAAGTACAAGAAAACTGACTCTTCTTACTGTCTATGTTTTGAACCATTCCTGTGACACTAGTTATAGATTCTGATGCTTCACTTCAGGTTTACTGTATCCCTCCGACCTTCTTATTGACGATGAAACACAGAAATGGCGTCGGAATTGAATAGAAAATGCACAATGCCGACTTAAGTACAAGAAAACTGACTCTTCTTACTGTCTATGAATTGAACCATTCCTGTGACACTAAATATAGATTCCGATGCTTCACTTCAGGTTTGCTGTATCCCTCTGACCTTCTTATTGATGATGAACCACAGAAATTGCATCGGAATTAAATACAACAAGCACAATGAGGACTTAAGTACAAGAAAACTGCTTCTTCTTACTGTCTATGTTTTGAACCATTCCTGTGACACTTGTTATACATTCCGATGCTTCACTTCAGGTTTACTGTATCCCAGTGACCTTCTTATTGACGATGAAACACAGAAATTGCGTCGGAATTAAATAGAAAAGGCACATTGCCGAATTAAGTACAAGAAAACTGACTCTACTTACTGTCTATATTTTGAACCATTCCTGTGACACTAAATATTGATTCCGATGCTTCACTTCAGGTTTACTGTATCCCTCTGACCTTCTTATTGACGATGAAACACAGAAATAGCATCGGAATTAAATACAAAAGGCACAATGCCGACTTAAGTACAAGAAAACTGACTCTTCTTACTCTCTATGTTTGAACCATTCCTTTGACACTAGTAATAGATTCCGATGCTTCACTTCAGGTTTAGTGTATCCCTCTGACCTTCTTATTGACGATGAAACACAGAAATTGTTCGGAATTAAATACAAAAGGCACAATGCCGTCTTATGTACCGGAAAACTGACTCTTCTTACTGTCTATGTTTTGAACCATTCCTGTGACACTAGTTATAGATTCCGATGCTTCACTTCAGGTATACTTTATCCCTCTGACCTTCATATTGACGATGAAACACAGAAATTGCATCGGAATTAAATACAAAAGGCACTATGCCGACTTAAGTAAAAGAAATCTGACTCTTCTTACTGTCTATGCTTTGATCCATTCCTGTTACACTCGTTATTGATTCCGATGCTTCACTTCAGGTTTTCTGTATCCCTCTGACCTTCTTGTTGACGATGAAACATAGAAATTGCATCGGAATTAAATGGAAAAGGAACAATGCCGACTTAAGTACAAGAAAACTGACTCTTCTTACTGTCTATGTTTTGAACCATTCCTGTGACACTAGTTATAGGTTCTGATGCTTCACTTCAGGTTTACTGTATCCCTCTGACCTTCTTATTGACGATGAAACACAGAAATGGCATCGGAATTAAATAGAAAATGCACAATGCCGACTTAAGTACAAGAAAACTGACTCTTCTTACTGTCTATGAATTGAATCATTCCTGTGACACTAAATATAGATTCCCATGCTTCACTTCAGGTTTGCTGTATTCCTCCGACCTTCCTATTGATGATGAACCACAGAAATTGCATCGGAATTAAAAACAAAAAGCACAATGCCGACTTAAGTACAAGAAAACTGACTCTTCTTACTGTCTATGTTTTGAACCATTCCTGTGACATTTGTTATACATTCCGATGCTTCACTTCAGGTTTACTGTATACCTGTGACCTTCTTATTGACGATGAAACATAGAAATTGCATCGGAATTAAATAGAAAAGGAACAATGCCGACTTAAGTACAAGAAAACAGATTCTTCTTACTGTCTATGTTTTGAACCATTCCTGTGACACTAGTTATAGATTCCGATGCTTCACTTCAGGTTTACTGTATCCCTATGACCTTCTTATTGACGATGAAACACAGAAATTGAGTCGGAATTGAATAGAAAAGGCACATTGCCGAATTAAGTACAAGAAAACTGACTCTACTTACTTTCTATATTTTGACCCATTCCTGTGACATTAAATATTGATTCCGATGCTTCACTTCAGGTTTACTGTATCCCTCTGACCTTCATCTTGACGATGAAACACAGAAATTGCATCGGAATTAAATACAAAAGGCACAATGCCGACTTAAGTACAAGAAAACTGACTCTTCTTACTCTCTATGTTTGAACCATTCCTGTGACACTAGTTATAGATTCCAATGCTTCACTTCAGGTTTAGTGTATGCCTCTGAACTTCTTATTGACGATGAAACACAGAAATTGAATCGGAATTAAATACAAAAGACACAATGCCGACTTATGTACAAGAAAATTGACTCTTCTTACTGTCAATGTTTTGAACCATTCCTGTGACACTAGTTATAGATTCCGATGCTTCACTTCAGGTGTACTGTATCCCTCTGACCTTCATATTGACGATGAAACACAGAAATTGCATCGGAGATAAATACAAAATGCACAATGCCGACTTAAGTACAAGAAAACTGACTCTTCTTACAGTCTATGTTTTGAACCATTCCGGTGACACTAGTTATAGATTCCGATGCTTCACTTCAGGTTTACTGTATCCCTCTGACCTTCTTATTGTTGATGAAACACAGAACTTGCATCGGAATTAAATACAAAAGGAACAATGCCGACTTAAGTACAAGAAAACTGACTCTTCTTACTGTCTATGTTTTGAACCATTCCTGTGACACTAGTTATAGATTCCGAAGCTTCACTTCAGGTTTACTGTACCCCTCTGACCTTCTTATTGACGATGAAACACAGAAATTGCATCGGAGGTAAATACAAAAGGCACAATGCTGACTTAAGTACAAGAAGACTGACTCTTCTTACAGTCTATGTTTTGAACCATTCCTGTGACACTAGTTATAGATTCCGATGCTTCACTTCAGGTATACTTTATCCCTCTGACCTTCATATTGACGATGAAACACAGAAATTGCATCGGAATTAAATACAAAAGGCACTATGCCGACTTAAGTAAAAGAAAACTGACTCTTCTTACTGTCTATGCTTTGATCCATTCCTGTGACACTCGTTATTGATTCCGATGCTTCACTTCAGGTTTTCTGTATCCCTCTGACCTTCTTGTTGACGATGAAACATAGAAATAGCATCGAAAATAAATGGAAAAGGAACAATGCCGACTTAAGTACAAGAAAACTGACTCTTCTTACTGTCTATGTTTTGATAGATTCCTGTGACTCTAGTTATAGATTCCGATGCTTCACTTCGGGTTTACTGTATCCCTCTGACATTCTTATTGACTATGAAACACAGAAATTGCATCGGAGTTAAATACAAAATGCACAATGCCGACTTAAGTACAAGAAGACTGACTCCTCTTACTGCCTATATTTTGAACCATTCATGTGACACTAATTATAGATTCCTATGCTTCACTTCAGGTATACTTTATCCCTCTGACCTTCTTATAGACGATGAAACCCAGAAATTGCATCGGAAGTAAATACAAAAGGCACAATGCCGACTTATGTACAAGAAAACTGACTCTTCTTACTGTCTATGTTTGAACCATTCATGTGACACTAATTATAGATTCCGATGTTTTAATCCAGGTTTACTGTATCCCTCTGACCTTCTTATTGACGATGAATCACAGAAATTGCTTCGGAATTAAATACAAAAGGCACTATGCCGACTTAAGTAGAAGAAAACTGACTCTTCTTACTGTCTATGCTTTGATCCATTCCCGTGACACTCGTTATAGATTCCGATGCTTCATTTCAGGTTTTCTGTATCCCTCTGACCTTCTTGTTGACGATGAAACATAGAAATTGCATCGGAATTAAATGGAAAAGGAACAATGCCGACTTAAGTACAAGAAAACTGACTCTTCTTACTGTCTATGTTTTGAACCATTCCTGTGACACTAGTTATAGATTCTGATGCTTCACTTCAGGTTTACTGTATCCCTCCGACCTTCTTATTGACGATGAAACACAGAAATGGCGTCGGAATTGAATAGAAAATGCACAATGCCGACTTAAGTACAAGAAAACTGACTCTTCTTACTGTCTATGAATTGAACCATTCCTGTGACACTAAATATAGATTCCGATGCTTCACTTCAGGTTTGCTGTATCCCTCTGACCTTCTTATTGATGATGAACCACAGAAATTGCATCGGAATGAAATACAACAAGCACAATGAGGACTTAAGTACAAGAAAACTGCTTGTTCTTACTGTCTATGTTTTGAACCATTCCTGTGACACTTGTTATACATTCCGATGCTTCACTTCAGGTTTACTGTATCCCAGTGACCTTCTTATTGACGATGAAACACAGAAATTGCGTCGGAATTAAATAGAAAAGGCACATTGCCGAATTAAGTACAAGAAAACTGACTCTACTTACTGTCTATATTTTGAACCATTCCTGTGACACTAAATATTGATTCCGATGCTTCACTTCAGGTTTACTGTATCCCTCTGACCTTCTTATTGACGATGAAACACAGAAATAGCATCGGAATTAAATACAAAAGGCACAATGCCGACTTAAGTACAAGAAAACTGACTCTTCTTACTCTCTATGTTTGAACCATTCCTTTGACACTAGTAATAGATTCCGATGCTTCACTTCAGGTTTAGTGTATCCCTCTGACCTTCTTATTGACGATGAAACACAGAAATTGTTCGGAATTAAATACAAAAGGCACAATGCCGTCTTATGTACCGGAAAACTGACTCTTCTTACTGTCTATGTTTTGAACCATTCCTGTGACACTAGTTATAGATTCCGATGCTTCACTTCAGGTATACTTTATCCCTCTGACCTTCATATTGACGATGAAACACAGAAATTGCATCGGAATTAAATACAAAAGGCACTATGCCTACTTAAGTAAAAGAAAACTGACTCTTCTTACTGTCTATGCTTTGATCCATTCCTGTGACACTCGTTATTGATTCCGATGCTTCACTTCAGGTTTTCTGTATTCCTCTGACCTTCTTATTGACGATGAAACACAGAAATTGCATCGGAATTAAATACAATAGGCACAATGCCAACTTAAGCACAAGAAAACTGACTCTTCTTACTGTCTATGTTCTGAACCATTCCTTTGACACTAGTTATAGATTCCGATGCTTCACTTCAGGTTTACTGTATCCCTCTGACCTTCTTATTGTTGATGAAACACAGAAATTGCATCGGAATTAAATACAAAAGGAACAATGCCGACTTAAGTACAAGAAAACTGACTCATCTTACTGTCTATGTTTTGAACCATTCCTGTGACACTAGTTATGGATTCCGAAGCTTCACTTCAGGTTTACTGTATCCCTCTGACCTTCTTATTGACGATGAAA
Organism: Schistocerca serialis cubense; assembly: GCF_023864345.2. Lineage (NCBI taxonomy): Eukaryota > Metazoa > Arthropoda > Insecta > Orthoptera > Acrididae > Schistocerca > Schistocerca serialis. The sequence goes on from NC_064647.1 coordinate 30,188,458, forward strand.
CACAGAAATTGCATCGGAGTTAAATACAAAAGGCACAATGCAGACTTAAGTACAAGGAGACTGACCCTTCTTACAGTCTATGTTTTGAACCATTCCTGTGACACTAGTTATAGATTCCGATGCTTCACTTCAGGTATACTTTATCCCTCTGACCTTCATATTGACGATGAATTATAGAAATTGCATCGGAATTAAATACAAAAGGCACTATGCCGACTTAAGTAAAAGAAAACTGACTCTTCTTACTGTCTATGCTTTGATCCATTCCTGTGACACTCGTTATTGATTCCGATGCTTCACTTCAGGTTTTCTGTATCCCTCTGACCTTCTTGTTGACGATGAAACATAGAAATTGCATCGGAATTATATGGAAAAGGAACAATGCCGACTTAAGTACAAGAAAACTGACTCTTCTTACTGTCTATGTTTTGAACCATTCCTGTGACACTAGTTATAGGTTCTGATGCTTCACTTCAGGTTTACTGTATCCCTCTGACCTTCTTATTGACGATGAAACACAGAAATGGCATCGGAATTAAGTAGAAAATGCACAATGCCGACTTAAGTACAAGAAAACTGACTCTTCTTACTGTCTATGAATTGAATCATTCCTGTGACACTAAATATAGATTCCGATGCTTCACTTCAGGTTTGCTGTATTCCTCCGACCTTCCTATTGATGATGAACCACAGAAATTGCATCGGAATTAAAAACAAAAAGCACAATGCCGACTTAAGTACAAGAAAACTGACTCTTCTTACTGTCTATGTTTTGAACCATTCCTGTGACACTTGTTATACATTCCGATGCTTCACTTCAGGTTTACTGTATACCTGTGACCTTCTTATTGACGATGAAACATAGAAATTGCATCGGAATTAAATAGAAAAGGAACAATGCCGACTTAAGTACAAGAAAACTGACTCTTCTTACTGTCTATGTTTTGAACCATTCCTGTGACACTAGTTATAGATTCCGATGCTTCACTTCAGGTTCACTGTTTCCCTCTGACCTCCTTATGACGATGTAACACTGAAATTGCATCGGAATTAAATACAAGAGGCACAATGTCAACTTAAGTACAAGAAAACTGACTCTTCTTACTGTCTTTATTTTGAACATTTCCTGTGACAGTAGTTATAGATTCCGATGCTCCACTTCAGGTTTACTGTAACCCTCTGACCTTCTTATTGACGATGAAACACAGAAATTGCATCGGAATTAAATACAAAAGGCACAACGCCGTCTTAAGTACAAGAAAACTGACTCTTCTTACTGTCTATGTTTTGAAAGATTCCTGTGACTCTAGTTATAGATTCCGATGCTTCACTTCAGGTTTACTGTATCCCTCTGACCTTCTTATTGACGATGAAACACAGAAATTGCATCGGAATTAAATACAAAAGGCACAACGCCGTCTTAAGTACAAGAAAACTGACTCTTCTTACTGTCTATGTTTTGAAAGATTCCTGTGACTCTAGTTATAGATTCCGATGCTTCACTTCAGGTTTACTGTATCCCTCTGACCTTCTTATTGACGATGAAACACAGAAATTGCATCGGAGTTAAATACAAAATGCACAATGCCGACTTAAGTACAAGAAGACTGACTCCTCTTACTGCCTATGTTTAGAACCATTCATGTGACACTAATTATAGATTCCTATGCTTCACTTCAGGTATACTTTATCCCTCTGACCTTCTTATTGACGATGAAACCCAGAAATTGCATCGGAAGTAAATACAAAAGGCACAATGCCGACTTATGTACAAGAAAACTGACTCTTCTTAATGTCTATGTTTGAACCATTCATGTGACACTAATTATAGATTCCGATGTTTTACTCCAGGTTTACTGTATCCCTCTGACCTTCTTATTGACGATGAACCACAGAAATTGCTTCGGAATTAAATACAAAAGGCACTATGCCGACTTAAGTAGAAGAAAACTGACTCTTCTTACTGTCTATGCTTTGATCCATTCCCGTGACACTCGTTCTAGATTCCGATGCTTCACTTCACGTTTTCTGTATCCCTCTCACCTTCTTGTTGACGATGAAACATAGAAATTGCATCGGAATTAAATGGAAAACGAACAATGCCGACATAAGTACAAGAAAACTGACTCTTCTTACTGTCTATGTTTTCAACCATTCCTGTGACACTAGTTATAGATTCTGATGCTTCACTTCAGGTTTACTGTATCCCTCCGACCTTCTTATTGACGATGAAACACAGAAATGGCGTCGGAATTGAATAGAAAATGCACAATGCCGACTTAAGTACAAGAAAACTGACTCTTCTTACTGTCTATGAATTGAACCATTCCTGTGACACAAAATATAGATTCCGATGCTTCACTTCAGGTTTGCTGTATCCCTCTGACCTTCTTATTGATGATGAACCACAGAAATTGCATCGGAATTAAATACAAAAAGCACAATGCCGACTTAAGTACAAGAAAACTGCTTCTTCTTACTGTCTATGTTTTGAACCATTCCTGTGACACTTGTTATACATTCCGATGCTTCACTTCAGGTTTACTGTATCCCAGTGACCTTCTTATTGACGATGAAACACAGAAATTGCGTCGGAATTAAATAGAAAAGGCACATTGCCGAATTAAGTACAAGAAAACTGACTCTACTTACTGTCTATTTTTTGAACCATTCCTGTGACACTAAATATTGATTCCGATGCTTCACTTCAGGTTTTCTGTATCCCTCTGACCTTCTTGTTGACGATGAAACATAGAAATTGCATCGGAATTAAATGGAAAAGGAACAATGCCGACTTAAGTACAAGAAAGCTGTCTCTTCTTACTGTCTATGTTTTCAACCATTCCTGTGACACTAGTTATAGATTCTGATGCTTCACTTCAGGTTTACTGTATCCCTCCGACCTTCTTATTGACGATGAAAGACAGAAATGGCGTCGGAATTGAATAGAAAATGCACAATGCTGACTTAAGTACAAGAAAACTGACTCTTCTTACTGTCTATGAATTGAACCAGTCCTGTGACACTAAATATAGATTCCGATGCTTCACTTCAGGTTTGCAGTATCCCTCTGACCTTCTTATTGATGATGAACCACAGAAATTGCATCGGAATTAAATACAAAAAGCACAATGCCGACTTAAGTACACGAAAACTGCTTCTTCTTACTGTCTATGTTTTGAACCATTCCTGTGACACTTGTTATTCATTCCGATGCTTCACTTCAGGTTTACTGTATCCCAGTGACCTTCTTATTGACGATGAAACACATAAATTGCGTCGGAATTAAATAGAAAAGGCACATTGCCGAATTAAGTACAAGAAAACTGACTCTACTTACTGTCTATATTTTGAACCATTCCTGTGACACTAAATATTGATTCCGATGCTTCACTTCAGGTTTACTGTATCCCTCTGACCTTCTTATTGACGATGAAACAAAGAAATTGCATCGGAATTAAATACAAAAGGCACAATGCCGACTTAAGTACAAGAAAACTGACTCTTCTTACTCTCTATGTTTGAACCATTCCTTTGACACTAGTTATAGATTCCGATGCTTCACTTCAGGTTTAGTGTATCCCTCTGACCTTCTTATTGACGATGAAACACAGAAATTGTTCGGAATTAAATACAAAAGGCACAATGCCGTCTTATGTACCGGAAAACTGACTCTTCTTACTGTCTATGTTTTGAACCATTCCTGTGACACTAGTTATAGATTCCGATGCTTCACTTCAGGTGTACTGTCTCCCTCTGACCTTCTTATTGACGATGAAACACAGAAATTGCATCGGAGTTAAATACAAAAGGCACAATGCCGACTCAAGTACAAGAAAACTGACACTTCTTACAGTCTATGTTTGAACCATTCCGGTGACACTATTTATAGATTCCGATGCTTCACTTCAGGTTTACTGTATCCCTCTGACCTTCTTATTGAGGATGAAATACAGATATTGCATCTGAATGAAATACAAATGGAACAATGACAACTTAAGAACAAGAAAACTGACTCTTCTTACTGTCTATGTTTTGAACCATTCCTGTGACACTAGTTACAGATTCCGATGCTTCTCTTCAGGTTTACTGTATTCCTCTGACATTCTTATTGACGATGAAACACAGAAATTGCATCGGAATTAAATACAAAAGGCACAATGCCGACTTAAGTACAAGAAAACTGACTCTTCTTACTGTCTATGTTTTGAACCATTCCTGTGACACTAGTTATAGATTCCGATGCTTCACTTCAGGTTCACTGTTTCCCTCTGACCTCCTTATTGACGATGATACACTGAAATTGCATCGGAATTAAATACAAGAGGCACAATGTCGACTTAAGTACAAGAAAACTGACTCTTCTTACTGTCTTTGTTTTGAACCATTCCTGTGACATTAGTTATAGATTCCGATGCTCCACTTCAGGTTTACTGTAACCCTCTGACCTTCTTATTGACGATGAAACACAGAAACTGCATCGAAATTAAATACAAAAGGCACAACGCCGTCTTAAGTACAAGAAAACTGACTCTTCTTACTGTCTATGTTTTGAAAGATTCCTGTGACTCTAGTTATAGATTGCGATGCTTCACTTCAGGTTTTCTGTATCCCTCTGACCTTCTTATTGACGATGAAACACAGAAATGGCGTCGGAATTGAATAGAAAATGCACAATGCCGACTTAAGTACAAGAAAACTGACTCTTCTTACTGTCTATGAATTGAACCATTCCTGTGACACTAAATATAGATTCCGATGCTTCACTTCAGGTTTGCTGTATCCCTCTGACCTTCTTATTGATGATGAACCACAGAAATTGCATCGGAATTAAATACAAAAAGCACAATGCCGACTTAAGTACAAGAAAACTGCTTCTTCTTACTGTCTATGTTTTGAACCATTCCTGTGACACTTGTTATACATTCCGATGCTTCACTTCAGGTTTACTGTATCCCAGTGACCTTCTTATTGACGATGAAACACAGAAATTGCGTCGGAATTAAATAGAAAAGGCACATTGCCGAATTAAGTACAAGAAAACTGACTCTACTTACTGTCTATATTTTGAACCATTCCTGTGACACTAAATATTGATTCCGATGCTTCACTTCAGGTTTACTGTATCCCTCTAACCTTCTTATTGACGATGAAACACAGAAATTGCATCGGAATTAAATACAAAAGGCAAAATGCCGACTTAAGTACAAGAAAACTGACTCTTCTTACTCTCTATGTTTGAACCATTCCTTTGACACTAGTTATAGATTCCGATGCTTCACTTCAGGTTTAGTGTATCCCTCTGACCTTCTTATTGACGATGAAACACAGAAACTGTTCGGAATTAAATACAAAAGGCACAATGCCGTCTTATGTACCGGGAAACTGACTGTTCTTACTGTCTATGTTTTGAACCATTCCTGTGACACTAGTTATAGATTCCGATGCTTCACTTCAGGTGTACTGTATCCCTCTGACCTTCTTATTGACGATGAAACACAGAAATTTCATCGGAGTTATATACAAAAGGCACAATGCCGACTTAAGTAGAAGAAAACTGACTCTTCTTATTGTCTATGTTTTGAACCATTCCTGTGACACTAGTTATAGATTCCAATGCTTCACTTCAGTTTTACTGTATCCCTCTGACCTTCATATTGACGTTGAAACATAGAAATTGCATAGGAATTAAATAGAAAAGGAACAATGCCGACTTAAGTACAAGAAAACTGACTCTTCTTACTGTCTATGTTTTGAACCATTCCTGTGAACCTAGTTATAGATGCCGATACTTCACTTCAGGTTAACTGTATCCCTCAGACCTCCTTATTGACTATGAAACACAGACATTGCGTCGGAATTAAATAGAAAAGGCACAATGCCGAATTAAGTACAAGAAAACTTACTCTTCGTACTGTCTATGCTTTGAACCATTCCTGTGACACTAAATATTGATTCCGAATCTTCACTTCAGGTTTACTGTATCCCTCTGACCTTCTTATTGACGATGAAACACAGATATTGCATCGGAGTTAAATACAAAATGCATAATGCCGAAATAAGTACAAGAAAACTGACTCTTCGTACTGTCTATGTTTTGAACCATTCCTGTGACACTAAATATTGATTCCAAAGCTTCACTTCAGGTGTACTGTATCCCTCTGACCTTCTTATTGACGATGAAACACAGAAATTGCATCGGAATTAAATACATAAAGCACAATGCCGACTTAAGTACAAGAAAACTGACTCTTCTTACGGTCTATGCTTTGAACCATTCATGTGACGCTAGTTATAGATTCCGATGCTTCACTTCAGGTTTACTGTATCCCTCTCACCTTCTTGTTGACGATGAAACACAGAAATTGCATCGGAATTAAATACAAAAGGCACAATGCCGACTTCTGTACAAGATATCTGACTCTTCTTACTGTCTATGTTTTAAACCATTCCTGTAACACTAGTTATAGATTCCGATGCTTCACGTCAGGTTTACTGTACTCTCTGACGATCTTATTGACGATGAAACACGAAAATTGCATCGAAATTAAATACAAAAGGCATAATGCCGACTTAAGTGCAAGAAAACTGACTCTTCTTACTGTCTATGTTTTGAACCATTCCTGTGACACTAGTTATAGATTCCGATGCTTCACTTCAGGTTTACTGTATCCCTCTGACCTTCTTATTGACGATGAAACACAGAAATTGCATCGGAGTTAAATACAAAAGGCACAATGCTGACTTAAGTACAAGAAGACTGACTCTTCTTGCAGTCTATGTTTTGAACCATTCCTATGACACTAGTTATAGCTTCCGATGCTTCACTTCAGGTTTACTGTATCCCTCTGACCTTCTTGTTGACGATGATACACAGATATTGCATCGGAATTAAATACAAATGGCACAATGACGACTTAAGTACAAGAAAACGGACTCTTCTTACTGTCAATGTTTTGAACCATTCGTGTGACACTAGTTATAGATTCCGATGCTTCACTTCAGGTTAACTGTATTCCTCTGACCTTCTTATTGACGATGAACACAGGAATTGCGTCGGAATTAAATACAAAAGGCCCAATGCCGACTTAAGTACAAGTAAACTGACTCTTCTTTCTGTCTATGTTTTGAACCATTCCTGTGACACTAGTTATAGATTCCGATGCTTCACTTCAGATTTACTGTATCTCTCTGACCTTCGTATTGACGATGAAACACAGAAATTGCATCGGAATTAAATACAAAAGGCACAATGCCGACATAAGTACAAGAAAACAGACTCTTCTTACAGTCAATGTTTTGTACCATTCCTGTGACACTAGTTATAGATGCCGATGCTTCACTTCAGGTTTACTGTATCCCTCTGACCTTCTTGTTGATGATGAAACACAGATATTGCATCGGAATTAAATACAAAAGGCACAATGCCGACTTAAGTAGAAGTAAACTGACTCTTCTTACTGCCTATGTTTTGAACCATTCCTGTGACAGTAGTTACAGATTCCGATGCCTCACTTCAGGTTTACTGTATCCCTCTGACCTTCTTATTGACGATGAAACACAGAAATTGCATCGGAATTAAATACAAAAGGCACAATGCCGACTTAAGTAAAAGAAAATTGACTCTTCTTACTGTCTATGTTTTGAACCATTCATGTGACACTAATTATAGATTCCTATGCTTCACTTCAGGTATACTTTATCCCTCTGACCTTCTTATTGACGATGAAACACAGAAATTGCATCGGAATTAAATACAAAAGGCATAATGCCGAATTAAGTACAAGAAAACTGACTCTTCGTACTGTCTATGTTTTGAACCATTCCTGTGACACTAAATATTGATTCCAAAGCTTCACTTCAGGTGTACTGTATCCCTCTGACCTTCTTATTGACGATGAATCACAGAAATTCCATCGGAATTAAATACAAAAAGCACAATGCCGACTTAAGTACAAGAAAACTGACTCTTCTTCCTGTCTATGCTTTGAACCATTCATGTGACGCTAGTTATAGATTCCTATGCTTCACTTCAGGTTTACTGTATCCCTCTCACCTTCTTGTTGACGATGAAACACAGAAATTGCATCGGAATTAAATACAAAAGGCACAATGCTGACTTATGTTCAAGATAACTGACTCTTCTTACTGTCTATGTTTTAAACCATTCCTGTAACACTAGTTATAGATTCCGATGCTTCACTTCAGGTTTACTGTACCCTCTGACGATCTTATTGACGATGAAACACAGATATTGCATCGGAATTAAATACAAATGGCACAATGACGACTTAAGTACAAGAAAACGGACTCTTCTTACTGTCAATGTTTTGAACCATTCGTGTGACACTAGGTATAGATTCCGATGCTTCACTTCAGGTTAACTGTATTCCTCTGACCTTCTTATTGACGATGAAACACAGAAAATGCTTCGGAATTAAATACAAAAGGCACAATGCCGACTTAAGTACAAGTAAACTGACTCTTCTTTCTGTCTATGTTTAGAACCATTCCTGTGACACTAGTTATAGATTCCGATGCTTCACTTCAGATTTACTGTATCCCTCTGACCTTCGTATTGACGATGAAACACAGAAATTGAATCGGAATTAAATACAAAAGACACAATGCCGACTTATGTACAAGAAATTTGACTCTTCTTACTGTCAATGTTTTGAACCATTCCTGTGACACTAGTTATAGATTCCGATGCTTCACTTCAGGTGTACTGTATCCCTCTGACCTTCTTATTGACGATGAAACACAGAAATTGAATCGGACATAAATACAAAATGCACAATGCCGACTTAAGTACAAGAAAACTGACTCTTCTTACAGTCTATGTTTTGAACCATTCCGGTGACACTAGTTATAGATTCCGATGCTTCACTTCAGGTTTACTGTATCCCTCTGACCTTCTTATTGTTGATGAAACACAGAACTTGCATCGGAATTAAATACAAAAGGAAGAATGCCGACTTAAGTACAAGAAAACTGACTCTTCTTACTGTCTATGTTTTGAACCATTCCTGTGACACTAGTTATAGATTCCGAAGCTTCACTTCAGGTTTACTGTATCCCTCTGACCTTCTTATTGACGATGAAACACAGATATTGCATCGGAGGTAAATACAAAAGGCACAATGCTGACTTAAGTACAAGAAGACTGACTCTTCTTACAGTCTATGTTTTGAACCATTCCTGTGACACTAGTTATAGATTCCGATGCTTCACTTCAGGTATACTTTATCCCTCTGACCTTCATATTGACGATGAAACACAGAAATTGCATCGGAATTAAATACAAAAGGCACTATGCCGACTTAAGTAAAAGAAAACTGACTCTTCTTACTGTCTATGCTTTGATCCATTCCTGTGACACTCGTTATTGATTCCGATGCTTCACTTCAGGTTTTCTGTATCCCTCTGACCTTCTTGTTGACGATGAAACATAGAAATAGCATCGAAAATAAATGGAAAAGGAACAATGCCGACTTAAGTACAAGAAAACTGACTCTTCTTACTGTCTATGTTTTGATAGATTCCTGTGACTCTAGTTATAGATTCCGATGCTTCACTTCGGGTTTACTGTATCCCTCTGACCTTCTTATTGACTATGAAACACAGAAATTGCATCGGAGTTAAATACAAAATGCACAATGCCGACTTAAGTACAAGAAGACTGACTCCTCTTACTGCCTATATTTTGAACCATTCATGTGACACTAATTATAGATTCCTATGCTTCACTTCAGGTATACTTTATCCCTCTGACCTTCTTATAGACGATGAAACCCAGAAATTGCATCGGAAGTAAATACATAAGGCACAATGCCGACTTATGTACAAGAAAACTGACTCTTCTTACTGTCTATGTTTGAACCATTCATGTGACACTAATTATAGATTCCGATGTTTTACTCCAGGTTTACTGTATCCCTCTGACCTTCTTATTGACGATGAATCACAGAAATTGCTTCGGAATTAAATACAAAAGGCACTATGCCGACTTAAGTAGAAGAAAACTGACTCTTCTTACTGTCTATGCTTTGATCCATTCCCGTGACACTCGTTATAGATTCCGATGCTTCATTTCAGGTTTTCTGTATCCCTCTGACCTTCTTGTTGACGATGAAACATAGAAATTGCATCGGAATTAAATGGAAAAGGAACAATGCCGACTTAAGTACAAGAAAATTGACTCTTCTTACTGTCTATGTTTCGAACCATTCCTGTGACACTAGTTATAGATTCTGATGCTTCACTTCAGGTTTACTGTATCCCTCCGACCTTCTTATTGACGATGAAACACAGAAATGGCGTCGGAATTGAATAGAAAATGCACAATGCCGACTTAAGTACAAGAAAACTGACTCTTCTTACTGTCTATGAATTGAACCATTCCTGTGACACTAAATATAGATTCCGATGCTTCACTTCAGGTTTGCTGTATCCCTCTGACCTTCTTATTGATGATGAACCACAGAAATTGCATCGGAATTAAATACAACAAGCACAATGCCGACTTAAGTACAAGAAAACTGCTTCTTCTTACTGTCTATGTTTTGAACCATTCCTGTGACACTTGTTATACATTCCGATGCTTCACTCCAGGTTTTTCTGTATCCCAGTGACCTTCTTATTGACGATGAAACACAGAAATTGCGTCGGAATTAAATAGAAAAGGCAGATTGCCGAATTAAGTACAAGAAAACTGACTCTACTTACTGTCTATATTTTGAACCATTCCTGTGACACTAAATATGGATTCCGATGCTTCACTTCAGGTTTACTGTATCCCTCTGACCTTCTTATTGACGATGAAACACAGAAATAGCATCGGAATTAAATACAAAAGGCACAATGCCGACTTAAGTACAAGAAAACTGACTCTTCTTACTCTCTATGTTTGAACCATTCCTTTGACACTAGTTATAGATTCCGATGCTTCACTTCAGGTTTAGTGTATCCCTCTGACCTTCTTATTGACGATGAAACACAGAAATTGTTCGGAATTAAATACAAAAGGCACAATGCCGTCTTATGTACCGGAAAACTGACTCTTCTTACTGTCTATGTTTTGAACCATTCCTGTGACACTAGTTATAGATTCCGATGCTTCACTTCAGGTATACTTTATCCCTCTGACCTTCATATTGACGATGAAACACAGAAATTGCATCGGAATTAAATACAAAAGGCACTATGCCTACTTAAGTAAAAGAAAACTGACTCTTCTTACTGTCTATGCTTTGATCCATTCCTGTGACACTCGTTATTGATTCCGATGCTTCACTTCAGGTTTTCTGTATTCCTCTGACCTTCTTATTGACGATGAAACACAGAAATTGCATCGGAATTAAATACAATAGGCACAATGCCAACTTAAGTACAAGAAAACTGACTCTTCTTACTGTCTATGTTCTGAACCATTCCTTTGACACTAGTTATAGATTCCGATGCTTCACTTCAGGTTTACTGTATCCCTCTGACCTTCTTATTGTTGATGAAACACAGAAATTGCATCGGAATTAAATACAAAAGGAACAATGCCGACTTAAGTACAAGAAAACTGACTCATCTTACTGTCTATGTTTTGAACCATTCCTGTGACACTAGTTATGGATTCCGAAGCTTCACTTCAGGTTTACTGTATCCCTCTGACCTTCTTATTGACGATGAAACACAGAAATTGCATCGGAGTTAAATACAAAAGGCACAATGCTGACTTAAGTACAAGAAGACTGACCCTTCTTACAGTCTATGTTTTGAACCATTCCTGTGACACTAGTTATAGATTCCGATGCTTCACTTCAGGTATACTTTATCCCTCTGACCTTCATATTGACGATGAATTATAGAAATTGCATCGGAATTAAATACAAAAGGCACTATGCCGACTTAAGTAAAAGAAAACTGACTCTTCTTACTGTCTATGCTTTGATCCATTCCTGTGACACTCGTTATTGATTCCGATGCTTCACTTCAGGTTTTCTGTATCCCTCTGACCTTCTTGTTGACGATGAAACATAGAAATTGCATCGGAATTAAATGGAAAAGGAACAATGCCGACTTAAGTACAAGAAAACTGACTCTTCTTACTGTCTATGCTTTGAACCATTCCTGTGACACTAGTTATAGGTTCTGATGCTTCACTTCAGGTTTACTGTATCCCTCTGACCTTCTTATTGACGATGAAACACAGAAATGGCATCGGAATTAAGTAGAAAATGCACAATGCCGACTTAAGTACAAGAAAACTGACTCTTCTTACTGTCTATGAATTGAATCATTCCTGTGACACTAAATATAGATTCCGATGCTTCACTTCAGGTTTGCTGTATTCCTCCGACCTTCCTATTGATGATGAACCACAGAAATTGCATCGGAATTAAAAACAAAAAGCACAATGCCGACTTAAGTACAAGAAAACTGACTCTTCTTACTGTCTATGTTTTGAACCATTCCTGTGACACTTGTTATACATTCCGATGCTTCACTTCAGGTTTACTGTATACCTGTGACCTTCTTATTGACGATGAAACATAGAAATTGCATCGGAATTAAATAGAAAAGGAACAATGCCGACTTAAGTACAAGAAAACTGACTCTTCTTACTGTCTATGTTTTGAACCATTCCTGTGACACTAGTTATAGATTCCGATGCTTCACTTCAGGTTCACTGTTTCCCTCTGACCTCCTTATGACGATGAAACACTGAAATTGCATCGGAATTAAATACAAGAGGCACAATGTCAACTTAAGTACAAGAAAACTGACTCTCCTTACTGTCTTTATTTTGAACATTTCCTGTGACAGTAGTTATAGATTCCGATGCTCCACTTCAGGTTTACTGTAACCCTCTGACCTTCTTATTGACGATGAAACACAGAAATTGCATCGGAATTAAATACAAAAGGCACAACGCCGTCTTAAGTACAAGAAAACTGACTCTTCTTACTGTCTATGTTTTGAAAGATTCCTGTGACTCTAGTTATAGATTCCGATGCTTCACTTCAGGTTTACTGTATCCCTCTGCACTTCTTATTGACGATGAAACACAGAAATTGCATCGGAATTAAATACAAAAGGCACAACGCCGTCTTAAGTACAAGAAAACTGACTCTTCTTACTGTCTATGTTTTGAAAGATTCCTGTGACTCTAGTTATAGATTCCGATGCTTCACTTCAGGTTTACTGTATCCCTCTGACCTTCTTATTGACGATGAAACACAGAAATTGCATCGGAGTTAAATACAAAATGCACAATGCCGACTTAAGTACAAGAAGACTGACTCCTCTTACTGCCTATGTTTTGAACCATTCATGTGACACTAATTATAGATTCCTATGCTTCACTTCAGGTATACTTTATCCCTCTGACCTTCTTATTGACGATGAAACCCAGAAATTGCATCGGAAGTAAATACAAAAGGCACAATGCCGACTTATGTACAAGAAAACTGACTCTTCTTAATGTCTATGTTGGAACCATTCATGTGACACTAATTATAGATTCCGATGTTTTACTCCAGGTTTACTGGATCCCTCTGACCTTCTTATTGACGATGAATCACAGAAATTGCTTCGGAATTAAATACAAAAGGCACTATGCCGACTTAAGTAGAAGAAAACTGACTCTTCTTACTGTCTATGCTTTGATCCATTCCCGTGACCCTCGTTCTAGATTCCGATGCTTCACTTCACGTTTTCTGTATCCTTCTCACCTTCTTGTTGACGATGAAACATAGAAATTGCATCGGAATTAAATGGAAAACGAACAATGCCGACATAAGTACAAGAAAACTGACTCTTCTTACTGTCTATGTTTTCAACCATTCCTGTGACACTAGTTATAGATTCTGATGCTTCACTTCAGGTTTACTGTATCCCTCCGACCTTCTTATTGACGATGAAACACAGAAATGGCGTCGGAATTGAATAGAAAATGCACAATGCCGACTTAAGTACAAGAAAACTGACTCTTCTTACTGTCTATGAATTGAATCATTCCTGTGACACAAAATATAGATTCCGATGCTTCACTTCAGGTTTGCTGTATCCCTCTGACCTTCTTATTGATGATGAACCACAGAAATTGCATCGGAATTAAATACAAAAAGCACAATGCCGACTTAAGTACAAGAAAACTGCTTCTTCTTACTGTCTATGTTTTGAACCATTCCTGTGACACTTGTTATACATTCCGATGCTTCACTTCAGGTTTACTGTATCCCAGTGACCTTCTTATTGACGATGAAACACAGAAATTGCGTCGGAATTAAATAGAAAAGGCACATTGCCGAATTAAGTACAAGAAAACTGACTCTACTTACTGTCTATTTTTTGAACCATTCCTGTGACACTAAATATTGATTCCGATGCTTCACTTCAGGTTTTCTGTATCCCTCTGACCTTCTTGTTGACGATGAAACATAGAAATTGCATCGGAATTAAATGGAAAAGGAACAATGCCGACTTAAGTACAAGAAAGCTGTCTCTTCTTACTGTCTATGTTTTCAACCATTCCTGTGACACTAGTTATAGATTCTGATGCTTCACTTCAGGTTTACTGTATCCCTCCGACCTTCTTATTGACGATGAAACTCAGAAATGGCGTCGGAATTGAATAGAAAATGCACAATGCTGACTTAAGTACAAGAAAACTGACTCTTCTTACTGTCTATGAATTGAACCAGTCCTGTGACACTAAATATAGATTCCGATGCTTCACTTCAGGTTTGCAGTATCCCTCTGACCTTCTTATTGATGATGAACCACAGAAATTGCATCGGAATTAAATACAAAAAGCACAATGCCGACTTAAGTACACGAAAACTGCTTCTTCTTACTGTCTATGTTTTGAACCATTTCTGTGACACTTGTTATACATTCCGATGCTTCACTTCAGGTTTACTGTATCCCAGTGACCTTCTTATTGACGATGAAACACAGAAATTGCGTCGGAATTAAATAGAAAAGGCACATTGCCGAATTAAGTACAAGAAATCTGACTCTACTTACTGTCTATATTTTGAACCATTCCTGTGACACTAAATATTGATTCCGATGCTTCACTTCAGGTTTACTGTATCCCTCTGACCTTCTTATTGACGATGAAACACAGAAATTGCATCGGAATTAAATACAAAAGGCACAATGCCGACTTAAGTACAAGAAAACTGACTCTTCTTACTCTCTATGTTTGAACCATTCCTTTGACACTAGTTATAGATTCCGATGCTTCACTTCAGGTTTAGTGTATCCCTCTGACCTTCTTATTGACGATGAAACACAGAAATTGTTCGGAATTAAATACAAAAGGCACAATGCCGTCTTATGTACCGGAAAACTGACTCTTCTTACTGTCTATGTTTTGAACCATTCCTGTGACACTAGTTATAGATTCCGATGCTTCACTTCAGGTGTACTGTCTCCCTCTGACCTTCTTATTGACGATGAAACACAGAAATTGCATCGGAGTTAAATACAAAAGGCACAATGCCGACTCAAGTACAAGAAAACTGACACTTCTTACAGTCTATGTTTGAACCATTCCGGTGACACTATTTATAGATTCCGATGCTTCACTTCAGGTTTACTGTATCCCTCTGACCTTCTTATTGAGGATGAAATACAGATATTGCATCTGAATGAAATACAAATGGAACAATGACGACTTAAGAACAAGAAAACTGACTCTTCTTACTGTCTATGTTTTGAACCATTCCTGTGACACTAGTTACAGATTCCGATGCTTTTCTTCAGGTTTACTGTATTCCTCTGACATTCTTATTGACGATGAAACACAGAAATTGCATCGGAATTAAATACAAAAGGCACAATGCCGACTTAAGTACAAGAAAACTGACTCTTCTTACTGTCTATGTTTTGAACCATTCCTGTGACACTAGTTATAGATTCCGATGCTTCACTTCAGGTTCACTGTTTCCCTCTGACCTCCTTATTGACGATGATACACTGAAATTGCATCGGAATTAAATACAAGAGGCACAATGTCGACTTAAGTACAAGAAAACTGACTCTTCTTACTGTCTTTGTTTTGAACCATTCCTGTGACATTAGTTATAGATTCCGATGCTCCACTTCAGGTTTACTGTAACCCTCTGACCTTCTTATTGACGATGAAACACAGAAATTGCATCGAAATTAAATACAAAAGGCACAACGCCGTCTTAAGTACAAGAAAACTGACTCTTCTTACTGTCTATGTTTTGAAAGATTCCTGTGACTCTAGTTATAGATTGCGATGCTTCACTTCAGGTTTTCTGTATCCCTCTGACCTTCTTATTGACGATGAAACACAGAAATGGCGTCGGAATTGAATAGAAAATGCACAATGCCGACTTAAGTACAAGAAAACTGACTCTTCTTACTGTCTATGAATTGAACCATTCCTGTGACACTAGTTATAGATTCCGATGCTTCACTTCAGGTTTGCTGTATCCCTCTGACCTTCTTATTGATGATGAACCACAGAAATTGCATCGGAATTAAATACAAAAAGCACAATGCCGACTTAAGTACAAGAAAACTGCTTCTTCTTACTGTCTATGTTTTGAACCATTCCTGTGACACTTGTTTTACATTCCGATGCTTCACTTCAGGTTTACTGTATCCCAGTGACCTTCTTATTGTCGATGAAACACAGAAATTGCGTCGGAATTAAATAGAAAAGGCACATTGCCGAATTAAGTACAAGAAAACTGACTCTACTTACTGTCTATATTTTGAACCATTCCTGTGACACTAAATATTGATTCCGATGCTTCACTTCAGGTTTACTGTATCCCTCTGACCTTCTTATTGACGATGAAACACAGAAATT
Source organism: Schistocerca serialis cubense (assembly GCF_023864345.2). Lineage (NCBI taxonomy): Eukaryota > Metazoa > Arthropoda > Insecta > Orthoptera > Acrididae > Schistocerca > Schistocerca serialis. The sequence continues at coordinate 30,205,307 of NC_064647.1, forward strand.
GCATCGGAATTAAATACAAAAGGCCAAATGCCGACTTAAGTACAAGAAAACTGACTCTTCTTACTCTCTATGTTTGAACCATTCCTTTGACACTAGTTATAGATTCCGATGCTTCACTTCAGGTTTAGTGTATCCCTCTGACCTTCTTATTGACGATGAAACACAGAAATTGTTCGGAATTAAATACAAAAGGCACAATGCCGTCTTATGTACCGGGAAACTGACTGTTCTTACTGTCTATGTTTTGAACCATTCCTGTGACACTAGTTATAGATTCCGATGCTTCACTTCAGGTGTACTGTATCCCTCTGACCTTCTTATTGACGATGAAACACAGAAATTGCATCGGAGTTATATACAAAAGGCACAATGCCTACTTAAGTAGAAGAAAACTGACTCTTCTTACTGTCTATGTTTTGAACCATTCCTGTGACACTAGTTATAGATTCCAATGCTTCACTTCAGTTTTACTGTATCCCTCTGACCTTCATATTGACGTTGAAACATAGAAATTGCATAGGAATTAAATAGAAAAGGAACAATGCCGACTTAAGTACAAGAAAACTGACTCTTCTTACTGTCTATGTTTTGAACCATTCCTGTGAACCTAGTTATAGATGCCGATACTTCACTTCAGGTTAACTGTATCCCTCAGACCTCCTTATTGACTATGAAACACAGACATTGCGTCGGAATTAAATAGAAAAGGCACAATGCCGAATTAAGTACAAGAAAACTTACTCTTCGTACTGTCTATGCTTTGAACCATTCCTGTGACACTAAATATTGATTCCGAATCTTCACTTCAGGTTTACTGTATCCCTCTGACCTTCTTATTGACGATGAAACACAGATATTGCATCGGAGTTAAATACAAAAGGCATAATGCCGAATTAAGTACAAGAAAACTGACTCTTCGTACTGTCTATGTTTTGAACCATTCCTGTGACACTAAATATTGATTCCAAAGCTTCACTTCAGGTGTACTGTATCCCTCTGACCTTCTTATTGACGACGAAAGACAGTAATTGCATCGGAATTAAATACAAAAAGCACAATGCCGACTTAAGTACAAGAAAACTGACTCTTCTTACGGTCTATGCTTTGAACCATTCATGTGACGCTAGTTATAGATTCCGATGCTTCACTTCAGGTTTACTGTATCCCTCTCACCTTCTTGTTGACGATGAAACACAGAAATTGCATCGGAATTAAATACAAAAGGCACAATGCCGACTTATGTACAAGATATCTGACCCTTCTTACTGTCTATGTTTTAAACCATTCCTGTAACACTAGTTATAGATTCCGATGCTTCACGTCAGGTTTACTGTACTCTCTGACGATCTTATTGACGATGAAACACGAAAATTGCATCGAAATTAAATACAAAAGGCATAATGCCGACTTAAGTGCAAGAAAACTGACTCTTCTTACTGTCTATGTTTTGAACCATTCCTGTGACACTAGTTATAGATTCCGATGCTTCACTTCAGGTTTACTGTATCCCTCTGACCTTCTTATTGACGATGAAACACAGAAATTGCATCGGAGTTAAATACAAAAGGCACAATGCTGACTTAAGTACAAGAAGACTGACTCTTCTTGCAGTCTATGTTTTGAACCATTCCTATGACACTAGTTATAGCTTCCGATGCTTCACTTCAGGTTTACTGTATCCCTCTGACCTTCTTGTTGACGATGAAACACAGATATTGCATCGGAATTAAATACAAATGGCACAATGACGACTTAAGTACAAGAAAACGGACTCTTCTTACTGTCAATGTATTGAACCATTCGTGTGCCACTAGTTATAGATTCCGATGCTTCACTTCAGGTTAACTGTATTCCTCTGACCTTCTTATTGACGATGAACACAGGAATTGCGTCGGAATTAAATACAAAAGGCACAATGCCGACTTAAGTACAAGTAAACTGACTCTTCTTTCTGTCTATGTTTTGAACCATTCCTGTGACACTAGTTATAGATTCCGATGCTTCACTTCAGATTTACTGTATCTCTCTGACCTTCGTATTGACGATGAAACACAGAAATTGCATCGGAATTAAATACAAAAGGCACAATGCCGACTTAAGTACAAGAAAACAGACTCTTCTTACAGTCTATGTTTTGAACCATTCCTGTGACACTAGTTATAGATGCCGATGCTTCACTTCAGGTTTACTGTATCCCTCTGACCTTCTTGTTGATGATGAAACACAGATATTGCATCGGAATTAAATACAAAAGGCACAATGCCGACTTAAGTAGAAGGAAACTGACTCTTCTTACTGCCTATGTTTGAACCATTCCTGTGACACTAGTTACAGATTCCGATGCCTCACTTCAGGTTTACTGTATCCCTCTGACCTTCTTATTGACGATGAAACACAGAAATTGCATCGGAATTAAATACAAAAGGCACAATGCCGACTTAAGTAAAAGAAAATTGACTCTTCTTACTGTCTATGTTTTGAACCATTCATGTGACACTAATTATAGATTCCTATGCTTCACTTCAGGTATACTTTATCCCTCTGACCTTCTTATTGACGATGAAACACAGAAATTGCATCGGAATTAAATACAAAAGGCATAATGCCGAATTAAGTACAAGAAAACTGACTCTTCGTACTGTCTATGTTTTGAACCATTCCTGTGACACTAAATATTGATTCCAAAGCTTCACTTCAGGTGTACTGTATCCCTCTGACCTTCTTATTGACGATGAATCACAGAAATTCCATCGGAATTAAATACAAAAAGCACAATGCCGACTTAAGTACAAGAAAACTGACTCTTCTTACTGTCTATGCTTTGAACCATTCATGTGACGCTAGTTATAGATTCCGATGCTTCACTTCAGGTTTACTGTATCCCTCTCACCTTCTTGTTGACGATGAAACACAGAAATTGCATCGGAATTAAATACAAAAGGCACAATGCTGACTTATGTTCAAGATAACTGACTCTTCTTACTGTCTATGTTTTAAACCATTCCTGTAACACTAGTTATAGATTCCGATGCTTCACTTCAGGTTTACTGTACCCTCTGACGATCTTATTGACGATGAAACACAGATATTGCATCGGAATTAAATACAAATGGCACAATGACGACTTAAGTTCAAGAAAACGGACTCTTCTTACTGTCAATGTTTTGAACCATTCGTGTGACACTAGGTATAGATTCCGATGCTTCACTTCAGGTTAACTGTATTCCTCTGACCTTCTTATTGACGATGAAACACAGAAATTGCTTCGGAATTAAATACAAAAGGCACAATGCCGACTTAAGTACAAGTAAACTGACTCTTCTTTCTGTCTATGTTTAGAACCATTCCTGTGACACTAGTTATAGATTCCGATGCTTCACTTCAGATTTACTGTATCCCTCTGACCTTCGTATTGACGATGAAACACAGAAATTGCATCGGAATTAAATACAAAAGGGACAATGCCGACTTAAGTACAAGAAAACAGACTCTTCTTACTGTCTATGTTTTGAACCATTCCTGTGACACTAGTTATAGATGCCGATGCTTCACTTCAGGTTTACTGTATCCCTCTGACCTTCTTATTGACGATGAAACACAGAAATTGCGTCGGAATTAAATAGAAAAGGCACATTGCCGAATTAAGTACAAGAAAACTGACACTACTTACTATCTATATTTTGAACCATTCCTGTGACACTAAATATTGATTCCGATGCTTCACTTCAGGTTTACAGTATCCCTCTGACCTTCTTCTTGACGATGAAACACAGAAATTGCATCGGAATTAAATACAAAAGGCACAATGCCGACTTAAGTTCAAGAAAACTGACTCTTCTTACTCTCTATGTTTGAACCATTCCTGTGACACTAGTTACAGATTCCGATGCTTCACTTCAGGTTTACTGTATCCCTCTGACCTTCTTATTGACGATGAATCACAGAAATTGCTTCCGAATTAAATACAAAAGGCACTATGCCGACTTAAGTAAAAGGAAATTGACTCTTCCTACTGTCTATGCTTTGATCCATTCCCGTGACACTCGTTATAGATTCCGATGCTTCACTTCAGGTTTTCTATATCCCTCTGACCTTCTTCTTGACGATGAAACACAGAAATTGCATCGGAATTAAATACAAAAGGCACAATGCCGACTTAAGTTCAAGAAAACTGACTCTTCTTACTGTCTATGAATTCAACCATTTCTGTGACACTAAATATAGATTCCGATGCTTCACTTCAGGTTTGCTGTATCCCTCTGACCTTCTTATTGATGATGAACCACAGAAATTGCATCGGAATTAAATACAAAAAGCACAATGCCGACTTAAGTAAAAGAAAATTGACTCTTCTTACTGTCTATGTTTTGAACCATTCATGTGACACTAATTATAGATTCCTATGCTTCACTTCAGGTATACTTTATCCCTCTGACCTTCTTATTGACGATGAAACACAGAAATTGCATCGGAATTAAATACAAAAGGCATAATGCCGAATTAAGTACAAGAAAACTGACTCTTCGTACTGTCTATGTTTTGAACCATTCCTGTGACACTAAATATTGATTCCAAAGCTTCACTTCAGGTGTACTGTATCCCTCTGACCTTCTTATTGACGATGAATCACAGAAATTCCATCGGAATTAAATACAAAAAGCACAATGCCGACTTAAGTACAAGAAAACTGACTCTTCTTACTGTCTATGCTTTGAACCATTCATGTGACGCTAGTTATAGATTCCGATGCTTCACTTCAGGTTTACTGTATCCCTCTCACCTTCTTGTTGACGATGAAACACAGAAATTGCATCGGAATTAAATACAAAAGGCACAATGCTGACTTATGTTCAAGATAACTGACTCTTCTTACTGTCTATGTTTTAAACCATTCCTGTAACACTAGTTATAGATTCCGATGCTTCACTTCAGGTTTACTGTACCCTCTGACGATCTTATTGACGATGAAACACAGATATTGCATCGGAATTAAATACAAATGGCACAATGACGACTTAAGTTCAAGAAAACGGACTCTTCTTACTGTCAATGTTTTGAACCATTCGTGTGACACTAGGTATAGATTCCGATGCTTCACTTCAGGTTAACTGTATTCCTCTGACCTTCTTATTGACGATGAAACACAGAAATTGCTTCGGAATTAAATACAAAAGGCACAATGCCGACTTAAGTACAAGTAAACTGACTCTTCTTTCTGTCTATGTTTAGAACCATTCCTGTGACACTAGTTATAGATTCCGATGCTTCACTTCAGATTTACTGTATCCCTCTGACCTTCGTATTGACGATGAAACACAGAAATTGCATCGGAATTAAATACAAAAGGGACAATGCCGACTTAAGTACAAGAAAACAGACTCTTCTTACTGTCTATGTTTTGAACCATTCCTGTGACACTAGTTATAGATGCCGATGCTTCACTTCAGGTTTACTGTATCCCTCTGACCTTCTTATTGACGATGAAACACAGAAATTGCGTCGGAATTAAATAGAAAAGGCACATTGCCGAATTAAGTACAAGAAAACTGACACTACTTACTATCTATATTTTGAACCATTCCTGTGACACTAAATATTGATTCCGATGCTTCACTTCAGGTTTACAGTATCCCTCTGACCTTCTTCTTGACGATGAAACACAGAAATTGCATCGGAATTAAATACAAAAGGCACAATGCCGACTTAAGTTCAAGAAAACTGACTCTTCTTACTCTCTATGTTTGAACCATTCCTGTGACACTAGTTACAGATTCCGATGCTTCACTTCAGGTTTACTGTATCCCTCTGACCTTCTTATTGACGATGAATCACAGAAATTGCTTCCGAATTAAATACAAAAGGCACTATGCCGACTTAAGTAAAAGGAAATTGACTCTTCCTACTGTCTATGCTTTGATCCATTCCCGTGACACTCGTTATAGATTCCGATGCTTCACTTCAGGTTTTCTATATCCCTCTGACCTTCTTCTTGACGATGAAACACAGAAATTGCATCGGAATTAAATACAAAAGGCACAATGCCGACTTAAGTTCAAGAAAACTGACTCTTCTTACTGTCTATGAATTCAACCATTTCTGTGACACTAAATATAGATTCCGATGCTTCACTTCAGGTTTGCTGTATCCCTCTGACCTTCTTATTGATGATGAACCACAGAAATTGCATCGGAATTAAATACAAAAAGCACAATGCCGACTTAAGTACAAGAAAACTGACTCTTCTTACAGTCTATGTTTTGAACCATTCCTGTGACACTTGTTATACATTCCGATGCTTCACTTCAGTTTTACTGTATCCCTGTGACCTTCTTATTGACTATGAAACACAGAAATTGCGTCGGAATTAAATAGAAAGGCACATTGCCGACTTAAGTACAAGAAAACTGACTCTTCTTACTCTCTATGTTTGAACCATTCCTGTGACACTAGTTATAGATTCCGATGCTTCACTTCAGGTTTAGTGTATCCCTCTGACCTTCTTATTGACGATGAAACACAGAAATTGTTCGGAATTAAATACAAAAGGCACAATGCCGACTTAAGTACAAGAAAACTGACTCTTCTTACTCTCTATGTTTGAACCATTCCTGTGACACTAGTTATAGATTCCGATGCTTCACTTCAGGTTTAGTGTATCCCTCTGACCTTCTTATTGACGACGAAACACAGAAATTGTTCGGAATTAAATACAAAAGGCACAATGCCGACTTATGTACCGGAAAACTGACTCTTCTTACTGTCTATGTTTTGAACCATTCCTGTGACACTAGTTATAGGTTCCGATGCTTCACTTCAGGTGTACTATATCCCTCTGACCTTCTTATTGACGAAGAAACACAGAAATTGCATCGGAGTTAAATACAAAAGGCACAATGCCGACTTAAGTACAAGTAAACTGACTCTTCTTACAGTCTATGTTTGAACCATTCCGGTGACACTAGTTATAGATTCCGATGCTTCACTTCAGGTTTACTGTATCCCTCTGACCTTCTTATTGAGGATGAAATACAGATATTGCATCGGAATAAAATACAAATGGAACAATGACGACTTAAGTACAAGAAAACTGACTCTTCTTACTGTCTATGTTTTGAACCATTCCTGTGACACTAGTTACAGATTCCGATGCTTCACTTCAGGTTTACTGTATTCCTCTGACATTCTAATTGACGATGAAACACAGAAATTGCATCGGAATTAAATACAAAAGGCACAATGCCGACTTAAGTACAAGAAAACTGACTCTTCTTACTGTCTATGCTTTGAACCATTCCTGTGACACTAGTTATAGGTTCCGATGCTTCACTTCAGGTTCACAGTTTCCCTCTGACCTCCTTATTGACGATGAAACACTGAAATTGCATCGGAATTAAATACAAGAGGCACAATGTCGACTTAAGTACAAGAAAACTGACTCTTCTTACTGTCTTTGTTTTGAACCATTCCTGTGACAGTAGTTATAGATTCCGATGCTCCAGTTCAGGTTTACTGTAACCCTCTGACCTTCTTATTGACGATGAAACACAGAAATTGCATCGGAATTAAATACAAAAGGCACAACGCCGACTTAAGTACAAGAAAACAGACTCTTCTTTCTGTCTATGTTTTGAAAGATTCCTGTGACACTAGTTATAGATTCCGATGCTTCACTTCAGATTTACTGTATCCCTCTGACCTTCGTATTGACGATGAAACACAGAAATTGCATCGGAATTCAATACAAAAGGCACAATGCCGACTTAAGTACAAGAAAACAGACTCTTCTTACTGTCTATGTTTTGAACCATTCCTGTGACACTAGTTATAGATGCCGATGCTTCACTTGAGGTTTACTGTATCCCTCTGACATTCTTATTGACGATGAAACACAGAAATTGCGTCGGAATTAAATAGAAAAGGCACATTGCCGAATTAAGTACAAGAAAACTGACTATACTTACTTTCTATATTTTGAACCATTCCTGTGACACTAAATATTGATTTCGATGCTACACTTCAGGTTTACTGTATCCCTCTCACCTTGTTGTTGACGATGATACACAGAAATTGTATCAGAATTAAATACAAAAGGCACAATGCCGACTTAAGTACAAGAAAACTGACTCTTCTTACTGTCTATGTTTTGAACCATTCCTGTGACACTAGTTATAGGTTCCGATGCTTCACTTCAGGTTTACTGTATCCCTCTGACCTTCATACTGACGATGAAACATAGAAATTGCATCAGAATTAAATAGAAAAGGAACAATGCCGACTTAAGTACATGAAAACTGACTCTTCTTACTGTCTATGTTTTGAACCATTCCTGTGACACTAGTTATAGATGCCGATACTTCACTTCAGGTTAACTGTATCCCTCAGACCTCCTTATTGACTATGAAACACAGACATTGCGTCGGAATTAAATAGAAAATTCACAATGCCGACTTAAGTACAAGAAAACTGACTCTTCTTACTGTCTATGCTTTGAACCATTCATGTGACGCTAGTTATAGATTCCGATGCTTCACTTCAGGTTTACTGTATCCCTCTCACCTTCTTGTTGACGATGAAACACAGAAATTGCATCGGAATTAAATACAAAAGGCACAATGCCGACTTATGTACAAGATAACTGACTCTTCTTACTGTCTATGTTTTAAACCATTCCTGTAACACTAGTTATAGATTCCGATGCTTCACTTCAGGTTTACTGTACCCTCTGACGATCTTATTGACGATGAAACACGAAAATTGCATCGGAATTAAATACAAAAGGCATAATGCCGACTTAAGTACAAGAAAACTGACTCTTCTTACTGTCTATGTTTTGAACCATTCCTGTGACACTAGTTATAGATTCCGATGCTTCACTTCAGGTTTACTGTATCCCTCTGACCTTCTTATTGACGATGAAACACAGAAATTGCATCGGAGTTAAATACAAAAGGCACAATGCTGACTTAAGTACAAGAAGACTGACTCTTCTTACAGTCTATGATTTGAACCATTCCTGTGACACTAGTTATAGATTCCGATGCCTGACTTCAGGTTTACTGTATCCCTCTGACCTTCTTCTTGACGATGAAACACAGATATTGCATCGGAATTAAATACAAATGGCACAATGACGACTTAAGTACAAGAAAACGGACTCTTCTTACTGTCTATGCTTTGATCCATTCCCGTGACACTCGTTATAGATTCCGATGCTTCACTTCAGGTTTTCTGTATCCCTCTGACCTTCTTGTTGACGATGAAACATAGAAATTGCATCGGAATTAAATGGAAAAGGAACAATGCCGACTTAAGGGCAAGAAAACTGACTCTTCTTACTGTCTATGTTTTGAACCTTTCCTGTGACACTAGTTATAGATTCTGATGCTTCACTTCAGGTTTACTGTATCCCTCCGACCTTCTTATTGACGATGAAACACAGAAATGGCATCGGATTTAAATAGAAAATGCACAATGCCGACTTAAGTACAAGAAAACTGACTCTTCTTACTGTCTATGAATTGAACCATTCCTGTGACACTAAATATAGATTCGGATGCTTCACTTCAGGTTTACTGTATTCCTCTGACCTTCTTATTGACGATGAAACACAGAAATTGCATCGGAATTAAATACAAAAGGCACAATGCCGACTTAAGTACAAGAAAACAGACTCTTCTTTCTGTCTATGTTTTGAAAGATTCCTGTGACACTAGTTATAGATTCCGATGCTTCACTTCAGATTTACTGTATCCCTCTTACCTTCGTATTGACGATGAAACACAGAAATTGCATCGGAATTCAATACAAAAGGCACAATGCCGACTTAAGTACAAGAAAACAGACTCTTCTTACTGTCTATGTTTTGAACCATTCCTGTGACACTAGTTATTGATGCCGATGCTTCACTTGAGGTTTACTGTATCCCTCTGACATTCTTATTGACGATGAAACACAGAAATTGCGTCGGAATTAAATAGAAAAGGCACATTGCCGAATTAAGTACAAGAAAACTGACTATACTTACTTTCTATATTTTGAACCATTCCTGTGACACTAAATATTGATTCCGATGCTACACTTCAGGTTTACTGTATCCCTCTCACCTTGTTGTTGACGATGATACACAGAAATTGTAACAGAATGAAATACAAAAGGCACAATGCCGACTAAAGTACAAGAAAACTGACTCTTCTTACTGTCTATGTTTTGAACCATTCCTGTGACACTAGTTATAGATTCCGATGCTTCACTTCAGGTTTACTGTATCCCTCTGACCTTCATACTGACGATGAAACATAGAAATTGCATCAGAATTAAATAGAAAAGGAACAATGCCGACTTAAGTACAAGAAAACTGACTCTTCTTACTGTCTATGTTTTGAACCATTCCTGTGACACTAGTTATAGATGCCGATACTTCACTTCAGGTTAACTGTATCCCTCAGACCTCCTTATTGACTATGAAACACAGACATTGCGTCGGAATTAAATAGAAAAGGCACAATGCCGACTTAAGTACAAGAAAACTGACTCTTCTTACTGTCTATGCTTTGAACCATTCATGTGACGATAGTTGTAGATTCCGATGCTTCACTTCAGGTTTACTGTATCCCTCTCACCTTCTTGTTGACGATGAAACACAGAAATTGCATAGGAATTAAATACAAAAGGCACAATGCCGACTTATGTACAAGATAACTGACTCTTCTTACTGTCTATGTTTTAAACCATTCCTGTAACACTAGTTATAGATTCCGATGCTTCACTTCAGGTTTACTGTACCCTCTGACGATCTTATTGACGATGAAACACGAAAATTGCATCGGAATTAAATACAAAAGGCATAATGCCGACTTAAGTACAAGAAAACTGACTCTTCTTACTGTCTATGTTTTGAACCATTCCTGTGACACTAGTTATAGATTCCGATGCTTCACTTCAGGTTTACTGTATCCCTCTGACCTTCTTATTGACGATGAAACACAGAAATTGCATCGGAGTTAAATACAAAAGGCACAATGCTGACTTAAGTACAAGAAGACTGACTCTTCTTACAGTCTATGATTTGAACCATTCCTGTGACACTAGTTATAGATTCCGATGCCTGACTTCAGGTTTACTGTATCCCTCTGACCTTCTTCTTGACGATGAAACACAGATATTGCATCGGAATTAAATACAAATGGCACAATGACGACTTAAGTACAAGAAAACGGACTCTTCTTACTGTCTATGCTTTGATCCATTCCCGTGAGACTCGTTATAGATTCCGATGCTTCACTTCAGGTTTTCTGTATCCCTCTGACCTTCTTGTTGACGATGAAACATAGAAATTGCATCGGAATTAAATGGAAAAGGAACAATGCCGACTTAAGGGCAAGAAAACTGACTCTTCTTACTGTCTATGTTTTGAACCTTTCCTGTGAGACTAGTTATAGATTCTGATGCTTCACTTCAGGTTTACTGTATCCCTCCGACCTTCTTATTGACGATGAAACACAGAAATGGCATCGGATTTAAATAGAAAATGCACAATGCCGACTTAAGTACAAGAAAACTGACTCTTCTTACTGTCTATGAATTGAACCATTCCTGTGACACTAAATATAGATTCCGATGCTTCACTTCAGGTTTGCTGTATCCCACAGACCTTCTTATTGATGATGAACCACAGAAATTGCATCGGAATTAAATACAAAAAGCACAATGCCGACTTAAGTACAAGAAAACTGACTCTTCTTACAGTCTATGTTTTGAACCATTCCTGTGACACTTGTTATACATTCCGATGCTTCACTTCAGTTTTACTGTATCCCTGTGACCTTCTTATTGACGATGAAACACAGAAATTGCGTCGGACTTAAATAGAAAAGGCACATTGCCGAATTAAGTACAAGAAAACTGACTCTACTTACTGTCAATATTTTGAACCATTCCTGTGACACTAAATATTGATTCCGATGCTTCACTTCAGGTTTACTGTATCCCTCTGACCTTCTTATTGACGATGAAACACAGAAATTGCATCGGAATTAAATACAAAAGGCACAATGCCGACTTAAGTACAAGAAAACTGACTCTTCTTACTCTCTATGTTTGAACCATTCCTGTGACACTAGTTATAGATTCCGATGCTTCACTTCAGGTGTACTGTATCCCTCTGACCTTCTTATTAACGATGAAACACAGAAATTGCATTGGAGTTAAATACAAAAGGCACAATGCCGACTTAAGTACAAGAAAACTGACTCTTCTTACAGTCTATGTTTGAACCATTCCGGAGACACTAGTTATAGATTCCGATGCTTCACTTCAGGTTTACTGTATCTCTCTGACCTTCTTATTGAGGATGAAATACAGATATTGCATCGGAATGAAATACAAATGGAACAATGACGACTTAAGTACAAGAAAACTGACCCTTCTTACTGTCTATGTTTTGAACCATTCCTGTGACACTAGTTACAGATTCCGATGCTTCACTGCAGGTTCACTGTTTCCCTCTGAACTCCTTATTGACGATGAAACACTGAAATTGCATCGGAATTAAATACAAGAGGGACAATGTCGACTTAAGTACAAGAAAACTGACTCGTCTTACTGTCTTTGATTTGAACCATTCCTGTGACAGTAGTTATAGATTCCGATGCTCCACTTCAGGTTTACTGTAACCCTCTGACCTTCTTATTGACGATGAAACTCAGAAATTGCATCGGAATTAAATACAAAAGGCACAACGCCGTCTTAAGTACAAGAAAGCTGACTCTCCTTACTGTCTATGTTTTGAAAGATTAATGTGACTCTAGTTATAGATTCGGATGCTTCACTTTAGGTTTACTGTATTCCTCTGAACTCCTTTTTGACGATGAAACACAGAAATTGCATCGGAATTAAATACAAAAGGCACAATGCCGACTTAAGTACAAGTAAACTGACTCTTCTTTCTGTCTATGTTTTGAAAGATTCCTGTGACACTAGTTATAGATTCCGATGCTTCACTTCAGATTTACTGTATCCCTCCGACCGTCTTGTTGACGATAAAACACAGATATTGCATCGGAATTAAATACAAATGGCACAATGACGACTTAAGTACAAGAAAACGGACTCTTCTTACTGTCTATGTTTTGAACCATTCGTGTGACACTAGTTATAGATTCCGATGCTTCACTTCAGGTTAACTGTATTCCTCTGACCTTCTTATTGACGATGAAACACAGAAATTGCGTCGGAATTAAATACAAAAGGCACAATGCCGACTTAAGTACAAGTAAACTGACTCTTCTTTCTGTCTATGTTTTGAAAGATTCCTGTGACACTAGTTATAGATTCCGATGCTTCACTTCAGATTTACTGTATCCCTCTGACCTTCGTATTGACGATGAAACACAGAAATTGCATTGGAATTAAATACAAAAGGCACAATGCCGACTTAAGTACAAGAAAACAGACTCTTCTTACTGTCTATGTTTTGAACCATTCCTGTGACACTAGTTATAGATGCCGATGCTTCACTTCAGGTTTACTGTATCCCTCTGACCTTCTTATTGACGATGAAACACAGAAATTGCGTCGGAATTAAATAGAAAAGGCACATTGCCGAATTAAGTACAAAAAAACTGACTCTACTTACTTTCTATATTTTGAACCATTCCTGTGACACTAAATATTGATTCCGATGCTACACTTCAGGTTTACTGTATCCCTCTCACCTTCTTGTTGACGATGAAACACAGAAATTGCATCGGGATTAAATACAAAAGGCACAATGCCGACATAAGTACAAGAAAATTGACTCTTCTTACTGTCTATGCTTTGAACCATTCCTGTGACACTAGTTATAGATTCCGATGCTTCACTTCAGGTTTACTGTATCCCTCTGACCTTCATATTGACGATGAAACATAGAAATTACATCGGAATTAAATAGAAAAGGAACAATGCCGACTTAAGTACAAGAAAACTAACTCTTCTTACTGTCTATGTTTTGAACCATTCCTGTGACACTAGTTATAGATGCCGATACTTCACTCCAGGTTAACTGTATCCCTCAGAACTCCTTATTGACTATGAAACACAGACATTGCGTCGGAATTAAATAGAAAAGGCACAATGCCGAATTAAGTACAAGAAAACTGACTCTTCGTACTGTATATGTTTTGAACCAATACTGTGACACTAAATATTGATTCCGAATCTTCACTTCAGGTTTACTGTATCTCTCTGACCTTCTTATTGACGATGAAACACAGATATTGCATCGGAGTTAAATACAAAAGGCATAATGCCGAATTAAGTACAAGAAAACTGACTCTTCTTACTCTCTATGCTTTGAACCATTCATGTGACGCTAGTTATAGATTCCGATGCTTCACTTCAGGTTTACTGTACCCTCTGACGATCTTATTGACGATGAAACACGAAAATTGCATCGGAATTAAATACAAAAGGCATAATGCCGACTTAAGTACAAGAAAACTGACTCTTCTTACTGTCTATGTTTTGAACCATTCCTGTGACACTAGTTATAGATTCCGATGCCTCACTTCAGGTTTACTGTATCCCTCTGACCTTCTTGTTGACGATGAAACACAGATATTGCATCGGAATTAAATACAAATGGCACAATTACGACCTAAGTACAAGAAAACGGACTCTTCTTACTGTCAATGTTTTGAACCATTCGTGTGACACTAGTTATAGATTCCGATGCTTCACTTCAGGTTAACTATACCCTCTGACGATCTTATTGACGATGAAACACGAAAATTGCATCGGAGTTAAATACAAAAGGCATAATGCCGAATTAAGTACAAGAAAACTGACTCCACTTACTTTCTATATTTTGAACCATTCCTGTGACACTAAATATTGATTCCGATGCTTCACTTCAGGTTTACTGTATCCCTCTGACCTTCTTCTTGACGATGAAACACAGAAATTGCATCGGAATTAAATACAAAAGTCACAATGCCGACTTAAGTACAAGAAAACTGACTCTTCTTAATCTCTATGTTTGAACCACTCCTGTGACACTACTTATAGATTCCGATGCGTCACTTCAGGTTTAGTGTATCCCTCTGACCTTCTTATTGACGATGAAACACAGAAATTGCATCGGAATTAAATACAAAAGGCACAATGCCGACTTATGTACAAGAAAACTGACTCTTCTTACTGTCTATGTTTTGAACCATTCCTGTGACACTAGTTATAGATTCCGATGCCTCACTTCAGGTGTACTGTATCCCATTGACCTTCTTATTGACGATGAAACACAGAAATTGCATCGGAGTGAAATACAAAAGGCACAATGCCGACATAAGTACAAGAAAACTGACTCTTATTACAGTCTATGTTTTGAACCATTCCGGTGACACTAGTTATAGATTCCGATGCCTCACTTCAGGTTTACTGTATCCCTCTGACCTTCTTATTGACGATGAAACACAGAAATTGCATCGGAGTTAAATACAAAAGGCACAATCTCTTCTTACAGTCTATGTTTTGAACCATTCCTGTGACACTAGTTATAGATTCCGATGCTTCACTTCAGGTTTACTGTATAACTCTGACCTTCTTGTTGATGATGAAACACAGATATTGCATCGGTATTAACTACAAAAGGCACAATGCCAACTTAAGTAGCAGGAAACTGACTCTTCTTACTGCCTATGTTTTGAACCATTCCTGTGACACTAGTTACAGATTCCGATGCTTCACTTCAGTTTTACTGTATCCCTCTGACCTTCTTATTGACGATGAAACACAGAAATTGCATCGGAATTAAATACAAAAGGCACAATGCCAACTTAAGTAAAAGAAAATTGACTCTTCTTACTGTCTATGTTTTGAACCATTCATGTGACACTAATTATAGATTCCTATGCTTCACTTCAGGTATACTTTATCCCTCTGACCTTCTTATTGACGATGAAACACAGAAATTGCATCGGAATTAAATACAAAAGGCACAACGCCGTCTTAAGTACAAGAAAACTGACTCTTCTTACTGTCTATGTTTTGAAAGATTCCTGTGACTCTAGTTATAGATTCCGATGCTTCACTTCAGGTTTACTGTATCCCTGTGACCTTCTTATTGACGATGAAACACAGAAATTGCGTCGGAATTAAATAGAAAAGGCACATTGCCGAATTAAGTACAAGAAAACTGACTCCACTTACTGTCTATATTTTGAACCATTCCTGTGACACTAAATATTGATTCCGATGCTTCACTTCTGGTTTACTGTATCCCTCTGACCTTCTTATTGACGATGAAACACAGAAATTGCATCGGAATTAAATACAAAAGGCACAATGCCGACTTAAGTTCAAGAAAACTGACTCTTCTTACTCTCTATGCTTGTCCCATTCCTGTGACACTAGTTATAGATTCGGATGCTTCACTTCAGGTTTAGTGTATCCCTCAGACCTTCTTATTGACGATGAAACACAGAAATTGTTCGGAATTAAATACAAAAGGCACAATTCCGACTTATGTACCGGAAAACTGACTCTTCTTACTGTCTATGTTTGAACCATTCCTGTGACACTAGTTATAGATTCCTATGCTTCACTTCGGGTGTACTGTATCCCTCTGACCTTCTTATTGACGATGAAACACAGAAATTGGATCGGAGTCAAATACAAAAGGCACAATGCCGACTTAAGTACAAGAAAACTGACTCTTATTACAGTCTATGTTTGAACCATTACGGTGACACTAGTTATAGATTCCGATGCTTCACTTCAGGTTTACTGTATCCCTCTGGCCGTCTTATTGAGGATGAAATACAGATATTGCATCGGAATGAAATACAAATGGAACAATGACGACTTAAGTACAAGAAAACTGACTCTTCTTACTGTCCATGTTTTGAACCATTCCTGTGACACTAGTTACAGATTCCGATGCTTCACTTCAGGTTTACTGTATTCCTCTGACATTCTTATTGACGATGAAACACAGATATTGCATCGGAATTGAATACAAAAGGCACAATGCCGACTTAAGTACAAGAAAACTGACTCTTCTTACTGTCTATGTTTTGAACCATTCCTGTGACACTAGTTATAGATTCCGATGCTTCACTTCTGGTTCACTGTTTCCCTCTGACCTCCTTATTGACGATGAAACACTGAAATTGCATCGGAATTAAATACAAGAGGCACAATGTCGACTTAAGTACAAGAAAACTGACTCTTCTTACTGTCTTTGTTTTAAACCATTCCTGTGACAGTAGTTATAGATTCCGATGCTCCACTTCAGGTTTACTGTAACCCTCTGACCTTCTTATTGACGATGAATTACAGAAATAGCATCGGAATTAAATACAAAAGGCACAACGCCGTCTTAAGTACAAGAAAACTGACTCTTCTTACTGTCTATGTTTTGAAAGATTCCTGTGACCTTAGTTATAGATTCGGATGCTTCATTTCAGGTTTACTGTATTCCTCTGACCTTCTTATTGACGATGAAACACAGAAATTGCATCGGAATTAAATACAAAAGGCACAATGCCGACTTAAGTACAAGAAAACTGATTCTTCTTACTGTCTATGTTTTGAACCATTCATGTGACGCTAGTTATAGACTCTGATGCTTCACATCAGGTTTACTGTATCCCTCTCACCTTCGTGTTGACGATGAAACACAGAAATTGCATCGGAATTAAATACAAAAGGCACAATGCCGACTTAAGTACAAGAAAACTGATTCTTCTTACTGTCTATGTTTTGAACCATTCATGTGACACTAGTTATAGATTCCGATGTTTCACTTCAGGTTTAATGTATCCCTCTGACCTTCTTGTTGACGATGAAACACAGATATTGCATCGGAATTAAATACAAATGGCACAATGACGACTTAAGTACAAGAAAACGGACTCTTCTTACTGTCAATATTTTGAACCATTCGTGTGACACTAGTTTTAGATTCCGATGCTTCACTTCAGGTTAACTGTATTCCTCTGACCTTCTTATTGACGATGAAACACAGAAATTGCGTCGGAATTAAATACAAAAGGCACAATGCCGACTTAAGTACAAGTAAACTGACTCTTCTTTCTGTCTATGTTTTGAACCATTCCTGTGACACTAGTTATAGACTCCGATGCTTCACTTCAGATTTACTGTATCCCTCTGACCTTCGTATTGACGATGAACCACAGAAATTGCATCGGAATTAAATACAAAAGGCACAATGCCGACTTAAGTACAAGAAAACAGACTCTTCTTACTGTCTATGTTTTGAACCATTCCTGTGACACTAGTTATAGATGCCGATGCTTCACTTCAGGTTTACTGTATCCCTCTGACCTTCTTATTGACGATAAAACACAGAAATTGCGTCGGAATTAAATAGAAAAGGCACATAGCCGAATTAAGTAGAAGAAAATTGACTCTACTCACTTTCTATATTTTGAAGCATTCCTCTGACACTAAATATTGATTCCGATGCTTTATTTCAGGTTTACTGTATCCCTCTGACCTTCTTCTTGACGATGAAACACAGAAATTGCATCGGAATTAAATACAAAGGGCACAATGCCGACTTAAGTACAAGAAAACTGACTCTTCTTACTCTCTATGTTTGAACCATTCCTGTGACAGTAGTTATAGATTCCGATGCTCCACTTCAGGTTTACTGTAACCATCTGACCTTCTTATTGACGATGAAACACAGAAATTGCATCGGAATTAAATACAAAAGGCACAACGCCGTCTTAAGTACAAGAAAAATGACTCTTCTTATTGTCTATGTTTTGAAAGATTCCTGTGACTCTAGTTATAGATTCCGATGCTTCACTTCAGGTTTACTGTATCCCTCTGACCTTCTTATTGACGATGAAACACAGAAATTGCATCGGAGTTAAATACAAAAGGCACAATGCTCACTTAAGTACAAGAAGACTGACTCTTCTTACAGTCTATGTTTTGAACCATTCCTGTGACACTAGTTATAGATTCCGATGCTTCACTTCAGGTTTACTGTATCCCTCTGACCTTCTTGTTGATGATGAAACACAGATATTGCATCGGAATTAAATACAAAAGGCACAATGCCGACTTAAGTAGAAGGAAACTGACTCTTCTTACTGCCTATGTTTTGAACCATTCCTGTGACACTAGTTACAGATTCCGATGCTTCACTTCAGGTTTACTGTATCCCTCTGACCTTCTTCTTGACGATGAAACACAGAAATTGCATCGGAATTAAATACAAAAGGCACAATGCCGACTTTAGTAAAAGGAAATTGACTCTTCTTACTGTCTATGTTTTGAACCATTCATGTGACACTAATTATAGATTCCTATGCTTCACTTCAGGTATACTTTATCCCTCTGACCTTCTTATTGACGATGAAACACAGAAATTGCATCGGAATTAAATACAAAAGGCACAATGCCGACTTATGTACAAGCAAACTTACTCTTCTTACTGTCTATGTTTGAACCATTCATGTGACACTAATTATAGATTCCGATGTTTTACTCCAGGTTTACTGTATCACTCTGACCTTCTTATTGACGATGAATCACAGAAATTGCTTTGGAATTAAATACAAAAGGCACTATGCCGACTTAAGTAAAGGAAAACTGACTCTTCCTACTGTCTATGCTTTGATCCATTCCCGTGACACTCGTTATAGATTCCGATGCTTCACTTCAGGTTTTCTGTATCCCTCTGACCTTCTTGTTGACGATGAAACATAGAAATTGCATCGGAATTAAATGGAAAAGGAACAATGCCGACTTAAGTACAAGAAAACTGACTCTTCTTGCTGTCTATGTTTTGAACCATTCCTGTGACACTAGTTATAGATTCAGATGCTTCACTTCCGGTTTACTGTATCCCTACGACCTTCTTATTGACGATGAAACACAGAAAAGGCATCGGATTTAAATAGAAAATGCACAATGCCGACTTAAGTACAAGAAAACGGACTCTTCTTACTGTCTATGAATTGAACCATTCCTGTGACACTAAATATAGATTCCGATGCTTCACTTCAGGTTTGCTGTATCCCTCTGACCTTCTTATTGATGATGAACCACAGAAATTGCATCGGAATTAAATAAAAAAGCACAATGCCGACTTAAGTACAAGAAGACTGACTCTTCTTACTGTCTATGTTTGGAACCATTCCTGTGACACTTGTTATACATTCCGATGCTTCACTTCAGGTTTACTGTATGCCTGTGACCTTCTTATTGACGATGAAACACAGAAATTGCGTCGGAAATAAATAGAAAATTCACATTGCCGAATGAAGTACAAGAAAACTGACTCTACTTACTGTCTATATTTTGAACCATTCCTGTGACACTAAATATTGATTCCGATGCTTCACTTCAGGTTTACTGTATCCCTCTGACCTTCTTATTGACGATGAAACACAGAAATTGCATCGGAATTAAATACAAAAGGCACAATGCCGACTTCAGTACAAGAAAACTGACTCTTCTTACTCTCTATGTTTGAACCATTCCTGTGACACTAGTTATAGATTCCGATGCTTCACTTCAGGTTTAGTGTATCCCTCTGACCTTCTTATTGACGATGAAACACAGAAATTGTTCGGAATTAAATACAAAAGGCACAATGCCGGCTTATGTACCGGACAACTGACTCTTCTTACTGTCTATGTTTTGAACAATTCCTGTGACACTAGTTATAGATTCCAATGCTTCAATATAGGTGTACTGTATCCCTCTGACCTTCTTATTGACGATGAAACACAGAAATTGCATCGGAATTAAATAGAAAAGGCACATTGCCGAATTAAGTACAAGAAAACTGACTCTACTTATTGTCTACACTTTGAACCATTCCTGTGACCCTAAATATTGATTCCGATGATTCTCTTCAGGTTTACTGTATCCCTCTGACCTTCTTATTGACGATGAAACACAGAAATTGCATCGGATTTAAATACAAAAGGCACAATGCCGACTTAAGTACAAGAAAACTGACTCTTCTTACAGTCTATGTTTTGAACCATTCCGGTGACACTAGTTATGGATTCCGATGCTTCACTTCAGGTTCACTGTTTCCCTCCAACCTCCTTATTGACGATGAAACACTGAAATTGCATCGGAATTAAATACAAGAGGCACAATGTCGACTTATGTACAAGAAAACTGACTCTTCTTACTGTCTACGTTTTGAACCAGTCCTGTGACACTAGTTATAGATTCCGATGCTTCACTTCTGGTTTACTGTATCCCTCTGACCTTCTCATTGACGATGAAAAACAGAAATGGCATCGGAATTAAATACAAAAGGCACAATGCCGACTTAAGTACAAGATAACTGACTCTTCTTACAGTCAATGTTTTGAACCATTCCTGTGACACTAGTTATACATTCCGATGCTTCACTTCAGGTTTACTGTATTCCTCTGACCTTCTTATTGACGATGAAACACAGAAATTGCATCGGAATTAATTACAAAAGGCAGAATGCCGACTTAAGTACAACTAAACTGACTCTTCTTACTGTCAATGTTTTAAGCCATTCATGTGACACTAGTTATAGATTCCGATGCTTTACTCTAGAATTACTGTATCCCTCTGACCTTCTTATTGACGATGAATCATAGAAATTGTTTCGGAATTACATACAAAAGGCACAATGCCGACTTAAGTACAAGAAAACTGACTCTTCTTACTGTCTATGTTTTGATCCATTCCTGTGACACTAGTTATAGATTCCGATGCATCACTTCAGATTTACTGTATCCCTCTGACCTTCTTATTGACGATGAAACACAGAAATGGCATCGGAATTAAATAGAAAATGCACAATGCCGACTTAAGTACAAGAAAACTGACTCTTCTTACTGTCTATGAATTGAACCATTCCTGTGACACTAAATATAGATTCCGATGCTTCACTTCAGGTTTGCTGTATCCCTCTGACCTTCTTATTGATGATGAACCACAGAAATTGCATCGGAATTAAATACAAAAGGCACAATGCCGACTTATGTACAAGAAAACTGACTCTTCTTACTGTCTATGTTTTGAACCATTCCTGTGACACTAGTTATAGATTCCGATGCTTCACTTCAGGTTTACTGTATCCCTCTCACCTTCTTATTGACGATGAAACACAGAAATTGCATCGGAGTTAAATACAAAAGGCACAATGCTGACTTAAGTACAAGAAGACTGACTCTTCTTACAGTCTATGATTTGAACCATTCCTGTGACACCAGTTATAGATTCCTATGCCTGACTTCAGGTTTACTGTATCCCTCTGACCTTCTTCTTGACGATGAAACACAGATATTGCATCGGAATTAAATACAAATGGCACAATGACGACTTAAGTACAAGAAAACGGACTCTTCTTACTGTCTATGCTTTGATCCATTCCCGTGACACTCGTTATAGATTCCGATGCTTCACTTCAGGTTTTCTGTATCCCTCTGACCTTCTTGTTGACGATGAAACATAGAAATTGCATCGGAATTAAATGGAAAAGGAAAAATGCCGACTTAAGGGCAAGAAAACTGACTCTTCTTACTGTCTATGATTTGAACCTTTCCTGTGACACTAGTTATAGATTCTGATGCTTCACTTCAGGTTTACTGTATCCCTCCGACCTTCTTATTGACGATGAAACACAGAAATGGCATCGGATTTAAATAGAAAATGCACAATGCAGACTTAAGTACAAGAAAACTGACTCTTCTTACTGTCTATGAATTGAACCATTCCTGTGCCACTAAATATAGATTCCGATGCTTCACTTCAGGTTTGCTGTATCCCACTGACCTTCTTATTGATGATGAACCACAGAAATTGCATCGGAATTAAATACAAAAAGCACAATGCCGACTTAAGTACAAGAAAACTGACTCTTCTTACAGTCTATGTTTGAACCATTCCGGAGACACTAGTTATAGATTCCGATGGTTCACTTCAGGTTTACTGTATCCCTCTGACCTTCTTATTGAGGATGAAATACAGATATTGCATCGGAATGACATACAAATGGAACAATGACGACTTAAGTACAAGAAAACTGACCCTTCTTACTGTCTATGTTTTGAACCATTCCTGTGACACTAGTTACAGATTCCGATGCTTCACTGCAGGTTCACTGTTTCCCTCTGACCTCCTTAATGACGATGAAACACTGAAATTGCATCGGAATTAAATACAAGAGGGACAATGTCGACTTAAGTACAAGAAAACTGACTCGTCTTACTGTCTTTGATTTGAACCATTCCTGTGACAGTAGTTATAGATTCCGATGCTCCACTTCAGGTTTACTGTAACCCTCTGACCTTCTTATTGACGATGAAACACAGAAATTGCATCGGAATTAAATACAAAAGGCACAACGCCGTCTTAAGTACAAGAAAGCTGACTCTTCTTACTGTCTATGTTTTGAAAGATTAATGTGACTCTAGTTATAGATTCGGATGCTTCACTTCAGGTTTACTGTATTCCTCTGAACTCCTTTTTGACGATGAAACACAGAAATTGCGTCGGAATTAAATAGAAAAGGCACATTGCCGAATTAAGTACAAAAAAACTGACTCTACTTACTTTCTATATTTTGAACCATTCCTGTGACACTAAATATTGATTCCGATGCTACACTTCAGGTTTACTGTATCCCTCTCACCTTCTTGTTGACGATGAAACACAGAAATTGCATCGGGATTAAATACAAAAGGCACAATGCCGACATAAGTACAAGAAAACTGACTCTTCTTACTGTCTATGCTTTGAACCATTCCTGTGACACTAGTTATAGATTCCGATGCTTCACTTCAGGTTAACTGTATTCCTCTGACCTTCTTATTGACGATGAAACACAGAAATGGCGTCGGAATTAAATACAAAAGGCACAATGCCGACTTAAGTACAAGTAAACTGATTCTTCTTTCTGTCTATGTTTTGAACCATTCCTGTGACACTTGTTACAGATTCCGATGCTTCACTTCAGATATACTGTATCCCTCTGACCTTCGTATTGACGACGAAACACAGAAATTGCATCGGAATTAAATACAAAAGGCACAATGCCGACTTAAGTACAAGAAAACAGACTCTTCTTACTGTCTATGTTTTGAACCATTCCTGTGACACTAGTTATAGATGCCGATGCTTCACTTCAAGTTTACTGTATCCCTCTGACCTTCTTATTGACGAAGAATCACAGATATTGCATCGGAGTGAAATACAAAAGACACAATGCCGACTTAAGTACAAGAAAACTGACTCTTCTTACAGTCTATGCTTTGAACCATTCCGGTGACACTAGTTATAGATTCCGATGCTTCACTTTAGGTTTACTGTATCCTTCTGACCTTCTTATTGACGATGAAATACAGATATTGCATCGGAATGAAATACAAATGGAACAATGACGACTTAAGTACAAGAAAACTGACTCTTCTTACTGTCTATGTTTGAACCATTCCTGTGACACTAGTTACAGATTCCGATGCTTCACTTCAGGTTTACTGTATTCCTCTGACATTCTTATTGACGATGAAACACAGAAATTCCATCGGAATTAAATACAAAAGGCACAATGACGACTTAAGTACAAGAAAACTGTTTCTTCTTATGTCTATGTTTTGAACCACTCCTGTGACACTAGTTATAGATTCCGATGCTTCACTTCAGGTTCACTGTTTCCCTCTGACCTCCTTATGACGATGAAACACTGAAATTGCATCGGAAGTAAATACAAGAGGCACAATGTCGACTTAAGTACAAGAAAACTGACTCTTCTTAATGTCTTTGCTTTGAACCATTCCTGTGACACTAGTTATAGATTCCGATGCTTCACTTTAGGTTTACTGTATCCCTCTGACCTTCTTATTGACGATGAAATACAGATATTGCATCGGAATGAAATACAAATGGAACAATGACGACTTAAGTACAAGAAGTGTGACTCTTCTTACAGTCTATGTTTTGAACCATTCCTGTGACACTAGTTATAGATTCCGATGCCTCACTTCAGGTTTACTGTATCCCTCTGACCTTCTTGTTGACGATGAAACACAGATATTGCATCGGAATTAAATACAAATGGCACAATTACGACTTAAGTACAAGAAAACGGACTCTTCTTTCTGTCTATGTTTTGAACCATTCCTGTGACACTTGTTACAGATTCCGATGCTTCACTTCAGATTTACTGTATCCCTCTGACCTTCGTATTGACGATGAAACACAGAAATTGCATCGGAATTAAATACAAAAGGCACAATGCCGACTTAAGTACAAGAAAACAGACTCTTCTTACTGTCTATGTTTTGAACTATTCCTGTGACACTAGTTATAGATGCCGATGCTTCACTTCAAGTTTACTGTATCCCTCTGACCTTCTTATTGACGATGAAACACAGAAATTGCGTCGGAATTAAATAGAAAAGGCACATTGCCGAATTAAGTACAAGAAAACTGACTCCACTTACTTTCTATATTTTGAACCATTCCTGTGACACTAAATATTGATTCCGATGCTTCACTTCAGGTTTACTGTATCCCTCTGACCTTCTTCTTGACGATGAAACACAGAAATTGCATCGGAATTAAATACAAAAGTCACAATGACGACTTAAGTACAAGAAAACTGACTCTTCTTAATCTCTATGTTTGAACCACTCCTGTGACACTACTTATAGATTCCGATGCTTCACTTCAGGTTTAGTGTATCCCTCTGACCTTCTTATTGACGATGAAACACAGAAATTGCATCGGAATTAAATACAAAAGGCACAATGCCGACTTATGTACAAGAAAACTGACTCTTCTTACTGTCTATGTTTTGAACCATTCCTGTGACACTAGTTATAGATTCCGATGCCTCACTTCAGGTGTACTGTATCCCTCTGACCTTCTTATTGACGATGAAACACAGAAATTGCATCGGAGTGAAATACAAAAGGCACAATGCCGACTGAAGTACAAGAAAACTGACTCTTCTTACAGTCTATGTTTTGAACCATTCCGGTGACACTAGTTATAGATTCCGATGCTTCACTTTAGGTTTACTGTATCCCTCTGACCTTCTTATTGACGATGAAATACAGATATTGCATCGGAATGAAATACAAATGGAACAATGACGACTTAAGTACAAGAAAACTGTCTCTTCTAACTGTCTATGTTTGAACCATTCCTGTGACACTAGTTACAGATTCCGATGCTTCACTTCAGGTTTACTGTATTCCTCTGACATTCTTATTGACGATGAAACACAGAAATTCAATCGGAATTAAATACAAAAGCCACAATGACGACTTAAGTACAAGAAAACTGACTCTTCTTATGTCTATGTTTTGAACCACACCTGTGACACTAGTTACAGATTCCGATGCTTCACTTCAGGTTCACTGTTTCCCTCTGACCTCCTTATGACGATGAAACACTGAAATTGCATCGGAAGTAAATACAAGAGGCACAATGTCGACTTAAGTACAAGAAAACTGACTCTTCTTAATGTCTTTGCTTTGAACCATTCCTGTGACAGTAGTTATAGATTTCGATGCTCCACTTCTGGTTTACTGTAACCCTCTGACCTTCTTATTGACGATGAAACACAGAAATTGCATCGGAATTAAATACAAAAGGCACAACGCCGTCTTAAGTAAAAGAAAACTGACTCTTCTTACTGTCTATGTTTTGAAAGATTCCTGTGACTCTAGTTATAGATTCCGATGCTTCACTTCAGGTTTACTGTATCCCTCTGACCTTCTTATTGACGATGAAACACAGAAATTGCATCGGAGTTAAATACAAAAGGCACAATCTCTTCTTACAGTCTATGTTTTGAACCATTCCTGTGACACTAGTTATAGATTCCGATGCTTCACTTCAGGTTTACTGTATCCCTCTGACCTTCTTGTTGATGATGAAACACAGATATTGCATCGGAATTAACTACAAAAGGCACAATGCAAACTTAAGTAGCAGGAAACTGACTCTTCTTACTGCCTATGTTTTGAACCAATCCTGTGACACTAGTTACAGATTCCGATGCTTCACTTCAGTTTTACTGTATCCCTCTGACCTTCTTATTGACGATGAAACACAGAAATTGCATCGGAATTAAATACAAAAGGCACAATGCCGACTTAAGTAAAAGAAAATTGACTCTTCTTACTGTCTATGTTTTGAACCATTCATGTGACACTAATTATAGATTCCTATGCTTCACTTCAGGTATACTTTATCCCTCTGGCCTTCTTATTGACGATGAAACACAGAAATTGCATCGGAATTAAATACAAAAGGCACAACGCCGTCTGAAGTACAAGAAAACTGACTCTTCTTACTGTCTATGTTTTGAAAGATTCCTGTGACTCTAGTTATAGATTCCGATGCTTCACTTCAGGTTTACTGTATCCCTGTGACCTTCTTATTGACGATGAAACACAGAAATTGCATCGGAATTAAATAGAAAAGGCACATTGCCGAATTAAGTACAAGAAAACTGACTCTACTTACTGTCTATATTTTGAACCATTCCTGTTACACTAAATATTGATTCCGATGCTTCACTTCTGGTTTACTGTATCCCTCTGACCATCTTATTGACGATGAAACAAAGAAATTGCATCGGAATTAAATACAAAAGGCACAATGCCGACTTAAGTACAAGAAAACTGACTCTTATTACAGTCTATGTTTGAACCATTTCGGTGACACTAGTTATAGATTCCGATGCTTCACTTCAGGTTTACTGTATCCCTCTGGCCGTCTTATTGAGGATGAAATACAGATATTGCATCGGAATGAAATACAAATGGAACAATGACGACTTAAGTACAAGAAAACTGGCTCTTCTTACTGTCTATGTTTTGAACCATTCCTGTGACACTAGTTACAGATTCCGATGCTTCACTTCAGGTTTACTGTATTCCTCTGACATTCTTATTGACGATGAAACACAGAAATTGCATCGGAATTAAATACAAAAGGCACAATGCCGACTTAAGTACAAGAAAACTGACTCTTCTTACTGTCTATGTTTTGAACCATTCCTGTGACACTAGTTATAGATTCCGATGCTTCACTTCTGGTTCACTGTTTCCCTCTGACCTCCTTATTGACGATGAAACACTGAAATTGCATCGGAATTAAATACAAGAGGCACAATGTCGACTTAAGTACAAGAAAACTGACTCTTCTTACTGTCTTTGTTTTAAACCATTCCTGTGACAGTAGTTATAGATTCCGATGCTCCACTTCAGGTTTACTGTAACCCTCTGACCTTCTTATTGACGATGAAACACAGAAATCGCATCGGAATTAAATACAAAAGGCACAACGCCGTCTTAAGTACAAGAAAACTGACTCTTCTTACTGTCTATGTTTTGAAAGATTCCTGTGACTCTAGTTATAGATTCGGATGCTTCATTTCAGGTTTACTGTATTCCTCTGACCTTCTTATTGACGATGAAACACAGAAATTGCATCGGAATTAACTACAAAAGGCACAATGCCGACTTAAGTACAAGAAAACTGATTCTTCTTACTGTCTATGTTTTGAACCATTCATGTGACGCTAGTTATAGACTCTGATGCTTCACATCAGGTTTACTGTATCCCTCTCACCTTCTTGTTGACGATGAAACACAGAAATTGCATCGGAATTAAATACAAAAGGCACAATGCCGACTTAAGTACAAGAAAACTGACTCTTCTTACTGTCTATGTTTTGAACCATTCCTGTGACACTAGTTATAGATTCCGATGCTTCACTTCAGGTTTAATGTATCCCTCTGACCTTCTTGTTGACGATGAAACACAGATATTGCATCGGAATTAAATACAAATGGCACAATGACGACTTAAGTACAAGAAAACGGACTCTTCTTACTGTCAATGTTTTGAACCATTCGTGTGACACTAGTTTTAGATTCCGATGCTTCACTTCAGGTTAACTGTATTCCTCTGACCTTCTTATTGACGATGAAACACAGAAATTGCGTCGGAACTAAATACAAAAGGCACAATGCCAACTTAAGTACAAGTAAACTGACTCTTCTTTCTGTCTATGTTTTGAACCATTCGTGTGACACTAGTTATAGATTCCGATGCTTCACTTCAGATTTACTGTATCCCTCTGACCTTCGTATTGACGATGAAAAACAGAAATTGCATCGGAATTAAATACAAAAGGCACAATGCCGACTTAAGTACAAGAAAACAGACTCTTCTTACTGTCTATGTTTTGAACCATTCCTGTGACACTAGTTATAGATGCCGATGCTTCACCTCAGGTTTACTGTATCCCTCTGACCTTCTTATTGACGATAAAACACAGAAATTGCGTCGGAATTAAATAGAAAAGGCACATAGCCGAATTAAGTACAAGAAAATTGACTCTACTTACTTTCTATATTTTGAAGCATTCCTGTGACACTAAATATTGATTCCGATGCTTCATTTCAGGTTTACTGTATCCCTCTGACCTTCTTCTTGACGATGAAACACAGAAATTGCATCGGAATTAAATACAAAAGGCACAATGCCGACTTTAGTAAAAGAAAATTGACTCTTCTTACTGTCTATGTTTTGAAACATTCATGTGACACTAATTATAGATTCCTATGCTTCACTTCAGGTATACTTTATCCCTCTGACCTTCTTATTGACGATGAAACACAGAAATTGCATCGGAATTAAATACAAAAGGCACAATGCCGACTTATGTACAAGAAAACTTACTCTTCTTACTGTCTATGTTTGAACCATTCATGTGACACTAATTATAGATTCCGATGTTTTACTCCAGGTTTACTGTATCACTCTGACCTTCTTATTGACGATGAATCATAGAAATTGCTCTGGAATTAAATACAAAAGGCACTATGCCGACTTAAGTAAAGGAAAACTGACTCTTCCTACTGTCTATGCTTTGATCCATTCCCGTGACACTCGTTATAGATTCCGATGCTTCACTTCAGGTTTTCTGTATCCCTATGACCTTCTTGTTGACGATGAAACATAGAAATTGCATCGGAATTAAATGGAAAAGGAACAATGCCGACTTAAGTACAAGAAAACTGACTCTTCTTGCTGTCTATGTTTTGAACCATTCCTGTGACACTAGTTATAGATTCTGATGCTTCACTTCCGGTTTACTGTATCCCTCAGACCTTCTTATTGACGATGAAACACAGAAAAGGCATCGGATTTAAATATAAAATGCACAATGCCGACTTAAGTACAAGAAAACTGACTCTTCTTACTGTCTATGAATTGAACCATTCCTGTGACACTAAATATAGATTCCGATGCTACACTTCAGGTTTGCTGTATCCCTCTGACCTTCTTATTGATGATGAACCACAGAAATTGCATCGGAATTAAATAAAAAAGCACAATGCCGACTTAAGTACAAGAAGACTGACTCTTCTTACTGTCTATGTTTGGAACCATTCCTGTGACACTTGTTATACATTCCGATGCTTCACTTCAGGTTTACTGTATCCCTGTGACCTTCTTATTGACGATGAAACACAGAAATTGCGTCGGAATTAAATAGAAAAGGCACATTGCCGAATTAAGTACAAGAAAACTGACTCTACTTACTGTCTATATTTTGAACCATTCCTGTGACACTAAATATTGATTCCGATGCTTCACTTCAGGTTTACTGTATCCCTCTGACCTTCTTATTGACGATGAAACACAGAAATTGTTCGGAATTAAATACAAAAGGCACAATGCCGGCTTATGTACCGGACAACTGACTCTTCTTACTGTCTATGTTTTGAACAATTCCTGTGACACTAGTTATAGATTCCAATGCTTCACTATAGGTGTACTGTATCCCTCTGACCTTCTTATTGACGATGAAACACAGAAATTGCATCGGATTTAAATACAAAAGGCACAATGCCGACTTAAGTACAAGATAACTGACTCTTCTTACAGTCTATGTTTTGAACCATTCCGGTGACACTAGTTATGGATTCCGATGCTTCACTTCAGGTTCACTGTTTCCCTCTAACCGCCTTATTGACGATGAAACACTGAAATTGCATCGGAATTAAATACAAGAGGCACAATGTCGACTTATGTACAAGAAAACTGACTCTTCTTACTGTCTACGATTTGAACCATTCCTGTGACACTAGTTATAGATTCCGATGCTTCACTTCTGGTTTACTGTATCCCTCTGACCTTCTTATTGACGATGAAAAACAGAAATGGCATCGGAATTAAATACAAAAGGCACAATGCCGACTTAAGTACAAGAAAACTGACTCTTCTTACAGTCAATGTTTTGAACCATTCCTGTGACACTAGTTATAGATTCCGATGCTTCACTTCAGGTTTACTGTATTCCTCTGACCTTCTTATTGACGATGAAACACAGAAATTGCATCGGAATTAATTACAAAAGGCAGAATGCCGACATAAGTACAACTAAACTGACTCTTCTTACTGTCAATGTTTTACGCCATTCATGTGACACTAGTTATAGATTCCGATGCTTTACTCTATATTTACTGTATCCCTCTGACCTTCTTATTGACGATGAATCATAGAAATTGTTTCGGAATTACATACAAAAGGCACAATGCCGACTTAAGTACAAGAAAACTGACTCTTCTTACTGTCTATGTTTTGATCCATTCCTGTGACACTAGTTATAGATTCCGATGCATCACTTCAGATTTACTGTATACCTCTGACCTTCTTATTGACGATGAAACACAGAAATGGCATCGGAATTAAATAGAAAATGCACAATGCCGACTTAAGTACAAGAAAACTGACTCTTCTTACTGTCTATGAATTGTACCATTCCTGTGACACTAAATATAGATTCCGATGCTTCACATCAGGTTTGCTGTATCCCTCTGACCTTCTTATTGATGATGAACCACAGAAATTGCATTGGAATTAAATACAAAAGGCACAATGCCGACTTAAGTACAAGAAAACTGACTCTTCTTACTGTCTATGTTGAACCATTCCTGTGACACTAGTTATAGATTCCGATGCTTCGCTTCAGGTTTAGTGTATCCCTCTGACCTTCTTATTGATGATGAAACACAGAAATTGCATCGGAATTAAAGACAAAAGGCACAATGCCCTCTTAAGTACATGAAAACAGACTCTTCTTACTGTCTATGCTTTGAACCATTCCTGTGACACTTGTTATACATTCCGATGCTTCACTTCAGGTTTACTGTATCCCTGTGACCTTCTTATTGACGATGAAACATAGAAATTGCATCGGAATTAAATAGAAAAGGAACAATGCCGACTTAAGTACAAGAAAACAGACTCTTCTTACTGTCTATGTTTTGAACCATTCCTGTGACTCTAGTTATAGATTCCGATGCTTCACTTCAGGTTTACTGTATTCCTCTGACCTTCTTATTGACGATGAAACACAGAAATTGAATCGGAATTAATTACAAAAGGCACAATGCCGACTTAAGTACAAGTAAACTGACTCTTCTTACTGTCAATGTTTTAAGCCATTCATGTGACAATAGTTATAGATTTCGATGCTTTACTCTAGATTTACTGTATCCCTCTGACCTTCTTATTGACGATGATTCACAGAAATGGTTTCGGAATTAAATACAAAAGGCACAATGCCGACTTAAGTACAAGAAAACTGACTCTTCTTACTGTCTATGTTTTGATCCATTCCTGTGACACTAGTTATAGATTCCGATGCTTCACTTCAGGTTTACTGTATCCCTCTGACCTTCTTATAGACGATGAAACACAGAAATGGCATCGGAATTAAATAGAAAATGCACAATGCCGACTTAAGTACAAGAAAACTGACTCTTCTTACTGTCTATGACTTGAACCATTCCTGTGACACTAAATATAGATTCCGATGCTTCAGTTCAGGTTTGCTGTATCCCTCTGACCTTCTTATTGATGATGAACCACAGAAATTGCATCGGAATTAAATACAAAAGGCACAATGCCGACTAAGGTACAAGAAAACTGACTCTTCTTACTGTCTATGTTTGAACCATTCCTGTGACACTAGTTATAGATTCCGATGCTTCACTTCAGGTTTAGTGTATCCCTCTGACCTTCTTATTGACGATGAAACACAGAAAGTGCATCGGAATTAAATACAAAAGCACAATGCCGACTTATGTACAAGAAAACTGACTCTTCTTACTGTCTATATTTTGAACCATTCCTGTGACACTAGTTATCGATTCCGATGCTTCACTTCAGGTTCACTGTTTCCCTCTGACCTCCTTATTGACGATGAAACACAGAAATTGCGTCGGAATTAAATACAAGAGGCACAATGTCGACTTAAGTACAAGAAATCTGACTCTTCTTACTGTCTTTGCTTTAAACCATTCCTGTGACAGTACTTATAGATTCCGATGCTCCACTTCAGGATTACTGTATCCCTGTGACCTTCTTATTGACGATGAAACACGGAAATTGCATCGGAATTAAATACAAAAGGCACAACGCCGTCTTAAGTACAAGAAAACTGACTCTTCTTACTGTCTATGTTTTGAAAGATTCCTGTGACTCTAGTTATACATTCCGATGCTTCACTTCAGGTTTACTGTATCCCTCTGACCTTCTTATTGACGATGAATCACAGAAATTGTTTCGGAATTAAATTCAAAAGGCACAATGCCGACTTAAGTACAAGAAAACTGACTCTTCTTACTGTCTATGTTCTGAACCATTCCTTTGACAATAGTTATAGATTCCGATGCTTCACTTCAGGTTTACTGTATCCCTCTGACCTTCTTATTGTTGATGAAACACAGAAATTTCATCAGAATTAAATACAAAAGGCACAATGCCGACTTAAGTACAAGAAAACTGACTCTTCTTACTGTCTATGATTTGAACCATTCCTGTGACACTAGTTATAGATTCCGATGCTTCACTTCAGGTTTACTGTATCCCTCTGATCTTCATATTGACGATGAAACATAGAAATTGCATCGGAATTAAATAGAAAAGGAACAATGCCGACTTAAGTACAAGAAAACTGACTCTTCTTAATGTCTATGTTTTGAACCATTCCTGTGACACTAGTTATAGATGCCTATACTTCACTTCAGGTTAACTGTATCCCTCAGACCTCCTTATTGACTATGAAACACAGACATTGCGTCGAAATTAAATAGAAAAGGCACAATGCCGAATTAAGTACAAGAAAACTGACTGTTCGTACTGTCTATGTTTTGAACCATTCCTGTGACACTAAATATTGATTCCGAAACTTCACTTCAGGTTTACTGTATCCCTCTTACCTTCTTATTGACGATGAAACACAGATATTGCATCGGAGTTAAATACAAAAGCCACAATGCCGAATGAAGTACAAGAAAACTGACTCTTCGTACTGTCTATGTTTCGAACCATTCCTGTGACACTAAATATTGATTCCGAAGCTTCACTTCAGGTGTACTGTATCCCTCGGACCTTCTTATTGACGATGAAACACAGAAATTGCATCGTAATTAAATACAAAAGGCACAATGCCGACTTAAGTACAAGAAAACTGTCTCTTCTTACTGTCTATATTTTGAACCATTCATGTGACACTAGTTATAGATTCCGATGCCTCACTTCAGGTTTACTGTATCCCTCTGACCTTCTTATTGACGATGAAACACAGAAATTGCATCGGACTTAAATACAAAAGGCACAATGCCGACTTAAGTACAAGGAAACTGACTCTTCTTACTGTCTATGTGTTGAACCATTCATGTGACATTAGTTATAGATTCCGATGCTTCACTTCAGGTTTACTGTATCTCTCTGACCTTCTTATTGACGATGAAACACAGAAATTGCATCGGAATTAAATGTAAAATGCACAATGCCGACTTAAGTTCAAGAAAACTGAATCTTCTTACTGTCTACGTTTTGAACCACTCCTGTGACACTAGTTATAGATTCCGATGCTTCACTTCAGGTTTACTGTATCCCTCTGACCTTCTTATGGACGATGAAACACAGAAATTGCATCGGAATTAAATACAAAAGGCACAATGCCGACTTAAGTACAAGATAACTGACTCTTCTTACTGTCTACGTTTTAAACCATTCCTGTAACACTAGTTATAGATTCCGATGCTTCACTTCAGGTTTACTGTACCCTCTGACGACCTAATTGACGATGAAACACGGAGATTGCATCGGAATTAAATACAAAAGGGACAATATCAACTTAAGTACAAGAAAACTGACTCTTCTTACTGTCTATGTTTTGAACCATTCATGTGACACTAGTTATAGATTCCGATGCTTCACTTCACGTTTAATGTATCCCTTGGACCTTCTTATTGACGACGAAACACGGAATTTGCATCGGAATGAAATTCAAAAGGCACAATGCCGACTTAAGTACAAGAAAACTTCCTCTTCTTAATGTCTATGTTTTGAACCATTCCTGTGACACTAGTTATAGATTCCGATGCTTCACTTCAGGTTTACTCTATCCCTCTGACCTTCTTATTGACGATGAATCACAGAAATTGTTTCGGAATTAAATTCAAAAGGCACAATGCCGTCTTAAGTACATGAAAACTGACTCTTCTTACTGTCTATGTTCTGAACCATTCCGTTGACAATAGTTATAGATTCCGATGCTTCACTCCAGGTTTACTGTATCCCTCTGACCTTCTTATTGACGATGAAACACAGAAATTTCATCGGAATTAAATACAAAAGGCACAATGCCGACTTAAGTACAAGAAAACTGACTCTTCTTACTGTCTATGATTTGGACCATTCCTGTGACACTAGTTATAGATTCCGATGCTTCACTTCAGGTTTAGTGTATCCCTCTGACCTTCTTATTGACGATGAAACACAGAAATGGCGTCGGAATTAAATACAAAAGGCACAATGCCGACTTAAGTACAAGTAAACTGATTCTTCTTTCTGTCTATGTTTTGAACCATTCCTGTGACACTTGTTACAGATTCCGATGCTTCACTTCAGATATACTGTATCCCTCTGACCTTCGTATTGACGACGAAACACAGAAATTGCATCGGAATTAAATACAAAAGGCACAATGCCGACTTAAGTACAAGAAAACAGACTCTTCTTACTGTCTATGTTTTGAACCATTCCTGTGACACTAGTTATAGATGCCGATGCTTCACTTCAAGTTTACTGTATCCCTCTGACCTTCTTATTGACGAAGAATCACAGATATTGCATCGGAGTGAAATACAAAAGACACAATGCCGACTTAAGTACAAGAAAACTGACTCTTCTTACAGTCTATGCTTTGAACCATTCCGGTGACACTAGTTATAGATTCCGATGCTTCACTTTAGGTTTACTGTATCCTTCTGACCTTCTTATTGACGATGAAATACAGATATTGCATCGGAATGAAATACAAATGGAACAATGACGACTTAAGTACAAGAAAACTGACTCTTCTTACTGTCTATGTTTGAACCATTCCTGTGACACTAGTTACAGATTCCGATGCTTCACTTCAGGTTTACTGTATTCCTCTGACATTCTTATTGACGATGAAACACAGAAATTCCATCGGAATTAAATACAAAAGGCACAATGACGACTTAAGTACAAGAAAACTGTTTCTTCTTATGTCTATGTTTTGAACCACTCCTGTGACACTAGTTATAGATTCCGATGCTTCACTTCAGGTTCACTGTTTCCCTCTGACCTCCTTATGACGATGAAACACTGAAATTGCATCGGAAGTAAATACAAGAGGCACAATGTCGACTTAAGTACAAGAAAACTGACTCTTCTTAATGTCTTTGCTTTGAACCATTCCTGTGACACTAGTTATAGATTCCGATGCTTCACTTTAGGTTTACTGTATCCCTCTGACCTTCTTATTGACGATGAAATACAGATATTGCATCGGAATGAAATACAAATGGAACAATGACGACTTAAGTACAAGAAGTGTGACTCTTCTTACAGTCTATGTTTTGAACCATTCCTGTGACACTAGTTATAGATTCCGATGCCTCACTTCAGGTTTACTGTATCCCTCTGACCTTCTTGTTGACGATGAAACACAGATATTGCATCGGAATTAAATACAAATGGCACAATTACGACTTAAGTACAAGAAAACGGACTCTTCTTTCTGTCTATGTTTTGAACCATTCCTGTGACACTTGTTACAGATTCCGATGCTTCACTTCAGATTTACTGTATCCCTCTGACCTTCGTATTGACGATGAAACACAGAAATTGCATCGGAATTAAATACAAAAGGCACAATGCCGACTTAAGTACAAGAAAACAGACTCTTCTTACTGTCTATGTTTTGAACTATTCCTGTGACACTAGTTATAGATGCCGATGCTTCACTTCAAGTTTACTGTATCCCTCTGACCTTCTTATTGACGATGAAACACAGAAATTGCGTCGGAATTAAATAGAAAAGGCACATTGCCGAATTAAGTACAAGAAAACTGACTCCACTTACTTTCTATATTTTGAACCATTCCTGTGACACTAAATATTGATTCCGATGCTTCACTTCAGGTTTACTGTATCCCTCTGACCTTCTTCTTGACGATGAAACACAGAAATTGCATCGGAATTAAATACAAAAGTCACAATGACGACTTAAGTACAAGAAAACTGACTCTTCTTAATCTCTATGTTTGAACCACTCCTGTGACACTACTTATAGATTCCGATGCTTCACTTCAGGTTTAGTGTATCCCTCTGACCTTCTTATTGACGATGAAACACAGAAATTGCATCGGAATTAAATACAAAAGGCACAATGCCGACTTATGTACAAGAAAACTGACTCTTCTTACTGTCTATGTTTTGAACCATTCCTGTGACACTAGTTATAGATTCCGATGCCTCACTTCAGGTGTACTGTATCCCTCTGACCTTCTTATTGACGATGAAACACAGAAATTGCATCGGAGTGAAATACAAAAGGCACAATGCCGACTGAAGTACAAGAAAACTGACTCTTCTTACAGTCTATGTTTTGAACCATTCCGGTGACACTAGTTATAGATTCCGATGCTTCACTTTAGGTTTACTGTATCCCTCTGACCTTCTTATTGACGATGAAATACAGATATTGCATCGGAATGAAATACAAATGGAACAATGACGACTTAAGTACAAGAAAACTGTCTCTTCTAACTGTCTATGTTTGAACCATTCCTGTGACACTAGTTACAGATTCCGATGCTTCACTTCAGGTTTACTGTATTCCTCTGACATTCTTATTGACGATGAAACACAGAAATTCAATCGGAATTAAATACAAAAGCCACAATGACGACTTAAGTACAAGAAAACTGACTCTTCTTATGTCTATGTTTTGAACCACACCTGTGACACTAGTTACAGATTCCGATGCTTCACTTCAGGTTCACTGTTTCCCTCTGACCTCCTTATGACGATGAAACACTGAAATTGCATCGGAAGTAAATACAAGAGGCACAATGTCGACTTAAGTACAAGAAAACTGACTCTTCTTAATGTCTTTGCTTTGAACCATTCCTGTGACAGTAGTTATAGATTTCGATGCTCCACTTCTGGTTTACTGTAACCCTCTGACCTTCTTATTGACGATGAAACACAGAAATTGCATCGGAATTAAATACAAAAGGCACAACGCCGTCTTAAGTAAAAGAAAACTGACTCTTCTTACTGTCTATGTTTTGAAAGATTCCTGTGACTCTAGTTATAGATTCCGATGCTTCACTTCAGGTTTACTGTATCCCTCTGACCTTCTTATTGACGATGAAACACAGAAATTGCATCGGAGTTAAATACAAAAGGCACAATCTCTTCTTACAGTCTATGTTTTGAACCATTCCTGTGACACTAGTTATAGATTCCGATGCTTCACTTCAGGTTTACTGTATCCCTCTGACCTTCTTGTTGATGATGAAACACAGATATTGCATCGGAATTAACTACAAAAGGCACAATGCAAACTTAAGTAGCAGGAAACTGACTCTTCTTACTGCCTATGTTTTGAACCAATCCTGTGACACTAGTTACAGATTCCGATGCTTCACTTCAGTTTTACTGTATCCCTCTGACCTTCTTATTGACGATGAAACACAGAAATTGCATCGGAATTAAATACAAAAGGCACAATGCCGACTTAAGTAAAAGAAAATTGACTCTTCTTACTGTCTATGTTTTGAACCATTCATGTGACACTAATTATAGATTCCTATGCTTCACTTCAGGTATACTTTATCCCTCTGGCCTTCTTATTGACGATGAAACACAGAAATTGCATCGGAATTAAATACAAAAGGCACAACGCCGTCTGAAGTACAAGAAAACTGACTCTTCTTACTGTCTATGTTTTGAAAGATTCCTGTGACTCTAGTTATAGATTCCGATGCTTCACTTCAGGTTTACTGTATCCCTGTGACCTTCTTATTGACGATGAAACACAGAAATTGCATCGGAATTAAATAGAAAAGGCACATTGCCGAATTAAGTACAAGAAAACTGACTCTACTTACTGTCTATATTTTGAACCATTCCTGTTACACTAAATATTGATTCCGATGCTTCACTTCTGGTTTACTGTATCCCTCTGACCATCTTATTGACGATGAAACAAAGAAATTGCATCGGAATTAAATACAAAAGGCACAATGCCGACTTAAGTACAAGAAAACTGACTCTTATTACAGTCTATGTTTGAACCATTTCGGTGACACTAGTTATAGATTCCGATGCTTCACTTCAGGTTTACTGTATCCCTCTGGCCGTCTTATTGAGGATGAAATACAGATATTGCATCGGAATGAAATACAAATGGAACAATGACGACTTAAGTACAAGAAAACTGGCTCTTCTTACTGTCTATGTTTTGAACCATTCCTGTGACACTAGTTACAGATTCCGATGCTTCACTTCAGGTTTACTGTATTCCTCTGACATTCTTATTGACGATGAAACACAGAAATTGCATCGGAATTAAATACAAAAGGCACAATGCCGACTTAAGTACAAGAAAACTGACTCTTCTTACTGTCTATGTTTTGAACCATTCCTGTGACACTAGTTATAGATTCCGATGCTTCACTTCTGGTTCACTGTTTCCCTCTGACCTCCTTATTGACGATGAAACACTGAAATTGCATCGGAATTAAATACAAGAGGCACAATGTCGACTTAAGTACAAGAAAACTGACTCTTCTTACTGTCTTTGTTTTAAACCATTCCTGTGACAGTAGTTATAGATTCCGATGCTCCACTTCAGGTTTACTGTAACCCTCTGACCTTCTTATTGACGATGAAACACAGAAATCGCATCGGAATTAAATACAAAAGGCACAACGCCGTCTTAAGTACAAGAAAACTGACTCTTCTTACTGTCTATGTTTTGAAAGATTCCTGTGACTCTAGTTATAGATTCGGATGCTTCATTTCAGGTTTACTGTATTCCTCTGACCTTCTTATTGACGATGAAACACAGAAATTGCATCGGAATTAACTACAAAAGGCACAATGCCGACTTAAGTACAAGAAAACTGATTCTTCTTACTGTCTATGTTTTGAACCATTCATGTGACGCTAGTTATAGACTCTGATGCTTCACATCAGGTTTACTGTATCCCTCTCACCTTCTTGTTGACGATGAAACACAGAAATTGCATCGGAATTAAATACAAAAGGCACAATGCCGACTTAAGTACAAGAAAACTGACTCTTCTTACTGTCTATGTTTTGAACCATTCCTGTGACACTAGTTATAGATTCCGATGCTTCACTTCAGGTTTAATGTATCCCTCTGACCTTCTTGTTGACGATGAAACACAGATATTGCATCGGAATTAAATACAAATGGCACAATGACGACTTAAGTACAAGAAAACGGACTCTTCTTACTGTCAATGTTTTGAACCATTCGTGTGACACTAGTTTTAGATTCCGATGCTTCACTTCAGGTTAACTGTATTCCTCTGACCTTCTTATTGACGATGAAACACAGAAATTGCGTCGGAACTAAATACAAAAGGCACAATGCCAACTTAAGTACAAGTAAACTGACTCTTCTTTCTGTCTATGTTTTGAACCATTCGTGTGACACTAGTTATAGATTCCGATGCTTCACTTCAGATTTACTGTATCCCTCTGACCTTCGTATTGACGATGAAAAACAGAAATTGCATCGGAATTAAATACAAAAGGCACAATGCCGACTTAAGTACAAGAAAACAGACTCTTCTTACTGTCTATGTTTTGAACCATTCCTGTGACACTAGTTATAGATGCCGATGCTTCACCTCAGGTTTACTGTATCCCTCTGACCTTCTTATTGACGATAAAACACAGAAATTGCGTCGGAATTAAATAGAAAAGGCACATAGCCGAATTAAGTACAAGAAAATTGACTCTACTTACTTTCTATATTTTGAAGCATTCCTGTGACACTAAATATTGATTCCGATGCTTCATTTCAGGTTTACTGTATCCCTCTGACCTTCTTCTTGACGATGAAACACAGAAATTGCATCGGAATTAAATACAAAAGGCACAATGCCGACTTTAGTAAAAGAAAATTGACTCTTCTTACTGTCTATGTTTTGAAACATTCATGTGACACTAATTATAGATTCCTATGCTTCACTTCAGGTATACTTTATCCCTCTGACCTTCTTATTGACGATGAAACACAGAAATTGCATCGGAATTAAATACAAAAGGCACAATGCCGACTTATG
Source organism: Schistocerca serialis cubense (assembly GCF_023864345.2). Lineage (NCBI taxonomy): Eukaryota > Metazoa > Arthropoda > Insecta > Orthoptera > Acrididae > Schistocerca > Schistocerca serialis. The sequence goes on from NC_064647.1 coordinate 30,247,012, forward strand.
TACAAGAAAACTTACTCTTCTTACTGTCTATGTTTGAACCATTCATGTGACACTAATTATAGATTCCGATGTTTTACTCCAGGTTTACTGTATCACTCTGACCTTCTTATTGACGATGAATCATAGAAATTGCTCTGGAATTAAATACAAAAGGCACTATGCCGACTTAAGTAAAGGAAAACTGACTCTTCCTACTGTCTATGCTTTGATCCATTCCCGTGACACTCGTTATAGATTCCGATGCTTCACTTCAGGTTTTCTGTATCCCTATGACCTTCTTGTTGACGATGAAACATAGAAATTGCATCGGAATTAAATGGAAAAGGAACAATGCCGACTTAAGTACAAGAAAACTGACTCTTCTTGCTGTCTATGTTTTGAACCATTCCTGTGACACTAGTTATAGATTCTGATGCTTCACTTCCGGTTTACTGTATCCCTCAGACCTTCTTATTGACGATGAAACACAGAAAAGGCATCGGATTTAAATATAAAATGCACAATGCCGACTTAAGTACAAGAAAACTGACTCTTCTTACTGTCTATGAATTGAACCATTCCTGTGACACTAAATATAGATTCCGATGCTACACTTCAGGTTTGCTGTATCCCTCTGACCTTCTTATTGATGATGAACCACAGAAATTGCATCGGAATTAAATAAAAAAGCACAATGCCGACTTAAGTACAAGAAGACTGACTCTTCTTACTGTCTATGTTTGGAACCATTCCTGTGACACTTGTTATACATTCCGATGCTTCACTTCAGGTTTACTGTATCCCTGTGACCTTCTTATTGACGATGAAACACAGAAATTGCGTCGGAATTAAATAGAAAAGGCACATTGCCGAATTAAGTACAAGAAAACTGACTCTACTTACTGTCTATATTTTGAACCATTCCTGTGACACTAAATATTGATTCCGATGCTTCACTGCAGGTTTACTGTATCCCTCTGACCTTCTTATTGACGATGAAACACAGAAATTGTTCGGAATTAAATACAAAAGGCACAATGCCGGCTTATGTACCGGACAACTGACTCTTCTTACTGTCTATGTTTTGAACAATTCCTGTGACACTAGTTATAGATTCCAATGCTTCACTATAGGTGTACTGTATCCCTCTGACCTTCTTATTGACGATGAAACACAGAAATTGCATCGGATTTAAATACAAAAGGCACAATGCCGACTTAAGTACAAGATAACTGACTCTTCTTACAGTCTATGTTTTGAACCATTCCGGTGACACTAGTTATGGATTCCGATGCTTCACTTCAGGTTCACTGTTTCCCTCTAACCGCCTTATTGACGATGAAACACTGAAATTGCATCGGAATTAAATACAAGAGGCACAATGTCGACTTATGTACAAGAAAACTGACTCTTCTTACTGTCTACGATTTGAACCATTCCTGTGACACTAGTTATAGATTCCGATGCTTCACTTCTGGTTTACTGTATCCCTCTGACCTTCTTATTGACGATGAAAAACAGAAATGGCATCGGAATTAAATACAAAAGGCACAATGCCGACTTAAGTACAAGAAAACTGACTCTTCTTACAGTCAATGTTTTGAACCATTCCTGTGACACTAGTTATAGATTCCGATGCTTCACTTCAGGTTTACTGTATTCCTCTGACCTTCTTATTGACGATGAAACACAGAAATTGCATCGGAATTAATTACAAAAGGCAGAATGCCGACATAAGTACAACTAAACTGACTCTTCTTACTGTCAATGTTTTACGCCATTCATGTGACACTAGTTATAGATTCCGATGCTTTACTCTAGATTTACTGTATCCCTCTGACCTTCTTATTGACGATGAATCATAGAAATTGTTTCGGAATTACATACAAAAGGCACAATGCCGACTTAAGTACAAGAAAACTGACTCTTCTTACTGTCTATGTTTTGATCCATTCCTGTGACACTAGTTATAGATTCCGATGCATCACTTCAGATTTACTGTATACCTCTGACCTTCTTATTGACGATGAAACACAGAAATGGCATCGGAATTAAATAGAAAATGCACAATGCCGACTTAAGTACAAGAAAACTGACTCTTCTTACTGTCTATGAATTGTACCATTCCTGTGACACTAAATATAGATTCCGATGCTTCACATCAGGTTTGCTGTATCCCTCTGACCTTCTTATTGATGATGAACCACAGAAATTGCATTGGAATTAAATACAAAAGGCACAATGCCGACTTAAGTACAAGAAAACTGACTCTTCTTACTGTCTATGTTGAACCATTCCTGTGACACTAGTTATAGATTCCGATGCTTCGCTTCAGGTTTAGTGTATCCCTCTGACCTTCTTATTGATGATGAAACACAGAAATTGCATCGGAATTAAAGACAAAAGGCACAATGCCCTCTTAAGTACATGAAAACAGACTCTTCTTACTGTCTATGCTTTGAACCATTCCTGTGACACTTGTTATACATTCCGATGCTTCACTTCAGGTTTACTGTATCCCTGTGACCTTCTTATTGACGATGAAACATAGAAATTGCATCGGAATTAAATAGAAAAGGAACAATGCCGACTTAAGTACAAGAAAACAGACTCTTCTTACTGTCTATGTTTTGAACCATTCCTGTGACTCTAGTTATAGATTCCGATGCTTCACTTCAGGTTTACTGTATTCCTCTGACCTTCTTATTGACGATGAAACACAGAAATTGAATCGGAATTAATTACAAAAGGCACAATGCCGACTTAAGTACAAGTAAACTGACTCTTCTTACTGTCAATGTTTTAAGCCATTCATGTGACAATAGTTATAGATTTCGATGCTTTACTCTAGATTTACTGTATCCCTCTGACCTTCTTATTGACGATGATTCACAGAAATGGTTTCGGAATTAAATACAAAAGGCACAATGCCGACTTAAGTACAAGAAAACTGACTCTTCTTACTGTCTATGTTTTGATCCATTCCTGTGACACTAGTTATAGATTCCGATGCTTCACTTCAGGTTTACTGTATCCCTCTGACCTTCTTATAGACGATGAAACACAGAAATGGCATCGGAATTAAATAGAAAATGCACAATGCCGACTTAAGTACAAGAAAACTGACTCTTCTTACTGTCTATGACTTGAACCATTCCTGTGACACTAAATATAGATTCCGATGCTTCAGTTCAGGTTTGCTGTATCCCTCTGACCTTCTTATTGATGATGAACCACAGAAATTGCATCGGAATTAAATACAAAAGGCACAATGCCGACTAAGGTACAAGAAAACTGACTCTTCTTACTGTCTATGTTTGAACCATTCCTGTGACACTAGTTATAGATTCCGATGCTTCACTTCAGGTTTAGTGTGTCCCTCTGACCTTCTTATTGACGATGAAACACAGAAAGTGCATCGGAATTAAATACAAAAGCACAATGCCGACTTATGTACAAGAAAACTGACTCTTCTTACTGTCTATATTTTGAACCATTCCTGTGACACTAGTTATCGATTCCGATGCTTCACTTCAGGTTCACTGTTTCCCTCTGACCTCCTTATTGACGATGAAACACAGAAATTGCGTCGGAATTAAATACAAGAGGCACAATGTCGACTTAAGTACAAGAAATCTGACTCTTCTTACTGTCTTTGCTTTAAACCATTCCTGTGACAGTACTTATAGATTCCGATGCTCCACTTCAGGATTACTGTATCCCTGTGACCTTCTTATTGACGATGAAACACGGAAATTGCATCGGAATTAAATACAAAAGGCACAACGCCGTCTTAAGTACAAGAAAACTGACTCTTCTTACTGTCTATGTTTTGAAAGATTCCTGTGACTCTAGTTATACATTCCGATGCTTCACTTCAGGTTTACTGTATCCCTCTGACCTTCTTATTGACGATGAATCACAGAAATTGTTTCGGAATTAAATTCAAAAGGCACAATGCCGACTTAAGTACAAGAAAACTGACTCTTCTTACTGTCTATGTTCTGAACCATTCCTTTGACAATAGTTATAGATTCCGATGCTTCACTTCAGGTTTACTGTATCCCTCTGACCTTCTTATTGTTGATGAAACACAGAAATTTCATCAGAATTAAATACAAAAGGCACAATGCCGACTTAAGTACAAGAAAACTGACTCTTCTTACTGTCTATGATTTGAACCATTCCTGTGACACTAGTTATAGATTCCGATGCTTCACTTCAGGTTTACTGTATCCCTCTGATCTTCATATTGACGATGAAACATAGAAATTGCATCGGAATTAAATAGAAAAGGAACAATGCCGACTTAAGTACAAGAAAACTGACTCTTCTTAATGTCTATGTTTTGAACCATTCCTGTGACACTAGTTATAGATGCCTATACTTCACTTCAGGTTAACTGTATCCCTCAGACCTCCTTATTGACTATGAAACACAGACATTGCGTCGAAATTAAATAGAAAAGGCACAATGCCGAATTAAGTACAAGAAAACTGACTGTTCGTACTGTCTATGTTTTGAACCATTCCTGTGACACTAAATATTGATTCCGAAACTTCACTTCAGGTTTACTGTATCCCTCTTACCTTCTTATTGACGATGAAACACAGATATTGCATCGGAGTTAAATACAAAAGCCACAATGCCGAATGAAGTACAAGAAAACTGACTCTTCGTACTGTCTATGTTTCGAACCATTCCTGTGACACTAAATATTGATTCCGAAGCTTCACTTCAGGTGTACTGTATCCCTCGGACCTTCTTATTGACGATGAAACACAGAAATTGCATCGTAATTAAATACAAAAGGCACAATGCCGACTTAAGTACAAGAAAACTGTCTCTTCTTACTGTCTATATTTTGAACCATTCATGTGACACTAGTTATAGATTCCGATGCCTCACTTCAGGTTTACTGTATCCCTCTGACCTTCTTATTGACGATGAAACACAGAAATTGCATCGGACTTAAATACAAAAGGCACAATGCCGACTTAAGTACAAGGAAACTGACTCTTCTTACTGTCTATGTGTTGAACCATTCATGTGACATTAGTTATAGATTCCGATGCTTCACTTCAGGTTTACTGTATCTCTCTGACCTTCTTATTGACGATGAAACACAGAAATTGCATCGGAATTAAATGCAAAATGCACAATGGCGAATTAAGTTCAAGAAAACTGAATCTTCTTACTGTCTACGTTTTGAACCACTCCTGTGACACTAGTTATAGATTCCGATGCTTCACTTCAGGTTTACTGTATCCCTCTGACCTTCTTATGGACGATGAAACACAGAAATTGCATCGGAATTAAATACAAAAGGCACAATGCCGACTTAAGTACAAGATAACTGACTCTTCTTACTGTCTACGTTTTAAACCATTCCTGTAACACTAGTTATAGATTCCGATGCTTCACTTCAGGTTTACTGTACCCTCTGACGACCTAATTGACGATGAAACACGGAGATTGCATCGGAATTAAATACAAAAGGGACAATATCAACTTAAGTACAAGAAAACTGACTCTTCTTACTGTCTATGTTTTGAACCATTCATGTGACACTAGTTATAGATTCCGATGCTTCACTTCACGTTTAATGTATCCCTTGGACCTTCTTATTGACGACGAAACACGGAATTTGCATCGGAATGAAATTCAAAAGGCACAATGCCGACTTAAGTACAAGAAAACTTCCTCTTCTTAATGTCTATGTTTTGAACCATTCCTGTGACACTAGTTATAGATTCCGATGCTTCACTTCAGGTTTACTCTATCCCTCTGACCTTCTTATTGACGATGAATCACAGAAATTGTTTCGGAATTAAATTCAAAAGGCACAATGCCGTCTTAAGTACATGAAAACTGACTCTTCTTACTGTCTATGTTCTGAACCATTCCGTTGACAATAGTTATAGATTCCGATGCTTCACTCCAGGTTTACTGTATCCCTCTGACCTTCTTATTGACGATGAAACACAGAAATTTCATCGGAATTAAATACAAAAGGCACAATGCCGACTTAAGTACAAGAAAACTGACTCTTCTTACTGTCTATGATTTGGACCATTCCTGTGACACTAGTTATAGATTCCGATGCTTCACTTCAGGTTTAGTGTATCCCTCTGACCTTCTTATTGACGATGAAACACAGAAAGTGCATCGGAATTAAATACAAAAGGCACAATGCCGACTTATGTACAAGAAAACTGACTCTTATTACTGTCTATGTTTTGAAAGATTCCTGTGACTCTAGTTATACATTCCGATGCTTCACTTCAGGTTTACTGTATTCCTCTGACCTTCTTATTGGCGATGAAACACAGAAATTGCATCGGAATTAAATACAAAAGGCACAATGCCGACTTAAGTACAAGTAAACTGACCCTTCTTACTGTCAATATTTTAAGCCATTCATGTGACACTAGTTATAGATTCCGATGCTTTACTCTAGATTTATCTGTATCCCTCTGACCTTCTTATTGACGATGAATCACAGAAATTGTTTCGGAATTAAATACAAAAGGCACAATGCCGACTTAAGTACAAGAAAACTGACTCTTCTTACTGTCTATGTTTTGATCCATTCCTGTGACACTAGTTATAGGTTCCGATGCTTTACTTCAGATTTACTGTATCCCTCTGACCCTCTTATTGACGATGAAACATAGAAATTGCATCGGAATTAAATAGAAAAGGAACAATGCCGACTTAAGTACAAGAAAACTGACTCTTCTTTCTGTCTATGTTTTGAACCATTCCTGTGACACTAGTTATAGATTCCGATGCTTCACTTCAGGTTTACTGTATCCCTCTGACCTTCTTATTGACGATGAATCACAGAAATTGTTTCGGAATTAAATTCAAAAGGCACAATGCCGACTTAAGTACAAGAAAACTGACTCTTCTTACTGTCTATGTTCTGAACCATTCCTTTGACAATAGTTATAGATTCCGATGCTTCACTTCAGGATTACTGTATCCCTCTGACCTTCTTATTGTTGATGAAACACAGAAATTTCATCGGAATTAAATACAAAAGGCACAATGCCGACCTAAGTACAAGAAAACTGACTCTTGTTACTGTCTATGATTTGAACCATTCCTGTGACACTAGTTATAGATTCCGATGCTTCACTTCAGGTTTACTGTATCCCTCTGACCTTCATATTGACGATGAAACATAGAAATTGCATCGGAATTAAATAGAAAAGGAACAATGCCGACTTAAGTACAAGAAAACTGACTCTTCTTAATGTCTATGTTTTGAACCATTCCTGTGACACTAGTTATAGATGCCAATACTTCACTTCAGGTGTACTGTATCCCTCAGACCTTCTTATTGACTATGAAACACAGACATTGCGTCGAAATTAAATAGAAAAGGCACAATGCCGAATTAAGTACAAGAAAACTGACTGCTCGTACTGTCTATGTTTTGAACCATTCCTGTGACACTAAATATTGATTCCGAAACTTCACTTCAGGTTTACTGTATCCCTCTTACCTTCTTATTGACGATGAAACACAGATATTGCATCGGAGTTAAATACAAAAGGCACAATGCCGAATTAAGTACAAGAAAACTGACTCTTCGTACTGTCTATGTTTCGAACCATTCCTGTGACACTAAATATTGATTCCAAAGCTTCACTTCAGGTGTACTGTATCCCTCAGACCTTCTTATTGACGATGAAACACAGAAATTGCATCGTAATTAAATACAAAAGGCACAATGCCGACTTAAGTACAAGAAAACTGTCTCTTCTTACTGTCTATATTTTGAACCATTCATGTGACACTAGTTATAGATTCCGATGCCTCACTTCAGGTTTACTGTATCCCTCTGACCTTCTTATTGACGATGAAACACAGAAATTGCATCGGACTTAAATACAAAAGGCACAATGCAGACTTAAGTACAAGGAAACTGACTCTTCTTACTGTCAATGTGTTGAACCATTCATGTGACATTAGTTATAGATTCCGATGCTTCACTTCAGGTTTACTGTATCCCTCTGACCTTCTTATTGACGATGAAACACAGAAATTGCATCGGAATTAAATGTAAAATGCACAATGCCGACTTAAGTTCAAGAAAATGAATCTTCTTACTGTCTACGTTTTGAACCATTCCTGTGACACTAGTTATAGATTCCGATGCTTCACTTCCGGTTTACTGTATCCCTCTGACCTTCTTATGGACGATGAAACACAGAAATTGCATCGGAATTAAATACAAAAGGCACAATGCCGACTTAAGTACAAGATAACTGACTCTTCTTACTGTCTACGTTTTAAACCATTCCTGTAACACTAGTTATAGATTCCGATGCTTCACTTCAGGTTTACTGTACCCTCTGACGACCTAATTGACGATGAAACACGGAAATTGCATCGGAATTAAATACAAAAGGGACAATACCAACTTAAGTACAAGAAAACTGACTCTTCTTTCTGTCTATGTTTTGAACCATTCATGTGACACTAGTTATAGATTCCGATGCTTCACTTCAGGTTTAATGTATCCCTTGGACCTTCTTATTGACGACGAAACATAGAATTTGCATCGGAATCAAATTCAAAAGGCACAATGCCGACTTAAGTACAAGAAAACTGCCTCTTCTTAATGTCTATGTTTTGAACCATTCCTGTGACACTAGTTATAGATTCCGATGCTTCACTTCAGGTTTACTCTATCCCTCTGACCTTATTATTTACGATCAAACACAGATACTGCATCGTAATTAAATACAAAAGGCACAATGCCGACTTAAGTACATGAAAACTGACTCTTCTTACTGTCTATGTTTTGAACCATTCCTGTGACACTAGTAATAGATTCCGTTGCTACACTTCAGGTTTACTGTATCCCTCTGAACTTCTTATTGACGATGAAACACAGAAATTGCATCGGAATTAAATACAAAAGGCACAATGCCGACTTAAGTACAAGAAAACTGACTCTTCTTACTGTCTATATTTTGAACCATTCATGTGACACTAGTTATAGATTCCGATGCTTCACTTCAGGTTTACTGTATCCCTCTGACCTTCTTATTGACGATGAAACACAGAAATTGCATCGGAATTAAATACAAAAGGCACAATGCCGACTTAAGTACAAGAAAACTGCCTCTTCTTACAGTCTATGTTTGAACCATTTCTGTGACACTAGCTATAGATTCCGATGCTTCACTTCATGTTTGCTGTATCCCTCTGACCTTCTTATTGATGATGAACCACAGAAATTGCATCGGAATGAAATACAAAAACCACAATGCCGACTTAAGTACAAGAAGACTGACTCTTCTTACTGTCTATGTTTGGAACCATTCCTGTGACACTTGTTATACATTCCGATGCTTCACTTCAGGTTTACTGTATTCCTCTGACCTTCTTATTGACGATGAAACACAGAAATTGCATCGGAATTAATTACAAAAGGCAGAATGCCGACTTAAGTACAAGAAAACTGACTCTTCTTACTGTCTATGTTTTGATCCATTCCTGTGACACTAGTTATAGATTCCGATGCTTCACTTCAGATTTACTGTATACCTCTGACCTTCTTATTGACGATGAAACACAGAAATGGCATCGGAATTAAATAGAAAATGCACAATGCCGACTTAAGTACAAGAAAACTGACTCCTCTTACTGTCTATGAATTGAACCATTCCTGTGACACTAAATATAGATTCCGATGCTTCACTTCAGGTTTGCTGTATCCCTCTGACCTTCTTATTGATGATGAACCACAGAAATTGCATCGGAATTAAATACAAAAGGCACAATGCCGACTTAAGTACAAGAAAACTGACTCTTCTTACTGTCTATGTTTGAACCATTCCTGTGACACTAGTTATAGATTCCGATGCTTCGCTTCAGGTTTAGTGTATCCCTCTGACCTTCTTATTGACAATGAAACACAGAAATTGCATCGGAATTAAAGACAAAAGGCACAATGCCCTCTTAAGTACATGAAAACTGACTCTTCTTACTGTCTATGTTTTGTACCATTCCTGTGACACTTGTTCTACATTCCGATGCTTCACTTCAGGTTTACTGTATCCCTGTGACCTTCTTATTGACGATGAAACATAGAAATTGCATCGGAATTAAATAGAAAAGGAACAATGCCGACTTAAGTACAAGAAAACAAACTCTTCTTACTGTCTATGTTTTGAACCATTCCTGTGACTCTAGTTATAGATTCCGATGCTTCACTTCAGGTTTACTGTATTCCTCTGACCTTCTTATTGACGATGAAACACAGAAATAGCATCGGAATTAATTACAAAAGGCACAATGCCGACTTAAGTACAAGTAAACTGACTCTTCTTACTGTCAATGTTTTAAGCCATTCATGTGACACTAGTTATAGATTCCGATGCATTACTCTAGATATACTGTATCCCTTTGACCTTCTTATTGACGATGAATCACAGAAATTGTTTCGGAATTAAATACAAAAGGCACAATGCCGACTTAAGTACAAGAAAACTGACTCTCCTTACAGTCTATGTTTTGAACCATTCCGCTGACACTAGTTATAGATTCCGATGCTTCACTTCAGGTTTACTGTATTCCTCTGACCTTCTTATTGACGATGAAACACAGATATTGCATCGGAATTAATTACAAAAGGCACAATGCCGACTTAAGTACAAGTAAACTGACTCTTCTTACAGTCAATGTTTTAAGCCATTCATGTGACACTAGTTATAGATTCCGATGCTTTACTCTAGATTTACTGTATCCCTTTGACCTTCTTATTGACGATGAATCACAGAAATTGTTTCGGAATTAAATACAAAAGGCACAATGCCGACTTAAGTACAAGAAAACTGACTCTTCTTACTGTCTATGTTTTGATCCATTCCTGTGACACTAGTTATAGATTCCGATGCTTCACTTCAGATTTACTGTATACCTCTGACCTTCTTATTGACGATGAAACACAGAAATGGCATCGGAATTAAATAGAAAATGCACAATGCCGACTTAAGTACAAGAAAACTGACTCTTCTTACTGTCTATGAATTGAACCATTCCTGTGACACTAAATATAGATTCCGATGCTTCACTTCAGGTTTGCTGTATCCCTCTGACCTTCTTATTGATGATGAACCACAGAAATTGCATCGGAATTAAGTACAAAAGGCACAATGCCGACTTAAGTACAAGAAAACTGTCTCTTCTTACTGTCTATGTTTGAACCATTCCTGTGACACTAGTTATAGATTCCGATGCTTCGCTTCAGGTTTACTGTACCCTCTGACGACCTAATTGACGATGAAACACGGAAATTGCATCGGAATTAAATACAAAAGGGACAATACCAACTTAAGTACAAGAAAACTGACTCTTCTTACTGTCTATGTTTTGAACCATTCCTGTGACACTAGTAATAGATTCCGTTGCTTCACTTCAGGTTTACTGTATCCCTCTGAACTTCTTATTGACGATGAAACACAGAAATTGCATCGGAATTAAATACAAAAGGCACAATGCCGACTTAAGTACAAGAAAACTGACTCTTCTTACTGTCTATATTTTGAACCATTCATGTGACACTAGTTATAGATTCCGATGCTTCACTTCAGGTTTACTGTATCCCTCTGACCTTCTTATTGACGATGAAACACAGAAATTGCATCGGAATTAAATACAAAAGGCACAATGCCGACTTAAGTACAAGAAAACTGCCTCTTCTTACTGTCTATGTTTGAACCATTTCTGTGACACTAGTTATAGATTCCGATGCTTCACTTCATGTTTGCTGTATCCCTCTGACCTTCTTATTGATGATGAACCACAGAAATTGCATCGGAATGAAATACAAAAACCACAATGCCGACTTAAGTACAAGAAGACTGACTCTTCTTACTGTCTATGTTTGGAACCATTCCTGTGACACTTGTTATACATTCCGATGCTTCACTTCAGGTTTACTGTATTCCTCTGACCTTCTTATTGACGATGAAACACAGAAATTGCATCGGAATTAATTACAAAAGGCAGAATGCCGACTTAAGTACAAGAAAACTGACTCCTCTTACTGTCTATGTTTTGAACCATTCCTGTGACTCTAGTTATAGATTCCGATGCTTCACTTCAGGTTTACTGTATTCCTCTGACCTTCTTATTGACGATGAAACACAGAAATAGCATCGGAATTAATTACAAAAGGCACAATGCCGACTTAAGTACAAGTAAACTGACTCTTCTTACTGTCAATGTTTTCATGTGACACTAGTTACAGATTCCGATGCATTACTCTAGATTTACTGTATCCCTTTGACCTTCTTATTGACGATGAATCGCAGAAATTGTTTCGGAAATAAATACAAAAGGCACAATGCCGACTTAAGTACAAGAAAACTGACTCTCCTTACAGTCTATGTTTTGAACCATTCCGCTGACACTAGTTATAGATTCCGATGCTTCACTTCTGGTTTACTGTATTCCTCTGACCTTCTTATTGACGATGAAACACAGATATTGCATCGGAATTAATTACAAAAGGCACAATGCCGACTTAAGTACAAGTAAACTGACTCTTCTTACAGTCAATGTTTTAAGCCATTCATGTGACACCAGTTATAGATTCCGATGCTTTACTCTAGATTTACTGTATCCCTTTGACCTTCTTATTGACGATGAATCACAGAAATTGTTTCGGAATTAAATACAAAAGGCACAATGCCGACTTAAGTACAAGAAAACTGACTCTTCTTACTGTCTATGTTTTGATCCATTCCTGTGACACTAGTTATAGATTCCGATGCTTCACTTCAGATTTACTGTATACCACTGACCTTCTTATTGACGATGAAACACAGAAATGGCATCGGAATTAAATAGAAAATGCACAATGCCGACTTAAGTACAAGAAAACTGACTCTTCTTACTGTCTATGAATTGAACCATTCCTGTGACACTAAATATAGATTCCGATGCTTCACTTCAGGTTTGCTGTATAACTCTGACCTTCTTATTGATGATGAACCACAGAAATTGCATCGGAATTAAATACAAAAGGCACAATGCCGACTTAAGAACAAGAAAACTGTCTCTTCTTACTGTCTATGTTTGAACCATTCCTGTGACACTAGTTATAGATTCCGATGCTTCGCTTCAGGTTTAGTGTATCCCTCTGACCTTCTTATTGACGATGAAACACAGAAATTGCATCGGAATTAAAGACAAAAGGCACAATGCCCTCTTAAGTACATGAAAACTGACTCTTCTTACTGTCTATGTTTTGTACCATTCCTGTGACACTTGTTATACATTCCGATGCTTCACTTCAGGTTTACTGTATCCCTGTGACCTTCTTATTGACGATGAAACATAGAAATTGCATCGGAATTAAATAGAAAAGGAACAATGCCGACTTAAGTACAAGAAAACAGACTCTTCTTACTGTCTATGTTTTGAACCATTCCTGTGACTCTAGTTATAGATTCCGATGCTTCACTTCAGGTTTACTGTATCCCTCTGACCTTCTTATAGACGATGAAACACAGAAATGGCATCGGAATTAAATAGAAAATGCACAATGCCGACTTAAGTACAAGAAAACTGACTCTTCTTACTGTCTATGACTTGAACCATTCCTGTGACACTAAATATAGATTCCGATGCTTCACTTCAGGTTTGCTGTATCCCTCTGACCTTCTTATTGATCATGATGCACAGAAATTGCATCGGAATTAAATACAAAAGGCACAATGCCGACTTAGGTACAAGAAAACTGACTCTTCTTACTGTCTATGTTTGAACCATTCCTGTGACACTAGTTATAGATTCCGATGCTTCACTTCAGGTTTAGTGTATCCCTCTGACCTTCTTATTGACGATGAAACACAGAAAGTGCATCGGAATTAAATACAAAAAGCACAATGCCGACTTATGTACAAGAAAACTGACTCTTCTTACTGTCTACGTTTTGAACCATTCCTGTGACACCAGTTATAGATTCCGATGCTTCACTTCAGGTTTACTGTATCCCTCTGACCTTCTTATTGACGATGAAAAACAGAAATTGCATCGGAATTAAATACAAAAGGCACAATGCCGACTTAAGTACAAGAAAACTGACTCTCCTTACAGTCTATGTTTTGAACCATTCCGCTGACACTAGTTATAGATTCCGATGCTTCACTTCAGGTTTACTGTATCCCTCTGACCTTCTTACTGACGATGATATACAGATATTGCATCGGAATGAAATACAAATGGAACAATGACGACTTAAGTACAAGAAAACTGACTCTTCTTACTGTCTATGTTTTGAAAGATTCCTGTGACTCTAGTTATACATTCCGATGCTTCACTTCAGGTTTACTGTATTCCTCTGACCCTCTTATTGACGATGAAACACAGAAATTCCATCGGAATTAAATACAAAAGGCACAATGCCGACTTAAGTACAAGTAAACTGACTCCTTACTGTCAATATTTTAAGCCATTCATGTGACACTAGTTATAGATTCCGATGCTTTACTCTAGATTTATCTGTATCCCTCTGACCTTCTTATTGACGATGAATCACAGAAATTGTTTTGGAATTAAATACAAAAGGCACAATGCCGACTTAAGTACAAGAAAACTGACTCTTCTTACTGTCTATGTTTTGATCCATTCCTGTGACACTAGTTATAGACTCCGATGCTTTACTTCAGATTTACTGTATCCCTCTGACCATCTTATTGACGATGAAACATAGAAATTGCATCGGAATTAAATAGAAAAGGAACAATGCCGACTTAAGTACAAGAAAACTGACTCTTCTTTCTGTCTATGTTTTGAACCATTCCTGTGACACTAGTTATAGATTCCGATGCTTCACTTCAGGTTTACTGTATCCCTCTGACCTTCTTATTGACGATGAAACACAGAAATTGCATCGGAATTAAAGACAAAAGGCACAATGCCCACTTAAGTACATGAAAACTGACTCTTCTTACTGTCTATGTTCTGAACCATTCCTTTGACACTGGTTATAGATTCCGATGCTTCTCTTCAGGTTTACTGTATCCCTCTGACCTTCTTATTGTTGATGGAACACAGAAATTTCATCGGAATTAAATACAAAAGGCACAATGCCGACTTAAGTACAAGAAAACTGACTCTTCTTACTGTCTATGATTTGAACCATTCCTGTGACACTAGTTATAGATTCCGATGCTTCACTTCAGGTTTACTGTATCCCTCTGACCTTCATATTGACGATGAAACAAAGAAATTGCATCGGAATTAAATAGAAAAGGAACAATGCCGACTTAAGTACAAGACAACTGACTCTTCTTAATGTCTATGTTTTGAACCATTCCTGTGACACTAGTTATAGATGCCAGTACTTCACTTCAGGTTAACTGTATCCCTCAGACCTCCTTATTGACTATGAAACACAGACATTGCGTCGAAATTATATAGAAAAGGCACAATGCCGAATTAAGTACAAGAAAACTGACTGTTCGTACTGTCTATGTTTTGAACCATTCCTGTGACACTAAATATTGATTCCGAAACTTCACTTCAGGTTTACTGTATCCCTCTTACCTTCTTATTGACGATGAAAAACAGATATTGCATCGGAGTTAAATACAAAAGGCACAATGCCGAATTAAGTACAAGAAAACTGACTCTTCGTACTGTCTATGTTTCGAACCATTCCTGTGACACTAAATATTGATTCCGAGGCTTCACTTCAGGTGTACTGTATCCCTCAGACCTTCTTATTGACGATGAAACACAGCAATTGCATCGTAATTAAATACAAACGGCACAATGCCGACTTAAGTACAAGAAAACTGACTCTTCTTACTGTCTATGATTTGAACCATTCATGTGACACTAGTGATAGATTCCGATGCTTCACTTCAGGTTTAAAGTACCCTTGGACCTTCTTATTGACGACGAAACACGGAATTTGCATCGGAATGAAATTCAAAAGGCACAATGCCGACTTAAGTACAAGAAAACTGCCTCTTCTTAATGTCTATGTTTTGAACCATTCCTGTGACATTAGTTATAGATTCCGATGCTTCACTTCAGGTTTACTCTATCCCTCTGACCTTATTATTTACGATCAAACACAGATACTGCATCGTAATTAAATACAAAAGGCACAATGCCGACTTAAGTACATGAAAACTGACTCTTCTTACTGTCTATGTTTAGAAACATTCCTGTGACACTAGTAATAGATTCCGTTGCTTCACTTCAGGTTTACTGTATCCCTCTGACCTTCTTATTGACGATGAAACACAGTAACTTCATCGGAATTAAATACAAAAGGCACAATTCCGACTTAAGTACAAGAAAACTGACTCTTCTTACTGTCTATGTTTTGAACCATTCCTGTGACACTAGTTATAGATTCCGATGCTTCACCTCAGGTTTACTGTATCCCTCTGACCTTCTTATTGACGATGAAACACAGAAATTGCAACGGAATTAAATAGAAAAGGCACAATGCCGACTTAAGTAGAAGAAAACTGACTCTTCTTCCTGTCTATGTATTGAACCATTCCTGTGACACTAGTTATAGATTCCGATGCTTCACTTCAGGTTTACTGTATCCCTCTGACCTTCTTATTGACGACGAAACACAGAAATTGCATCGGAATTAAATACAAATGGCACAATGCCGACTTAAGTACAAGAAAACTGACTCTTCTTACTGTCTAAGTTCTGAACCATTCCTTTGACACTAGTTATAGATTCCGATGCTTCACTTCAGGTTTACTGTATCCCTCTGACCTTCTTATTGTTGATGAAACACAGAAATTGCATCGGAATTAAATACAAAAGGCACAATGCCGACTTAAGTACAAGAAAACTGACTCTTCTTACTGTCTATGTTTTGAACCATTTCTGTGACACTAGTTATAGATTCCGATGCATCACTTCAGGTTTACTGTATCCCTCTGACCTTCATGTTGACGATGAAACATACAAATTGCATCGGAATTCAATAGAAAAGGAACAATGCCGACTTAAGTACAAGGAAACTGACTCTTCGTACTTTCTATGTTTTGAACCATTCCTGTTACACTAAATATTGATTCCGAAGCTTCACTTAAGGCTTACTGTATCCCTCTGACCTTCTTATTGACGATGAAACACAGAAATTGCATCGGAATTAAATACAAAAAGCGCAATGCCGACTTAAGTACAAGAAAACTGACTCCTCTTACTGTCTATGTTTTGAACCATTTCTGTGACACTAGTTATAGATTCCGATGCTTTACTTCAGGTTTACTGTATCCCTCTGACCTTCATATTGACGATGAAACATACAAATTGC
Source organism: Schistocerca serialis cubense (assembly GCF_023864345.2). Taxonomy (NCBI): domain Eukaryota; kingdom Metazoa; phylum Arthropoda; class Insecta; order Orthoptera; family Acrididae; genus Schistocerca; species Schistocerca serialis. The sequence continues at coordinate 30,264,320 of NC_064647.1, forward strand.
ATCGGAATTGAATAGAAAAGGAACAATGCCGACTTAAGTACAAGAAAACTGACTCTTCGTACTGTCTATGTTTTGAACCATTCCTGTGACACTAAATATTGATTCCGAAGCTTCACTTCAGGTTTACTGTATCCCTCTGACCTTCTTATTGACGATGAAACGCAGAAATTGCATCGGAATTAAATACAAAAAGCACAATGCCGACTTAAGTACAAGAAAACTGACTCTTCTTACTGTCTATATTTTGAACCATTCATGTGACACTAGTTATAGATTCCGATGCTTCACTTCAGGTTTACTGTATCCCTCTGACCTTCTTATTGACGATGAAACACAGAAATTGCATCGTAATTAAATACAAAAGGCACAATGCCGACTTAAGTACAAGAAAACTGCCTCTTCTTACTGTCTTTGTTTGAACCATTACTGTGACACTAGTTATAGATTCCGATGCTTCACTTCATGTTTGCTGTATCCCTCTGACCTTCTTATTGATGATGAACCACAGAAATTGCATCGGAATTAAATACAAAAAGCACAATGCCGTCTTAAGTACAAGAAGACTGACTCTTCTTACTGTCTATGTTTTGAACCATTCCTGTGACACTTGTTATACATTCCGATGCTTCACTTCAGGTTTACTGTATCCCTGTGACCTTCTTATTGACGATGAAACACAGAAATTGCGTCGGAATTAAATAGAAAAGGCACATTGCCGAATTAAGTACAAGAAAACTGACTCTACTAACTGTCTATATTTTGAACCATTCCTGTGACACTAAATATTGATTCCGATGCTTCACTTCAGGTTTACAGTATCCCTCTGACCTTCTTATTGACGATGAAACACAGAAATTGCATCGGAATTAAATACAAAAGGCACAATGCCGACTTCAGTACAAGAAAACTGACTCTTCTTACTCTCTATGTTTGAACCATTCCTGTGACACTAGTTATAGATTCCGATGCTTCACTTCAGGTTTAGTGTATCCCTCTGACCTTCTTATTGACGATGAAACACAGAAATTGTTCGGAATTAAATACAAAAGGCACAATGCCGGCTTATGTACCGGAAAACTGACTCTTCTTACTGTCTATGTTTTGAACCATTCCTGTGACACTAGTTATAGATTCCGATGCTTCACTTCAGGTGTACTGTATCCCTCTGACCTTCTTATTGACGATGAAACACAGAAATTGCATCGGAATTAATTAGAAAAGGCACATTGCCGAATTAAGTACAAGAAAACTGACTCTACTTACTGTCTACACTTTGAACCATTCCTGTGACCCTAAATATTGATTCCGATGCTTCTCTTCAGGTTTACTGTATCCCTCTGACCTTCTTATTGACGATGAAACACAGAAATTGCATCGGAATTAAATACAAAAGGCACAATGCCGACTTCAGTACAAGAAAACTGACTCTTCTTACTCTCTATGTTTGAACCATTCCTGTGACACTAGTTATAGATTCCGATGCTTCACTTCAGGTTTAGTGTATCCCTCTGACCTTCTTATTGACGATGAAACACAGAAATTGTTCGGAATTACATACAAAAGGCACAATGCCGACTTAAGTACAAGAAAACTGACTCTTCTTACTGTCTATGTTTGAACCATTTCTGTGACACTAGTTATAGATTCCGATGCTTCACTTCCGGTTTACTGTATCACTCTGACCTTCTTATTGACAATGAAATCACAGAAATAGCATCGGAATTAAATACAAAAGGCACAATGCCGACTTAAGTACAAGAAAACTGACTCTTCTTACTGTCTATGTTTTAACCATTCCTGTGACACTAGTTATAGATTCCGATGCTTCACTTCGGGTTTACTGTATCCCTCTGACCTTCTTATTGACGATGAAACACAGTAACTTCATCGGAATTAAATACAAAAGGCACAATTCCGACTTAAGTACAAGAAAACTGACTCTTCTTACTGTCTATGTTTTGAACCATTCCTGTGACACTAGTTATAGATTCCGATGCTTCACCTCAGGTTTACTGTATCCCTCTGACCTTCTTATTGACGATGAAACACAGAAATTGCAACGGAATTAAATAGAAAAGGCACAATGCCGACTTAAGTAGAAGAAAACTGACTCTTCTTCCTGTCTATGTATTGAACCATTCCTGTGACACTAGTTATAGATTCCGATGCTTCACTTCAGGTTTACTGTATCCCTCTGACCTTCTTATTGACGACGAAACACAGAAATTGCATCGGAATTAAATACAAATGGCACAATGCCGACTTAAGTACAAGAAAACTGACTCTTCTTACTGTCTAAGTTCTGAACCATTCCTTTGACACTAGTTATAGATTCCGATGCTTCACTTCAGGTTTACTGTATCCCTCTGACCTTCTTATTGTTGATGAAACACAGAAACTGCATCGGAATTAAATACAAAAGGCACAATGCCGACTTAAGTACAAGAAAACTGACTCTTCTTACTGTCTATGTTTTGAACCATTTCTGTGACACTAGTTATAGATTCCGATGCATCACTTCAGGTTTACTGTATCCCTCTGACCTTCATGTTGACGATGAAACATACAAATTGCATCGGAATTCAATAGAAAAGGAACAATGCCGACTTAAGTACAAGGAAACTGACTCTTCGTACTTTCTATGTTTTGAACCATTCCTGTTACACTAAATATTGATTCCGAAGCTTCACTTAAGGCTTACTGTATCCCTCTGACCTTCTTATTGACGATGAAACACAGAAATTGCATCGGAATTAAATACAAAAAGCACAATGCCGACTTAAGTACAAGAAAACTGACTCCTCTTACTGTCTATGTTTTGAACCATTTCTGTGACACTAGTTATAGATTCCGATGCTTTACTTCAGGTTTACTGTATCCCTCTGACCTTCATATTGACGATGAAACATACAAATTGCATCGGAATTGAATAGAAAAGGAACAATGCCGACTTAAGTACAAGAAAACTGACTCTTCGTACTGTCTATGTTTTGAACCATTCCTGTGACACTAAATATTGATTCCGAAGCTTCACTTCAGGTTTACTGTATCCCTCTGACCTTCTTATTGACGATGAAACACAGAAATTGCATCGGAATTAAATACAAAAAGCACAATGCCGACTTAAGTACAAGAAAACTGACTCTTCTTACTGTCTATATTTTGAACCATTCATGTGACACTAGTTATAGATTCCGATGCTTCACTTCAGGTTTACTGTATCCCTCTGACCTTCTTATTGACGATGAAACACAGAAATTGCATCGTAATTAAATACAAAAGGCACAATGCCGACTTAAGTACAAGAAAACTGCCTCTTCTTACTGTCTTTGTTTGAACCATTACTGTGACACTAGTTATAGATTCCGATGCTTCACTTCATGTTTGCTGTATCCCTCTGACCTTCTTATTGATGATGAACCACAGAAATTGCATCGGAATTAAATACAAAAAGCACAATGCCGTCTTAAGTACAAGAAGACTGACTCTTCTTACTGTCTATGTTTTGAACCATTCCTGTGACACTTGTTATACATTCCGATGCTTCACTTCAGGTTTACTGTATCCCTGTGACCTTCTTATTGACGATGAAACACAGAAATTGCGTCGGAATTAAATAGAAAAGGCACATTGCCGAATTAAGTACAAGAAAACTGACTCTACTAACTGTCTATATTTTGAACCATTCCTGTGACACTAAATATTGATTCCGATGCTTCACTTCAGGTTTACTGTATCCCTCTGACCTTCTTATTGACGATGAAACACAGAAATTGCATCGGAATTAAATACAAAAGGCACAATGCCGACTTCAGTACAAGAAAACTGACTCTTCTTACTCTCTATGTTTGAACCATTCCTGTGACACTAGTTATAGATTCCGATGCTTCACTTCAGGTTTAGTGTATGCCTCTGACCTTCTTATTGACGATGAAACACAGAAATTGTTCGGAATTAAATACAAAAGGCACAATGCCGGCTTATGTACCGGAAAACTGACTCTTCTTACTGTCTATGTTTTGAACCATTCCTGTGACACTAGTTATAGATTCCGATGCTTCACTTCAGGTGTACTGTATCCCTCTGACCTTCTTATTGACGATGAAACACAGAAATTGCATCGGAATTAATTAGAAAAGGCACATTGCCGAATTAAGTACAAGAAAACTGACTCTACTTACTGTCTACACTTTGAACCATTCCTGTGACCCTAAATATTGATTCCGATGCTTCTCTTCAGGTTTACTGTATCCCTCTGACCTTCTTATTGACGATGAAACACAGAAATTGCATCGGAATTAAATACAAAAGGCACAATGCCGACTTAAGCACAAGAAAACTGACTCTTCTTACAGTCTATGTTTTGAACCATTCCGGTGACACTAGTTATAGATTCCGATGCTTCACTTCAGGTTCACTGTTTCCCTCTAACCTCCTTATTGACGATGAAACACTGAAATTGCATCGGAATTAAATACAAGAGGCACAATGTCGACTTATGTACAAGAAAACTGACTCTTCTTACTGTCTACGTTTTGAACCATTCCTGTGACACTAGTTATAGATTCCGATGCTTCACTTCAGGTTTACTGTATCCCTCTGACCTTCTTATTGACGATGAAACATAGAAATTGCATCGGAATTAATTACAAAAGGCAGAATGCTGACTTTAGTAAAACTAAACTGACTCTTCTTACTGTCAATGTTTTAAGCCATTCATGTGACACTAGTTATAGATTCCGATGCTTTACTCTAGATTTACTGTATCCCTCTGACCTTCTTATTGACGATGAATCATAGAAATTGTTTCGGAATTACATACAAAAGGCACAATGCCGACTTAAGTACAAGAAAACTGACTCTTCTTACTGTCTATGTTTGAACCATTCCTGTGACACTAGTTATAGATTCCGATGCTTCGCTTCAGGTTTAGTGTATCCCTCTGACCTTCTTATTGACGATGAAACATAGAAATTGCATCGGAATTAAATAGAAAAGGAACAATGCCAACTTAAGTACAAGAAAACTGACTCTTCTTACTGTCTATGTTTGAACCATTCCTGTGACACTAGTTATAGATTCCGATGCTTCACTTCAGGTTTAGTGTATCCCTCTGACCTTCTTATTGACGATGAAACACAGAAAGTGCATCGGAATTAAATACAAAAGGCACAATGCCGACTTATGTACAAGAAAACTGACTCTTCTTACTGTCTACGTTTTGAACCATTCCTGTGACACCAGTTATAGATTCCGATGCTTCACTTCAGGTTTACTGTATCCCTCTGACCTTCTTATTGACGATGAAAAACAGAAATTGCATCGGAATTAAATACAAAAGGCACAATGCCGACTTAAGTACAAGAAAACTGACTCTTCTTACAGTCTATGTTTTGAACCATTCCGCTGACACTAGTTATAGATTCCGATGCTTCACTTCAGGTTTACAGCATCCCTCTGACCTTCTTATTGACGATGAAATACAGATATTGCATCGGAATGAAATACAAATGGAACAATGACGACTTAAGTACAAGAAAACTGACTCTTCTTACTGTCTATGTTTTGAAAGATTCCTGTGACTCTAGTTATACATTCCGATGCTTCACTTCAGGTTTACTGTATTCCTCTGACCCTCTTATTGACGATGACACACAGAAATTGCATCGGAATTAAATACAAAAGGCACAATGCCGACTTAAGTACAAGTAAACTGACTCTTCTTACTGTCAATATTTTAAGCCATTCATGTGACACTAGTTATAGATTCCGATGCTTTACTCTAGATTTATCTGTATCCCTCTGACCTTCTTATTGACGATGAATAACAGAAATTGTTTCGGAATTAAATACAAAAGGCACAATGCCGACTTAAGTACAAGAAAACTGACTCTTCTTACTGTCTATGTTTTGAACCATTCCTGTGACACTAGTTATAGATTCCGATGCTTTACTTCAGATTTACTGTATCCCTCTGACCCTCTTATTGACGATGAAACATAGAAATTGCATCGGAATTAAATAGAAAAGGAACATTGCCGACTTAAGTACAAGAAAACTGACTCTTCTTTCTGTCTATGTTTTGAACCATTCCTGTGACACTAGTTATAGATTCCGATGCTTCACTTCAGGTCTACTGTATCCCTCTGACCTTCTTATTGACGATGAAACACAGAAATTGCATCGGAATTAAATACAAAAGGCACAATGCCGACTTAAGTACAAGACAACTGACTCTTCTTAATGCCTATGTTTTGAACCATTCCTGTCACACTAGTTATAGATGCCAATACTTCACATCAGGTTAACTGTATCCCTCAGACCTCCTTATTGACTATGAAACACAGACATTGCGTCGAAATTAAATAGAAAAGGCAAATTGCCGAATTAAGTACAAGAAAACTGACTGTTCGTACTGTCTATGTTTTGAACCATTCCTGTGACACTAAATATTGATTCCGAAACTTCACTTCAGGTTTACTGTATCCCTCTTACCTTCGTATTGACGATGAAACACAGATATTGCATCGGAGTTAAATACAAAAGGCACATTGCCGAATTAAGTACAAGAAAACTGACTCTTCGTACTGTCTATGTTTTGAACCATTCCTGTGACACTAAATATTGATTCCGAAGCTTCACTTCAGGTGTACTGTATCCCTCAGACCTTCTTATTGACGATGAAACACAGAAATTGCATCGTAATTAAATACAAAAGGCACAATGCCGACTTAAGTACAAGAAAACTGACTCTCCTTACTGTCTATATTTTGAACCATTCATGTGACACTAGTTATAGATTCCATTGCCTCACTTCAGGTTTACTGTATCCCTCTGACCTTCTTATTGACGATGAAACACAGAAATTGCATCGGACTTAAATACAAAAGGCACAATGCCGACTTAAGTACAAGAAAACTGATACTTCTTACTGTCTATGTGTTGAACCATTCATGTGACATTAGTTATAGATTCCGATGCTTCACTTCAGGTTTTCTGTATCCCTCTGACCTTCTTATTGACGATAAAACACAGAAATTGCATCGGAATTAAATGTAAAATGCACAATGCCGACTTAAGTTCAAGAAAACTGAATCTTCTTACTGTCTACGTTTTGAACCATTCCTGTGACACTAGTTATAGATTCCGATGCTTCACTTCAGGTTTACTGTATCCCTCTGACCTTCTTATGGACGATGAAACACTGAAATTGCATCGGAATTAAATACAAAAGGAACAATGCCGACTTAAGTTCAAGATAACTGACTCTTCTTACTGTCTACGTTTTAAACCATTCCTGTAACACTAGTTATAGATTCCGATGCTTCACTTCTGGTTTACTGTACCCTCTGACGACCTAATTGACGATGAAACACGGAAATTGCATCGGAATTAAATACAAAAGGGACAATACCAACTTAAGTACAAGAAAACTGACTCTTCTTACTGTCTATGTTTTGAACCATTCATGTGACACTAGTTATAGATTCCGATGCTTCACTTCAGGTTTAATGTATCCCTTGGACCTTCTTATTGACGACGAAACACGGAATTTGCATCGGAATGAAATTCAAAAGGCACAATGCCGACTTAAGTACAAGACAACTGCCTCTTCTTAATGTCTATGTTTTGAACCATTCCTATGACATTAGTTATAGATTCCGATGCTTCACTTCAGGTTTACTCTATCCCTCTGACCTTATTATTTACGATCAAACACAGATACTGCATCGTAATTAAATACAAAAGGCACAATGCCGACTTAAGTACATGAAAACTGACTCTTCTTACTGTCTATGTTTTGAACCATTCCTGTGACACTAGTAATAGATTCCGTTGCTTCACTTCAGGTTTACTGTATCCCTCTGAACATCTTATTGACGATGAAACACAGAAATTGCATCGGAATTAAATACAAAAGGCACAATGCCGTTTAAGTACAAGAAAACTGACTCTTCTTACTGTCTATATTTTGAACCATTCATGTGACACTAGTTATAGATTCCGATGCTTCACTTCAGGTTTACTCTATCCCTCTGACCTTCTTATTGACGATGAAACACAGAAATTTCATCGGAATTAAATACAAAAGGCACAATTCCGACTTAAGTACAAGAAAACTGACTCTTCTTACTGTCTATGTTTTGAAGCATTCCTATGCCACTAGTTACAGATTCCGATGCTTCACCTCAGGTTTACTGTAACCCTCTGACCTTCTTATTGACGATGAAACACAGAAATTGCAACGGAATTAAATAGAAAAGGCACAATGCCGACTTAAGTAGAAGAAAACTGACTCTTCTTCCTGTCTATGTATTGAACCATTCCTGTGACACTAGTTATAGATTCCGATGCTTCACTTCAGGTTTACTGTATCCCTCTGACCTTCTTATTGACGACGAAACACAGAAATTGCATCGGAATTAAATACAAAAGGCACAATGCCGACTTAAGTACAAGAACACAGACTCTTCTTACTGTCTATGTTTTGAACCATTTCTGTGACACTAGTTATAGATTCCGATCCTTCACTTCCGGTTTACTGCATCCCTCTGACCTTCTTATTGACGATGAAATACAGATATTGCATCGGAATGAAATACAAATGGAACAATGACGACTTAAGTACAAGAAAACTGACTCTTCTTACTGTCTATGTTTTGAAAGATTCCTGTGACTCTAGTTATACATTCCGATGCTTCACTTCAGGTTTACTGTATCCCTCTGACCTTCTTATTGACGATGAAACACAGAAATTGCATCGGAATTAAATACAAAAAGCACAATGTCGACTTAAGTACAAGAAAACTGACTCTTCTTACTGTCTATGTTTGGAACCATTCATGTGACACTAGTTATGGATTCCGATGCTTCACTTGCGGTTTACTGTGTCCCTCTGGCCTTCTTATTGACGAAGAAACTCCGAAATTGCATCGGAATTAAATACAAAAGGCACAATGCCGACTTAAGTACAAGAAAACTGACTCTTCTTACTGTCTATGTTTCAACCATTCCTGTGACACTAGTTATAGATTCCGATGCTTCACTTCGGGTTTACTGTATTCCTCTGACCTTCTTATTGACGATGAAACACAGAAATTTCATCGGAATTAAATATAAAAGGCACAATTCCGACTTAAGTACAAGGAAACTGACTCTTCTTACTGTCTATGTTTTGAACCATTCCTGTGACACAAGTTATAGATTCCGATGCTTCACCTCAGGTTTACTGTATTCCTCTGACCTTCTTATTGACGATGAAACACAGAAATTGCAACGGAATTAAATACAAAAGGCACAATGCCGACTTAAGTAGAAGAAAACTGACTCTTCTTACTGTCTATGTTTTGAACCATTTCTGTGACACTAGTTATAGATTCCGATGCTTCACTTCAGGTTTACTGTATCCCCCTGACCTTCATATTGACTATGAAACATACAAATTGCATCGGAATTGAATAGAAAAGGAACAATGCCGACTTAAGTACAAGGAAACTGACTCTTCGTACTTTCTATGTTTTGAACCATTCCTGTGACACTAAATATTGATTCCGAAGCTTCACTTCAGGTTTACTGTATCCCTCTGACCTTCTTATTGACGATGAAACACAGAATTTGCATCGGAATTAAATACAAAAAGCACAATGCCGACTTAAGTACAAGAAAACTGACTCTTCTTACTGTCTATGTTTTGAACCATTTCTGTGACACTAGTTATATATTCCGATGCTTTACTTCAGGTTTACTGTATCCCTCTGACCTTCATATTGACGATGAAACATACAAATTGCATCGGAATTGAATAGAAAAGGAACAATGCCGACTTAAGTACAAGAAAACAGACTCTTCGTACTGTCTATGTTTTGAACCATTCCTGTGACACTAAATATTGATTCCGAAGCTTCACTTCAGGTTTACTGTATCCCTCTGACCTTCTTATTGACGATGATACACAGAAATTGCATCGGAATTAAATACAAAAAGCACAATGCCGACTTAAGTACAAGTTAACTGACTCTTCTTACTGTCTATGTGTTGAACCATTCATGTGACACTAGTTATAGATTCCGATGCTTCACTTCAGGTTTACTGTATCCCTCTGACCTTCTTATTGACTATGAATCAAAGAAATTGCATCGGAATTAAATACAGAAGGCACAATGCCGACTTAAGTACAAGAAAACTGACTCTTCTTAATGTCTATGTTTTAATTATTCCTGTGACACTAGTTATAGATTCCGATGCTTCACTTCAGGTTTACTGTATCCCTCTGTCCTTCTTATTGAAGAGGAAACACAGAAATTGCATGCGAATTAAATACAAAAGGCACAATGCCGAGTTAAGTACAAGAAAACTGACTCTTCTTACTGTTTATGTTTTGAACCATTCCTGTGACACTAGTTATAGATTCCGATGCTTCACTTCAGGTTTACTGTATCCCTCTGACCTTCTTATTGACGATGAAACACAGAAATATCATCGGAATTAAATACAAAAGGCACAATGCCGACTTAAGTAGAAGAAAACTGACTCTTCTTACTGTCTATGATTTGAACCATTCCTGTGACACTAGTTATAGATTTCGATGCTTCACTTCAGGTTTACTGTATCCCTCTGACCTTCGTATTGACGATGAAACACAGAAATTGCATCGGAATTAAATAGAAATGGCACAATGCCGACTTAAGTACAAGATAACTGACTCTTCTTATTGTCTAAGATTTGAACCATTCCTGTGACACTAGTTATAGATTCCGATGCTTTACTTCAGCTTTACTGTATCCCTCTGACCTTCTTATTGACGATGAAACACAGAAATTGCATAGGAATTAAAATCTAAAATGCACAATGCCAACTTAAGTACAAGAAAACTGACTCTTTTTACTGTCTACGTTTTGAACCATTCCTGTGACACTAGTTATAGATTCCGATGCTTCACTTCAGGTTTACTGTATCCCTCTGACCATCTTATTGACGATGAAACACAGAAATTCCATCGGAATTAAATACAAAAGGCACAATGCCGACTTAAGTACAAGATAACTTACTCTTCTTACTGTATATGTTTTGAACCATTCCTGTAACACTAGTTATCGATTCCGATGCTTGACTTCAGGTTTACTCTACCCTCTGACGATCTTATTGACGATGAAACACAGAAATTGCATCGGAATTAAATACAAAAGTTACAATGCCAACTTAAGTTTAAGAAAACTGACTCTTCTTACTGTCTATGTTTTGAACCATTCCTGTGACACTAGTTATAGATTCCGATGCTTCACTTCAGGTTTAATGAATCCCTTGACCTTCTTATTGACGACGAAACACGGAATTTGCATCGGAATGAAATTCAAAAGGCACAATGCCGACTTAAGTACAAGAAAACTGACTCTTCTTACTGTCTATGTTTTGAACCATTCCTGTGACACTAGTTATAGATTCAGATGCTTCACTTCAGGTTTACTCTATCCCTCTGACCTTCTTATTGACGATGAAACACAGAAATTTCATCGGAATTAAATCTAAAAGGCACAATTCCGACTTAAGTACAAGAAAACTGACTCTTCTTACTGTCTATGTTTTGAACCATTTCTGTGACACTAGTTATAGATTCCGATGCTTCACTTCAGGTTTACTGCATCCCTCTGACCTTCTTATTGGCGATGAAATACAGATATTGCATCGGAATGAAATACAAATGGAACAATGACGACTTAAGTACAAGAAAACTGACTCTTCTTACTGTCTATGTTTTGAAAGATTCCTGTGACTCTAGTTATACATTCCGATGCTTCACTTCAGGTTTACTGTATCCCTCTGACCTTCTTATTGACGATGAAACACAGAAATTGCATCGGAATTAAATACAAAAAGCACAATGCCGACTTAAGTACAAGAAAACTGACTCTTCTTACTGTCTATGTTTGGAACCATTCATGTGACACTAGTTATAGATTCCGATGCTTCACTTGAGGTTTACTGTGTCCCTCTGGCCTTCTTATTGACGAAGAAACTCCGAAATTGCATCGGAATTAAATACAAAAGGCACAATGCCGACTTAAGTACAAGAAAACTGACTCTTCTTACTGTCTATGTTTTAACCATTCCTGTGACACTAGTTATAGATTCCGATGCTTCACTTCGGGTTTACTGTATCCCTCTGACCTTCTTATTGACGATGAAACACAGAAATTTCATCGGAATTAAATATAAAAGGCACAATTCCGACTTAAGTACAAGGAAACTGACTCTTCTTACTGTCTATGTTTTGAACCATTCCTGTGACACAAGTTATAGATTCCGATGCTTCACCTCAGGTTTACTGTATTCCTCTGACCTTCTTATTGACGATGAAACACAGAAATTGCAACGGAATTAAATACAAAAGGCACAATGCCGACTTAAGTAGAAGAAAACTGACTCTTCTTACTGTCTATGTTTTGAACCATTTCTGTGACACTAGTTATAGATCCGGATGCTTCACTTCAGGTTTACTGTATCCCCCTGACCTTCATATTGACGATGAAACATACAAATTGCATCGGAATTGAATAGAAAAGGAACAATGCCGACTTAAGTACAAGGAAACTGACTCTTCGTACTTTCTATGTTTTGAACCATTCCTGTGACAGTAAATATTGATTCCGAAGCTTCACTTCAGGTTTACTGTATCCCTCTGACCTTCTTATTGACGATGAAACACAGAATTTGCATCGGAATTAAATACAAAAAGCACAATGCCGACTTAAGTACAAGAAAACTGACTCTTCTTACTGTCTATGTTTTGAACCATTTCTGTGACACTAGTTATAGATTCCGATGCTTTACTTCAGGTTTACTGTATCCCTCTGACCTTCATATTGACGATGAAACATACAAATTGCATCGGAATTGAATAGAAAAGGAACAATGCCGACTTAAGTACAAGAAAACAGACTCTTCGTACTGTCTATGTTTTGAACCATTCCTGTGACACTAAATATTGATTCCGAAGCTTCACTTCAGGTTTACTGTATCCCTCTGACCTTCTTATTGACGATGATACACAGAAATTGCATCGGAATTAAATACAAAAAGCACAATGCCGACTTAAGTACAAGTTAACTGACTCTTCTTACTGTCTATGTGTTGAACCATTCATGTGACACTAGTTATAGATTCCGATGCTTCACTTCAGGTTTACTGTATCCCTCTGACCTTCTTATTGACTATGAATCAAAGAAATTGCATCGGAATTAAATACAGAAGGCACAATGCCGACTTAAGTACAAGAAAACTGACTCTTCTTACTGTCTATGTTTTAATTATTCCTGTGACACTAGTTATAGATTCCGATGCTTCACTTCAGGTTTACTGTATCCCTCTGTCCTTCTTATTGAAGAGGAAACACAGAAATTGCATGCGAATTAAATACAAAAGGCACAATGCCGACTTAAGTACAAGAAAACTGACTCTTCTTACTGTTTATGTTTTGAACCATTCCTGTGACACTAGTTATAGATTCCGATGCTTCACTTCAGGTTTACTGTATCCCTCTGACCTTCTTATTGACGATGAAACACAGAAATATCATCGGAATTAAATACAAAAGGCACAATGCCGACTTAAGTAGAAGAAAACTGACTCTTCTTACTGTCTATGATTTGAACCATTCCTGTGACACTAGTTATAGATTTCGATGCTTCACTTCAGGTTTACTGTATCCCTCTGACCTTCGTATTGACGATGAAACACAGAAATTGCATCGGAATTAAATAGAAATGGCACAATGCCGACTTAAGTACAAGATAACTGACTCTTCTTATTGTCTAAGATTTGAACCATTCCTGTGACACTAGTTATAGATTCCGATGCTTTACTTCAGCTTTACTGTATCCCTCTGACCTTCTTATTGACGATGAAACACAGATATTGCATAGGAATTAAAATCTAAAATGCACAATGCCAACTTAAGTACAAGAAAACTGACTCTTTTTACTGTCTACGTTTTGAACCATTCCTGTGACACTAGTTATAGATTCCGATGCTTCACTTCAGGTTTACTGTATCCCTCTGACCATCTTATTGACGATGAAACACAGAAATTGCATCGGAATTAAATACAAAAGGCACAATGCCGACTTAAGTACAAGATAACTTACTCTTCTTACTGTATATGTTTTGAACCATTCCTGTAACACTAGTTATCGATTGCGATGCTTGACTTCAGGTTTACTCTACCCTCTGACGATCTTATTGACGATGAAACACAGAAATTGCATCGGAATTAAATACAAAAGCTACAATGCCAACTTAAGTTTAAGAAAACTGACTCTTCTTACTGTCTATGTTTTGAACCATTCCTGTGACACTAGTTATAGATTCCGATGCTTCACTTCAGGTTTAATGAATCCCTTGACCTTCTTATTGACGACGAAACACGGAATTTGCATCGGAATGAAATTCAAAAGGCACAATGCCGACTTAAGTACAAGAAAACTGACTCTTCTTACTGTCTATGTTTTGAACCATTCCTGTGACACTAGTTATAGATTCAGATGCTTCACTTCAGGTTTACTCTATCCCTCTGACCTTCTTATTGACGATGAAACACAGAAATTTCATCGGAATTAAATCTAAAAGGCACAATTCCGACTTAAGTACAAGAAAACTGACTCTTCTTACTGTCTATGTTTTGAACCATTCCTGTGACACTAGTTATAGATTCCGATGCTTCACCTCAGGTTTACTGTATCCCTCTGACCTTCTTATTGACGATGAAACACAGAAATTGCAACGGAATTAAATACAAAAGGCACAATGCCGACTTAAGTAGAAGAAAACTGACTCTTCTTACTGTCTATGTTTTGAACCATTTCTGTGACACTAGTTATAGATTCCGATGCTTCACTTCAGGTTTACTGTATCCCCCTGACCTTCATATTGACGATGAAACATACAAATTGCATCGGAATTGAATAGAAAAGGAACAATGCCGACTTAAGTTCAAGGAAACTGACTCTTCGTACTTTCTATGATTTGAACCATTCCTGTGACACTAAATATTGATTCCGAAGTTTCACTTCAGGTTTACTGTATCTCTCTGACCTTCTTATTGACGATGAAACACAGAAATTGCATCGGAATTGAATACAAAAAGCACAATGCCGACTTAAGTACAAGAAAACTGACTCTTCTTACTGTCTATGTTTTGAACCATTTCTGTGACACTAGTTATAGATTCCGATGCTTTACTTCAGGTTTACTGTATCCCTCTGACCTTCATATTGACGATGAAACATACAAATTGCATCGGAATTGAATAGAAAAGGAACAATGCCGACTTAAGTACAAGAAAACTGACTCTTCGTACTGTCTATGTTTTGAACCATTCCTGTGACACTAAATATTGATTCCGAAGCTTCACTTCAGGTTTACTGTATCCCTCTGACCTTCTTATTGACGATGAAACACAGAAATTGCATCGGAATTAAATACAAAAAGCACAATGCCGACTTAAGTACAAGATAACTGACTCTTCTTACTGTCTATGTGTTGAACCATTCATGTGACACTAGTTGTAGATTCCGATGCTTCACTTCAGGTTTACTGTATCCCTCTGACCTTCTTATTGACTATGAATCAAAGAAATTGCATCGGAATTAAATACAGAAGGCACAATGCCGACTTAAGTACAAGAAAACTGACTCTTCTTACTGTCAATGTGTTTTAATTATTCCTGTGACACTAGTTATAGATTCCGATGCTTCACTTCAGGTTTACTGTATCCCTCTGTCCTTCTTATTGAAGAGGAAACACAGAAATTGCATGCGAATTAAATACAAAAGGCACAATGCCGACATAAGTACAAGAAAACTGACTCTTCTTACTGTTTATGTTTTGAACCATTCCTGTGACACTAGTTATAGATTCCGATGCTTCACTTCAGGTTTACTGTATCCCTCTGACCTTCTTATTGACGATGAAACACAGAAATATCATAGGAATAAAATACAAAAGGCACAATGCCGACTTAAGTAGAAGAAAACTGACTCTTCTTACTGTCTATGATTTGAACCATTCCTGTGACACTAGTTATAGATTTCGATGCTTCACTTCAGGTTTACTGTATCCCTCTGACCTTCTTATTGACGATGAAAGACAGAAATTGCATCGGAATTAAATAGAAATGGCTCAATGCCGACTTAAGTACAAGATAAATGACTCTTCTTATTGTCTATGATTTGAACCATTCCTGTGACACTAGTTATCGATTCCGATGCTTGACTTCAGGTTTACTCTACCCTCTGACGATCTTATTGACGATGAAACACAGAAATTGCATCGGAATTAAATACAAAAGGCACAATGCCGACTTAAGTACAAGATAACTTACTCTTCTTACTGTCTATGTTTTGAACCATTTCTGTGACACTAGTTATCGATTCCGATGCTTGACTTCAGGTTTACTCAACCCTCTGACGATCTTATTGACGATGAAACACAGAAATTGCATCGGAATTAATTACAAAAGTTACAATGCCAACTTAAGTTTAAGAAAACTGACTCTTCTTACTGTCTATGTTTTGAACCATTCATGTGACTCTAGTTATAGATTCCGATGCTTCACTTCAGGTTTAATGAATCCCTTGACCTTCTTATTGACGACGAAACACGGAATTTGCATCGGAATGAAATTCAAAAGGCACAATGCCGACTTAAGTACAAGAAAACTGACTCTTCTTACTGTCTATGTTTTGAACCATTCCTGTGACACTAGTTATAGATTCAGATGCTTCACTTCAGGTTTACTCTATCCCTCTGACCTTCTTATTTACGATGAAACACAGATATTGCATCGGAATTAAATACAAAATGCACAATGCCGACTTAAGTACAGGAAAACTGACTCTTCTTACTGTCAACGTTTTAAACCATTCCTGTGACACTAGTTATAGATTCCGTTGCTTCACTTCAGGTTTACTGTATCCCTCTGACCTTCTTATTGACGATCAAACACAGAAATTGCATCGGAATTAAATACAAAAGGCACAATGCCGACTTAAGTACAAGAAAACTGACTCTTGCTACTGTCTATATTTTCAACCATTCATGAGCAATAGTTATAGATTCCGATGTTTCACTTCCGGTTTACTGATCCCTCTGACCTTCTTATTGACGATGAAACACTGAAATAGCATCGGACTTAAATACAAAAGGCACAATGCCGACTTAAGTGGAAGAAAACTGACTCTTCTTCCCGTCTATGTTTTGAACCATTCCTGTGACACTAGTTATAGATTCCGATGCTTCACTTCAGGTTTACTCTATCCCTCTGACCTTCTTATTAACGATGAAACACAGAAATTGCATCGGAATTAAATCCAAATGGCACAATGCCGACTTAAGTACAAGATAACTGACTCATCTTACTGTCTATGTTTTGAACCATTCCTGTGACACTAGTTATAGATTCCGATGCTTCACTTCAGGTTTACTGTATCCCTCTGACCTTCTTATTGACGATGAAACACAGAAATTGCAACGGAATTAAATACAAAAGGCACAATGCCGACTTAAGTACAAGATGACTGACTCTTCTTACTGTCTATGTTTTGAACCATTCTTGTGACACTCGTTATAGATTCCAATGCTTCACTTCAGGTTTACTGTACCCTCTGACGATCTTATTGACGATGAAACACAGAAATTGCATCGGAATTAAATACAAAAGGGTCAATGCCAACTTAAGTACAAGAAAACTGTCTCTTCTTACTGTTTATGTTTTGAACCATTCATGTGACACTTGTTATAGATTCCGATGCTTCACTTCAGGTTTAATGTATCCCTTGGACCTTCTTATTGACGACGAAACACAGAATTTGCATCGGAATGAAATTCAAAAGGCACAATGCCGACTTAAGTACAAGAAAACTGACTCTTCATACTGTCTATGTTTTGAATCATTCCTGTGACACTAGATATAGATTCCAATGCTTCACTTCAGGTTTACTGTGTCCCTCTGACCTTCTTATTGACGATGAAACAGAGGAATTGCATCGGAATTAAATACAAAAGGCACAAAGCCGACTTAAGTACAAGATAACTGACTCTTCTTATTGTCTAAGTTTTGAACCATTCCTGTGACACTAGTTATAGATTCCGATGCTTTACTTCAACTTTACTGTATCCCTCTGACCTTCTTATTGACGATGAAACACAGAAATTGCATAGGAATTAAAATCTAAAATGCACAATGCAGACTTAAGTACAAGAAAACTGACTCTTTTTACTGTCTACGTTTTGAACCATTCCTGTGACACTAGTTATAGATTCCGATGCTTCACTTTAGGTTTACTGTATCCCTCTGACCTTCTTATTGACGATGAAACACAGAAATTGCATCGGAATTAAATACAAAAGGCACAATGCCGACTTAAGTACAAGATAACTGACTATTCTTACTGTCTATGTTTTAAACCATTCCTGTAACACTAGTTATCGATTCCGATGCTTGACTTCAGGTTTACTCTACCCTCTGAAGATCTTATTGACGATGAAACACAGAAATTGCAACGTAATTAAATACAAAAGGGACAATGCCATCTTAAGTTCAAGAAAACTGACTCTTCTTACTGTCTATCCTTTTAACGATTCATGTGACACTAGTTATAGATTCCGATGCTTCACTTCAGGTTTAATGTATCCCTTGACCTTCTTATTGACGACGAAACACGGAATTTGCATCGGAATGAATTTCAAAAGGCACAATGCCGACTTAAGTACAAGAAAACTGACTCTTCTAACTGTCTATGTTTTGAACCATTCCTGTGACACTAGTTATAGATTCCGATGCTTCACTTCAGGTTTACTCTATCCCTCTGACCTTCGTATTTACGATGAAACACAGATATTGCATCGGAATTAAATACAAAATGCACAATGCCGACTTAAGTACAAGAAAACTGACTCTTCTTACTGTCAATGTTTTGAACCATTCCTGTGACACTAGTTATAGATTCCGTTGCTTCACTTCAGGTTTACTGTATCCCTCTGACCTTCTTATTGACGATCAAACACAGAAATTGCATCGGAATTAAATACAAAAGCACAATGCCGACTTAAGTACAAGAAAACTGACTCTTGTTACTGTCTATATTTTCAACAATTCATGAGCAATAGTTATAGATTCCGATGCTTCACTTCCGGTTTACTGTATCTGTCTGACCTTCCAATTGACGATGAAACACAGAAATAGCATCGGACTTAAATACAAAAGGCACAATGCCGACTTAAGTAGAAGAAAACTGACTCTTCTTCCCGTCTATGTTTTGAACCATTCCTGTGACACTAGTTATAGATTCCGATGCTTCACTTCATGTTTACTCTATCCCTCTGACCTTCTTATTGACGATGAAACACAGAAATTGCATCGAAATTAAATACAAATGGCACAATGCCGACTTAAGTACAAGATAACTGACTCTTATTCCAGTCTATGTTTTGAACCATTCCTGTGACACTAGTTATAGATTCCGATGCTTCACTTCAGGTTTACTGTATCCCTCAGACCTTCTTATTGACGATGAAACACAGAAATTACATCGGAATTAAATACAAAGGGCACAATGCCGACTTAAGTACAAGATGACTGTCTCTTCTTAGTGTCTATGTTTTGAACCATTCCTGTGACACTAGTTATAGATTCCGATGCTTCACTTCAGGTTTACTGTACCCTCTGACGATCTTATTGACGATGAAACACAGAAATTGCATCGGAATTAAATACAAAAGGGTCAGTGCCAACTTAAGTACAAGAAAACTGTCTCTTCTTACTGTCTATGTTTTGAACCATTCATGTGACACTAGTTATAGATTCCGATGCTTCACTTCAGGTTTAATGTATCCCCTGGACCTTCTTATTGACGACGAAACACAGAATTTGCATCGGAATTATATTCAAAAGGCACAATGCCGACTTAAGTACAAGAAAACTGACTCTTCTAACTGTCTATGTTTTGAACCATTCCTGTGACACTAGATATAGATTCCGATGCTTCACTTCAGGTTTACTGTGTCCCTCTGACCTTCTTATTGACGATGAAACACAGGAATTGCATCGGAACTAAATACAAAAGGGACAATGCCGAGTTAAGTACAAGAAAACAGACTCTTATTACTTTCTGTGTTTTGAACCATTCCTGTGACACTACTTATTGATTCCGATGCTTCACTTCAGGTTTACTGTATACCTCTGACCTTCTTAGTGACGATGAAACACAGAAATTGCACCGGAATTAAATACAAAATGCACAATGCCGACTCAAGTACAAGAGGGCTGGCTCTTCATAGTGTCTATGTTTTGAACCTTTCCTGTGAGACCGGTTTTAGATTCCGATGCTTCACTTCAGGTTTACTGTATCCCATGGACCTTCTTATTGACGACTAAACACAGAAATTGCATCGGAATTAAATTCAAAAGGCACAATGCCGACTTAAGTACAAGAAAACTGACTCTTCTTACTGTCTATGTTTTGAAGCATTCCTGTGACACTAGTTATAGATTCCGTTGCTTCACTTCAGGTTTACTGTATCCCTCTGACCTTCTTATTGACGATCAAACACAGAAATTGCATCGCAATTAAATACAAAAGGCACAATGCCGACTTAAGTACAAGAAAACTGAGTCTTGTTACTGTCTATATTTTGAACCATTCATGATACAATTGTTATAGATTCCCATGCTTCTCTTCAGGTTTACTGTATCCCTCTGACCTTCTTATTGACGATGAAACACAGGAATTGCATCGGAATTAATTACAAAAGGCACAATTCCGACTTAAGTACAAGAAAACTTACTCTTCTTACTGTCTATGTTTTGAACCATATCTGTGACACTAGTTATAGATAACGATGCTTCACTTCAGGTTTACTGTATCCCTCTGACCTTCTTATTGACGATGAAACACAGAAATTGCATCGGAATTAAATACAAAAGGCACAATGCCGACTTAAGTACAAGATAACTGACTTTTCTTACTGTCTACGTTTTAAACCATTCCTGTAACACTAGTTATCGATTCCGATGCTTGACTTCAGATTTACTCTACCCTCTGACGATCTTATTGAAGATGAAACACAGAAATTGCATCGGAATTAAATACAAAAGGGACAATGCGAACTTAAGTTCAAGAAAACTGACTCTTCTTACTGTCTATGTTTTGAACCATTCATGTGACACTAGTTATAGATTCCGATGCTTCACTTCAGGTTTAATGAATCCCTTGATCTTCTTATTGACGACGAAACACGGAATTTGCATCGGAATGAATTTCAAAAGGCACAATGCCGACTTAAGTACAAGTAAACTGACTCTTCTTACTGTCTATGTTTTGAACCATTCCTGTGACACTAGTTATAGATTCTGATGCTTCACTTCAGGTTTACTCTATCCCTCTGACCTTCTTATTTACGATGAAACACAGATATTGCATCGGAATTAAATACAAAATGCACAATGCCGACTTAAGTACAAGAAAACTGACTCTTCTTACTGTCAATGTTTTGAACAATTCCTGTGACACTAGTTATAGATTCCGTTGCTTCACTTCAGGTTTACTGTATCCCTCTGACCTTCTTATTGACGATGAAACACAGAAATTGCATCGGAATTAAATACAAAAGGCACAATGCCGACTTAAGTACAAGAAAACTGACTCTTGTTACTGTCTATATTTTCAACCATTCATGAGCAATAGTTAAAGGTTCCGATGCTTCACTTCAGGTTTACTGTATCCCTCTGACCTTCTTATTGACGTTGAAACACTGAAATTGCATCGGAATTAAATACAAAAGGCACAATGCCGACTTAAGTACAAGATAACTGACTATTCTTACAGTCTATGTTTTAAACCATTCCTGTAACACTAGTTATCGATTCCGATGCTTGACTTCAGGTTTACTCTACCCTCTGACGATCTTATTGACGATGAAACACAGAAATTGCGTCGTAATTAAATACAAAAGGGACAATGCCAACTTAAGTTCAGGAAAACTGACTCTTCTTACTGTCTATGTTTTGAACCATTCATGTGACACTAGTTATAGATTCCGATGCTTCACTTCAGGTTTAATGTATCCCTTGACCTTCTTATTGACGACGAAACACGGAATTTGCATCGGAATGAAGTTCAAAAGGCACAATGCCGACTTAAGTACAAGAAAACTGACTTTTCTTACTGTCTATGTTTTGAGCCATTCCTGTGACTCTAGTTATACATTCCGATGCTTCACTTCAGGTTTACTCTATCCCTCTGACCTTCCTATTTACGATGAAACACAGATATTGCATCGGAATTAAATACAAAATGCACAATGCCGGCTTAAGTACAAGAAAACTGACTCTTCTTACTGTCAATGTTTTGAACCATTCCTGTGACACTAGTTATAGATTCCGTTGCTTCACTTCAGGTTTACTGTATCCCTCTGACCTTCTTATTGACGAACAAACTCAGAAATTGCATCGGAATTAAATACAAAAGGCACAATGCCGACTCAAGTAAAAGAGGGCTGGCTCTTCATACTGTCTTTGTTTTGAACCTGTTCTGTGAGACGGGTTTTAGATTCCGATGCTTCACTTCAGGTTTACTGTATCCCATGGACCTTCTTATTAACGATGAATCACAGAAATTGCATCGGAATTAAATACAAAAGGCACATTGCCGACTTAAGTACAAGAAAACTGACTCTTCTTACTGTCTATGTTTTGAACCATTCCTGTGACACTAGTTATTGATTCCGATGCTTCACTTCAGTTTTACTGTATCCCACTAACCTTCTTATCAAAGACGAAACACAGAAATTGCCTCGGATTTAAATAGAAAAGGCAAAATGCCGACTTAGGTACAAAAAGACTGACTCTTCTTACTGTCTATTATTTAACCATTCCTGTGACACTAGTTATAGATTCAGATGCTTCACTTCAGGTTTACTGTATCTCTCTGACCTTCGTATTGACGATGAAACACAGAAATTGCATCAGAATTAAATACAAAAGGCACAATGCAGACTTAAGTGCAAGAAAACTGACTCTTCTTACTGTCTATGTTTTGATCCATTCCTGTGACACTAGCTATATTTCCTATGCTTCAGGTTTACTGTTTCCCTCTGACCTTCTTATTGAAGATGAAACATAGAAATTGCTTCGGAATTAAATACAAAAGGCACAATGCCGACTTAAGTAGAAGAAGACTGACTCTTCTTACCGTCTATGTTTTGAACCTGTCCTGTGACACTAGTTATGGATCCCGATGCTTCACTTCATGTTTAATGTATCCCTCTGACCTTCTTATTGACGATGAAACACAGCAATTGCATCGGAATTAAATACAAATGGCACAATGCCGGCTCAAGTACAAGAAGACTGGCTTTTCTTACTGTCTATGTTTTGAACCATTCCTGTGACACTAGTTATAGATTCCGATGCTTCACTTTAGGTTTACTGTATCCCTCCGACCCTCTTATTGACGATGAAACTCAGAAATTGCATCGGAATTAAATACAAAAGGCACAATGACGACATAAGTACAAGAAAACTGACTCTTCTTACTGTCTATGTTTTGAACCATTCCTGTGACACTAGTTATAGATTCCGACGCTTCACTTCATGTTTACTATATCCCTCTAACCTTCTTATTGACGATGAAACACAGATATTGCATCGGAATTAAATACAAAAGGCACATTGCCGTCTTAACTACTAGAAAAGTGACTCTTCTTACTGTCTATGTTTTGAATCATTCCTGTGACACTACTTATAGATTCCGATGCTTCACTTCAGGTTTACTGTAGCCCTCTGACCTTCATATTGACGACGAAACACAGAAATTTCATTGGAATTAAATTCAAAAGACACAATGCCCACTTAAGTGCAAGAAAACTGACTCTTCTTACTGTCTATGTTGTGAACCATTCCTGTGCCACTAGTTATATATTCCGATGCTTCACTTCAAGCTTACTGTATCCCTCTGACCTTCTTATTGACGATGAAACACAGAAATTTCATCGGAATAAAATACAAAATGCTCAATGCCGACTTAAGTACAAGAAGACTGACTCTTCTTACTGTCTATGTTTTAAACAATTCCTGTGACACTAGTTATAGATTCCGAGTCTACACTTCCGGTTTACTGAATCCCGCTGACCTTCTTATTGACGATGAAACACAGAAATTGCATCGGAATGAATTACAAAGGGCACAATGCCGACTCAAATACAAGAAGACTGGCTCTTCTTACTGTCTATTTTATGAACCTTTCCTGTGACACCGGTTTTAAATTCCGATGCTTCACTTCAGGTTTATTGTATCTCTTGGACCTTATTATTGACGACGAAACACAGAAATTGCATCGGAATGAAATACAAAAGGCACAATGCCGACTTAAGTACAAGGAAACTGACTCTTCTTACTGTCTATGTTTTAAACCATTATTGTGACACTAGTTATAGAATCCGATGCTTCACTTCAGGTTTACTGTATCCCTCTGACCTTCTTATTGGCGATGAAGCACAGAAATTGCGTCGGAATTAAATACAAAATTCACAATGCCGTCTTAAGTACAGAAATACTGACTCTTCTTACTGTCTATGTTTTGAATTATTCTTGTGACACTAGTTATAGATTCCGAAGCTTCACTTCAGGTTTACTGTATCCCTTGGACCTTCTTATTGACGACGAAACACAGAAATTGTATCGGAATTAAATACAAAAGGCACAATGCCGACTTAAGTTCAAGAAAAATTACTGTTCTAACTGTCTATGGTTTGTACCATTCCTGTGACACTAGTTATACATTCCGATGCTTCACTTCAGGTTTACTGTATCCCTCTAACGTTCTTATTGACGATGATACACAGAAATGGCATCGGAATTAAATACAAAAGTCACAATGCCGACTTAAGTACAAGAAAATTGACTCTTCTTACTGTCTATGTTTTGAACCATTCCTGTGTCACTAGTTATAGATTCCGATGCTTCACTTCAGGTTTACTGTACCCTCTGACGATCTTATTGACGATGAAACACAGAAATTGCATCGGAATTAAATACAAAAGGGTCAATTCCAACTTAAGTACAAGAAAACTGTCTCTTCTTACTGTCTATGTTTTGAACCATTCATGTGACACTAGTTATAGATTCCGATGCTTCACTTCAGGTTTAATGTATCCCTTGGACCTTCTTATTGACGACGAAACACAGAATTTGCATCGGAATGAAATTCAAAAGGCACAATGCCGACTTAAGTACAAGAAAACTGACTCTTCTTACTGTCTATGTTTTGAACCATTCCTGTGACACTAGATATAGATTCCGATGCTTCACTTAAGGTTTACTGTGTCCCTCTGACCTTCTTATTGACGATGAAACACAGGAATTGCATCGGAATTAAATACAAAAGGCACAATGCCGACTTAAGTACAAGATAACTGACACTTCTTATTGTCTAAGTTTTGAACCATTCCTGTGACACTAGTTATAGATTCCGATGCTTTACTTCAGCTTTACTGTATCCCTCTGCCCTTCTTATTGACGATGAAACACAGAAATTGCATAGGAATTAAAATCTAAAATGCACAATGCCGACTTAAGTACAAGAAAACTGACTCTTTTCACTGTCTACGTTTTGAACCATTCCTGTGACACTAGTTATAGATTCCGATGCTTCACTTCAGGTTTACTGTATCCCTCTGACCTTCTTATTGACAATAAAACACAGAAATTGCATCGGAATTAAATACAAAAGGTACAATGCCGACTTAAGTACAAGATAACTGACTCTTCTTACATTCTATGTTTTAAACCATTCCTGTAACACTAGTTATCGATTCCCATGCTTGACTTCAGGTTTACTCTACCCTCTGACGATCTTATTGACGATGAAACACAGAAATTGCATCGTAATTAAATACAAAAGGGACAATGCCAACTTAAGTTCAGGAAAACTGACTCTTCTCACTGTCTATGTTTTGAACCATTCATGTGACACTAGTTATAGATTCCGATGCTTCACTTCAGGTTTAATGTATCCCTTGACCTTCTTATTGACGACGAAACACGGAATTTGCATCGGAATGAAGTTCAAAAGGCACAATGCCGACTTAAGTACAAGAAAACTGACTCTTCTTACTGTCTATGTTTTGAGCCATTCCTGTGACTCTAGTTATACATTCCGATGCTTCACTTCAGGTTTACTCTATCCCTCTGACCTTCTTATTTACGATGAAACACAGATATTGCATCGGAATTAAATACAAAATGCACAATGCCGGCTTAAGTACAAGAAAACTGACTCTTCTTACTGTCAATGTTTTGAACCATTCCTGTGACACTAGTTATAGATTCCGTTGCTTCACTTCAGGTTTACTGTATCCCTCTGACCTTCTTATTGACGAACAAACTCAGAAATTGCATGGGAATTAAATACAAAAGGCACAATGCCGACTCAAGTAAAAGAGGGCTGGCTCTTCATACTGTCTTTGTTTTGAACCTGTTCTGTGAGACGGGTTTTAGATTCCGATGCTTCACTTCAGGTTTACTGTATCCCATGGACCTTCTTATTAACGATGAAACACAGAAATTGCATCGGAATTAAATACAAAAGGCACATTGCCGACTTAAGTACAAGAAAACTGACTCTTCTTACTGTCTATGTTTTGAACCATTCCTGTGACACTAGTTATTGATTCCGATGCTTCACTTCAGTTTTACTGTATCCCACTGACCTTCTTATCAAAGACGAAACACAGAAATTGCCTCGGATTTAAATAGAAAAGGCAAAATGCCGACTTAGGTACAAAAAGACTGACTCTTCTTACTGTCTATTATTTAACCATTCCTGTGACACTAGTTATAGATTCAGATGCTTCACTTCAGGTTTACTGTATCCCTCTGACCTTCGTATTGACGATGAAACACAGAAATTGCATCAGAATTAAATACAAAAGGCACAATGCAGACTTAAGTGCAAGAAAACTGACTCTTCTTACTGTCTATGTTTTGAACCATTCCTGTGACACTAGCTATATTTCCAATGCTTCAGGTTTACTGTTTCCCTCTGACCTTCTTATTGAAGATGAAACATAGAAATTGCTTCGGAATTAAATACAAAAGGCACAATGCCGACTTAAGTAGAAGAAGACTGACTCTTCTTACCGTCTATGTTTTGAACCTGTCCTGTGACACTAGTTATGGATCCCGATGCTTCACTTCATGTTTAATGTATCCCTCTGACCTTCTTATTGACGATGAAACACAGCAATTGCATCGGAATTAAATACAAATGGCACAATGCCGGCTCAAGTACAAGAAGACTGGCTTTTCTTACTGTCTATGTTTTGAACCATTCCTGTGACACTAGTTATAGAATCCGATGCTTCACTTCAGTTTTACTGTATCCCACTAACCTTCTTATCAAAGACGAAACACAGAAATTGCCTCGGATTTAAATAGAAAAGGCAAAATGCCGACTTAGGTACAAAAAGACTGACTCTTCTTACTGTCTATTATTTAACCATTCCTGTGACACTAGTTATAGATTCAGATGCTTCACTTCAGGTTTACTGTATCCCTCTGACCTTCGTATTGACGATGAAACACAGAAATTGCATCAGAATTAAATACAAAAGGCACAATGCAGACTTAAGTGCAAGAAAACTGACTCTTCTTACTGTCTATGTTTTGATCCATTCCTGTGACACTAGTTATATTTCCTATGCTTCAGGTTCACTGTTTCCCTCTGACCTTCTTATTGAAGATGAAACATAGAAATTGCTTCGGAATTAAATACAAAAGGCACAATGCCGACTTAAGTAGAAGAACACTGACTCTTCTTACCGTCTATGTTTTGAACCTGTCCTGTGACACTAGTTATGGATCCCGATGCTTCACTTCATGTTTAATGTATCCCTCTGACCTTCTTATTGACGATGAAACACAGCAATTGCATCGGAATTAAATACAAATGGCACAATGCCGGCTCAAGTACAAGAAGACTGGCTTTTCTTACTGTCTATGTTTTGAACCTATCCTGTGACACTAGTTATAGATTCCGATGCTTCACTTTAGGTTTACCGTATCCCTCCGACCCTCTTATTGACGATGAAACTCAGAAATTGCATCGGAATTAAATACAAAAGGCACAATGACGACATAAGTACAAGAAAACTGACTCTTCTTACTGTCTATGTTTTGAATCATTCCTGTGACACTAGTTATAGATTCCGACGCTTCACTTCATGTTTACTGTATCCCTCTAACCTTCTTATTGACGATGAAACACAGATATTGCATCGGAATTAAATACAAAAGGCACATTGCCGTCTTAACTACTAGAAAAGTGACTCTTCTCACTGTCTATGTTTTGAATCATTCCTGTGACACTACTTATAGATTCCGATGCTTCACTTCAGGTTTACTGTAGCCCTCTGACCTTCATATTGACGACGAAACACAGAAATTTCATTGGAATTAAATTCAAAAGACACAATGCCCACTTAAGTGCAAGAAAACTGACTCTTCTTACTGTCTATGTTGTGAACCATTCCTGTGCCACTAGTTATATATTCCGATGCTTCACTTCAAGCTTACTGTATCCCTCTGACCTTCTTATTGACGATGAAACACAGAAATTTCATCGGAATAAAATACAAAATGCTCAATGCCGACTTAAGTACAAGAAGACTGACTCTTCTTACTGTCTATGTTTTAAACAATTCCTGTGACACTAGTTATAGATTCCGAGTCTACACTTCCGGTTTACTGAATCCCGCTGACCTTCTTATTGACGATGAAACACAGAAATTGCATCGGAATGAATTACAAAGGGCACAATGCCGACTCAAATACAAGAAGACTGGCTCTTCTTACTGTCTATTTTATGAACCTTTCCTGTGACACCGGTTTTAAATTCCGATGCTTCACTTCAGGTTTATTGTATCTCTTGGACCTTATTATTGACGACGAAACACAGAAATTGCATCGGAATGAAATACAAAAGGCACAATGCCGACTTAAGTACAAGGAAACTGACTCTTCTTACTGTCTATGTTTTAAACCATTATTGTGACACTAGTTATAGAATCCGATGCTTCACTTCAGGTTTACTGTATCCCTCTGACCTTCTTATTGGCGATGAAGCACAGAAATTGCGTCGGAATTAAATACAAAATTCACAATGCCGTCTTAAGTACAGAAAAACTGACTCTTCTTACTGTCTATGTTTTGACTTATTCTTGTGACACTAGTTATAGATTCCGAAGCTTCACTTCAGGTTTACTGTATCCCTTGGACCTTCTTATTGACGACGAAACACAGAAATTGTATCGGAATTAAATACAAAAGGCACAATGCCGACTTAAGTTCAAGAAAAATTACTGTTCTAACTGTCTATGGTTTGTACCATTCCTGTGATACTAGTTATACATTCCGATGCTTCACTTCAGGTTTACTGTATCCCTCTAACGTTCTTATTGACGATGATACACAGAAATGGCATCGGAATTAAATACAAAAGTCACAATGCCGACTTAAGTACAAGAAAATTGACTCTTCTTACTGTCTATGTTTTGAACCATTCCTGTGTCACTAGTTATAGATTCCGATGCTTCACTTCAGGTTTACTGTACCCTCTGACGATCTTATTGACGATGAAACACAGAAATTGCATCGGAATTAAATACAAAAGGGTCAATTCCAACTTAAGTACAAGAAAACTGTCTCTTCTTACTGTCTATGTTTTGAACCATTCATGTGACACTAGTTATAGATTCCGATGCTTCACTTCAGGTTTAATGTATCCCTTGGACCTTCTTATTGACGACGAAACACAGAATTTGCATCGGAATGAAATTCAAAAGGCACAATGCCGACTTAAGTACAAGAAAACTGACTCTTCTTACTGTCTATGTTTTGAACCATTCCTGTGACACTAGATATAGATTCCGATGCTTCACTTCAGGTTTACTGTGTCCCTCTGACCTTCTTATTGACGATGAAACACAGGAATTGCATCGGAATTAAATACAAAAGGCACAATGCCGACTTAAGTACAAGATAACTGACACTTCTTATTGTCTAAGTTTTGAACCATTCCTGTGACACTAGTTATAGATTCCGATGCTTTACTTCAGCTTTACTGTATCCCTCTGCCCTTCTTATTGACGATGAAACACAGAAATTGCATAGGAATTAAAATCTAAAATGCACAATGCCGACTTAAGTACAAGAAAACTGACTCTTTTCACTGTCTACGTTTTGAACCATTCCTGTGACACTAGTTATAGATTCCGATGCTTCACTTAAGGTTTACTGTATCCCTCTGACCTTCTTATTGACGATAAAACACAGAAATTGCATCGGAATTAAATACAAAAGGCACAATGCCGACTTAAGTACAAGATAACTGACTCTTCTTACAGTCTATGTTTTAAACCATTCCTGTAACACTAGTTATCGATTCCGATGCTTGACTTCAGGTTTACTCTACCCTCTGACGATCTTATTGACGATGAAACACAGAAATTGCATCGTAATTAAATACAAAAGGGACAATGCCAACTTAAGTTCAGGAAAACTGACTCTTCTTACTGTCTATGTTTTGAACCATTCATGTGACACTAGTTATAGATTCCGATGCTTCACTTCAGGTTTAATGTATCCCTTGACCTTCTTATTGACGACGAAACACGGAATTTGCATCGGAATGAAGTTCAAAAGGCACAATGCCGACTTAAGTACAAGAAAACTGACTCTTCTTACTGTCTATGTTTTGAGCCATTCCTGTGACTCTAGTTATACATTCCGATGCTTCACTTCAGGTTTACTCTATCCCTCTGACCTTCTTATTTACGATGAAACACAGATATTGCATCGGAATTAAATACAAAATGCACAATGCCGGCTTAAGTACAAGAAAACTGACTCTTCTTACTGTCAATGTTTTGAACCATTCCTGTGACACTAGTTATAGATTCCGTTGCTTCACTTCAGGTTTACTGTATCCCTCTGACCTTCTTATTGACGAACAAACTCAGAAATTGCATGGGAATTAAATACAAAAGGCACAATGCCGACTCAAGTAAAAGAGGGCTGGCTCTTCATACTGTCTTTGTTTTGAACCTGTTCTGTGAGACGGGTTTTAGATTCCGATGCTTCACTTCAGGTTTACTGTATCCCATGGACCTTCTTATTAACGATGAAACACAGAAATTGCATCGGAATTAAATACAAAAGGCACATTGCCGACTTAAGTACAAGAAAACTGACTCTTCTTACTGTCTATGTTTTGAACCATTCCTGTGACACTAGTTATTGATTCCGATGCTTCACTTCAGTTTTACTGTATCCCACTGACCTTCTTATCAAAGACGAAACACAGAAATTGCCTCGGATTTAAATAGAAAAGGCAAAATGCCGACTTAGGTACAAAAAGACTGACTCTTCTTACTGTCTATTATTTAACCATTCCTGTGACACTAGTTATAGATTCAGATGCTTCACTTCAGGTTTACTGTATCCCTCTGACCTTCGTATTGACGATGAAACACAGAAATTGCATCAGAATTAAATACAAAAGGCACAATGCAGACTTAAGTGCAAGAAAACTGACTCTTCTTACTGTCTATGTTTTGAACCATTCCTGTGACACTAGCTATATTTCCAATGCTTCAGGTTTACTGTTTCCCTCTGACCTTCTTATTGAAGATGAAACATAGAAATTGCTTCGGAATTAAATACAAAAGGCACAATGCCGACTTAAGTAGAAGAAGACTGACTCTTCTTACCGTCTAAGTTTTGAACCTGTCCTGTGACACTAGTTATGGATCCCGATGCTTCACTTCATGTTTAATGTATCCCTCTGACCTTCTTATTGACGATGAAACACAGCAATTGCATCGGAATTAAATACAAATGGCACAATGCCGGCTCAAGTACAAGAAGACTGGCTTTTCTTACTGTCTATGTTTTGAACCATTCCTGTGACACTAGTTATAGATTCCGATGCTTCACTTTAGGTTTACTGTATCCCTCCGACCCTCTTATTGACGATGAAACTCAGAAATTGCATCGGAATTAAATACAAAAGGCACAATGACGACATAAGTAAAAGAAAACTGACTCTTCTTACTGTCTATGTTTTGAACCATTCCTGTGACACTAGTTATAGATTCCGACGCTTCACTTCATGTTTACTGTATCCCTCTAACCTTCTTATTGACGATGAAACACAGATATTGCATCGGAATTAAATACAAAAGGCACAATGCCGTCTTAACTACAAGAAAAGTGACTCTTCTTACTGTCTATGTTTTGAATCATTCCTGTGACACTACTTATAGATTCCGATGCTTCACTTCAGGTTTACTGTAGCCCTCTGAACTTCTTATTGACGACGAAACACAGAAATTTCATTGGAATTAAATTCAAAAGACACAATGCCCACTTAAGTGCAAGAAAACTGACTCTTCTTACTGTCTATGTTGTGAACCATTCCTGTGCCACTAGTTATATATTCCGATGCTTCACTTCAAGCTTACTGTATCCCTCTGACCTTCTTAATGACGATGAAACACAGAAATTTCATCGGAATAAAATACAAAATGCTCAATGCCGACTTAAGTACAAGAAGACTGACTCTTCTTACTGTCTATGTTTTAAACAATTCCTGTGACACTAGTTATAGATTCCGAGTCTACACTTCCGGTTTACTGAATCCCGCTGACTTTCTTATTGACGATGAAACACAGAAATTGCATCGGAATGAATTACAAAGTGCACAATGCCGACTCAAATACAAGAAGACTGGCTCTTCTTACTGTCTATTTTATGAACCTTTCCTGTGACACCGGTTTTAAATTCCGATGCTTCACTTCAGGTTTATTGTATCTCTTGGACCTTATTATTGACGACGAAACACAGAAATTGCATCGGAATGAAATACAAAAGGCACAATGCCGACTTAAGTACAAGGAAACTGACTCTTCTTACTGTCTATGTTTTAAACCATTATTGTGACACTAGTTATAGAATCCGATGCTTCACTTCAGGTTTACTGTATCCCTCTGACCTTCTTATTGGCGATGAAGCACAGAAATTGCGTCGGAATTAAATACAAAATGCACAATGCCGTCTTAAGTACAGAAAAACTGACTCTTCTTACTGTCTATGTTTTGAATTATTCTTGTGACACTAGTTATAGATTCCGAAGCTTCACTTCAGGTTTAGTGTATCCCTTGGACCTTCTTATTGACGACGAAACACAGAAATTGCATCGGAATTAAATACAAAAGGCACAATGCCGACTTAAGTTCAAGAAAAATTACTGTTCTAACAGTCTATGGTTTGTACCATTCCTGTGACACTAGTTATACATTCCGATGCTTCACTTCAGGTTTACTGTATCCCTCTAACGTTCTTATTGACGATGATACACAGAAATGGCATCGGAATTAAATACAAAAGTCACAATGCCGACTTAAGTACAAGAAAATTGACTCTTCTTACTGTCTATGTTTTGAACCATTCCTGTGTCACTAGTTATAGATTCCGATGCTTCACTTCAGGTTTACTGTATCCCTCTGACCTTCTTATTGACGATGAAACACTGAAATTGCATCTTAATTAAATACAAAAGGCACCATGCCGTCTTAAGTACAGGAAAACTAACTCTTCTTACTGTCTATGTTTTGAACCATTCCTGTGACACTACTTATTGATTCCGATGCTTCACTTCAAGCTTACTGTATCCCTCTGACCTTCTTATTGACGATGAAACACAGAAATTTCATCGGAATAAAATACAAAATGGTCAGTGCCGACTTAAGTACAAGAAGACTGACTCTTATTACTGTCTTTGTTTTGAACCATTCCTGTGACACTAGTTATAGATACCGCTTCTTCACTTCAGGTTTACTGAAACCCACTGACTTTCTTATTGACGATGAAACACAGAAATTGCATCGGAATGAATTACAAAAGGCACAATGCCGACTCAAATGCAAGAAGACTTGCTCTTCTTACTGTCTATGTTATGAACCGGTTTTAGATTCCGATGCTTCACTTCAGGTTTATTGTATCCCTTGGACCTTATTATTGACGACGAAACACAGAAATTGCATCGGAATTAAATACAAAAGGCACAATGCCGACTTAAGTACAAGATAACTGACTCTTCTTACTTTCTATGCTTTGAACCATTCCTGTGACACTAGTTATAGATTCCGATGCTTCACTTCAGGTTCACTCTATCCCTCTGACCATCTTATTGACAATGAAACACAAAAATTGCATCGGAATTAAATACAAAAGGCACAATGCCGACTTAAGTACAAGAAAACTGACTCTTCTTACTGTCTATGTTTTAAACCATTATTGTGACACTAGTTAAAGATTCCGATGCTTCACTTCAGGTTTACTGTATCTCTCTGACCTTCTTATTGACGATGAAACACAGAAATTGAATCGGAATTAAATACAAAAGGCACAATGCCGTCTTAAGTACAGGAAAAATGACTCTTCTTACTGTCTATGTTTTGAATTATTCTTATGACACTAGTTATAGATTCCGTAGCTTCACTTCAGGTTTACTGTATCCCTTGGACCTTCTTATTGACGACGAAACACAGAAATTGCATCGGAATTAAATACAAATGGCACAATGCCGACTTATGTTCAAGAAAACTGACTGTTCTAACTGTCTATGTTTTGAACCATTCCTGTGACACTAGTTATACATTCCGATGCTTCACTTCAGGTTTACTGTATCCCTCTGACGTTCTTATTGACGATGATACACAAAAATTGCATCGGAATTAAATACAAAAGTCACAATGCCTACTTAAGTACAAGAAAACTGACTATTATTACTGTCTATGATTTGAACCATTGCTGTGTCACTAGTTATAGATTCCGATGCTTCACTTCAGGTTTACTGTATCCCTCTGACCTTCTTATTGACGATGAAACACAGAAATTCCATCGGAATTACATACAAAAGGCACAATGCCATCTTAAGTACAGGAAAACTGACTCTTCTTAATGTCTATGTTTTGAACCATTCTTTTGACACTAGTTATAGATTCCGATGCTTCACTTAAAGTTTACTGTATCCTTGACCTTCTTATTGACGATAAAATACAGAAATTGCATCGGAATTAAATACAAAAGGCACAATGCCGTCTTAAGTACAAGTAAACTTACTTTTATTACTGTCTTTGATTTGTACCACTCCTGTGACACTAGTTATAGATTCCGATGCTTCGCTTCAAGCTTACTGTATCCCTCTGACCTTCTTATTGACTATGAAACACAGAAATTGCATCGGAATTAAATACAAAAGGCACAATGCCGACTTAAATACAAGAAGACTCACTCTTCTTACTGTCTATGTTTTGGACCATTCCTGTGACACTAGTTATAGATTCCGATTCTTCCCTTCAGGTTTACTGAATCCCGCTGACCTTCTTATTGACGATGAAACACAGGAATTGCATCGGAATTAAATACAAAAGGCACAATGCCGACTTAAGTATAAGAAAACTCACTCTTCTTACTGTCAATGTTCTGAACCACTTCTGTGACACTAGTTATAGTTTCCGATGCTTCACTTCAGGTTTACTATATCCCTCTGACCTACTTATTGAAGATGAAACATAGAAATTGCATCGGCATTTAATACAAAAGGCACAAAGCCGACTTAAGTACAAGATAACTCACTCTTCTTACTGCCTATGTTTGAACCATTCCTGTGCCACCAGTTATTGATTCCGATGCTTCACTTCAGGTTTACTGTATGCCTCTGACCTTCTTATTGACGATGAAACACAGATATGGCATCGGAATTGAATACAAAATTCACAATGCCGTCTTAAGTACAAGATAACTGACTCATCTTACTGTCTATGATTTGAACCATTCCTGTGCCGCTAGTTATAGAATCCGATGCTTCACTTCAGGTTTACTGCATCCCTCTGACCTTCTTATTGACGATGAAACACAGATATTGCATCGGAATTAAATACAAAATGCACAATGCCGTCTTAAATACAAGAAAACTGACTCTTCTTACTGTCTATGTTTTGAACCATTCCTGTGACACTACTTATAAATTCCGATGCTTCACTTCAGGTTCACTCTATCCCTCTGACCTTCTTATTGACGATGAAACACAGAAATTTAATCGGAATTAAATACAAAAGGCACAGTGCCTACTTAAGTACGAGATAACTGACTCTTCTTACTGTCTATGATTTCAACCATTCGTGTGCCACTAGTTATAGATTCCGATGCTTCACTTCAGGTTTACTGTATCCCTCTGACCTTCATATTGGCGATGTAACACAGAAATTGCATCGGAATTAAATACAAAAGGCACAGTGCCTACTTAAGTACGAGATAACTGACTCTTCTTACTGTCTATGATTTCAACCATTCGTGTGCCACTAGTTATAGATTCCGATGCTTCACTTCAGGTTTACTGTATCCCTCCGACCTCCTTATTGACGATGAAACTCAGAAAATGCATCGGAATTAAATACAAAAGGCACAATGACGACTTAAGTACAAGAAAGCTGACTCTTCTTACTGTCTATGCTTTGAACCATTCCTGTGACACTAGTTATAGATTCCGATGCTTCACTTCAGGTTTACTGTATCCCTCTGACCTTCATATTGGCGATGTAACACAGAAATTGCATCGGAATTAAATACAAAAGGCACAGTGCCTACTTAAGTACGAGATAACTGACTCTTCTTACTGTCTATGATTTCAACCATTCGTGTGCCACTAGTTATAGATTCCGATGCTTCACTTCAGGTTTACTGTATCCCTCTGACCTTCTTATTGACGATGAAACACAGATATTGCATCGGTATTAAATACAAAAGGCACAATGCCGTCTCTAGTACAAGAAGACTGACTCTTCTTACTGTCTATGTTTTGAACCATTCCTGTGACACTAGTTATAGATTCCGATTCTTCACTTCAGGTTTACTGAATCCCGCTGACCTTCTTGTTGACGATGAAACACAGAAATTGCATCGGAATTAAATTTAAAAGGCACAATGCCAACTCAAATACAAGAAGACTGGCTCTTCTTACTGTCTATGTCTTAATCCATTCCTGTGACACTAGTTATAGATTCCGATGCTCCAATCTGGTTTACTGTATCCCTCTGACCTTCTTATTGACGATGAGACGCAAAAATGGCATCGGATCTAAATACCAAAGGCACAATGCCGACTTAAGTACAAGATAACTGACTCTTCTTACTGTCTATGTTTTGAACCATTCCTGTGACACTGGTTAAAGATTCCGATGCTTCACTTCAGGTTTACTGTTCCCTCTGACCTTCTTATTGACGAAGAAACACAGATATTGCATCGGAATTAAATACAAAAGGCACAATGCCGACTTAAGTACAAGAAAACTTACTTTTCTTTCTGTCTTTCTTTGAACCATTCCTGTGACACTAGTTATAGATTCCGATGCTTAGCATCAAGCTTACTGTATCCCTCTGACCTTCTTATTGACGATGAAACACAGAAATTGCATCGGAATTAAATACAAAACGCACAATGCCGTTTTAAGTACAAAAAAACTGACTCTTCGTACTGTCTATCTTTTGAATTATTCTTGTGACACTAGTTATAGATTCCGAAGCTTCACTTCAGGTTTACTGTATCCCTTGGACCTTCTTATTGACGACGAAACACAGAAATTGCATCGGAAATAAATACAAAAGGCACAATGCCGTCTTAAGTACAGGAAAACGGACTCTTCTTACTGTCAATGTTTTGAACCATTCTTGTGACACTAGTTATAGATTCCGATGCTTCAATTCAGGTTTACTGTATCCCTCTGACCTTCTTATTGCCGATGAAACACAGAAATTGCATCGGAATTAAATACAAAAGGCACAATGCCGACCTAAGTACAAGAAAACTTACTTTTCTTACTGTCTTTCTTTGAACCATTCCTGTGACACTAGTTATAGATTACGATGCTTCACATCAAGCTTACTGTATCCCTCTGACCTTCTTATTGACGATGAAACACAGAAATTGCATCGGAATTAAATACAAAAGGCACAATGCCGACATAAGTACAAGAAAACTGACTCTTCTTACTGTCTATGTTTTGAACCATTCCTGTGACACTAGTTATATATTCTGATGCTTCGCTTCAAGCTTCCTGTATCCCTCTGACCTTCTTATTGACGATGAAACACAGAAATTGCATCGGAATTAAATACAAAAGGCACAATGCCGACTTAAGTATAAGAAAACTCACTCTTCTTACTGTCAATGTTCTGAACCACTTCTGTGACACTAGTTATAGTTTCCGATGCTTCACTTCAGGTTTACTATATCCCTCTGACCTACTTATTGAAGATGAAACATAGAAACTGCATCGGCATTTAATACAAAAGGCACAATGCCGACTTAAGTACAAGATAACTCACTCTTCTTACTGCCTATGTTTTGAACCATTCCTGTGCCACCAGTTATTGATTCCGATGCTTCACTTCAGGTTTACTGTATGCCTCTGACCTTCTTATTGACGATGAAACACAGATATGGCATCGGAATTGAATACAAAATTCACAATGCCGTCTTAAGTACAAGATAACTGACTCATCTTACTGTCTATGATTTGAACCATTCCTGTGCCGCTAGTTATAGAATCCGATGCTTCACTTCAGGTTTACTGCATCCCTCTGACCTTCTTATTGACGATGAAACACAGATATTGCATCGGAATTAAATACAAAATGCACAATGCCGTCTTAAATACAAGAAAACTGACTCTTCTTACTGTCTATGTTTTGAACCATTCCTGTGACACTACTTATAAATTCCGATGCTTCACTTCAGGTTCACTCTATCCCTCTGACCTTCTTATTGACGATGAAACACAGAAATTTAATCGGAATTAAATACAAAAGACACAATGCCCACTTAAGTACAAGAAAATTGACTCTTCTTACTGTCTATGTTTTGAACCATTCCTTTGACCCTAGTTATATATTCCGATGTTTCACTTCAAGCTTCCTGTATCCCTCTGACCTTCTTATTGACGATGAAACACAGAAAATGCATCGGATTAAATACAAAAGGCTCAATGCCGACTCAAGTACAAGAAGACTAGCTCTCCTTACTGTTAATTATTTGAACCATTCCTGTGACACTAGTTCTAGATTCCGATGCTTCACTTCAGGTTTACTGTATCCCTCCGACCTCCTTATTGACGATGAAACTCAGAAAATGCATCGGAATTAAATACAAAAGGCACAATGACGACTTAAGTACAAGAAAGCTGACTCTTCTTACTGTCTATGCTTTGAACCATTCCTGTGCCACTAGTTATAGATTCCGATGCTTCACTTCAGGTTTACTGTATCCCTCTGACCTTCATATTGGCGATGTAACACAGAAATTGCATCGGAATTAAATGCAAAAGGCACAGTGCCTACTTAAGTACGAGATAACTGACTCTTCTTACTGTCTATGTTTTGAACCATTCCTGTGACACTGGTTAAAGATTCCGATGCTTCACTTCAGGTTTACTGTTCCCTCTGACCTTCTTATTGACGATGAAACACAGATATTGCAGCGGTATTAAATACAAAAGGCACAATGCCGACTTAAGTACAAGAAAACTTACTTTTCTTCCTGTCTTTCTTTGAACCATTCCTGTGACACTAGTTATAGATTCCGATGCTTAGCATCAAGCTTACTGTATCCCTCTGACCTTCTTATTGACGATGAAACACAGAAATTGCATCGGAATTAAATACAAAACGCACAATGCCGTTTTAAGTACAAAAAAACTGATTCTTCTTACTGTCTATCTTTTGAATTATTCTTGTGACACTAGTTATAGATTCCGAAGCTTCACTTCAGGTTTACTGTATCCCTTGGACCTTCTTATTGACGATGAAACTCAGAAAATGCATCGGAATTAAATACAAAAGGCACAATGACGACTTAAGTACAAGAAAGCTGACTCTTCTTACTGTCTATGCTTTGAACCATTCCTGTGCCACTAGTTATAGATTCCGATGCTTCAATTCAGGTTTACTGTATCCCTCTGACCTTCTTATTGCGATGAAACACAGAAATTGCATCGGAATTAAATACAAAAGGCACAATGCCGACCTAAGTACAAGAAAACTTACTTTTCTTACTGTCTTTCTTTGAACCATTCCTGTGACACTAGTTATAGATTACGATGCTTCACATCAAGCTTACTGTATCCCTCTGACCTTCTTATTGACAATGAAACACAGAAATTGCATCGGAATTAAATACAAAAGGCACAATGCCGACTTAAGTACAAGAAGACTGACTCTTCTTACTGTCTATGTTTTGAACCATTCCTGTGACACTAGTTATAGATTCCGATTCTTCACTGCAGGTTAACTAAATCCCGCTGACCTTCTTGTTGACGATGAAACACAGAAATTGCATCGGAATTAAATACAAAACGCACAACGCCGACTCAAATACAAGAAGACTGGCACTTCTTACTGTCTATGTTATGAACCTTTCCTGTGAGACCGGTTTTAGATTCCGATGCTTCACTTCAGGTTTACTGTATCCCGTGGACCTTTTTATTGACGACGAAACACAGAAATTGCATCAGAATTAAATAGAAAAGGCACAATGTCGACTAAAATACAAGAAAACTGACTCTTCTTACTGTATATGTTTTGAACCATTCCTGTGACACTAGTTATAGATTCCGATGCTTCACTTCAGGTTTACTGTATCCCTCTGACCTTCTTATTGACGATGAAACACAGAAATTGCATCGGAATTAAATACAAAAGGCACAATGCCGACATAAGTACAAGAAAACTGACTCTTCTTACTGTCTATGTTTTGAGCCATTCCTGTGACACTAGTTATAGATTCCAATGCTTCACTTCAGGTTTACCGTATCCCTCTGACCTTCTTTTTGACGATGAAGCACAGAAATTGCATCGGAATTGAATACAAAAGGCACAATGCCGACTCTAGTACAAGAAGACTGGCTCTTCTTACTGTCTGTGTATTGAACCTTTATTGTGAGACCGGTTTGAGATTCCGATGCTTCAAATCAGGTTTACTGTATCCGGTGGACCTTCTTATTGACGACGAAACGCAGAAATTGCATCGGAATTGAATACAAAAGGCACAATGCCGACTTAAGTACAAGAAATTTGACAGTTCTTACTGTCTATGTTTTGAACAATTCCTGTGACACTAGTTATACATTCCGATGCTT
Source organism: Schistocerca serialis cubense (assembly GCF_023864345.2). NCBI lineage: Eukaryota > Metazoa > Arthropoda > Insecta > Orthoptera > Acrididae > Schistocerca > Schistocerca serialis. The sequence goes on from NC_064647.1 coordinate 30,305,623, forward strand.
CACTTCAGGTTTACTGTATCCCTCTGACCTTCTTAGTGACGATGAAACACAAAATTGCATCGGAAGTAATTACAAAAGACTCAATGCCGACTTAAGTACAAGGAAACTGACTCATCTTACTGTCTATGTTTTGAACCACTCCTGTGACACTAGTTATAGATTCCGATGTTTCACTTTAGTTTTACTGTATCCCTCTGACCTTCTTATTGACGATAAAACAGAGAAATTGCATCGGAATTAAATACAAACGGCACAATGTCGACTCAAGTACAAGAAGACTGACTCTTCTTACTGTCTATGATTTGAACCTTTCCTGTGAGACCGGTTTTAGATTCCGATGCTTCACTTCAGGTTTACTGTATCCCTGTGACGTTCTTATTGACGATGAAACATAGAAATTGCATCGGGATTAAATACAAAAGGCACAATGCCGACTTAAGTACAAGAAAACGGACTCTTCTTACTGTCTATGTTCTGAACCATTCCTGTGACACTAGTTATACATTCCGATGCTTCTCTTCAGGTTTACTGTATCCCTCTGACCTTCTTATTGACGATGAAACACTGTAAGTGCATTGGAATTAAACTCAAAAGGCACAATGCCGACTTAATTACAAGAAAACGGACTCTTCTTACTGTCTATATTTTGAACCAGTCCTGTGACACTAGATATAGATTCCGATGCTTCACTTTAGGTTTACTGTAGCCCTCTGACCTTCTTATGGACGATGACACACAGAAATTGCATCGGAATTAAATACAAAAGGCACAATGACGACCCAAGTACAAGAAGACTGGCTCTTCTTACTGTCTATATTTTGAACCTTTCCTGTGAGACAGGTTTTAGATTCCGTTGCTTCACTTCCGGTTTACTGTATCCCATGGACCTTCTTATTGACGACGAAACACAGAAATTGCATCGGAATTAAATACAAAAGGCACAATACCGACTTAAGTACAAGAAAACTGACTCTTCTTACTGTCTATGATTTGAACCATTCATGTGACGTAAGTTATAGTTTCCGATGCTTCGCTTCAGGTTTACTGTATCTCTCTGACTTTCTTATTGATGATGAAACACAGAAATTGCATCGGAATTAAATACAAAAGGCACAATGCCGACACAAGTACAAGTAGACTGGCTCCTCTTACAGTCTATGTCTTGAACCTTTCCTGTGAGACCGGTTTTAGATTCCGATGCTTCACTTCAGGTTTACAGTATCCCGTGGACCTTCTTATTGACGACGAAAAGCAGAAATTGCATCGGAATTGAATACAAAACTCACAATGCCGACTTAAGTACAAGAAAACTGACACTTCTTACTGTCTATGTTTTGAACCATTCGTGTGACACTAGTTATAGATTCCGATGCTTCACTTCAGGTTTACTGTATCCCTCTGACCTTCTTATTGACGATGAAACACAGAAATTGCATCGGAAATACATACAAAAGGCACAATGCCGTCTTAAGTACAAGAAGACTGACTCTTCTTACTGTCTATGTTTTGGACCATTCTGTGACACTAGTTATAGATTCCGATTCTTCCCTTCAGGTTTACTGAATCCCGCTGACCTTCTTGTTGACGATGAAACACAGAAATTGCATCGGAATTAAATACAAAAGGCACAACGCCGACTCAAATTAAAGAAGACTGGCTCTTCTTAGTGTCTATGTTATGAAACTTTCCAGTGAGACCGGTTTTAGATTGCGATGCTTCTATTCAGGTTTACTGTATCCCGTGGACCCTCTTATTGACGACTAAACACAGAAATTGCATCGGAATTAAATAGAAAAGGCACAATGCCGACTAAAGTACAAGAATACTGACTCTTCTTACTGTATATGTTTTGAACCATTCCTGTGACACTAGTTATAGATTCCGATGCTTCACTTCAGGTTTACTGTACCCCTCTGACCTTCGTATTGACGATGAAACACAGAAATTGCATCGGAATTAAATACAAAAGGCACACTGCCGACTTAAGTACAAGAAAACTTACTCTTCTTACTGTCTATGTTTTGAACCATTCCTGTGACACTAGTTATATATTCAGATGCTTCACTTCAAGCATCCTGTATCCCTCTGACCTTCTTATTGATGATGAAACACTGAAATTGCATCGGAATTAAATACAAAAGGCACAATGCCGACTTAAGTACAAGAAAACTCACTCTTCTTACTGTCAATGATCAGAACCACTCCTGTGACACTAGTTATAGTTTCCGATGCTTCACTTCAGGTTTACTATATCCCTCTGACCTTCTTATTGAAGATGAAACATAGAAATTGCATCGGAATTTAATACAAAGCCCACAATGCCGACTTAAGTACAAGAAAACTGACACTTCTTACTGTCTATGTTTTGAACCATTCGTGTGACACTAGTTATAGATTCCGATGCTTCACTTCAGGTTTACTGTACCCCTCTGACCTTCGTATTGACGATGAAACACAGAAATTGCATCGGAATTAAATACAAAAGGCACACTGCCGACTTAAGTACAAGAAAACTTACTCTTCTTACTGTCTATGTTTTGAACCATTCCTGTGACACTAGTTATATATTCCGATGCTTCTCTTCAAGCTTCCTGTATCCCTCTGACCTTCTTATTGATGATGAAACACTGAAATTGCATCGGAATTAAATACAAAAGGCACAGTGCCGACTTAAGTACAAGAAAACTGACTCTTCTTACTTTCTACGTTTTGAACCCTTCCTGTGACACTAGTTATAGATTCCGATGCTTCTCTTCAAGTTTACTGTATCCCTCTGACCTCCTTATTGACGATGAAACACAGAAATTGCATCGGAATTAAATACAAAAGGCACAATGCCGACTCAACTACAAGAAGACTGGCTCTTCTTACTGTCTATGTATTGAACCTTTCCTGTGAGACCGGTTTGAGATTCCGATGCTTCAATTCAGGTTTACTGTATCCCTCTGAACTTCTGATTGAAGATGAAACACAAAAATTGCATCGGATCTAAATACCAAAGGCACAATGCCGACTTAAGTACAAGAAAACTGACTCTTCTTACTGTCTATATTTTGAACCATTCCTGCGACACTTGTTATAGATTCCGATGCTTCACTTCAGGTTTACTGTTCCCTCTGACCTTCTTATTGACGATGAAACACAGATATTGCATCGGAATTAAATACAAAACGCACAATGCCGTTTTAAGTACAGGAAAACTGACTCTTCTTACTGTCAATGTTTTGAATTATTCTTGTGACACTAGTTATAGATTCCGAAGCTTCACTTCAGGTTTACTGTATCCCTTGGACCTTCTTATTGACGACGAAACACAGAAATTGCATCGGAAATAAATACGAAAGGCACAATGCCGTCTTAAGTACATGAAAACGGACTCTTCTAACTGTCAATGTTTTGAACCATTCTTGTGACCCTAGTTATAGATTCCGATGCTTCAATTCAGGTTTACTGTATCCCTCTGACCTTCTTTTGACGATGAAACACACAAATTGCATCGAATTAAATACAAAAGGCACAATGCCGACTTAAGTACAAGAAAACTTACTTTTCTTACTGTCTTTCTTTGAACCATTCCTGTGACACTAGTTATAGATTCCGATGCTTCACATCAAGCTTACTGTATCCCTCTGACCTTCTTATTGACGATGAAACACAGAAATTGCATCGGAATTAAATACAAAAGGCACAATGCCGACTTAAGTACAAGAGGACTGACTCTTTTTACTGTCTATGTTTTGAACCATTCCTGTGACACTAGTTATAGATTCCGATTCTTCACTGCAGGTTTACTAAATCCCGCTGACCTTCTTGTTGACGATGAAACACAGAAATTGCATCGGAATTAAATACAAAAGGCACAACGCCGACTCAAATACAAGAAGACTGGCTCTTGTTACTGTCTATGTTATGAACCTTTCCTGTGAGACCGGTTTTAGATTGCGATGCTTCAATTCAGGTTTACTGTATCCGGTGGACCTTCTTATTGACGACGAAACGCAGAAATTGCATCGGAATTGAATACAAAAGGCACAATGCCGACTTAAGTACAAGAAATTTGACAGTACTTACTGTCTGTTTTGAACCATTCCTCTGACACTAGTTATACATTACGATGCTTCACTTCCGGTTTACTGTATCCCTCTGACCTTCTTAGTGACGATGAAACACAGAAATTGCATCGGAAGTAAATACAAAAGACTCAATGCCGACATAAGTACAAGGAAACTGACTCTTCTTACTGTCTATGTTTTGAACCACTCCTGTGACACTAGTTATAGATTCCGATGCTTCACTTCAGGTTTACTGTGTCCCTCTGACCTTCTTATTGACGATAAAACACAGATATTGCATCGGAATTAAATACAAACGGCACAATGTCGACTCAAGTACAAGAAGACTAACTCTTCTTACTGTCTATATTTTGAACCTTTCCTGTGAGACCGGTTTTAGATTCCGATGCTTCACTTCAGGTTTACTGTATCCCTCTGACGTTCTTATTGACGATGAAAAATAGAAATTGCAACGGAATTAAATAGAAAAGGCACAATACCGACTTAAGTACAAGAAAACTGACTCTTCTTAGTGTCTATGTTTTGAACCATTCCTGTGACACTAGTTTTAGATTCCGATGCTTCACTTCAGGTTTACTGTATCCCTCTGACCTTCTTATGGAAGGTGAAACACAGAAATTGCATCGGAATTAAATACAAAAGGCACAATGCCGACTCAAGTACAAGAAGACTGGCTCTTCTTACTGTCTATATTTTGAACCTTTCCTGTGAGACAGGTTTTAGATTCCGTTGCTTCACTTCCGGTTTACTGTATCCCATGGACCTTCTTATTGACGACGAAACACAGAAATTGCATCGGAATTAAATTCAAAAGGAACAATACCGACTTAAGTACAAGAAAACTGACTCTTCTTACTGTCTAGGATTTGAATCATTCCTGTGACATTAGTTATAGATTCCGATGCTTCACTTCAGGGTTACTGTATCCCTCTGACTTTCTTATTGACGATGAAACACAGATATTGCATCGGAATTAAATACAAAAGGCACAATGCCGACACAAGTACAAGTAGACTGGCTCTTCTTACAGTCTATGTTTTGATCCTTTCCTGTGAGACCGGTTTTAGATTCCGATGCATCACTTCAGGTTTACAGTATCCCGTGGACCTTCTTATTGACGACGAAAAGCAGAAATTGCATCGGAATTGAATACAAAACTCACAATGCCGACTTAAGTACAAGAAAACTGACACTTCTTACTCTCTATGTTTTGAACCATTCGTGTGACTCTAGTTATAGATTCCGATGCTTCACTTCAGGTTTACTGTATCCCTCTGACCTTCTTATTGACGATGAAACACAGAAATTGCAACGGAATTAAATAGAAAAGGCACAATGCCGACCCAAGTACAAGAAGACTGGCTCTTCTTACTGTCTATGTTTTAATCCATTCCTGTGACATTAGTTATAGATTCCGATGCTTCACTTCAGGTTTACTGTATCCCTCTGACCATCTTATTGACGATGAAACACAAAAATTGCATCGGAATTAAATACAAAAGGCACAATGCCGACTTAATTACAAGAAAACTGACTATTCTTACTGTCTATGTTTGAACCATTCCTGTGACACTAGTTATAGATTCCGATGCTTCACTTCAGGTTTACTGTTCCCTCTGACCTTCTTATTGACGATGAAACACAGAAATTGCATCGGAATTAAATACAAAAGGCACAATGCCGTCTTAAGTACAGGAAAACTGACTCTTCTTACTGTCTATGTTTCAATTATTCTTGTGACACTAGTTATAGATTCCGAAGCTTCACTTCAGGTTTATTGTATCCCTTGGACCTTCTTATTGACGACGAAACATAGAAATTGCATCGGAATTAAATACAAAAGGCACAATGCCGTATTAAGTACAGGAAAACTGACTCTTCTTACTGTCTATGTTTTGAACCATCCCTGTGACAGTAGTTATAGATTCCGGTTCTTCACATCAGGTTTACTGAATGCCGCTGACCTTCTTATTGACGATGAAACACAGAAATTCCATCGGAATTAAATACAAAAGGCACAATGCCGACTTAAGTTCAAGAAAACTGACTGTTCTAACTGTCTATGTTTTGAGCCATTCTTTTGACACTAGTTATGGATTCTGATGCTTCACTTCAGGTTTACTGTATCCCTGACCTTCTTATTGACGATGAAATACAGAAATTGCATCGTAATTAAATACAAAAGGCACAATGCCGCCTTAAGTACAAGTAAACTTACTTTTATTACTGTCTTTGATTTGTACCACTCCTGTGACACTTGTTTTAGATTCCGATGCTTCGCTTCAATCTTACTGTATCCCTCTGACCTTCTTATTGATGATGAAACACAGAAATTGCATCGGAATTAAATACAAAAGGCACAATGCCGACTTAAGTACAAGAAGACTGACTCTTCTTGCTGTCTATGTTTTGGACCATTCCTGTGACACTATTTATAGATTCCGAATCTTCCCTTCAGGTTTACTGAATCCCGCTGACCTTCTTATTGACGATGAAACACAGAAATTGCATCGGAATTGAATACAAAAGGCACAAAGCCGACTCAAATACAAGAAGACTGTCTCTTCTTAGTGTCTATGTTATGAAACTTTCCAGTGAGACCGGTTTTAGATTGCGATGCTTCTATTCAGGTTTACTGTATCCCGTGGACCCTCTTATTGACGACGAAACACAGAAATTGCATCGGAATTAAATAGAAAAGGCACCATTCTGACTAAAGTACAAGATACCTGACTCTTCTTACTGTATATGTTTTGAACCATTCCTGTGACACTAGTTATAGATTCCGATGCTTCACTTCAGGTTTACTGTTCGCTCTGACCTTCTTATTGACGATGAAACACAGATATTGCAACTGAATCAAATACAAAACGCACAATGCCGTTTTAAGTACAGGAAAACTGACTCTTCTTACTGTCAATGTTTTGAACCATTCTTGTGACACTAGTTACAATTCCGATGCTTCAATTCAGGTTTACTGTATCCCTCTGACCTTCTTTTGACGATGAAACACAGAAATTGCATCGAATTAAATACAAAAGGCACAATGCCGACTTAAGTACAAGAAAACTTACTTTTCTTACTGTATTTCTTTGAACCATTCCTGTGACACTAGTTATAGATTCCGATGCTTCACATCAAGCTTACTGTATCCCTCTGACCTTCTTATTGACGATGAAACACAGAAAGTGCATCGGAATTAAATACAAAAGGCACAATGCGGACTTAAGTACAAGAAGACTGTCTCTTCTTACTGTCTATGTTTTGAACCATTCCTGTGAGACCGGTTTTAGATTCCGATGCTTCACTTCAGGTTTACTGTATCCCGTGGACCTTTTTATTGACGACGAAACACAGAAATTGCATCAGAATTAAACAGAAAAGGCACAATGCCGACTAAAGTACAAGAAAACTGACTCTTCTTACTGTATGTGTTTTGAACAATTCCTGTGACACTAGTTATAGATTCCGATGCTTCACTTCAAGCTTCCTGTATCCCTCTGACCTTTTTATTGACGATGAAGTACAGAAATTGCATCGGAATTATATACAAAAGGCACAATGCCGACTTAGGTACAAGTAAACTCACCCTTCTTACTGTCAATGTTCAGAACCACTCCTGTGACACTAGTTATAGTTTCCGATGCTTCACTTCAGGTTTACTATATCCCTCTGACCTTCTTATTGAAGATGAAACATAGAAATTGCATCGAATTAAATACAAAAGGCACAATGCCGACTTAAGTACAAGAAAACTTACTTTTCTTACTGTCTTTCTTTGAACCATTCCTGTGACACTAGTTATAGATTCCGATGCTTCACATCAAGCTTACTGTATCCCTCTGACCTTCTTATTGACGATGAAACACAGAAATTGCATCGGAATTAAATACAAAAGGCACAATGCCGACTTAAGTACAAGAGGACTGACTCTTTTTACTGTCTATGTTTTGAACCATTCCTGTGACACTAGTTATAGATTCCGATTCTTCACTGCAGGTTTACTAAATCCCGCTGACCTTCTTGTTGACGATGAAACACAGAAATTGCATCGGAATTAAATACAAAAGGCACAACGCCGACTCAAATACAAGAAGACTGGCTCTTGTTACTGTCTATGTTATGAACCTTTCCTGTGAGACCGGTTTTAGATTGCGATGCTTCAATTCAGGTTTACTGTATCCGGTGGACCTTCTTATTGACGACGAAACGCAGAAATTGCATCGGAATTGAATACAAAAGGCACAATGCCGACTTAAGTACAAGAAATTTGACAGTACTTACTGTCTGTTTTGAACCATTCCTCTGACACTAGTTATACATTACGATGCTTCACTTCCGGTTTACTGTATCCCTCTGACCTTCTTAGTGACGATGAAACACAGAAATTGCATCGGAAGTAAATACAAAAGACTCAATGCCGACATAAGTACAAGGAAACTGACTCTTCTTACTGTCTATGTTTTGAACCACTCCTGTGACACTAGTTATAGATTCCGATGCTTCACTTCAGGTTTACTGTGTCCCTCTGACCTTCTTATTGACGATAAAACACAGATATTGCATCGGAATTAAATACAAACGGCACAATGTCGACTCAAGTACAAGAAGACTAACTCTTCTTACTGTCTATATTTTGAACCTTTCCTGTGAGACCGGTTTTAGATTCCGATGCTTCACTTCAGGTTTACTGTATCCCTCTGACGTTCTTATTGACGATGAAAAATAGAAATTGCAACGGAATTAAATAGAAAAGGCACAATACCGACTTAAGTACAAGAAAACTGACTCTTCTTAGTGTCTATGTTTTGAACCATTCCTGTGACACTAGTTTTAGATTCCGATGCTTCACTTCAGGTTTACTGTATCCCTCTGACCTTCTTATGGAAGGTGAAACACAGAAATTGCATCGGAATTAAATACAAAAGGCACAATGCCGACTCAAGTACAAGAAGACTGGCTCTTCTTACTGTCTATATTTTGAACCTTTCCTGTGAGACAGGTTTTAGATTCCGTTGCTTCACTTCCGGTTTACTGTATCCCATGGACCTTCTTATTGACGACGAAACACAGAAATTGCATCGGAATTAAATTCAAAAGGAACAATACCGACTTAAGTACAAGAAAACTGACTCTTCTTACTGTCTAGGATTTGAATCATTCCTGTGACATTAGTTATAGATTCCGATGCTTCACTTCAGGGTTACTGTATCCCTCTGACTTTCTTATTGACGATGAAACACAGATATTGCATCGGAATTAAATACAAAAGGCACAATGCCGACACAAGTACAAGTAGACTGGCTCTTCTTACAGTCTATGTTTTGATCCTTTCCTGTGAGACCGGTTTTAGATTCCGATGCATCACTTCAGGTTTACAGTATCCCGTGGACCTTCTTATTGACGACGAAAAGCAGAAATTGCATCGGAATTGAATACAAAACTCACAATGCCGACTTAAGTACAAGAAAACTGACACTTCTTACTCTCTATGTTTTGAACCATTCGTGTGACTCTAGTTATAGATTCCGATGCTTCACTTCAGGTTTACTGTATCCCTCTGACCTTCTTATTGACGATGAAACACAGAAATTGCAACGGAATTAAATAGAAAAGGCACAATGCCGACCCAAGTACAAGAAGACTGGCTCTTCTTACTGTCTATGTTTTAATCCATTCCTGTGACATTAGTTATAGATTCCGATGCTTCACTTCAGGTTTACTGTATCCCTCTGACCATCTTATTGACGATGAAACACAAAAATTGCATCGGAATTAAATACAAAAGGCACAATGCCGACTTAATTACAAGAAAACTGACTATTCTTACTGTCTATGTTTGAACCATTCCTGTGACACTAGTTATAGATTCCGATGCTTCACTTCAGGTTTACTGTTCCCTCTGACCTTCTTATTGACGATGAAACACAGAAATTGCATCGGAATTAAATACAAAAGGCACAATGCCGTCTTAAGTACAGGAAAACTGACTCTTCTTACTGTCTATGTTTCAATTATTCTTGTGACACTAGTTATAGATTCCGAAGCTTCACTTCAGGTTTATTGTATCCCTTGGACCTTCTTATTGACGACGAAACATAGAAATTGCATCGGAATTAAATACAAAAGGCACAATGCCGTATTAAGTACAGGAAAACTGACTCTTCTTACTGTCTATGTTTTGAACCATCCCTGTGACAGTAGTTATAGATTCCGGTTCTTCACATCAGGTTTACTGAATGCCGCTGACCTTCTTATTGACGATGAAACACAGAAATTCCATCGGAATTAAATACAAAAGGCACAATGCCGACTTAAGTTCAAGAAAACTGACTGTTCTAACTGTCTATGTTTTGAGCCATTCTTTTGACACTAGTTATGGATTCTGATGCTTCACTTCAGGTTTACTGTATCCCTGACCTTCTTATTGACGATGAAATACAGAAATTGCATCGTAATTAAATACAAAAGGCACAATGCCGCCTTAAGTACAAGTAAACTTACTTTTATTACTGTCTTTGATTTGTACCACTCCTGTGACACTTGTTTTAGATTCCGATGCTTCGCTTCAATCTTACTGTATCCCTCTGACCTTCTTATTGATGATGAAACACAGAAATTGCATCGGAATTAAATACAAAAGGCACAATGCCGACTTAAGTACAAGAAGACTGACTCTTCTTGCTGTCTATGTTTTGGACCATTCCTGTGACACTATTTATAGATTCCGAATCTTCCCTTCAGGTTTACTGAATCCCGCTGACCTTCTTATTGACGATGAAACACAGAAATTGCATCGGAATTGAATACAAAAGGCACAAAGCCGACTCAAATACAAGAAGACTGTCTCTTCTTAGTGTCTATGTTATGAAACTTTCCAGTGAGACCGGTTTTAGATTGCGATGCTTCTATTCAGGTTTACTGTATCCCGTGGACCCTCTTATTGACGACGAAACACAGAAATTGCATCGGAATTAAATAGAAAAGGCACCATTCTGACTAAAGTACAAGATACCTGACTCTTCTTACTGTATATGTTTTGAACCATTCCTGTGACACTAGTTATAGATTCCGATGCTTCACTTCAGGTTTACTGTTCGCTCTGACCTTCTTATTGACGATGAAACACAGATATTGCAACTGAATCAAATACAAAACGCACAATGCCGTTTTAAGTACAGGAAAACTGACTCTTCTTACTGTCAATGTTTTGAACCATTCTTGTGACACTAGTTACAATTCCGATGCTTCAATTCAGGTTTACTGTATCCCTCTGACCTTCTTTTGACGATGAAACACAGAAATTGCATCGAATTAAATACAAAAGGCACAATGCCGACTTAAGTACAAGAAAACTTACTTTTCTTACTGTATTTCTTTGAACCATTCCTGTGACACTAGTTATAGATTCCGATGCTTCACATCAAGCTTACTGTATCCCTCTGACCTTCTTATTGACGATGAAACACAGAAAGTGCATCGGAATTAAATACAAAAGGCACAATGCGGACTTAAGTACAAGAAGACTGTCTCTTCTTACTGTCTATGTTTTGAACCATTCCTGTGAGACCGGTTTTAGATTCCGATGCTTCACTTCAGGTTTACTGTATCCCGTGGACCTTTTTATTGACGACGAAACACAGAAATTGCATCAGAATTAAACAGAAAAGGCACAATGCCGACTAAAGTACAAGAAAACTGACTCTTCTTACTGTATGTGTTTTGAACAATTCCTGTGACACTAGTTATAGATTCCGATGCTTCACTTCAAGCTTCCTGTATCCCTCTGACCTTTTTATTGACGATGAAGTACAGAAATTGCATCGGAATTATATACAAAAGGCACAATGCCGACTTAGGTACAAGTAAACTCACCCTTCTTACTGTCAATGTTCAGAACCACTCCTGTGACACTAGTTATAGTTTCCGATGCTTCACTTCAGGTTTACTATATCCCTCTGACCTTCTTATTGAAGATGAAACATAGAAATTGCATCGGAATTTAATACAAAAGGCACAATGCCGACTTAAGTATAAGATAACTGACTCTCCTTACTGCCTATGTTTTGAACCATTCCTGTGCCACCAGTTATTGATTCCGATGCTTCACTTCAAGGTTACTGTATCCCTCTGACGTTCTTATTGACGATGAAACACAGATATTGCATCGAAATTGAATACAAAATTCACAATGCCGTCTAAAGTACAAGTAAACAGACTCTTCTTACTGTCTATGATTTGACCCATTCCAGTGCCACTAGTTATAGAATCCGATGCTTCACTTCAGGTTTACTGTATCCCTCTGACCTTCATATTGACGATGAAACACAGAAATCGCATCGGAATTAAATACAAAAGGCACAATGCCTACGAGATAACTGACTCTTCTTACTGTCTATGATTTGAACCATTCCTGTGCCGCTAGTTATAGATTCCGATGCTTCACTTCAGGTTTACTGTATCCCTCTGACCTCCTTATTGACGATGAAACACAGAAATTGCATCGGAATTAAATACAAAAAAGCACAATGCCGACTCAACTACAAGAAGACTGGCTCTTCTTACTGTCTATGTCTTAAACCATTCCTGTGACACTAGTTATAGATTTCGATGCTTCAATTCAGGTTTATTGTATCCCTCTGACCTTCTGATTGACGATGAAACACAAAAATTGCATCGGATCTAAATACCAAAGGCACAATGCCGACTTAAGTACAAGAAAACTGACTCTTCTTACTGTCTATGTTTTGAACCATTCCTGTGACACTGGTTATAGATTCCGTTGCTTCACTTCAGGTTTACTGTTCCCTCTGACCTTCTTATTGACGATGAAACACAGAAATCGCATCGGAATTAAATACAAAAGGCACAATGCCTACTTAAGTACAAGAAAACTGACTCTTCTTACTGTATGTGTTTTGAACCATTCCTGTGACACTAGTTATAGATTCCGATGCTTCACTTCAGGTTTACTGTATCCCTCTGACCTTCTTATTGACGATGAAACACAGAAATTATATCGGAATTAAATACAAAAGGCACAAAGCCGACATAAGTACAAGAAAACTGACTCTTCTTACTGTCTATGTTTTTGAGCCATTCCTGTGACACTAGTTATAGATTCCAATGCTTCACTTTAGGTTTACTGCATCCCTCTGACCTTCTTTTTGACGATGAAGCACAGAAATTGCATCGGAATTGAATACAAAAGGCACAATGCCGACTCTAGTACAAGAAGACTGGCTCTTCTTACTGTCTATGTGTTGAACCTCTCCTGTGAGACCGGTTTGAGATTCCGATGCTTCAATTCAGGTTTACTGTATCCGGTGGACCTTCTTATTGACGACAAAACGCAGAAATTGCATCGGAATAGAATACAAAAGGCACAATGCCGACTTAAGTACAAGAAATTTGACAGTACTTACTGTCTGTTTTGAACCATTCCTGTGACACTAGTTATACATTCCGATGCTTCACTTCAGGTTTACTGTATCCCTCTGACCTTCTTAGTGACGATGAAACACAGAAATTGCATCGGAAGTTAATACAAAAGACTCAATGCCGACATAAGTACAAGGAAATTGACTCTTCTTACTGTCTAAGTTTTGAACCACTCCTGTGACACTAGTTATAGATTCCGATGCTTCACTTCAGGTTTACTGTATCCCTCTGACCTTCTTATTGACGATGAAACACAGAAATTGCATCGGAATTATATACAAACGGCACAAAGCCGACTCAAGTCCAAGAAGACTGGCTCTTCTTACTGTCTATGTTTTGAACCTTTCCTGTGAGCCCGGTTTTAGATTCTGATGCTTCACCTCCGGTTTAGTGTATCCCTTGCACATTCTTATTGACGATGCAACACAGAAATTGCATCGGAATTAAATACAAAAGGCACAATGTCGACTCAAGTACAAGAAGACTGACTCTTCTTACTGACTATGTTTTGAACCTTTCCTGTGAGACCGGTTTTAGATTCTGATGCTTCACTTCAGGTTTACTGTATCCCTCTGACGTTCTTATTGACGATGAAACATAGAAATTGCATCGGGATTAAATACAAAAGGCACAATGCCTACTTAAGTACGAGATAACTGACTCTTCTTTCTGTCTATGATTTGAACCATTCCTGTGCCGCTAGTTATAGATTCCGATGCTTCACTTTAGGTTTACTGTATCCCTCTGACCTTCGTATTGACGATGAAACACAGATATTGCATCGGTATTAAATACAAAAGGCACAATGCCGTCTTAAGTACAAGAAGACTGACTCTTCTTACTGTCTATGTTTTGATCCATTCCTGTGACACTAGTTATAGATTGCGATTCTTCACTTCAGGTATACTGAATTCCGCTGACCTTCTTGTTGACGATGAAACACAGAAATTGCATCGGAATTAAATACAAAAGGCACAATGCCAACTCAAATACAAGAGGACTGGCTCTTCTTACTGTCTACGTTATGAACCTTTCCTGTGAGACCGGTTTTAGATTCCGATGCTTCACTTCAGGTTTACTGTATCCCTTGGACCTTATTATTGACGACGAAACACAGAAATTGCATCGGAATTAAATACAAAAGGCACAATGCCGACTTAAGTACAAGAAAACTGACTCTTCTTACTTTCTACGTTTTGAACCATTCCTGTGACACTAGTTATAGATTCCGATGCTTCTCTTCAGGTGTACTGCATCCCTCTGACCTCCTTATTGACGATGAAACACAGAAATTGCATCGGAATTAAATACTAAAAAGCACAATGCCGACTCAACTACAAGAAGACCGGCTCTTCTTACTGTGTATGTCTTAAACCATTCCTGTGACACTAGTTATAGATTTCGATGCTTCAATTCAGGTTTACTGTATCCCTCTGACCTTCTGATTGACGATGAAACACAAAAATTGGATCGGATCTAAATACCAAAGGCACAATGCCGACTTAAGTACAAGAAAACTGACTCTTCTTACTGTCTATGTTTTGAACCATTCCTGTGACACTGGTTATAGATTACGATGCTTCACTTCAGGTTTACTGTTCCCTCTGACCTTCTTATTGACGATGAAACACAGATATTGCAACTGAATCAAAAACAAAACGCACAATGCCGTTTTAAGTACAGGAAAACTGACTCTTCTTACTGTCTATGTTTTGAATTATTCTAGTGACACTAGTTATAGATTGCGAAGCTTCACTTCAGGTTTACTGTAGCCCTTGGACCTTCTTATTGACGACGAAACACAGAAATTGCATCGGAAATAAACACAAAAGGCACAATGCCGTCTTAAGCACAGGAAAACGGACTCTTCTAACTGTCAATGTTTTGAACCATTCTTGTGACACTAGTTATAGATTCCGATGCTTCAATTCTGGTTTACTGTATCCCTCTGACCTTCCTATTGACGATGAAACACAGAAATTGCATCGGAATTAAATACAAAAGACACAATGCGGACTTAAGTACAAGAAGACTGTCTCTTCTTACTGTCTATGTTTTGAACCATTCCTGTGAGACCGGTTTTAGATTCTGATGCTTCACCTCAGGTTTAGTGTATCCCTTGCACATTCTTATTGACGATGCAACACAGAAATTGCATCGGAATGAAATACAAAAGGCACAATGCCGACTTAAGTACAAGAAAACTGACTCTTCTTACTGTCTTTGTTTTGAATCATTCCTGTGACACTAGTTATAGATTCCGATGCTTCACTTCCGTTTTACTGTGTCCCTCTGACCTTATTATTGACGATAAAACACAGAAATTGCATCGGAATTAAATACAAACGGCCAATGTCGACTCAAGTACAAGAAGACTGACTCTCCTTACTGACTATGTTTTGAACCTTTCCTGTGAGACCGGTTTTAGATTCTGATGCTTCACTTCAGGTTTACTGTATCCCTCTGACGTTCTTATTGACGATGAAACATAGAAATTGCATCGGGATTAAATACAAAAGGCACTATGCCGAGTTAAGTATAAGAAAACGGACTCTTCTTACTGTCTATGTTCTGAACCATTCCTGTGACACTAGTTATACATTCCGATGCTTCTCTTCAGGTTTACTGTATCCCTCTGACCGTCTTATTGACGATGAAACACAGAAATTGCATCGGAATTAAATAGAAAAGGCTCAATACCGACTTAAGTACAAGAAAACTGACCCTTCTTACTGTCTATGTTTTGAACCATTCCTGTGACACTAGTTATAGATTCCGTTGCGTCACTTCAGGTTTACTGTATTCCTCTGACCTTCTTATTGACGATGAAACACAGATATTGGATCGGAATTAAATACAAAAGGCACAATGCCGACTCAAGTACAAGAAGACTGGCTCTTCTTACTGTCTATGTTTTAATCCATTCCTGTGACATTAGTTATAGATTCGGATGCTTCACTTCAGGTTTACTGTATCCCTCTGACCATCTTATTGACGATGAAACACAGAAATTGCATCGGAATTAATTACAAAAGGCACAATGCCGACTGAAGTACAAGAAGGCTGGCTCTTCTTACTGTCTATGTTTTGAACCTCTCCTGCGAGACCCGTTTTAAATTCCGATGCTTCACTTCAAGTTTACTGTATCCGGTGGACCTTCTTATTGACGACGAAACGCAGAAATTGCATCGGAATTGAATACAAAAGGCACAATGCCGACATAAATACAAGAAATCTGACAGTTCTTACTGTCTATGTTTTGAACCATTCCTGTGACACTAGTTATACATTCGGATCCTTCTTTTCAGGTTTACTGTATCCCTCTGACCTTCTTATTGACGCTGAAACACAGAAATTGCATCGGAATTAAATACAAAAGGCTCAATGCCGACTTAAGTACAAGAAAACTGACTATACTTACTGTTTATGTTTTGAACCATTCCTGTGACACTAGTTATAGATTCCGATGCTTCACTTCAGGTGTACTGTATTCCTTGGACAATCTTATTGACGATGAAACACAGAAATTGCATCGGGATTAAATACAAAAGGCACAATGTCGACTTAAGTACAAGTAGACTGACTCTTATTACTGTCTATAGTTTGAACCATTAATGTGACACTAGTCATAGATTCTTATGCTTCCCTTCAGTATTACTGTATCTCTCTGACTTTATTGACGATGAAACACAGAAATTGCATCGGAATTAAATACAAAAGGCACAATGCCGACATAAGTACAAGAAGACTGACTCTTCCTACTGTCTATGTTTTGAACCATTCCTGTGACACTAATTATAGATTCCGATGCTTTACTTCAGGTTTACTGTACCCCTTGGACGTTCTTATTGACGATGAAACACAGAAATTGCATCTGAATTAAATACAAAAGGCACAATACCGACTTCAGGACAAGAAGACTGACTCTTCTTACTGACTATGTTTTGAACCATTCCTGTGACACTAGTTATGGATTCGGATGCTTCACTTCAGGTTTACCGTATCCCTTGGACCTTGTTATTGACGATGAAACAGAGAAATTGCATCGGAATTAAATAGAAAAGGCACAATGCCGACTTAAGTACAAGAAGACGGACTCTTCCTTATGTCTATGTATTGATCCATTCCTGTGACACTAGTTATAGATTCCGATGCTTCACTTCAGGTTTACTGTATCCTCTGGCCTTCTGATTGACGATGAAACACAGAAATTGCATCGGAATGAAATAGAAAAGGAACAATACCGACTTAAGTACAAGAAGACTGATTCTTCTTACTGTCTATGATTTGAACCATTCCTGTGACACTAGTTATAGATTCCGATGCGTCACTTCAGGTTTACTGTATTCCTCTGACCTTCTTATTGACGATGAAACACAGATATTGCCTCGGAATTAAATACAATAGGCACAATGCCGAC
This sequence comes from Schistocerca serialis cubense, assembly GCF_023864345.2. NCBI lineage: Eukaryota > Metazoa > Arthropoda > Insecta > Orthoptera > Acrididae > Schistocerca > Schistocerca serialis. The sequence goes on from NC_064647.1 coordinate 30,323,557, forward strand.
TCAAGTACAAGAAGACTGGCTCTTCTTACTGTCTATGTTTTAATCCATTCCTGTGACATTAGTTATAGATTCGGATGCTTCACTTCAGGTTTACTGTATCCCTCTGACGTTCTTATTGACGATGAAACACAGAAATTGCATCGGAATTAATTACAAAAGGCACAATGCCGACTGAAGTACAAGAAAGCTGGCTCTTCTTACTGTCTATGTTTTGAACCTCTCCTGCGAGACCCGTTTTAAATTCCGATGCTTCACTTCATGTTTACTGTATCCGGTGGACCTTCTTATTGACGACGAAACGCAGAAATTGCATCGGAATTGAATACAAAAGGCACAATGCCGACTTAAATACAAGAAATCTGACAGTCCTTACTGTCTATGTTTTGAACCATTCCTGTGACACTAGTTATACATTCCGATCCTTCTTTTCAGGTTTACTGTATCCCTCTGACCTTGTTATTGACGCTGAAACACAGAAATTGCATCGGAATGAAATACAAAAGGCTCAATGCCGACTTAAGTACAAGAAAACTGACTATACTTACTATTTATGTTTTGAACCATTCCTGTGACACTAGTTATAGATTCCGATGCTCCACTTGGACCTTCTTATTGACGATGAAACTGAGAAATTGCATCGGAATTAAATAGAAAAGGCACACTGCCGACTTAAGTACAAGAAGACTGACTCTTCCTACTGTCTATGTTTAGAAGCATTCCTGTGACACTAGTTATAGATTCAGATGCTTCACTTCAGGTTTACTGTATCCCTCTGGCCTTCTTATTGACGATGAAACACAGAATTTGCATCGGAATTAAATAGAAAAGGAACAATGCCGACTTAAGTACAAGAAGACTGACTCTTCTTACTGTCTATGATTTGAACCATTCCTGTGACACTAGTTATAGATTCCGATGCTTCACTTCAGGTGTACTGTATTCCTTGGACAATCTTATTGACGATGAAACACAGAAATTGCATCGGGATTAAATACAAAAGGCACAATGTCGACTTAAGTACAAGTAGACTGACTCTTATTACTGTCTATAGTTTGAACCATTCCTGTGACACTAGTCATAGATTCTTATGCTTCCCTTCAGTATTACTGTATCTCTCTGACTTTATTGACGATGAAACACAGAAATTGCATCGGAATTAAATACAAAAGGCACAATGCCGACATAAGTACAAGAAGACTGACTCTTCCTACTGTCTATGTTTTGAACCATTCCTGTGACACTAATTATAGATTCCGATGCTTTACTTCAGGTTTACTGTACCCCTTGGACATTCTTATTGACGATGAAACACAGAAAATGCATGTGAATTAAATACAAAAGGCACAATACCGACTTCAGGACAAGAAGACTGACTCTTCTTACTGACTATGTTTTGAACCATTCCTGTGACACTAGTTATGGATTCGGATGCTTCACTTCAGGTTTACTGTATCCCTCTGACCTTCTTATTGACGACGAAACACAGAAATTGCATCGGAATTAAATACAAAAGGCACAGTGCCGAATTAAGTACAAGAAGACTGACTCTTCTTACTGTCTATGTTTTGAACCATTCCTGTGACACTAGTTATAGATTCCGATGCTTCACTTTAGGTTTACTGTATCCCTTGGACCTTCTTATTGACGATGACACACAGAAATTGCATCGGAGTTAAATACAAAAGGCACAATGCCGACTTAAGTACAAGAAGATTGACTCTTCTTACTGTCTATGTTTTGAACCATTCCTGTGACACTAGTTATAGATTCCGTTGCTTCAATTCAGGTTTTCTGTATCCCTCTGATCTTCTTATTGACATTGAAACTCAGAAATTGCATCGGAATTAAATACAAAACGCCCCAGGCCGTCTTAAGTACAAGACGACTGACTCTTCTTACTGGCTATGCTTTGAAACATTCCTGTGACACTAGTTATAGATTCCGATGGCTCACTTCAGGTTTACCGTATCCCTTGGACCTAGTTATTGACGATGAAACAGAGAAATTGCATCGGAATTAAATAGAAAAGGCACAATGCCGACTTAAGTACAAGAAGACGGACTCTTCCTTATGTCTATGTATTGATCCATTCCTGTGACACTAGTTGTAGATTCCGATGCTTCACTTCAGGTTTACTGTATCCTCTGGCCTTCTGATTGACGATGAAACACAGAAATTGCATCGGAATGAAATAGATAAGGAACAATACCGACTTAAGTACAAGAAGACTGACTCTTCTTACTGTCTATGATTTGAACCATTCCTGTGTCACTAGTTATAGATTCCGATGCTTCACTTCAGGTGTACTGTATTCCTTGGACCTTCTTATTGACGAAGAAACACAGAAATTGCATCGGGATTAAATACAAAAGGCACAATGTGGACTTAAGTACAAGTAGACTGACTCTTATTACTGTCTATGTTTTGAACCATTCCTGTGACACTAGTTATAGATTCTTATGCTTCACTTAAGTTTTACTGTATCCCTCTGACCTTCTTATTGACGATGAAACACAGAAATTGCATCGGAATTAAATACAAAAGGCACAATGCCGATTTAAGTACAAGAAGACTGACTCTTCCTATTGTCTATGTTTTCAACCATCCCTGTGACACTAGTTAAAGATTCCGATGCTTCACTTGAGATTTACTGTATCCCTCTGACCTTCATATTGACGATGAAACACAGAAATTGCATCGGAATTAAATAGAATTAGCACAATGCCGACTTAAGTACAAGAAGACTGACCCTTCATACTAACTATGATTTGAGCCATTCCTGTGACTCTAGTTATAGATTCCGATGCTTCACTTCAGGTTTACTGTATCCCTCTGACCTTCTTATTGACGATGAAACACAGATATTGCATCGGAATTTAATACAAAAGGCACAATGGCGACTTAAGAACAAGAAGACTGACTCTTCTTACTGACTATGCTTTGAACCATTCCTGTGACACTAGTTATAGATTCCGATGCTTCACTCCAGGGTTACTGTATACCTTGGACCTTCTTATGGAAGATGAAACACAGATATAGCATCGGAATTTAATACAAAAGGCACAATGGCGACTTAAGAACAAGAAGACTGACTCTTCTTACTGACTATGCTTTGAACCATTCCTGCGACACTAGTTATAGATTCCGGTGCGTCACTTCAGGTTTAATGGATCCCTTGGATCTACTTATCGACGATGAAACACAGAAATTGCATCGGAATTAAATACAAAAGGCACAATGCCGACTTAAGTACAAGAAAACTGACTCTTCTTACTTTCGATGTTTTGAACCATCCCTGTGACACTAGTTATAGATTCCGATGCTTCACTCCAGGTTTACTGTATCCCATGGACCTTCTTATTGACGATGAAACACAGAAATTGCATCGGAATTGAATACAAAAGGCACAATGCCGACTTTAGTAAAAGAAAACTGACTCTTCTTACTGACTATGTTTTGTACTATTCCTGTGACTCTAGTTATAGATTCCGATTCTTCACTTCAGATTTACTGTATCCCTCTGAAGTTCTTATTGACGATGAAACACAGAAATTGCGTCGGAAGTAAATACAAAGCGCACAATGCCGAATTAAGTACAAGAAGACTGACTCTTCATACTATGTTTTGAGCCATTCCTGTGACACTAGTTATAGATTCCGATGCTTCACTTCAGGTTTACTGTATCCCTCTGACCTTCTTATTGACGATGAAACACAGAAATTGCATCGGAATTAAATCTAAAAGGCACAGTACCGAATTAAGTACAAGAAGACTGACTCTTCTTACTGTCTATGTATTGAACCATTCCTGTGACACTAGTTATAGATTCCGATGCTTCACTTCAGGTTTACTGTATCCCTCTGACCTTCGTATGGACGATGAAACACAGAAATTGCATCGGAAATAAATACAAAAAGCACAATGCCGGCTCAAGTACAAGAAGACTGACTCTTCTTACTGTCTATGTTTGAAGCGTTCCTGTGACACTAGTTTTAGATTCCGATGCTTCTCTTCAGGTTTACTGTTCCCTCTGACCTTCTTATTGACGATGAAACACAGAAATTGCATCGGAATTAAATACAAAAGGCACAATGCAGTCTTAAGTACAGGAAAACTGACTCTTCTTACTGTCTATGATTTGAATTATTCTTGTGACACTAGTTATAGATTCCGAAGCTTCACTTCATGTTTACTGTATATCTTGGACCTTCTTATTGACAACGAAACACAGAAATTGCATCGGAATTAAATTCAAAAGGCACAATGCCGATTTAAGTACAAGAAGACTGACTCTTCCTACTGTCTAGGTTTTAACCATTCCTGTGACACTAGTTATAGATTCCGATGCTTCACTTCAGGTTTACTGTATCCCTCTGACTTCTTATTGACGATGAGACACAGAAATTGCATCGGAATTAAATACAAAAGGCACAATGCCGACTTAAGTACAAGAAGACTGACTCTTCCTACTGTCTATGTTTGAACCATTCGTGTGACACTAGTTATTGATTCCGATGCTTCACTCCAGGTTTACGGTATCCCTCTGACCTTCCTTTTGACGACGAAACACAGAAATTGCATCGGAATGAAATAGAAGAGGCACAATGCCGACTTAAGTACAAGAAGACTGACTCTTCCTACTTTCTATGCTTTGATCCATTCCTGCGACACTAGTTATAAATTCCGATGCTTCACATCCAGTTTACTGTATGCCTCTGACCTTCTTATTGTCGATGAAACACAGATATTGCATCGGAATTAAATACAAAAGGCACAATGCCGACTAAAGTACAAGAAGACAGACTCTTCTTAATGTCTATGCTTTGAACCTTTTCTCTGAAACTAGTTATAGATTCCGATGATTCACTTCAGGTTTACTGTATCAATTGGACATTCTTATTGACCACGAAACACAGAAATTGCATCGGAATTAAATAGAAAAGGCACAATGCCGACTTACGTACAAGAAGACTGACTCTTCCTAGTGTCTATGTTTTGAACCATTCCTGTGACACTAGTTATAGATTCCTATGCTTCACTTCAGGTTTGCTGTATCCCTCTGACATTCTTATTGACGATGAAACACACAAATTGCATCACAATGCCGACTTAAGTACAAGAAGACTGACTCTTCTTACAGTCAATGTTTTGAACCATTCCTGTAACACTAGTTATAGATTCCGATGCTTCACTTCAGGATTACTCTATCCCTCAGACCTTCTTATTGACGATGAGACACAGAAATTGCATCGGAATTAAATACAAAAGGCACAATGCCGACTCAAATACAACATGACTGGCTCTTCTTACTCTCTACGTTTTGAAACTCTCCTGTGCTACCGGTTTTAGATTCCGAGGCTTCACTTCAGGCTTACTGTTTCCCTTGGACCTTCCTATTGACGACGAAACACAGAAATCGCATCGGAATTTAATAGAAAAGGCACAGTGCCGACTTAAGTACAAGATGACTGACTCTTCCTACTGTCTATGTTTTGAATCATTCTTGTGACACTAGTTATAGATTCCGATGCATCACGTCAGGTTTACTGTATCCCTTGGACCTTCTTATTGACGATGAAACACAGAAATTGCATCGGAATTAAATACAAAAGGCACAATGCCGACTTAAGTACAAGAAGACTGACTCTTCTTACTGTCTATGATTTGAACATTTCCTGTGAGACCAGTTTTAGATTCCGATACTTCACTATATGTTTAGTGTATCCCTTGGACCTTCTTATTGATGATGAAACATAGAAATTGCTTCGGAATTAAATACAAAAAGCGCAATGCCGACTTATGTATAAGAAGACTGTCTCTTCTTACTGACTATGATTCGAACATTACCTGTGAGACCAGGTTTACATTCCTATGCTTCACTATATGTTTTGTGTATCCCTTGGACCTTCTTATTGACGATGAATCACAGAAATTGCATCGGAATTAAATACAAAAGACACAATGCCGACTCAAATACAAGATGACTGGCTCTTCTTACTCTCTACGTTTTGAACATTTCCTGTGAGACCGGTTTTAGATTCCGAGGCTTCACTTCAGGTTTACTATATCCCTTGGACCTTCTTATTGACGACGAAACACAGAAATTGCATCGGAATTAAATAGAAAAGGCACAATGCCGGCTTAAGTACAAGAAGACTGACTCTTACTACTGTCTATGTTTTGAACCTTTCCTGTGACACTAGTTAGAGATTCCGATGCATCACTTCAGGTTTATTGTATCACTTGGACCTTCTTATTGACGATGAAACACAGAAATTGCATCGGAATTGAATACAAAAGGCACAATGCCGACTTAAGTACAAGAAGATTGACTCTTCTTCTGTGAATGCTTTGAACCATTCCTGTGACACTAGTTATAGATTCCGATGCTTCACTTCAGGTTTACTGTATCCCTCTGACCTTCTTATTGACGAAGAAACACAGAAATTGCATCGTAATTAATTATATAAGGCACAATGCCGACTTAATTACACGAAGACTCACTCTTCTTACTGACTATGTTTGAACCATTCCTGTGACACTAGTTATAGATTCCGATGGTTCACTTCTGTTTTACTGTATCCCTTGGACCTTCTTATTGAAGATGAAACACAGAAATTGCATCGGGATTAAATAAAACGGCACAATGCCGACTTAAGAACAAGAAGACTGACTCTTCTTACTGACTATGTTTTGAACCATTCCTGTGACACTAGTAATAGATTCCGATGCTTCACTCAGGTTTACTGTATCCCTCTGACCTTCTTATTGACGATGAAACACAGAAATTGCATCGGAATTAAATACAAATGCACAGTGCCGACTTAAGTATAAGAAGACTGACCCTTCCTACTCTCTATGTTTTGACCCATTCCCGTGACACTAGTTATAGATTCCGATGCTTCACTTCAGGATTACTGTATCCCTCTGACCTTCTTATTGACGATGAAACACAGAAATTGCATCGGAATTAAATAGAAAAGGCACAATGCCGACTTAAGTACAAGAAGACTGACTCTTCATACTGTCTATGTTTTGAACCATTCCTCTGACACTAGTTATAGATTCCGATGCTTCACTTCAGGTTTACTGTATCCCTTGGACATTCTTAGTGACGACGAAGCACACAATTTGCATCAGAGTTAAATAGAAAAGGCACAACGCCGACCTATGTACACGAAGACTGACTCTTCCTACTGGCTCTGTTCTGAACCATTCCTGTGACACTAGTTATAGATTCCGATGCTTCACTTCAGGTTTACTGTATCCCTCTGACCATCTTATTGACGATGAAACACAGAAATTGCATCGGAATTCAATGCAAAAGGCACAATGCCGACTTAAGTAGAAGAGGATTTACTCTTCATACTGTCTATGTTTTGAACCATTCCTGTGACACTAGTTATAGATTCCGATGCTTCACTTCAGGTTTACTGTATCGCTCTGACCTTCTTATTGATGACGAAACACAGAAATTGCATCGGAATTAAATACAAAAGGCACAATGCCGACTTAAGTACAAGACGACTGACTCTTCCTACTGTCTATGTTTTGAACAATTCCTGTGACACTAGTTACAGATTCCGATGCTTCACTTCAGGTTTACTTTATCCCTCTGACCTTCTTATTGACGATGAAACACAGAAATTGCATCGGAAATAAATACAAAAGGCACAATGCCGACTTAAGTACAAGAGGACTTACTCTTCATACTGTCTATGTTTTGAACCATTCCTGTGACACTAGTTATAGATTCCGATGCTTCACTTCAGGTTTACTGTATCCTTCTGACCTTCTTATTGACGATGAAACACAGAAATTGCATCTGAATTAAATAGAAAAGGCACAATGCCGACTTAAGTACAAGAAGACTGCCTCTTCCTACTGTCTATGTTTTGAACCATTCCTGTGACACTAGTTATAGATTCCGATGCTTCACTTCAGGTTTACTGTATCCCTCTGACCTTCTTATTGACGATGAAACACAGAAATTGCATCGGAATTAAATACAAAAGGCACAATGCCGACTGAAGTACAAGAAATCTGACTCTTCTTACTGTCTATAATTTGAACCATTCATGTGACACTAGTTATAGATTCCGATGCTTCAATTCAGGTTTACTGTATCCTTCTGACCTTCTTATTGACGATGAAACACAGAAATTGCATCTGAATTAAATAGAAAAGGCACAATGCCGACTTAAGTACAAGAAGACTGCCTCTTCTTACTGTCTATGTTTTGAACCATTCCTGTGACACTAGTTATATATTCCGATGCTTCACTTCAGGTTTACTGTATCCCTATGACCTTCTTATTGACGATGACACACAGAAATTGCATCGGAATTAAATACAAAAGGCACAATGCCGACTGAAATACAAGAAATCTGACTCTTCTTACTGTCTATAATTTGAACCATTCATGTGACACTAGTTATAGATTCCGATGCTTCACTTCAGGTTTACTGTATCCCTCTGACCTTCTTATTGACGATGAAACACAGAAATTGCATCGGAATTAAATACAAATGGCACAACGCCGACTTAAATAGAAGAGGACTGACTCTTCATACTGTCTATGTTTTGAACCATTCCTGTGACACTAGTTATAGATTCCGATGCTTCACTTCAGGTTTACTGTATCGCTCTGACCTTCTTATTGATGACGAAACACAGAAATTGCATCGGAATTAAATACAAAAGGCACAATGCCGACTTAAGTACAAGACGACTGACTCTTCCTACTGTCTATGTTTAGAACCATTCCTGTGACACTAGTTATAGATTCCGATGCTTCACTTCAAGTGTACTGTATCCCTCTGACCTTCTTATTGACGATGAAACACAGAAATTGCATCGGAATTAAATACAAAATGCACAATGTGTGGTGTAACGACGCCTTAGGTTTTCGTTTGATATATGTATGACCATGTGCAGACTTCGTCACCTACGTCAGTTACAACCCACTTCAAAAATGATTTATATTCTTTTTAAATTGTCATAGAATGGTTCTTGAACGAAACTGTAAAACATCAGTTGAGTCGTGTGCAGAGAATTACATCACTTGGGCCAATTGGTTTTCGTAACTTTTTCGAATTTAAAGTTCGTTTGTTTCTCCTCAGAAAATTATATCGACACACGTTATCTTGATCTAATCGATATCAGAATCACACATTAAATAAACTTTTTAGATTCAAAGTTTCGGCCAACGCTGTCTGAATCAATAATCTTGTCAAATATATTATTAATCCGTTCACATAACTCTTCATAAATAAATCTTCAAGACACGTGTTTCACCTTTAGTAACATACACTATTTTATTACCTTCCTACACATACAGATGTGAACTTGAGCGTTGACAGACAGTGACTAACATCTCAATAAGATTAAGATCATTATGACGTCATTGTTGTACAAAAAGAGTATAAAAATTCATTTTTAATTTTTTAGAAACACGACGCAACAACTCGGTTCCAGGATCTTCTGTTGCTCCTTGGCTGTCGACCCGCGACGTATAGCGGCCAGCAATTTCCTCTCTGGTCGCGGCAACGAAGATGCTGTCCCCGTTCGTTGCGCCGATCTCTCCGTACATGAAACACATAAAAAAAATACAAAACTTTTAGATAATTCACATTTATTACAAATAATAAGAAAACACATAAACAAAAACTAAATTAAACTTATAGTCACCTGCAAACTGGGCTGACTTGGTGGATGGGTGACGTTTAATTTCGTCCCACTACATACCCCACCCACAAGCTCAGTTTGTCAGGTTTTAACCGAAATTAAAACTGTTCAATATACAATATTTAACTGTTAATACATTTTCCTCACATTTTACGTAACCTAGAGTCCTTGCTATTAGAGAGATTTAATCCTTTTAATACGATATCGTTGTGACTATTTATCATTTACTCTTAATTGTGCTCTTATGGTAATTCGTAACCGAATATAGGGAGATTGCTCCTCTTCAGTTAATAGTTGCTAATAAATACTAATTTAGTACGTTCTTTAACGTTGTACATTAGGACAGAGCGTTCAAATTGTGATAGATTAGTTTCAGTTTCATTTATTTACTAGAGTTATTCTTTTCAAGAATGTATATTACTAATAAGTTTCTCACAATAACTAATAGTACTATTTACTTTACGTCATTCTCTTCCCTAATGCCTTATTTAGGCCTGAGGTCAAGAAGAAATCAAGCAAAACTCTCTTTAGAATCTCGGCACGGCTTTCTTTACCTTCGGACACCTTGCTGGGTAATGGCCATTTATTTAGGAGAAACAAGCGAGAGAGCCCCGTTTGGTGTGTTCTATATTAACACTATTGCAAACCTCTATTAAAGGCACTCTGCTATGTTCTCGTGAGCCATATAGCTATGGACGCCCATGGTCCCTAAAACTATTAACCATCCCCTTTGGTTCCTACTATCCGAGTAAATTTAAAATATGCAAAATTCCTTTTGACCTAAGAGCAAAGTTTCCGCCATATAAATCCCCCTTTTGGTTATCTTTCTCTTTTTGAAGTACCAGTAGATTATTGTAGAACACATGTTTAAGCTTTCTGTCATTTATTTAAAATAACACGTAACTATCACGAAAAACTTCACATGAATAAACTATGAACGCTCTTCCGTGTGTAACATATACTAAATATTAACTTATTTAGGAATGAAGGGTTTCATTTGATCAACACTATATAATCCTTTAATTACACCTGATGAAGGTTCCATAAGAAGTAATGCTTTGGGATGTACAATCTTATGTACAACATATGGACCTTCAAAGATAAAGAAGAATTTTCTACATTCCTTATCGATCTTAGAACTTTTAGGATGAGATCGTACTAGCACAAGATCTCCTACCTGAAATGAGGGTTCTACAGCCTGTTGATTATAACTTTTAATTCTCCATTCGGCATTTTTTACAATCTGTTCGCAGACTTTTTCGTCTGGAATATCTTGTTGTATCTCATTTACTGGTGGCCAAGGTAAAGCAGCTAGTAAAGGCTCACCTATAATTCGTTTGCCTAAAATTTCTATAGGTGATAATCCCGTCGTTAGGTGAGGCAATTCATTTAATATCTTTTCGAATTCAGGCATTAGTTTGGCCCACCGAGTATGTTTATGTGCACAATAAGTTCTACATAATCGTCCTAATTCTTTCATGACTCTTTCTACTAAATTACTTTGAGGGTGATATTTCGAAATTAAGATATGTTTGATTCCATATTGTCTTATCATATCTTGAAATCTTTGACTAATAAAGGCACTACCGTTGTCAGACATAAGTCGTTTAGGAATGCCCCAGTTAACAAAGTAATTTCGGGTGAGGCAGCGTATAACGCTTGCTGTATTCGCTCGTTTCAAAGTATATAGTTTCACATGTTTGGACCAACATTCCATTACAACAAACACATATGTTAATCCTCCTGAACTCCGAGGCAGAGGGCCGAAAAAATCTAATGATAGTAGATCCCACAAACCTCGAGGAATTACAACATATAATTTATAACGCTTGGATTTGTTATTAACTTTAACCTTTTGACAGGTTTCACAAGCCCTAATAATACTTCTCACAATACGTGACATATTTTTGAAATAATAATACTTTATTAGATGTTTAATACATTTATGAATTCCAAAATGCCCGTAACCTTCATGCATATAAGTAATTAACTCGTCCACAACAGTTTCCGGAATGCAGATTTTCCATCTCTGGTGTTCCCTCTGTGCTTTCCAATACAACAAGTCGTTAAAATATAACCACACACCCCGGGTGTTAACTGTTTCGTCCCCATTATTAAGGTTTTGTATAAGGTCCCTATATTGATCGTCATTTCTTTGATTGCATCTAACAGCAGTTACTATCCGTTTAACCTTACGTTCGTTCTCCTTAGTCAAAAGGAAATAAACATGATAATTTGTTCCTGGTTCTTCTGCAATATCAATATTCTCCATTCCTACGGGAAGCCTTGACAAAGCATCTGAAACTACATTCTGAGATCCTTTTATATACCTAATTTCGTACTGAAATTCTTGCAAGTATAATACCCAACGTAATAGCCTACGGTGAAGTAACCGGCAATTGTTCAAAAAGATTAAAGCCTGATGATCAGTATATACAATTGTTTTTCTTCCCATTAATAATCCTCTAAATCGTTGAAAACCCCATACCACTGCGAGAGCTTCCTTCTCGGATACAAAATAATTTCTTTCATGTTTATTTAAAGTTCGACTAGCGAATCCAATAGGCCGATATAATCCCTCTTCATTGGTCAGATCACCTTGGAATATTACACAAGACACACCATAATCAGAGGCATCCGTACACATACCAAAGTCCTGATCGAAATCTGGGTGGTATAACATTTTGGCTTTGGTTAACGCTCCTTTTATCTTATTAAAACCTTCCTCTTCCTCTTGTCCCCAGAGCCATACGGACTTCTCTTTCAATAAATCTAGTAATTTAGGATTAACAATATCCTGCCCTGGAAGAAATCTTCTTAGAAATCCTACCATTCCTAAGAATGATTTCAGTTGTTTCCGATTTCTAGGACTCGGGCATCGAGCAATAGCTTCAATACGTGCTGGGTCTGGCCTAATACCTTTACTGTCCACTATATGCCCCAAAAATCTCACTTCCTCCTTTCCGACGTAAGACTTAGATAATTTTAAAGTAATTCCTCTGTCAATTAAACGGTTAAACAATTCCCGTAATATCGTTACGTGTTCTTCCCACGTTTTAGTAGCTACCAAAATATCATCTACATATAAAATAATCTTTTGTAACAATTGCTGACCCAAAGCAGAATCTAATGCCCTAATGAAAGTTGACACTGATATATTAAGTCCAAAAGGTAAAACTTGGAACTGATATGATCTGCCTTCAAAAAGAAAAGCCGTATATTGCCGTGAATCCGGGTGTAATGTTACTTGGTGGTAGCCAGAGGTTAGATCCATTGTACTCATATAACGAGAACCAGCGATCTTAAGAAGTACGTCCTCCATAGGAATAGGTCTGTCTCTTTCCATCTCTATAATTTTATTTAATTCACGGGCATCCAGAACCAGTCGTACCCCACCAGTAGCTTTCTTAACTACCCACAACGGACTGTTAAAAGCGCTACCTGATCGTTCGATAATGTTTTGTTCTAGCATCTTATTTATTTCTCTACTAGCCGCTTCTTTGAATTGTACTGGAATAGGATAAGGTTTCTTAAAGAAAGGTTTCTTATCTTTAATCTTAAGTTTACAAACGTAATCTTTAATTCTCCCCGGTTCATCTGAGAAGACGGCTCTAAATTCTAACATCAAAGATTCCAACTCTTCCTTTTCTTGCTCGGATAGACAATTCGTAGATAAACATTTTTCTTTCACTTCGGTTTCGGTACTATTACTAGCCTGACATTGGTATACTGCATACCCAAGATCACTAAAATCTGTTAATAGATTCATGGTCGGTGCGTACTTAATCTGTAAGGACTCGTAGCAATTTTCAGGTACTTGACTGTTAGAGAACCTCACCTTAAAAGTACATGCCTCCTTATGGATGGTTAAGGAAGAATCTTTAAAATCTAATATAGCTTTATATTTACACAGCCAATCTATACCTAAAATTATGGCCACATTTAAGTTGGCTACGACGAGTACAGAGTGAGCAATTAATTGTTTAGCAATTTCAAAAGTTACATAAACTTCTTCAGTAATATTTTGACTTCTTTTACCAGTAACTCCTATAATTTTCACCCCAGTTACAGGTAAAGTCGGGAAATTCCAATATTTCCTTTTAAGCTGAAATAATTCTTTGGATAAAATACTCACTTCACTACCCGAATCAACTATAATATTTACTTCGGTATCTTTAATATAACCTTTAATAACGGGTTTATATGTTACATTCTCCCTTATCTGATTGTCTTCCTGAAGTAAATCTTGTTGCCAGTCATCGTCCTTTTGGCAGCTTAATGATAAATTGCAATTGGGTCTTGGATAATCTTAACCAATAGTTCCCTTTAGTTGACCCGTACTAAAGGACTTTACTAGTTTTCCGAACGTTCTATGATGACGTCACCTACCACTTGACCTCCATTAATTACTTGAGGATGATTTATCTCATGATCGTTACTGTGTAATTTCCGCACTTTAGGGTTATTACCACGATTTTGTTGGCTCTCTTTATCTTTAGATTGACGTTTTATATAACAGAACCGGCTATGATTGTTGTTATTAGCTTTTCGTGGTTCTGAATTATTATTATTATTATTTCGAGGATTGTCATTTCTACCAAATCTAAACTTCTCGTCTTCCCTTTCTCTATTAAGTATATCTAACTGCTCTAAATATCCTAACAATTCGCACGGCTGTGACCATTCTCTTTCTATCATTCTTTCCTTTACGTAATACGGTAACCTACTAATTAGGACTCGTATTAAATGACTTTCAATAATTGGTTCTTCAATTAATTTAGCACGGTTTAAATGCCATTCAAAATAATTCCTATAACCTCCCCACCGTTTAGAATATGGAGGAGGGTCTAACAACTCTAAAGTTAAGTGTTGTTGTTTTCCCCTTGACCAATAATTTTGTTTAAACTGCTTAACAAAATCATCCCAATCCCTGAATTCATTTCTATGCAGTACTGCCCATTCCGCAGCTTCTGCTTCTAAATGTCCTATTACAAATTGAATGTGTTTTTCATTACTCCATTTAGGAGATAATGATGTTTCAAAAGCTTTTATAAAGATTATAGGGTGCAGTTCGCCTCCTGGTTTGAATACAGGAAATCGACTTGCTACATTTGAATTTGTTGTTATGTCATCCAGACATTCTGCGAGAGAAATAGTCGGATTTTGTTTAGCTGGCAGAGACGGAGTTGCATCGGATTGGCTTGCCGTGACTGCCTTATTCATATTGTTGCCATCCGTGCTAGCAAATTCGATGCGACTGTTGTCTCTGATTATGTTATTACCTCTGCTACCTGAAATGTTCTCGTTATTATCTAATTCCGATAACCGTTTCGTAATTTCCTGTATCCGCATTTCTGTATTGGATACGCGATTAGCTAATATCGATTCTTCACTGTGTTCACGATGTGAACGCTCGGTACCTTCGTCAATATTATTATCTTTGGCAGTCTCAAGATTACTGCATATTTCAGTAATTAAAGATTTCATGTTTTCGATTTCGGTATGGTCCTTTTCTACTTGATGAGTTAATGTCTCTAATTCTACATTATCTATTGAAGAAATCTCTACAGGTTTGGTAGAGACCTCTTTAATAGATTCCAATAATTCTCTACGAACAGTTTCCGTTTGCATAGAAAATTCATCTCGTAACATATTGTTATTTTTCTGTATTTCATTTACAACTAAGATATTGACACTATCTAGTCTGTCGGTTAAGTCAGTAATATCGTTTCGCATGCGAGCTTTTTCCTCGCGCGATTCCTGGATATGTTCTTCTAACCTTTTACAATTATCAGCAATCTTGTTACTAGGTCCTACTAATTTTTCCTGCATTTCAACTTTAGAAGACTCTATTTTATCACTTAATTCTCGACTGGTTTCATTAAGATATTCCTGCAACCTGTCTGTTGATTTTGTTAGCTCCCCTTTAAGTCTAGCAGTAGATTCCTCGTTAGACTGTTTTAATTCCTGTTTTAGTTCCTGTTTCAATCTAGCAGTAGATTCCTCGTTAGACTGTTTTAATTCCTGTTTTAGTTCCTGTTTCAATCTAGCAGTAGATTCCTCGTTAGACTGTTTTAATTCAGCTAGGAAATCCCCGTTAGATTGTTTTAATTTAGCTATCGCCCTAAAAAGGGATCTCATGCTCCTATCGGACATAGATTGCTCTTCGTCTGACATTTCACTTCCCGATATTATTGTAAGATATTAACTATTTACACACGCAGACTTGTAATCAACAATCCTATAAATGCACACTTCCTATGTACAACACTCCACTTCCAACTTGAAACAAACTCACCGGACACTAATATTGTAATTTGTAGTTCTCGATGATCAGTGTGCTGCTATGGGCTGCAGATGTAACAGCCGTCGATGCAGCCGCTGAGATGCTGCGACCCCGCTTCCGCAACCGGCAGGACGCTGAGTCGAACACCGGAAACGTCGCTAGCTGCAACCACGCCCGGCACCGCCGTAGACAGGCGAAGCCCTCAGCAACACCTCTAACACCAGCCGGACGAACGCCCCGCAGCTGACGTACTGGGCCTATTAGTTTAGGGAGAAAAAGAGTTGTCGAGGTTTGCAGCGTTCAGCTGCTGCCCAACAGATGCGCCTTCTCGTGGAACCACTGCGTGACCGTACTGCTTGGCTGCGCTCCGTCAGATGCCCACACCCGCGAAGTCGCCGCTGGCTGGTGAAGGCTCCACGAAACTCGCGTTGACTTCCGAAGGACTCTTGATGTTTTGTTTCGTACCTGTGTGCCTTAGTTGCACACAAGTCCTGTTTCTAAGGTCGCCACGGTGTGGTGTAACGACGCCTTAGGTTTTCGTTTGATATATGTATGACCATGTGCAGACTTCGTCACCTACGTCAGTTACAACCCACTTCAAAAATGATTTATATTCTTTTTAAATTGTCATAGAATGGTTCTTGAACGAAACTGTAAAACATCAGTTGAGTCGTGTGCAGAGAATTACATCACTTGGGCCAATTGGTTTTCGTAACTTTTTCGAATTTAAAGTTCGTTTGTTTCTCCTCAGAAAATTATATCGACACACGTTATCTTGATCTAATCGATATCAGAATCACACATTAAATAAACTTTTTAGATTCAAAGTTTCGGCCAACGCTGTCTGAATCAATAATCTTGTCAAATATATTATTAATCCGTTCACATAACTCTTCATAAATAAATCTTCAAGACACGTGTTTCACCTTTAGTAACATACACTATTTTATTACCTTCCTACACATACAGATGTGAACTTGAGCGTTGACAGACAGTGACTAACATCTCAATAAGATTAAGATCATTATGACGTCATTGTTGTACAAAAAGAGTATAAAAATTCATTTTTAATTTTTTAGAAACACGACGCAACAACTCGGTTCCAGGATCTTCTGTTGCTCCTTGGCTGTCGACCCGCGACGTATAGCGGCCAGCAATTTCCTCTCTGGTCGCGGCAACGAAGATGCTGTCCCCGTTCGTTGCGCCGATCTCTCCGTACATGAAACACATAAAAAAAATACAAAACTTTTAGATAATTCACATTTATTACAAATAATAAGAAAACACATAAACAAAAACTAAATTAAACTTATAGTCACCTGCAAACTGGGCTGACTTGGTGGATGGGTGACGTTTAATTTCGTCCCACTACAAATGCCGACTTAAGTACAAGAAGACTGTCTCTTCTTACTGTCTATGTTTTGAACCATTCCAGTGACACTAGTTATAGATTCCGATGCTTCACTTCAGGTTTACTGTATCCCTTGGACCTTCTTAGTGACGACGAAGCACACAATTTGCATCAGAGTTAAATAGAAAAGGCACAACGCCGACCTAAGTACAAGAAGACTGACTCTTCCTACTGGCTCTGTTCTGAACCATTCCTGTGACACTAGTTATAGATTCCGATGCTTCACTTCAGGTTTACTGTATCCCTCTGACCTTCTTATTGACGATAGAACACAGAAATTGCATCGGAATTAAATACAAAAGGCACAATGCCGACTTAAGTAGAAGAGGACTTACTCTTCATACTGTCTATGTTTTGAACCATTCCTGTGACACTAGTTATAGATTTCGATGCTTCACTTCAGGTTTACTGTATCGCTCTGACCTTCTTATTGATGACCAAAAACAGAAATTGCATCTTAATTAAATACAAAAGGCACAATGCCGACTTAAGTACAAGACGACTGATTCTTCCTACTGTCTATGTTTTGAACCATTCCTGTGACACTAGTTATAGATTCCGATGCTTCACTTCAGGTTTACTGTATCCCTCTGACCTTCTTATTGACGATGAAACACAGAAATTGCATCGGAATTAAATAGAAAAGGCACAATGCCGACTTAAGTACAAGAAGACTGTCTCTTCTTACTGTCTATGTTTTGAACCATTCCTGTGACACTAGTTATAGATACCGATGCTTCACTTCAGGTTTACTGTATCCCTCTGACCTGCTTATTGACGATGAAACACAGAAATTGCATCGGAATTAAATAGAAAAGGCACAATGCCGACTTAAGTACAAGAAGAGTGACTCTTCTTACTGTCTATGCTTTGAACCATTCCCGTGACACTAGTTATAGATTCCGATGCTTCACTTCAGGTTTACTGTATCCCTTGGACCATCTTAGTGACGACGAAGCACAGAAGCGGCATCGGAATTAAATACAAAAGGCACAATGAAGACTCAATTACAAGATGACTGTCTCTTCTTACTCTCTATGTTTTGAACCATTCCTGAGAGACCGGGTTTAGATTCCGGTGCTTCACTTCCGGTTTACTGTATCGCTTGGACCTTTTTATTGACGACGAAACACAGAAATTGCATCGGAATTAAATAGAAAACGCACAATGCCGACTTAAGTACAAGAAGACTGACTCTTCCTGCTGTCTATGTTTGAACCATTCCTGTGACACTAGTTATAGATTCCAATGCATCACTTCAGGTTTACTGTATCCCTCGGACCTTCTTATTGACGATGAAACACAGATATTGCATCGGAATTAAATACAAAAGGCACAATGCAGACTTAAGTACAAGAAGGCTGACTCTTCTTGCTGTGTATGTTTTCAACCATTCCTGTGACACTAGTTATAGATTCCGAAGGTTCACTTCAGGTTTACTGTATCCCTCTGACATTCGTATTGTCGACGAAACACAGATATTGAATCGGAATTAAATAGAAAAGGCACAATGCCGACTTAAGTACAAAAAGACAGACACTTCTTACTGTCTATGCTTTGAACCTTTTCTCTGACACTAGTTATAGTTTCCGATGCTTCACTTCAGGTTTACTGTATCCCTTGGTCCTTGTTATTGACGATAAAACACAGAAATTGCATCGGAATTAAATACAAAATGCACAATGCCGACTTAAGAACAAGAAAACTGACTCTTCTTACTGACTATGTTGTAAACATTTCTTGTGAGACCAGTTTTAGATTCCGATGCTTCACTATATGTTTACTGTAACCCTTGGACCTTCTTATTAACGATGAAACACAGAAATTGCATCGGAATTAAATTCAAAAGGCACAATGCTGATTTAAGTACAAGAAGACTGACTCTTCCTACTGTCTAGGTTTTAACCATTCCTGTGACACTAGTTATAGATTCCGATGCTTCACTTCAGGTTTACTGTATCCCTCTGACCTTCTTATTGACGATGAGACACAGAAATTGCATCGGAATTAAATACAAAAGGCACAATGCCGACTTAAGTACAAGAAGACTGACTCTTCCTACTGTCTATGTTTGAACCATTCCTGTGACACTAGTTATAGATTCCGATGCTTCACTCCAGGTTTACGGTATCCCTCTGACCTTCTTTTTGACGACTAAACACAGAAATTGCATCGGAATTAAATAGAAAAGGCACAATGCCGACTTAAGTACAAGAAGAATGATTCTTCCTACTGTCTATGCTTTGAACCATTCCTGCGACACTTGTTATAGATTCCGATGCTTCACATCCAGTTTACTGTATACCTCTGACCTTCTTATTGTCGATGAAACACAGATATTGCATCGGAATTAAATACAAAAGGCACAATGCCGACTTTAGTACAAGAAGACAGACACTTCTTTGTGTCTATGCATTGAACCTTTTCTCTGACACTAGTTATAGATTCCGATGCTTCACTTCAGGTTTACTGTATCCCTTGGACATTCTTTTTGACGACGAAACACAGAAATTGCATCGGAATTAAATAGAAAAGGCACAATGCCGACTTAAGTACAAGAAGACTGACTCTTCTTACAGTCTATGTTTTGAACCATTCCTGTAACACTAGTTATAGATTCCGATGCTTCACTTCAGGTTTACTCTATCCCTCAGACCTTCTTATTGACGACGAGACACAGAAATTGCATCGGAATTAAATACAAAAGACACAATGCCGACTCAAATACAAGATGACTGGCTCTTCTTACTCTCTACGTTTTGAAACTCTCCTGTGAGACCGGTTTTAGATTCCGAGGCTTCACTTCAGGTTTACTGTATCCCTTGGACATTCTTATTGACGACGAAACACAGAAATTGCATCGGAATTGAATAGAAAAGGCACAAGGCCGACTTAAGTATAAGAAGACTGACTCTTCTTACTGACTATGATTTGAACATTTCCTGTGAGACCAGTTTTAGATTACGATGCTTCACTATATGATTAGTGTATCCCTAGGACCTTCTTATTTACGATGAAACACAGAAATTGCATCGGAATTAAATACAAAAGGCACAATGCCGACTTATGTACAAGAAGACTGACTCTTCCTAGTGTCTATGTTTTGAACCATTCCTGTGACTCTAGTTATAGATTCCGATGCTTCACTTCAATTTTTACTGTATCCCTCTGACCTTCTTATTGACGAAAAAACACAGAAATTGCATCGGAATGAAATACAAAAGGCACAATGCCGACTTAAGTACAAGAAGACTGACTCTTCTTACTGTCTATGTTTTGAACCTTTTCTGTGACATTAGTTATAGATTCCGATGCTTCACTTCAGGTTTACTGTATCCCTTGGACCTTCTTATTGACGACGAAATACAGAAATTGCATCGGAATTAAATAGAAAATGCACAATGCTTACTTAAGTACAAGAAGACTGACTCTTCTTACTGTCTATGGTTTGAGCAATTCCTGTGACACTAGTTATAGATTCCGATGCTTCACTTCAGGATTACTGTATCCCTTGGACCTTCTAATCGACGATGAAACACAGAAATTGAATCGGAATTAAATACAAAAGGCACAATGCCGACTTAAGTACAAGAAGACTGACTCTTCTTACTGTCTATGCTGTGAACCATTCCTGTGACACTACTTATAGATTCCGATGCTTCACTTCAGGTTTACTGTATCCTTCTGACCTTCTCATTGACGTTGAAACACAGAAATTGCAAAGGAATTAAATTCAAAAGGCACAATGCCGTCTCAAATTCAAGATGACTGGCTCTTCTCACTCTCTATGTTTTGAACATTTCCTGTAAGACCGGTTTTAGATTCCGATGCTTCACTTCAGGTTTACTGTATCCCTTGGACCTTCTTATTGACGACGAAACACAGAAATTGCATCGGACTTAAATAGAAAAGGCACTATGCCGACTTAAGTACAAGGAGACTGACTCTTCTTACTGCCTATGATTTGAACATTTCCTGTGAGACCAGTTTTAGATTCCGATGCTTCACTATAAATTTTACTGTATCCCTTGGACCTTCTTAATGACGATGAAACACAGAAATTGCATCGGGATTAAATACAAAAGGCACAATGCCGACTTAAGTACAAGAAGACTCATTCTTCTTACTGTCTATGTTTTGAACCATTCCCGTGACACTAGTTTTAGATTCCGGTGCTTCACTTCCGGTTTACTGTATCCCTTGGACCTTCTTATTGACGATGAAACACAGAAATTGCATCGGATTTAAATAGAAAAGGCGCAATGCCGACTTAAGTACAAGAAGACTGACTCTTCTTGCTGTGTATGTTTTGAACCATTCCTGTGACACTAGTTATAGATTCCGATGCTTCACTTCAGGTTTACTGTATCCCTCCGACATTCCTATTGACGACAAAATACAGAAATAGCATCGGAATTAAATAGAAAATGCACAATGCCGACTTAAGTACAAGAAGACTGACTCTTCCTACTGTCTATGCTTTGACCATTCCTTGACACTAGTTATAGTTTCCGATGCTTTACTTCAGGTTTACTGAATCCCTCTGATCTTCTTATTGACGATGAAACACTGAAATTGCATCAGAATTAAATACAAAAGGCACAATGCCGACTTAAGTACAAGAAGACTGACTCTTCCTACTGTCTATGTTTGAACCATTCCTGTGACACTAGTTATAGATTCCGATGCTACACTTCAGGTTTACTGTATCGCTCTGACCTTCTTATTGATGACGAAACACAGAAATTGCATCGGAATTAAATACAAAAGGCACAATGCCGACTTAAGTACAAGACGACTGACTCTTCCTACTGTCTATGTTTAGAACCATTCCTGTGACACTAGTTATAGATTCCAATGCTTCACTTCAAGTGTACTGTATCCCTCTGACCTTCTTATTGACGATGAAACACAGAAATTGCATCGGAATTAAATACAAAATGCACAATGCCGACTTAAGTACAAGAAGACTGTCTCTTCTTACTGACTATGTTTTGAACCATTCCTGTGACACTAGTTATAGATTCCGATGCTTCACTTCAGGTTTACTGTATCCCTCTGACGTTCTTATTGACGATGAAACACAGAAATTGCATCGGAATTAAATACAAAAGGCACAATGCCGACGGAAGTACAAGAAGACTGACTCTTCTTACTGTCTATGTTTTGAACCATTCCTGTGACACTGGTTATAGATTCCGATGCTTCACTTCAGGTTTACTGTAACCCTTGGACCTTCTTAGTGACGACGAAGCACAGAATTTGCATCAGAGTTAAATAGAAAAGGCACAATGCCGACTTAAGTACAAGAAGACTGACTCTTCTTACTGTCTATGATTTGAACCATTCCTGTGACACTAGTTATAGATTCCGATGCTTCACTTCAGGTTTACTGTATCCCTTGGACCTTCTTAGTGACGACGAAGCACACAATTTGCATCAGAGTTAAATAGAAAAGGCACAACGCCGACCTAAGTACAAGAAGACTGACTCTTCCTACTGGCTCTGTTCTGAACCATTCCTGTGACACTAGTTATAGATTCCGATGCTTCACTTCAGGTTTACTGTATCCCTCTGACCTTCTTATTGACGATGAAACACAGAAATTGCATCGGAATTAAATACAAAAGGCACAATGCCGACTTAAGTAAAAGAGGACTTACTCTTCATACTGTCTATGTTTTGAACCATTCCTGTGACACTAGTTATAGAATTCGATGCTTCACTTCAGGTTTACTGTATCGCTCTGACCTTCTTATTGATGACCAAAAACAGAAATTGCATCTTAATTAAATACAAAAGGCACAATGCCGACTTAAGTTCAAGACGACTGACTCCTCCTACTGTCTATGTTTTGAACCATTCCTGTGACACTAGTTATAGATTCCGATGCTTCACTTCAGGTTTACTGTATCCCTCTGACCTTCTTATTGACGATGAAACACAGAAATTGCATCGGAATTAAATAGAAAAGGCACAATGCCGACTTAAGTACAAGAAGACTGTCTCTTCTTACTGTCTATGTTTTGAACCATTCCTGTGACACTAGTTATAGATACCGATGCTTCACTTCAGGTTTACTGTATCCCTCTGACCTGCTTATTGACGATTAAACACAGAAATTGCATCGGAATTAAATACAAAAGGCACAATGCCGACTTAAGTACAAGAAGACTGACTCTTCTTACTGTCTATGCTTTGAACCATTCCTGTGACACTAGTTATAGATTCCGATGCTTCACTTCAGGTTTACTGTATCCCTTGGACCTTCTTAGTGACGACGAAGCACAGAAACGGCATCGGAATTAAATACAAAAGGCACAATGAAGACTCAATTACAAGATGACTGTCTCTTCTTACTCTCTATGTTTTGAACCATTCCTGAGAGACCGGTTTTAGATTCCGGTGCTTCACTTCCGGTTTACTGTATCGCTTGGACCTTTTTATTGACGACGAAACACAGAAATTGCATCGGAATTAAATAGAAAACGCACAATGCCGACTTAAGTACAAGAAGACTGACTCTTCCTGCTGTCTATGTTTGAACCATTCCTGTGACACTAGTTATAGATTCCAATGCATCACTTCAGGTTTACTGTATCCCTCGGACCTTCTTATTGACGATGAAACACAGATATTGCATCGGAATTAAATACAAAAGGCACAATGCAGACTTAAGTACAAGAAGGCTGACTCTTCTTGCTGTGTTTGTTTTCAACCATTCCTGTGACACTAGTTATAGATTCCGAAGGTTCACTTCAGGTTTACTGTATCCCTCCGACCTTCGTATTGTCGACGAAAGACAGAAATTGAATCGGAATTAAATAGAAAAGGCACAATGCCGACTTAAGTACAAGAAGACAGATACTTCTTACTGTCTATGCTTTGAACCTTTTCTCTGACACTAGTTATAGTTTCCGATGCTTCACTTCAG
Source organism: Schistocerca serialis cubense (assembly GCF_023864345.2). Lineage (NCBI taxonomy): Eukaryota > Metazoa > Arthropoda > Insecta > Orthoptera > Acrididae > Schistocerca > Schistocerca serialis. The sequence goes on from NC_064647.1 coordinate 30,347,875, forward strand.
GTTTACTGTATCCCTTGGACCTTGTTATTGACGATAAAACACAGAAATTGCATCGGACTTAAATACAAAATGCACAATGCCGACTTAAGAACAAGAAAACTGACTCTTCTTACTGACTATGTTGTAAACATTTCTTGTGAGACCAGTTTTAGATTCCGATGCTTCACTATATGTTTACTGTAACCCTTGGACCTTCTTATTAACGATGAAACACAGAAATTGCATCGGAATTAAATTCAAAAGGCACAATGCCGATTTAAGTACAAGAAGACTGACTCTTCCTACTGTCTAGGTTTTAACCATTCCTGTGACACTAGTTATAGATTCCGATGCTTCACTTCAGGTTTACTGTATCCCTCTGACCTTCTTATTGACGATGAGACACAGAAATTGCATCGGAATTAAATACAAAAGGCACAATGCCGACTTAAGTACAAGAAGACTGCCTCTTCCTACTGTCTATGTTTGAACCATTCCTGTGACACTAGTTATAGATTCCGATGCTTCACTGCAAGTTTACGGTATCCCTCTGACCTTCTTTAGACGACTAAACACAGAAATTGCATCGGAATTAAATAGAAAAGGCACAATGCCGACTTAAGTACAAGAAGAATGACTCTTCCTACTGTCTATGCTTTGAACCATTCCTGCGACACTTGTTATAGATTCCGATGCTTCACATCCAGTTTACTGTATACCTCTGACCTTCTTATTGTCGATGAAACACAGATATTGCATCGGAATGAAATACAAAAGGCACAATGCCGACTTAAGTACAAGAAGACAGACTCTTCTTAGTGTCTATGCATTGAACCTTTTCTCTGACACTAGGTTTAGATTCCGATGCTTCACTTCAGGTTTACTGTATCCCTTGGACATTCTTATTGACGACGAAACACAGAAATTGCATCGGAATTAAATAGAAAAGGCACAATGCCGACTTAAGTACAAGAAGACTGACTCTTCTTACAGTCTATGTTTTGAACCATTCCTGTAACACTAGTTATAGATTCCGATGCTTCACTTCAGGTTTACTCTATCCCTCAGACCTTCTTATTGACGACGAGACACAGAAATTGCATCGGAATTAAATACAAAAGGCACAATGCCGACTCAAATACAAGATGACTGGCTCTTCTTACTCTCTACGTTTTGAAACTCTCCTGTGAGACCGGTTTTAGATTCCGAGGCTTCACTTCAGGTTTACAGTATCCCTTATCCCTTCTTATTGACGACGAAACACAAAAATTGCATCGGAATTAAATAGAAAAGGCACAATGCCGACTTAAGTACAAGAGGACTGACTCTTCCTACTGTCTATGTTTTGAACCATTCCTGTGACACTAGTTATAGATTCCGATGCATCACTTCAGGTTTACTATATCCCTTGGACCTTCTTATTGACGATGAAACACAGAAATTGCATCGGAATTAAATACAAAAGGCACAATGCCGACTTAAGTACAAGAAGACTGACTCTTCTTACTGTCTATGATTTGAACATTACCTGTGAGACCAGTTTTAGATTCCTATGCTTCACTATATGTTTAGTGTATCCCTTGGACCTTCTTATTGACGATGAATCACAGAAATTGCATCGGAATTAAATACAAAAGGCACAATGCCGACTCAAATACAAGATGACTGGCTCTTCTTACTCTCTACGTTTTGAACATTTCCTGTGAGACCGGTTTTAGATTCCGAGGCTTCACTTCAGGTTTACTGTATCCCTTGGACATTCTTATTGACGACGAAACACAGAAATTGCATCGGAATTAAATAGAAAAGGCACAAGGCCGACTTAAGTATAAGAAGACTGACTCTTCTTACTGACTATGATTTGAACATTTCCTGTGAGACCAGTTTTAGATTCTGATGCTTCACTATATGTTTAGTGTATCCCTAGGACCTTCTTATTTACGATGAAACACAGAAATTGCATCGGAATTAAATACAAAAGGCACAATGCCGACTTAAGTACAAGAAGACTGACTCTTCTTTTGTGAATGCTTTGAACCATTCCTGTGACACTAGTTATAGATTCCGATGCTTCACTTCAGGTTTACTGTATCCCTCTGACCTTCTTGTTGACGACGAGACACAGAAATTGCACCGGAATAAAATAGAAAAGGCACTATGCCGCCTTAAGTACAAGAAGACTGACTCTTCCTAGTGTCTATGTTTTGAACCATTCCTGTGACTCTAGTTATAGATTCCGATGCTTCACTTCAGGTTTACTGTATCCCTCTGACCTTCTTATTGACGAAAAAACACAGAAATTGCATCGGAATGAAATACAAAAGGCACAATGCCGACTTAAGTACAAGAAGACTGACTCTTCTTACTGTCTATGTTTGGAACCTTTTCTGTGACATTAGTTATAGATTCCGATGCTTCACTTCAGGTTTACTGTATCCCTTGGACCTTCTTATTGACGACGAAATACAGAAATTGCATCGGAATTAAATAGAAAATGCACAATGCCGACTTAAGTACAAGAAGACTGACTCTTCTTACTGTCTATGTTTTGAGCAATTCCTGTGACACTAGTTATAGATTCCGATGCTTCACTTCAGGATTACTGTATCCCCTGGACCTTCTAATCGACGATGAAACACAGAAATTGAATCGGAATTAAATACAAAAGGCACAATGCCGACTCAAGTACAAGAAGACTGACTCTTCTTACTGTCTATGCTGTGAACCATTCCTGTGACACTACTTATAGATTCCGATGCTTCACTTCAGGTTTACTGTATCCTTCTGACCTTCTCATTGACGTTGAAACACAGAAATTGCATAGGAATTAAATTCAAAAGGCACAATGCCGTCTCAAATTCAAGATGACTGGCTCTTCTCACTCTCTATGTTTTGAACATTTCCTGTAAGACCGGTTTTAGATTCCGATGCTTCACTTCAGGTTTACTGTATCCCTTGGACCTTCTTATTGACGACGAAACACAGAAATTGCATCGGAATTAAATAGAAAAGGCACTATGCCGACTTAAGTACAAGAAGACTGACTCTTCTTCCTGACTATGATTTGAACATTTCCTGTGAGACCAGTTTTAGATTCCGATGCTTCACTATAAGTTTACTGTATCCCTTGGACCTTCTTAATGACGATGAAACACAGAAATTGCATCGGGATTAAATACAAAAGGCACAATGCCGACTTAAGTACAAGAAGACTCACTCTTCTTACTGTCTATGTTTTGAACCATTCCCGTGACACTAGTTTTAGATTCCGGTGCTTCACTTCCGGTTTACTGTATCCCTTGGACCTTCGTATTGACGATGAAACACAGAAATTGCATCGGAAATAAATAGAAAAGGCGCAATGCCGACTTAAGTACAAGAAGACTGACTCTTCTTGCTGTGTATGTTTTGAACCATTCCTGCGACACTAGTTACAGATTCCGATGCTTCACTTCAGGTTTACTGTATCCCTCCGACATTCCTATTGACGACAAAATACAGAAATAGCATCGGAATTAAATAGAAAATGCGCAATGCCGACTTAAGTACAAGAAGACTGACTCTTCCTACTGTCTATGCTTTGACCATTCCTTGACACTAGTTATAGTTTCCGATGCTTTACTTCAGGTTTACTGAATCCCTCTGATCTTCTTATTGACGATGAAACACAGAAATTGCATCGGAATTAAGTACAAAAGGCACAATGCCGACTTAAGTACAAGAAGACTGACTCTTCTTACTGACTATGATTTGAACATTTCCTGTGAGACCAGTTTTAGATTCCGATGCTTCACTATAAGTTTACTGTATCCCTTGGACCTTCTTAAAGACGATGAAACACAGAAATTGCATCGGGATTAAATACAAAAGGCACAATGCCGACTTAAGTACAAGAAGACTCACTCTTCTTACTGTCTATGTTTTGAACCATTCCTGTGAACCTAGTTATAGATTCCGGTGCTTCACTTCCGGTTTACTGTATCCCTTGGACCTTCTTTTTGACGATGAAACACAGAAATTGCATCGGAATTAAATAGAAAAGGCACAATGCCGACTTAAGTACAAGAAGACTGACTCTTCCTACTGTCTATGCTTTGACCATTCCTTGACACTAGTTATAGATTCCGCTGCTTCACTTCAGGTTTACTGTATCCCTGTGACATTCCTATTGACGACAAAATACAGAAATAGCATCGGAATTAAATAGAAAATGCACAATGCCGACTTAAGTACAAGAAGACAGACTCTTCTTACTGTCTATGCTTTGAACCTTTTCTCTGACACTAGTTATAGTTTCCGAAGCATCACTTCAGTTTTACTGTATCCCTTGGACCTTCTTATTGACGTTGAAACACAGAAATTGCATCGGAATTAAATACAAAATGCACAATGCCGACTGAAGAACAAGAAAACTGACTCTTCTTATTGACTATGTTGTAAACATTTCTTGTGAGACCAGTTTTTGATTCCGATGCTTCACTATATGTTTACTGTATCCCTTGGACATTCTTATTAACGATGAAACACAGAAATGGCATCGGAATTAAATTCAAAAGGCACAATGCCGACTTAAGTACAAGAAGACTGACTCACCCTTGTATCTATGTTTGGAACCATTCCTGTGACACTACTTATAGATTCCGATGCTTCACTTCAGGTTTACTGCATCCCTTGGACCTTCTTATTGACGGCGAATCGGAGAATTTGCATCGGAATGAAATAGGAAAGGCACAATGATGACTTAAGTACAAGAAGACTGACTCTTCCTATTGTCTAAATTTTGAACCATTCCTGTGACACTAGTTATAGATTCCGATGCTTCACTTCAGGTTTACTGTATCCCTCTGAACTTCTTATTGACGATGAAACCCAGAAAATGCATCGGAATTAAATAGAAAAGGCAGAATGCCGACTTAAGTTCATGAAGACTGACTCTTCTTACTGTCTATGTTTTGAACCATTCCTGTGACACTAGTTATAGATTCCGATGCTTCACTTCAGGTTTACTGTATCCCTTGGACCATCTTATTGACGTTGAAATACAGAATTTGCATCGGAATTAAATACTAAAAGGCACAATGCCGACTTAAGTACAAGAAGACAGACTCTTCTTACTGTCTATGCTTTGAACCTTTTCTCTGACACTAGTTATAGTTTCCGAAGCTTCACTTCAGTTTTACTGTATCCCTTGGACCTTCTTATTGACGATGAAACACAGAAATTGCATCGGAATTAAATACAAAATGCTCAATGCCGACATAAGAACAAGAAAACTGACTCTTCTTATTGACTATGTTGTAAACATTTCTTGTGAGACCAGTTTTAGATTCCGATGCTTCACTATATGTTTACTGTATCCCTTGGACCTTCTTATTAACGATGAAACACAGAAATTGCATCGGGATTAAATACAAAAGGCACAATGCCGACTTAAGTACAAGAAGACTCACTCTTCTTACTGTCTATGTTTTGAACCATTCCTGTGACACTAGTTATAGATTCCGGTGCTTCACTTCCGGTTTACTGTATCCCTTGGACCTTCTTATTGACGATGAAACACAGAAATTGCATCGGAATTAAATAGAAAAGGCACAATGCCGACTTAAGTACAAGAAGACTGACTCTTCTTGCTGTGTATGTTTTGAACCATTCCTGTGACACTAGTTATAGATTCCGATGCTTCACTTCAGGTTTACTGTATCCCTCTGACATTCCTATTGACGACAAAATACAGAAATAGCATCGGAATTAAATAGAAAATGCACAATGCCGACTTAAGTACAAGAAGACTGACTCTTCATACTGTCTATGCTTTGACCATTCCTTGACACTAGTTATAGTTTCCGATGCTTTACTTCAGGTTTACTGAATCCCTCTGATCTTCTTATTGACGATGAAACACAGAAATTGCATCGGAATTATGTACAAAATGCACAATGCCGACTTAAGTAGAAGAAGACTGACTCTTCTTAATGTCTATGTGTTGAACCTTTCCTGTGACACTAGTTATAGATTCCGATGCTTCACTTCAGCTTTACTGTATCCCTTGGACCTTCTTATTGACGACGAAAAACAGAAATTGCATCCGAATTAAACAGAAAATGCACAATACCGACTTAAGTACAAGAAGAATGACTCACCCTTAGATCTATGTCTGGAACCATTCCTGTGACACTACTTATAGATTCCGATGCTTCATTTCAGGTTTACTGTATCCCTCTGATACTCTTATTGACGATGAAACACAGAAATTGCATCGGAATAAAATAGAAAAGGCACAACGCCGATTTTAGTGCATGATGACTGACTCTTCTTAACGTCTATGTTTTGAACCATTCCTGTAAGACTAGTTATAGATTCCGATGCTTCACTTCAGGTTTACTGTATCCCTCTGACCTTCCTATTGACGATGAAACACAGTAAATGCATCTGAATTATATACAATAGGCACAATGCCGACTTAAGTAGAAGAAGACTGACTCATCTTAGTATCTATGTTTTGAACCTTTCCTGTGACACTAGATATAGATTCCGATGCTTCACTTCAGGTTCACTGTATCCCTTGCACCTTCTTATTAACGACGAAACACAGAAATTGCATCGGAATTAAATAGATAAGGCACAATGCCGACTTAAGTACAAGCAGACTTACTCTTCCTACTGTCTATGTTTTGAACCATTCCCGTGACACTAGTTTTAGTTTCCGATGCTTCACTTCAGGTTTACTGCATCCCTTGGACCTTCTTATTGACGGCGAATCGCAGAATTTGCATCGGAATGAAATAGGAAAGGCACAATGATGACTTAAGTACAAGAAGACTGACTCTTCCTATTGTCTAATTTTTGAACCATTCCTGTGACCCTAGTTATAGATTCCGATGCTTCACTTCAGGTTTACTGTATCCCTCTGAACTTCTTATTGACGATGAAACCCAGAAAATGCATCGGAATTAAATAGAAAAGGCAGAATGCAGACTTAAGTTCATGAAGACTGACTCTTCTTACTGTCTATGTTTTGAACCATTCCTGTGACACTGGTCATAGATTCGGATGCTTCACTTCAGGTTTACTGTATCCCTTGGACCATCGTATTGACGATGAAACACAGAATTTGAATCGGAATTAAATACTAAAAGGCACAATGCCGACTTAAGTACAAGAAGACTGACTCTACTTACTGTCTATGTTTTGAGCAATTCCTGTGACACTAGTTATAGATTCCGATTCTTCACTTCAGGTTTACTGTATCCCTTGGACCTTCTTATTGACGATGAAACACAGAAATTGCATCGGAATTAAATACAAAAGGCGCAATGCCGACTCAAATACAAGATGACTGGTTCTTCTTACTCTCTACGTTTTTAACGTTTCCTGCGAGACCGGTTTTAGATTCCGAGGCTTCACTTCAGGTTTACTGTATCCCTTGGACCTTTTTATTAACGATGAAACACAGAAATTGCATCGGAATTAATTACAAAATGCACAATGCCGGCTTAAGTACAAGAAGACTGACTCTTCCTACTGTCTACGTTTTAACCATTCCTGTGACACTAGTTATAGATTCCGATGCTTCACTTCAGGTTTACTGTATCCCTCTGACCTTCGTATTGACGACGAAACACAGAAATTGAATCGGAATTAAATAGAAAAGGCACAATGCCGACTTAAGTACAAGAAGACTGACTCTTCCTACTGTCTATGCTTTGAACCATTCCTGTGACACTAGTTATAGATTCCGATGCTTCACTTCAGGTTTACTGTATCCCTCTGACTTTCTTATTGACGATGAAACACAAATATTGCATCGGAATTAAATACAAAAGGTACAATGCCGACATAAGTACAAGAAGACAGACTCTTCTTACTGTCTATGCTTTGAACCTTTTCTCTGACAATAGTTATAGTTTCCGAAGCTTCACTTCAGTTTTACTGTATCCCTTGGACCTTCTTATTGATGATGAAACACAGAAATTGCATCGGAATTAAATACAAAATGCACAATGCCGACTTAAGAACAAGAAAACTGACTCTTCGTATTGACTATGTTGTAAACATTTCTTGTGAGACCAGTTTTAGATTCCGATGCTTCACTATATGTTTACTGTATCCCTTGGACCTTCTTATTAACGATGAAACACAGAAAATGCATCGGAATTAAATTCAAAAGGCACCATGCCGATTTAAGTACAAGAAGACTGACTCTTCCTACTGTCTAGGTTTTAACCATTCCTGTGACACTAGTTATAGATTCCGATGCTTCACTTCAGGTTTACTGTATCCCTTGGACCTTCTTATTGACGACGAAATACAGAAATTGCATCGGAATTAAATAGAAAATGTACAATGCCGACTTAAGTACAAGAAGACTGACTCTTCTTACTGTCTATGCTGTGTACCATTCCTGTGAGACTACTTATAGATTCCGATGCTTCACTTCAGGTTTACTGTATTCTTCTGACCTTCTCATTGACGTTGAAACACAGAAATTGCACAGTAATTAAATTCAAAAGGCACAATGCCGACTCAAATTCAAGATGACTGGCTCTTCTCACTCTCTATGTTTTGAACATTTCCTGTAAGACCGGTTTTAGATTCCGATGCTTCACTTCAGGTTTACTGTATCCCTTGGACCTTCTTATTGACGACGAAACACAGAAATTGCATCGGAATTAAATAGAAAAGGCACTATGCCGACTTAAGTACAAGAAGACTGACTCTTCTTACTGACTATGATTTGAACATTTCCTGTGAGACCAGTTTTAGATTCCGATGCTTCACTATAAGTTTACTGTATCCCTTGCACCTTCTTAATGACGATGAAACACAGAAATTGCATCGGGATTAAATACAAAAGGCACAATGCCGACTTAAGTATAAGAAGACTCACTCTTCTTACTGTCTATGTTTTGAACCATTCCTGTGACCCTAGTTATAGATTCCGGTGCTTCACTTCCGGTTTACTGTATCCCTTCGACCTTCTTATTGACGATGAATCACAGAAATTGCATCGGAATTAAATAGAAAAGGCACAATGCCGACTTAAGTACAAGAAGACTGACTCTTCTTGCTGTGTATGTTTTGAACCATTCCTGTGACACTAGTTATAGATTCCGATGCTTCACTTCAGGTTCACTGTATCCCTCTGACATTCCTATTGACGACAAAATACAGAAATAGCATCGGAATTAAATAGAAAATGCACAATGCGACTTAAGTACAAGAAGACTGACTCTTCCTACTGTCTATGCTTTGACCATTCCTTGACACTAGTTATAGATTCCGATGCTTCACTTCAGGTTTACTGTATCCCTGTGACATTCGTATTGACGACAAAATACAGAAATAGCATCGGAATTAAATAGAAAATGCACAATGCCGACTTAAGTACAAGAAGACAGACTCTTCTTACTGTCTATGCTTTGAACCTTTTCTCTGACACTAGTTATAGTTTCCGAAGCTTCACTTCAGTTTTACTGTATCCCTTGGACCTTCTTATTGACGATGAAACACAGAAATTGCATCGGAATTAAATACAAAATGCACAATGCCGACTGAAGAACAAGAAAACTGAGTCTTCTTATTGACTATGTTGTAAACATTTCTTGTGAGACCAGTTTTAGATTCCGATGCTTCACTATATGTTTACTGAATCCCTTGGACCTTCTTATTAACGATGAAACACAGAAATTGCATCGCAATTAAATTCAAGAGGCACAATGCCGACTTAAGTACAAGAAGACTGACTCACCCTAGTATCTATGTTTGGAACCACTCCTGTGACACTACTTATAGATTCCGATGCTTCACTTCAGGTTTACTGTATCCCTCTGATACTCTTATTGACGATGAAACACAGAAATTGCATCGGAATAAAATAGAAAAGGCACAACGCCGATTTTAGTGCATGATGACTGACTCTTCTTAACGTCTATGCTTTGAACCATTCCTGTAAGACTAGTTATAGATTCCGATGCTTCACTTTAGGTTTCCTGTATCCCTCTGACCTTCCTATTGACGATGAAACACAGTAAATGCATTGGAAGTATATACAAAAGGCACAATGCCGACTTAAGTAGAAGAAGACTGACTCATCTTAATATCTATGTTTTGAACCTTTCCTGTGACACTAGATATAGATTCCGATGCTTCACTTCAGGTTCACTGTATCCCTTGCACCTTCTTATTGACGACGAAACACAGAAATTGCATCGTTATTAAATAGAAAAGGCACAATGCCTACTTAACTACAAGAAGACTGACTCTTCCTACTGTCTATGTTTTGAACCATTCCCGTGACACTAGTTTTAGATTCCGATGCTTCACTTCAGGTTTACTGCATCCCTTGGACCTTCTTATTGACGGCGAATCGCAGAATTTCCATCGGAATGAAATAGGAAAGGCACAATGATGACTTAAGTACAAGAAGACTGACTCTTCCTATTGTCTAATTTTTGAACCATTCCTGTGACACTAGTTATAGATTCCGATGCTTCACTTCAGGTTTACTGTATCCCTCTGAACTTATTATTGACGATGAAACCCAGAAAATGCATCGGAATTAAATAGAAAAGGCAGAATGCCGACTTAAGTTCATGAAGACTGCTTCTTCTTACTGTCTATGTTTTGAACCATTCCTGTGACACTAGTTATAGATTCCGATGCTTCACTTCAGGTTTAGTGTATCCCTTTCACCATCTCATTGACGATGAAACACAGAATTTGCATCGGAATTAAATACTAAAAGGCACAATGCCGACTTAAGTACAAGAAGACTGACTCTACTTACTGTCTATGTTTTGAGCAATTCCTGTGACACTAGTTATAGATTCCGATGCTTCACTTCAGGATTACTGTATCCCTTTGACCTTCTTATCGACGATGAAACACAGAAATTGCATCGGAATTAAATACAAAAGGCACAATGCCGACCTAAGTACAAGAAGACTGACTCTTCTTGCTGTCTATGCTGTGTACCATTCCTGTGAGACTACTTATAGATTCCGATGCTTCACTTCAGGTTTACTGTATTCTTCTGACCTTCTCATTGACGTTGAAACACAGAAATTGCACAGTAATTAAATTCAAAAGGCACAATGCCGACTCAAATTCAAGATGACTGGCTCTTCTCACTCTCTATGTTTTGAACATTTCCTGTAAGACCGGTTTTAGATTCCGATGCTTCACTTCAGGTTTACTGTTTCCCTTGGACCTTCTTATTGACGACGAAACACAGAAATTGCATCGGAATTAAATAGAAAAGGCACTATGCCGACTTAAGTACAAGAAGACTGACTCTTCTTACTGACTATGATTTGAACATTTCCTGTGAGACCAGTTTTAGATTCCGATGCTTCACTATAAGTTTACTGTATCCCTTGCACCTTCTTAATGACGATGAAACACAGAAATTGCATCGGGATTAATTACAAAAGGCACAATGCCGACTTAAGTATAAGAAGACTCACTCTTCTTACTGTCTATGCTTTGAACCATTCCTGTGACCCTAGTTATAGATTCCGGTGCTTCACTTCCGGTTTACTGTATCCCTTCGACCTTCTTATTGACGATGAAACACAGAAATTGCATCGGAATTAAATAGAAAAGGCACAATGCCGACTTAAGTACAAGAAGACTGACTCTTCTTGCTGTGTATGTTTTGAACCATTCCTGTGACACTAGTTATAGATTCCGATGCTTCACTTCAGGTTCACTGTATCCCTCTGACATTCCTATTGACGACAAAATACAGAAATAGCATCGGAATTAAATAGAAAATGCACAATGCGACTTAAGTACAAGAAGACTGACTCTTCCTACTGTCTATGCTTTGACCATTCCTTGACACTAGTTATAGATTCCGATGCTTCACTTCAGGTTTACTGTATCCCTGTGACATTCGTATTGACGACAAAATACAGAAATAGCATCGGAATTAAATAGAAAATGCACAATGCCGACTTAAGTACAAGAAGACAGACTCTTCTTACAGTCTATGCTTTGAACCTTTTCTCTGACACTAGTTATAGTTTCCGAAGCTTCACTTCAGTTTTACTGTATCCCTTGGACCTTCTTATTGACGATGAAACACAGAAATTGCATCGGAATTAAATACAAAATGCACAATGCCGACTGAAGAACAAGAAAACTGAGTCTTCTTATTGACTATGTTGTAAACATTTCTTGTGAGACCAGTTTTAGATTCCGATGCTTCACTATATGTTTACTGAATCCCTTGGACCTTCTTATTAACGATGAAACACAGAAATTGCATCGCAATTAAATTCAAAAGGCACAATGCCGACTTAAGTACAAGAAGACTGACTCACCCTAGTATCTATGTTTGGAACCACTCCTGTGACACTACTTATAGATTCCGATGCTTCACTTCAGGTTTACTGTATCCCTCTGATACTCTTATTGACGATGAAACACAGAAATTGCATCGGAATAAAATAGAAAAGGCACAACGCCGATTTTAGTGCATGATGACTGACTCTTCTTAACGTCTATGCTTTGAACCATTCCTGTAAGACTAGTTATAGATTCCGATGCTTCACTTTAGGTTTCCTGTATCCCTCTGACCTTCCTATTGACGATGAAACACAGTAAATGCATTGGAATTATATACAAAAGGCACAATGCCGACTTAAGTAGAAGAAGACTGACTCATCTTAATATCTATGTTTTGAACCTTTCCTGTGACACTAGATATAGATTCCGATGCTTCACTTCAGGTTCACTGTATCCCTTGCACCTTCTTATTGACGACGAAACACAGAAATTGCATCGTTATTAAATAGAAAAGGCACAATGCCGACTTAACTACAAGAAGACTGACTCTTCCTACTGTCTATGTTTTGAACCATTCCCGTGACACTAGTTTTAGATTCCGATGCTTCACTTCAGGTTTACTGCATCCCTTGGACCTTCTTATTGACGGCGAATCGCAGAATTTCCATCGGAATGAAATAGGAAAGGCACAATGATGACTTAAGTACAAGAAGACTGACTCTTCCTATTGTCTAATTTTTGAACCATTCCTGTGACACTAGTTATAGATTCCGATGCTTCACTTCAGGTTTAGTGTATCCCTTTCACCATCTTATTGACGATGAAACACAGAATTTGCATCGGAATTAAATACTAAAAGGCACAATGCCGACTTAAGTACAAGAAGACTGACTCTACTTACTGTCTATGTTTTGAGCAATTCCTGTGACACTAGTTATAGATTCCGATGCTTCACTTCAGGATTACTGTATCCCTTGGACCTTCTTATCGACGATGAAACACAGAAATTGCATCGGAATTAAATACAAAAGGCACAATGACGACCTAAGTACAAGAAGACTGACTCTTCTTGCTGTGTATGTTTGAACCATTCCTGTGACACTAGTTATAGATTACGATGCGTCACTTCAGGTTTACTGTATCCCTTGGACCTTCTTATTGACGATGAAACACAGAAATTGCATCGGAATTAAATACAAAAGGCGCAATGCCGACTCAAATACAAGATGACTGGTTCTTCTTACTCTCTACGTTTTTAACGTTTCCTGTGAGACCGGTTTTAGATTCCGAGGCTTCACTTCAGGTTGACTGTATCCCTTGGACCTTCTTATTGACGACGAAACACAGAAATTGCATTGGAATTAAATACAAAAGGGACAATGCCGACTCAAATACAAGATGACTGGCTCTTCTTACTCTCTACGTTTTGAACGTTTCCTGTGAGACCGGTTATAGATCCGAGGCTTCACTTCAAGTTTACTGTATCCCTTGGACCTTCTTATTAACGATGAAACACAGAAATTGCATCGGAATTAAATACAAAATGCACAATGCCGGCTTAAGTCCAAGAAGACTGACTCTTCCTACTGTCTACGTTTTAACCATTCCTGTGACACTAGTTATAGATTCCGATGCTTCACTTCAGGTTTACTGTATCCCTCTGACCTTCGTATTGATGACGAAACACAGAAATTGCATCGGAAATAAATAGAAAAAGCACAATGCCGACTTAAGTACAAGAAGACTGACTCTTCTTGCTGTGTATGTTTTGAACCATTCCTGTGACACTAGTTATAGATTCCGATGCTTCACTTCAGGTTTACTGTATCCCTCTGACATTCCTATTGACGACAAAATACAGAAATAGCATCGGAATTAAATAGAAAATGCACAATGCCGACTTAAGTACAAGAAGACTGACTCTTCATACTGTCTATGCTTTGACCATTCCTTGACACTAGTTACAGCTTCCGATGCTTTACTTCAGGTTTACTGAATCCCTCTGATCTTCTTATTGACGATGAAACACAGAAATTGCATCGGAATTAAGTACAAAATGCACAATGCCGACTTAAGTAGAAGAAGACTGACTCTTCTTAATGTCTATGTGTTGAACCTTTCCTGTGACACTAGTTATGGATTCCGATGCTTCACTTCAGGTTTACTGTATCCCTTGGACCTTCTTATTGACGACGAAAATCAGAAATTGCATCCGAATTAAACAGAAAATGCACAATACCGACTTAAGTACAAGAAGAATGACTCACCCTTAGATCTATGTTTGGAACCATTCCTGTGACACTACTTATAGATTCCGATGCTTCATTTCAGGTTTACTGTATCCCTCTGATACTCTTATTGACGATGAAACACAGAAATTGCATCGGAATAAAATAGAAAAGGCACAACGCCGATTTTAGTGCATGATGACTGACTCTTCTTAACGTCTATGTTTTGAACCATTCCTGTAAGACTAGTTATAGATTCCGATGCTTCACTTCAGGTTTACTGTATCCCTCTGACCTTCCTATTGACGATGAAACACAGTAAATGCATCGGAATTATATACAAAAGGCACAATGCCGACTTAAGTAGAAGAAGACTGACTCATCTTAGTATCTATGTTTTGAACCTTTCCTGTAACACTAGATATAGATTCCGATGCTTCACTTCAGGTTCACTGTATCCCTTGCACCTTCTTATTAACGACGAAACACAGAAATTGCATCGGAATTAAATAGAAAAGGCACAATGCCGACTTAAGTACAAGCAGACTGACTCTTCCTATTGTCTAATTTTTGAACCATTCCTGTGACCCTAGTTATAGATTCCGATGCTTCACTTCAGGTTTACTGTATCCCTCTGAACTTCTTATTGACGATGAAACCCAGAAAATGCATCGGAATTAAATAGAAAAGGCAGAATGCAGACTTAAGTTCATGAAGACTGACTCTGCTTACTGTCTATGATTTGAACCATTCCTGTGACACTGGTCATAGATTCGGATGCTTCACTTCAGGTTTACTGTATCCCTTGGACCATCGTATTGACGATGAAACACAGAATTTGCATCGGAATTAAATACTAAAAGGCACAATGCCGACTTAAGTACAAGAAGACTGACTCTACTTACTGTCTATGTTTTGAGCAATTCCTGTGACACTAGTTATAGATTCCGATTCTTCACTTCAGGATTACTGCATCCCTTGGACCTTCTTATCGACAATATAACACAGAAATTGCATCGGAATTAAATACAAAAGGCACAATGCCGACCTAAGTACAAGAAGACTGACTCTTCTTGCTGTGTATGTTTGAACCATTCCTGTGACACTAGTTATAGATTCTGATGCATCACTTCAGGTTTACTGTATCCCTTGGACCTTCTTATTGACGATGAAACACAGAAATTGCATCGGAATTAAATACAAAAGGCGCAATGCCGACTCAAATACAAGATGACTGGTTCTTCTTACTCTCTACGTTTTTAACGTATCCTGTGAGACCGGTTTTAGATTCCGAGGCTTCACTTCAGGTTTACTGTATCCCTTGCACCTTCTTATTGACGACGAAACACAGAAATTGCATCGGAATTAAATACAAAAGGCACAATGCCGACTCAAATACAAGATGACTGGCTCTTCTTACTCTCTACGTTTTGAACGTTTCCTGTGAGACCGGTTTTAGAACCGAGGCTTCACTTCAGGTTTACTGTATCCCTTGGACCTTCTTATTAACGATGAAACACAGAAATTGCAACGTAATTAATTACAATATGCACATTGCCGGCTTAAGTACAAGAAGACTGACTCTTCCTACTGTCTACGTTTTAACCATTCCTGTGACACTAGTTATAGATTCCGATGCTTCACTTCAGGTTTACTGTATCCCTCTGACCTTCGTATTGACGACGAAACACAGAAATTGCATCGGAATTAAATAGAAAAGGCACAATGCCGACTTAAGTACAAGAAGACTGACTCTTCCTACTGTCTATGCTTTGAACCATTCCTGTGACACTAGTTATAGATTCCGATGCTTCACTTCAGGTTTACTGTATCCCTCTGACTTTCTTATTGACGATGAAACACAAATATTGCATCGGAATTAAATACAAAAGGCACAATGCCGACATAAGTACAAGAAGACAGACTCTTCTTACTGTCTATGCTTTGAACCTTTTCTCTGACAATAGTTATAGTTTCCGAAGCTTCACTTCAGTTTTACTGTATCCCTTGGACCTTCTTATTGATGATGAAACACAGAAATTGCATCGGAATTAAATACAAAATGCACAATGCCGACTTAAGAACAAGAAAACTGACTCTTCTTATTGACTATGTTGTAAACATTTCTTGTGAGACCAGTTTTAGATTCCGATGCTTCACTATATGTTTACTGTATCCCTTGGACCTTCTTATTAACGATGAAACACAGAAAATGCATCGGAATTAAATTCAAAAGGCACCATGCCGATTTAAGTACAAGAAGACTGACTCTTCCTACTGTCTAGGTTTTAACCATTCCTGTGACACTAGTTATAGATTCCGATGCTTCACTTCAGGTTTACTGTATCCCTTGGACCTTCTTATTGACGACGAAACACAGAAATTGCATCGGAATTAAATAGAAAAGGCACTATGCCGACTTAAGTACAAGAAGACTGACTCTTCTTACTGACTATGATTTGAACATTTCCTGTGAGACCAGTTTTAGATTCCGATGCTTCACTATAAGTTTACTGTATCCCTTGCACCTTCTTAATGACGATGAAACACAGAAATTGCATCGGGATTAAATACAAAAGGCACAATGCCGACTTAAGTATAAGAAGACTCACTCTTCTTACTGTCTATGTTTTGAACCATTCCTGTGACCCTAGTTATAGATTCCGGTGCTTCACTTCCGGTTAACTGTATCCCTTCGACCTTCTTATTGACGATGAAACACAGAAATTGCATCGGAATTAAATAGAAAAGGCACAATGCCGACTTAAGTACAAGAAGACTGACTCTTCTTGCTGTGTATGTTTTGAACCATTCCTGTGACACTAGTTATAGATTCCGATGCTTCACTTCAGGTTCACTGTATCCCTGTGACATTCGTATTGACGACAAAATACAGAAATAGCATCGGAATTAAATAGAAAATGCACAATGCCGACTTAAGTACAAGAAGACAGACTCTTCTTACTGTCTATGCTTTGAACCTTTTCTCTGACACTAGTTATAGTTTCCGAAGCTTCACTTCAGTTTTACTGTATCCCTTGGACTTTCTTATTGACGATGAAACACAGAAATTGCATCGGAATTAAATACAAAATGCACAATGCCGACTGAAGAACAAGAAAACTGAGTCTTCTTATTGACTATGTTGTAAACATTTCTTGTGAGACCAGTTTTAGATTCCGATGCTTCACTATATGTTTACTGTATCCCTTGGAACTTCTTATTAACGATGAAACACAGAAATTGCATCGCAATTAAATTCAAAAGGCACAATGCCGACTTAAGTACAAGAAGACTGACTCACCCTAGTATCTATGTTTGGAACCATTCCTGTGACACTACTTATAGATTCCGATGCTTCACTTCAGGTTTACTGTATCCCTCTGATACTCTTATTGACGATGAAACACAGAAATTGCATCGGAATGAAATAGAAAAGGCACAACGCCGATTTTAGTGCATGATGACTGACTCTTCTTAACGTCTATGCTTTGAACCATTCCTGTAAGACTAGTTATAGATTCCGATGCTTCACTTTAGGTTTCCTGTATCCCTCTGACCTTCCTATTGACGATGAAACACAGTAAATGCATTGGAATTATATACAAAAGGCACAATGCCGACTTAAGTAGAAGAAGACTGACTCATCTTAATATCTATGATTTGAACGTTTCCTGTGACACTAGATATAGATTCCGATGCTTCACTTCAGGTTCACTGTATCCCTTGCACCTTCTTATTGACGACGAAACACAGAAATTGCATCGTTATTAAATAGAAAAGGCACAATGCCGACTTAACTACAAGAAGACTGACTCTTCCTACTGTCTATATTTTGAACCATTCCATGACACTAGTTTTAGATTCCGATGCTTCACTTCAGGTTTACTGCATCCCTTGGACCTTCTTATTGACGGCGAATCGCAGAATTTCCATCGGAATGAAATAGGAAAGGCACAATGATGACTTAAGTACAAGAAGACTGACTCTTCCTATTGTCTAATTTTTGAACCATTCCTGTGACACTAGTTATAGATTCCGATGCTTCACTTCAGGTTTACTGTATCCCTCTGAACTTATTATTGACGATGAAACCCAGAAAATGCATCGGAATTAAATAGAAAAGCAGAATGCCGACTTAAGTTCATGAAGACTGCTTCTTCTTACTGTCTATGTTTTGAACCATTCCTGTGACACTAGTTATAGATTCCGATGCTTCACTTCAGGTTTAGTGTATCCCTTTCACCATCTTATTGACGATGAAACACAGAATTTGCATCGGAATTAAATACTAAAAGGCACAATGCCGACTTAAGTACAAGAAGACTGACTCTACTTACTGTCTATGTTTTGAGCAATTCCTGTGACACTAGTTATAGATTCCGATGCTTCACTTCAGGATTACTGTATCCCTTGGACCTTCTTATCGACGATGAAACACAGAAATTGCATCGGAATTAAATACAAAAGGCACAATGACGACCTAAGTACAAGAAGACTGACTCTTCTTGCTGTGTATATTTGAACCATTCCTGTGACACTACTTATAGATTACGATGCGTCACTTCAGGTTTACTGTATCCCTTGGACCTTCTTATTGACGATGAAACACAGAAATTGCATCGGAATTAAATACAAAAGGCGCAATGCCGACTCAAATACAAGATGACTGGTTCTTCTTACTCTCTACGTTTTTAACGTTTCCTGTGAGACCGGTATTAGATTCCGAGGCTTCACTTCAGGTTGACTGTATCCCTTGGACCTTCTTATTGACGACGAAACACAGAAATTGCATTGGAATTAAATACAAAAGGGACAATGCCGACTCAAATACAAGATGACTGGCTCTTCTTAATCTCTACGTTTTGAACGTTTCCTGTGAGACCGGTTATAGATCCGAGGCTTCACTTCAGGTTTACTGTATCCCTTGGACCTTCTTATTAACGATGAAACACAGAAATTGCATCGGAATTAAATACAAAATGCACAATGCCGGCTTAAGTACAAGAAGAATGACTCTTCCTACTGTCTACGTTTTAACCATTCCTGTGACACTAGTTATAGATTCCGATGCTTCACTTCAGGTTTACTGTATCCCTCTGACCTTCGTATTGACGACGAAACACAGAAATTGCATCGGAAATAAATAGAAAAGGCACAATGCCGACTTAAGTGCAAGAAGACTGACTCTTCCTACTGTCTATGATTTGAACCATTCCTGTGACGCTAGTTATAGATTCCGATGCTTCACTTCAGGTTTACTGTATCCCTCTGACCTTCTTATTGACGATGAAACACAAATATTGCATCGGAATTAAATACAAAAGGCACAATGCCGACTTAAGTACAAGAAGACAGACTCTTCTTACTGTCTATGCTTTGAACCTTTTCTCTGACACTAGTTATAGTTTCCGAAGCTTCACTTCAGTTTTACTGTATCCCTTGGACCTTCTTATTGACGATGAAACACAGAATTTGCATCGGAATTAAATACAAAATGCTCAATGTCGACTTAAGAACAAGAAAACTGACTCTTCTTATTGACTATGATGTAAACATTTCTTGTGAGACCAGTTTTAGATTCCGATGCTTCACTATATGTTTACTGTATCCCTGGGACCTTCTTATTAACGATGAAACACAGAAATTGCATCGGAATTAAATTCCAAAGGCACAATGACGATTTAACTACAAGAAGACTGACTCTTCCTACTGTCTAGGTTTTAACCATTCCTGTGACACTAGTTATAGATTCCGATGCTTCACTTCAGGTTTACTGTATCCCTCTGACCTTCTTATAGACGATGAGACACAGAAATTGCATCGGAATTAAATACAAAAGGCACAATGCCGACTTAAGTACAAGAAGACTGACTCTTCCTACTGTCTATGTTTGAACCATTCCTGTGACACTAGTTATAGATTCCGATGCTTCACTCCAGGTTTACGGTATCCCTCTGACCTTCTTTTTGACGACTAAACACAGAAATTGCATCGGAATTAAATAGAAAAGGCACAATGCCGACGAAAGTACAAGAAGACTGACTCTTTCTACTGTCTATGTTATGAACCATTCCTGTGACACTAGTTATAGATTCCGATGCATCACTTCAGGTTTACTGTATCCCTTGGACCTTCTTATTGACGATGAAACACAGAAATTCCATCGGAATTTAGTACAAAAGGCACAATGCCGACTTAAGTTCAAGAAGACTGACTCTTCTTACTGTCTATGTTTTGAACCTTTTCTGTGACATTAGTTATAGATTCCAATGCTTCACTTCAGGTTTACTGTATCCCTTGGACCTTCTTATTGACGACGAAATACAGAAATGGCATCGGAATTAAATACAAAATGCACATTGCCGACTTAAGTACAAGAAGACTGACTCTTCATACTGTCTATGTTTTGAGCAAATCCTCTGACACTAGTTTTAGATTCCGATGCTTCACTTCAGGATTACTGTATCCCTTGGACCTTCTAATCGACGATGAAACACAGAAATTGCATCGGAATTAAATACAAAAGGCACAATGCCGACTTAAGTAGAATAAGACTGACTCTTCTTACTGTCTAAGCTGTGAACCATTCCTGTGACACTACTTGTAGATTCCGATGCTTCACTTCAGGTTTACTGTATCCTACTGACCTTCTCATTGACGTTGAAACACATAAATTGCATAGGAATTAAATTCAAAAGGCACAATGCCGACTCAAATTCAAGATGACTGGCTCTTCTTACTCTCTATGTTTTGAACATTTCCTGTAAGACCGGTTTTAGATTCCGATGCTTCGCTTCAGGTTTACTGTATCCCTTGGACCTTCTTAGTGACGACGAAACACAGAAATTGCATCGGAATTAAATAGAAAAGGCACTATGCCGCCTTAAGTACAAGAAGACTGACTCTTCTTACTGACTATGATTTGAACATTTCCTGTGGGACCAGTTTTAGATTCCGATGCTTCACTATAAGTTTACTGTATCCCTTGGACCTTCTTAATGACGATGAAACACAGAAATTGCATCGGGATTAAATACAAAAGGCACAATGCCGACTTAAGTACAAGAAGACTGACTCTTCTTACTGTCTATGCTGTGAACCATTCCTGTGACACTACTTATAGATTCCGATGCTTCACTTCAGGTTTACTGTATCCTTCTGACCTTCTCATTGACGTTGAAACACAGAAATTGCATAGGAATTAAATTCAAAAGGCACAATGCCGACTCAAATTCAAGATGACTGGCTCTTCTTACTCTCTATGTTTTGAACATTTCCTGTAAGACCGGTTTTAGATTCTGATGCTTCACTTCAGGTTTACTGTATCCCTTGGACCGTCTTATTGACGACGAAACACAAAAATTGCATCGGAATTAAATTCAAAAGGCACAATGCCGATTTAAGTACAAGAAGACTGACTCTTCCTACTGTCTAGGTTTTAACCATTCCTGTGACACTAGTTATAGATTCCGATGCTTCACTCCAGGTTTACGGTATCCCTCTGACCTACTTTTTGACGACTAAACACAGAAATTGCATCGGAATTAAATAGAAAAGGCACAATGCCGACATAAGTACAAGAAGACTGACTCTTCCTACTGTCTATGCTTTGAACCATTCCTGCGACACTAGTTATAGATTCCGATGCTTCACATCCAGTTTACTGTATGCCTCTGACCTTCTTATTGTCGATGAAACACAGATATTGCATCGGAATTAAATACAAAAGGCACAATGCCGACTTAAGTACAAGAAGACAGACTCTTCTTAGTGTCTATGCTTTGAACCTTTTCTCTGACACTAGTTATAGATTCCGATGCATCACTTCAGGTTTACTGTATCCCTTGGACATTCTTATTGACGACGAAACACAGAAATTGCATCGGAATTAAATAGAAAAGGCACAATGCCGACTTACGTACAAGAAGACTGACTCTTCCTAGTGTCTATGTTTTGAACCATTCCTGTGACACTAGTTATAGATTCCGATGCTTCACTTCAGGTTTACTGTATCCCTCTGACATTCTTATTGACGATGAAACACACAAATTGCATCGGACTAAAATAGAAAAGGCACAATGAGGACTTAAGTACAAGAAGACTGACTCTTCTTACAGTCTATGATTTGAACCATTCCTGTAACACTAGTTATAGATTCCGAAGCTTCACTTTAGGTTTACTCTATCCCTCAGACCTTCTTATTGACGATGAGACACAGAAATTGCATCGGAATTAAATACAAAAGGCACAATGCCGACTCAAATACAAGATGACTGGCTCTTCTTACTCTCTACGTTTTGAATCTCTCCTGTGAGACCGGTTTTAGATTCCGAGGCTTCACTTCAGGTTTACTGTATCCCTTGGACCTGTCTTATTGACGACGAAACAAAAAAATTGCATCGGAATTAAATAGAAAAGGCACAATGCCGACTTAAGTACAAGAAGACTGACTCTTCCTATTGTCTATGTTTTGAACCATTCCTGTGACACTAGTTATTGATTCCGATGCATCACTTCAGGTTTACTGTATCCCTTGGACCTTCTTATTGACGATGAAACACAGAAATTGCATCGGAATTAAATACAAGAGGCACAATGCCGACTTAAGTACAAGAAGACTGACTCTTCTTACTGTCTATGATTTGAACATTACCTGTGAGACCAGTTTTAGATTCCTATGCTTCACTATATGTTTAGTGTATCCCTTGGACCTTCTTATTGACGATGAATCACAGAAATTGCATCGGAATTAAATACAAAAGGCACAATGCCGATTCAAATACAAGATCACTGGCTCTTCTTGCTCTCCACATTTTGAACATTTCCTGTGAGACCGGTTTTAGATTCCGAGGCTTCACTTCAGGTTTACTGTATCCCTTGGACATTCTTATTGACGACGAAACACAGAAATTGCATCGGAATTAAATAGAAAAGGCACAAAGCCGACTTAAGTATAAGAAGACTGACTCTTCTTACTGACTATGATTTGAACATTTGCTGTGAGACCAGTTTTAGATTCCGATGCTTCACTATATGTTTAGTGTATCCCTAGGACCTTCTTATTGACGATGAAACGCAGAAATTGCATCGGAATTAAATACAAAAGGCACAATGCCGACTTAAGTACAAGAAGACTGACTCTTCCTACTGTCTATGTTTTGAACCATTCCTGTGACACCAGTTAGAGATTCCGATGCATCACTTCAGGTTTACTGTATCCCTTGGACCTTCTTATTGACGATGAAACACAGGAATTGCATCGGAATTAAATACAAAAGGCACAATGCCGACTTAAGTACAAGAAGACTGACTCTTCTTGCTGTGAATGCTTTGAACCATTCCTGTGACACTAGTTATAGATTCCGATGCTTCACTTCAGGTTTACTGTATCCCTCTGACCTTCTTGTTGACGACGAAACACAGAAATTGCATCGGAATAACATAGAAAAGGCACTATGCCGACTTAAGTACAAGAAGACTGACTCTTCCTAGTGTCTATGTTTTGAACCATTCCTGTGACTCTAGTTATAGATTCCGATGCTTCACTTCAGGTTTACTGTATCCCTCTGACCTTCTTATTGACGAAAAAACACAGAAATTGCATCGGAATCAAATACAAAAGGCACAATGCCGACTTAAGTACAAGAAGACTGACTCTTCTTATTGTCTATGTTTTGAACCTTTTCTGTGACATTAGTTATAGATTCCGATGCTTCACTTCAGGTTTACTGTATCCCTTGGACCTTCTTATTGACGACGAAATACAGAAATTGCATCGGAATTAAATAGAAAATGCACAATGCCGACTTAAGTACAAGAAGACTGACTCTTCTTACTGTCTATGTTTTGAGCAATTCCTGTGACACTAGTTATAGATTCCGATGCTTCACTTCAGGATTACTGTATCCCTTGGACCTTCTAATCGACGATGAAACACAGAAATTGCATCGGAATTAAATACAAAAGGCACAATGCCGACTTAAGTACAAGATGACTGGCTCTTCTTACTCTCTATGTTTTGAACATTTCCTGTAAGACCGGTTTTAGATTCTGATGCTTCACTTCAGGTTTACTGTATCCCTTTGGACCTTCTTATTGACGACGAAACACAGAAATTGCATCGGAATTAAATAGGAAAGGCACTATGCCGACTTGAGTACAAGAAGACTGACTCTTCTTACTGACTATGATTTGAACATTTCCTGTGAGACCAGTTTTAGATTCCGATGCTTCACTATAAGTTTACTGTATCCCTTGGATCTTCTTAATGAAGATGAAACACAGAAATTGCATCGGGATTAAATACAAAAGGCACAATGCCGACTTAAGTACAAGAAGACTGACTCTTCTTACTGTCTATGTTTTGAACCATTCCTGTGACACTAGTTATAGATTCCGGTGCTTCACTTCCGGTTTACTGTATCCCTTGGACCTTCTTATTGACGATGAAACACAGAAATTGCATCGGAATTAAATAGAAAAGGCACAATGCCGACTTAAGTACAAGAAGACTGACTCTTCTTGCTGTGTATGTTTTGAACCATTCCTGTGACACTAGTTATAGATTCCGAAGCTTCACTTCAGGTTTACTGTATCCCTCTGACATTCCTATTGACGACAAAATACAGAAATTGCATCGGAATTAAATAGAAAATGCACAATGCCGACTTAAGTACAAGAAGACTGACTCACCCTTGTGTCTATGTTTGGAACCATTCCTGTGACACTACTTATAGATTCCGATGCTTCACTTCAGGTTTACTGTATCCCTCTGATAATCTTATTGACGATGAAACACAGAAATTGCATCGGAATAAAATAGAAAAGGCACAATGCCGACTTAAGAACAAGAAGACTGACTCTACCTACTATCTATGTTTGAACCATTCCTGTGACACTAGTTATAGATTCCGATGCATCACTTCAGGTTTACTGTATCCCTTGGACCTTCTTATTGACGACGAAAAACAGAAATTGCATCCGAATTAAACAGAAAATGCACAATACTGACTTATGTACAAGAAGACTGACTCACCCTTGTGTCTATGTTTGGAACCATTCCTGTGACACTACTTATAGATTCCGATGCTTCACTTCAGGTTTATTGTATCCCTCTGATACTCTTATTGACGATGAAACACAGAAATTGCATCGGAATAAAATAGAAAAAGCACAATGCCGATTTTAGTGCATGATGACTGACTCTTCTTAATGTCTATGTTTTGAACCATTCCTGAAAGACTAGTTATAGATTCCGATGCTTCACTTCAGGTTTACTGTATCCCTCTGACCTTCCTATTGACGATGAAACACAGTAATTGCATCGGAATTATATACAAAAGGCAAAATGCCGACTTAAGTAGAAGAAGACTGACTCTTCTTAGTATCTATGTTTTGAACCTTTCCTGTGACACTAGATATAGATTCCGATGCTTCACTTCAGGTTCACTGTGTCCCTTGGACCTTCTTATTGACGACGAAACACTGAAATTGCATCGGAATTAAATAGAAAAGGCACAATGCCGACTTAAGTACAAGAAGACTGACTCTTCCTACTGTCTATGTTTGAACCATTCCCGTGACACTAGTTTTAGATTCCAATGCTTCACTTCAGGTTTACGGTATCCCTCTTACCTTCCTATTGACGATGAAACACAGTAATTGCATCGGAATTATATACAAAAGGCACAATGCCGACTTAAGTAGAAGAAGACTGACTCTACTTAGTATCTATGTTTTGAACCTTTCCTGTGACACTAGATATAGATTCCGATGCTTCACTTCAGGTTCACTGTATCCCTTGGACCATCTTATTGACGATGAAACACAGAATTTGCATCGGAATTAAATACTAAAAGGCACAATGCCGACTTAAGTACAAGAAGACTGACTCTACTTACTGTCTATGTTTTGAGCAATTCCTGTGACACTAGTTATAGATTCCGATGCTTCACTTCCGGATTACTGTAACCCATGGACCTTCTTATCGACGATGAAACACAGAAATTGCATCGGAATTAAGTACAAAAGGCACAATGCCGACCTAAGTACAAGAAGACTGACTCTTCTTGCTGTGTATGCTTTGAACCATTCCTGTGACACTAGTTATAGGTTCCGATGCTTCACTTCTGGTTTACTGTATCCCTCTGACCTTCTTATTGACGACGAAACACAGAAATTGCATCGGAATTAAATAGAAAAGGCACAATGCCGACTTAAGAACAAGAAGACTGACTCTACCTACTATCTATGTTTGAACCATTCCTGTGACACTAGTTATAGATTCCGATGCATCACTTCAGGTTTACTGTATCCCTTGGACCTTCTTATTGACGATGAAACACTGAAATTGCATCGGAAAAAAACACAAAAGGCACAATGGCGACGTAAGTACAAGAAGGCTGACTGTTCTTGCTGTGTATGTTTGAACCATTCCTGTGACACTAGTTATAGATTCCGATGCATCACTTCAGGATTACTGTATCCCTTGGACCTTCTAATCGACGATGAAACACAGAAATTGCATCGGAATTAAATACAAAAGGCACAATGCCGACATAAGTACAAGAAGACTGACTCTTCTTACTGTCTATGCTGTGAACCATTCCTGTGACACTACTTATAGATTCCGATGCTTCTCTTCAGTTTTACTGTATCCTTCTGACCTTCTCATTGACGTTGAAACACAGATATTGCATAGGAATTAAATTCAAAAGGCACAATGCCGCCTCAAATTCAAGATGACTGGCTCTTCTTACTCTCTATGTTTTGAACATTTCCTGTAAGACCGGTTTTAGATTCCGATGCTGACTTCAGGTTTACTGTATCCCTTGGACCTTCTTATTGACGACGAAACACAGAAATTGCATCGGAATTAAATAGAAAAGGCACTATGCCGACTTAGGTACAAGAGGACTGACTCTTCTTACTGACTATGATTTGAACATTACCTGTGAGACCAGTTTCAGATTCCGATGCTTCACTATAAGTTTACTGTATCCCTTGGACCTTCTTAATGACGATGAAACACAGAAATTTCATCGGGATGAAATACAAAAGGCACAATGCCGACTTAAGTACAAGAAGACTGACTCTTCTTGCTGTGTATGTTTTGAACCAATCCTGTGACACTAGTTATAGATTCCGATGCTTCACTTCAGGTTTACTGTATCCCTTGGACCTTCTTATTGACGACGAAAAACAGAAATTGCATCCGAATTAAACAGAAAATGCACAATACCGACTTAAGTACAAGAAGACTGACTCACCCTTGTGTCTATGTTTGGAACCATTCCTGTGACACTACTTATAGATTCCGATGCTTCACTTCAGGTTTATTGTATCCCTCTGATACTCCTATTGACGATGAAACACAGAAATTGCATCGGAATAAAATAGAAAAGGCACAATGCCGATTTTAGTGCATGATGACTGACTCTTCTTAATGTCTATGTTTTGAACCATTCCTGAAAGACTAGTTATAGATTCCGATGCTTCACTTCAGGTTTACTGTATCCCTCTGACCTTCCTATTGACGATGAAACACAGTAATTGCATCGGAATTATATACAAAAGGCACAATGCCGACTTAAGTAGAAGAAGACTGACTCTTCTTAGTATCTATGTTTTGAACCTTTCCTGTGACACTAGATATAGATTCCGATGCTTCACTTCAGGTTCACTGTGTCCCTTGGACCTTCTTATTGACGACGAAACACTGAAATTGCATCGGAATTAAATAGAAAAGGCACAATGCCGACTTAAGTACAAGAAGACTGACTCTTCCTACTGTCTATGTTTTGAACCATTCCCGTGACACTAGTTTTAGATTCCAATGCTTCACTTCAGGTTTACTGCATCCCTTGGACCTTCTTTTTGACGGCGAATCGCAGAATTTGCATCAGAATGAAATAGGAAAGGCACAATGATTACTTAAGTACAAGAAGACTGACTCTTCCTATTGTCTAATTTTTGAACCATTCCTGTGACACTAGTTATAGATTCCGATGCTTCACTTCAAGTTCACTGTATCCCTCTGAACTTCTTATTGACGATGAAACCCAGAAAATGCATCGGAATTAAATAGAAAAGACAGAATGCCGACTTAAGTTCATGAAGACTGACTCTTCTTACTGACTATGTTTTGAACCATTCCTGTGACACTATTTATAGATTCCGATGCTTCACTTCAGGTTTTCTGTATCCCTTGGACCTTCTTATCGACGATGAAACACAGAAATTGCGTCGGAATTAAATACAAAAGGCACAATGCCGACCTAAGTACAAGAAGACTGACTCTTCTTGCTGTGTATGCTTTGAACCATTCCTGTGACACTAGTTATAGGTTCGGATGCTTCACTTCAGGTTTACTGGATCCCTCTGACCTTCTTATTGACGACGAAACACAGAAATTGCATCGGAATTAAATAGAAAAGGCACAATGCCGACTTAAGAACAAGAAGACTGACTCTTCCTACTGTCTATGTTTGAACCATTCCTGTGACACTAGTTATAGATTCCGATGCATCACTTCAGCTTTACTGTATCCCTGGGACCTTCGTATTGACGATGAAACACAGAAATTGCATCGGAATTAAATACAAAAGGCGCAATGCCGACTTAAGTGCAGGAAGACTGACTCTTCTTACTGGTTATGTTTTGAACCATTCCTGTGACACTAGTTATAGATTCCGGTGCTTCACTTCAGCTTTACTGTATCCCTTGTACCTTCTTATTGACGAAGAAACACAGAAATTGCATCGGAATTAAATGCAAAATGGGCAATGCCGACTTCAGTACAAGAAGACTGACTCTTCCTACTGCCTATGTTTTGAACCATTCCTGTGACACTAGTTATAGATTCCGATGCATCACTTCCGGTTTACTGTATCCCTTGGACCTTCTTATTGACGATGAAACACAGAGATTGCATCGTAATTAAATAGAAAAGGCACAATGCCGACTTAACTACAAGAAGACTGACTCTTCCTACTGTCTATGCTTTGAACCATTCCTGTGACACTAGTTATAGATTCCGATGCTTCACTTCAGGTTTACTGTATGCCTCTGACCTTCTTATTGACGATGAAACACAGATATTGCATCGGAATTAAATACCAAAGGCACAAAGCCGACTTAAGTACAAGAAGACAGACTCTTCTTAGTGTCTATGCTTTGAACCTTTTCTCTGACACTAGTTATAGATTCCGATGCTTCTCTTCAGTTTTACTGTATCCTTCTGACCTTCTCATTGACGTTGAAACACAGAAATTGCATAGGAATTAAATTCAAAAGGCACAATGCCGCCTCAAATTCAAGATGACTGGCTCTTCTTACTCTCTATGTTTTGAACATTTCCTGTAAGACCGGTTTTAGATTCCGATGCTTACTTCAGGTTTACTGTATCCCTTGGACCTTCTTATTGACGACGAAACACAGAAATTGCATCGGAATTAAATAGAAAAGGCACTATGCCGACTTAAGTACAAGAGGACTGACTCTTCTTACTGACTATGATTTGAACATTACCTGTGAGACCAGTTTCAGATTCCGATGCTTCACTATAAGTTTACTGTATCCCTTGGACCTTCTTAATGACGATGAAACACAGAAATTGCATCGGGATGAAATACAAAAGGCACAATGCCGACTTAAGTACAAGAAGACTGACTCTTCTTGCTGTGTATGTTTTGAACCAATCCTGTGACACTAGTTATAGATTCCGATGCTTCACTTCAGGTTTACTGTATCCCTTGGACCTTCTTATTGACGACGAAAAACAGAAATTGCATCCGAATTAAACAGAAAATGCACAATACTGACTTATGTACAAGAAGACTGACTCACCCTTGTGTCTATGTTTGGAACCATTCCTGTGACACTACTTATAGATTCCGATGCTTCACTTCAGGTTTATTGTATCCCTCTGATACTCTTATTGACGATGAAACACAGAAATTGCATCGGAATAAAATAGAAAAAGCACAATGCCGATTTTAGTGCATGATGACTGACTCTTCTTAATGTCTATGTTTTGAACCATTCTTGAATGACTAGTTATAGATTCCGATGCTTCACTTCAGGTTTACTGTATCCCTCTGACCTTCCTATTGACGATGAAACACAGTAATTGCATCGGAATTATATACAAAAGGCACAATGCCGACTTAAGTAGAAGAAGACTGACTCTTCTTAGTATCTATGTTTTGAACCTTTCCTGTGACACTAGATATAGATTCCGATGCTTCACTTCAGGTTCACTGTGTCCCTTGGACCTTCTTATTGACGACGAAACACTGAAATTGCATCGGAATTAAATAGAAAAGGCACAATGCCGACTTAAGTACAAGAAGACTGACTCTTCCTACTGTCTATGTTTTGAACCATTCCCGTGACACTAGTTTTAGATTCCAATGCTTCACTTCAGGTTTACTGCATCCCTTGGACCTTCTTTTTGACGGCGAATCGCAGAATTTGCATCAGAATGAAATAGGAAATGCACAATGATTACTTAAGTACAAGAAGACTGACTCTTCCTATTGTCTAATTTTTGAACCATTCCTGTGACACTAGTTATAGATTCCGATGCTTCACTTCAAGTTCACTGTATCCCTCTGAACTTCTTATTGACGATGAAACCCAGAAAATGCATCGGAATAAAATAGAAAAGACAGAATGCCGACTTAAGTTCATGAAGACTGACTCTTCTTACTGACTATGTTTTGAACCATTCCTGTGACACTATTTATAGATTCCGATGCTTCACTTCAGGTTTTCTGTATCCCTTGGACCTTCTTATCGACGATGAAACACAGAAATTGCGTCGGAATTAAACACAAAAGGCACAATGCCGACCTAAGTACAAGAAGACTGACTCTTCTTGCTGTGTATGCTTTGAACCATTCCTGTGACACTAGTTATAGGTTCGGATGCTTCACTTCAGGTTTACTGGATCCCTCTGACCTTCTTATTGACGACGAAACACAGAAATTGCATCGGAATTAAATAGAAAAGGCACAATGCCGACTTGAGAACAAGAAGACTGACTCTTCCTACTGTCTATGTTTGAACCATTCCTGTGACACTAGTTATAGATTCCGATGCATCACTTCAGCTTTACTGTATCCCTGGGACCTTCGTATTGACGATGAAACACAGAAATTGCATCGGAATTAAATACAAAAGGCACAATGCCGACTTAAGTGCAGGAAGACTGACTCTTCTTACTGGTTATGTTTTGAACCATTCCTGTGACACTAGTTATAGATTCCGGTGCTTCACTTCAGCTTTACTGTATCCCTTGGACCTTCTTATTGACGAAGAAACACAGAAATTGCATCGGAATTAAATGCAAAATGGGCAATGCCGACTTCAGTACAAGAAGACTGACTCTTCCTACTGCCTATGTTTTGAACCAATCCTGTGACACTAGTTATAGATTCCGATGCATCACTTCCGGTTTACTGTATCCCTTGGACCTTCTTATTGACGATGAAACACAGAAATTGCATCGGTATTAAATAGAAAAGGCACAATGCCGACTTAACTACAAGAAGACTGACTCTTCCTACTGTCTATGCTTTGAACCATTCCTGTGACACTAGTTATAGATTCCGATGCTTCACTTCAGGTTTACTGTATGCCTCTGACCTTCTTATTGACGATGAAACACAGATATTGCATCGGAATTAAATACCAAAGGCACAATGCCGACTTAAGTACAAGAAGACAGACTCTTCTTAGTGTCTATGCTTTGAACCTTTTCTCTGACACTAGTTATAGATTCCGATGCTTGACTTCAGGTTTACTGTATCCCTTGGACATTCTTATTGAAGACGAAACACAGAAATTGCATCGGAATTAAATAGAAAAGGCACAATGCCGACTTAAGTACAAGAAGACTGACTCTTCTTACTGTCTATGTTTTGAACCATTCCTGTGATACTAGTTATAGATTCCGATGCTTCACTTCAGGTTTACTGTATCCCTTGGACCTTAGTATTGACGATGAAACACAGAAATTGCATCGGAATTTATTACAAAAGGTGCAATGCCGACTTAAGTACAAGAAGACTGACTCTCCTTACTGTCTATGATTTGAACATTTCCTGTGAGACCAGTTTTAGATTCCGATGCTTCACTATATGTTTAGTGTATCCCTTGGACCTTCTTATTGACGATTAAACACAGAAATTGCATCGGAATTAATTAGAAAAGGCACAGAGCCGACTTAAGTACAAGAGGACTGACTCTTCTTGCTGTGTATGCTTTGAACCATTCCTGTGACACTAGTTATAGATTCCGATGCTTCACTTCAGGATTACTGTATCCCTTGGACCTTCTAATCGACGATGAAACACAGAAATTGCATCGGAATTAAATACAAAAGGCACAATGCCGACTTAAGTACAAGAAGACTGACTCTTCTTACTGTCTATGCTGTGAACCATTCCTGTGACACTACTTATAGATTCCGATGCTTCACTTCAGGTTTACTGTATCCTTCTGACCTTCTCATTGACGTTGAAACACAGAAATTGCATAGGAATTAAATTCAAAAGGCACAATGCAGACTCAAATTCAAGATGACTGGCTCTTCTTACTCTCTATGTTATGAACATTTCCTGTAAGACCGGTTTTAGATTCTGATGCTTCACTTCAGGTTTACTGTATCCCTTGGACCTTCTTATTGACGACGAAACACAGAAATTGCATCGGAATTAATTAGAAAAGGCACTATGCCGACTTGAGTACAAGAAGACTGACTCTTCTTACTGACTATGATTTGAACATTTCCTGTGAGACCAGTTTTAGATTCCGATGCTTCACTATAAGTTTACTGTATCCCTTGGATCTTCTTAATGACGATGAAACACAGAAATTGCATCGGGATTAAATAGAAAAGGCACTATGCCGACTTAAGTACAAGAAGACTGACTCTTCTTACTGTCTATGTTTTGAACCATTCCTGTGACACTAGTTATAGATTCCGGTGCTTCACTTCCGGTTAACTGTATCCCTTGGACCTTCTTATTGACGATGAAACACAGAAATTGCATCGGAATTAAATAGAAAAGACACAATGCCGACTTAAGTACAAGAAGACTGGCTCTTCCTACTGTCTATGCTTTGAACCATTCCTTGACACTAGTTATAGTTCCCGATGCTTTACTTCAGGTTTACTGTATCCCTCTGACCTTCTTAATGACGATGAGACACAGAAATTGCATCGGAATTAAGTACAAAAGGCACAATGCCGACTTAGGTAGAAGAAGACTGACTTTTCTTAATGTCTATGTTTTGAACCTTTCCTGTGACACTAGTTATAGATTCCAATGCTTCACTTCAGGTTTACTGTATCCCTTGGACCTTCTTATTGACGACGAAAAACAGAAATTGCATCCGAATTTATCAGAAAATGCACAATACCGACTTAAGTACAAGAAGACTGACTCACCCTTGTGTCTATGTTTGGAACCATTCCTGTGACACTACTTATAGATTCCGATGCTTCACTTCAGGTTTACTGTATCCCTCTGATAATCTTATTGACGATGAAACACAGAAATTGAATCGGAATAAAATAGAAAAGGCACAATGCGGATTTTAGTGCATGATGACTGACTCTTCTTAATGTCTATGTTCTGAACCATTCATGTAAGACTAGTTATAGATTCCGATGCTTCACTTCAGGTTTACGGTATCCCTCTTACCTTCCTATTGACGATGAAACACAGTAATTGCATCGGAATTATATACAAAAGGCACAATGCCGACTTAAGTAGAAGAAGACTGACTCTACTTAGTATCTATGTTTTGAACCTTTCCTGTGACACTAGATATAGATTCCGATGCTTCACTTCAGGTTCACTGTATCCCTTGGACCATCTTATTGACGATGAAACACAGAATTTGCATCGGAATTAAATACTAAAAGGCACAATGCCGACTTAAGTACAAGAAGACTGACTCTACTTACTGTCTATGTTTTGAGCAATTCCTGTGACACTAGTTATAGATTCCGATGCTTCACTTCCGGATTACTGTAACCCATGGACCTTCTTATCGACGATGAAACACAGAAATTGCATCGGAATTAAATACAAAAGGCACAATGCCGACCTAAGTACAAGAAGACTGACTCTTCTTGCTGTGTATGCTTTGAACCATTCCTGTGACACTAGTTATAGGTTCCGATGCTTCACTTCTGGTTTACTGTATCCCTCTGACCTTCTTATTGACGACGAAACACAGAAATTGCATCGGAATTAAATAGAAAAGGCACAATGCCGACTTAAGAACAATAAGACTGACTCTACCTACTATCTATGTTTGAACCATTCCTGTGACACTAGTTATAGATTCCGATGCATCACTTCAGGTTTACTGTATCCCTTGGACCTTCTTATTGACGATGAAACACAGAAATTGCATCGGAAAAAAATACAAAAGGCACAATGGCGACTTAAGTACAAGAAGGCTGACTGTTCTTGCTGTGTATGTTTGAACCATTCCTGTGACACTAGTTATAGATTCCGATGCATCACTTCAGGATTACTGTATCCCTTGGACCTTCTAATCGACGATGAAACACAGAAATTGCATCGGAATTAAATACAAAAGGCACAATGCCGACTTAAGTACAAGAAGACTGACTCTTCTTACTGTCTATGCTGTGAACCATTCCTGTGACACTACTTATAGATTCCGATGCTTCGCTTCAGTTTTACTGTATCCTTCTGACCTTCTCATTGACGTTGAAACACAGAAATTGCATAGGAATTAAATTCAAAAGGCACAATGCCGCCTCAAATTCAAGATGACTGGCTCTTCTTACTCTCTATGTTTTGAACATTTCCTGTAAGACCGGTTTTAGATTCCGATGCTTACTTCAGGTTTACTGTATCCCTTGGACCTTCTTATTGACGACGAAACACAGAAATTGCATCGGAATTAAATAGAAAAGGCACTATGCCGACTTAAGTACAAGAGGACTGACTCTTCTTACTGACTATGATTTGAACATTACCTGTGAGACCAGTTTCAGATTCCGATGCTTCACTATAAGTTTACTGTATCCCTTGGACCTTCATAATGACGATGAAACACAGAAATTGCATCGGGATGAAATACAAAAGGCACAATGCCGACTTAAGTACAAGAAGACAGACTCTTCTTGCTGTGTATGTTTTGAACCAATCCTGTGACACTAGTTATAGATTCCGATGCTTCACTTCAGGTTTACTGTATCCCTTGGACCTTCTTATTGACGACGAAAAACAGAAATTGCATCCGAATTAAACAGAAAATGCACAATACCGACTTAAGTACAAGAAGACTGACTCACCCTTGTGTCTATGTTTGGAACCATTCCTGTGACACTACTTATAGATTCCGATGCTTCACTTCAGGTTTATTGTATCCCTCTGATACTCTTATTGACGATGAAACACAGAAATTGCATCGGAATAAAATAGAAAAAGCACAATGCCGATTTTAGTGCATGATGACTGACTCTTCTTAATGTCTATGTTTTGAACCATTCCTGAAAGACTAGTTATAGATTCCGATGCTTCACTTCAGGTTTACTGTATCCCTCTGACCTTCCTATTGACGATGAAACACAGTAATTGCATCGGAATTATATACAAAAGGCACAATGCCGACTTAAGTAGAAGAAGACTGACTCTTCTTAGTATCTATGTTTTGAACCTTTCCTGTGACACTAGATATAGATTCCGATGCTTCACTTCAGGTTCACTGTGTCCCTTGGACCTTCTTATTGACGACGAAACACTGAAATTGCATCGGAATTAAATAGAAAAGTCACAATGCCGACTTAAGTACAAGAAGACTGACTCTTCCTACTGTCTATGTTTTGAACCATTCCCGTGACACTAGTTTTAGATTCCAATGCTTCACTTCAGGTTTACTGCATCCCTTGGACCTTCTTTTTGACGGCGAATCGCAGAATTTGCATCAGAATGAAATAGGAAAGGCACAATGATTACTTAAGTACAAGAAGACTGACTCTTCCTATTGTCTAATTTTTGAACCATTCCTGTGACACTAGTTATAGATTCCGATGCTTCACTTCAAGTTCACTGTATCCCTCTGAACTTCTTATTGACGATGAAACCCAGAAAATGCATCGGAATTAAATAGAAAAGACAGAATGCCGACTTAAGTTCATGAAGACTGACTCTTCTTACTGACTATGTTTTGAACCATTCCTGTGACACTATTTATAGATTCCGATGCTTCACTTCAGGTTTTCTGTATCCCTTGGACCTTCTTATCGACGATGAAACACAGAAATTGCGTCGGAATTAAACACAAAAGGCACAATGCCGACCTAAGTACAAGAAGACTGACTCTTCTTGCTGTGTATGCTTTGAACCATTCCTGTGACACTAGTTATAGGTTCGGATGCTTCACTTCAGGTTTACTGGATCCCTCTGACCTTCTTATTGACGACGAAACACAGAAATTGCATCGGAATTAAATAGAAAAGGCACAATGCCGACTTAAGAACAAGAAGACTGACTCTTCCTACTGTCTATGTTTGAACCATTCCTGTGACACTAGTTATAGATTCCGATGCATCACTTCAGCTTTACTGTATCCCTGGGACCTTCGTATTGACGATGAAACACAGAAATTGCATCGGAATTAAATACAAAAGGCACAATGCCGACTTAAGTGCAGGAAGACTGACTCTTCTTACTGGTTATGTTTTGAACCATTCCTGTGACACTAGTTATAGATTCCGGTGCTTCACTTCAGCTTTACTGTATCCCTTGGACCTTCTTATTGACGAAGAAACACAGAAATTGCATCGGAATTAAATGCAAAATGGGCAATGCCGACTTCAGTACAAGAAGACTGACTCTTCCTACTGCCTATGTTTTGAACCATTAATGTGACACTAGTTATAGATTCCGATGCATCACTTCCGGTTTACTGTATCCCTTGGACCTTCTTATTGACGATGAAACACAGAAATTGCATCGGAATTAAATAGTAAAGGCACAATGCCGACTTAACTACAAGAAGACTGACTCTTCCTACTGTCTATGCTTTGAACCATTCCTGTGACACTAGTTATAGATTCCGATGCTTCACTTCAGGTTTACTGTATGCCTCTGACCTTCTTATTGACGATGAAACACAGACATTGCATCGGAATTAAATACCAAAGGCACAATGCCGACTTAAGTTCAAGAAGACAGACTCTTCTTAGTGTCTATGCTTTGAACCTTTTCTCTGACACTAGTTATAGATTCCGATGCTTGACTTCAGGTTTACTGTATCCCTTGGACATTCTTATTCAACGACGAAACACAGAAATTGCATCGGAGTTAAATAGAAAAGGCACAATGCCGACTTAAGTACAAGAAGTCTGACTCTTCTTACTGTCTATGTTTTGAACCATTCCTGTGATACTAGTTATAGATTCCGATGCTTCACTTCAGGTTTACTGTATCCCTTGGACCTTAGTATTGACGATGAAACACAGAAATTGCATCGGAATTAATTACAAAAGGTGCAATGCCGACTTAAGTACAAGAAGACTGACTCTCCTTACTGTCTATGATTTGAACATTTCCTGTGAGACCAGTTTTAGATTCCGATGCTTCACTATATGTTTAGTGTATCCCTTGGACCTTCTTATTGACGATTAAACACAGAAATTGCATCGGAATTAAATAGAAAAGGCACAGTGCCGACTTAAGTACAAGAGGACTGACTCTTCTTGCTGTGTATGCTTTGAACCATTCCTGTGACACTAGTTATAGATTCCGATGCTTCACTTCAGGATTACTGTATCCCTTGGACCATCTAATCGACGATGAAACACAGAAATTGCATCGGAATTAAATACAAAAGGCACAATGCCGACTTAAGTACAAGAAGACTGACTCTTCTTACTGTCTATGCTGTGAACCATTCCTGTGACACTACTTATAGATTCCGATGCTTCACTTCAGGTTTACTGTATCCTTCTGACCTTCTCATTGACGTTGAAACACAGAAATTGAATAGGAATTAAATTCAAAAGGCACAATGCAGACTCAAATTCAAGATGACTGGCTCTTCTTACTCTCTATGTTATGAACATTTCCTGTAAGACCGGTTTTAGATTCTGATGCTTCACTTCAGGTTTACTGTATCCCTTGGACCTTCTTATTGACGACGAAACACAGAAATTGCATCGGAATTAATTAGAAAAAGGCACTATGCCGACTTGAGTACAAGAAGACTGACTCTTCTTACTGACTATGATTTGAACATTTCCTGTGAGACCAGTTTTAGATTCCGATGCTTCACTATAAGTTTACTGTATCCCTTGGATCTTCTTAATGACGATGAAACACAGAAATTGCATCGGGATTAAATATAAAAGGCACAATGCCGACTTAAGTACAAGAAGACTGACTCTTCTTACTGTCTACGTTTTGAACCATTCCTGTGACACTAGTTATAGATTCCGGTGCTTCACTTCCGGTTAACTGTATCCCTTGGACCTTCTTATTGACGATGAAACACAGAAATTGCATCGGAATTAAATAGAAAAGGCACAATGCCGACTTAAGTACAAGAAGACTGACTCTTCTTGCTGTGTATGTTTTGAACCATTCCTGTGACACTAGTTATAGATTCCGATGCTTCACTTCAGGTTTACTGTATCCCTCTGACATTCCTATTGACGACAAAATACAGATATTGCATCGGAATTAAATAGAAAATGCACAATGCCGACTTAAGTACAAGAAGACTGACTCTTCCTACTGTCTATGCTTTGAACCATTCCTTGACACTAGTTATAGTTCCCGATGCTTTACTTCAGGTTTACTGTATCCCTCTGACCTTCTTAATGACGATGAGACACAGAAATTGCATCGGAATTAAGTACAAAAGGCACAATGCCGACTTAGGTAGAAGAAGACTGACTTTTCTTAATGGCTATGTTTTGAACCTTTCCTGTGACACTAGTTATAGATTCCAATGCTTCACTTCAGGTTTACTGTATCCCTTGGACCTTCTTATTGACGACGAAAAATAGAAATTGCATCCGAATTTATCAGAAAATGCACAATACCGACTTAAGTACAAGAAGACTGACTCACCCTTGTGTCTATGTTTGGAACCATTCCTGTGACACTACTTATAGATTCCGATGCTTCACTTCAGGTTTACTGTATCCCTCTGATAATCTTATTGACGATGAAACACAGAAATTGCATCGGAATAAAATAGAAAAGGCACAATGCGGATTTTAGTGCATGATGACTGACTCTTCTTAATGTCTATGTTCTGAACCATTCATGTAAGACTAGTTATAGATTCCGATGCTTCACTTCAGGTTTACGGTATCCCTCTTACCTGCCTATTGACGATGAAACACAGTAATTGCATCGGAATTATATACAAAAGGCACAATGCCGACTTAAGTAGAAGAAGACTGACTCTACTTAGTATCTATGTTTTGAACCTTTCCTGTGACACTAGATATAGATTCCGATGCTTCACTTCAGGTTCACAGTATCCCTTGGACCATCTTATTGACGATGAAACACAGAATTTGCATCGGAATTAAATACTAAAAGGCACAATGCCGACTTAAGTACAAGAAGACTGACTCTGCTTACTGTCTATGTTTTGAGCAATTCCTGTGACACTAGTTATAGATTCCGATGCTTCACTTCCGGATTACTGTAACCCATGGACCTTCTTATCGACGATGAAACACAGAAATTGCATCGGAATTAAATACAAAAGGCACAATGCCGACCTAAGTACAAGAAGACTGACTCTTCTTGCTGTGTATGCTTTGAACCATTCCTGTGACACTAGTTATAGGTTCCGATGCTTCACTTCTGGTTTACTGTATCCCTCTGACCTTCTTATTGACGACGAAACACAGAAATTGCATCGGAATTAAATAGAAAAGGCACAATGCCGACTTAAGAACAAGAAGACTGACTCTACCTACTGTCTATGTTTGAACCATTCCTGTGACACTAGTTATAGATTCCGATGCATCACTTCAGGTTTACTGTATCCCTTGGACCTTCTTATTGACGATGAAACACAGAAATTGCATCGGAAAAAAATACAAAAGGCACAATGGCGACTTAAGTACAAGAAGGCTGACTGTTCTTGCTGTGTATGTTTGAACCATTCCTGTGACACTAGTTATAGATTCCGATGCATCACTTCAGGATTACTGTATCCCTTGGACCTTCTAATCGACGATGAAACACAGAAATTGAATCGGAATTACATACAAAAGGCACAATGCCGACTTAAGTACAAGAAGACTGACTCTTCTTACTGTCTATGCTGTGAACCATTCCTGTGACACTACTTATAGATTCCGATGCTTCTCTTCAGTTTTACTGTATCCTTCTGACCTTCTCATTGACGTTGAAACACAGAAATTGCATAGGAATTAAATTCAAAAGGCACAATGCCGCCTCAAATTCAAGATGACTCGCTCTTCTTACTCTCTATGTTATGAACATTTCCTGTAAGACCGGTTTTAGATTCCGATGCTTCCCTTCAGGTTTACTGTATCCCTTGGACCTTCTTATTGACGACGAAACACAGAAATTGCATCGGAATTAAATAGAAAAGGCACTATGCCGACTTAAGTACAAGAAGACTGACTCTTCTTACTGACTATGATTTGAACATTACCTGTGAGACCAGTTTCAGATTCCGATGCTTCACTATAAGTTTACTGTTTCCCTTGGACCTTCTTAATGACGATGAAACACAGAAATTGCATCGGGATGAAATACAAAAGGCACAATGCCGACTTAAGTACAAGAAGACTGACTCTTCTTACTGTCTATGTTTTGAACCATTCATGTGACACTAGTTATAGATTCCGGTGCTTCACTTCCGGTTAGCTGTATCCCTCTGACATTCCTATTGATGACAAAATATTGCATCGGAATTAAATAGAAAATGCACAATGCCGACTTAAGTACAAGAAGACTGACTCTTTCTACTGTCTATGCTTTGAACCATTCCTTGACACTAGTTATAGTTTCCGATGCTTGACTTCAGGTTTACTGTATCCCTCTGACCTTCTTATTGACGATGAAACACAGAAATTGCATCGGAATTAAGTACAAAAGGCACAATGCCGTCATAGGTAGAAGAAGACTGACTTTTCTTAATGTCTATGTTTTGAACCTTTCCTGTGACACTAGTTATAGATTCCGATGCTTCACTTCAGGTTTACTGTATCCCTTGGACCTTCTTATTGACGACGAAAAACAGAAATTGCATCCGAATTAAACAGAAAGTGCACAATACCGACTTAAGTACAAGAAGACTGACTCACCCTTGTGTCTATGTTTGGAACCATTCCTGTGACACTACTTATAGATTCCGATGCTTCACTTCAGGATTATTGTATCCCTCTGATACTCTTATTGACGATGAAACACAGAAATTGCATCGGAATAAAATAGAAAAGGCACAATGCCGATTTTAGTGCATGATGACTGACTCTTCTTAATGTCTATGTTTTGAACCATTCCTGAAAGACTAGTTATAGATTCCGATGCTTCACTTCAGGTTTACTGTATCCCTCTGACCTTCCTATTGACGATGAAACACAGTAATTGCATCGGAATTATATACAAAAGGCACAATGCCGACTTAAGTAGAAGAAGACTGACTCTTCTTAGTATCTATGTTTTGAACCTTTCCTGTGACACTAGATATAGATTCCGTTGCTTCACTTCAGGTTCACTGTGTCCCTTGGACCTTCTTATTGACGACGAAACACTGAAATTGCATCGGAATTAAATAGAAAAGGCACAATGCCGACTTAAGTACAAGAAGACTGACTCTTCCTACTGTCTATGTTTTGAACCATTCCCGTGACACTAGTTTTAGATTCCAATGCTTCACTTCAGGTTTACTGCATCCCTTGGACCTTCTTTTTGACGGCGAATCGCAGAATTTGCATCAGAATGAAATAGGAAAGGCACAATGATGACTTAAGTACAAGAAGACTGACTCTTCCTATTGTCTAATTTTTGAACCATTCCTGTGACACTAGTTATAGATTCCGATGCTTCACTTCAAGTTCACTGTATCCCTCTGAACTTCTTATTGACGATGAAACCCAGAAAATGCATCGGAATTAAATAGAAAAGACAGAATGCCGACTTAAGTTCATGAAGACTGACTCTTCTTACTGACTATGTTTTGAACCATTCCTGTGACACTATTTATAGATTCCGATGCTTCACTTCAGGTTGTCTGTATCCCTTGGACCTTCTTATCGACGATGAAACACAGAAATTGCGTCGGAATTAAATACAAAAGGCACAATGCCGACCTAAGTACAAGAAGACTGACTCTTCTTGCTGTGTAAGATTTGAACCATTCCTGTGACACTAGTTATAGGTTCGGATGCTTCACTTCAGGTTTACTGGATCCCTCTGACCATCTTATTGACGACGAAACACAGAAATTGCATCGGAATTAAATAGAAAAGGCACAATACCGACTTAAGAACAAGAAGACTGACTCTTCCTACTGTCTATGTTTGAACCATTCCTGTGACACTAGTTATAGATTCCGATGCATCACTTCAGGTTTACTGTATCCCTTGGACCTTCGTATTGACGATGAAACACAGAAATTGCATCGGAATTAAATACAAAAGGCACAATGCCGACTAAAATTGCAGGA
Source organism: Schistocerca serialis cubense (assembly GCF_023864345.2). Taxonomy (NCBI): domain Eukaryota; kingdom Metazoa; phylum Arthropoda; class Insecta; order Orthoptera; family Acrididae; genus Schistocerca; species Schistocerca serialis. Next base: position 30,391,098 of record NC_064647.1, read on the forward strand.
AGACTGACGCTTCTTACTGGTTATGTTTTGAACCATTCCTGTGACACTAGATATAGATTCCGGTGCTTCGCTTCAGCTTTACTGTATCCCTTGGACCTTCTTATTGACGAAGAAACACAGAAATTGCATCGGAATTAAATGCAAAATGGGCAATGCCGACTTCAGTACAAGAAGACTGACTCTTCCTACTGCCTATGATTTGAACCATTCCTGTGACACTAGTTATAGATTCCGATGCATCACTTCCGGTTTACTGTATCCCTTGGACTTTCTTATTGACGATGAAACACAGAAATTGCATCGGAATTAAATAGAAAAGGCACAATGCCGACTTAACTACAAGCAGACTGACTCTTCCTACTGTCTATGCTTTGAACCATTTATGTGACACTAGTTATAGATTCCGATGCTTCACTTTAGGTTTACTGTATGCCTCTGACCTTCTTATTGACGATGAAACACAGATATTGCATCGGAATTAAATACCAAAGGCACAATGCCGACTTAAGTACAAGAAGACAGACTCTTCTTAGTGTCTATGCTTTGAACCTTTTCTCTGACACTAGTTATTGATTCCGATGCTTCACTTCAGGTTTACTGTATCCCTTGGACATTCTTATTGACGACGAAACACAGAAATTGCATCGGAATTAAATAGAAAAGGCACAATGCCGACTTAAGTACAAGAAGACTGACTCTTCCTAGTGTCTATGTTTTGAACCATTCCTGTGACGCTAGTTATAGATTCCGATGCTTCACTTCAGGTTTACTGTATGCCTCTGACCTTCTTATTGACGATGAAACACAGTAATTGCTTCGGAATTAAATTCAAAAGCGCAATGCCGACTTAAGTACAAGAAGACTGACTCTTCTTACTGTCTATGTTTTGAACCATTCCTGTGATACTAGTTATAGATTCCGATGCTTCACTTCAGGTTTACTGTATCCCTTGGACCTTGTTATTGACGATGAAACACAGAAATTGCATCGGAATTAATTACAAAAGGTGCAATGCCGACTTAAGTACAAGAAGACTGACTCTCCTTACTGTCTATGATTTGAACATTTCCTGTGAGACCAGTTTTAGATTCCGAAGCTTCACTATATGTTTAGTGTATCCCTTGGACCTTCTTATTGACGATTAAACACAGAAATTGCATCGGAATTAAATAGAAAAGGCACAGTGCCGACTTAAGTACAAGAGGACTGACTCTTCTTGCTGTGTTTGCTTTGAACCATTCCTGTGACACTAGTTATAGATTCCGATGCTTCATTTCAGGTTTACTGTATCCCTTGGACCTTCTAATTGACGATGAAACACAGAAATTGCATCGGAATTTAATACAAAAGGCACAATGCCGACTTAAGTACAAGAAGACTGACTCTTCTTGCTGTGTATGCTTTGAACCAATCCCGTGACACTAGTTATAGATTCCGATGCTTCACTTCAGGTTTACTGTATCCCTCTGATATTCTTATTGACGACGAAACACAGAAATTGCATCGGAATTAAATAGAAAAGGCACAATGCCGACTTAAGTACAAGAGGACTGACTCTTCCTACTGTCTATGATTTGAACCATTCTTGTGACTCTAGTTATAGTTTCTGATGCTTCACTTCGGCTTTACTGTATCCCTGGGACCTTCTTATTGACGAAGAAACACAGAAATTGCATCGGAATTAAATGCAAAATGGGCAATGCCGACTTAAGTACAAGAAGACTGACTCTTCTTACTGTCTATGATTTGAACCTTTTCTGTGACACTAGTTATGGATTCCGATGCTTTACTTCAGGTTAACTGTATCCCTTGGACCTTCTTATTGACGACGAAATACAGAAATTGCATGGGAATAAAATAGAAAATGCACAATGCCGACTTAAGTACAAGAAGACTGACTCTCCCTAGTGTCTAAGATTTAAACCATTCCTGTGACACTAGTTATAGATTCCGATGCTTCACTTCAGGTTTACTGTATCCCTCTGACATTCTTATTGACGATGAAACACAGAAATTGCATCGGAATTAAATAGAAAAGGCACAATGCCGCCTTAAGTACAGGAAGACTGACTCTTCTTACAGTCTATGCGTTGAACCATTTCTGTAACACTAGTTATAGATCCCGATGCTTCACTTCAGGTTTACTGTATCCCTTGGACCTTCGTATTGACGGCGAAACACAGAAATTGCATCGGAATAAAATAGAAAAGGCACAATGCCGACTTAAGTACAAGAAGACTGACTCTTCCAACTGTTTATGTTTTGAACCATTCCTGTGACACTAGTTATAGATTCCGATGCTTCACTTCAGGTTTACTTTATCCCTTGGACCGTCTTATCGACGATGAAACACAGAAATTGCATCGGAATTAAATACAAAAGGCACAATGCCGACTCAAATACAAGATGACTGGCCCTTCTTACTCTCTATGTTTCGAACATTTCCTGTGAGACCGGTTTTAGATTCCGATGCTTCACTTCAGGTTTACTGTATCCCTTGGACCTTATATTGACAACGAAACACAGGAATTGCATCGGAATTAAATAGATAACGCACAATGCCGACTTAAGTACAAGAAGACTGACTCTTCTTACTGACTATGATTTGAACATTTCCTGTGAGACCAGTTTTAGATTCCGATGCTTCACTATACGTTTACTGTATCCCTTGGACCTTCTTATTGACGATGAAACACAGAAATTGCATCGGAATTAAATACAAAAGGCACAATGCCGACATAAGTGCAAGAAGACTGACTCTTCTTAATGTCTATGATTTGAACCATTCCTGTGACACTAGTTATAGATTCCGTTGCATCACTTGCGGTTTACTGAATCCCTTGGACGTTCTTATTGACGATGAAACACAAAAAATTGCATCGGAATTAAATGCAAAAGGCACAATGCCGACTTAAGTACAAGAAGACTGACTCTTCGTGCTGTGTACGTTTTGAACCATTCCTGTGACACTAGTTATAGATTCCGATGCTTTACTTCAGGTTACTGTATCCCTCTGACAATCCTATTGACGAAAAAATACAGAAATTACATCGGAATTAAATAGAAAAGGCACAATGCCGACTTAAGTAAAATAAGACTGACTCTTCCTACTGCCTATGCTTTGAACCATTCCTTGACACTAGTTATAGATTCCGATGCTTCATGTCAGTTTTACTGTACCCCTCTGACCTTCTTATTGACGATGAAACACAGAAATTGCATCGGAATTAAGTACAAAAGGCACAATACCGACCTAAGTAGAAGAAGACTGACTCTTCTTACTGTCTATGTTATGAACCATTCCTGTGACACTAGATATAGATTCCGGTGCTTCACTTCAGCTTTACTGTATCCCTTGGACCTTCTTATTGACGAAGAAACACAGAAATTGCATCGGAATTAAATGCAAAATGGGCAATGCCGACTTCAGTACAAGAAGACTGACTCTTCCTACTGCCTATGTTTTGAACCATTCCTGTGACACTAGTTATAGATTCCGATGCATCACTTCCGGTTTACTGTATCCCTTGGACCTTCTTATTGACGATGAAACACAGAAATTGCATCGGAATTAAATAGAAAAGGCACAATGCCGACTTAACTACAAGCAGACTGACTCTTCCTACAGTCTATGCTTTGAACCATTCCTGTGACACTAGTTATAGATTCCGATGCTTCACTTTAGGTTTACTGTATGCCTCTGACCTTCTTATTGACGATGAAACACAGATATTGCATCGGAATTAAATACCAAAGGCACAATGCCGACTTTAGTACAAGAAGACAGACTCTTCTTAGTGTCTATGCTTTGAACCTTTTCTCTGACACTAGTTATAGATTCCGATGCTTGACTTCAGGTTTACTGTATCCCTTGGACATTCTTAGTGACGACGAAACACAGAAATTGCATCGGAATTAAATAGAAAAGGCACAATGCCGAGTTAAGTACAAGAAGACTGACTCTTCCTAGTGTCTATGTTTTGAACCATTCCAGTGACGCTAGTTATAGATTCCGATGCTTCACTTCAGGTTTACTGTATGCCTCTGACCTTCGTATTGACGATGAAACACAGTTATTGCTTCGGAATTAAATTCAAAAGCGCAATGCCGACTTAAGTACAAGAAGACTGACTCTTCTTACTGTCTATGTTTTGAACCATTCCTGTGATACTAGTTATAGATTCCGATGCTTCAATTCTGGTTTACTGTATCCCTTGGACCTTGTTATTGACGATGAAACACAGAAATTGCATCGGAATTAATTACAAAATGTGCAATGCCGACTTATGTACAAGAAGACTGACTCTCCTTACTGTCTATGATTTGAACATTTCCTGTGAGACCAGTTTTAGATTCCGATGCTTCACTATATGTTTAGTGTATCCCTTGGACCTTCTTATTGACGATTAAACACAGAAATTGCATCGGAATTAAATAGAAAAGGCACAGTGCCGACTTAAGTACAAGAGGACTGACTCTTCTTGCTGTGTATGCTTTGAACCATTCCTGTGACACTAGTTATAGATTCCGATGCATCACTTCAGGTTTACTGTATCCCTTGGACCTTCGTATTGACGATGAAACACAGAAATTGCATCGGAATTAAATACAAAAGGCACAATGCCGACTTAAGTGCAGGAAGACTGACGCTTCTTACTGGTTATGTTTTGAACCATTCCTGTGACACTAGATATAGATTCCGGTGCTTCGCTTCAGCTTTACTGTATCCCTTGGACCTTCTTATTGACGAAGAAACACAGAAATTGCATCGGAATTAAATGCAAAATGGGCAATGCCGACTTCAGTACAAGAAGACTGACTCTTCCTACTGCCTATGATTTGAACCATTCCTGTGACACTAGTTATAGATTCCGATGCATCACTTCCGGTTTACTGTATCCCTTGGACCTTCTTATTGACGATGAAACACAGAAATTGCATCGGAATTAAATAGAAAAGGCACAATGCCGACTTAACTACAAGCAGACTGACTCTTCCTACTGTCTATGCTTTGAACCATTCCTGTGACACTAGTTATAGATTCCGATGCTTCACTTTAGGTTTACTGTATGCCTCTGACCTTCTTATTGACGATGAAACACAGATATTGCATCGGAATTAAATACCAAAGGCACAATGCCGACTTTAGTACAAGAAGACAGACTCTTCTTAGTGTCTATGCTTTGAACCTTTTCTCTGACACTAGTTATAGATTCCGATGCTTGACTTCAGGTTTACTGTATCCCTTGGACATTCTTAGTGACGACGAAACACAGAAATTGCATCGGAATTAAATAGAAAAGGCACAATGCCGACTTAAGTACAAGAAGACTGACTCTTCCTAGTGTCTATGTTTTGAACCATTCCTGTGACGCTAGTTATAGATTCCGATGCTTCACTTCAGGTTTACTGTATGCCTCTGACCATCTTATTGACGATGAAACACAGTTATTGCTTCGGAATTAAATTCAAAAGCGCAATGCCGACTTAAGTACAAGAAGACTGACTCTTCTTACTGTCTATGTTTTGAACCATTCCTGTGATACTAGTTATAGATTCCGATGCTTCACTTCTGGTTTACTGTATCCCTTGGACCTTGTTATTGACGATGAAACACAGAAATTGCATCGGAATAAATTACAAAAGGTGCAATGCCGACTTAAGTACAAGAAGACTGACTCTCCTTACTGTCTATGATTTGAACATTTCCTGTGAGACCAGTTTTAGATTCCGATGCTTCACTATATGTTTAGTGTATCCCTTGGACCTTCTTATTGACGATTAAACACAGAAATTGCATCGGAATTAAATAGAAAAGGCACAGTGCCGACTTAAGTACAAGAGGACTGACTCTTCTTGCTGTGTATGCTTTGAACCATTCCTGTGACACTAGTTATAGATTCCGATGCTTCATTTCAGGTTTACTGTATCCCTTGGACCTTCTTATTGACGATGAAACACAGAAATTGCATCGGAATTTAATACAAAAGGCACAATGCCGACTTAAGTACAAGAAGACTGACTCTTCTTGCTGTGTATGCTTTGAACCATTCCTGTGACACTAGTTATAGATTCCGATGCTTCACTTCAGGTTTACTGTATCCCTCTGATATTCTTATTGACGACGAAACACAGATATTGCATCGGAATTAAATAGAAAAGGCACAATGCCGACTTAAGTACAAGAGGACTGACTCTTCCTACTGTCTATGATTTGAACCATTCTTGTGACTCTAGTTATAGTTTCCGATGCTTCACTTCGGCTTTACTGTATCCCTGGGACCTTCTTATTGACGAAGAAACACAGAAGTTGCATCGGAATTAAATGCAAAATGGGCAATGCCGACTTAAGTACAAGAAGACTGACTCTTCTTACTGTCTATGATTTGAACCTTTTCTGTGACACTAGTTATGGATTCCGATGCTTCACTTCAGGTTAACTGTATCCCTTGGACCTTCTTATTGACGACGAAATACAGAAATTGCATGGGAATAAAATAGAAAATGCACAATGCCGACTTAAGTACAAGAAGACTGACTCTCCCTAGTGTCTAAGATTTAAACCATTCCTGTGACACTAGTTATAGATTCCGATGCTTCACTTCAGGTTTACTGTATCCCTCTGACATTCTTATTGACGATGAAACACAGAAATTGCATCGGAATTAAATAGAAAAGGCGCAATGCCGACTTAAGTACAAGAAGACTGACTCTTCCAACTGTTTATGATTTGAACCATTCCTGTGACACTAGTTATAGATTCCGATGCTTCACTTCAGGTTTACTTTATCCCTTGGACCGTCTTATCGACGATGAAACACAGAAATTGCATCGGAATTAAATACAAAAGGCACAATGCCGACTCAAAAACAAGATGACTGGCTCTTCTTACTCTCTATGTTTCGAACATTTCCTGTGAGACCGGTTTTAGATTCCGATGCTTCACTTCAGGTTTACTGTATCCCTTGGACCTTATATTGACAACGAAACACAGGAATTGCATCGGAATTAAATAGATAACGCACAATGCCGACTTAAGTACAAAAAGACTGACTCTTCTTACTGACTATGATTTGAACATTTCCTGTGAGACCAGTTTTAGATTCCGATGCTTCACTATACGTTTACTGTATCCCTTGGACCTTCTTATTGACGATGAAACACAGAAATTGCATCGGAATTAAATACAAAAGGCACAATGCTGACATAAGTGCAAGAAGACTGACTCTTCTTAATGTCTATGATTTGAACCATTCCTGTGACACTAGTTATAGATTCCGTTGCATCACTTGCGGTTTACTGAATCCCTTGGACGTTCTTATTGACGATGAAACACAAAAAATTGCATCGGAATTAAATGCAAAAGGCACAATGCCGACTTAAGTACAAGAAGACTGACTCTTCGTGCTGTGTACGTTTTGAACCATTCCTGTGACACTAGTTATAGATTCCGATGCTTTACTTCAGGTTACTGTATCCCTCTGACAATCCTATTGACGAAAAAATACAGAAATTACATCGGAATTAAGTAGAAAAGGCACAATGCCGACTTAAGTAAAATAAGACTGACTCTTCCTACTGCCTATGCTTTGAACCATTCCTTGACACTAGTTATAGATTCCGATGCTTCACGTCAGTTTTACTGTATCCCTCTGACCTTCTTATTGACGATGAAACACAGAAATTGCATCGGAATTAAGTACAAAAGGCACAATACCGACCTAAGTAGAAGAAGACTGACTCTTCTTACTGTCTATGGTATGAACCATTCCTGTGACACTAGTTATAGATTCAAATGCTTCACTTCAGGATTACTGTATCCCTTGGACCTTCTTATTGACGATGAAACACAGAATTTGCATCGGAATTAAATAGAAAAGGCACACTGCCGACTTAAGTACAAGAAGACTGACTCTTCCAACTCTCTATGTTTTGAACCATTCCTGTGACACTAGTTATAGATTCCGATGCTTCAGTTCAGCTTTACTGTATCCCTTGGACCTTCTTATCGACGATGAAACACAGAAATTGCATCGGAATTAAATACAAAATGCACAATGCCGACTTAAGTACAAGAAGACTGACTCTTCTTACTGTATATGCTTTGAACCATTCCTGTGACACTACTTATAGAATCCGATGCTTCACTTCAGGTTTACTGTATCCCTCTGACCTCCTCATTGACGATGAAACACAAAAATTGCATCGGAATTAAATACAAAAGGCACAATGCCTACTCAAATACAAGATGACTGGCTCTTCTTACTCTCTATGCTTTGAACATTTCCTGTGAGACCGGTTTTAGATTTCGATGCTTCACTTCAGGTCTACTGTATCCCTTGGACCTTCTTATTGACGACGAAACACAGAAATTGCATCGGAATTCAATAGAAAACGCACAATGCCGACTTAATTACAAGAAGACTGACTCGTCTTACTGACTATGATTTGAACATTTCCTGTGAGACCAGTTTTAGATTCCGATGCTTCACTATAAGTTTACTGTATCCCTTGGATCTTCTTAATGACGATGAAACACAGAAATTGCATCGGGATTAAATACAAAAGGCACAATGCCGACTTAAGTACAAGAAGACTGACTCTTCTTACTGTCTATGTTTTGAACCATTCCTGTGACACTAGTTATAGATTCCGGTGCTTCACTTCCGGTTAACTGTATCCCTTGGACCTTCTTATTGACGATGAAACACAGAAATTGCATCGGAATTAAATAGAAAAGCTACAATGCCGACTTAAGTACAAGAAGACTGACTCTTCCTACTGTCTATGCTTTGAACCATTCCTTGACACTAGTTATAGTTCCCGATGCTTTACTTCAGGTTTACTGTATCCCTCTGACCTTCTTAATGACGATGAGACACAGAAATTGCATCGGAATTAAGTACAAAAGGCACAATGCCGACTTAGGTAGAAGAAGACTGACTTTTCTTAATGTCTATGTTTTGAACCTTTCCTGTGACACTAGTTATAGATTCCAATGCTTCACTTCAGGTTTACTGTATCCCTTGGACCTTCTTATTGACGACGAAAAACAGAAATTGCATCCGAATTTATCAGAAAATGCACAATACCGACTTAAGTACAAGAAGACTGACTCACCCTTGTGTCTATGTTTGGAACCATTCCTGTGACACTACTTATAGATTCCGATGCTTCACTTCAGGTTTACTGTATCGCTCTGATAATCTTATTGACGATGAAACACAGAAATTGCATCGGAATAGAATAGAAAAGGCACAATGCGGATTTTAGTGCATGATGACTGACTCTTCTTAATGTCTATGTTCTGAACCATTCATGTAAGACTAGTTATAGATTCCGATGCTTCACTTCAGGTTTACGGTATCCCTCTTACCTTCCTATTGACGATGAAACACAGTAATTGCATCGGAATAATATACAAAAGGCACAATGCCGACTTAAGTAGAAGAAGACTGACTCTACTTAGTATCTATGTTCTGAACCTTTCCTGTGACACTAGATATAGATTCCGATGCTTCACTTCAGGTTCACTGTATCCCTTGGACCATCTTATTGACGATGAAACACAGAATTTGCATCGGAATTAAATACTAAAAGGCACAATGCCGACTTAAGTACAAGAAGACTGACTCTACTTACTGTCTATGTTTTGAGCAATTCCTGTGACACTAGTTATAGATTCCGATGCTTCACTTCCGGATTACTGTAACCCATGGACCTTCTTATCGACGATGAAACACAGAAATTGCATCGGAATTAAATACAAAAGGCACAATGCCGACCTAAGTACAAGAAGACTGACTCTTCTTGCTGTGTATGCTTCGAACCATTCCTGTGACACTAGTTATAGGTTCCGATGCTTCACTTCTGGTTTACTGTATCCCTCTGACCTTCTTATTGACGACGAAACACAGAAATTGCATCGGAATTAAATAGAAAAGGCACAATGCCGACTTAAGAACAAGAAGACTGACTCTACCTACTATCTATGTTTGAACCATTCCTGTGACACTAGTTATAGATTCCGATGCATCACTTCAGGTTTACTGTATCCCTTGGACCTTCTTATTGACGATGAAACACAGAAATTGCATCGGAAAAAAATACAAAAGGCACAATGGCGACTTAAGTACAAGAAGGCTGACTGTTCTTGCTGTGTATGTTTGAACCATTCCTGTGACACTAGTTATAGATTCCGATGCATCACTTCAGGATTACTGTATCACTTGGACCTTCTAATCGACGATGAAACACAGAAATTGCATCGGAATTAAATACAAAAGGCACAATGCCGACTTAAGTACAAGAAGACTGACTCTTCTAACTGTCTATGCTGTGAACCATTCCTGTGACACTACTTATAGATTCCGATGCTTCTCTTCAGTTTTACTGTATCCTTCTGACCTTCTCATTGACGTTGAAACACAGAAATTGCATAGGAATTAAATTCAAAAGGCACAATGCCGCCTCAAATTCAAGATGACTCGCTCTTCTTACTCTCTATGCTTTGAACATTTCCTGTAAGACCGGTTTTAGATTCCGATGCTTCACTTCAGGTTTACTGTATCCCTTGGACCTTCTTATTGACGACGAAACACAGAAATTGCATCGCAATTAAATAGAAAAGGCACTATGCCGACTTAAGTACAAGAAGACTGACTCTTCTTACTGACTATGATTTGAACATTACCTGTGAGACCAGTTTCAGATTCCGATGCTTCACTATAAGTTTACTGTTTCCCTTGGACCTTCTTAATGACGATGAAACACAGAAATTGCATCGGGATGAAATACAAAAGGCACAATGCCGACTTAAGTACAAGAAGACTGACTCTTCTTACTGTCTATGTTTTGAACCATTCATGTGACACTAGTTATAGATTCCGGTGCTTCACTTCCGGTTAGCTGTATCCCTTGGACTTTCTTACTGACGATGAAACACAGAAATTGCATCGGAATTAAATAGAAAAGGCACAATGCCGACTTAAGTACAAGATGACTGACTCTTCTTGCTGTGTATGTTTTGAACCAATCCTGTGACACTAGTTATAGATTCCGATGCTTCACTTCAGGTTTACTGTATCCCTCTGACATTCCTATTGACGACAAAATATTGCATCGGAATTAAATAGAAAATGCACAATGCCGACTTAAGTACAAGAAGACTGACTCTTTCTACTGTCTATGCTTTGAACCATTCCTTGACACTAGTTATAGTTTCCGATGCTTGACTTCAGGTTTACTGTATCCCTCTGACCTTCTTATTGACGATGAAACACAGAAATTGCGTCGGAATTAAGTACAAAAGGCACAATGCCGACTTAGGTAGAAGAAGACTGACTTTTCTTAATGTCTATGTTTTGAACCTTTCCTGTGACACTAGTTATAGATTCCGATGCTTCACTTCAGGTTTACTGTATCCCTTGGACCTTCTTATTGACGACGAAAAACAGAAATTGCATCCGAATTAAACAGAAAGTGCACAATACCGACTTAAGTACAAGAAGACTGACTCACCCTTGTGTCTATGTTTGGAACCATTCCTGTGACACTACTTATAGATTCCGATGCTTCACTTCAGGTTTATTGTATCCCTCTGATACTCTTATTGACGATGAAACACAGAAATTGCATCGGAATAAAATAGAAAAGGCACAATGCCGATTTTAGTGCATGATGACTGACTCTTCTTAATGTCTATCTTTTGAACCACTCCTGAAAGACTAGTTATAGATTCCGATGCTTCACTTCAGGTTTACTGTATCCCTCTGACCTTCCTATTGACGATGAAACACAGTAATTGCATCGGAATTATATACAAAAGGCACAATGCCGACTTAAGTAGAAGAAGACTGACTCTTCTTAGTATCTATGTTTTGAACCTTTCCTGTGACACTAGATATAGATTCCGATGCTTCACTTCAGGTTCACTGTGTCCCTTGGACCTTCTTATTGACGACGAAATACTGAAATTCCATCGGAATGAAATAGAAAAGGCACAATGCCGACTTAAGTACAAGAAGACTGACTCTTCCTACTGTCTATGTTTTGAACCATTCCCGTGACACTAGTTTTAGATTCCAATGCTTCACTTCAGGTTTACTGCATCCCTTGGACCTTCTTTTTGACGGCGAATGGCAGAATTTGCATCAGAATGAAATAGGAAAGGCACAATGATGACTTAAGTACAAGAAGACTGACTCTTCCTATTGTCTAATTTTTGAACCATTCCTGTGACACTAGTTATAGATTCCGATGCTTCACTTCAAGTTCACTGTATCCCTCTCAACTTCTTATTGACGATGAAACCCAGAAAATGCATCGGAATTAAATAGAAAAGACAGAATGCCGACTTAAGTTCATGAAGACTGACTCTTCTTACTGACTATGTTTGGAACCATTCCTGTGACACTATTTATAGATTCCGATGCTTCACTTCAGGTTTTCTGTATCCCTTGGACCTTCTTATCGACGATGAAACACAGAAATTGCGTCGGAATTAAATACAAAAGGCACAATGCCGACCTAAGTACAAGAAGACTGACTCTTCTTGCTGTGTAAGATTTGAACCATTCCTGTGACACTAGTTATAGGTTCGGATGCTTCACTTCAGGTTTACTGGATCCCTCTGACCATCTTATTGACGACGAAACACAGAAATTGCATCGGAATTAAATAGAAAAGGCACAATGCCGACTTAAGAACAAGAAGACTGACTCTTCCTACTGTCTATGTTTGAACCATTCCTGTGACACTAGTTATAGATTCCGATGCATCACTTCAGGTTTACTGTATCCCTTGGACCTTCGTATTGACGATGAAACACAGAAATTGCATCGGAATTAAATACAAAAGGCACAATGCCGACTTAAGTGCAGGAAGACTGACGCTTCTTACTGGTTATGTTTTGAACCATTCCTGTGACACTAGATATAGATTCCGGTGCTTCACTTCAGCTTTACTGTATCCCTTGGACCTTCATATTGACGAAGAAACACAGAAATTGCATCGGAATTAAATGCAAAATGGGCAATGCCGACTTCAGTACAAGAAGACTGACTCTTCCTACTGCCTATGTTTTGAACCATTCCTGTGACACTAGTTATAGATTCCGATGCATCACTTCCGGTTTACTGTATCCCTTGGACCTTCTTATTGACGATGAAACACAGAAATTGCATCGGAATTAAATAGAAAAGGCACAATGCCGACTTAACTACAAGCAGACTGACTCTTCCTACTGTCTATGCTTTGAACCATTCCTGTGACACTAGTTATAGATTCCGATGCTTCACTTTAGGTTTACTGTATGCCTCTGACCTTCTTATTGACGATGAAACACAGATATTGCATCGGAATTAAATACCAAAGGCACAATGCCGACTTAAGTACAAGAAGACAGACTCTTCTTAGTGTCTATGCTTTGAACCTTTTCTCTGACACTAGTTATAGATTCCGATGCTTGACTTCAGGTTTACTGTATCCCTTGGACATTCTTATTGACGACGAAACACAGAAATTGCATCGGAATTAAATAGAAAAGGCACAATGCCGACTTAAGTACAAGAAGACTGACTCTTCCTAGTGTCTATGTTTTGAACCATTCCTGTGACGCTAGTTATAGATTCCGATGCTTCACTTCAGGTTTACTGTATGCCTCTGACCTTCTTATTGACGATGAAACACAGTAATTGCTTCGGAATTAAATTCAAAAGCGCATTGACGACTTAAGTACAAGAAGACTGACTCTTCTTACTGTCTATGTTTTGAACCATTCCTGTGATACTAGTTATAGATTCCGATGCTTCACTTCAGGTTTACTGTATCCCTTGGACCTTGTTATTGACGATGAAACACAGAAATTGCATCGGAATTAATTACAAAAGGTGCAATGCCGACTTAAGTACAAGAAGACTGACTCTCCTTACTGTCTATGATTTGAACATTTCCTGTGAGACCAGTTTTAGATTCCGATGCTTCACTATATGTTTAGTGTATCCCTTGGACCTTCTTATTGACGATTAAACACAGAAATTGCATCGGAATTAAATAGAAAAGGCACAGTGCCGACTTAAGTACAAGAGGACTGACTCTTCTGGCTGTGTATGCTTTGAACCATTCCTGTGACACTAGTTATAGATTCCGATGCTTCATTTCAGGTTTCCTGTATCCCTTGGACCTTCTTATTGACGATGAAACACAGAAATTGCATCGGAATTTAATACAAAAGGCACAATGCCGACTTAAGTACAAGAAGACTGACTCTTCTTGCTGTGTATGCTTTGAACCAATCCTGTGACACTAGTTATAGATTCCGATGCTTCACTTCAGGTTTACTGTATCCCTCTGATATTCTTATTGACGACGAAACACAGAAATTGCATCGGAATTAAATAGAAAAGGCACAATGCCGACTTAAGTACAAGAGGACTGACTCTTCCTACTGTCTATGATTTGAACCATTCTTGTGACTCTAGTTATAGTTTCCGATGCTTCACTTCGGCTTTACTGTATCCCTGGGACCTTCTTATTGACGAAGAAACACAGAAATTGCATCGGAATTAAATGCAAAATGGGCAATGCCGACTTAAGTACAAGAAGACTGACTCTTCTTACTGTCTATGATTTGAACCTTTTCTGTGACACTAGTTATGGATTCCGATGCTTCACTTCAGGTTAACTGTATCCCTTGGACCTTCTTATTGACGACGAAATACAGAAATTGCATGGGAATAAAATAGAAAATGCACAATGCCGACTTAAGTACAAGAAGACTGACTCTCCCTAGTGTCTAAGATTTAAACCATTCCTGTGACACTAGTTATAGATTCCGATGCTTCACTTCAGGTTTACTGTATCCCTCTGACATTCTTATTGACGATGAAACACAGAAATTGCATCGGAATTAAATAGAAAAGGCACAATGCCGACTTAAGTACAGGAAGACTGACTCTTCTTACAGTCTATGTGTTGAACCATTTCTGTAACACTAGTTATAGATCCCGATGCTTCACTTCAGGTTTACTGTATCCCTTGGACCTTCGTATTGACGGCGAAACACAGAAATTGCATCGGAATAAAATAGAAAAGGCACAATGCCGACTTAAGTACAAGAAGACTGACTCTTCCAACTGTTTATGTTATGAACCATTCCTGTGACACTAGTTATAGATTCCGATGCTTCACTTCAGGTTTACTTTATCCCTTGGACCGTCTTATCGACGATGAAACACAGAAATTGCATCGGAATTAAATACAAAAGGCACAATGCCGACTCAAATACAAGATGACTGGCTCTTCTTACTCTCTATGTTTCGAACATTTCCTGTGAGACCGGTTTTAGATTCCGATGCTTCACTTCAGGTTTACTGTATCCCTTGGGCCTTATATTGACAACGAAACACAGGAATTGCATCGGAATTAAATAGATAACGCACAATGCCGACTTAAGTACAAGAAGACTGACTCTTCTTACTGACTATGATTTGAACATTTCCTGTGAGACCAGTTTTAGATTCCGATGCTTCACTATACGTTTACTGTATCCCTTGGACCTTCTTATTGACGATGAAACACAGAAATTGCATCGGAATTAAATACAAAAGGCACAATGCCGACATAAGTGCAAGAAGACTGACTCTTCTTAATGTCTATGATTTGAACCATTCCTGTGACACTAGTTATAGATTCCGTTGCATCACTTGCGGTTTACTGAATCCCTTGGACGTTCTTATTGACGATGAAACACAAAAAATTGCATCGGAATTAAATGCAAAAGGCACAATGCCGACTTAAGTACAAGAAGACTGACTCTTCGTGCTGTGTACGTTTTGAACCATTCCTGTGACACTAGTTATAGATTCCGATGCTTTACTTCAGGTTACTGTATCCCTCTGACAATCCTATTGACGAAAAAATACAGAAATTACATCGGAATTAAATAGAAAAGGCACAATGCCGACTTAAGTAAAATAAGACTGACTCTTCCTACTGCCTATGCTTTGAACCATTCCTTGACACTAGTTATAGATTCCGATGCTTCACGTCAGTTTTACTGTACCCCTCTGACCTTCTTATTGACGATGAAACACAGAAATTGCATCGGAATTAAGTACAAAAGGCACAATACCGACCTAAGTAGAAGAAGACTGACTCTTCTTACTGTCTATGTTATGAACCATTCCTGTGACACTAGATATAGATTCCGGTGCTTCACTTCAGCTTTACTGTATCCCTTGGACCTTCTTATTGACGAAGAAACACAGAAATTGCATCGGAATTAAATGCAAAATGGGCAATGCCGACTTCAGTACAAGAAGACTGACTCTTCCTACTGCCTATGTTTTGAACCATTCCTGTGACACTAGTTATAGATTCCGATGCATCACTTCCGGTTTACTGTATCCCTTGGACCTTCTTATTGACGATGAAACACAGAAATTGCATCGGAATTAAATAGAAAAGGCACAATGCCGACTTAACTACAAGCAGACTGACTCTTCCTACTGTCTATGCTTTGAACCATTCCTGTGACACTAGTTATAGATTCCGATGCTTCACTTTAGGTTTACTGTATGCCTCTGACCTTCTTATTGACGATGAAACACAGATATTGCATCGGAATTAAATACCAAAGGCACAATGCCGACTTAAGTACAAGAAGACAGACTCTTCTTAGTGTCTATGCTTTGAACCTTTTCTCTGACACTAGTTATAGATTCCGATGCTTGACTTCAGGTTTACTGTATCCCTTGGACATTCTTATTGACGACGAATCACAGAAATTGCATCGGAATTAAATAGAAAAGGCACAATGCCGACTTAAGTACAAGAAGACTGACTCTTCCTAGTGTCTATGTTTTGAACCATTCCTGTGACGCTAGTTATAGATTCCGATGCTTCACTTCAGGTTTACTGTATGCCTCTGACCTTCTTATTGACGATGAAACACAGTAATTGCTTCGGAATTAAATTCAAAAGCGCAATGCCGACTTAAGTACAAGAAGACTGACTCTTCTTACTGTCTATGTTTTGAACCATTCCTGTGATACTAGTTATAGATTCCGATGCTTCACTTCAGGTTTACTGTATCCCTTGGACCTTGTTATTGACGATGAAACACAGAAATTGCATCGGAATTAATTACAAAAGGTGCAATGCCGACTTAAGTACAAGAAGACTGACTCTCCTTACTGTCTATGATTTGAACATTTCCTGTGAGACCAGTTTTAGATTCCGATGCTTCACTATATGTTTAGTGTATCCCTTGGACCTTCTTATTGACGATTAAACACAGAAATTGCATCGGAATTAAATAGAAAAGGCACAGTGCCGACTTAAGTACAAGAGGACTGACTCTTCTTGCTGTGTATGCTTTGAACCATTCCTGTGACACTAGTTATAGATTCCGATGCTTCACTTCAGGTTTACTGTATCCCTCTGATATTCTTATTGACGACGAAACACAGAAATTGCATCGGAATTAAATAGAAAAGGCACAATGCCGACTTAAGTACAAGAGGACTGACTCTTCCTACTGTCTATGATTTGAACCATTCTTGTGACTCTAGTTATAGTTTCCGATGCTTCACTTCGGCTTTACTGTATCCCTGGGACCTTCTTATTGACGAAGAAACACAGAAATTGCATCGGAATTAAATGCAAAATGGGCAATGCCGACTTAAGTACAAGAAGACTGACTCTTCTTACTGTCTATGATTTGAACCTTTTCTGTGACACTAGTTATGGATTCCGATGCTTCACTTCAGGTTAACTGTATCCCTTGGACCTTCTTATTGACGACGAAATACAGAAATTGCATGGGAATAAAATTGAAAATGCACAATGCCGACTTAAGTACAAGAAGACTGACTCTCCCTAGTGTCTAAGATTTAAACCATTCCTGTGACACTAGTTATAGATTCCGATGCTTCACTTCAGGTTTACTGTATCCCTCTGACATTCTTATTGACGATGAAACACAGAAATTGCATCGGAATTAAATAGAAAAGGCACAATGCCGACTTAAGTACAGGAAGACTGACTCTTCTTACAGTCTATGTGTTGAACCATTTCTGTAACACTAGTTATAGATCCCGATGCTTCACTTCAGGTTTACTGTATCCCTTGGACCTTCGTATTGACGGCGAAACACAGAAATTGCATCGGAATAAAATAGAAAAGGCACAATGCCGACTTAAGTACAAGAAGACTGACTCTTCCAACTGTTTATGTTTTGAACCATTCCTGTGACACTAGTTATAGATTCCGATGCTTCACTTCAGGTTTACTTTATCCCTTGGACCGTCTTATCGACGATGAAACACAGATATTGCATCGGAATTAAATACAAAAGGCACAATGCCGACTCAAATACAAGATGACTGGCTCTTCTTACTCTCTATGTTTCGAACATTTCCTGTGAGACCGGTTTTAGATTCCGATGCTTCACTTCAGGTTTACTGTATCCCTTGGACCTTATATTGACAACGAAACACAGGAATTGCATCGGAATTAAATAGATAACGCACAATGCCGACTTAAGTACAAGAAGACTGACTCTTCTTACTGACTATGATTTGAACATTTCCTGTGAGACCAGTTTTAGATTCCGATGCTTCACTATACGTTTACTGTATCCCTTGGACCTTCTTATTGACGATGAAACACAGAAATTGCATCGGAATTAAATACAAAAGGCACAATGCCGACATAAGTGCAAGAAGACAGACTCTTCTAAATGTCTATGATTTGAACCATTCCTGTGACACTAGTTATAGATTCCGTTGCATCACTTGCGGTTTACTGAATCCCTTGGACGTTCTTATTGACGATGAAACACAAAAAATTGCATCGGAATTAAATGCAAAAGGCACAATGCCGACTTAAGTACAAGAAGACTGACTCTTCGTGCTGTGTACGTTTTGAACCATTCCTGTGACACTAGTTATAGATTCCGATGCTTTACTTCAGGTTACTGTATCCCTCTGACAATCCTATTGACGAAAAAATACAGAAATTACATCGGAATTAAATAGAAAAGGCACAATGCCGACTTAAGTAAAATAAGACTGACTCTTCCTACTGCCTATGCTTTGAACCATTCCTTGACACTAGTTATAGATTCCGATGCTTCACGTCAGTTTTACTGTATCCCTCTGACCTTCTTATTGACGATGAAACACAGAAATTGCATCGGAATTAAGTACAAATGGCACAATACCGACCTATGTAGAAGAAGACTGACTCTTCTTACTGTCTATGTTATGAACCATTCCTGTGACACTAGTTATAGATTCAAATGCTTCACTTCAGGATTACTGTATCCCTTGGACCTTCTTATTGACGATGAAACACAGAATTTGCATCGGAATTAAATAGAAAAGGCACAATGCCGACTTAAGTACAAGAAGACTGACTCTTCCAACTCTCTATGTTTTGAACCATTCCTGTGACACTAGTTATAGATTCCGATGCTTCAGTTCAGCTTTACTGTATCCCTTGGACCTTCTTATCGACGATGAAACACAGAAATTGCATCGGAATTAAATACAAAAGGCACAATGCCGACTTAAGTACAAGAAGACTGACTCTTCTTACTGTCTATGCTTTGAACCATTCCTGTGACACTACTTATAGAATCCGATGCTTCACTTCAGGTTTACTGTATCCCTCTGACCTCCTCATTGACGATGAAACACAAAAATTGCATCGGAATTAAATACAAAAGGCACAATGCCGACTCAAATACAAGATGACTGGCTCTTCTTACTCTCTATGCTTTGAACATTTCCTGTGAGACCGGTTTTAGATTTCGATGCTTCACTTCAGGTCTACTGTATCACTTGGACCTTCTTATTGACGACGAAACACAGAAATTGCATCGGAATTCAATAGAAAACGCACAATGCCGACTTAATTACAAGAAGACTGACTCGTCTTACTGACTATGATTTGAACATTTCCTGTGAGACCAGTTTTAGATTCCGATGCTTCACTATAAGTTTACTGTATCCCTTGGACCTTCGTATTGACGATGAAACACAGAAATTGCATTGGAATTAAATACAAAAGGCACAATGCCGACTTAAGTGCAGGAAGACTGACTCTTCTTACTGTCTATGTTTTGAACCATTCCTGTGACACTAGTTATAGATTCCGGTGCTTTACTTCAGCTTTACTGTATCCCTTGGACCTTCTTATTGACGAAGAAACAAAGAAATTGCATCGGAATTAAATGCAAAATGGGCAATGCCGACTTAAGTACAAGAAGACTGACTCTTCCTACTGCCTATGTTTTGAACCATTCCTGTGACACTAGTTATAGATTCCGATGCATCACTTCCGGTTTACTGTATCCCTTGGACCTTCTTATTGGCGATGAAACACAGAAATTGCATCGGAATTAAATAGAAAAGGCACAATGCCGACTTAACTACAAGAAGACTGACTCTTCCTACTGTCTATGCTTTGAACCATTCCTGTGACACTAGTTATAGATTCCGATGCTTCACTTCAGGTTTACTGTATGCCTCTGACCTTCTTATTGACGATGAAACACAGATATTGCATCGGAATTAAATACCAAAGGCACAATGCCGACTTAAGTACAAGAAGACAGACTCTTCTTAGTGTCTATGCTTTGAACCTTTTCTCTGACACTAGTTATGGATTCCGATGCTTCACTTCAGGTTTACTGTATCCCTTGGACATTCTTATTGACGACGAAACACAGAAATTGCATCGGAATTAAATAGAAAAGGCACAATGCCGACTTAAGTACAAGAAGACTGACTCTTCCTAGTGTCTATGTTTTGAACCATTCCTGTGACACTTGTTATAGATTCCGATGCTTCACTTCAGGTTTACTGTCTGCCTCTGACCTTCTTATTGACGATGAAACACAGTAATTGCTTCGGAATTAAATTCAAAAGCGCAATGCCGACTTAAGTAAAAGAAGACTGACTCTTATTACTGTCTATGTTTTGAACCATTCCTGTGATACTAGTTATAGATTCCGATGCTTCACTTCAGGTTTACTGTATCCCTTGGACCTTGTTATTGACGATGAAACACAGAAATTGCATCGGAATTAATTACAAAAGGTGCAATGCCGACTTAAGTACAAGAAGACTGACTCTCCTTACTGTCTATGATTTAAACATTTCCTGTGAGACCAGTTTTAGATTCCGATGCTTCACTATATGTTTAGTGTATCCCTTGGACCCTTCTTATTGACGATTAAACACAGAAATTGCATCGGAATTAAATACAAAGGCACAGTGCCGACTTAAGTACAAGAAGACTGACTCTTCTTGCTGTGTATGCTTTGAACCATTCCTGTGACACTAGTTATAAATTCCGATGCTTCATTTCAGGTTTACTGTATCCCTTGGACCTTCTTATTGACGATGAAACACAGAAATTGCATCGGAATTAAATACAAAAGGCACAATGCCGACTTAAGTACAAGAAGACTGACTCTTCCTACTGTCTATGATTTGAACCATTCTTGTGACTCTAGTTATAGTTTCCGATGCTTCACTTCAGCTTTACTGTATCCCTGGGACCTTCTTATTGACGAAGAAACACAGAAATTGCATCGGAATTAAATTCAAAATGGGCAATGCCGACTTAAGTACAAGAAGACTGACTCTTCTTACTGTCTATGTTTTGAAACTTTTCTGTGACACTAGTTATGGATTCCGATGCTTCACTTCTGGTTTACTTTATCCCTTGGACCTTCTTATTGACGACGAAATACAGAAATTGCATGGGAATAAAATAGAAAATGCACAATGCCGACTTAAGTACAAGAAGACTGACTCTTCTTACTGACTATGATTTGAACATTTCCTGTGAGACCAGTTTTAGATTCCGATGCTTCACTATACGTTTACTGTATCCCTTGGACCTTCTTTTTGACGATGAAACACAGAAATTGCATCGGAATTAAATACAAAAGGCACAATGCCGACATAAGTGCAAGAAGACTGACTCTTCTTAATGTCTATGATTTGAACCATTCCTGTGACACTAGTTATAGATTCCGTTGCATCACTTGCGGTTTACTGAATCCCTTGGACGTTCTTATTGACGATGAAACACAGAAATTGCATCGGAATTAAATGCAAAAGGCACAATGCCGACTTAAGTACAAGAAGACTGACTCTTCGTGCTGTGTACGTTTTGAACCATTCCTGTGACACTAGTTATAGATTCCGATGCTTTACTTCAGGTTACTGTATCCCTCTGACAATCCTATTGACGAAAAAATACAGAAATTGCATCGGAATTAAATAGAAAAGGCACAATGCCGACTTAAGTACAAGAAGACTGACTCTTCCTACTGTCTATGCTTTGAACCATTCCTTGACACTAGTTATAGATTCCGATGCTTCACGTCAGTTTTACTGTATCCCTCTGACCTTCTTATTGACGATGAAACACAGAAATTGCATCGGAATTAAGTACAAAAGGCACAATGCCGACCTAAGTAGAAGAAGACTGACTCTTCTTACTGTCTATGTTATGAACCATTCCTGTGACTCTAGTTATAGATTCAAATGCTTCACTTCAGGATTACTGTATCCCTTGGACCTTCTTATTGACGATGAAACACAGAATTTGCATCGGAATTAAATAGAAAAGGCACAATGCCGACTTAAGTACAAGAAGACTGACTCTTCCAACTCTCTATGTTTTGAACCATTCCTGTGACACTAGTTATAGATTCCGATGCTTCACTTCAGCTTTACTGCATCCCTTGGACCTTCTTATCGACGATGAAACACAGAAATTGCATCGGAATTAAATACAAAAGGCACAATGCCGACTTAAGTACAAGAAGACTGACTCTTCTTACTGTCTATGCTTTGAACCATTCCTGTGACACTACTTATAGAATCCGATGCTTCACTTCAGGTTTACTGTATCCCTCTGACCTCCTCATTGACGATGAAACACAAAAATTGCATCGGAATTAAATACAAAAGGCACAATGCCGACTCAAATACAAGATGACTGGCTCTTCTTACTCTCTATGCTTAGAACATTTCCTGTGAGACCGGTTTTAGATTTCGATGCTTCACTTCAGGTCTACTGTATCCCTTGGACCTTCTTATTGACGACGAAACACGGA
Source organism: Schistocerca serialis cubense (assembly GCF_023864345.2). Lineage (NCBI taxonomy): Eukaryota > Metazoa > Arthropoda > Insecta > Orthoptera > Acrididae > Schistocerca > Schistocerca serialis. The sequence continues at coordinate 30,414,241 of NC_064647.1, forward strand.
AATTGCATCGGAATTCAATAGAAAACGCAAAATGCCGACTTAATTACAAGAAGACTGACTCGTCTTACTGACTATGATTTGAACATTTCCTGTGAGACCAGTTTTAGATTCCGATGCTTCACTATAAGTTTACTGTATCCCTTGGACTCGTATTGACGATGAAACACAGAAATTGCATCGGAATTAAATACAAAAGGCACAATGCCGACTTAAGTGCAGGAAGACTGACTCTTCTTACTGTCTATGTTTTGAACCATTCCTGTGACACTAGTTATAGATTCCGGTGCTTCACTTCAGCTTTACTGTATCCCTTGGACCTTCTTATTGTCGAAGAAACGCAGAAATTGCATCGTAATTAAATGCAAAATGGGCAATGCCGACTTAAGTACAAGAAGACTGACTCTTCCTACTGCCTATGTTTTGAACCATTCCTGTGACACTAGTTATAGATTCCGATGCATCACTTCCGGTTTACTGTATCCCTTGGACCTTCTTATTGGCGATGAAACACAGAAATTGCATCGGAATTAAATAGAAAAGGCACAATGCCGACTTAGCTACAAGAACACTGACTCTTCCTACTGTCTATGCTTTGAACCATTCCTGTGACACTAGTTATAGATTCCGATGCTTCACTTCAGGTTTACTGTATGCCTCTGACCTTCTTATTGACGATGAAACACAGATATTGCATCGGAATTAAATACCAAAGGCACAATGCCGACTTAAGTACAAGAAGACAGACTCTTCTTAGTGTCTATGCTTTGAACCTTTTCTCTGACACTAGTTATAGATTCCGATGCTTCACTTCAGGTTTACTGTATCCCTTGGACATTCTTATTGACGACGAAACACAGAAATTGCATCGGAATTAAATAGAAAAGGCACAATGCCGACTTAAGTACAAGAAGACTGACTCTTCCTAGTGTCTATGTTTTGAACCATTCCTGTGACACTTGTTATAGATTCCGATGCTTCACTTCAGGTTTACTGTCTGCCTCTGACCTTCTTATTGACGATGAAACACAGTAATTGCTTCGGAATTAAATTCAAAAGCGCAATGCCGACTTAAGTACAAGAAGACTGACTCTTATTACTGTCTATGTTTTGAACCATTCCTGTGATACTAGTTATAGATTCCGATGCTTCACTTCAGGTTTACTGTATCCCTTGGACCTTGTTATTGACGATGAAACACAGAAATTGCATCGGAATTAATTACAAAAGGTGCAATGCCGACTTAAGTACAAGAAGACTGACTCTCCTTACTGTCTATGATTTAAACATTTCCTGTGAGACCAGTTTTAGATTCCGATGCTTCACTATATGTTTAGTGTATCCCTTGGACCTTCTTATTGACGATTAAACACAGAAATTGCATCGGAATTAAATACAAAGGCACAGTGCCGACTTAAGTACAAGAAGACTGACTCTTCTTGCTGTGTATGCTTTGAACCATTCCTGTGACACTAGTTATAAATTCCGATGCTTCATTTCAGGTTTACTGTATCCCTTGGACCTTCTTATTGACGATGAAACACAGAAATTGCATCGGAATTAAATACAAAAGGCACAATGCCGACTTAAGTACAAGAAGACTGACTCTTCCTACTGTCTATGATTTGAACCATTCTTGTGACTCTAGTTATAGTTTCCGATGCTTCACTTCAGCTTTACTGTATCCCTGGGACCTTCTTATTGACGAAGAAACACAGAAATTGCATCGGAATTAAATTCAAAATGGGCAATGCTGACTTAAGTACAAGAAGACTGACTCTTCTTACTGTCTATGTTTTGAAACTTTTCTGTGACACTAGTTATGGATTCCGATGCTTCACTTCTGGTTTACTTTATCCCTTGGACCTTCTTATTGACGACGAAATACAGAAATTGCATGGGAATAAAATAGAAAATGCACAATGCCGACTTAAGTACAAGAAGACTGACCCTCCCTAGTGTCTAAGATTTAAACCATTCCTGTGACACTAGTTATAGATTCCGATGCTTCACTTCAGGTTTACTGTATCCCTCTGACATTCTTATTGACGATGAAATACAGAAATTGCATCGGAATTAAATAGAAAAGGCACAATGCCGACTTAAGTACAGGAGGACTGACTCTTCTTACAGTCTATGTGTTGAACCATTTCTGTAACACTAGTTATAGATCCCGATGCTTCACTTCAGGTTTACTGTATCCCTTGGACCTTCGTATTGACGGCGAAACACAGAAATTGCATCGGAATAAAATAGAAAAGGGACAATGCCTACTTAAGTACAAGAAGACTGACTCTTCCAACTGTCTATGTTTTGAACCATTCCTGTGAAACTAGTTATAGATTCCGATGCTTCACTTCAGGTTTACTTTATCCCTTGGACCGTCTTATCGACGATGAAACACAGAAATTGCATCGGAATTAAATACAAAAGGCACAATGCCGACTCAAATACAAGATGACTGGCTCATCTTACTCTCTATGTTTCGAACATTTCCTGTGAGACCGGTTTTAGATTCCGATGCTTCACTTCAGGTTTACTGTATCCCTTGGACCTTCTTATTGACGACGAAACACAGAATTTGCATCGGAATTAAATGGAAAAGGCACAATGCAGACTTAAGTACAAGAAGACTGACTCTTCCTACTGTCTATGATTTGAACCATTCCTGTGACACTAGTTATAGATTCCGATGCTTCACTTCAGGTTTACTGTATCCCTGTGAACTTCTTATTGACGATGAAACACAGAAATTGCATCGGAATTAAATACAAAAGGCACAATGCCGACTTAAGTACAAGAAGACTGACTCTTCTTACTGTCTGTGTTTATAACCATTCCTGTGACACTAGTTATAGATTCCGATGCTTTACTTCAGGTTTACTGTATCCCTCTGAACGTCTTATTGACGATGAAACACAGAAATTGCATCGGAATTTAATAGCAAAGGCACAATAACGACTTAAGTACAAGAAGACTGACTCTTCGTGCTGTGTACGTTTTGAACCATTCCTGTGACACTAGTTATAGATTCCGATGCTTTACTTCAGGTTACTGTATCCCTCTGACAATCCTATTGACGAAAAAATACAGAAATTGCATCGGAATTAAATAGAAAAGGCACAATGCCGACTTAAGTACAAGAAGACTGACTCTTCCTACTGTCTATGCCTTGAACCATTCCTTGACACTAGTTATAGATTCCGATGCTTCACGTCAGTTTTACTGTATCCCTCTGACCTTCTTATTGACGATGAAACACAGAAATTGCATCGGAATTAAGTACAAAAGGCACAATGCCGACCTAAGTAGAAGAAGACTGACTCTTCTTACTGTCTATGTTATGAACCATTCCTGTGACTCTAGTTATAGATTCAAATGCTTCACTTCAGGATTACTGTATCCCTTGGACCTTCTTATTGACGATGAAACACAGAATTTGCATCGGAATTAAATAGAAAAGGCACAATGCCGACTTAAGTACAAGAAGACTGACTCTTCCAACTCTCTATGTTTTGAACCATTCCTGTGACACTAGTTATAGATTCCGATGCTTCACTTCAGCTTTACTGCATCCCTTGGACCTTCTTATCGACGATGAAACACAGAAATTGCATCGGAATTAAATACAAAAGGCACAATGCCGACTTAAGTACAAGAAGACTGACTCTTCTTACTGTCTATGCTTTGAACCATTCCTGTGACACTACTTATAGAATCCGATGCTTCACTTCAGGTTTACTGTATCCCTCTGACCTCCTCATTGACGATGAAACACAAAAATTGCATCGGAATTAAATACAAAAGGCACAATGCCGACTCAAATACAAGATGACTGGCTCTTCTTACTCTCTATGCTTAGAACATTTCCTGTGAGACCGGTTTTAGATTTCGATGCTTCACTTCAGGTCTACTGTATCCCTTGGACCTTCTTATTGACGACGAAACACGGAAATTGCATCGGAATTCAATAGAAAACGCAAAATGCCGACTTAATTACAAGAAGACTGACTCGTCTTACTGACTATGATTTGAACATTTCCTGTGAGACCAGTTTTAGATTCCGATGCTTCACTATAAGTTTACTGTATCCCTTGGACCTTCGTATTGACGATGAAACACAGAAATTGCATCGGAATTAAATACAAAAGGCACAATGCCGACTTAAGTGCAGGAAGACTGACTCTTCTTACTGTCTATGTTTTGAACCATTCCTGTGACACTAGTTATAGATTCCGGTGCTTCACTTCAGCTTTACTGTATCCCTTGGACCTTCTTATTGTCGAAGAAACACAGAAATTGCATCGTAATTAAATGCAAAATGGGCAATGCCGACTTAAGTACAAGAAGACTGACTCTTCCTACTGCCTATGTTTTGAACCATTCCTGTGACACTAGTTATAGATTCCGATGCATCACTTCCGGTTTACTGTATCCCTTGGACCTTCTTATTGGCGATGAAACACAGAAATTGCATCGGAATTAAATAGAAAAGGCACAATGCCGACTTAACTACAAGAAAACTGACTCTTCCTACTGTCTATGCTTTGAACCATTCCTGTGACACTAGTTATAGATTCCGATGCTTCACTTCAGGTTTACTGTATGCCTCTGACCTTCTTATTGACGATGAAACACAGATATTGCATCGGAATTAAATACCAAAGGCACAATGCCGACTTAAGTACAAGAAGACAGACTCTTCTTAGTGTCTATGCTTTGAACCTTTTCTCTGACACTAGTTATAGATTCCGATGCTTCACTTCAGGTTTACTGTATCCCTTGGACCTTATATTGACAACGAAACACAGAAATTGCATCGGAATTAAATAGATAACGCACAATGCCGACTTAAGTACAAGAAGACTGACTCTTCTTACTGACTATGATTTGAACATTTCCTGTGAGACCAGTTTTAGATTCCGATGCTTCACTATACGTTTACTGTATCCCTTGGACCTTCTTATTGACGATGAAACACAGAAATTGCATCGGAATTAAATACCAAAGGCACAATGCCGACTTAAGTACAAGAAGACAGACTCTTCTTAGTGTCTATGCTTTGAACCTTTTCTCTGACACTAGTTATAGATTCCGATGCTTCACTTCAGGTTTACTGTATCCCTTGGACATTCTTATTGACGACGAAACACAGAAATTGCATCGGAATTAAATAGAAAAGGCACAATGCCGACTTAAGTACAAGAAGACTGACTCTTCCTAGTGTCCATGTTTTGAACCATTCCTGTGACACTAGTTATAGATTCCGATGCTTCACTTCAGGTTTACTGTATGCCTCTGACCTTCTTATTGACGATGAAACACAGTAATTGCTTCGGAATTAAATTCAAAATCGCAATGCCGACTTAAGTACAAGATGACTGACTCTTCTTACTGTCTATGTTTTGAACCATTCCTGTGATACTAGTTATAGATTCCGATGCTTCACTTCAGGTTTACTGTATCCCTTGGACCTTGTTATTGACGATGATACACAGAAATTGCATCGGAATTAATTACAAAAGGTGCAATGCCGACTTAAGTACAAGAAGACTGATTCTCCTTACTGTCTATGATTTGAACATTTCCTGTGAGACCAGTTTTAGATTCCGATGCTTCACTATATGTTTAGTGTATCCCATGGACCTTCTTATTGACGATTAAACACAGAAATTGCATCGGAATTAAATCCAAAGGCACAGTGCCGACTTAAGTACAAGAAGACTGACTCTTCTTGCTGTGTATGCTTTGAACCATTCCTGTGACACTAGTTATAAATTCCGATGCTTCATTTCAGGTTTACTGTATCCCTTGGACGTTCTTATTGACGATGAAACACAGAAATTGCATCGGAATTAAATAGAAAAGGCACAATGCCGACTTAAGTACAAGAAGACTGACTCTTCCTACTGTCTATGATTTGAACCATTCTTGTGACTCTAGTTATAGTTTCCGATGCTTCACTTCAGCTTTACTGTATCCCTGGGACCTTCTTATTGACGAAGAAACACAGAAATTGCATCGGAATTAAATGCAAAATGGTCAATGCCGACTTAAGTACAAGAAGACTGACTCTTCTTACTGTCTATGTTTTGAACCTTTTCTGTGACACTAGTTATGGATTCCGATGCTTCACTTCAGGTTTACTTTATCCCTTGGACCTTCTTATTGACGACGAAATACAGAAATTGCATGGGAATAAAATAGAAAATGCACAATGCCGACTTAAGTACAAGAAGACTGACCCTTCCTAGTGTCTAAGATTTAAACCATTCCTGTGACACTAGTTATAGATTCCGATGCTTCACTTCAGGTTTACTGTATCCCCATGACATTCTTATTGACGATGAAATACAGAAATTGCATCGGAATTAAATAGAAAAGGCACAATGCCGACTTAAGTACAGGAAGACTGACTCTTCTTACAGTCTATGTGTTGAACCATTTCTGTAACACTAGTTATAGATCCCGATGCTTCACTTCAGGTTTACTGTTTCCCTTGGACCTTCGTATTGACGGCGAAACACAGAAATTGCATCGGAATAAAATAGAAAAGGCACAATGCCGACTTAAGTACAAGAAGACTGACTGTTCCAACTGTCTATGTTTTGAACTATTCCTGTGACACTAGTTATAGATTCCGATGCTTCACTTCAGGTTTACTTTATCCCTTGGACCGTCTTATCGACGATGAAACACAGAAATTGCATCGGAATTAAATACAAAAGGCACAATGCCGACTCAAATACAAGATGACTGGCTCTTCTTACTCTCTATGTTTCGAACATTTCCTGTGAGACCGGTTTTAGATTCCGATGCTTCACTTCAGGTTTACTGTATCCCTTGGACCTTATATTGACAACGAAACACAGAAATTGCATCGGAATTAAATAGATAACGCACAATGCCGACTTAAGTACAAGAAGAGTGACTCTTCTTACTGACTATGATTTGAACATTTCCTGTGAGACCAGTTTTAGATTCCGATGCTTCACTATACGTTTACTGTATCCCTTGGACCTTCTTATTGACGATGAAACACAGAAATTGCTTCGGAATTAAATACAAAAGGCACAATGCCGACATAAGTGCAAGAAGACTGACTCTTCTTAATGTCTATGATTTGAACCATTCCTGTGACACTAGTTATAGATTCCGTTGCATCACTTCCGGTTTACTGAATCCCTTGGACGTTCTTAATGACGATGAAACACAGAAATTGCATCGGAATTATATACAAAAGGCACAATGCCGACTTAAATACAAGAAGACTGACTCTTCGTGCTGTGTACGTTTTGAACCATTCCTGTGACACTAGTTATAGATTCCGATGCTTTACTTCAGGTTACTGTATCCCTCTGACAATCCTATTGACGAAAAAATACAGAAATTGCATCGGAATTAAATAGAAAAGGCACAATGCCGACTTAAGTACAAGAAGACTGACACTTCCTACTGTCTATGCTTTGAACCATTCCTTGACAATAGTTATAGATTCCGATGCTTCACGTCAGTTTTACTGTATCCCTCTGACCTTCTTATTGACGATGAAACACAGAAATTGCATCGGAATTAAGTACAAAAGGCACAATGCCGACTTAAGTAGAAGAAGACTTAATCTTCTTACTGTCTATGTTATGAACCATTCCTGTGACACTAGTTATAGATTCAAATGCTTCACTTCAGGATTACTGTATCCGTTGGACCTTCTCATTGACGATGAAACACAGATTTTGCATCGGAATTAAATACAAAAGGCACAATGCCGACTGAAGTACTAGAAGACTGACTCTTCTTACTGTCTATGTTTTGAGCAACTCCTGTGACACTAGGTATAGATTCCGTGCCTTCACTTCAGTTTTACTGTATTCCTTGGACCTTCTTGTCGACGATGAAACACAGAAATATGCATCGGAATTAAATACAAAATGCACAATGCCGACTTAAGTACAAGAAGACTAACTCTTCTTACTGTCTATGCTTTGAACCATTCCTGTGACACTACTTATAGAATCCGATGCTTCACTTCAGGTTTACTGTATCCCTCTGACCTTCTCATTGACGATGAAACACAGAAATTGCATCGGGATTAAATACAAAAGGCACAATGTCGACTCAAATACAAGATGACTGGCTCTTCTTACCCTCTATGTTTGGAACAATTCCTGTGAGACCGGTTTTTGATTCCGATGCTTCACTTCAGGTTTACTGTATCCCTTGGACCTTCTTATTGACGACGAAACACAGGAATTGCATCGGAATTAAATACAAAAGGCACAATGCCGACTTAAGTACAAGAAGACTGACTCTTCTTACTGTCTATGCTTTGAGCAATTCCTGTGACACTAGGTATAGATTCCGATGCTTCATTTCAAATTTACTGTATTCCTTGGACCTTCTTGTCGACGATGAAACACAGAAAATGCATCGGAATTAAATACAAAAGTCACAATGCCGACTTAAGTACAAGAAGACTGACTATTCTTACCGACTATGATTTGAACACTTCCTGTGAGACCAGTTTTAGATTCCGATGCTTCACTATAAGTTTACTGTATCCCTTGGACCTTCGTATTGACGATGAAACACAGAAATTGCATCGGAATTAAATACAAAAGGCACAATGCCGACTCAAATACAAGATGACTGGCTCTTCTTACTCTCTATGCTTAGAACATTTCCTGTGAGACCGGTTTTAGATTTCGATGCTTCACTTCAGGTCTACTGTATCCCTTGGACCTTCTTATTGACGACGAAACACGGAAATTGCATCGGAATTCAATAGAAAACGCAAAATGCCGACTTAATTACAAGAAGACTGACTCGTCTTACTGACTATGATTTGAACATTTCCTGTGAGACCAGTTTTAGATTCCGATGCTTCACTATAAGTTTACTGTATCCCTTGGACCTTCGTATTGACGATGAAACACAGAAATTGCATCGGAATTAAATACAAAAGGCACAATGCCGACTTAAGTGCAGGAAGACTGACTCTTCTTACTGTCTATGTTTTGAACCATTCCTGTGACACTAGTTATAGATTCCGGTGCTTCACTTCAGCTTTACTGTATCCCTTGGACCTTCTTATTGTCGAAGAAACACAGAAATTGCATCGTAATTAAATGCAAAATGGGCAATGCCGACTTAAGTACAAGAAGACTGACTCTTCCTACTGCCTATGTTTTGAACCATTCCTGTGACACTAGTTATAGATTCCGATGCATCACTTCCGGTTTACTGTATCCCTTGGACCTTCTTATTGGCGATGAAACACAGAAATTGCATCGGAATTAAATAGAAAAGGCACAATGCCGACTTAAGTACAAGAAGACAGACTCTTCTTAGTGTCTATGCTTTGAACCTTTTCTCTGACACTAGTTATAGATTCCGATGCTTCACTTCAGGTTTACTGTATCCCTTGGACCTTATATTGACAACGAAACACAGAAATTGCATCGGAATTAAATAGACAACGCACAATGCCGACTTAAGTACAAGAAGACTGACTCTTCTTACTGACTATGATTTGAACATTTCCTGTGAGACCAGTTTTAGATTCCGATGCTTCACTATACGTTTACTGTATCCCTTGGACCTTCTTATTGACGATGAAACACAGAAATTGCATCGGAATTAAATACCAAAGGCACAATGCCGACTTAAGTACAAGAAGACAGACTCTTCTTAGTGTCTATGCTTTGAACCTTTTCTCTGACACTAGTTATAGATTCCGATGCTTCACTTCAGGTTTACTGTATCCCTTGGACATTCTTATTGACGACGAAACACAGAAATTGCATCGGAATTAAATAGAAAAGGCACAATGCCGACTTAAGTACAAGAAGACTGACTCTTCCTAGTGTCTATGTTTTGAACCATTCCTGTGACACTAGTTATAGATTCCGATGCTTCACTTCAGGTTTACTGTATGCCTCTGACCTTCTTATTGACGATGAAACACAGTAATTGCTTCGGAATTAAATTCAAAATCGCAATGCCGACTTAAGTACAAGATGACTGACTCTTCTTACTGTCTATGTTTTGAACCATTCCTGTGACACTAGTTATAGATTCCGATGCTTCACTTCAGGTTTACTGTATCCCTTGGACCATCGTATTGATGACGAAACACAGAAATTGCATCGGAACTAAATAGATAAGGCACAATGCCGACTTAAGTACAAGAAGACTGATTCTCCTTACTGTCTATGATTTGAACATTTCCTGTGAGACCAGTTTTAGATTCCGATGCTTCACTATATGTTTAGTGTATCCCTTGGACCTTCTTATTGACGATTAAACACAGAAATTGCATCGGAATTAAATCCAAAGGCACAGTGCCGACTTAAGTACAAGAAGACTGACTCTTCTTGCTGTGTATGCTTTGAACCATTCCTGTGACACTAGTTATAAATTCCGATGCTTCATTTCAGGTTTACTGTATCCCTTGGACGTTCTTATTGACGATGAAACACAGAAATTGCATCGGAATTAAATAGAAAAGGCACAATGCCGACTTAAGTACAAGAAGACTGACTCTTCCTACTGTCTATGATTTGAACCATTCTTGTGACTCTAGTTATAGTTTCCGATGCTTCACTTCAGCTTTACTGTATCCCTGGGACCTTCTTATTGACGAAGAAACACAGAAATTGCATCGGAATTAAATGCAAAATGGGCAATGCCGACTTAAGTACAAGAAGACTGACTCTTCTTACTGTCTATGTTTTGAACCTTTTCTGTGACACTAGTTATGGATTCCGATGCTTCACTTAAGGTTTACTTTATCCCTTGGACCTTCTTATTGACGACGAAATACAGAAATTGCATGGGAATAAAATAGAAAATGCACAATGCCGACTTAAGTACAAGAAGACTGACCCTTCCTAGTGTCTAAGATTTAAACCATTCCTGTGACACTAGTTATAGATTCCGATGCTTCACTTCAGGTTTACTGTATCCCTCTGACATTCTTATTGACGATGAAATACAGAAATTGCATCGGAATTAAATAGAAAAGGCACAATGCCGACTTAAGTACAGGAAGACTGACTCTTCTTACAGTCTATGTGTTGAACCTTTTCTGTAACACTAGTTATAGATCCCGATGCTTCACTTCAGGTTTACTGTTTCCCTTGGACCTTCGTATTGACGGCGAAACACAGAAATTGCATCGGAATAAAATAGAAAAGGCACAATGCCGACTTAAGTACAAGAAGACTGACTCTTCCAACTGTCTATGTTTTGAACCATTCCTGTGACACTAGTTATAGATTCCGATGCTTCACTTCAGGTTTACTTTATCCCTTGGACCGTCTTATCGACGATGAAACACAGAAATTGCATCGGAATTAAATACAAAAGGCACAATGCCGACTCAAATACAAGATGACTGGCTCTTCTTACTCTCTATGTTTCGAACATTTCCTGTGAGACCGGTTTTAGATTCCGATGCTTCACTTCAGGTTTACTGTATCCCTTGGACCTTATATTGACAACGAAACACAGAAATTGCATCGGAATTAAATAGATAACGCACAATACCGACTTAAGTACAAGAAGACTGACTCTTCTTACTGACTATGATTTGAACATTTCCTGTGAGACCAGTTTTAGATTCCGATGCTTCACTATACGTTTACTGTATCCCTTGGACCTTCTTATTGACGATGAAACACAGAAATTGCTTCGGAATTAAATACAAAAGGCACAATGCCGACATAAGTGCAAGAAGACTGACTCTTCTTAATGTCTATGATTTGAACCATTCCTGTGACACTAGTTATAGTTTCCGTTGCATCACTTCCGGTTTACTGAATCCCTTGGACGTTCTTAATGACGATGAAACACAGAAATTGCATCGGAATTATATACAAAAGGCACAATGCCGACTTAAATACAAGAAGACTGACTCTTCGTGCTGTGTACGTTTTGAACCATTCCTGTGACACTAGTTATAGATTCCGATGCTTTACTTCAGGTAACTGTATCCCTCTGACAATCCTATTGACGAAAATATACAGACATTGCATCGGAATTAAATAGAAAAGGCACAATGCCGACTTAAGTACAAGAAGACTGACACTTCCTACTGTCTATGCTTTGAACCATTCCTTGACAATAGTTATAGATTCCGATGCTTCACGTCAGTTTTACTGTATCCCTCTGACCTTCTTATTGACGATGAAACACAGAAATTGCATCGGAATTAAGTACAAAAGGCACAATGCCGACTTAAGTAGAAGAAGACTGACTCTTCTTACTGTCTATGTTATGAACCATTCCTGTGACACTAGTTATAGATTCAAATGCTTCACTTCAGGATTACTGTATCCCTCTGACCTTCTCATTGACGATGAAACACAGAAATTGCATCGGGATTAAATACAAAAGGCACAATGTCGACTCAAATACAAGATGACTGGCTCTTCTTACCCTCTATGTTTTGAACAATTCCTGTGAGACCGGATTTTGATTCCGATGCTTCACTTCAGGTTTACTGTATCCCTTGGACCTTCTTATTGACGACGAAACACAGGAATTGCATCGGAATTAAATACAAAAGGCACAATGCCGACTTAAGTACAAGAAGACTGACTCTTCTTACTGTCTATGCTTTGAGCAATTCCTGTGACACTAGGTATATATTCCGATGCTTCATTTCAAATTTACTGTATTCCTTGGACCTTCTTGTCGACGATGAAACACAGAAAATGCATCGGAATTAAATACAAAAGTCACAATGCCGACTTAAGTACAAGAAGACTGACTATTCTTACCGACTATGATTTGAACACTTCCTGTGAGACCAGTGTTAGATTCCGATGCTTCACTATAAGTTTACTGTATTCCTTGGACCTTCTTATTGATGATGAAACACAGAAATTGCATCGGAATTAAATACAAAAGGCACAATGCCGACTTAAGTGCAAGAAGACTGACTCTTCTTACTGTCTATGTTTTGAACCATTCCTGTGACACTAGTTATAGATACCGGTGCTTCACTTCAGCTGTACTGTATCCCTTGGACCTTCTTATTGACGATGAAACACAGAAATTGCATCGGAAATAAATGCAAAATGCGCAATGCCGCCTTAAGTACAAGAAGACTGAGTGTTCTTACTGTCTATGTTTTGAACCATTCCTGTAACACTAGTTACTGATTCCGAAACTTCACTTCTAATTTACCATATCCCTCTGACCTTCTTATTGACGACGAAACACAGAAATTGCATCGGAATTAAATAGAAAAGGCACAACGCCGAGTTAAGTACAAGAAGTCTGACTCTTATTACTGTCTATGTTTTGAACCATTCATGTGACACTAGTTATAGATTCCGATGCATCACCTCAGGTTTACTGTATCCCTTGGACCTTCTTATTGACGATGACACACAGAAATTGCATCGGATTTTAATACAATAGGCACAATGCCGACTTAAGTGCAAGAAGACTGACACTTCTTACTGTCTATGATTTGAACGTTTCCTGTGAGACCAGTTTTAGATTCCGATGCTTCACTATATGTTTAGTGTATCCCTTGGACGTTTTTATTGACGATGAAACACAGAAATTGCATCGGAATTAAATACAAAAGGCACAATGCCGACTCAAGTACAAGATGACTGGCTCTTCTTACTCTCTACGTTTTGAACCTTTCCTGTGAGACCGGTTTTAGATTCCGAGGCTTCACTTCAGGTTTACTGTATCCTTTGGACCTTCTTATTGACGACGAAACACAGAAATTGCATCGGAATTAAATAGAAAAGGCACAATGCCGACTTAAGTATAAGAAGACTGACCCTTCTCACTGACTATGATTTGAACATATCCTGTGATACCAGTAGTAGATTCCGATGCTTCACTATATGTTTAGTGAATCCCTTGGACCTTCTTATTGACGATGAAACACAGAAATTGCATCGGAATTAAATACAAAAGGCACAATGCCGACTTAAGTACAAGAAGACTGACTCTTCCTACTGTCTATGATTTGTACCATTCCTGTGACACTAGTTATAGATTCCGATGCATTACTTCAGGTTTACTGTATCCCTTGGACCTTCTTATTGACGATGAAACACAGAAATTTGATTCGGAATTAAATACAAAAGGCACAATGCCGACTTAAGTACAAGAAGATTGACTTTTCTTGCTGTGTATGCTTTGAACCATTCCTGTGACACTAGTTATAGATTCCGATGCTTCACTTCAGGTTTACTGTATCCCTCTGACCTTCTTATTGAAGACGAAGCACAGAAATTGCATTGGAATTAAATAGAAAAAGCATAATGCCGACTTAAGTACAAGAAGACTGACTCTTCCTACTGTCTATGTTTTGAACCATTCCTGTGACTCTAGTTACAGAGTCCGATGCTTCACTTCAGGTTTACTGTATCCCTCTGACCTTCTTATTGACGAAAAAACACAGAAATTGCATCGGAATTAAATACAAAAGGCACAATGCCGACTTAAGTACGAGAAGACTGACTCTTCTTACTGTCCATGCTTTGAACCTTTTCTGTGACACTAGTTATGGATTCCGATGATTCACTTCTGGTTTACTGTATCCCTTGGACCTTCTTATTGACGACGATATACTGAAATTGCATCGGAATAAAATAGAAAAAGCACAATGCCGACTTAAGTACAAGAGGACTGACTCTCCCTAGAGTCTAAGTTTTAAACCATTCCTGTAACACTAGTTATAGATTACGATGCTTCACTTCAGGTTTACTGTATCCCTCTGACATTCTTATTGACGATGAAACACAGAAATTGCATCGGAATTAAATTGAAAAGGCACAATGCAGATTTAAGTACAGGAAGACTGACTCTTCTTACAATCTATGTGTTGAACCATTCCTGTAACACTAGTTGTAGATTCCGATGCTTCACTTCAGGTTTACTGTATCCCTTGGACCTTCTTATTGACGACGAAACACAGAAATTGCATCGGAATTAAATAGAAAAGGCACAATGCAGATTTAAGTACAGGAAGACTGACTCTTCTTACAATCTATGTGTTGAACCATTCCTGTAACACTAGTTTTAGATTCCGATGCTTCACTTCAGGTTCACTGTATCCCTTGGATCTTCTTATTGACGACGAAACACAGAAATTGCATCGGAATTAAATAGAAAACGCACAATGCCGACTTAAGTGCAAGAAGACTTACTCCTCCTACTGTCTATGTTTCGAACCATTCCCATGACACTAGTTATAGATTCCGATGCTTCACTTCTGGTTTACTGTATCCCTCTGACCTTCTTATTGACGATGAAACACAGAAATTGCATCGGAATTAAATTCAAACGGCACAATGCCGACTTAAGTACAAGAGGACTTACTCTTCTTACAGTCTATGTTTTGAACAATTCCTGTGACACTAGTTAGAGATTCCGATGCTTCACTTCAGGTTTACTGCATCCCTTGGACCTTCTTATTGACGACGAAACGCAGAAATTGCATCGGAATTAAATAGGAAAGGCACATTGCCGACTTAAGTACAAGAAGACTGACTCTTCATATTGTCTATGTTTTGAACCATTCCTGTGGCACTAGTTATAGATTTCGATGCTTCACTTCTGGTTTACTGTATCCCTCTGACCTTCTTATTGACGATGAAACACAGAAATTGCATCGGAATTAAATACAAAAGGAACAATGCCGACTTAAGTACAAGAAGACTGACTCTTCTTACTGTCTAAGTTTTGTACCTTTTCTGTGACACTAGTTATGGATTCCGATGCTTCACTTCAGGTTTACTGTATCCCTTGGACATTCTTATTTACGACGAAACACAGAAATTGCATCGAAATTAAACTGAAAATGCACAATGCCGACTTAAGTACAAGAAGACTGACTCTCCATAGTGTCTATATTTTGAACCATTCTTGTGACACTAGTTATAGATTCCGATGCTTCACGTCAGGTTTACTGTATCCCTTGGACCATCGTATTGACGACGAAACACAGAAATTGCATCGGAATTAAATAGATAAGGCACAATGCCGACTTAAGTACAAGAAGACTGACTCTTCCTACTGTCTATGTTTTGAACCATTCCTGTGACACTTGTTATGGATTCCGATGCTTCACTTCAGGTTTACTGTATCCCTCTGACCTTCTTATTGATGATGAAACACAGAATTTGCATCAGAATTAAATACAAAATTCACAATGCCGACTTAAGTACAAGAAGACTGACTTTTCTTACTGACTATGTTGTGAACATTTCCTATGAGACCAGTTTTAGATTCCGATGCTTCACTATATCTTTACTGTATACCTTGGACCTTCTTATTGACGATGAAACACAGTAATTACATCGGAATTAAATACAAAAGGCACAATGGCTACTTAAGTACAAGAAGACTGACTCTTCCTACTGTCTATGTTTTAACCATTCCTGTGACACTGATTATAGATTCCGATGCTTCACTTCAGGTTTACTGTATCCCTCTGACCTTCTTATTGACGATGAAACACAGAAATTGCATCGGAATTAAATACAAAAGGCACAATGCCGACTTAAGTACAAGAAGACTGACTCTTCTTTCTGACTATGCTATGAACATTTCCTGTGAGACCAGTTTTAGATTCCGATGCTTCACTATATGTTTATTGTATCCCTTGGACCTTCTTATTGACGATGAAACACAGAAATTGCATCTGAATTAACTACAAAAGGCACAATGCCGACTTAAGTACAAGAAGACTGACTCTTCTTACTGTCTATGTTTTGAACCTTTCCTGTGACACTAGATATAGATTCCGATGCTTCACTTCAGGTTCACTAAATTGCATCGGAATTAAATACAAAAGGCACAATGCCGACTTAAGTACAAGAAGACTGACTCTTCTTACTGTGTATGTTTTGAACCTTTCCTGTGACACTAGATATAGATTCCGATGCTTCACTTCAGGTTCACTGTATCCCTTGGACCTTCTTGTTGACGACGAAACACAGAAATTGCATCGGAATTAAATAGAAAAAGCACATTGCCGACTTAAGTACAAGAAGACTGACTCTTCCTACTGTCTATGTTTTGAACCATTCCCATGACACTAGTTATAGATTCCGATGCTTTACTTCAGGTTTACTGTATCCCTCTGACCTTCTTATTGACGATGAAACACAGAAATTGCATCGGAATTAAATACAAACGGCACAATGCCGACTTAAGTACAGGAGGACTTACTCTTCTTACAGTCTATGTTTTGAACCATTCCTGTGACACTAGTTAGAGATTCCGATGCTTCACTTCAGGTTTACTGCATCCCTTGGACTTCTTATTGACGACGAAACGCAGAAATTGCATCGGAATTAAATAGGAAAGGCACATTGCCGACTTAAGTACAAGAAGACTGACTCTTCCTATTGTCTATGTTTTCAATCATTCCTGTGGCACTAGTTATAGATTCCGATGCTTCACTTCGGGTTTACTGTATACCTCTGAACTAATCGTTGACGATGAAACACAGAAATTGCATCGGAATTAAATAGAAAAGGCACAATGCCGACTTAAGTACAAGAAGACTGTCTCTTCTTACTGTCTATGTTTTAAACCATTCCTGTGACACTAGTTATAGATACCGATGCTTCACTTCAGGTTAACTGTATCCATTGGACCTTCTTATTGACGACGAAACACAGAATTTGCATCGGAATTAAATGGAAAAGGCACAATGCCGACTTAAGTATAAGAAGACTGACTCTTCCTACTGTCTCTGTTTTGAACCATTCCTGTGACACTAATTATAGATTCCGATGCTTCAATTCAGGCTTACTGTATCCCTTGGACCTTGCTATTGACGATGAAACACAGAAATTGCATCGGAATTAAATACAAAAGGCACAATGCCGACTTAAGTACAAGAATACTGACTCATCCTACTGTCTATGCTTTGAACCATTCCTGTGACACTAGTTATAGATTCCGATGCATCACTTCAGGTTTTCAGGTTTACTGTATCCCTCTGACCTTGTTATTGACGATGAAATACAGAAATTGCATCGGAATTAAATACAAAAGGAACAATGCCGACTTAAGTACAAGAAGACTGACTCTTCTTACTGTCTAAGTTTTGTACCTTTTCTGTGACACTAGTTATGGATTCCGATGCTTCACTTCAGGTTTACTGTATCCCTTGGACATTCTTATTGACGACGAAACACAGAAATTGCATCGGAATTAAATTGAAAATGCACAATGCCGACTTAAGTACAAGAAGACTGACTCTCCCTAGTGTCTATCTTTTGAACCATTCCTGTGACACTAGTTATAGATTCCGATGCTTCACTTCAGGTTTACTGTATCCCTTGGACCATCGTATTGACGACGAAACACAAAAATTGCATCGGAACTAAATAGATAAGGCACAATGCCGACTTAAGTACAAGAAGACTGACTCTTCCTACTGTCTACGCCTTGAACCATTCCTGTGACACTAGTTATGGATTCCGATGCTTCACTTCAGGTTTACTGTATCCCTCTGACCTTCTTATTGATGATGAAACACAGAAATTGTATCAGAATTAAATACAAAATTCACAATGCCGACTTAAGTACAAGAAGACTGACTTTTCTTTCCGACTATGTTGTGAACAATTCCTGTGAGACCAGTTTTAGATTCCGATGCTTCACTATATGTTTATTGTATCCCTTGGACTTTCTTATTGACGATGAAACACAGAAACTGCATCGGAATTAAATACAAAAGCAACAATGCCGACTTAAGTACAAGAAGACTGACTCTTCTTACTGTCTATGTTTAGAACCATTCCTGTGACACTAGTTATAGATTCCGAAGCTTCACTTCAGGTTTACTGTATCCCTCTGACCTTCTTATTGACGATGAAACACAGAAATTGCATCGGAATTAAATACAAACGGCACAATGCCGACTTAAGTACAGGAGGACTTACTCTTCTTACAGTCTATGTTTTGAACCATTCCTGTGACACTAGTTAGAGATTCCGATGCTTCACTTCAGGTTTACTGCATCCCTTGGACCTTCTTATTGACGACGAAACGCAGAAATTGCATCGGAATTAAATGGAAAAGGCACAATGCCGGCTTAAGTATAAGAAGACTGACTTTTCCTACTGTCTCTGTTTTGAACCATTCCTGTGACACTAATTATAGATTCCGATGCTTCAATTCAGGCTTACTGTATCCCTTTTACCTTGCTATTGACGATGAAACACAGAAATTGCATCGGAATTAAATACAAAAGGCACAATGCCGACTTAAGTACAAGAATACTGACTCATCCTACTGTCTATGATTTGAACTATTCCTGTGACACTAGTTAAAGATTCCGATGCATCACTTCAGGTTTTCAGGTTTACTGTATCCCTCTGACCTTGTTATTGACGATGAAATACAGAAATTGCATCGGAATTAAATACAAAAGGAACAATGCCGACTTAAGTACAAGAAGACTGACTCTTCCTACTGTCTATGCTTTGAACCATTCCTGTGACACTAGTTATGGATTCCGATGCTTCACTTCAGGTTTACTGTATCCCTCTGACCTTCTTATTGATGATGAAACACAGAAATTGCATCAGAATTAAATACAAAATTCACAATGCCGACTTAAGTACAAGAAGACTGACTTCTCTTACTGACTATGTTGTGAACATTTCCTATGAGACCAGTTTTAGATTCCGATGCTTCACTATATCTTTACTGTATACCTTGGACCTTCTTATTGACGATGAAACACAGTAATTGCATCGGAATTAAATACAAAAGGCACAATGGCTACTTAAGTACAAGAAGACTGACTCTTCATACTGTCTATGTTTTAACCATTCCTGTGACACTAGTTATAGATTCCGATGCTTCACTTTCGGTTTACTGTATCCCTCGGACCTTCTTATTGACGATAAAACACAGAAATTGCATCGGAATTAAATACAAAAGGCACAATGCCGACCTAAGTACAAGAAGACTGACTCTACTTTCCGACTATGTTGTGAACAATTCCTGTGAGACCAGTTTTAGATTCCGATGCTTCACTATATGTTTATTGTATCCCTTGGACTTTCTTATTGACGATGAAACACAGAAATTGCATCGGAATTAAATACAAAAGCAACAATGCCGACTTAAGTACAAGAAGACTGACACTTCTAACAGTCTATGTTTAGAACCATTCCTGTGACACTAGTTATAGATTCCGATGCTTCACTTCAGGTTTACTGTATCCCTCTGACCTTCTTATTTACGATTAAACACAGAAATTGCATCAGAATTAATTACAAAAGGCACAATGCCGACGTAAGTACAAGAAGAGTGACTCTTCTTACTGTCTATGTTTTGAACAATTCCTGTTACACTAGTTATAGATTCCGATGCTTCACTTCAGGTCTACTGTATCCCTTGGACCTTCTTATCGACGATGAAAACAGAAATTGCATCGGAATTAAATACAAGAGGCACAATGCCGACTTAAGTACAAGATGACTGACTCTTCCTACTGTCTATGTTTTGAACCGTTCCTGTGACACTAGTTATAGATTCCGATGCTTCACTTCAGGTTTACTGTATCCCTTGGACGTTCTTATTAACGACGATACACAGAAATTGCATCGGAATTAAATAGGAAACACACAATGCCGACTTAAGTACAAGAAGACTGACTCTTCCTACTGTCTATGTTTTGAACCGTTCCTGTGACACTAGTTATAGATTCCGATGCTTCACTTCAGGTTTACTGTATCCCTCTGACCTTCGTATTGACGATGAAACACAGAAATTGCATCGGAATTAAATACAAACTGCACAATGCCGACTTAAGTACAAGAGGACTTACTCTTCTTACAGTCTATGTTTTGAACCATTCCTGTGACACTAGTTATAGATACCGATGCTTCACTTCAGGTTTACTGTATCCATTGGACCTTCTTATTGACGACGAAACACAGAATTTGCATCGGAATTAAATGGAAAAGGCACAATGCCGACTTAAGTATAAGAAGACTGACTCTTCCTACTGTCTCTGTTTTGAACCATTCCTGTGACACTAATTATAGATTCCGATGCTTCAATTCAGGCTTACTGTATCCCTTGGACCTTGCTATTGACGATGAAACACAGAAATTGCGTCGGAATTAAATACAAAAGGCACAATGAAGACTTAAGTACAAGAATACTGACTCATCCTACTGTCTATGCTTTGAACCATTCCTGTGACACTAGTTATAGATTCCGATGCATCACTTCAGGTTTTCAGGTTTACTGTATCCCTCTGACCTTGTCATTGACGATGAAATACAGAAATTGCATCGGAATTAAATACAAAAGGAACAATGCCGACTTAAGTACAAGAAGACTGACTCTTCTTACTGTCTAAGTTTTGTACCTTTTCTGTGACACTAGTTATGGATTCCGATGCTTCACTTCAGGTTTACTGTATCCCTTGGACATTCTTATTGACGACGAAACACAGAAATTGCATCGGAATTAAATTGAAAATGCACAATGCCGACTTAAGTACAAGAAGACTGACTCTCCCTAGTGTCTATCTTTTGAACCATTCCTGTGACACTAGTTATAGATTCCGATGCTTCACTTCAGGTTTACTGTATCCCTTGGACCATCGTATTGATGACGAAACACAGAAATTGCATCGGAACTAAATAGATAAGGCACAATGCCGACTTAAGTACAAGAAGACTGACTCTTCCTACTGTCTACGCCTTGAACCATTCCTGTGACACTAGTTATGGATTCCGATGCTTCACTTCAGGTTTACTGTATCCCTCTGACCTTCTTATTGATGATGAAACACAGAAATTGCATCAGAATTAAATACAAAATTCACAATGCCGACTTAAGTACAAGAAGACTGACTTTTCTTACTGACTATGTTGTGAACATTTCCTATGAGACCAGTTTTAGATTCCGATCCTTCACTATATCTTTACTGTATACCTTGGACCTTCTTATTGACGATGAAACACAGAAATTGCATCGGAATTAAATACAAAATTCACAATGCCGACCTAAGTACAAGAAGACTGACTCTTCTTTCCGACTATGTTGTGAACAATTCCTGTGAGACCAGTTTTAGATTCCGATGCTTCACTATATGTTTATTGTATCCCTTGGACTTTCTTATTGACGATGAAACACAGAAATTGCATCGGAATTAAATACAAAAGCAACAATGCCGACTTAAGTACAAGAAGACTGACTCTTCTTACTGTCTATGTTTAGAACCATTCCTGTGACACTAGTTATAGATTCCGTAGCTTCACTTCAGGTTTACTGTATCCCTCTGACCTTCTTATTGACGATGAAACACAGAAATTGCATCGGAATTAAATACAAACGGCACAATGCCGACTTAAGTACAGGAGGACTTACTCTTCTTACAGTCTATGTTTTGAACCATTCCTGTGACACTAGTTAGAGATTCCGATGCTTCACTTCAGGTTTACTGCATCCCTTGGACCTTCTTATTGACGACGAAACGCAGAAATTGCAACGGAATTAAATGGAAAAGGCACAATGCCGGCTTAAGTATAAGAAGACTGACTTTTCCTACTGTCTCTGTTTTGAACCATTCCTGTGACACTAATTATAGATTCCGATGCTTCAATTCAGGCTTACTGTATCCCTTGGACCTTGCTGTTGACGATGAAACACAGAAATTGCATCGGAATTAAATACAAAAGGCACAATGCCGACTTAAGTACAAGAATACTGAATCATCCTACTGTCTATGATTTGAACTATTCCTGTGACACTAGTTAAAGATTCCGATGCATCACTTCAGGTTTTCAGGTTTACTGTATCCCTCTGACCTTGTTATTGACGTTGAAATACAGAAATTGCATCGGAATTAAATACAAAAGGAACAATGCCGACTTAAGTACAAGAAGACTGACTCTTCCTACTGTCTATGCTTTGTACCATTCCTGTGACACTAGTTATGGATTCCGATGCTTCACTTCAGGTTTACTGTATCCCTCTGACCTTCTTATTGATGATGAAACACAGAAATTGCATCAGAATTAAATACAAAATTCACAATGCCGACTTAAGTACAAGAAGACTGACTTTTCTTACTGACTATGTTGTGAACATTTCCTATGAGACCAGTTTTAGATTCCGATGCTTCACTATATCTTTACTGTATACCTTGGACCTTCTTATTGACGATGAAACACAGTAATTGCATCGGAATTAAATACAAAAGGCACAATGGCTACTTAAGTACAAGAAGACTGACTCTTCATACTGTCTATGTTTTAACCATTCCTGTGACACTAGTTATAGATTCCGATGCTTCACTTTCGGTTTACTGTATCCCTCGGACCTTCTTATTGACGATAAAACACAGAAATTGCATCGGAATTAAATACAAAAGGCACAATGCCGACCTAAGTACAAGAAGACTGACTCTACTTTCCGACTATGTTGTGAACAATTCCTGTGAGACCAGTTTTAGATTCCGATGCATCACTATATGTTTATTGTATCCCTTGGACTTTCTTATTGACGATGAAACACAGAAATTGCATCGGAATGAAATACAAAAGCAACAATGCCGACTTAAGTACAAGAAGACTGACACTTCTAACAGTCTATGTTTAGAACCATTCCTGTGACACTAGTTATAGATTCCGATGCTTCACTTCAGGTTTACTGTATCCCTCTGACCTTCTTATTTACGATTAAACACAGAAATAGCATCAGAATTAATTACAAAAGGCACAATGCCGACGTAAGTACAAGAAGAGTGACTCTTCTTACTGTCTATGTTTTGAACAATTCCTGTTACACTAGTTATAGATTCCGATGCTTCACTTCAGGTCTACTGTATCCCTTGGACCTTCTTATCGACGATGAAAACAGAAATTGCATCGGAATTAAATACAAGAGGCACAATGCCGACTTAAGTACAAGATGACTAACTCTTCTTACTGTCTATGTTCTGAACCATTCCTGTGACACTAGTTCTAGATTCCGATGCTTCATTTCTGGTTAACTGTATCCCTTGGACGTTCTTATTGACGACGATACACAGAAATTGCATCGGAATTAAATAGGAAACACACAATGCCGACTTAAGTACAAGAAGACTGACTCTTCCTACTGTCTATGTTTTGAACCGTTCCTGTGACACTAGTTATAGATTCCGATGCTTCACTTCAGGTTTACTGTATCCCTCTGACCTTCGTATTGACGATGAAACACAGAAATGCATCGGAATTAAATAGAAAAGGCACAATGCCGATTTTAGTGCATGAAACTGTCTCTTTTTTACGCCTATGTTTTGAACCATTCCTGTAACACTAGTTATAGATTCCGATGCTTCACTTCAGGTTTACTGTATCCCTCTGACCTTCCTATTGACGATGAAACACAGTAATTGCATCGGAATTAAATACAAAAGGCACAATGCCGACTTAAGTAAAAGAAGACTGACTCTTCTTACTGTCTATGTTTTGAACCTTTCCTGTTACACTAGATATAGATTCCGATGCTTCACTTCAGGTTCACTGTATCCCTTGGACCTTCTTATTGACGACGAAACACACAAATTGCATCGGAATTAAATAGAAAAGGCACAATGCCGACTTAATTACAAGAAGACTGACTCTTCCTACTGTCTATGTTTTGAACCATTCCCATGACACTAGTTATAGATTCCGATGCTTCACTTCAGGTTTACTGTATCCCTCTGATCTTCTTATTGACGATGAAACAAAGAAATTGCATCGGAATTAAATACAAACGGCACAATGCCTACTTAAGTACAAGAGGACTTACTCTTCTTACAGTCTATGTTTTGAACCATTCCTGTGACACTAGTTAAAGATTCCGATGCTTCACTTCAGGTTTACTGCATCCCTTGGACCTTCTTATCGACGACGAAACGCAGAAATTGCATCGGAATTAAATAGGAATGGCACATTGCCGACTTAAGTACAAGAAGACTGACTCTTCCTATTGTCTATGTTTTAAACCATTCCTGTGACACTAGTTATAGATTCCGATGCTTCACTTCAGGTTTACTGTATCCCTCTGAACTTCTCATTGACGATGAAACACAGAAATTGCATCGTAATTAAATAGAAAAGGCACAATGCCGACTTAAGTACAAGATGACTGACTCTTCTTACTGTCTATGTTTTGAACCATTCCTGTGACAATAGTTATAGATTCCGATGCTTCACTTCAGATTTACTGTATCTATTGGACCTTCTTATTGACGACGAAACACAGTATTTGCATCGGAATTAAATGGAAATGGTACAATGCCGACTTAAGTACAAGGAGACTGACTCTTCCTACTGTCTCTGTTTTGAACCATTCCTGTGACACTAGTTATAGATTCCGATGCTTCACTTCAGGTTTACTGTATCCCTTGGACCTTCTTATTGACGACGAAACACACAAATTGCATCGGAATTAAATAGAAAAGGCACAATGCCGACTTAATTACAAGAAGACTGACTCTTCCTACTGTCTATGTTTTGAACCATTCCCATGACACTAGTTATAGATTCCGATGCTTCACTTCAGGTTTACTGTATCCCTCTGATCTTCTTATTGACGATGAAACAAAGAAATTGCATCGGAATTAAATACAAACGTCACAATGCCTACTTAAGTACAAGAGGACTTACTCTTCTTACAGTCTATGTTTTGAACCATTCCTGTGACACTAGTTAACGATTCCGATGCTTCACTTCAGGTTTACTGCATCCCTTGGACCTTCTTATCGACGACGAAACGCAGAAATTGCATCGGAATTAAATAGGAATGGCACATTGCCGACTTAAGTACAAGAAGACTGACTCTTCCTATTGTCTATGTTTTAAACCATTCCTGTGACACTAGTTATAGATTCCGATGCTTCACTTCAGGTTTACTGTATCCCTCTGAACTTCTCATTGACGATGAAACACAGAAATTGCATCGTAATTAAATAGAAAAGGCACAATGCCGACTTAAGTACAAGATGACTGACTCTTCTTACTGTCTATGTTTTGAACCATTCCTGTGACAATAGTTATAGATTCCGATGCTTCACTTCAGATTTACTGTATCTATTGGACCTTCTTATTGACGACGAAACACAGTATTTGCATCGGAATTAAATGGAAATGGTACAATGCCGACTTAAGTACAAGGAGACTGACTCTTCCTACTGTCTCTGTTTTGAACCATTCCTGTGACACTAGTTATAGATTCCGATGCTTCACTTCAGGTTTACTGTATCCCTTGGACCTTGTTATTGACGATGAAACACGGAAATTGCATCGGAATTAAATACAAAAGGCACAATGCCGACTTAAGTACAAGAATACTGTCTCATCCTGCTGTCTATGCTTTGAACCATTCCTGTGACACTAGTTATAGATTCCGATGCTTCACTTCAGGTTTACTGTATCCCTCTGACCTTCTTATTGATGATGAAACACAGAAATTGCATCGGAATTAAACAGAAAAGGTACAATGCCGACTTAAGTACAAGATGACTGACTCTTCCTACTGTCTATGTTTTGAACCATTCCTGTGACTCTAGTTATAGATTCCGATGCTTCACTTCATATTTACTGTATCCCTCTGACCTTGTTATTGACGATGAAACACAGAAATTGCTTCGGAATTAAATACAAAAGGAACAGTGCCGACTTAAGTACAAGAAGACTGACTCTTCTTACTGTCTATGATTTGTACCTTTTCTGTGACACTAGTTATGGATTCCGATGCTTCACTTCAGGTTTACTGTATCCCTTGGACATTCTTATTGACGTCGAAACACAGAAATTGCATCGGAATTAAATTGAAAATGCACAATGCCGACTTAAGTACAAGAAGACTGACTCTCCCTAGTGTCTATGTTTTGAAACATTCATGTGACACTAATTATAGATTCCGATGCTTCACTTCAGGTTTACTGTATCACTCTGACCTTCTTATTTACGATTAAACACAGAAATTGCATCGGAATTAAATACAAAAAGTACAATGCCGACGTAAGTACAAGAAGAGTGACTCTTCTTACTATCTATGTTTTGAACAATTCCTGTGACACTAGTTATGGATTCCGATGCTTCACTTCAGGTCTACTGTATCCCTTGGACCTTCTTATCGACGATGAAAACAGAAATTGCATCGGAATTAAATACAAGAGGCACAATGCCGACTTAAGTACAAGAAGACTAACTCTTCTTACTGTCTATGTTTTGAACCATTCCTGTGACACTAGTTCTAGATTCCGATGCTTCATTACAGGTTTACTGTATCCCTTGGACCATCGTATTGACGACGAAACACAGAAATTGCATCGGAATTAAATAGAAAAGGCACAATGCCGACTTAAGTACAAGAAGACTGACTCTTCTTACTGACTATGTTGTGAACATTTCCTATGAGACCAGTGTTAGATTCAGATGCTTCACTATATCTATACTGTATCTCTTGGACCTTCTCATTGACGATGAAACACAGTTATTGCATCGGAATTAAATACAAAAGGCACAATGGCTACTTAAGTACAAGAAGACTGACTCTTCCTACTGTCTATGTTTTAACCATTCCTGTGACACTAGTTATAGATTCCGATGCTTCACTTCAGGTTTACTGATTCCCTCTGACCTTCTTATTGACGAAGAAACACAGAAACTGCATCGGAATTAAATACAAAAGGCGCAATGCCGACTCAAATACAAGATGACTGGTTCCTCTTACTCTCTGTTTGGAACCTTTCCTGAGAGACCGGTTTTAGACTCCGGTGCTTCACTTCAGGTTTACTGTATCCCTTGGACCTTCTTATTGACGATGAAACACAAAAATTGCATCGGAATTACATACAAAAGGCACAATGCCGACTTAAGTACAAGAAGACTGACTCTTATTAGTGTCTATGTTTTGAACCATTCCTGTGTCACTAGTTATAGATTCCGATGCTTCACTTCAGGTTTACTGTATCCCTCTGACCTTCTTATTGACGATGAAACACAGAAATTGCATCGGAATTAAATACAAAAGGCACAATGCCGACTTAAGTACAAGAAGACTGACTCTACTTTCTGACTATGTTGTGAACATTTCCTGTGAGACCAGTTTTAGATTCCGATGCATCACTATGCGTTTACTGTATCCCTCGGAGCTTCTTATTGACGATGAAACACAAAAATTGCATCGGAATTACATACAAAAGGCACAATGCCGACGTAAGTACAAGAAGTGTGACTCTTCTTACTGTCTATGTTTTGAACAATTCCTGTGACACTAGTTATAGATTCCGATGCTTCACTTCAGGTCTACTGTATCCCTTGGACCTTCTTATTGATGATGAAAACAGAAATTGCATCGGAATTAAGTACAAGAGGCACAATGCCGACTTAAGTACAAGAAGACTAACTCTTCTTACTGTCTATGTTTTGAACCATTCCTGTGACACTAGTTCTAGATTCCGATGCTTCATTACAGGTTTACTGTATCCCTTGGACGTTCTTATTGACGTCGAAACACAGAAATTGCATCGGAATTATATAGAAAACGTACAATGCCGATTTAAGTACAAGAAGACTGACTCTTCCTACTGACTGTGTTTTGAACCGTTCCTGTGACACTAGTTATAGATTCCGATGCTTCACTTCAGGTTTACTGTATCCCTCGGACCTTCTTATTGACGACGAAACACAGAAATTGCATCGGAATTATATAGAAAACGTACAATGCCGATTTAAGTACAAGAAGACTGACTCTTCCTACTGTCTGTGTTTTGAACCATTCCTGTGACACTAGTTATAAATTCCGATGCGTCACTTCAGGTTTACTGTATCCCTCTGAACTTCTAATTGACGATGAAACACAGAAATTGCATCGGAATTAAATAGAAAAGGCACAATGCCGACATAAGTACAAGAAGACTGACTCTTCTTACTGTCTATGTTTTGAACCATTCCTGTGACACTAGTTATTGATTCCGAAGTTTCACTTCAGGTTTACTGTATCCCTTGGACCTTCTTATTGACGACGAAACACAGAATTTGCATCGGAATTAAATGGAAAAGGCACAATGCAGACTTAAGTACAAGAAGACTGACTCTTCCTACTGTCTATGATTTGAACCATTCCTGTGACACTAGTTATAGATTCCGATGCTTCACTTCAGGTTTACTGTATCCCTGTGAACTTCTTATTGACGATGAAACACAGAAATTGCATCGGAATTAAATACAAAAGGCACAATGCCGACTTAAGTACAAGAAGACTGACTCTTCTTACTGTCTGTGTTTATAACCATTCCTGTGACACTAGTTATAGATTCCGATGCTTTACTTCAGGTTTACTGTATCCCTCTGAACGTCTTATTGACGATGAAACACAGAAATTGCATCGGAATTTAATAGCAAAGGCACAATAACGACTTAAGTACAAGACGACTGACTCTTCTTACTGTCTATGTCTTGAACCATTCCTGTGACACTAGTTATAGATTCCGAAGCTTCACTTCAGGTTTACTGTATCCCTTGGACCTTCTTATTGACGACGAAACACAGAATTTGCATCGGAATTAAATGGAAAAGGCACAATGCCAACTTAAGTACAAGAAGACTGACTCTTCCTACTGTCTATGCTTTGAACCATTCCTGTAACACAAGTTATAGATTCCGATGCATCACTTCAGGTTTACTGTATCCCTTGGACCTTCTTATTGACGATGAAACACAGAAATTGAATCGGAAATAAATACAAAAGGTACAATGCCCACTTAAGTACAAGAAGACTGACCCTTCTTGCTGTGTATGCTTTGAACCATTCCTGTGACACTAGTTATAGATTCCGATGCATCACTTCAGGTTTACTGTATCCTTCTGACCTTCTTATTGACGACGAAACACAGAAATTGCGTCGGAATTAAATAGAAAAGGTACAATGCCGACTTAAGTACAAGAAGACTGACTCTTCCTACTGTCTATGTTTTAACCATTCCTGTGACACTAGTTAGAGATTACGATGCTTCACTTCAGGTTTACTGATTCCCTCTGACCTTCTTATTGACGATGAAATACAGAAACGGCATCGGAATTAAATACAAAAGGCACAATGCCGACTCAAATACAAGATGACTAGCTCTTCTGACTCTCTATGTTTTGAACCTTTCCTGAGAGACCGGTTTTAGATTCCGGTGCTTCACTTCAGGTTCACTGTATCCCTTGGACCTTCTTATTGACGACGAAACACACAAATTGCATCGGAATTAAATAGAAAAGGCACAATGCCGACTTAAGTACAAGAACACTGACTATTCTTACTGACAATGATTTGAACATTTCCTGTGAGACCAGTTTTACATTCCGATGCATCACTATCCGTTTACTGTATCGCTTGGAGCTTCTTATTGTCGATGAAACACAAAAATTGCATCGGAATTAAATACAAAAGCCACAATGCCGACTTAAGTACAAGAAGACTCACTCTTCTTACTGTCTATGCTTTGAACCATTCCTGGGACACTAGTTATAGATTCCGATGCTTCAATTCAGGTTTACTGTATCCCTTGGACCTTCTTATTGACGATGAAACACAGAAATTGCATCGGAATTAAATCCAAATGCGCAATGCCAACTCAAGTACAAGAAGACTGACTCTTATTAGTGTCTATGTTTTGAATCATTCCTGTGACACTAGTTACAGATTCCGATGCTTCACTTCAGGTTTACTGTATCCCTCTGACCTTATTGACGATGAAAAACAGAAATTGCATCGGAACTATATACAAAAGGCACAATGCCGACTTAAGTACAAGAAGACTGACTCTTCTCTCTGACTATGTTGTAAACATTTCCTGTGAGACCAGTTTTAGATTCCGATGCTTCACTATATGTTTATTGTATCCCTTGGACCTTCTTATTGACGATGATACACAGAAATTGCATCGGAATTAAATACAAAAGGCACAATGCCGACCTAAGTACAAGAAGACTGACTCTTCTTACTGTCTATGTTTAGAACCATTCCTGTGACACTAGTTATAGATTCCGAAGCTTCACTTCAGGTTTACTGTATCCCTCTGACCTTTTTATTTACGATGAAACACAGAAATTGCATCGGAATTAAATTGAAAACGCACAATGCCGACTTAAGTACAAGAAGACTGAATGTTCTTACTGTCTATCTTTTGAGCAATTCCTGTGACACTAGTTACAGATTCCGATGCTTCACTTCTGGTTAACTGATTCCCTCTGACCTTCCTATTGACGATGAAACACAGAAACTGAATCGGAATTAAATACAAAAGGCACAATGCCGACTCAAATACAAGATGACTGGCTCTTCTTACTCTCTATGTTTTGAACCTTTCCTGAGAGACCTGTTTTAGATTCTGGTGCTTCACTTCAGATTTCTGTATCCTTTGGACCTTCTTATTGACGACGAAACACAGATATTTCATCGGAATTAAGTAGAAAAGGCAAAATGCCGACTTAAGTACAACAAGACTGGCTCTTCTTACTGACTATGATTTGAACGTTTCCTGTGAGACCAGTTTTAGATTCCGATGCTTCACTATGCGTTTACTGTATCCCTTGTACCTTCTTATTGACGATGAAACACAGAAATTGCATCGGAACTAAATACAAAAAGCACAATGCCGACTTAAGTACAAGAAGACTGACTCTTCTTACTGTCTATGTTTTGAACGATTCCTGGGACACTAGTTATAGATTCCGATGCTTCACTTCAGGTTTACTGTATCCCTTGGACCTTCTTACTGACGATGAAACACAGAAATTGCATTGGAATTAAATACAAAAGGCACAATGTCGACTTAAGTACAGGAAGACAGACTCTTCTTGCTGTGTATGTTTTGAATTATTCCTGTGACACTAGTTATAGATTCCGATGCTTCACCTCAGGTTTACTGTATCCCTCTGACCTTCTTATTGATGACGAAACACAGAAATTGCATCGGAATGAATTAGAAAAGGCACAATGCCGACTTAAGTACAAGAAGACTGACTCTTCCAACTGTATATGATTTGAACCATTCCTGTGACACTAGTTATAGATTCCGATGCTTCCCTTCAGGTTTACTGTATCCCTCTGACCTTCTTATTGACGATGAAGCAAAGAAATTGCATCGGAATTAAATACAAAAGCACAAAGCCGACTTAAGTAGAAGAAGACAGACTCTTCTTACTGTCTATGCTTTGGCCCTTTTCTGTGACACTAGTTATAGATTCCCAAGCTTCACTTCAGGTTTACTGTATCCCTTGGACCTTCTTATTGACGACGATACACAGAAATTGCGTCGGAATTAAATCGAAAAGGCACAATGCCGACTTAAGTACAATAAGACTGACTCTTCCTAGTGTCTATGTATTGAACCATTAGTGTGACACTAGTTATAGATTCCGATGCTTCACTTCAGGTTTACTGTATCCCTCTACAATCTTATTCATGATGAAACACACAAATTGCATCGGAATTAAATAGAAATGGCACAATGCCGACTTAAGTACAAGAAGACTGTGTCACAGGAATGGTTTGAACATAGACAGTACGAAGAGTCAGTCTTGTTTTACTTAAGTCGGCATTATGCCTTTTGTATTTAATTCCGATGCAGTATCTGTGTTTCATTATCAATAAGAAGGTCAGAAGGTTACAGTAAACATGAGGTGAAGCATCGGAATCTTCAACTAGTGTCACAGGAATGGTTCAAAACATAGACAGTAGGAAGAGTCAGTCTTCTTAAACTTAAGTCGGCATTGTGCCTCTTCTATTTAAATCCGATGCAATTTCTGTGTTTCGTCGTCAGTAAGAAGGTCCAAGGGATACAGTAAACATATAGTGAAGCATCGGAATCTAAAACTGGTCTCTCAGGAAATGTTCAAAACATAGTCAGTAAGAAGAGTCAGACTTCTTGCACTTAAGTTGGCATTCTGCCTTTTCTATTTGATTCCGATGCAATTTCTGTTTTTCGTCGTCAATAAGAAGGTCCAAGGGATACAGTAAACTTGAAGTGAAGCATAGGTTTCTATAACTAGTGTCACAGGAAAGGTTCAAACCATAGACAGTAAGAAGAGTCAGTCTTCTTGTACCTAAGTCGCCATTGTGCCTTTTGTATTTAATTCCGATGAAATTTCTGTGTTACATCGTCAATAAGAAGGTCAGAGGGATACAGTAAACCTAAAGTGAAGCATCGGAATCTATAACTAGTGTCACAGAAATGGTTCAAAACACAGTCAGTAAGAAGAGTCAGTCTTCTCGTACATAAGATTCCGACGGTTCACTTCAGGTTTACTGTATCCCTCTGACATTCTTATTGACAATGAAACACAGATATTGCATCGGAATTAAATAGAAAAGGCTCAATGACGACTTACATACTAGAAGACTGACTCTTCTTACTGTCTATGTTTTGAACAATTCCTGTGACACTAGTTATAGATTCCTATACTTCACTTCAGCTTTACTGTATCCCTTGGACCTTCCTATTGACGACGAAACACAGAAATTGCATCGGAATAAAATAGAAAAGGCACAATGCCGACTTAAGTACAAGAAAACTGACTCTTCCTACTGTCTATGCTTTGAACCATTTCTGTGACACTAGTTATAGATACCGATGCTTCACTTCAGGTTTACTGTATCCCTCTGACCTTCTTATTGACGATGAATCACAGAAATTGCATCGGAATTAAATACAAAAGGCACAATGCCGACTTAAGTACAAGAAGACTGACTCTTCTTACTGACTATGTATTGAACATTTCCTGTGTGCCCATTTTTTGATTCAGATGTTTCACTATATGTTTACTGTATCCCTTGCACCGTCTTATTGACGAGAAAACACAGAAATTGAATCGGAATTAAATACAGAAGGCACAATGCCGACTTATGTACAAGAACACTGACTCTTCCTACTGTCTTCCGTGAACCATTCCAGTGACACTAGTTATAGATTCCGATGCTTCACTTCGGGTTTACTGTATCCCTTGGACCTTCTTATTGACGATGAAACACGAAAATTGCATCGGTATTAAATATAAAGATAACATTGCCGACTTAGTACAAAAAGACTGACTCTTCTTACTGACTATGTTTAGAACATTTCCTGTGAGACCAGTTTTAGATTCCGGTGCTTCAGTATATGTTTACTGTATCCCTCTGACCTTCTTATTGACGATTAAACCCAGAAATTGCATCGGAATTAAATACAAAAGGCACAATGCCGACTCAAGTACAAGAAGACTGGCTCTTCTTACTGCCTGTGTTTTGAACCTTTCCTGTGAGACCGGTATTAGATTCCGATGCTTCACTTCATTTTTACGGAATCCCATGGACCTTCTTATTGACGTCGAAACACAGAAATTGCATCGGAATTAAATAGAAAAGGCACAATGCCGACTTAACTACAAGAAAACTGACACTTCTTACTGTCTATGTTTTGAACCATTCCTGTGACACTAGTTATAGATTCCGATGCTTCACTTCAGGTTTACTGTATCCCTCTGACCTTCTTATTGACGATGAATCACAGAAACTGCATCGGAATTAAATACAAAAGGCGTAATGCCGACTCAAGTACAAGTAGACTGGCTCTTCTTACTGTCTATGTTTTGAAGCTTGTAGTGGGACGAAATTAAACGTCACCCATCCACCAAGTCAGCCCAGTTTGCAGGTGACTATAAGTTTAATTTAGTTTTTGTTTATGTGTTTTCTTATTATTTGTAATAAATGTGAATTATCTAAAAGTTTTGTATTTTTTTTTATGTGTTTCATGTACGGAGAGATCGGCGCAACGAACGGGGACAGCATCTTCGTTGCCGCGACCAGAGAGGAAATTGCTGGCCGCTATACGTCGCGGGTCGACAGCCAAGGAGCAACAGAAGATCCTGGAACCGAGTTGTTGCGTCGTGCTTCTAAAAATTAAAAATGAATTTTTATACTCTTTTTGTACAACAATGACGTCATAATGAGCTTAGTCTTATTGAAATGTTAGTCACTGTCTGTCAACGCTCAAGTTCACATCTGTATGTGTAGGAAGCTAATAAAATAGTGTATGTTACTAAAGTTGAAACACGTGTCTTGAAGATTTATTTATGAAGAATTGTGTGAACGGATTAATAATATATTTGACAAGATTATTGATTCAGACAGCGTTGGCCGAAACTTTGAATCTAAAAAGTTTATTTAATGTGTGATTCTGATATCGATTAGATCAAGACAACGTGTGTCGATATAATTTTCTGAGGAGAAACAAACGAAATTTAAATTCGAAAAAAGTTACACAAAAACCAATTGGCCAAGTGATGTAATTCTCTGCACACGACTCAACTGATGTTTTATAGTTTCGTTCAAGAACCATTCTATGACAATTTAAAAAGAATATGAATCATTTTGGAAGTGGGTTGTAACTGACGTAGGTGACGAAGTCTGCACATGGTCATATATCAAACGAAAACCTTAATACGTCGTTACACCGCACCGTGGCGACCTTAGAAACAGGACTTGTGTGCAACTAAGGCACACAGGTACGAAACAAAACATCAAGAGTCCTTCGGAAGTCAACGCGAGTTTTCGTGGAGCCTTCACCAGCCAGCGGCGACTTCGCGGGTGTGGGCATCTGACGGAGTGCAGCCAAGCAGTACGGTCACGCAGTTGTTCCACGAGAAGGCGCATCTGTTGGGCAGCAGCTGAACGCTGCAAACCCCGACAACCTTTGTTCTCCCTAAACTAATAGGCCCAGTACGTCAGCTGCGGGGCGTTCCTCCGGCTGGTATTAGAGGTGTTGCTGAGGGCTTCGCCTGTCTACGGCGGTGCCGGGCGTGGTTGCAGCCAGCGACGTTTTCGGTGTTCGACTCAGCGTCCTGCCGGTTGCGGAAGCGGGGTCGCAGCATCTCAGCGGCTGCATCGACGGCTGTTACATCTGCAGCCCATAGCAGCACACTGATCATCGAGAACTACAAATTACAATATTAGTGTCCGGTGAGTTTGTTTCAAGTTGGAAGTGGAGTGTTGTATATAGGGAGTGTGCTTTTACAGGATTGTTGATTACAAATCTGCGTGTGTAAATAGTTAATATTTTACATAATGTCGGGAAGTGAAATGTCAGACGAAGAGCAATCTATGTCCGATAGGAGCATGAGAGCCCTTTTTAGGGCGATCGCTAAATTGAAACAATCTAACGAAGAATCTACTGCTAGATTAAAACAGGAATTAAGACAATCTAACGAGGAATCTACTGCTAGATTGAAAGAGGAATTAAAACAGTCTAACGAAGAATCTATGGCTAGATTAAAACAGTCTAACGAGGAATCTACTGCTAGACTTAAAGGGGAGCTAACAAAATCAACAGACAGGTTGCAGGAATATCTTAATGAAACCAGTCGAGAATTAAGTGATAAAATAGAGTCTTCTAAAGTTGAAATGCAGGAAAAACTAGTAGGACTTAGTAATAAGATTGCTGATAATTGTAAAAGGTTAGAAGAACATATCCAGGAATCGCGCGAGGAAAAAGCTCGCATGCGACACGATATTACTGACTTATCCGAGAGACTAGATAGTGTCAATATCTTAGTTGTAAATGAAATACAGAAAAATAACGATATATTACGAGATGAATTTTCTATGCAAACAGAAACTGTTCGCAGAGAATTATTGAAATCTATTAAAGAGGTCTCTACCAAACCTGTAGAGATTTCTTCAATAGATAATGTAGAATTAGAGACATTAACTCATCAAGTAGAAAAGGACCATACCGAAATCGAAAACATGAAATCTTTAATTACTGAAATATGCAGTAACCTTGAGAATGCCAAAGATAATAACATTGATGAAGGTACAGAGCGTTCACATCGTGAACACAGTGAAGAATCGATATTAGCTAATCGCGTATCCAATACAGAACTGCGGATACAGGAAATTACTAAACGGTTATCGGAATTAGATAATAACGAGAACATTTCAGGTAGCAGAGGTAATAACATAATCAGAGACAACAGTCGCATCGAATTTGCTAGCTCGGACGACAACAATAGGAATAAGGCAGTCACGGCAAGCCAATCCGATGCAACTCCGTCTCTGCCAGCTAAACAAAATCCGACTATTTCTCTCGCAGAATGTCTGGATGACATAACAACAAATTCAAATGTAGCAAGTCGATTTCCTGTATTCAAACCAGGAGGCGAACTGCACCCTATAATCTTTATAAAAGCTTTTGAAACATCATTATCTCCTAAATGGAGTAATGAAAAACGCATTCAATTTGTAATAGGACATTTAGAAGCAGAAGCTGCGGAATGGGCAGTACTGCATAGAAATGAATTCAGGGATTGGGATGATTTTGTTAAGCAATTTAAACAAACTTATTGGTCAAGAGGAAAACAACAACACTTAACTTTAGAGTTGTTAGACCCTCCTCCATATTCTAAACGGTGGGGAGGTTATAGGAATTATTTTGAATGGCATTTAAACCGTGCTAAATTGATTGAAGAACCAATTATTGAAAGTCATTTAATACGAGTCCTAATTAGTAGGTTACCGTATTACGTAAAGGAAAGAATGATAGAAAGAGAATGGTCACAGCCGTGCGAATTGTTAGGATATTTAGAGCAGTTAGATATACTTAATAGAGAAAGAGAAGACGAGAAGTTTAGATTTGGTAGAAATGACAATCCTCGAAACAATAATAATAATTCAGAACCACGAAAAGCTAATAACAACAATCATAGTCGGTTCTGTTATATAAAACGTCAATCTAAAGATAAAGAGAGCCAACAAAATCGTGGTAATAACTCTAAAGTGCGGAAATTACACAATAACGATCATGAGATAAATCATCCTCAAGTAATTAATGAAGGTCAAGTGGTAGGTGACGTCATCATAGAACGTTCGGACAACTAGTAAAGTCCTTTAGTACGGGTCAACTAAAGGGAACTATTGGTCAAGATTATCCAAGACCCAATTGCAATTTATCATTAAGCTGCCAAAAGGACGATGACTGGCAACAAGATTTACTTCAGGAAGACAGTCAGATAAGGGAGAATGTAACATATAAACCCGTTATTAAAGGTTATATTAAAGATACCGAAGTAAATATTATAGTTGATTCGGGTAGTGAAGTGAGTATTTTATCCAAAGAATTATTTCAGCTTAAAAGGAAATATTGGAATTTCCCGACTTTACCTGTAACTGGGGTGAAAATTATAGGAGTTACTGGTAAAAGAAGTCAAAATATTACTGAGGAAGTTTATGTAACTTTTGAAATTGCTAAACAATTAATTGCTCACTCTGTACTCGTCGTAGCCAACTTAAATGTGGCCATAATTTTAGGTATAGATTGGCTGTGTAAATATAAAGCTATATTAGATTTTAAAGATTCTTCCTTAACCATCCATAAGGAGGCATGTACTTTTAAGGTGAGGTTCTCTAACAGTCAAGTAACTGAAAATTGCTACGAGTCCTTACAGATTAAGTACGCACCGACCATGAATCTATTAACAGATTTTAGTGATCTTGGGTATGCAGTATACCAATGTCAGGCTAGTAATAGTATCGAAACCGAAGTGAAAGAAAAATGTTTATCTACGAATTGTCTATCCGAGCAAGAAAAGGAAGAGTTGGAATCTTTGATGTTAGAAGTTAGAGCCGTCTTCTCAGATGAACCGGGGAGAATTAAAGATTACGTTTGTAAACTTAAGATTCAAGATAAGAAACCATTCTTTAAGAAACCTTATCCTATTCCAGTACAATTCAAAGAAGCGGCTAGTAGAGAAATAAGTAAGATGCTAGAGCAAAACATTATCGAACGATCATGTAGCGCTTTTAACAGTCCGTTGTGGGTAGTTAAGAAAGCCACTGGTGGGGTACGACTAGTTCTGGATGCCCGTGAATTAAATAAAATTATAGAGATGGAAAGAGACAGACCTATTCCTATGGAGGACGTACTTCTTAAGATTGCTGGTTCTCGTTATATGAGTACAATGGATTTAACCGCCGGCTACCATCAAGTAACATTACACCCGGATTCACGGCAATATACGGCTTTTCTTTTTGAAGGCAGATCATATCAGTTCCAAGTTTTACCTTTTGGACTTAATATATCAGTGTCAACTTTCATTAGGGCATTAGATTCTGCTTTGGGTCAGCAATTGTTACAAAAGATTATTTTATATGTAGATGATATTTTGGTAGCTACTAAAACGTGGGAAGAACACGTAACAATATTACGGGAATTGTTTAACCGTTTAATTGACAGAGGAATTACTTTAAAATTATCTAAGTCTTACTTCGGAAAGGAGGAAGTGAGATTTTGGGGGCATATAGTGGACAGTAAAGGTATTAGGCCAGACCCAGCACGTATTGAAGCTATTGCTCGATGCCCGAGTCCTAGAAATCGGAAACAATTGAAATCATTCTTAGGAATGGTAGGATTTCTGAGAAGATTTCTTCCAGGGCAGGATATTGTTAATCCTAAATTACTAGATTTATTGAAAGAGAAGTCAGTATGGCTCTGGGGACAAAAGGAAGAGGAAGTTTTTAATAAGATAAAAGGAGCGTTAACCAAAGCCAAAATGTTATACCACCCAGATTTCGATCAGGACTTTGGTATGTGTACGGATGCCTCTGATTATGGTGTGTCTTGTGTAATATTCCAAGGTGATCTGACCGATGAAGAGGGATTATATCGGCCTATTGGATTCGCTAGTCGAACTTTAAATAAACTTGAAAGAAATTATTTTGTATCCGAGAAGGAAGCTCTCGCAGTGGTATGGGGTTTTCAACGATTTAGAGGATTATTAATGGGAAGAAAAACAATTGTATATACTGATCATCAGGCTTTAATCTTTTTGAACAATTGCCGGTTACTGCACCGTAGGCTATTACGTTGGGTATTATACTTGCAAGAATTTCAGTACGAAATTAGGTATATAAAAGGATCTCAGAATGTAATTTCAGATGCTTTGTCAAGGCTTCCCGTAGAAATGGAGAATATTAATATTGCAGAAGAACCAGGAACAAATTATCATGTTTATTTCCTTTTGACTAAGGAGAACGAACGTAAGGTTAAACGGATAGTAACTGCTGTTAGATGCAATCAAAGAAATGACGATCAATATAGGGACCTTATACAAAACCTCAATAATGGGGACGAAACAGTTAACACCCGGGGTGTGTGGTTATATTTTAACGACTTGTTGTATTGGAAAGCACAGAGGGAACACCAGAGATGGAAAATCTGCATTCCGGAAACTGTTGTGGACGAGTTAATTACTTATATTCATGAAGGTTACGGGCATTTCGGAATTCATAAATGTATTAAACATCTAATGAAGTATTATTATTTCAAAAATATGTCCCGTATTGTGAGAAGTATTATTAGGGCTTGTGAAACCTGTCAAAAGGTTAAAGTTAATAACAAATCCAAGCGTTATAAATTATATGCTGTAATTCCTCGAGGTTTGTGGGATCTACTATCATTAGATTTTTTCGGCCCTCTGCCTCGGAGTTCAGGAGGATTAACATATGTGTTTGTTGTAATGGAATGTTGGTCCAAACATGTGAAACTATATACTTTGAAACGAGCGAATACAGCAAGCGTTATACGCTGCCTCACCCGAAATTACTTTGTTAACTGGGGCATTCCTAAACGACTTATGTCTGACAACGGTAGTGCCTTTATTAGTCAAAGATTTCAAGACATGATAAGACAATATGGAATCAAACATATCTTAATTTCGAAATATCACCCTCAAAGTAATTTAGTAGAAAGAGTCATGAAAGAATTAGGACGATTAGGTAGAACTTATTGTGCACATAAACATACTCGGTGGGCCAAACTAATGCCTGAATTCGAAAAGATATTAAATGAATTGCCTCACCTAACGACGGGATTATCACCTATAGAAATTTTAGGCAAACGAATTATAGGTGAGCCTTTACTAGCTGCTTTACCTTGGCCACCAGTAAATGAGATACAACAAGATATTCCAGACGAAAAAGTTTGCGAACAGATTGTAAAAAATGCCGAACGGAGAATTAAAAGTTATAATCAACAGGCTGTAGAACCCTCATTTCAGGTAGGAGATCTTGTGTTAGTACGATCTCATCCTAAAAGCTCTAAGATCGATAAGGAATGTAGAAAATTCTTCTTTATCTTTGAAGGTCCATATGTTGTACATAAGATTGTACATCCCAAAGCATTACTTCTTATGGAACCTTCATCAGGTGTAATTAAAGGATTATATAGTGTTGATCAAATGAAACTCTTCATTCCTAAATAAGTTAATATTTAGTATATGTTACATACGGAAGAGCGTTCATAGTTTATTCATGTGAAGTTTTTCGTGATAGTTACGTGTTATTTTAAATAAATGACAGAAAGCTTAAACATGTGTTCTACAATAATCTACTGGTCCTTCAAAAAGAGAAAGATAACCAAAAGGGGGATTTATATGGAGGAAATTTTGCTCTTTGGTCTAAAGGAATTTTGCTTATTTTAAATTTACTCGGATAGTAGGAGCCAAAGGGGATGGTTAATAGTTTTAGGGACCATGGGCGTCCAGAGCTATATGGCTCACGAGAACATAGCAGAGTGCCTTTAATAGAGGTTTGCAATAGTGTTAATATAGAACACACCAAACGGGGCTCTCTCGCTTGTTTCTCCTAAATAAATGGCCATTACCCAACAAGGTGTCCGAAGGTAAAGAAAGCCGTGCCGAGATTCTAAAGAAAGTTTGCTTGATTTCTTCTTGACCTTAGGCATAAATAAGGCATTAGGGAAGAGAATGATGTAAAGTAAATAGTACTATTAGTTATTGTGAGAAACTTATTAGTAATATACATTCTTGGAAAGAATAACTCTAGTAAATAAATGAAACTATAACTAATCTATCACAATTTGAATGCTCTGTCCTAATGTATAACGTTAAAGAACGTACTAGATTGGTATTTATTAGCAACTGTTAACTGAAGAGGAGCAATCTCCCTATATTCGGTTACGAATTACCATAATAGCACAATTAAGAGTAAATAACAAATAGT
This sequence comes from Schistocerca serialis cubense, assembly GCF_023864345.2. NCBI lineage: Eukaryota > Metazoa > Arthropoda > Insecta > Orthoptera > Acrididae > Schistocerca > Schistocerca serialis. The sequence goes on from NC_064647.1 coordinate 30,456,280, forward strand.
CACAACAATATCGTATTAAAAGGATTAAGTCTATCTAATAGCAAGGACTCTAGGTTACGTAAAATGTGAGGAAAATGTATTAACAGTTAAATATTGTATATTGAACAGTCTTAATTTCGGTTAAAACCTGACAAACTGAGCTTGTGGGTGGGGTATGTAGTGGGACGAAATTAAACGTCACCCATCCACCAAGTCAGCCCAGTTTGCAGGTGACTATAAGTTTAATTTAGTTTTTGTTTATGTGTTTTCTTATTATTTGTAATAAATGTGAATTATCTAAAAGTTTTGTATTTTTTTTTATGTGTTTCATGTACGGAGAGATCGGCGCAACGAACGGGGACAGCATCTTCGTTGCCGCGACCAGAGAGGAAATTGCTGGCCGCTATACGTCGCGGGTCGACAGCCAAGGAGCAACAGAAGATCCTGGAACCGAGTTGTTGCGTCGTGCTTCTAAAAATTAAAAATGAATTTTTATACTCTTTTTGTACAACAATGACGTCATAATGAGCTTAGTCTTATTGAAATGTTAGTCACTGTCTGTCAACGCTCAAGTTCACATCTGTATGTGTAGGAAGCTAATAAAATAGTGTATGTTACTAAAGTTGAAACACGTGTCTTGAAGATTTATTTATGAAGAATTGTGTGAACGGATTAATAATATATTTGACAAGATTATTGATTCAGACAGCGTTGGCCGAAACTTTGAATCTAAAAAGTTTATTTAATGTGTGATTCTGATATCGATTAGATCAAGATAACGTGTGTCGATATAATTTTCTGAGGAGAAACAAACGAAATTTAAATTCGAAAAAAGTTACACAAAAACCAATTGGCCAAGTGATGTAATTCTCTGCACACGACTCAACTGATGTTTTACAGTTTCGTTCAAGAACCATTCTATGACAATTTAAAAAGAATATGAATCATTTTGGAAGTGGGTTGTAACTGACGTAGGTGACGAAGTCTGCACATGGTCATATATCAAACGAAAACCTAAATACGTCGTTACACCGCAAGCTTTGCTGTGAGACCGGTTTTAGATTCCGATGCTTTACTTCAGGTTTACTGTATCCCTTGGACCTTCTTATTGACGATGAAACACAGAAATTGCATCGGAATTAAATACAAAATGCACAATACCAACTTAAGCACAAGAAGACTGACTCTTCTTACTGACTATGTTTTGAGCATTTCGTGTGAGACCAGTTTTAGATTCCGATGCTTCAGTATACTATTACTGTATCCCTTGGACTTTTTTATTGACGACGAAACACAGAAATTGCATCAGAATTAAATACAAAAGGCACACTGCCGACATAAGTATAAAAAGACTGACTCTTCCCACTGACTATGATTTCAACATTTCCTGTGAGACCAGATTTAGATTCCGATGCTTCACTATATGTTTACTGTACCCCTTGGACCTTCTTATAGACGATGAAACACAGAAATTGCATCAGAATTAAATAGAAAAGGCACAATGCCGACTTAAGTACAAGCAAACTGACTCTTCTTACTGTCTATGTTTTTAACCTTTCCTGTGACACTAGTTATATATTCCGATGCTTCACTTCAGGTATACTGTATCTCTCTGACCTTCTTATTGACGATGAAACACAGAAATTGCATCGGAAATAAATATAAGAGGCACAATGCCGACTCAAGTACAAGAAGACTGGCTCTTCTTACTGTCTATGTTTTGAAACTTTCCTGTGAGATCGGTTTTAGATTCCGATGCTTCACTTCAGGTTTACTATATCCCTTGGACCTTCTTATTGACGACGAAACACAGAAATTGTATCGGAATTAAATAGAAAAGGCACAATGCCGACTTAAGTACAAGAAAACTGACTCTTCTTACTGTCTATGTTTTGAACCATTCCTGTGACACTAGTTACACATTCCGATGCTTCACTTCAGGTTTACTGAATCCCTCTGACCTTCTTATTGACGATGAAACACAGAAATTGCATCAGAATTATATACAAAAGGCAAAATGCCGACTTAAGTACAAAAAAACTGACTCTTCTTAATGTCTTTGTTTTGAACCATTCCTGTGACACTAGTTATGGATTTCGATTCTTCACTTCAGGTTTACTGTATCCCTCTGACCTTCTTATTGACGATGAAACGCAGAAATTGCATCGGAATTAAATACAAAAGGCACAGTGCCGACTTAAGTACAAGAAATCTGACTCTTCTTAATGTCTGTGTTTTGAACCATTCCTGTGACACTAGTTATCGATTCCGATGCTTCACTTCAACTTTACTGTATCGCTCTGACCTTCTTATTGACGATGAAACACAGAAATTGCATCGGAATTAAATACAAAAGGCACAATGCCGAATTAAGTACAAGAAAACTGACTCTACTTACTGTCTATGTTTTGAACCATTCCTGTGACACTAGTTATAGATTCCGATGCTTCACTTCATGTTAACTGTATCCCTCTGACCTTCTTATTGACGATGAATCACAGAAATTGCATCGGAATTAAATACAAAAGGCGTAATGCCGACTCAAGTACAAGTAGACTGGCTCTTCTTACTGTCTATGTTTTGAAGCTTTGCTGTGAGACCGGTTTTAGATTCCGATGCTTTACTTCAGGTTTACTGTATCCCTTGGACCTTCTTATTGACGATGAAACACAGAAATTGCATCGGAATTAAATACAAAAGGCACAATACCAACTTAAGCACAAGAAGACTGACTCTTCTTACTGACTATGTTTTGAGCATTTCGTGTGAGACCAGTTTTAGATTCCGATGCTTCAGTATACTATTACTGTATCCCTTGGACTTTTTTATTGACGACGAAACACAGAAATTGCATCAGAATTAAATACAAAAGGCACACTGCCGACATAAGTATAAAAAGACTGACTCTTCCCACTGACTATGATTTCAACATTTCCTGTGAGACCAGTTTTAGATTCCGATGCTTCACTATATGTTTACTGTATCCCTTGGACCTTCTTATAGACGATGAAACACAGAAATTGCAACAGAATTAAATAGAAAAGGCACAATGCCGACATAAGTACAAGCAAACTGACTCTTCTTACTGTCTATGTTTTTAACCTTTCCTGTGACACTAGTTATATATTCCGATGCTTCACTTCAGGTATACTGTATCTCTCTGACCTTCGTATTGACGATGAAACACAGAAATTGCATCGGAAATAAATATAAGAGGCACAATGCCGACTCAAGTACAAGAAGACTGGCTCTTCTTACTGTCTATGTTTTGAAACTTTCCTGTGAGATCGGTTTTAGATTCCGATGCTTCACTTCAGGTCTACTATATCCCTTGGACCTTCTTATTGACGACGAAACACAGAAATTGTATCGGAATTAAATAGAAAAGGCACAATGCCGACTTAAGTACAAGAAAACTGACTCTTCTTACTGTCTATGTTTTGAACCATTCCTGTGACACTAGTTACACATTCCGATGCTTCACTTCAGGTTTACTGAATCCCTCTGACCTTCTTATTGACGATGAAACACAGAAATTGCATCAGAATTAAATACAAAAAGCAAAATGCCGACTTAAGTACAAAAAAACTGACTCTTCTTAATGTCTTTGTTTTGAACCATTCCTGTGACACTAGTTATGGATTTCGATTCTTCACTTCAGGTTTACTGTATCCCTCTGACCTTCTTATTGACGATGAAACGCAGAAATTGCATCGGAATTAAATACAAAAGGCACAGTGCCGACTTAAGTACAAGAAATCTGACTCTTCTTAATGTCTGTGTTTTGAACCATTCCTGTGACACTAGTTATCGATTCCGATGCTTCACTTCAACTTTACTGTATCGCTCTGACCTTCTTATTGACGATGAAACACAGAAATTGCATCGGAATTAAATACAAAAGGCACAATGCCGAATTAAGTACAAGAAAACTGACTCTACTTACTGTCTATGTTTTGAACCATTCCTGTGACACTAGTTATAGATTCCGATGCTTCACTTCATGTTAACTGTATCCCTCTGACCTTCTTATTGACGATGAAACACAGAAATTGCATCGGAATTAAATACAAAAGGCACAATGCCGACTTAAGTACAAGAAGACTGGCTCTTCTTACGGTCTATGTTTTGAACCATTCCTGTGACACTAGTTATAGATTCCGATGCTTCACTTCAGGTTTACTGTATCCCTCTGACCTTCTTATTGACGATGAATCACAGAAATTGCATCGGAATTATATACAAAAGGCGTAATGCCGACTCAAGTACAAGTAGACTGGCTCTTCTTACTGTCTATGTTTTGAAGCTTTGCTGAGAGACCGGTTTTAGATTCCGATGCTTTACATCAGGTTTACTGTATCCCTTGGACCTTCTTATTGACGATGAAACACAGAAATTGCATCGGAATTAAATACAAAAGGCACAATACCAACTTAAGCACAAGAAGACTGACTCTTCTTACTGACTATGTTTTGAGCATTTCGTGTGAGACCAGTTTTAGATTCCGATGCTTCAGTATACTATTACTGTATCCCTTGGACTTTTTTATTGACGACGAAACACAGAAATTGCATCAGAATTAAATACAAAAGGCACACTGCCGACATAAGTATAAAAAGACTGACTCTTCCCACTGACTATGATTTCAACATTTCCTGTGAGACCAGTTTTAGATTCCGATGCTTCACTATATGTTTACTGTATCCCTTGGACCTTCTTATAGACGATGAAACACAGAGATTGCATCAGAATTAAATAGAAAAGGCACAATGCCGACTTAAGTACAAGCAAACTGACTCTTCTTACTGTCTATGTTTTTAACCATTCCTGTGACACTAGTTATATATTCCGATGCTTCACTTCAGGTATACTGTATCTCTCTGACCTTCGTATTGACGATGAAACACAGAAATTGCATCGGAAATAAATATAAGAGGCACAATGCCGACTCAAGTACAAGAAGACTGGCTCTTCTTACTGTCTATGTTTTGAAACTTTCCTGTGAGATCGGTTTTAGATTCCGATGCTTCACTTCAGGTTTACTATATCCCTTGGACCTTCTTATTGACGACGAAACACAGAAATTGTATCGGAATTAAATAGAAAAGGCACAATGCCGACTTAAGTACAAGAAAACTGACTCTTCTTACTGTCTATGTTTTGAACCATTCCTGTGACACTAGTTACACATTCCGATGCTTCACTTCAGGTTTACTGAATCCCTCTGACCTTCTTATTGACGATGAAACACAGAAATTGCATCAGAATTAAATACAAAAGGCAAAATGCCGACTTAAGTACAAAAAAACTGACTCTTCTTAATGTCTTCGTTTTGAACCATTCCTGTGACACTAGTTATGGATTTCGATTCTTCACTTCAGGTTTACTGTATCCCTCTGACCTTCTTATTGACGATGAAACGCAGAAATTGCATCGGAATTAAATACAAAAGGCACAGTGCCGACTTAAGTACAAGAAATCTGACTCTTCTTAATGTCTGTGTTTTGAACCATTCCTGTGACACTAGTTATCGATTCCGATGCTTCACTTCAACTTTACTGTATCGCTCTGACCTTCTTATTGACGATGAAACACAGAAATTGCTTCGGAATTAAATACAAAAGGCACAATGCCGAATTAAGTACAAGAAAACTGACTCTACTTACTGTCTATGTTTTGAACCATTCCTGTGACACTAGTTATAGATTCCGATGCTTCACTTTATGTTAACTGTATCCCTCTGACCTTCTTATTGACGATGAAACACAGAAATTGCATCGGAATTAAATACAAAAGGCACAATGCCGACCTAAGTACAAGAAGACTGACTCTTTATACTGTCTATTTTTTGAATCATTCCTGTGACACTAGTTATTGATTCCGGTGCTACACTCCAGGTTTACTGTATCCCTCTGACCTTCTTATTGACGATGAAACACAGAAATTGCATCGGAATTAAATAGAAAAGGCACAATTCCGTCTCAAGTACAAGAAGACTGGCTCTTCTTACTGTCTATGATTTGAACCATTCCTGTGACACTAGTTATAGATTCCGATGCTTCACTTCAGGTTAACTGTATCCCTCTGACCTTCTTATTGACGATTATACCCAGAAATTGCATCGGAATTAAATACAAAAGGCACAATGCCGAGTTAAGTACAAGAAGACTGACTTTTCTTACTGACTATGTTTTGAACATTTTCTGTGAGACCAGTTTTAGATTCCGATGCTTCACTATATTTTTACTGTATCCGTTGGACTTTCTTATAGTCGATGAAACACAGAAATTGAATCGGAATTAAATACAAAAAGGCACAATGCCAACTTAAGTACAAGAAGACCGACTGTTCTTACTGTCTATGTTTTGAACCATTCCTGTGACACTAGTTATAGATTACACTGCTTCACTTCAGGTTTACTGTATCCCTTGGACCTTCTTATTGACGACGAAACACAGAAGTTGCATCGGACTTAAATAGAAATGGCACAATGACGACTTAAGTACAAGAAGACTGACTCTTCCTACTGTCTATGCATTGAACCATTCCTGTGACACTAGTTATACATTCCGATGCTTCACTTCGGGTTTACTGAATCCCTTGGACCTTCTTATTGACGATGAAACACGGAAATTGCATCGGTATTAAATATAAAAATAACATTGCCGACTTAGTACAAGAAGACTGACTCTTCTTACTGACTATGTTTTGAACATTTCCTGTGAGACCGATTTAAATTCCGGTGCTTCACTATATGTTTACTGTATCCCTCTCACCTTCTTATTGACGATTAAACCCTGAAATTGCATCGGAATTAAATACAAAAGGCACAATGCCGACTCAAACACAAGAAGACTGGCTCTTCTTACTGCCGGTGTTTTGAACCTTTCCTGTGAGACCGGTATTAGATTCCGATGTTTCACTTCAGGTTTATGGTATCCCATGGACCTTCTTATTGTCGTCGAAACACTGAAATTGCATCGGAATTAAATAGAAAAGGCACAATGCCGACTTACGTACAAGAAAACTGACACTTCTTACTGTCTATGTTTTGAACCATTCCTGTGACACTAGTTACAGATTCCGATGCTTCACTTCAGGTTTACTGTATCCCTCTGACCATCGTATTGACGATGAAACACAGAAATTGCATCGGAAATAAATACAAAAGGCACAATGCCGACTCAAGTACAACAAGAGTGGCTCTTCTTACTGTCTATGTTTTGAAGCTTTGCTGTGAGACAGGTTTTAGATTCCGATGCTTTACTTCAGGTTTACTGTATCCCTTGGACCTTCTTATTGACGATGAAACACAGAAATTGCATCGGAATTAAATACAAAAGGCACAATACCAACTTAAGCACAAGAAGACTGACTCTTCTTACTGACTATGTTTTGAACATTTCCTGTGAGACCAGTTTTAGATTCCGATGCTTCACTATATGTTTACTGTATCCCTTGGACCTTCTTATTGACGATGAAACACAGAAATTGCATCGGAATTAAATAGAAAAGGCACAATGCCAACTTAAGTACAAGCAAACTTACTCTTCTTACTGTCTAGGTTTTTAACCATTCCTGTGACACTAGTTATAGATTCCGATGCTATACTTCAGGTATACTCTATCTCTCTGACCATCGTATTGACGATGAAACACAGAAATTGCATCGGAAATAAATACAAAAGGCACAATGCCGACTCAAGTACAAGAAGAGTGGCTCTTCTTACTGTCTATGTTTTGAAACTATCCTGTGAGATCGGGATTAGATTCCGATGCTTCACTTCAGGTTTACTGTATCATTTGGACCTTCTTATTGACGACGAAATACAGAAATTGTATCGGAATTAAATAGAAAAGGCACAATGCCGACTTAAGTACAAGAAAACTGACTCTTCTTACTGTCTATGTTTTGAACCATTCCTGTGACACTTGTTATAGATTCCGATGCTTCACTTCAGGTTTACTGTATCCCCTGGACCTTCTTATTGACGATGAAACACAGAAATTGCATCGGAATTAAATACAAAAGGCACAATGCCGACTTAAGTACAAGAACACTGACTCTTCCTACAGTCTATGCCTTGAACCATTCCTGTGACACAGGTTATAGATTCCGATGCTTTACTTCGGGTTTACTGTATCCCTTGGACCTTCTTATTGACGATGAAACACGGAAATTGCATCGGTATTAAATATAAAAGTCACATTGGCGACTTAAGTAAAAGAAGACTGCCTCTTCTTATTGACTATGTTTTGAACATTTCCTGTAAGACCAGTTTTAGATTCCAGTGCTTCACAATATGTTTACTGTATCCCTTTGACCTTATTATTGACGATTAAACCCAGGAATGGCATCGGAATTAAATACAAATGGCACAATGCCGACTCAAGTACAAGAAGACTGGCTCGTCTTACAGCCTGTGCTTTGAACCTTTCCTGTGAGGCCGTTATTAGATTCCGATGCTTCACTTCAGGTTTACTTTATCCCATGGACCATCTAATTGACGTCGAAACACAGAAATTGCATCGGATTAAATAGAAAATGCACAATGCCGACTTAAGTACAAGAAAACTGACTCTTCTTACTGTCTATGTTTTTAACCATTCCTGTGACACTAGTTATATATTCCGATGCTTCACTTCAGGTATACTGTATCTCTCTGACCTTAGTATTGACGATGAAACACAGAAATTGCATCGGAAATAAATACAAAAGGCACAATGCCGACTCAAGTACAAGAAGAGTGGCTCTTCTTACTGTCTATGTTTTGAAACTATCCTGTGAGATCGGGTTTAGATTCCGATGCTTCACTTCAGGTTTACTGTATCCCTTGGACCTTCTTATTGAAGACGAAGCACAGAAATTGTATCGGAATTAAATAGAAAAGGCACAATGCCGACTTAAGTACAAGAAAACTGACTCTTCTTACTGTCTATGTTTTGAACTATTCCTGTGACACTAGTTACACATTCCGATGCTTCACTTCAGGTTTACTGAATCCCTCTGACCTTCATATTGACGATGAAACACAGAAATTGCATCAGCATTAAATACAAAAGGCAAAATGCCGACTTAAGTACAAAAAAACTAACTCTTCTTAATGTCTTTGTTTTGAACCACTCCTGTGACACTAGTTATGGATTTCGATTATTCACTTCAGGTTTACTGTATCCCTCTGACCTTCTTATTGACGATGAAACGCAGAAATTGCATCGGAATTAAATACAAAAGGCACAATGCCGACTTAAGTACAAGAAATCTGACTCTTCTTAATGTCTGTGTTTTGAACCATTCCTGTGACACTAGTTATCGATTCCGATGCTTCACTTCAACTTTACTGTATCCCTCTGACCTTCTTATTGACGATGAAACACAGAAATTGCATCGGAATTAAATAGAAAAGGCACAATTCCGACTCAAGTTCTAGAAGACTGGCTCTTCTTACTGTCTATGATTTGAACCATTCCTGTGACACTAGTTATAGATTCCGATGCTACACTTCTGGTTTACTGCATCCCTTGGACGTTCTTATTGACGACGAAACACAGAAATTGCATCGGAATTAAATACAAAAGGCACAATGCCGACTTATGTACAAGAACACTGACTCTTCTTACTGACTATGTTTTGAACCACTCCTGTAACACTAGTTATAGATTCTGATGCTTCACTTCAGGTTTACTGTATCCCTTGGACCTTCTTATTGACGACGAAACACAGAAATTGCATCGGAATTAAATAGAAAAGGCACAATGCCGACTTAAGTTCAAGAAGACTGACTTTTCCAACTGCCTATGTTTTGAACCATTCCTGTAACACTAGTTATAGGTTCCGATGCTTCACTTCAGGTTAAATGTATCCCTCTGACCTTCTTATTGACGATTAAACCCAGAAATTGCATCGGAATTAAATACAAAAGGCACAATGCCAACTTAAGTACAAGAAGACCGACTGTTCTTACTGCCTATGTTTTGAAAAATTCCTGTGACACTAGTTACAGATTACTATGCTTCACTTCAGGTTTACTGTATCCCTTGGACCTTCTTATTGACGACGAAACACAGAAGTTGCATCGGAATTAAATAGAAATGGCACAATGCCGACTTAAGTACAAGAAGACTGACTCTTCCAACTGTCGACGTTTTGAACCATTCCTGTGACACTAGTTATAGATTCCGATGCTTCACTTCTGGTTTACTGCATCCCTTGGACGTTCTTATTGACGACGAAACACAGAAATTGCATCGGAATTAAATACAAAAGGCACAATGCCGACTTATGTACAAGAACACTGACTCTTCCTACTGTCTATGCCTTGAACCATTCCTGTGACACTAGTTATACATTCCGATGCTTCACTTCGGGTTTACTGTATCCCTTGGACCTTCTTATTGACGATGAAACACGGAAATTGCATCGGTATTAAATATAAAAATAACATTGCCGACTTAGTACAAGAAGACTGACTCTTCTTACTGACTATGTTTTGAACATTTCCTGTGAGACCAATTTAAATTCCGGTGCTTCACTATATGTTTACTCTATCCATCTGACCTACTTATTGACGACTAAACCCAGAAATTGCATCGGAATTAAATACAAAAGGCACAATGCCGACTCAAGTACAATAAGACTGGCTCTTCTTACTGCCTGTGTTTTGAACCTTTCCTGTGAGACCGGTATTAGATTCCGATGCTTCACTTCAGGTTTATGGTTTCCCATGGACCTTCTTATTGACGTCGAAACACAGAAATTGCATCGGAATTAAATAGAAAAGGCACAATGCCGACTTAAGTACAAGAAAACTGACACTTCTTACTGTCTATGTTTTGAACCATTCCTGTGACACTAGTTATAGATTCCGATGCTTCACTTCAGGTTTACTGTATCCCTCTGACCTTCTTATTGACGATGAAACACAGAAATTGCATCGGAATTAAATACAAAAGGCGCAATGCCGACTCAAGTACAAGTAGACTGGCTCTTCTTACTGTCTATGTTTTGAAGCTTTGCTGTGAGACCGGTTTTAGATTCCGATGCTTTACTTCAGGTTTACTGTGTCCCTTGGACGATGAAACACAGAAATTGAATCGGAATTTAATACAAAAGGCACAATACCAACTTAAGCACAAGAAGACTGACTCTTCTTACTGACTATGTTTGAAAATTTCCTGTGAGACCAGTTTTAGATTCCGATGCTTCACTATATTTTTACTGTATCCCTTGGACTTTCTTATTGACGAAGAAACACAGAAATTGCATCAGAATTAAATACAAAAGGCACAATGCCGACATAAGTATAAAAAGACTGACTCTTCCTAGTGACTATGATTTCAACATATCCTGTGAGACCAGTTTAGATTCCGATGCTTCACTATATGTTTACTGTATCTCTTGGACCTTCTTATTGACGATGAAACACAGAAATTGCATCGGAAAGAAATAGAAAAGGCAGAATGCCAACTTAAGTACAAGCAAAATGACTCTTCTTACTGTCTATGTTTTTAACCATTCCTGTGACACTAGTTATAGATTCCGATGCTTCACTTCAGGTATACTCTATCTCTCTGACCTTCGCATTGACGATGAAACACAGAAATTACATCGTAAATAAATACAAAAGGCACAATGCCGACTCAAGTACAAGAAGACTGGCTCTTCTTACTGTCTATGTTTTGAAATTTTCCTGTGGGATCGGGTTTAGATTCCGATGCTTCACTTCAGGTTTACTGTATCCCTTGGACCTTCTTATTGACGACGAAATACAGAAATTGTATCGGAATTAAATAGAAAAGGCACAATGCCGACTTAAGTACAAGAAACCTGACTCTTCTTACTGTCTATGTTTTGAACCATTCCTGTGACACTTGTTATAGATTGCGATGCTTCACTTCAGGTTTACTGTATCCCTTGGACCTTCTTATTGACGATGAAACACGGGAATTGCATCGGTATATAATATAAAGGTCACATTGGCGACTTAAGTAAAAGAAGACTGACTCTTCTTACTGACTATGTTTTGAACATTTCCTGTGAGACCAGTTTTAGATTCCGGTGCTTCACTATATGTTTACTGTATCCCTTTGACCTTATTATTGACGATTAAACCCAGAAATTGCATCGGAATTAAATACAAAAGGCACAATGCCGACTTAAGTACAAGATGACTGACTCTTCTTACTATCTTTTGAACATTTCCTGTAAGACCAGTTTTAGATTCAGATGCTTCACTATATGTTTACTGTATCCCTTGGACCTTCTTATTGACGATGAAACACAGAAATTGCATCGGAATGAAATACATAAGGCACAATACCGACTTAAGCACCAGAAGACTGACTCTTCTTACTGACTATGTTTTGAACATTTCCTGTGAGACCAGTTTTAGATTCCGATGCTTCACTATATTTTTACTGTATCCCTTGGACTTTCTTATAGTCGTTGAAACACAGAAATTGCATCAGAGTTAAATACAAAAGGCATAATGCTGACATAAGTACAAAAAGACTGACTCTTCCTACTGACTATGATTTCAACATTTCCTGTGAGACCCGTTTTAGATTCCGATGCTTCACTTCAGGTTTACTGTATCCCTCTGACCTTCTTATTGACGATGAAACACAGAAATTGCATCGGAATTAAATACAAAAGGCACAATGCCGACTTAAGTACAAGAAGACCGACTGTTCTTACTGTCTATGTTTTAAACCATTCCTGTGACACTAGTTATAGATTACTATGCTTCACTTCAGGTTTACTGTATCCCTTGGACCTTCTTATTGACGACGAAACACAGAAGTTGCATCGGAATTAAATAGAAATGGCACAATGCCGACTTAAGTACAAGAAGACTGACTCTTCTTACTATGTTTTTAACATTTCCTGTGTGACCAGTTTTTGATTCCGATGCTTCACTATATGTTTACTGTATCCCTTGGACCGTCTTATTGACGACAAAGCACAGAAATTGCATCGGAATTAAATAGAAAACGCACAATGCCGACTTAAGTACAAGAAGATTGACTCTTCTTACTGTCATTGTTTTCAACCATTCCTGTGACACTAGTTATAGATTCCGATGCTTCACTTCAGGTGTACTGTATCCCTCAGACCTTCTTATTGACGATGAGACACAGAAATTGCATCGGAATTAAATAGAAAAATCACAATGCCGACTTAAGTACAAGAAGACTGACTCTTCTTTCTGTCTAAGTATTGAACCATTCCTGTGACACTAGTTATAGATTCCGATGCTTCACTTCAGGTTTACTGTATCCCTTGGACCTTCTTATTGACGACGAAACACAGAAATTGCATCGGAATGAAATAGAAAAGGCACAATGCCGACTTAAGTTCAAGAAGACTGACTCTTCCAACTGTCTATGTTTTGAAGCATTCCTGTGACACTAGTTATAGATTCCGATGCTTCACTTCAGGTTTACTGTATCCATTGGACCTTCTTACTGACGATGAAACACAGAAATTGCATCGGAATTAAATACAAAAGGCACAATGCCGACTTAAGTACAAGAACACTGACTCTTCCTACTGTCTATGACTTGAACCATTCCTGTGACACTAGTTATAGATTCCGATGCTTCACTTCGGGTTAACTGTATCCCTTGGACCGTCTTATTGATGATGAAACACGGAAATTGCATCGGTATTGAATATAAAAGTAACATTGCCGACTTAAGTACAAGAAGACTGACTCTCCTTACTGACTATGTTTTTAACATTTCCTGTGAGACCATTTTTAGATTCTGGTGCTTCACTATATGCTTCCTGTATCCCTGTGACCTTCTTATTGACGATTAAACCCAGAAATTGCATCGGAATTAAATACAAAAGGCACAATGCCGACTCAAGTATAAGAAGACTGACTGTTCTTACTGCCTGTGTTTTGAACCTTTCCTGTGAGACCGGTATTAGATTCCGACGCTTCACTTCAGGTATACTGTATCTCTCTGACCTTCGTTTTGACGATGAAACACAGAAATTGCATCGGAAATAAATACAAAAGGCACAATGCCTACTCAAGTACAAGAAGACTGGCTCCTCCCACTGTCTATGATTTGAAACTTTCCTGTGAGATCGGTTTTAGATTCCGATGCTTCACTTCAGGTTTACTGTATCCCTTGGACCTTCTTATTGACGACGAAACACAGAAATTGCATCGGAATGAAATAGAAAAGGCACAATGCCGACTTAAGTACAAGAAAACTGACTCTTCTTACTATGTTTTGAACCATTCCTGTGACACTAGTTACACATTCCGATGCTTCACTTCAGGTTTACTGTATCCCTCTGACCTTCTTATTGACGATGAAACACAGAAATTGCATCGGAATTAAATACAAAAAGCAAAATGCCGACTTAAGTACAAGAAAACTGTCTCTTCTTACTGCCTTTGTTTTCAACCATTCCTGTGACACTAGTTATGGATTTCGATGCTTCACTTCAGGTTTACTGTATCCCTCTGACCTTCTTATTGACGATAAAACACAGAAATTGCGTCGGAATTAAATTCAAAGGGCACAATACCGACTTAAGTACAAGAAAACTGACTCTTCTTACTGTCTATGTTTTGAACCATTCCTGTGACACTAGTTATAGATTCCGATGCTTCACTTCAAATTTACTGTATCCCTCTGACCTTCTTATTGACGATGAAACAAAGATATTGCATCTGAATCAAATAGAAAAGGCACAATGCCGACTTCAGTACAAGAAGACTGACTCTTCTTACTGACTATCTTTTGAACATTTCCTGTTTGACCAGTTTTAGATTCTGATGCTTCACTATACGTTTACTGTATCCCTTGGACCTTCTTACTGACGATGAAACACAGAAATGGCATCGGAATTAAATACAAAAGGCACAATACCAACTTAAGCACAAGAAGACTGACTCTTCTTACTGACTACGTTTTGAACATTTCCTGTGAGACAAGTTTTTGATTCCGATGCTTCACTATATTTTTACTGTATCCCTTGGACTTTCTCATTGACGATGAAACACAGAAATTGCATCAGAATTAAATACAAAAGGCACAATGCCGACATGAGTATAAAAAGGCTTACTCTTCCTACTCACTATGATTTCAACATTTCCTGTGAGACCAGTTTAAGATTCCGATGCTTCAGTATATGTTTACTGTATCCCTTGGACCATCTTATTGACGATGAATCACAGAAATTGCAACGGAATTAAATAGAAAAGGCACCATGCCGACTTAAGTACAAGCAAACTGACTCTTCTTACTGTCTATGTTTTTAACCATTCCTGTGACACTAGTTATAGATTCCGATGCTTCACTTCAGATATACTGTATCTCTCTGACCTTCGTATTGACGATGAAACACAGAAATTGCATCGGAATTAAATACAAAAGGCACAATGCCGACTTAAGTACAAGAGAACTGACTTTTCTTACTGTCTATATTTTGAACCATTCCTGTGACACTTGTTATAGATTCCGATGCTTCACTTCAGGTTTACTGTATCCCTTGGACCTTCTTATTGACGAAGAAACACAGAAATTGCATCGAAATTAAATACAAAAGGCACAATGCCGACTTAAGTACAAGAACACTGACTCTTCCTACTGTCTATGCCTTGAACCATTACTGTGACACAGGTTATAGATTCCGATGCTTCACTTCGGGTTTACTATATCCCTTGGACCTTCTTATTGACGATGAAACACGGAAATTGCATCGGTATTAAATATAAAAGTCACATTGGCGACTTAAGTACAAGAAGACTGACTCTTCTTACTGACTATGGTTTGAACATTTCCTGTGAGACCAGTTTCAGATTCCGGTGCTTCACTATATGTTTACTGTATCCCTTTAACCTTATTATTAACGATTAAACCCAGAAACAGCATCGGAATTAAATACAAAAGGCACAATGCCGACTCAAGTACAAGAAGACTGGCTCGTCTTACTGCCTGTGCTTTGAACCTTTCCTGTTAGACCGGTATTGGATTCCGATGCTTCACTTCAGGTTAACTGTATCCCATGGACCATCTTATTGACGTCGAAACACAGAAATTGCATCGGAATTAAATAGAAAAGGCACAATGCTGACTTAAGTGCAAGAAAACTGACTCTTCTTACTGTCTATGTTTTGAACCATTCCTGTGACACTAGTTATAGATTCCGATGCTTCACTTCAGGTTTACTGTATTCCTCTGACCTTCTTATAGACGATGAATCACAGATATTGCATCGGAATTAAATACAAAAGGCACAATGCCGACTCAAGTACAAGAAGACTAGCTCTTCTTACTGCCTGTGTTTTGAACCTTTCCTGTTAGACCGGTATTAGTTTCCGACGCTTCACTTCAGGTTTACGGTATCCCATGGGCCTTCTTATTGACGTCGAAACACAGATATTGCATCAGAATTAAATACAAAAGGCGCAATGCCGACTTAGGTACAAGAAGACTGACTCTTCTTGCTGACTGTGTTTTGAAAATTTCCTGTGAGACCAGTTTTAGATTCTGATGCTTCACTATACGTTTACTGTATCCCTTGGACCTTCTTATTGATGATGAAACACAGAAATTGCATCGGAATTAAATACAAAAGGCACAATGCCGACTTAAGCACAAGAAGACTGACTCTTCTTACTGACTACGTTTTGAACATTTCCTGTGAGACCAGTTTTTGATTCCGATGCTTCACTATATTTTTACTGTATCCCTTGGACTTTCTCATTGACGATGAAACACAGAAATTGCATCAGAATTAAATACAAAAGGCACAATGCCGACATGAGTATAAAAAGGCTTACTCTTCCTACTCACTATGATTTCAACATTTCCTGTGAGACCAGTTTAAGATTCCGATGCTTCAGTATATGTTTACTGTATCCCTTGGACCATCTTATTGACGATGAATCACAGAAATTGCAACGGAATTAAATAGAAAAGGCACCATGCCGACTTAAGTACAAGCAAACTGACTCTTCTTACTGTCTATGTTTTTAACCATTCCTGTGACACTAGTTATAGATTCCGATGCTTCACTTCAGATATACTGTATCTCTCTGACCTTCGTATTGACGATGAAACACAGAAATTGCATCGGAATTAAATACAAAAGGCACAATGCCGACTTAAGTACAAGAGAACTGACTTTTCTTACTGTCTATATTTTGAACCATTCCTGTGACACTTGTTATAGATTCCGATGCTTCACTTCAGGTTTACTGTATCCCTTGGACCTTCTTATTGACGAAGAAACACAGAAATTGCATCGGAATTAAATACAAAAGGCACAATGCCGACTTAAGTACAAGAACACTGACTCTTCCTACTGTCTATGCCTTGAACCATTACTGTGACACAGGTTATAGATTCCGATGCTTCACTTCGGGTTTACTATATCCCTTGGACCTTCTTATTGACGATGAAACACGGAAATTGCATCGGTATTAAATATAAAAGTCACATTGGCGACTTAAGTACAAGAAGACTGACTCTTCTTACTGACTATGGTTTGAACATTTCCTGTGAGACCAGTTTCAGATTCCGGTGCTTCACTATATGTTTACTGTATCCCTTTAACCTTATTATTAACGATTAAACCCAGAAACAGCATCGGAATTAAATACAAAAGGCACAATGCCGACTCAAGTACAAGAAGACTGGCTCGTCTTACTGCCTGTGCTTTCAACCTTTCCTGTTAGACCGGTATTGGATTCCGATGCTTCACTTCAGGTTTACTGTATCCCATGGACCATCTTATTGACGTCGAAACACAGAAATTGCATCGGAATTAAATAGAAAAGGCACAATGCTGACTTAAGTGCAAGAAAACTGACTCTTCTTACTGTCTATGTTTTGAACCATTCCTGTGACACTAGTTATAGATTCCGATGCTTCACTTCAGGTTTACTGTATTCCTCTGACCTTCTTATAGACGATGAATCACAGAAATTGCATCGGAATTAAATACAAAAGGCACAATGCCGACTCAAGTACAAGAAGACTAGCTCTTCTTACTGCCTGTGTTTTGAACCTTTCCTGTTAGACCGGTATTAGTTTCCGACGCTTCACTTCAGGTTTACGGTATCCCATGGGCCTTCTTATTGACGTCGAAACACAGATATTGCATCAGAATTAAATACAAAAGGCGCAATGCCGACTTAGGTACAAGAAGACTGACTCTTCTTGCTGACTGTGTTTTGAAAATTTCCTGTGAGACCAGTTTTAGATTCTGATGCTTCACTATACGTTTACTGTATCCCTTGGACCTTCTTATTGATGATGAAACACGGAAATTGCATCGGAATTAAATACAAAAGGCACAATGCCGACTTAAGTACAAGAAGACTGACTCTTTTTACTGGCTATCTTTTGAACATTTCCTGTGAGACCAGTTTTAGATTCTGATGCTGCACTATATGTTTACTGTATCCCTTGGACCTTCTTATTGACGATGAAACAAGGAAATAGCATCGGAATTAAATGCAAAAGGCACAATACCGACTTAAGCACAAGAAGACTGACCCTTCTTACTGACTATGTTTTGAACATTTCCCGTGAGACCAGTTTTATTTCCTATGCTTCACTATATTTTTACTGTATCCCTTGGACCTTGTTATTGACGATGAAACACAGAAATTGCATCAGAATTAAATACAAAAGGCACAATGCCGACATAAGTACAAAAAGAGTGACTCTTCCAACTGACTATGATTTCAACATTTCCTGTGAGACCAGTTTCATATTCCGATGCTTCACTATATGTTTAGTATTCCTTGCTCCTTCTTATTGACGATGAGACACAGAAATTGCATCGGAATTAAATAGAAAAGGCACAATGCCGACTTAAGTACAAGCAAACTGACTCTTGTTACTGTCTGTGTTTTTAACCATTCCTGTGACACTAGTTATAGATTCCGATGCTTCACTTCAGGTATACTGTATCTCTCTGACCTTCGTATTGACGATTAAACACAGAAATTGCATCGGAAATAAATACAAAAGGCACAATGCCGACTCAAGTACAAGAAGACTAGCTCGTCTTACTGTCTATGATTTGAAACTTTCCTGTGAGATCGGTTTTAGATTCCGATGCTTCACTTCAGGTTTACTGTATCCCTTGGACCTTCTTATTGACGACGAAACACAGAAATTGCATCGGAATGAAATAGAAAAGGCACAATGCCGACTTAAGTACAAGAAAACTGACTCTTCTTACTATGTTTTGAACCATTCCTGTGACACTAGTTACACATTCCGATGCTTCACTTCAGGTTTACTGTATCCCTCTGACCTTCTTATTGACGATGAAACACAGAAATTGCATCGGAATTAAATACAAAAGGCAAAATGCAGACTTAAGTACAAGAAAACTGACTCTTCTTACTGTCTTTGTTTTGAACCATTTCTGTGACACTAGTTATGGATTTCGATGCTTCACTTCAGGTTTACTGTATCCCTCTGACCTTCTTATTGACGATGAAACACAGAATTTGCATCGGAATTAAATTCAAAAGGCACAATGCCGACATAAGTACAAGATATCTGACTCTTCTTAATGTCTGTGTTTTGAACTATTCCTGTGACACTAGTTATCGATTCCGATGCTTCACTTCAGCTTTACTGTATCGCTCTTACCTTCTTATTGACGATGAAACATAGAAATTGCATCGGAATTAAATACAAAAGGCGCAATACCGACTTAAGTACAAGACAACTGACTCTTCTTACTGTCTATGTTTTGAAACATTCCTGTGACACTAGTTATAGATTCCGATGCTTCACTTCAGGTTTACTGTATCCCTCTGACTTCTTATTGACGATGGAACACAGAAATTGCATCGGAACTAATTACAACAGGCACAATGCCGACTTAAGTACAAGAAGACTGACTCTTCCTACTGTCTATGTTTTTAACCATTCCTGTGACACTAGTTATAGTTTCCGATGCTTCACTTCAGGTTTACTGTATCCCTCTGACCTTCTTATTGACGATGAAACAAAGAAATTGCATCTGAATTAAATAGAAAAGGCACAATTCCGACTCAAGTACAAGAAGACTGGCTCTTCTTACTGTCTATGTTTTGAACCATTCCTGTGACACTTGTTATAGTTTCCGATGCTTCACTTTAGTTTAACTGTATCGCTCTCACCATCTTATTGACGATGAAACACAGAAATTGCATCCTAATTAAATACAAAAGGCACAATACCGACTTAAGTACAAGATATCTGACTCTTCTTACTATCAATGTTTTGAACCATTCCTGTGACACTAGTTATCGATTCCGATGCTTCACTTCAGGTTTACTGTATCCCTTGGACCTTCTTATTGACGATGAAACACAGAAATTGCATCGGAATTAAATACAAAAGGCACAATGCCGACTTAAGTACAAGAACACTGACTCTGCCTATTGTCTATGCCTTGAACCTTTCCTGTGACACTAGTTATAGATTCCGATGCTTCACTTCGGGCTTACTGTATCTCTTATACCTTCTTATTGACGATGAAACACGGAAATTGCACCGGTATTAAATATAAAAGTCACATTGCCGACTTAAGTACAAGAAGACTAACTCTTCTTACTGACTGTGCTTTGAACATTTCCTGTGAGACCAGTTTTAGATTACGGTGCTTCACTATATGTATACTGTACCCCTCTGACCTTCTTATTGACGATTAAACCCGGAAATTGCATCGGAATTAAATACAAATGGCACAATGCCGAGTCAAGTCCAAGTATACTGGATCATCTAACTGCCTCAGTTTTGAACCTTTCCTGTGAGGCCGGTATTAGATTCCGATGCTTCACTTCAGCTTTACTGTATCCCATGGACCTTCTTATTGACGTCGAAACACAGAAATTGCATCGGAATTAAATAGAAAAGGCACAATGCCGACTTAAGTACATGAAGACTGACTCTTCTTACTGTCTACGTTTTGAGCCATTCCTGTGACACTAGTTATAGATTCCGATGCTTCACTTCAGGTTTACTGTATCCCTCTGACCTTCTTATTGACGATGAAACACAGAATTTGCATCGGAATTAAATTCAAAAGGCACAATGCCGACATAAGTACAAGATATCTGACTCTTCTTAATGTCTGTGTTTTGAACTATTCCTGTGACACTAGTTATCGATTCCGATGCTTCACTTCAGCTTTACTGTATCGCTCTTACCTTCTTATTGACGATGAAACATAGAAATTGCATCGGAATTAAATACAAAAGGCACAATACTGACTTAAGTACAAGAAAACTGACTCTTCTTACTATCTATGTTTTGAAACATTCCTGTGACACTAGTTATAGATTCCGATGCTTCACTTCAGGTTTACTGTATCCCTCTGACTTCTTATTGACGATGGAACACAGAAATTGCATCGGAACTAAATACAACAGGCACAATGCCGACTTATGTACAAGAAGACTGACTCTTCCTACTGTCTATGTTTTTAACCATTCCTGTGACACTAGTTATAGTTTCCGATGCTTCACTTCAGGTTTACTGTATCCCTCTGACCTTCTTATTGACGATGAAACAAAGAAATTGCATCTGAATTAAATAGAAAAGGCACAATTCCGACTCAAGTACAAGAAGACTGGCTCTTCTTACTGTCTATGTTTTGAACCATTCCTGTGACACTTGTTATAGTTTCCGATGCTTCACTTCAGGTTAACTGTATCCCTTGGACCTTCTTATTGACGATGAAACACAGAAATTGCATCGGAATTAAATACAAAAGGCACAATGCCGACGTCAAGATGACTGACTCTTCCAACTGTCTATGTTTTGAACCATTCCTGTGACACTTGTTATAGATTCCGATGCTTCACTTCAGGTTTACTGTATCCCTTGGACCTTCTTATTGACGATGAAACACAGAAATTGCATCGGAATTAAATACAAAAGGCACAATGCCGACTTAAGTACAAGAACACTGACTCTGCCTACTGTCTATGCCTTGAACCTTTCCTGTGACACTAGTTATAGATTCCGATGCTTCACTTCGGGCTTACTGTATCTCTTATACCTTCTTATTGACGATGAAACACGGAAATTGCATCGGTATTAAATATAAAAGTCACATTGCCGACTTAAGTACAAGAAGACTAACTCTTCTTACTGACTGTGCTTTGAACATTTCCTGTGAGACCAGTTTTAGATTACGGTGCTTCACTATATGTATACTGTACCCCTCTGACCTTCTTATTGACGATTAAACCCGGAAATTGCATCGGAATTAAATACAAATTGCACAATGCCGACTCAAGTCCAAGAATACTGGATCATCTTACTGCCTCAGTTTTTAACCTTTCCTGTGAGGCCGGTTTTAGATTCCGATCCTTCACTTCAGGTTTACTGTATCCCTCTGACTTCTTATTGACGATGGAACACAGAAATTGCATCGGAACTAAATACAACAGGCACAATGCCGACTTAAGTACAAGAAGACTGACTCTTCCTACTGTCTATGTTTTTAACCATTCCTGTGACACTAGTTATAGTTTCCGATGCTTCACTTCAGGTTTACTGTATCCCTCTGACCTTCTTATTGACGATGAAACAAAGAAATTGCATCTGAATTAAATAGAAAAGGCACAATTCCGACTCAAGTACAAGAAGACTGGCTCTTCTTACTGTCTATGTTTTGAACCATTCCTGTGACACTTGTTATAGTTTCCGATGCTTCACTTCAGGTTAACTGTATCCCTTGGACGTTCTTATTGACGATGAAACACAGAAATTGCATCGGAATTAAATACAAAAGGCACAATGCCGACGTCAAGATGACTGACTCTTCCAACTATCTATGTTTTGAACCATTCCTGTGACACTTGTTATAGATTCCGATGCTTCACTTCAGGTTTACTGTATCCCTTGGACCTTCTTATTGACGATGAAACACAGAAATTGCATCGGAATTAAATACAAAAGGCACAATGCCGACTTAAGTACAAGAACACTGACTCTGCCTACTGTCTATGCCTTGAACCTTTCCTGTGACACTAGTTATAGATTCCGATGCTTCACTTCGGGCTTACTGTATCTCTTATACCTTCTTATTGACGATGAAACACGGAAATTGCATCGGTATTAAATATAAAAGTCACATTGCCGACTTAAGTAC
Organism: Schistocerca serialis cubense; assembly: GCF_023864345.2. Classification (NCBI taxonomy): domain Eukaryota; kingdom Metazoa; phylum Arthropoda; class Insecta; order Orthoptera; family Acrididae; genus Schistocerca; species Schistocerca serialis. Next base: position 30,479,398 of record NC_064647.1, read on the forward strand.
AAGAAGACTAACTCTTCTTACTGACTGTGCTTTGAACATTTCCTGTGAGACCAGTTTTAGATTACGGTGCTTCACTATATGTATACTGTACCCCTCTGACCTTCTTATTGACGATTAAACCCGGAAATTGCATCGGAATTAAATACAAATTGCACAATGCCGACTCAAGTCCAAGAATACTGGATCATCTTACTGCCTCAGTTTTTAACCTTTCCTGTGAGGCCGGTTTTAGATTCCGATGCTTCACTTCAGGTTTACTGTATCCCATGGACCTTCTTATTGACGTCGAAACACAGAAATTGCATCGGAATTAAATAGAAAAGGCACAATGCCGACTTAAGTACATGAAAACTGACTCTTCTTACTGTCTACGTTTTGAGCCATTCCTGTGACACTAGTTATAGATTCCGATGCTTCACTTCAGGTATACTGTATCTCTCTGACCTTCGTATTGACGATGAAACACAGAAATTGCATCGGAATTAAATACAAAAGGCACAATGCCGTCTCAAGTACAAGAAGACTGGCTCTTCTTACTGTCTATGTTTTGAAACTTTCCTGTGAGATCGGTTATAGATTCCGATGCTTCACTTCAGGTTTACTGTATCCCTTGGACCTTCTTATTGACGATAAAACGCAGTAATTGCATCGGAATTAAATACATAAGCACAATGCCGACTCAAGTACAAGAAGACTGGCTCTTCTTACTGTCTATGTTTGGAACCATTCCTGTGACACTAGTTATAGATTCCGATACTTCACTTCAGGTTTACTGTATCCCTCTGACCTTCTTATTGACGATGGAACTCAGAAATTGCATCGGAATTAAATAGAAAAGGCACAATGCCGACTTAAGTACAAGAAAACTGACTCTTCTTACTGTCTATGATTTGATGCATTCCCTAGACACTAGTTATAGATTCCGATGCTTCACTTCAGGTTTACTGTATCCCTCTGACCTTCTTATTGACGATGAAACACAGATATTGCATCCGAATTAAATACAAAAGGCAACATGCCGACTTAAGTACAAGAAATCTGACCCCTCTTACTGTCTTTGTTGAACCATTCCTGTTACACTAGTTATAGACTTCGATGCTTCACTTTAGTTTAACTGTATCGCTCTCACCATCTTATTGACGATGAAACACAGAAATTGCATCCGAATTAAATACAAAAGGCACATTACCGACTTAAGTACAAGAAATCTGACTCTTCTTACTATCAATGTTTTGAACCATCCCTGTGACACTAGTTATCGATTCCGATGCTTCACTTCAGGTTTACTGTATCGCTCTTACCTTCTTATTGATGGTGAAACAAAGAAATTGCATCGGAATGAAATACAAAAGGCACAATGCCGAATTAAGTACAAGAAAACTTACTCTTCCTACTGGCTATGTTTTTAACCATTCCTGTGACACTAGTTATAGATTCCGATGTTTCACTTCAGGTTTACAGTATCCCATGGACCTACTTATTGACGTCGAAACACAGAAATTGCATCGGAATTAAATAGAAAAGGCACAATGTCGACTTAAGTACAAGAAAACTGACTCTTCTTACTGTCTATGTTTGAGCCATTCCTGTGACACTAGTTATAGATTTCGATGCTTCACTTCAGGTTTACTGTATCCCTCTGACCTTGCTATTGACGATGTACACAAAAATTGCATCGGAATTGAATACAAAAGGCACATTGCCGACTCAAGTACTAGAAGAGTGGCTCTTCTTACTGTCTATGATCTGAAACTTTCCTGTGAGACCGGTTTTAGATTCCGATGCTTCACTTCAGGTTTACTGTATCCCTTGGATCTTCTTATTGACGACGAAACAGAAATTGCATCGGATTTAAATCGAAAAGGCACAATGTCGAATTAAGTACAAGAAAACTGACTCTTCTAACTGTCTATGATTTGAACCATTCCTGTGACACTAGTTATAGATTCCGATGCTTCACTTCAGGTTTACTGTATCCCTCTGACCATATTATTGACGATGAAACACAGAAATGGCATCGGAATTAAATAGAAAATGGACAATGCCGACTTAAGTGCAAGAAAACTGACTCTTCTTACTGTCTATGTTTTGACCCATTCCCGTGACACTAGTTATAGATTCCGATGCTTTACTTCAGGTTTACTGTATGTCTCTGACCTTCTTATTGACGATGAAACACAGAAATTGCATCGGAATTAAATACAAAAGCACAATGCCGACTTATGTACAAGAGAACTGACTCTTCTTACTGTCTATGTTTTGAACCATTCCTGTGACACTAGTTATAGATTCCGATGATTCACTTCAGGTTTACTGTATCCCGCTGACCTTCCTATTGACGATGAAACACAGATATTGCATCGGAATTAAATACAAAAGGCACAATGCCGACTTAAGTACGAGAAGACTGACTCATCCTACTGTCTATGTTTTGAACCATACCTGTGTCACTAGTTATAGATTCCGATGCTTCACTTCTGGTTTACTGTATCCCTCTGACCTTCTTACTGACGATGAAACATCGAAATTGCATCGGAATTAAATAGGAAAGGCACAATTCCGACTCAAGTACAAGAAGACTGGCTCCTCTTACTGTCTATGCTTTGAACCATTCCTGTGACACTAGTTATAGATTCCGATGCTCCACTTTAGGTTAACTGTATCCCTCTGACCTTCTTATTGACGATGAAACACAGAAATTGCATTTGAATTAAATAGAAAAAGCACAATGCCGATTTAAGTACAAGAAAACTGACTTATCTTGCTGTCCATGTTTTGAACCATTCCAGTGACACTAGTTATAGATTCCGATGCTTCACTTCAGGTTTACTGTATGCCTCTGTGCCTTCTTATTGACGATGAAACACAGAAATTGCATCAGAATTAAATACAAAAGGCACAATGCCGAATTAAATACAAGACTCTTCTTACTGTCTATTTTTGAACCATTCCTATGACACTAGTAATAGATTCCGATGCTTCACTTCAAGGTTACTGTATCCCTCTGACCCTCTTATTGACGATGCAACACAGGAATTTTATCGTAATTAAATACAAAAGGCACAATGCCGACTTAAGTACAAGAAGACTGACCCTTCTTACTGACTATGTTTTGAACATTTCCTGTGAGACCAGTTTTATTTCCTATGCTTCACTATATTTTTACTGTATCCCTTGGACCTTGTTATTGATGACGAAACACAGAAATTGAATCAGAATTAAGTAGAAAAGGTACAATGCTGACTTAAGTACTAGAAAACTAACTCTTCTTACTGTCTATGTTTTGAACCTTTCCTGTGAGACCAGTTTTAGATTGTGATGCTTCACTTTAGTTTTACTGTATCCCTTGGACCTTCTTATTGACGATGAAACACAGAAATTGCATCGGAATTAAATACAAAAGGCACAATGCCGACTTCGGTACCACAAGACTGACTTTTCTTATCGACTATCTTTTGAACATTTCCTGTGAGACCAGTTTTAGATTCTGTTGCTTCACTATATGTTTACTGTATCCCTTAGACCTTCTTATTGACGATGAAACACAGAAATTGCATCGGAATTAAATACAAAAGGCACAATGCCGACTTAAGTACAAGAAGACTGACTCTTCTTACTGACTATCTTTTGAACATTTCCTGTGAGACCAGTTTTAGATTCTGATGCTTCACTATATGTTTACTGTATCCCTTGGACCTTCTTATTGACAATGAAACACAGAAATTGCATCGGAATTAAATACAAAAGGCACAATACCAACTTAAGCACAAGAAGACTGACTCTTCTTACTGACTATGTTTTGAACATTTCCTGTGAGACCAGTTTTTGATTCCGATGCTTCACTATATTTTTACTGTATCCCTTGGACTTTCTTATTGACGATGAAACACAGAAATTGCATCAGAATTAAATACAAAAGGCACAATGCCGACATAAGTATAAAAAGACTGACTCTTCCTACTGACTATGATTTCAACATTTCCTGTGAGACCAGTTATAGATTCCGATGCTTCACTATATGTTTAGTGTATCCCTTGGACCATCTTATTGACGATGAAACACAGAAATTGCATCGGAATTAAATAGAAAAGGCACAATGCCGACTTAAGTACAAGCAAACTGACTCTTCTTACTATTTATGTTTTTAACCATTCCTGTGACAATAGTTATAGATTACGATGCTTCACTTGAGGTATACTGTATCTCTCTGATCTTCTTATTGACGATGAAACACAGAAATTGCATCGGAATTAAATAGAAAAAGCACAATGCCGATTTAAGTACAAGTAAACTGACTTTTCTTGCTGTCCATGTTTTGAACCATTCCAGTGACACTAGTTATAGATTCCGATGCTTCACTTCAGGTTTACTGTATGCCTCTGTGCCTTCTTATTGACGATGAAACACAGAAATTCCATCGGAATGAAATACAAAAGGCACAATGCCGACTCAAGTACAAGAAGACTGGCTCTTCTTACTGTCTATGATCTGAAACTTTCCTGTGAGACCGGTTTTAGATTCCGATGCTTCACTTCAGGTGTACTGTATCCCTTGGATCTTCTTATTGACGACGAAACAGAAATTGCATCGGATTTAAATCGAAAAGGCACAATGCCGAATTAAGTACAAGAAAACTGACTCTTCTTACTGTCTATGATTTGAACCATTCCTGTGACACTAGTTATAGATTCCGATGCTTTACTTCAGGTTTACTGTATGTCTTTGACCTTCTTATTGACGATGAAACACAGAAATTGCATCGGAATTAAATACAAAAGCACAATGCCGACTTATGTACAAGAGAACTGACACTTCTTACTGTCTATGTTTTGAACCATTCCTGTGACACTAGTTATAGATTCCGATGATTCACTTCAGGTTTACTGTATCCCGCTGACCTTCCTATTGACGATGAAACACAGATATTGCATCGGAATTAAATACAAAAGGCACAATGCCGACTTAAGTACGAGAAGACTGACTCATCCTACTGTCTATGTTTTGAACCATACCTGTGTCACTAGTTATAGATTCCGATGCTTCACTTCAGGTTTACTGTATCCCTCTGACCTTCTTACTGACGATGAAACATCAAAATTGCATCGGAATTAAATAGGAAAGGCACAATTCCGACTCAAGTACAAGAAGACTGGCTCCTCTTACTGTCTATGTTTTGAACCCTTCCTGTGACACTAGTTGTAGATTCCGATGCTTCACTTCAGGTATACTGTATCTCTCTGACCTTCGTATTGACGATGAAACACAGAAATTGCATCGGAATTAAATACAAAAGGCACAATGCCGTCTCAAGTACAAGAAGACTGGCTCTTCTTACTGTCTATGTTTTGAAACTTTCCTGTGAGATCGGTTATAGATTCCGATGCTTCACTTCAGGTTTACTGTATCCCTTGGACCTTCTTATTGACGATAAAACGCAGTAATTGCATCGGAATTAAATACATAAGCACAATGCCGACTCAAGTACAAGAAGACTGGCTCTTCTTACTGTCTATGTTTTGAACCATTCCTGTGACACTAGTTATAGATTCCGATACTTCACTTCAGGTTTACTGTATCCCTCTGACCTTCTTATTGACGATGGAACTCAGAAATTGCATCGGAATTAAATAGAAAAGGCACAATGCCGACTTAAGTACAAGAAAACTGACTCTTGTTACTGTCTATGTTTTGATGCATTCCCTAGACACTAGTTATAGATTCCAATGCCTCACTTCAGGTTTACTGTATCCCTCTGACCTTCTTATTGACGATGAAACACAGATATTGCATCCGAATTAAATACAAAAGGCAACATGCCGACTTAAGTACAAGAAATCTGACCCCTCTTACTGTCTTTGTTGAACCATTCCTGTTACACTAGTTATAGACTTCGATGCTTCACTTTAGTTTAACTGTATCGCTCTCACCATCTTATTGACGATGAAACACAGAAATTGCATCCGAATTAAATACAAAAGGCACAATACCGACTTAAGTACAAGAAATCTGACTCTTCTTACTATCAATGTTTTGAACCATTCCTGTGACACTAGTTATCGATTCCGATGCTTCACTTCAGGTTTACTGTATCGCTCTTACCTTCTTATTGATGGTGAAACAAAGAAATTGCATCGGAATGAAATACAAAAGGCACAATGCCGAATTAAGTACAAGAAAACTTACTCTTCCTACTGTCTATGTTTTGAACCATTCCTGTGACACTAGTTATAGATTCCGATGTTTCACTTCAGGTTTACAGTATCCCATGGACCTACTTATTGACGTCGAAACACAGAAATTGCATCGGAATTAAATAGAAAAGGCACAATGTCGACTTAAGTACAAGATAACTGACTCTTCTTACTGTCTATGTTTGAGCCATTCCTGTGACACTAGTTATAGATTTCGATGCTTCACTTCAGGATTACTGTATACCTCTGACCTTGCTATTGACGATGTACACAAAAATTACATCGGAATTGAATACAAAAGGCACATTGCCGACTCAAGTACTAGAAGACTGGCTCTTCTTATTGACTATGTTTTGAACATTTCCTGTGAGACCAGTTATAGATTCCGATGCTTCACTATATGTTTACTGTATCCCTTGGTCCTTCTTATTGACGATGAAACACAGAAATTGCATCGGAATTAAATAGAATAGGCATAATGCGGACTTAAGTACAAGCAAACTGACTCTTCTTACTGTCTATGTTTGAACCATTCCTGTGACAATAGTTATAGATTACGATGCTTCACTTCAGGTTTACTGTATCCCTCTGACCATATTATTGACGATGAAACACAGAAATGGCATCGGAATTAAATAGAAAATGGACAATGCCGACTTAAGTGCAAGAAAACTGACTCTTCTTACTGTCTATGTTTTGAGCCATTCCCGTGACACTAGTTATAGATTCCGATGCTTTACTTCAGGTTTACTGTATGTCTTTGACCTTCTTATTGACGATGAAACACAGAAATTGCATCGGAATTAAATACAAAAGCACAATGCCGACTTATGTACAAGAGAACTGACACTTCTTACTGTCTATGTTTTGAACCATTCCTGTGACACTAGTTATAGATTCCGATGATTCACTTCAGGTTTACTGTATCCCGCTGACCTTCCTATTGACGATGAAACACAGATATTGCATCGGAATTAAATACAAAAGGCACAATGCCGACTTAAGTACGAGAAGACTGACTCATCCTACTGTCTATGTTTTGAACCATACCTGTGTCACTAGTTATAGATTCCGATGCTTCACTTCAGGTTTACTGTATCCCTCTGACCTTCTTACTGACGATGAAACATCGAAATTGCATCGGAATTAAATAGGAAAGGCACAATTCCGACTCAAGTACAAGAAGACTGGCTCCTCTTACTGTCTATGTTTTGAACCCTTCCTGTGACACTAGTTGTAGATTCCGATGCTTCACTTCAGGTATACTGTATCTCTCTGACCTTCGTATTGACGATGAAACACAGAAATTGCATCGGAATTAAATACAAAAGGCACAATGCCGTCTCAAGTACAAGAAGACTGGCTCTTCTTACTGTCTATGTTTTGAAACTTTCCTGTGAGATCGGTTATAGATTCCGATGCTTCACTTCAGGTTTACTGTATCCCTTGGACCTTCTTATTGACGATAAAACGCAGTAATTGCATCGGAATTAAATACATAAGCACAATGCCGACTCAAGTACAAGAAGACTGGCTCTTCTTACTGTCTATGTTTTGAACCATTCCTGTGACACTAGTTATAGATTCCGATACTTCACTTCAGGTTTACTGTATCCCTCTGACCTTCTTATTGACGATGGAACTCAGAAATTGCATCGGAATTAAATAGAAAAGGCACAATGCCGACTTAAGTACAAGAAAACTGACTCTTGTTACTGTCTATGTTTTGATGCATTCCCTAGACACTAGTTATAGATTCCAATGCCTCACTTCAGGTTTACTGTATCCCTCTGACCTTCTTATTGACGATGAAACACAGATATTGCATCCGAATTAAATACAAAAGGCAACATGCCGACTTAAGTACAAGAAATCTGACCCCTCTTACTGTCTTTGTTGAACCATTCCTGTTACACTAGTTATAGACTTCGATGCTTCACTTTAGTTTAACTGTATCGCTCTCACCATCGTATTGACGATGAAACACAGAAATTGCATCCGAATTAAATACAAAAGGCACAATACCGACTTAAGTACAAGAAATCTGACTCTTCTTACTATCAATGTTTTGAACCATTCCTGTGACACTAGTTATCGATTCCGATGCTTCACTTCAGGTTTACTGTATCGCTCTTACCTTCTTATTGATGGTGAAACAAAGAAATTGCATCGGAATGAAATACAAAAGGCACAATGCCGAATTAAGTACAAGAAAACTTACTCTTCCTACTGTCTATGTTTTGAACCATTCCTGTGACACTAGTTATAGATTCCGATGTTTCACTTCAGGTTTACAGTATCCCATGGACCTACTTATTGACGTCGAAACACAGAAATTGCATCGGAATTAAATAGAAAAGGCACAATGTCGACTTAAGTACAAGATAACTGACTCATCTTACTGTCTATGTTTGAGCCATTCCTGTGACACTAGTTATAGATTTCGATGCTTCACTTCAGGTTTACTGTATACCTCTGACCTTGCTATTGACGATGTACACAAAAATTGCATCGGAATTGAATACAAAAGGCACATTGCCGACTCAAGTACTAGAAGACTGGCTCTTCTTATTGACTATGTTTTGAACATTTCCTGTGAGACCAGTTATAGATTCCGATGCTTCACTATATGTTTACTGTATCCCTTGGTCCTTCTTATTGACGATGAAACACAGAAATTGCATCGGAATTAAATAGAATAGGCATAATGCGGACTTAAGTACAAGCAAACTGACTCTTCTTACTGTCTATGTTTGAACCATTCCTGTGACAATAGTTATAGATTACGATGCTTCACTTGAGGTATACTGTATCTCTCTGATCTTCTTATTGACGATGAAACACAGAAATTGCATCGGAATTAAATAGAAAAAGCACAATGCCGATTTAAGTACAAGTAAACTGACTTTTCTTGCTGTCCATGTTTTGAACCATTCCAGTGACACTAGTTATAGATTCCGATGCTTCACTTCAGGTTTACTGTATGCCTCTGTGCCTTCTTATTGACGATGAAACACAGAAATTCCATCGGAATGAAATACAAAAGGCACAATGCCGACTCAAGTACAAGAAGACTGGCTCTTCTTACTGTCTATGATCTGAAACTTTCCTGTGAGACCGGTTTTAGATTCCGATGCTTCACTTCAGGTTTACTGTATCCCTTGGATCTTCTTATTGACGACGAAACAGAAATTGCATCGGATTTAAATCGAAAAGGCACAAAGCCGAATTAAGTACAAGAAAACTGACTCTTCTTACTGTCTATGATTTGAACCATTCCTGTGACACTAGTTATAGATTCCGATGCTTCACTTCAGGTTTACTGTATCCCTCTGACCATATTATTGACGATGAAACACAGAAATGGCATCGGAATTAAATAGAAAAGGGACAATGCCGACTTAAGTGCAAGAAAACTGACTCTTCTTACTGTCTATGTTTTGACCCATTCCCGTGACACTAGTTATAGATTCCGATGCTTTACTTCAGGTTTACTGTATGTCTTTGACCTTCTTATTGACGATGAAACACAGAAATTGCATCGGAATTAAATACAAAAGCACAATGCCGACTTATGTACAAGAGAACTGACTCTTCTTACTGTCTATGTTTTGAACCATTCCTGTGACACTAGTTATAGATTCCGATGATTCACTTCAGGTTTACTGTATCCCGCTGACCTTCCTATTGACGATGAAACACAGATATTGCATCGGAATTAAATACAAAAGGCACAATGCCGACTTAAGTACGAGAAGACTGACTCATCCTACTGTCTATGTTTTGAACCATACCTGTGTCACTAGTTATAGATTCCGATGCTTCACTTCAGGTTTACTGTATCCCTCTGACCTTCTTACTGACGATGAAACATCGAAATTGCATCGGAATTAAATAGGAAAGGCACAATTCCGACTCAAGTACAAGAAGACTGGCTCCTCTTACTGTCTATGTTTTGAACCATTCCTGTGACACTAGTTATAGATTCCGATGCTCCACTTTAGGTTAACTGTATCCCTCTGACCTTCTTATTGACGATGAAACACAGAAATTGCATCGGAATTAAATAGAAAAAGCACAGTGCCGATTTAAGTACAAGAAAACTGACTTTTCTTGCTGTCCATGTTTTGAACCATTCCAGTGACACTAGTTATAGATTCCGATGCTTCACTTCAGGTTTACTGTATGCCTCTGTGCCTTCTTATTGACGATGAAACACAGAAATTGCATCAGAATTAAATACAAAAGGCACAATGCCGAATTAAATACAAGACTCTTCTTACTGTCTATTTTTGAACCATTCCTATGACACTAGTAATAGATTCCGATGCTTCACTTCAAGTTTACTGTATCCCTCTGACCTTCTTATTGACGATGCAACACAGGAATTTTATCGTAATTAAATACAAAAGGCACAATGCCGACTTAAGTACAAGAAGACTGACTCTTCTTACTGTCTATGTTTTGAACCAATCCAGTGACACTAGTTACAGATTCCGATTCTTCACTTCAGATTTACTGTATCCCTATGACTTTCTTATTGACGATGTAACACAGAAATTACATCGGAATTAAATACATAGGCACAATGCCGACTCAAGTACAAGAAGACTGGCTCTTCTTACTGTCTATTTTTTGAACCATTCCTGTGACACTAGTTATAGATTCCGATGCTTCGCTTCAGGTTTACTGTATCCCTTGGACCTTCTTATTGACGACGAAACACAGAAAATGCATCCGAATTAAATACAAAAGGCACAATGCCGACTTAAGTACAAGAAATCTGACCCTTCTTACTGTCTTTGTTGAACCATTCCTGTTACACTAGTTATAGACTTCGATGCTTCACTTTAGGTTAACTGTATCCCTCTCACCATCTTATTGACGTTGAAACACAGAAATTGCATCCGAAATAAAAACAAAAGGCACAATGCCGACTTAAGTACAAGAAATCTGACTCTTCTCACTGTCAATGTTTTGAACCATTCCTGTGACACTAGTTATCGATGCCGATGCTTCACTTCAGGTTTACTGTATCGCTCATTACATTCTTATTGACGATGAATTACAGAAATTGCATCGGAATGAAATACAAAAGGCACAATGCCGAATTAAGTACAAGGAAACTTACTCTTCCTACTGTCTATGTTTTGAACCATTCCTGTGACACTAGTTATAGATTCCGATGTTTCACTTCAGGTTTACAGTATCCCATGGACCTACTTATTGACGTCGAAACACAGAAATTGCATCGGAATTAAATAGGAAAGGCACAATGTCGACTTAAGTACAAGAAAACTGACTCTTCTTACTGTCTATGTTTGAGCCATTCGTGTGACACTAGTTATAGATTCCGATGCTTCACTTCAGGTTTACTGTATCCCTCCGACCTTGCTATTGACGATGTAACACAAAAATTGCATCGGAATTGAATACAAAAGGCACATTGCCGACTCAAGTACTAGAAGACTGGCTCTTCTTATTGACTATGTTTTGAACATTTCCTGTGAGACCAGTTCTAGATTCCGATGCTTCACCATATGTTTACTGTATACCTGGGACCTTCTTATTGACGATGAAACACAGAAATTGCATCAGAAGTAAATACAAATAGCATAATGCTGACTTAAGTACAAGAAGACTGACTCTTCCTACTGACTATGATTTCAACATTTCCTGTGAGACCAGTTTTAGATTCCGATTCGTCACTATATGATTACTGCATCCCTTGGACCTTCTTATTGACGAAGAAACACAGATATTGCATCGGAATTAAATAGAAAAGGCACAGTGCGGACTTAAGTACAAGAAAACTTACTCTGCTTACTGTCTATGTTTGAACTAATCCTGTGACACTAGTTATGGATTCCGATGCTTCACTTCAGGTTTACTGTATCCCTCTGACCTTGCTATTGACGATGAAACACCGAAATTGCATCGGAATTAAATACAAAAGGCGCATTGCCGACTCAAGTTAAAGAAGACTGGCTCTTCTTACTGACTATGTTTTGAACGTTTCCTGTGATACCAGTTTTAGATTCCGATGCTTCACTATATGTTTACTGTATCCCTTGGACCTTCTTATTGACGATGAAACGCAGAAATTGCATCGGAATTAAATAGAATAGGCACAATGCCGACTCAAGTACAAGATGACTGGCTCTTCATACTGTCTATGTTTTGAACCATTCCTGTGACACTAGTTATAGATTCCGATGCTTCACTTCATGTTTACTGTATCCCTCTGACCTTCTTATTGACGATGAAACACAGAAATTTCATCGGAATTAAATACAAAAGCACAATGCCGACTTAAATACAGGAGAACTGACTCTGCCTACTGTCTATGTTTTGAACCATTCCTGTGACACTAGTTATAGATTCCGATGCTTCACTTCGGGTTCACTGTATCCCACTCACCTTCTTATTGACGATGAAACACAGAAATTGCATCGGAATTACATACAAAAGCACAATGCCGACTTAAGTACAAGAGAACAGACTCTTCTTACTGTCTATGTATTGAACCATTCCTGTGACACTAGTTATAGATTCCGATGCTTCACTTTAGGTTTACTGTATCCCTCTGACGTTCTTATTGACGATGAAACACAGAAATTGCATCGGAATTAAATAGAAAATGCACAATGCCGACTTAAGTACAAGAAAAATGATTCTTCTTACTACCTATGTCTTGAACCATTCCTGTGACACTAGTTATAGATTCCGATGCTTCACTTCAGGTTTACAGTATCCCTCTGACCTTCTTATTGACGATGAAACACAGATATTGCATCGGAATTAAATACAAAAGGCACAGTGCCGACTTAAGTACAAGAAAACTGACTCTTCTTTCTTTCTATGCGTTGGACCATTCATGTGACACTAGTTATAGATTCCGATGCTTCACTTCAGGTTTTCTGTATCCCTCTGACCTTGTTATTGACGATGAAACACAGAAATTGCATCGGAATTAAATACAAAAGGCACAATGCCGACTCAAGTACAAGAAGACTTGCTCTTCTAACTGTCTATGTTTTGAAATTTCCTGTGAGACCGGTTTTAGATTCCGATGCTTCACTTCAGCATTACTGTAGCCCTCTGACCTTCTTATTGACGATGAAACACAGAAATTGCATCAGAATTAAATACAAACGACACAATGCCGACTTAAGTACAAGAAAACTGACTCTTCTTACTGTCTATGTTTTGAACCATTCCTGTGTCACTAGTTATAGGTTCCGATGCTTCGCTTCAGGTTTACTGTCTCCCTCTGACCTTCTTATTGACGATGAAACACAGATATTGCATCGGAATTAAATACAAAATACACAATGCCGACTTAAGCACAAGAAGACTGACTCTACCTACTGTCAATGTTTTGAACCATTCCTGTGACACTAGTTATAGATTCGGATGCTTCACTTCAGGTTTACTGTATCCCATGGGCCTACTTATTGACGTCGAAACACAGAAATTGCATCGGAATTAAATAGAAAAGGCACAATGTCGACTCAGGTACAAGAAAACTGACTCTTCTTACTGTCTATGTTTGAGCCATCACTGTGACACAAGTTAAAGTTTCCGATGCTTCACTTCAGGTTTACTGTATCCCTCTGACCTTCTTATTGACGATGAAACACAGAAATTGCATCGGAATTAAATGCAAAATGCACAATGCCGACTTAAGTACAAGTAAACTGACCCTTCTTACTGTCTATGTTTTGAACCATTCATGTGACACTAGTTATAGATTCCGATGCTTTACTTCAGGTTTACTGTCTCCCTCTGACGTTCTTATTGACGATGAAACACAGATATTGCATCGGAATTAAATATAAAAGGCACAATGCCGACTTAAGGACAAGAAAACTGACCCTTCCTACTGTCTATGTTTTGAACCATTCCTGTGACACTAGTTATAGATTCCGATCCTTCACTTCAGGTTTACTGTATCCCATGGGCCTACTTATTGACTTCGAAACACAGAAATTGCATCGGAATTAAATAGAAAAGGCACAATGTCGACTTAAGTACAAGAAAACTGACTCTTCCTACTGTCTATGTTTGGGCCATTCCTGTGACACTAGTTATAGATTCCGATGCTTCACTTCAGGTTTACTGTATCCCTCTGACCTTGCTATTGACGATGAAACACAAAAATTGCATCGGAATTGAATACAAAAGGCACATTGCCGACTCAAGTACTATAAGACTGGCTCTTTTTATTGACTATGTTTTGAACATTTCCTGTAAGACCAGTTTTAGATTCCGATGCTTCACTATATGTTTACTGTATCCCTTGGACCTTCTTATTGAAGATGAAACACAGAAATTCCATCAGAATTAAATAGAAAAGGCACTATGCCGACTTAAGTACAAGAAAACTGGCTCTTCTTACTGTCTATGATTTCAACTTTTCCTGGGAGACCAGTTTTAGATTCCGATGCTTCACTATATGTTTACTGTATCCCTTGGTCCTTCTTATTGACGATGAAACAGAAAATGAATCGTGATTAAATAGAATAGGCACAATGCGGACTTAAGTACAAGAATACTGAGTCTTCTTACTGTCTATGTTTGAACCATTCCTGTGACAATAGTTATAGATTCCGGTACTTCACTTCAGGTATACTGTATCTCTCTGACCTTGCTATTGACAATGAAACACAGGAATTGCATCGGAATTAAATACAAAAGGCGCATTGCGGACTCAAGTACAAGAAGACTGGCACTTCTTACTGTCTATGTTCTGAAACATTCCTGTGATACCGGTTTTAGATTCCGATGCTTCACTTCAGGTATACTGTTTCCCTTGGATCTTCTTATTGACGACGAAACAGAAATTGCATCGGAATTAAATCGAGAAGGCACAATGCCGACTTAAGTACAAGAAAACTGACCCTTCTTACTGTCTATGTTTTGACTATTCCTGTGACACTAGTTACAGATTCCGATGCTTCACTTCAGGTTTACTGTATCCCTCTGACCTTCTTATTGACGATGAAACACAGAAATTGCATCGGAATAAAATAGAAAAGGCACAATGCCGACTTAAGTACAAGAAAAATGGTTCTTCTTACTGTCTATTCTTTGAACTATTGCTGTGACACTAGTTATAGATTCCGATGCTTCACTTCAGGTTTACTGTATCCCTCTGACCTTCTTATTGACGATGAAACACAGATATTGCATCGGAATTAAATACAAAAGGCACAATGCCGACTTAAGTACAAGAAAACTGACTCTTCTTTCTGTCTATGTTTTAAACCATTCATGTGACACTAGTTATAGCTTCCGATGCTTCACTTCAGGTTTACTGTATCCCTCAGACCTTCTTATTGACGATGAAACACAGAAATTGCATCGGAATGAAATACAAAAGGCACAATGCCGACTTAAGTACAAGAAAACTGACTCTTCTTACTGTGAAGTTTTAAACCATTCCTGTGACACTAGTTATAGGTTCCAATGCTTCACTTCCGGTTTACTGTATCCCTCTGACCTTCTTATTGACTTTGAAATACAGAAATTGTATCGGAATTAAATACAAAAGGCACATTGCCGACTTAAGAACAAGAAAACTGACTCTTCTTACTGTGATGTTTTGAACCATTCCTGTGACACTAGTTATAGGTTCCGATGCTTCACTTCCGGTTTACTGTATCCCTCTGACATTCTTATTGACGATGAAACACAGAAATTGCATCGGAATTAAATACAAAAGGCTCAATGCCGACTTAAGTACAAGAAAACTGATTCTTCTTACTGTCTAAAGTTTGAACCATTCCTGTGACACTGGTTATGGATTCCCATGCTTTACTTCAGGTTCACTGTATCCCTCTGACCTTCTTATTGACGATGAAACACAGAAATTGCGCCGTAAATAAATACAAGAGGCACAATGCCGACTTAAGTAGAAGAAAACTGACTCTTCTTACTGTCTATGTTATGAACCATTCATGTGACACTAGTTATATATTCCGATGCTTCACTTCAGGTTTACTGTCTCCCTCTGACCTTCTTATTGACGATGAAACACAGATATTGCATCGGAATTAAATACAAAAGGCTCAATGCCGACTTAAGTACAAGAAAACTGATTCTTCTTACTGTCTAAAGTTTGAACTATTCCTGTGACACTACTTATAGATTCCGATGCATCACTTCAGGTTTACCTTATCCCTCTGACCTTCTTATTGACGATGAAACACAGAAATTGCATCGGAATTAAATACAAAATGCACAATAACGACTAAAGTACAAGAAAACTCACTCTTCTTAGTGTCTATGTTTTGAACCATTCATGTGACACTAGTTATAGATTCCGATGCTTTACTTCAGGTTTACAGTATCCCTCTGACCTTCTTATTGACGATGAAAAACAGAAATTGCATCGGAATTAATTACAAGAGGCACAATGCCGACTTAAGTACAAGAAAACTGACTATTTTTACTTTCTATGCTTTGAACCATTCCTGTGACACTAGTTATAGATTCCCATGCTTTACTTCAGGTTCACTGTATCCCTCTGACCTTCGTATTGACGATGAAACACAGAAATTGCGCCGTAATGAAATACAAGAGGCACAATGCCGACTTACGTAGAAGAAAACTGACTCTTCTTACTGTCTATGTTATGAACCATTCCTGTGACACTAGTTATAGATTCCGATGCTTCACTTCAGGTTTACTGTATCCCTCTGACCTTCTTATTGACGATGAAACATAGAAATTGCGTCGGAATTAAATACAAAAGGCACAATGCCGACTTAAGTACACGAAAACTGACTCTTCTTACTGTCTAAGTTTTGAACCATTCCTGTGACACTAGTTATAGATTCCGATGCTTCACTTTAGGTTTACTGTATCCCTCTGACCTTCTTATTGACGCTGAAACACAGAAATTGCATCGGAATTAAATACAAAAGGCACAATGACGACTTAAGTACAAGAAAACTGACTCTTCTGACTGTCTATGTTTTGAACCACCCCTGTGACACTAGTTATACATTCCGATGCTTCACTTCGGGTTCACTGTATCCCTCTGACCTTCTTATTGTCGATGAAACGCAGAAATTGCATCGGAATTAAATACAAAAGGCACAATGCCGACTCAAGTACAAGAAGACTGGCTCTTCTTACTGTCTATGTTACCATTCCTGTGAGACTAGTTACAGATTCCGATGCTTCACTTCAGGTTTACTGTATCCCTCTGACCATCTTATTGACGATGAAACACAGAAATTGCATCGGAATTAAATAGAAAAGGCATAATGCCGACTTAAGTGCAAGAAAACTGACTCTTCTTACTGTCTATGTTTTGACCCATTCCCGTGACACTAGTTATAGATTCCGATGCTTCACTTCAGGTTTACTGTATCCCTCTGACCTTCGTATTGACGATGAAACACAGATATTGCATCGGAATTAAATGCAAAATGCACAATGCCGACTTAAGTACAAGGAAACTGACACTTCTTAATGTCTATGCTTTGAACCATTCATGTGACACTAGTTATAGATTCCGATGCTTTACTTCAGGTTTACTGTCTCCCTCTGACCTTCTTATTGACGATGAAACACAGATATTGCATCGGAATTAAATATAAAAGGCACAATGCCGACTTAAGGACAAGAAAACTGACTCTTCCTACTGTCTATGTTTTGAACCATTCCTGTGACACTAGTTATAGATTCCGATCCTTCACTTCAGGTTTACTGTATCCCATGGGCCTACTTATTGACGTCGAAACACAGAAATTACATCGGAATTAAATAGAAAAGGCACAATGTCGACTTAAGTACAAGAAAACTGACTTTTCTTACTGTCTATGTTTGGGCCAATCCTGTGACACTAGTTATAGATTCCGATGCTTCACTTCAGGTTTACTGTAACCCTCTGACCTTGCTATTGACGATGAAACTCAAATATTGCATCGGAATTGAATGCAAAAGGCACATTGCCGACTCAAGTACTATAAGACTGGCTCTTTTTATTGACTATGTTTTGAACATTTCCTGTAAGACCAGTTTTAGATTCCGATGCGTCACTATATGTTTACTGTATCCCTCGGACCTTCTTATTGACGATGAAACACAGAAATTGCATCAGAATTAAATACAAAAAGCATAATGCTGACTTAAGTACAAGAAGACTGATTCTTCTTACTGTCTATGTTTTGAACTGACTATGATATCAACATTTCCTGTGAGACCAGAATTAGATTTAGATGCGTCACTATATGATTACTGCATCCCTTGCACCTTCTTATTGACGAAGAAACACAGAAATTGCATCGGAATTAAATAGAAAAGGCACAATGCGGACTTAAGTACAAGAAAACTGATTCTTCTTACTGTCTATGTTTTGAACCATTCCTGAGACACTAGTTATAGATTCCGATGCTTCACTTCAGGTTTACTGTATCCCTCTGACCTTCTTATTGACGATGAAACACAGAAATTCCATTAGAATTAAATAGAAAAGGCACTATGCCGACTTAAGTACAAGAAAACTGGCTCTTCTTACAGTCTATGTTTGAACCATTCCTGTGACACTAGTTATAGATTCCGATGCTTCACTTCAGGTTTACTGTATCCCTCTGACCTTGCTATTGACGATGAAATACAGATATTGCATCGGAATTAAATACAAAAGGCACAATGCCGACTTAAGTACAAGAAAACTGACTCTTCTTTCTGTCTATGTTTTAAACCATTCATGTGACACTAGTTATAGCTTCCGATGCTTCACTTCAGGTTTACTGTATCCCTCAGACCTTCTTATTGACGATGAAACACAGAAATTGCATCGGAATGAAATACAAAAGGCACAATGCCGACTTAAGTACAAGAAAACTGACTCTTCTTACTGTGAAGTTTTAAACCATTCCTGTGACACTAGTTATAGGTTCCAATGCTTCACTTCCGGTTTACTGTATCCCTCTGACCTTCTTATTGACTTTGAAACACAGAAATTGTATCGGAATTAAATACAAAAGGCACATTGCCGACTTAAGTACAAGAAAACTGACTCTTCTTACTGTGATGTTTTGAACCATTCCTGTGACACTAGTTATAGGTTCCGATGCTTCACTTCCGGTTTACTGTATCCCTCTGACATTCTTATTGACGATGAAACACAGAAATTGCATCGGAATTAAATACAAAAGGCTCAATGCCGACTTAAGTACAAGAAAACTGATTCTTCTTACAGTCTAAAGTTTGAACCATTCCTGTGACACTGGTTATGGATTCCCATGCTTTACTTCAGGTTCACTGTATCCCTCTGACCTTCTTATTGACGATGAAACACAGAAATTGCGCCGTAAATAAATACAAGAGGCACAATGCCGACTTAAGTAGAAGAAAACTGACTCTTCTTACTGTCTATGTTATGAACCATTCATGTGACACTAGTTATATATTCCGATGCTTCACTTCAGGTTTACTGTCTCCCTCTGACCTTCTTATTGACGATGAAACACAGATATTGCATCGGAATTAAATACAAAAGGCTCAATGCCGACTTAAGTACAAGAAAACTGATTCTTCTTACTGTCTAAAGTTTGAACTATTCCTGTGACACTACTTATAGATTCCGATGCATCACTTCAGGTTTACTGTATCCCTCTGACCTTCTTATTGACGATGAAACACAGAAATTGCATCGGAATTAAATACAAAATGCACAATAACGACTAAAGTACAAGAAAACTCACTCTTCTTAGTGTCTATGTTTTGAACCATTCATGTGACACTAGTTATAGATTCCGATGCTTTACTTCAGGTTTACAGTATCCCTCTGACCTTCTTATTGACGATGAAAAACAGAAATTGCATCGGAATTAATTACAAGAGGCACAATGCCGACTTAAGTACAAGAAAACTGACTATTCTTACTTTCTATGCTTTGAACCATTCCTGTGACACTAGTTATAGATTCCCATGCTTTACTTCAGGTTCACTGTATCCCTCTGACCTTCGTATTGACGATGAAACACAGAAATTGCGCCGTAATGAAATACAAGAGGCACAATGCCGACTTACGTAGAAGAAAACTGACTCTTCTTACTGTCTATGTTATGAACCATTCCTGTGACACTAGTTATAGATTCCGATGCTTCACTTCAGGTTTACTGTATCCCTCTGACCTTCTTATTGACGATGAAACATAGAAATTGCGTCGGAATTAAATACAAAAGGCACAATGCCGACTTAAGTACACGAAAACTGACTCTTCTTACTGTCTAAGTTTTGAACCATTCCTGTGGCACTAGTTATAGATTCCGATGCTTCACTTTAGGTTTACTGTATCCCTCTGACCTTCTTATTGACGCTGAAACACAGAAATTGCATCGGAATTAAATACAAAAGGCACAATGACGACTTAAGTACAAGAAAACTGACTCTTCTGACTGTCTATGTTTTGAACCACCCCTGTGACACTAGTTATACATTCCGATGCTTCACTTCGGGTTCACTGTATCCCTCTGACCTTCTTATTGTCGATGAAACGCAGAAATTGCATCGGAATTAAATACAAAAGGCACAATGCCGACTCAAGTACAAGAAGACTGGCTCTTCTTACTGTCTATGTTACCATTCCTGTGAGACTAGTTACAGATTCCGATGCTTCACTTCAGGTTTACTGTATCCCTCTGACCATCTTATTGACGATGAAACACAGAAATTGCATCGGAATTAAATAGAAAAGGCATAATGCCGACTTAAGTGCAAGAAAACTGACTCTTCTTACTGTCTATGTTTTGACCCATTCCCGTGACACTAGTTATAGATTCCGATGCTTCACTTCAGGTTTACTGTATCCCTCTGACCTTCGTATTGACGATGAAACACAGATATTGCATCGGAATTAAATGCAAAATGCACAATGCCGACTTAAGTACAAGGAAACTGACACTTCTTAATGTCTATGCTTTGAACCATTCATGTGACACTAGTTATAGATTCCGATGCTTTACTTCAGGTTTACTGTCTCCCTCTGACCTTCTTATTGACGATGAAACACAGATATTGCATCGGAATTAAATATAAAAGGCACAATGCCGACTTAAGGACAAGAAAACTGACTCTTCCTACTGTCTATGTTTTGAACCATTCCTGTGACACTAGTTATAGATTCCGATCCTTCACTTCAGGTTTACTGTATCCCATGGGCCTACTTATTGACGTCGAAACACAGAAATTACATCGGAATTAAATAGAAAAGGCACAATGTCGACTGAAGTACAAGAAAACTGACTTTTCTCACTGTCTATGTTTGGGCCAATCCTGTGACACTAGTTATAGATTCCGATGCTTCACTTCAGGTTTACTGTATCCCTCTGACCTTGCTATTGACGATGAAATACAGAAATTGCATCGGAATTAAATACAAAAGGCGCATTGCCGACTCAAGTACAAGAAGACTGGCTCTTCTTACTGACTATGTTTTGAACATTTCCTGTGATACCAGATTTAGATTCCGATGCTTCACTATATGTTTACTGTATTCCTTGGACCTTCTTATTGACGATGAAACACAGAAATAGCATCAGAATCAAATACAAAAGGCACAATGCTGACTTAAGTACAAGAAGACTGACTCTTCCTACTGACTATGATTTCAACATTTCCTGGGAGACCAGTTTTAGATTCCGATGCTTCACTATATGTTTACTGTATCCCTTGGTCCTTCTTATTGACGATGAAACACAGAAATTGCATCGGAATTAAATAGAAAAGGCACTATGCCGACTTAAGTACAAGAAAACTGATTCTTCTTACTGTCTATGTTTGAACCATTCCTGTGACAATAGTTATAGATTCCGATACTTCACTTCAGGTATACTGTATCTCTCTGACCTTCTTATTGACGATGAAACACAGAAATTGCATCGGAATGAAATACAAAAGGCACAATGCCAACTCAAGTACAAGAAGACTGGCACTTCTTACTGTCAATGTTCTGAAACATTCCTGTGATACCGGTTTTAGATTCCGATGCTTCATTTCAGGTTTACTGTTTCCCTTGGATCTTCTTATTGACGACGAAACAGAAATTGCATCGGAATTAAATCGAGAAGGCACAATGCCGACTTAAGTACAAGAAAACTGACCCTTCTTACTGTCTATGCTTTAAACCATTGCTGTGACACTAGTTATAGATTCCGATGCTTCACTTCAGGTTTACTGTATCCCTGTGACCTTCTTATTGACGATGAAACACCGATATTGCATCGGAATTAAATAAAAAAGGCACAATGCCGACTTAAGTACAAGAAAACTGACTCTTCTTTCTGTCTATGTTTTAACCCTTCATGTGACACTAGTTATAGATTTTCATGCTTCACTTCAGGTTTACTGTATCCCTCAGACCTTCTTATTGACGATGAAACACAGAAATTGCATCGGAATGAAATACAAAAGGCACAATGCCGACTTAAGTACAAGAAAACTGGCTCTTCTTACTGTGAAGTTTTGAACCATTCCTGTGACACTAGTTATAGGTTCCAATGCTTCACTTCCGGTTTACTGTATCCCTCTGACCTTCTTATTGACTTTGAAACTCAGAAATTGTATCGGAATTAAATACAAACGGCACATTGCCGACTTAAGTACAAGAAAACTGACTCTTCTTACTGTGATGTTTTGAACCATTCCTGTGACACTAGTTATATGTTCCGATGCTTCACTTCCGGTTTACTGTATGCCTCTGATATTCTTATTGACGATGAAACACAGAAATTGCATCCGAATTAAATACAAAAGGCTCAATGCCGACTTAAGTACAAGAAAACTGATTCTTCTTACTGTCTAAAGTTTGAACTAATGCTGTGACACTACTTATAGATTCCGATGCTTCACTTCAGGTTTACTGTATCCCTCTGACCTTCTTATTGACGATGAAACACAGAAATTGCATCGGAATTAAATACAAAATGCACAATAACGACTAAAGTACAAGAAAACTGACTCTTCTTACTGTCTATGTTTTGAACCATTCATGTGACACTAGTTATAGATTCCGATGCTTTTCTTCAGGTTTACAGTATCCCTCTGACCTTCTTATTGACGATCAAAAACACAGAAATTGCATCGGAATTAATTACAAGAGGCACAATGCCGACTTAAGTGCAAGTAAACTGACTATTCGGACTTTCTATGCTTTGAACCATTCCTGTGACACTAGTTATAGATTCCCATGCTTTACTTCAGGTTCACTGTATCCCTCTGACCTTCTTATTGACGATGAAACACAGAAATTGCGTCGTAATGAAATACAAGAGGCACAATGCCGACTTAAGTAGAAGAAAACTGACTCTTCTTACTGTCTATGTTATGAACCATTCCTGTGACACTAACTATAGATTCCGATGCTTCACTTCAGGTTTACTGTATCCCTCTGACCTTCTTATTGACGATAAAACATAGAAATTGCGTCGGAATTAAATACAAAAGGCACAATGCCGACTTAAGTACACGAAAACTGACTCTTCTTACTGTCTATGTTTTGAACCATTCCTGTGACACTAGTTATAGATTCCGATGCTTCACTTCAGGTTTACTGTATGCCTCTGACCTTCTGATTGACGATGAAACACAGAATTTGCTTCGGAATTAAATACAAAAGGCACAATGCCGATTTAAGTACAAGAAAGCTGACTCTTCTTACTGTCTATGATTTCAACCATTCCTGTGACACTAGTTATAGATACCGATGCCTCACTTCAGGATTACTGTATCCCTCTGCCCTTCTTATTGACGATGAAACACAGAAATTTGCATCGGAATTAAATACAAAATGCACAATGCCGAATCAAGTACAAGAAGACTGACTCTTCCTACTGTCTATGTTTTGAACCATTCCTGTGACACTAGTTATAGTTTCCGATGCTTAACTTCAGGTATACTGTATCCCTCTGACCGTCTTATTGACGATGAAACACAGAAATTGCATCGGAATTTAATACATTGGCACAATGCCGAATCAAGTACAAGAAGACAGGCTCTTCTTACTGTCTATGTTTTGAACCATTCCTGTGACACTAGTTATAGGTTCCGATGCTTCACTTCCGGTTTACTGTATCCCTCTGATATTCTTATTGACGATGAAACACAGAAAATGCATCGGAATTAAATACAAAAGGCTCAATGCCGACTTAAGTAAAAGAAAACTGATTCTTCTTACTGTCTAAAGTTTGAACTATTCCTGTGACACTACTTATAGATTCCCATGCTTCACTTCAGGTTTACTGTATACCTCTGACCTTCTTATTGACGATGAAACACAGAAATTGCATCGGAATTAAATACAAAATGCACAATAACGACTAAAGAACAAGAAAACTGACTCTTCTTACTGTCTATGTTTTGAACCATTCATGTGACACTAGTTATAGATTCCGATGCTTTTATTCAGGTTTACAGTATCCCTCTGACCTTCTTATTGACGATGAAACACAGAAATTGCATCCGAATTAATTACAAGAGGCACAATGCCGACTTAAGTACAAGTAAACTGACTATTCGTACTTTCTATGCTTTGTACCATTCCTGTGACACTAGTTATAGATTCCCATGCTTTACTTCAGGTTCACTGTATCCATCTGACCTTCTTATTGACGATGAAACACAGAAATTGCGTCGTAATGAAATACAAGAGGCACAATGCCGACTTAAGTAGAAGAAAACTGACTCTTCTTACTGTCTATGTTATGAACCATTCCTGTGACACTAACTATAGATTCCGATGCTTCACTTCAGGTTTACTGTATCCCTCTGACCTTCTTATTGACGATGAAACATAGAAAATGCGTCGGAATTAAATACAAAAGGCACAATGCCGACTTAAGTACACGAAAACTGACTCTTCTTACTGTCTATGTTTTGAACCATTCCTGTGACACTAGTTATAGATTCCGATGCTTCACTTTAGGTTTACTGTATCCCTCTGACCTTCTTATTGACGATGAAACACAGATATTGCATCGGAATTAAATACAAAAGGCACAATGACGACTTAAGTACAAGAAAACTGACTCTTCTGACTGTCTGTGTTTTGAACCATTCCTGTGACACTAGTTATAGATTCCGATGCTTCACTTCAGGTTTACTGTATGCCTCTGACCTTCTGATTGACGATGAAACACAGAATTTGCTTCGGAATTAAATACAAAAGGCACAATGCCGATTTAAGTACAAGAAAGCTGACTCTTCTTACTGTTTATGATTTCAACCATTCCTGTGACACTAGTTATAGATACCGATGCTTCACTTCAGGTTTACTGTATCCCTCTGACCTTCTTATTGACGATGAAACACAGATATTGCACCGGAATTAAATACAAAAGCACAATGCCGACTTAAGTACAGGAGAACTGACTCTTCCTACTGTCTATGTTTTGATCCACCCCTGTGACATTAGTTATACATTCCGATGCTTCACTTCGGGTTTACTGTATCCCTCTGACCTTCTTACTGACGATGAAACACAGAAATTGCATCGGAATTAAATACAAAAGGCACAATGCCGACTCAAGGAGACTGGCTCTTCTTACCGTCTATGATTTGAAACTTTCCTGTGAGACTGGTTTTAGATTCCGATACTTCACTTCAGGATTACTGTATCCCTCTGACCTTCTTATTGACGATGAAACACAGAAAATGCATCGGAATGAAATACAAAAGGCACAATGCCAACTCAAGTACAAGAAGACTGGCACTTCTTACTGTCTATGTTCTGAATCTTTCCTGTGATACCGGTTTTAGATTCCGATGCTTCACTTCAGGTTTACTGTTTCCCTTGGATCTTCTTATTGACGACGAAACAGAAATTGCATCGGAATTAAATCGAAAAGGCACAATGCCGACTTAAGTACAAGAAAACTGACCCTTCTTACTGTCTACGTTTTGAACTATTCCTGTGACACTAGTTACAGATTCCGATGCTTCACTTCAGGATTACTGTATCCCTCTGACCTTCTTATTGACGATGAAACTCAGAAATTGCATCGGAATTAAAATAGAAAAGGCACAATGCCGACTTAAGTACAAGTAAAATGGTTCTTCTTACTGTCTATGCTTTGAATCATTCCTGTGACACTAGTTATAGATTCCGATGCTTCACTTCAGGTTTACTGTATCCCTCTGACCTTCTTATTGACTTTGAAACACAGAAATTGTATCGGAATTAAATACAAACGGCACATTGCCGACGTAAGTACAAGAAAACTGACACTTCTTACTGTGATGCTTTGAACCATTCCTGTGACACTACTTATAGGTTCCGATGCTTCACTTCCCGTTTACTGTATCCCTATGACATTCTTATTGACGATGAAACACAGAAATTGCATCGGAAATAAATACAAAAGGCTCAATGCCGACTTAAGTACAAGAAAACTGACTCTTCTTACTGTCTAAAGTTTGAACTATTCCTGTGACACTACTTATAGACTCCGATGCTTCACTTCAGGTTTTCTGTATCCCTCTGACCTTCTTATTGACGATGAAACACAGAAATTGCATCGGATTTAAGTACAAAATGCACAAGGCCGACTTAAGTACAAGAAAACTGACGCTTCTTACTGTCTATGTTTTGAACCAATCGTGTGACACTAGTTATAGATTCCGATGCTTCACTTCAGGTTTACTGTATCCCTCTGACCTTCATATTGACGATGAAACACAGAAATTGCATCGGAATTAAATACAAAAGGCACAATGACGACTTAAGTACAAGAAAACTGACTCTACTTACTGTCTAAACTTTGAACTATTCCTGTGACACTACTTATAGATTCCGATGCTTCACTTCAGGTTTACTGTATCCCTCTGACCTTCTTATTGACGATGAAACACAGAAATTGCATCGGAATTAAATACAAAATGCACAAGGCCGACTTAAGTACAAGAAAACTGACTCTTCTTACTGTCTATGTTTTGAACCAATCATGTGACACTAGTTATAGATTCCGATGCTTTACTTCAGGTTTACAGTATCCCTCTGACCTACTTATTGACGATGAAACACAGAAATTGCATCGGAATTAATTACAAGAGGCACAATGCCTACTTAAATACAAGGAAACTGACTATTCTTACTTTCTATGCTTGGAACCATTCCTGTGACACTAGTTATAGATTCCCATGCTTCACTTCAGGTTCACTGTATTCCTCTGGCCTTCTTATTGACTATGAAACACAGAAATTGCGTCGTAATGAAATACAAGAGGCACAATGCCGACTTAAGTAGAAGAAAACTAAGTCTTCTTACTGTCTATGTTTTGACCCATTCCCGTGACACTAGTTATAGATTCCGATGCTTCACTTCAGGTTTACTGTATCCCTCTGACCTTCTTATTGACGATGAAACACAGAAATTGCATCGGAATTAAATATAAAAGCACAATGTCGACTTAAGTACAAGAGAACTTACTCTTCTTACTTTCTATGTTTTGAACCATTCCTGTGACACTAGCTATAGTTTCCGATGCTTCACTTCAGGTTTACTGTATTCCTCTGACCTTCATATTGACGATGAAACACAGAAATTGCATCGGAATTAAATACAAAAGGCACAATGACGACTTAAGTACAAGAAAACTGACTCTACTTACTGTCTATGTTTTGGACCATTCCGGTGACACTAGTTATAGATTCCGAAGCTTCACTTCAGTTTTACTGTATCCCTCTGACCTTCTTATTGACGATGAAACACAGAAATTGCATCGGTATTAAATACAAAAGGCACAATGCCGACTCAAGAAAACTGGCTCTTCTTACTGTCTATGATTTGAAACTTTCCTGTGAGACCGGTTTTAGATACCGATGCTTCACTTCAGGATTACTGTATCCCTCTGACCTTCTTATTGACGATGAAACACAGAAATTGCATCGGAATTAAATACAAAAGGCACAATCCCAACTCAAGTACAAGAAGACTGGCACTTCTTACTGTCTATGTTCTGAAACTTTCCTGTGATACCGGTTTTAGATTCCGATGCTTCACTTCAGGTTTACTGTTTCCCTTGGATCTTCTTATTGACGACGAAACAGAAATTGCATCGGAATTAAATCGAAAAGGCACAATGCCGACTTAAGTACAAGAAAACTGACCCTTCTTACTGTCTACGTTTTGAACTATTCCTGTGACACTAGTTACAGATTCCGATGCTCACTTCAGGTTTACTGTATCCCTCTGACCTTCTTATTGACGATGAAACAGAGAAATTGCATCTGAATTAAATACAAAAGCACAATGTCGACTTAAGTACAAGAGAACTTACTCTTCTTACTTTCTATGTTTTGAACCATTCCTGTGACACTAGTTATAGATTCCGATGCTTCACTTCATGTTTACTGTATCCCTCTGACCTTCTTATTGACGATGAAACACAGAAATTGCATCGGACTTAAATACAAAAGGCACAATGACGACTTAAGTACAAGAAAACTGACTCTTCTTACTGTCTATGTTTTGGACCATTCCTGTGACACTAGTTATAGATTCTGATGCTTCACTTCAGTTTTACTGTATCCCTCTGACCTTCTTACTGACGATGAAACACAGAAATTGCATCGGAATTAAATACAAAAGGCACAATGCCGACTCAAGAAGACTGGCTCTTCTTACTGTCTATGATTTGAAACTTTCCTGTGAGACTGGTTTTAGATTCCGATGCTTCAGTTCAGGATTACTGTATCCCTCTGACCTTCTTATTGACGATGAAACACAGAAATTGCATCGGAATGAAATACAAAAGGCACAATGCCAACTCAAGTACAAGAAGACTGGCACTTCTTACTGTCTATGTTCTGAAACTTTCCTGTGATACCGGTTTTAGATTCCGATGCTTCACTTCAGGTTTACTGTTTCCCTTGGATCTTCTTATTGACGACGAAACAGAAATTGCATCGGAATTAAATCGAAAAGGCACAATGCCGACTTAAGTACAAGAAAACTGACCCTTCTTACTGTCTACGTTTTGAACTATTCCTGTGACACTAGTTACAGATTCCGATGCTTCACTTCAGGTTTACTGTATCCCTCTGACCTTCTTATTGACGATGAAACACAGAAATTGCATCGGAATAAAATAGAAAAGGCACTATGCCGACTTAAATACAAGAAAATTGGTTCTTCTTACTGTCTATGCTTTGAATCATTCCTGTGACACTAGTTATAGATTCTGATGCTTCACTTCAGGTTTACTGTATCCCTCTGACCTTCTTATTGACGATGAAACACAGAAATTGCATCGGAATTAAATACAAAAGGCACAATGCCGACTCAAGAAGACTGGCTCTTCTTACTGTCTATGATTTGAAACTTTCCTGTGAGACCGGTTTTAGATTCCGATGCTTCACTTTAGGATTACTGTATCCCTCTGACCTTCTTATTGACGATGAAACACAGAAATTGCATCGGAATTAATTACAAGAGGCACAATGCTGACTTAAGTACAAGAAAACTGACTATTCTTACTTTCTATGCTTTGAACCATTCCTGTGACACTAGTTATAGATTCCGATGCTTCGCTTCAGGTTTACTGTATCCCTCTGACCTTCTTATTGACGATGAAACATAGAAATTGCGTCGGAATTAATTCAAAAGGCACAATGCCGACTTCAGTACACGAAAACTGACTCTTCTTACTGTCTATGTTTTGAACCATTCCTGTGACACTAGTTATAGATTCCGATGCTTCACTTTAGGTTTACTGTATCCCTCTGACCTTCTTATTGACGATGAAACACAGAATTTGCATCGGAATTAAATACAAAAGGCACAATGCCGAATCAAGTACAAGAAGTTTGACTCTTCCTACTGTCTATATTTTGAACCATTCCTGTGACACTAGTTATAGATTCCGATGCTTCACTTCAGGTATACTGTATCCCTCTGACCGTCTTATTGACGATGAAACACAGAAATTGCATCGGAATTTAATACATTGGCACAATGCCGAATCAAATAAAAGAAGACTGGCTCTTCTTACTGTCTATGTTTTGAACCATTCCTGTGACACTAGTTATGGATTCCGATGCTTCACTTCAGGTTTACTGTATCCCTCTGACCTTCTTATTGACGATGAAACACAGAAATTGCATCAGAATTAAATAGAAAAGGCACAATGCCGTCTTAAGTCCAAGAAAACTGACTCTTCTTACTGCCTATGTTTTGAAGCATTCCCGTGACACTAGTTATACATTCCGATGCTTCACTTCAGGTTTACTGTATCCCTCTGACCTTCTTATTGACGATGAAACACAGAAATTGCATCGGAATTAAATACAAAAGGCACAATGCCGACTCAAGAAGACTGGCTCTTCTTACTGTCTATGATTTGAAACTTTCCTGTGAGACCGGTTTTAGATTCCGATGCTTCACTTCAGGATTACTGTATCCCTCTGACCTTCTTATTGACGATGAAACACAGAAATTGCATCGGAATTAATTACAAGAGGCACAATGCTGACTTAAGTACAAGAAAACTGACTATTCTTACTTTCTATGCTTTGAACCATTCCTGTGACACTAGTTATAGATTCCGATGCTTCACTTCAGGTTTACTGTATCCCTCTGACCTTCTTATTGACGATGAAACATAGAAATTGCGTCGGAATTAATTCAAAAGGCACAATGCCGACTTCAGTACACGAAAACTGACTCTTCTTACTGTCTATGTTTTGAACCATTCCTGTGACACTAGTTATAGATTCCGATGCTTCACTTTAGGTTTACTGTAACCCTCTGACCTTCTTATTGACGATGAAACACAGAATTTGCATCGGAATTAAATACAAACGGCACAATGCCGAATCAAGTACAAGAAGTTTGACTCTTCCTACTGTCTATGTTTTGAACCATTCCTGTGACACTAGTTATAGATTCCGATGCTTCACTTCAGGTATACTGTATCCCTCTGACCGTCTTATTGACGATGAAACACAGAAATTGCATCGGAATTTAATACATTGGCACAATGCCGAATCAAGTAAAAGAAGACTGGCTCTTCTTACTGTCTATGTTTTGAACCATTCCTGTGACACTAGTTATGGATTCCGATGCTTCACTTCAGGTTTACTGTATCCCTCTGACCTTCTTATTGACGATGAAACACAGAAATTGCATCAGAATTAAATAGAAAAGGCACAATGCCGTCTTAAGTCCAAGAAAACTGACTCTTCTTACTGCCTATGTTTTGAAGCATTCCCGTGACACTAGTTATACATTCCGATGCTTCACTTCAGGTTTACTGTATCCCTCTGACCTTCTTATTGACGATGAAACACAGAAATTGCATCGGAATTAAATACAAAAGCACAATGCCGACTTAAGTACAGGAGAACTGACTCTTCCTACTTTCTGTGTTTTGAACCACGCCTGTGACACTAGTTATACATTCCGATGCTTCACTTCGGGTTCACTGTATCCCTCTGACCTTCTTATTGACGATGAAACAGAGAAATTGCATCTGAATTAAATACAAAAGCACAATGTCGACTTAAGTGCAAGAAAACTGACTCTTCTTACTTTCTATGTTTTGAACCATTCCTGTGACACTAGTTATAGATTCCGATGCTTCACTTCAGGTTTACTGTATCCCTCTGACCTTCTTATTGACGATGAAACACAGATATTGCATCGGAATGAAATACAAAAGGCACAATGCCGACTTAAGTACAAGAAAACTGACTCTTCTTTCCGTCTATGTTTTAAACCATTCATGTGACACTAGTTATAGATTCCGATGCTTCACTTCAGGTTTACTGTATCCCTCTGACGTTCTTATTGACGATGAAACACAGAAATTGCATCGGAATGAAATACAAAAGGCACAATGCCGACTTAAGTACAAGAAAACTGACTCTTCTTACTGTGATGTTTTGAACCATTCCTGTGACACTAGTTATAGGTTCCGATGCTTCACTTCCGGTTTACTGTATCCCTCTGACCTTCTTATTGACTTTGAAACACAGAAATTGTATCGGAATTAAATACAAACGGCACATTGCCGTCTTAAGTACAAGAAAACTGACTCTTCTTACTGTGATGCTTTGAACCATTCCTGTGACACTAGTTATAGGTTCTGATGCGTCACTTCCGGTTTACTGTATCCCTATGACATTCTTATTGACGATGAAACACAGAAATTGCATCGGAATTAAATACAAAAGGCTCAATGCCGACATAAGTACAAGAAAACTGACTCTTCTTACTGTCTAAAGTTTGAACTATTCCTGTGACACTACTTATAGATTCCGATGCTTCACTTCAGGTTTTCTGTATCCCTCTGACCTTCTTATTGACGATGAAACACAAAAATTGCATCGGAATTAAATACAAAATGCACAAGGCCGACTTAAGTACAAGAAAACTGACTCTTCTTACTGTCTATGTTTTGAACCAATCATGTGACACTAGTTATAGATTCCGATGCTTTACTTCAGGTTTACAGTATCCCTCTGACCTTCTTATTGACGATGAAACACAGAAATTGCATCGGAATTAATTACAAGAGGCACAATGCCGACTTAAGTACAAGAAAACTGACTATTCTTACTTTCTATGCTTCGAACCATTCCTGTGACACTAGTTATAGATTCCCATGCTTCACTTCAGGTTCACTGTATTCCTCTGGCCTTCTTATTGACTATGAAACACAGAAATTGCGTTGTAATGAAATACAAGAGGCACAATGCCGACTTAAGTAGAAGAAAACTGACTCTTCTTACTGTCTATGTTTTGACCCATTCCCGTGACACTAGTTATAGATTCCGATGCTTCACTTCAGGATTACTGTATCCCTCTGACCTTCTTATTGACGATGAAACACAGAAATTGCATCGGAATTAAATACAAAAGCACAATGTCGACTTAAGTACAAGAGAACTTACTCTTCTTACTTTCTATGCTTTGAACCAATCCTGTGACACTAGTTATAGATTCCGATGCTTCACTTCAGGTTTACTGTATCCCTCTGACCTTCTTATTGACGATGAAGCACAGAAATTGCATCGGAATTAAATACAAAAGGCACAATGACGACTTTAGTACAAGAAAACTGACTCTACTTACTGTCTATGTTTTGGACCATTCCGGTGACACTAGTTATAGATTCCGATGCTTCACTTCAGTTTTACTGTATCCCTCTGACCTTCTTATTGACGATGAAACACAGAAATTGCATCGGAACTAAATACAAAAGGCACAATGACGACTTAAGTACAAGAAAACTGACTCTACTTACTGTCTATGTTTTGGACCATTCCGGTGACACTAGTTATAGATTCCGATGCTTCACTTCAGTTTTACTGTATCCCTCTGACCTTCTTATTGACGATGAAACACAGAAATTGCATCGGAATTAAATAGAAAAGGCACAATGCCGACTCAAGAAGACTGGCTCTTCTTACTGTCTATGATTTGAAACTTTCCTGTGAGACCGGTTTTAGATTCCGATACTTCTCTTAGGATTACTGTATCCCTCTGACCTTCTTATTGACTATGAAACACAGAAATTGCGTTGTAATGAAATACAAGAGGCACAATGCCGACTTAAATAGAAGAAAACTGACTCTTCTTACTGTCTATGTTTTGACCCATTCCCGTGACACTAGTTATAGATTCCGATGCTTCACTTCAGGATTACTGTATCCCTCTGACCTTCTTATTGACGATGAAACACAGAAATTGCATCGGAATTAAATACAAAAGCACAATGTCGACTTAAGTACAAGAGAACTTACTCTTCTTACTTTCTATGCTTTGAACCATTCCTGTGACACTAGTTATAGATTCCGATGCTTCACTTCAGGTTTACTGTATCCCTCTGACCTTCTTATTGACGATGAAACACAGAAATTGCATCGGAATTAAATACAAAAGGCACAATGACGACTTTAGTACAAGAAAACTGACTCTACTTACTGTCTATGTTTTGGACCATTCCGGTGACACTAGTTATAGATTCCGATGCTTCACTTCAGTTTTACTGTATCCCTCTGACCTTCTTATTGACGATGAAACACAGAAATTGCATCGGAATTAAATACAAAAGGCACAATGACGACTTAAGTACAAGAAAACTGACTCTACTTACTGTCTATGTTTTGGACCATTCCGGTGACACTAGTTATAGATTCCGATGCTTCACTTCAGTTTTACTGTATGCCTCTGACCTTCTTATTGACGATGAAACACAGAAATTGCATCGGAATTAAATACAAAAGACACAATGCCGACTCAAGAAGACTGGCTCTTCTTACTGTCTATGATTTGAAACTTTCCTGTGAGACCGGTTTTAGATTCCGATGCTTCACTTCAGGATTACTGTATCCCTCTGACCTTCTTATTGACGATGAAACACAGAAATTGCATCGGAATTAAATACAAAAGGCACAATGCCAACTCAAGTACAAGAAGACTGGCACTTCTTACTGTCTATGTTCTGAAACTTTCCTGTGATACTGGTTTTAGATTCCGATGCTTCACTTCAGGTTTACTGTTTCCCTTGGATCTTCTTATTGACGACGAAACAGAAATTGCATCGGAATTAAATCGAAAAGTCACAATGCCGACTTAAGTACAAGAAAACTGACCCTTCTTACTGTCTACCTTTTGAACTATTCCTGTGACACTAGTTACAGATTCCGATGCTTCACTTCAGGTTTACTGTATCCCTCTGACCTTCTTATTGACGATGAAACACAGAAATTGCATCGGAATAAAATAGAAAAGGCACTATGCCGACTTAAGTACAAGAAAATTGGTTCTTCTTACTGTCTATGCTTTGACAAAATTCCTGTGACACTAGTTATAGATTCCGATGCTTCACTTCAGGTTTACTGTATCCCTCTGACCTTCTTATTGACGATGAAACACAGATATTGCATCGGAATTAAATACTAAAGGCACAATGCCGACTTAAGTACAAGAAAACAGACTTTTCTTTCTGTCTATGTTTTAAACCATTCATGTGACACTAGTTATGGATTCCGATGCTTCACTTCAGGTTTACTGTATCCCTCCGACCTTCTTATTGACGATGAAACACAGAAATTGCATCGGAATGAAATACAAAAGGCACAATGCCGACTTCAGTACAAGAAAACTGACTCTTCTTACTGTGATGTTTTGAACCATTCCTGTGACACTAGTTATAGGTTCCGATGCTTCACTTCCGGTTTACTGTATCCCTCTGACCTTCTTATTGACTTTGAAACACAGAAATTGTATCGGAATTAAATACAAACGGCACATTGCCGTCTTAAGTACAAGAAAACTGACTCTTCTTACTGTGATGCTTTGAACCATTCCTGTGACACTAGTTATAGGTTCTGATGCGTCACTTCCGGTTTACTGTATCCCTATGACATTCTTATTGACGATGGAACATAGAAATTGCATCGGAATTAAATACAAAAGGCTCAATGCCGACTTAAGTACAAGAAAACTGACTCTTCTTACTGTCTAAAGTTTGAACTATTCCTGTGACACTACTTATAGATTCCGATGCTTCACTTCAGGTTTTCTGTATCCCTCTGACCTTCTTATTGACGATGAAACACAAAAATTGCATCGGAATTAAATACAAAATGCACAAGGCCGACTTAAGTACAAGAAAACTGACTCTTCTTACTGTCTATGTTTTGAACCAATCATGTGACACTAGTTATAGATTCCGATGCTTTACTTCAGGTTTACAGTATCCCTCTGACCTTCTTATTGACGATGAAACACAGAAATTGCATCGGAATTAATTACAAGAGGCACAATGCCGACTTAAGTACAAGAAAACTGACTATTCTTACTTTCTAGGCTTCGAACCATTCCTGTGACACTAGTTATAGATTCCCATGCTTCACTTCAGGTTCACTGTATTCCTCTGGCCTTCTTATTGACTATGAAACACAGAAATTGCGTTGTAATGAAATACAAGAGGCACAATGCCGACTTAAGTAGAAGAAAACTGACTCTTCTTACTGTCTATGTTTTGACCCATTCCCGTGACACTAGTTATAGAATCCGATGCTTCACTTCAGGATTACTGTATCCCTCTGACCTTCTTATTGACGATGAAACACAGAAATTGCATCGGAATTAAATACAAAAGCACAATGTCGACTTAAGTACAAGAGAACTTACTCTTCTTACTTTCTATGCTTTGAACCATTCCTGTGACTCTAGTTATAGATTCCGATGCTTCACTTCAGGTTTACTGTATCGCTCTGACCTTCTTATTGACGATGAAACACAGAAATTGCATCGGAATTAAATACAAAAGGCACAATGCCAACTCAAGTACAAGAAGACTGGCACTTCTTACTGTCTATGTTCTGAAACTTTCCTGTGACACTAGTTATAGATTCCGATGCTTCACTTCAGGTTTACTGTATCCCTCTGACCTTCTTATTGACGATGAAACACAGATATTGCATCGGAATTAAATCGAAAAGTCACAATGCCGACTTAAGTACAAGAAAACTGACCCTTCTTACTGTCTACGTTTTGAACTATTCCTGTGACACTAGTTACAGATTCCGATGCTTCACTTCAGGTTTCCTGTATCCCTCTGACCTTCTTATTGACGATGAAACACAGAAATTGCATCGGAATAAAATAGAAAAGGCACTATGCCGACTTAAGTACAAGAAAATTGGTTCTTCTTACTGTCTATGCTTTGAAACATTCCTGTGACACTAGTTATAGATTCCGATGCTTCACTTCAGGTTTACTGTATCCCTCTGACCTTCTTATTGACGATGAAACACAGATATTGCATCGGAATTAAATACTAAAGGCACAATGCCGACTTAAGTACAAGAAAACTGACTTTTCTTTCTGTCTATGTTTTAAACCATTCATGTGACACCAGTTATGGATTCCGATGCTTCACTTCAGGTTTACTGTATCCCTCTGACCTTCTTATTGACGATGAAACACAGAAATTGCATCGGAATGAAACACAAAAGGCACAATGCCGACTTCAGTACAAGAAAACTGACTCTTCTTACTGTGATGTTTTGAACCATTCCTGTGACACTAGTTATAGGTTCCGATGCTTCACTTCCGGTTTACTGTATCCCTCTGACCTTCTTATTGACTTTGAAACACAGAAATTGTATCGGAATTAAATACAAACGGCACATTGCCGTCTTAAGGACAAGAAAAATGACTCTTCTTACTGTGATGCTTTGAACCATTCCTGTAACACTAGTTATAGGTTCTGATGCGTCACTTCCGGTTTACTGTATCCCTATGACATTCTTATTGACGATGAAACACAGAAATTGCATCGGAATTAAATACAAAAGGCTCAATGCCGACTTAAGTACAAGAAAACTGACTCTTCTTACTGTCTAAAGTTTGAACTATTCCTGTGACACTACTTATAGATTCCGATGCTTCACTTCAGGTTTTCTGTATCCCTCTGACCTTCTTATTGACGATGAAACACAAAAATTGCATCGGAATTAAATACAAAATGCACAAGGCTGACTTAAGTACAAGAAAACTGACTCTTCTTACTGTCTATGTTTTGAACCAATCATGTGACACTAGTTATAGATTCCGATGCTTTACTTCAGGTTTACAGTATCCCTCTGACCTTCTTATTGACGATGAAACACAGAAATTGCATCGGAATTAATTACAAGAGGCACAATGCCGACTTAAGTACAAGAAAACTGACTATTCTTACTTTCTATGCTTCGAACCATTCCTGTGACACTAGTTATAGATTCCCATGCTTCACTTCAGGTTCACTGTATTCCTCTGGCCTTCTTATTGACTATGAAACACAGAAATTGCGTTGTAATGAAATACAAGAGGCACAATGCCGACTTAAGTAGAAGAAAACTGACTCTTCTTACTGTCTATGTTTTGACCCATTCCCGTGACACTAGTTATAGATTCCGATGCTTCACTTCAGGATTACTGTATCCCTCTGACCTTCTTATTGACGATGAAACACAGAAATTGCATCGGAATTAAATACAAAAGCACAATGTCGACTTAAGTACAAGAGAACTTACTCTTCTTACTTTCTATGCTTTGAACCATTCCTGTGACACTAGTTATAGATTCCGATGCTTCACTTCAGGTTTACTGTATCCCTCTGACCTTCTTATTGACGATGAAACACAGAAATTGCATCGGAATTAAATACAAAAGGCACAATGCCAACTCAAGTACAAGAAGACTGGCACTTCTTACTGTCTATGTTCTGAAGCTTTCCTGTGACACTAGTTATAGATTCCGATGCTTCACTTCAGGTTTACTGTATCCCTCTGACCTTCTTATTGACGATGAAACACAGAAATTGCATCGGAATTAAATCGAAAAGTCACAATGCCGACTTAAGTACAAGAAAACTGACCCTTCTTACTGTCTACGTTTTGAACTATTCCTGTGACACTAGTTACAGATTCCGATGCTTCACTTCAGGTTTACTGTATCCCTCTGACCTTCTTATTGACGATGAAACACAGAAATTGCATCGGAATAAAATAGAAAAGGCACTATGCCGACTTAAGTACAAGAAAATTGGTTCTTCTTACTGTCTATGCTTTGAAACATTCCTGTGACACTAGTTATAGATTCCGATGCTTCACTTCAGGTTTACTGTATCCCTCTGACCTTCTTATTGACGATGAAACACAGATATTGCATCGGAATTAAATACTAAAGGCACAATGCCGACTTAAGTACAAGAAAACTGACTTTTCTTTCTGTCTATGTTTTAAACCATTCATATGACACTAGTTATGGATTCCGATGCTTCACTTCAGGTTTACTGTATCCCTCTGACCTTCTTATTGACGATGAAACACAGAAATTGCATCGGAATGAAATACAAAAGGCACAATGCCGACTTCAGTACAAGAAAACTGACTCTTCTTACTGTGATGTTTTGAACCATTCCTGTGACACTAGTTATAGGTTCCGATGCTTCACTTCCGGTTTACTGTATCCCTCTGACCTTCTTATTGACTTTGAAACACAGAAATTGTATCGGAATTAAATACAAACGGCACATTGCCGTCTTAAGTACAAGAAAACTGACTCTTCTTACTGTGATGCTTTGAACCATTCCTGTGACACTAGTTATAGGTTCTGATGCGTCACTTCCGGTTTACTGTATCCCTATGACATTCTTATTGACGATGAAACACAGAAATTGCATCGGAATTAAATACAAAAGGCTCAATGCCGACTTAAGTACAAGAAAACTGACTCTTCTTACTGTCTAAAGTTTGAACTATTCCTGTGACACTACTTATAGATTCCGATGCTTCACTTCAGGTTTTCTGTATCCCTCTGACCTTCTTATTGACGATGAAACACAAAAATTGCATCGGAATTAAATACAAAATGCACAAGGCCGACTTAAGTACAAGAAAACTGACTCTTCTTACTGTCTATGTTTTGAACCAATCATGTGACACTAGTTATAGATTCCGATGCTTTACTTCAGGTTTACAGTATCCCTCTGACCTTCTTATTGACGATGAAACACAGAAATTGCATCGGAATTAATTACAAGAGGCACAATGCCGACTTAAGTACAAGAAAACTGACTATTCTTACTTTCTATGCTTCGAACCATTCCTGTGACACTAGTTATAGATTCCCATGCTTCACTTCAGGTTCACTGTATTCCTCTGGCCTTCTTATTGACTATGAAACACAGAAATTGCGTTGTAATGAAATACAAGAGGCACAATGCCGACTTAAGTAGAAGAAAACTGACTCTTCTTACTGTCTATGTTTTGACCCATTCCCGTGACACTAGTTATGGATTCCGATGCTTCACTTCAGGTTTACTGTATCCCTCCGACCTTCTTATTGACGATGAAACACAGAAATTGCATCGGAATGAAATACAAAAGGCACAATGCCGACTTCAGTACAAGAAAACTGACTCTTCTTACTGTGATGTTTTGAACCATTCCTGTGACACTAGTTATAGGTTCCGATGCTTCACTTCCGGTTTACTGTATCCCTCTGACCTTCTTATTGACTTTGAAACACAGAAATTGTATCGGAATTAAATACAAACGGCACATTGCCGTCTTAAGTACAAGAAAACTGACTCTTCTTAC
Organism: Schistocerca serialis cubense; assembly: GCF_023864345.2. NCBI lineage: Eukaryota > Metazoa > Arthropoda > Insecta > Orthoptera > Acrididae > Schistocerca > Schistocerca serialis. Next base: position 30,519,708 of record NC_064647.1, read on the forward strand.
TGTGATGCTTTGAACCATTCCTGTGACACTAGTTATAGGTTCTGATGCGTCACTTCCGGTTTACTGTATCCCTATGACATTCTTATTGACGATGAAACATAGAAATTGCATCGGAATTAAATACAAAAGGCTCAATGCCGACTTAAGTACAAGAAAACTGACTCTTCTTACTGTCTAAAGTTTGAACTATTCCTGTGACACTACTTATAGATTCCGATGCTTCACTTCAGGTTTTCTGTATCCCTCTGACCTTCTTATTGACGATGAAACACAAAAATTGCATCGGAATTAAATACAAAATGCACAAGGCCGACTTAAGTACAAGAAAACTGACTCTTCTTACTGTCTATGTTTTGAACCAATCATGTGACACTAGTTATAGATTCCGATGCTTTACTTCAGGTTTACAGTATCCCTCTGACCTTCTTATTGACGATGAAACACAGAAATTGCATCGGAATTAATTACAAGAGGCACAATGCCGACTTAAGTACAAGAAAACTGACTATTCTTACTTTCTAGGCTTCGAACCATTCCTGTGACACTAGTTATAGATTCCCATGCTTCACTTCAGGTTCACTGTATTCCTCTGGCCTTCTTATTGACTATGAAACACAGAAATTGCGTTGTAATGAAATACAAGAGGCACAATGCCGACTTAAGTAGAAGAAAACTGACTCTTCTTACTGTCTATGTTTTGACCCATTCCCGTGACACTAGTTATAGAATCCGATGCTTCACTTCAGGATTACTGTATCCCTCTGACCTTCTTATTGACGATGAAACACAGAAATTGCATCGGAATTAAATACAAAAGCACAATGTCGACTTAAGTACAAGAGAACTTACTCTTCTTACTTTCTATGCTTTGAACCATTCCTGTGACTCTAGTTATAGATTCCGATGCTTCACTTCAGGTTTACTGTATCCCTCTGACCTTCTTATTGACGATGAAACACAGAAATTGCATCGGAATTAAATACAAAAGGCACAATGCCAACTCAAGTACAAGAAGACTGGCACTTCTTACTGTCTATGTTCTGAAACTTTCCTGTGACACTAGTTATAGATTCCGATGCTTCACTTCAGGTTTACTGTATCCCTCTGACCTTCTTATTGACGATGAAACACAGATATTGCATCGGAATTAAATCGAAAAGTCACAATGCCGACTTAAGTACAAGAAAACTGACCCTTCTTACTGTCTACGTTTTGAACTATTCCTGTGACACTAGTTACAGATTCCGATGCTTCACTTCAGGTTTCCTGTATCCCTCTGACCTTCTTATTGACGATGAAACACAGAAATTGCATCGGAATAAAATAGAAAAGGCACTATGCCGACTTAAGTACAAGAAAATTGGTTCTTCTTACTGTCTATGCTTTGAAACATTCCTGTGACACTAGTTATAGATTCCGATGCTTCACTTCAGGTTTACTGTATCCCTCTGACCTTCTTATTGACGATGAAACACAGATATTGCATCGGAATTAAATACTAAAGGCACAATGCCGACTTAAGTACAAGAAAACTGACTTTTCTTTCTGTCTATGTTTTAAACCATTCATGTGACACCAGTTATGGATTCCGATGCTTCACTTCAGGTTTACTGTATCCCTCTGACCTTCTTATTGACGATGAAACACAGAAATTGCATCGGAATGAAACACAAAAGGCACAATGCCGACTTCAGTACAAGAAAACTGACTCTTCTTACTGTGATGTTTTGAACCATTCCTGTGACACTAGTTATAGGTTCCGATGCTTCACTTCCGGTTTACTGTATCCCTCTGACCTTCTTATTGACTTTGAAACACAGAAATTGTATCGGAATTAAATACAAACGGCACATTGCCGTCTTAAGTACAAGAAAAATGACTCTTCTTACTGTGATGCTTTGAACCATTCCTGTGACACTAGTTATAGGTTCTGATGCGTCACTTCCGGTTTACTGTATCCCTATGACATTCTTATTGACGATGAAACACAGAAATTGCATCGGAATTAAATACAAAAGGCTCAATGCCGACTTAAGTACAAGAAAACTGACTCTTCTTACTGTCTAAAGTTTGAACTATTCCTGTGACACTACTTATAGATTCCGATGCTTCACTTCAGGTTTTCTGTATCCCTCTGACCTTCTTATTGACGATGAAACACAAAAATTGCATCGGAATTAAATACAAAATGCACAAGGCTGACTTAAGTACAAGAAAACTGACTCTTCTTACTGTCTATGTTTTGAACCAATCATGTGACACTAGTTATAGATTCCGATGCTTTACTTCAGGTTTACAGTATCCCTCTGACCTTCTTATTGACGATGAAACACAGAAATTGCATCGGAATTAATTACAAGATGCACAATGCCGACTTAAGTACAAGAAAACTGACTATTCTTACTTTCTATGCTTCGAACCATTCCTGTGACACTAGTTATAGATTCCCATGCTTCACTTCAGGTTCACTGTATTCCTCTGGCCTTCTTATTGACTATGAAACACAGAAATTGCGTTGTAATGAAATACAAGAGGCACAATGCCGACTTAAGTAGAAGAAAACTGACTCTTCTTACTGTCTATGTTTTGACCCATTCCCGTGACACTAGTTATAGATTCCGATGCTTCACTTCAGGATTACTGTATCCCTCTGACCTTCTTATTGACGATGAAACACAGAAATTGCATCGGAATTAAATACAAAAGCACAATGTCGACTTAAGTACAAGAGAACTTACTCTTCTTACTTTCTATGCTTTGAACCATTCCTGTGACACTAGTTATAGATTCCGATGCTTCACTTCAGGTTTACTGTATCCCTCTGACCTTCTTATTGACGATGAAACACAGAAATTGCATCGGAATTAAATACAAAAGGCACAATGCCAACTCAAGTACAAGAAGACTGGCACTTCTTACTGTCTATGTTCTGAAACTTTCCTGTGACACTAGTTATAGATTCCGATGCTTCACTTCAGGTTTACTGTATCCCTCTGACCTTCTTATTGACGATGAAACACAGAAATTGCATCGGAATTAAATCGAAAAGTCACAATGCCGACTTAAGTACAAGAAAACTGACCCTTCTTACTGTCTACGTTTTGAACTATTCCTGTGACACTAGTTACAGATTCCGATGCTTCACTTCAGGTTTACTGTATCCCTCTGACCTTCTTATTGACGATGAAACACAGAAATTGCATCGGAATAAAATAGAAAAGGCACTATGCCGACTTAAGTACAAGAAAATTGGTTCTTCTTACTGTCTATGCTTTGAAACATTCCTGTGACACTAGTTATAGATTCCGATGCTTCACTTCAGGTTTACTGTATCCCTCTGACCTTCTTATTGACGATGAAACACAGATATTGCATCGGAATTAAATACTAAAGGCACAATGCCGACTTAAGTACAAGAAAACTGACTTTTCTTTCTGTCTATGTTTTAAACCATTCATGTGACACCAGTTATGGATTCCGATGCTTCACTTCAGGTTTACTGTATCCCTCTGACCTTCTTATTGACGATGAAACACAGAAATTGCATCGGAATGAAACACAAAAGGCACAATGCCGACTTCAGTACAAGAAAACTGACTCTTCTTACTGTGATGTTTTGAACCATTCCTGTGACACTAGTTATAGGTTCCGATGCTTCACTTCCGGTTTACTGTATCCCTCTGACCTTCTTATTGACTTTGAAACACAGAAATTGTATCGGAATTAAATACAAACGGCACATTGCCGTCTTAAGTACAAGAAAAATGACTCTTCTTACTGTGATGCTTTGAACCATTCCTGTGACACTAGTTATAGGTTCTGATGCGTCACTTCCGGTTTACTGTATCCCTATGACATTCTTATTGACGATGAAACACAGAAATTGCATCGGAATTAAATACAAAAGGCTCAATGCCGACTTAAGTACAAGAAAACTGACTCTTCTTACTGTCTAAAGTTTGAACTATTCCTGTGACACTACTTATAGATTCCGATGCTTCACTTCAGGTTTTCTGTATCCCTCTGACCTTCTTATTGACGATGAAACACAAAAATTGCATCGGAATTAAATACAAAATGCACAAGGCTGACTTAAGTACAAGAAAACTGACTCTTCTTACTGTCTATGTTTTGAACCAATCATGTGACACTAGTTATAGATTCCGATGCTTTACTTCAGGTTTACAGTATCCCTCTGACCTTCTTATTGACGATGAAACACAGAAATTGCATCGGAATTAATTACAAGAGGCACAATGCCGACTTAAGTACAAGAAAACTGACTATTCTTACTTTCTATGCTTCGAACCATTCCTGTGACACTAGTTATAGATTCCCATGCTTCACTTCAGGTTCACTGTATTCCTCTGGCCTTCTTATTGACTATGAAACACAGAAATTGCGTTGTAATGAAATACAAGAGGCACAATGCCGACTTAAGTAGAAGAAAACTGACTCTTCTTACTGTCTATGTTTTGACCCATTCCCGTGACACTAGTTATAGATTCCGATGCTTCACTTCAGGATTACTGTATCCCTCTGACCTTCTTATTGACGATGAAACACAGAAATTGCATCGGAATTAAATACAAAAGCACAATGTCGACTTAAGTACAAGAGAACTTACTCTTCTTACTTTCTATGCTTTGAACCATTCCTGTGACACTAGTTATAGATTCCGATGCTTCACTTCAGGTTTACTGTATCCCTCTGACCTTCTTATTGACGATGAAACACAGAAATTGCATCGGAATTAAATACAAAAGGCACAATGCCAACTCAAGTACAAGAAGACTGGCACTTCTTACTGTCTATGTTCTGAAACTTTCCTGTGACACTAGTTATAGATTCCGATGCTTCACTTCAGGTTTACTGTATCCCTCTGACCTTCTTATTGACGATGAAACACAGAAATTGCATCGGAATTAAATCGAAAAGTCACAATGCCGACTTAAGTACAAGAAAACTGACCCTTCTTACTGTCTACGTTTTGAACTATTCCTGTGACACTAGTTACAGATTCCGATGCTTCACTTCAGGTTTACTGTATCCCTCTGACCTTCTTATTGACGATGAAACACAGAAATTGCATCGGAATAAAATAGAAAAGGCACTATGCCGACTTAAGTACAAGAAAATTGGTTCTTCTTACTGTCTATGCTTTGAAACATTCCTGTGACACTAGTTATAGATTCCGATGCTTCACTTCAGGTTTACTGTATCCCTCTGACCTTCTTATTGACGATGAAACACAGATATTGCATCGGAATTAAATACTAAAGGCACAATGCCGACTTAAGTACAAGAAAACTGACTTTTCTTTCTGTCTATGTTTTAAACCATTCATATGACACTAGTTATGGATTCCGATGCTTCACTTCAGGTTTACTGTATCCCTCTGACCTTCTTATTGACGATGAAACACAGAAATTGCATCGGAATGAAATACAAAAGGCACAATGCCGACTTCAGTACAAGAAAACTGACTCTTCTTACTGTGATGTTTTGAACCATTCCTGTGACACTAGTTATAGGTTCCGATGCTTCACTTCCGGTTTACTGTATCCCTCTGACCTTCTTATTGACTTTGAAACACAGAAATTGTATCGGAATTAAATACAAACGGCACATTGCCGTCTTAAGTACAAGAAAACTGACTCTTCTTACTGTGATGCTTTGAACCATTCCTGTGACACTAGTTATAGGTTCTGATGCGTCACTTCCGGTTTACTGTATCCCTATGACATTCTTATTGACGATGAAACACAGAAATTGCATCGGAATTAAATACAAAAGGCTCAATGCCGACTTAAGTACAAGAAAACTGACTCTTCTTACTGTCTAAAGTTTGAACTATTCCTGTGACACTACTTATAGATTCCGATGCTTCACTTCAGGTTTTCTGTATCCCTCTGACCTTCTTATTGACGATGAAACACAAAAATTGCATCGGAATTAAATACAAAATGCACAAGGCCGACTTAAGTACAAGAAAACTGACTCTTCTTACTGTCTATGTTTTGAACCAATCATGTGACACTAGTTATAGATTCCGATGCTTTACTTCAGGTTTACAGTATCCCTCTGACCTTCTTATTGACGATGAAACACAGAAATTGCATCGGAATTAATTACAAGAGGCACAATGCCGACTTAAGTACAAGAAAACTGACTATTCTTACTTTCTATGCTTCGAACCATTCCTGTGACACTAGTTATAGATTCCCATGCTTCACTTCAGGTTCACTGTATTCCTCTGGCCTTCTTATTGACTATGAAACACAGAAATTGCGTTGTAATGAAATACAAGAGGCACAATGCCGACTTAAGTAGAAGAAAACTGACTCTTCTTACTGTCTATGTTTTGACCCATTCCCGTGACACTAGTTATAGATTCCGATGCTTCACTTCAGGATTACTGTATCCCTCTGACCTTCTTATTGACGATGAAACACAGAAATTGCATCGGAATTAAATACAAAAGCACAATGTCGACTTAAGTACAAGAGAACTTACTCTTCTTACTTTCTATGCTTTGAACCATTCCTGTGACACTAGTTATAGATTCCGATGCTTCACTTCAGGTTTACTGTATCCCTCTGACCTTCTTATTGACGATGAAACACAGAAATTGCATCGGAATTAAATACAAAAGGCACAATGACGACTTTAGTACAAGAAAACTGACTCTACTTACTGTCTATGTTTTGGACCATTCCGGTGACACTAGTTATAGATTCCGATGCTTCACTTCAGTTTTACTGTATCCCTCTGACCTTCTTATTGACGATGAAACACAGAAATTGCATCGGAATTAAATACAAAAGGCACAATGACGACTTAAGTACAAGAAAACTGACTCTACTTACTGTCTATGTTTTGGACCATTCCGGTGACACTAGTTATAGATTCCGATGCTTCACTTCAGTTTTAGTGTATCCCTCTGACCTTCTTATTGACGATGAAACACAGAAATTGCATCGGAATTAAATACAAAAGGCACAATGCCGACTCAAGAAGACTGGCTCTTCTTACTGTCTATGATTTGAAACTTTCCTGTGAGACCGGTTTTAGATTCCGATGCTTCACTTCAGGATTACTGTATCCCTCTGACCTTCTTATTGACTATGAAACACAGAAATTGCGTTGTAATGAAATACAAGAGGCACAATGCCGACTTAAGTAGAAGAAAACTGACTCTTCTTACTGTCTATGTTTTGACCCATTCCCGTGACACTAGTTATAGATTCCGATGCTTCACTTCAGGATTACTGTATCCCTCTGACCTTCTTATTGACGATGAAACACAGTAATTGCATCGGAATTAAATACAAAAGCACAATGTCGACTTAAGTACAAGAGAACTTACTCTTCTTACTTTCTATGCTTTGAACCATTCCTGTGACACTAGTTATAGATTCCGATGCTTCACTTCAGGTTTACTGTATCCCTCTGACCTTCTTATTGACGATGAAACACAGAAATTGCATCGGAATTAAATACAAAAGGCACAATGCCGACTCAAGAAGACTGGCTCTTCTTACTGTCTATGATTTGAAACTTTCCTGTGAGACCGGTTTTAGATTCCGATGCTTCACTTCAGGATTACTGTATCCCTCTGACCTTCTTATTGACGATGAAACACAGAAATTGCATCGGAATTAAATACAAAAGGCACAATGCCAACTCAAGTACAAGAAGACTGGCACTTCTTACTGTCTATGTTCTGAAACTTTCCTGTGATACTGGTTTTAGATTCCGATGCTTCACTTCAGGTTTACTGTTTCCCTTGGATCTTCTTATTGACGACGAAACAGAAATTGCATCGGAATTAAATCGAAAAGTCACAATGCCGACTTAAGTACAAGAAAACTGACCCTTCTTACTGTCTACGTTTTGAACTATTCCTGTGACACTAGTTACAGATTCCGATGCTTCACTTCAGGTTTACTGTATCCCTCTGACCTTCTTATTGACGATGAAACACAGAAATTGCATCGGAATAAAATAGAAAAGGCACTATGCCGACTTAAGTACAAGAAAATTGGTTCTTCTTACTGTCTATGCTTTGAAACATTCCTGTGACACTAGTTATAGATTCCGATGCTTCACTTCAGGTTTACTGTATCCCTCTGACCTTCTTATTGACGATGAAACACAGATATTGCATCGGAATTAAATACTAAAGGCACAATGCCGACTTAAGTACAAGAAAACTGACTTTTCTTTCTGTCTATGTATTAAACCATTCATGTGACACTAGTTATGGATTCCGATGCTTCACTTCAGGTTTACTGTATCCCTCTGACCTTCTTATTGACGATGAAACACTGAAATTGCATCGGAATGAAATACAAAAGGCACAATGCCGACTTCAGTACAAGAAAACTGACTCTTCTTACTGTGATGTTTTGAACCATTCCTGTGACACTAGTTATAGGTTCCGATGCTTCACTTCCGGTTTACTGTATCCCTCTGACCTTCTTATTGACTTTGAAACACAGAAATTGTATCGGAATTAAATACAAACGGCACATTGCCGTCTTAAGTACAAGAAAACTGACTCTTCTAACTGTGATGCTTTGAACCATTCCTGTGACACTAGTTATAGGTTCTGATGCGTCACTTCCGGTTTACTGTATCCCTATGACATTCTTATTGACGATGAAACACAGAAATTGCATCGGAATTAAATACAAAAGGCTCAATGCCGACTTAAGTACTAGATAACTGACTCTTCTTACTGTCTAAAGTTTGAACTATTCCTGTGACACTACTTATAGATTCCGATGCTTCACTTCAGGTTTTCTGTATCCCTCTGACCTTCTTATTGACGATGAAACACAAAAATTGCATCGGAATTAAATACAAAATGCACAAGGCCGACTTAAGTACAAGAAAACTGACTCTTCTTACTGTCTATGTTTTGAACCAATCATGTGATACTAGTTATAGATTCCGATGCTTTACTTCAGGTTTACAGTATCCCTCTGACCTTCTTATTGACGATGAAACACAGATATTGCATCGGAATTAATTACAAGAGGCACAATGCCGACTTAAGTACAAGAAAACTGACTATTCTTACTTTCTATGCTTCGAACCATTCCTGTGACACTAGTTATAGATTCCCATGCTTCACTTCAGGTTTACTGTATCCCTCTGACCTTCTTATTGACGATGAAACACAGAAATTGCATCGGAATTAAATACAAAAGACACAATGCCGACTCAAGAAGACTGGCTCTTCTTACTGTCTATGATTTGAAACTTTCCTGTGAGACCGGTTTTTGATTCCGATGCTTCACTTCAGGATTACTGTATCCCTCTGACCTTCTTATTGACGATGAAACACAGAAATTGCATCGGAATTAAATACAAAAGGCACAATGCCAACTCAAGTACAAGAAGACTGGCACTTCTTACTGTCTATGTTCTGAAACTTTCCTGTGATACCGGTTTTAGATTCCGATGCTTCACTTCAGGATTACTGTATCCCTCTGACCTTCTTATTGACGATGAAACACAGAAATTGCATCGGAATTAAATACAAAAGGCACAATGCCAACTCAAGTACAAGAAGACTGGCACTTCTTACTGTTTATGTTCTAAAACTTTCCTGTGATACCGGTTTTAGATTCCGATGCTTCACTTCAGGTTTACTGTTTCCCTTGGATCTTCTTATTGACGACGAAACAGAAATTGCATCGGAATTAAAATGAAAAGGCACAATGCCGACTTAAGTACAAGAAAACTGACCCTTCTTACTGTCTACGTTTTGAACTATTCCTGTTACACTAGTTACAGATTCCGATGCTTCACTTCAGGTTTACTGTATCCCTCTGACCTTCTTATTGACGATGAAACACAGAAATTGCATCGGAATAAAATAGAAAAGGCACTATGCCGACTTAAGTACAAGAAAATTGGTTCTTCTTACTGTCTATGATTTGAACCATTCCTGTGACACGAGTTATAGATTCCGATGCTTCACTTCAGGTTTACTGTATCCCTCTGACCTTCTTGTTGACGATGATACACAGATATTGCATCGGAATTAAATACAAAAGGCACAATGCCGACTTAAGTACAAGAAAACTGACTTTTCTTTCTGTCTATGTTTTAAACCATTCATGTGACACTAGTTATGGATTACGATGCTTCACTTCAGGTTTACTGTATCCCTCTGACCTTCTTATTGACGATGAAACACAGAAATTGCAACGGAATGAAATACAAAAGGCACAATGCCGACTTCAGTACAAGAAAACTGACTCTTCTTACTGTGATGTTTTGAACCATTCCTGTGACACTAGTTATAGGTTCCGATGCTTCACTTCCGGTTTACTGTATCCCTCTGACCTTCTTATTGACTTTGAAACACAGAAACTGTATCGGAATTAAATACAAACGGCACATTGCCGACTTAAGTACAAGAAAACTGACTCTTCTTACTGTGATGTCTTGAACCATTCCTGTGACACTAGTTATAGGTTCCGATGCTTCACTTCCGGTTTACTGTATCCCTCTGACATTCTTGTTGACGATGAAACACAGAAATTGCATCGGAATTTAATACAAAAGGCTCAATGCCGACTTAAGTACAAGAAAACTGACTCTTCTTACTGTCTAAACTTTGAACTATTCCTGTGACACTACTTATAGATTCCGATGCTTCACTTCAGGTTTACTGCATCCCTCTGACCTTCTTATTGACGATGAAACAGAGAAATTGCATCTGAATTAAATACAAAAGCACAATGTCGACTTAAGTGCAAGAAAACTGACTCTTCTTACTTTCTATGTTTTGAACCATTCCTGTGACACTAGTTATAGATTCCGATGCTTCACTTCAGGTTTACTGTATCCCTCTGACCTTCTTATTGACGATGAAACAGAGAAATTGCATCTGAATTAAATACAAAAGCACAATGTCGACTTAAGTACAAGAGAACTTACTCTTCTTACTTTCTATGTTTTGAATCATTCCTGTGACACTAGTTATAGATTCCGATGCTTCACTTCAGGTTTACTGTATCCCTCTGACCTTCTTATTGACGATGAAACACAGAAATTGCATCGGTCTTAAATACAAAAGGCACAATGACGACTTAAGTACAAGAAAACTGACTCTTCTTACTGTCTATGTTTTGGACCATTCCTGTGACACTAGTTATAGATTCCGATGCTTCCCTTCAGTTTTACTGTATCCCTCTGACCTTCTTACTGACGATGAAACACAGAAATTGCATCGGAATTAAATACAAAAGGCACAATGCCGACTCAAGAAGACTGGCTCTTCTTACTGTCTATGATTTGAAACTTTCCTGTGAGACTGGTTTTAGATTCCGATGCTTCACTTCAGGATTACTGTATCCCTCTGACCTTCTTATTGACGATGAAACACAGAAATTGCATCGGAATGAAATACAAAAGGCACAATGCCAACTCAAGTACAAGAAGACTGGCACTTCTTACTGTCTATGTTCTGGAACTTTCCTGTGATACCGGTTTTAGATTCCGATGCTTCACTTCAGGTTTACTGTTTCCCTTGGATCTTCTTATTGACGACGAAACAGAAATTGCATCGGAATTAAATCGAAAAGGCACAATGCCGACTTAAGTACAAGAAAACTGACCCTTCTTACTGTCTACGTTTTGAACTATTCCTGTGACACTAGTTATAGATTCCGATGCTTCACTTCAGGATTACTGTATCCCTCTGACCTTCTTATTGACGATGAAACACAGAAATTGCATCGGAATAAAAAAGAAAAGGCACAATGCCGACTTAAGTACAAGAAAAATGGTTCTTCTTACTGTCTATGCTTTGAACCATTCCTGTGACACTAGTTATAGATTCCGATGCTTCACTTCAGGTTTACTGTATCCCTCTGACCTTCTTATTGACGATGAAACACAGATATTGCATCGGAATGAAATACAAAAGGCACAATGCCGACTTAAGTACAAGAAAACTGACTCTTCTTTCTGTCTATGTTTTAAACCATTCATGTGACACTAGTTATAGATTCCGATGCTTCACTTCAGGTTTACTGTATCCCTCTGACCTTCTTATTGACGATGAAACACAGAAATTGCATCGGAATGAAATACAAAAGGCACAATGCCGACTTAAGTACAAGAAAACTGACTCTTCTTACTGTGATGTTTTGAACCATTCCTGTGACACTAGTTATAGGTTCCGATGCTTCACTTCCGGTTTACTGTATCCCTCTGACCTTCTTATTGACTTTGAAACACAGAAATTGTATCGGAATTAAATACAAACGGCACATTGCCGTCTTAAGTACAAGAAAACTGACTCTTCTTACTGTGATGCTTTGAACCATTCCTGTGACACTAGTTATAGGTTCTGATGCGTCACTTCCGGTTTACTGTATCCCTATGACATTCTTATTGACGATGAAACACAGAAATTGCATCGGAATTAAATACAAAAGGCTCAATGCCGACTTAAGTACAAGAAAACTGACTCTTCTTACTGTCTAAAGTTTGAACTATTCCTGTGACACTACTTATAGATTCCGATGCTTCACTTCAGGTTTTCTGTATCCCTCTGACCTTCTTATTGACGATGAAACACAAAAATTGCATCGGAATTAAATACAACATGCACAAGGCCGACTTAAGTACAAGAAAACTGACTCTTCTTACTGTCTATGTTTTGAACCAATCATGTGACACTAGTTATAGATTCCCATGCTTCACTTCAGGTTTACTGTATCCCTCTGACCTTCTTATTGACGATGAAACACAGAAATTGCATCGGAATTAAATACAAAAGACACAATGCCGACTCAAGAAGACTGGCTCTTCTTACTGTCTATGATTTGAAACTTTCCTGTGAGACCGGTTTTAGATTCCGATGCTTCACTTCAGGATTACTGTATCCCTCTGACCTTCTTATTGACGATGAAACACAGAAATTGCATCGGAATGAAATACAAAAGGCACAATGCCAACTCAAGTACAAGAAGACTGGCACTTCTTACTGTCTATGTTCTGGAACTTTCCTGTGATACCGGTTTTAGATTCCGATGCTTCACTTCAGGTTTACTGTTTCCCTTGGATCTTCTTATTGACGACGAAACAGAAATTGCATCGGAATTAAATCGAAAAGGCACAATGCCGACTTAAGTACAAGAAAACTGACCCTTCTTACTGTCTACGTTTTGAACTATTCCTGTGACACTAGTTACAGATTCCGATGCTTCACTTCAGGATTACTGTATCCCTCTGACCTTCTTATTGACGATGAAACACAGAAATTGCATCGGAATAAAAAAGAAAAGGCACAATGCCGACTTAAGTACAAGAAAAATGGTTCTTCTTACTGTCTATGCTTTGAACCATTCCTGTGACACTAGTTATAGATTCCGATGCTTCACTTCAGGTTTACTGTATCCCTCTGACCTTCTTATTGACGATGAAACACAGATATTGCATCGGAATGAAATACAAAAGGCACAATGCCGACTTAAGTACAAGAAAACTGACTCTTCTTTCTGTCTATGTTTTAAACCATTCATGTGACACTAGTTATAGATTCCGATGCTTCACTTCAGGTTTACTGTATCCCTCTGACCTTCTTATTGACGATGAAACACAGAAATTGCATCGGAATGAAATACAAAAGGCACAATGCCGACTTAAGTACAAGAAAACTGACTCTTCTTACTGTGATGTTTTGAACCATTCCTGTGACACTAGTTATAGGTTCCGATGCTTCACTTCCGGTTTACTGTATCCCTCTGACCTTCTTATTGACTTTGAAACACAGAAATTGTATCGGAATTAAATACAAACGGCACATTGCCGTCTTAAGTACAAGAAAACTGACTCTTCTTACTGTGATGCTTTGAACCATTCCTGTGACACTAGTTATAGGTTCTGATGCGTCACTTCCGGTTTACTGTATCCCTATGACATTCTTATTGACGATGAAACACAGAAATTGCATCGGAATTAAATACAAAAGGCTCAATGCCGACTTAAGTACAAGAAAACTGACTCTTCTTACTGTCTAATGTTTGAACTATTCCTGTGACACTACTTATAGATTCCGATGCTTCACTTCAGGTTTTCTGTATCCCTCTGACCTTCTTATTGACGATGAAACACAAAAATTGCATCGGAATTAAATACAAAATGCACAAGGCCGACTTAAGTACAAGAAAACTGACTCTTCTTACTGTCTATGTTTTGAACCAATCATGTGACACTAGTTATAGATTCCGATGCTTTACTTCAGGTTTACAGTATCCCTCTGACCTTCTTATTGACGATGAAACACAGAAATTGCATCGGAATTAATTACAAGAGGCACAATGCCGACTTAAGTACAAGAAAACTGACTATTCTTACTTTCTATGCTTCGAACCATTCCTGTGACACTAGTTATAGATTCCCATGCTTCACTTCAGGTTCACTGTATTCCTCTGGCCTTCTTATTGACTATGAAACACAGAAATTGCGTTGTAATGAAATACAAGAGGCACAATGCCGACTTAAGTAGAAGAAAACTGACTCTTCTTACTGTCTATGTTTTGACCCATTCCCGTGACACTAGTTATAGATTCCGATGCTTCACTTCAGGTTTACTGTATCCCTCTGACCTTCTTATTGACGATGAAATACAGAAATTGCATCGGAATTAAATACAAAAGCACAATGTCGACTTAAGTACAAGAGAACTTACTCTTCTTACTTTCTATGCTTTGAACCATTCCTGTGACACTAGTTATAGATTCCGATGCTTCACTTCAGGTTTACTGTATCCCTCTGACCTTCTTATTGACGATGAAACACAGAAATTGCATCGGAATTAAATACAAAAGGCACAATGACGACTTAAGTACAAGTAAACTGACTCTACTTACTGTCTATGTTTTGGACCATTCCGGTGACACTAGTTACAGATTCCGATGCTTCACTTCAGTTTTACTGTATCCCTCTGACCTTCTTATTGACGATGAAACACAGAAATTGCATCGGAATTAAATACAAAAGGCACAATGACGACTTAAGTACAAGAAAACTGACTCTACTTACTGTCTATGTTTTGGACCATTCCGGTGACACTAGTTATAGATTCCGATGCTTCACTTCAGTTTTACTGTATCCCTCTGACCTTCTTATTGACGATGAAACACAGAAATTGCATCGGAATTAAATACAAAAGGCACAATGCCGACTCAAGAAGACTGGCTCTTCTTACTGTCTATGATTTGAAACTTTCCTGTGAGACCGGTTTTAGATTCCGATGCTTCACTTCAGGATTACTGTATCCCTCTGACTTTCTTATTGACGATGAAACACAGAAATTGCATCGGAATTAAATACAAAAGGCACAATGCCAACTCAAGTACAAGAAGACTGGCACTTCTTACTGTCTATGTTCTGAAACTTTCCTGTGATACTGGTTTTAGATTCCGATGCTTCACTTCAGGTTTACTGTTTCCCTTGGATCTTCTTATTGACGACGAAACAGAAATTGCATCGGAATTAAATCGAAAAGTCACAATGCCGACTTAAGTACAAGAAAACTGACCCTTCTTACTGTCTACGTTTTGAACTATTCCTGTGACACTAGTTACAGATTCCGATGCTTCACTTCAGGTTTACTGTATCCCTCTGACCTTCTTATTGACGATGATACACAGAAATTGCATCGGAATAAAATAGAAAAGGCACTATGCCGACTTAAGTACAAGAAAATTGGTTCTTCTTACTGTCTATGCTTTGAACCATTCCTGTGACACTAGTTATAGATTCCAATGCTTCACTTCAGGTTTCCTGTATCCCTCTGACCTTCTTATTGACGATGAAACACAGATATTGCATCGGAATTAAATACTAAAGGCACAATGCCGACTTAAGTACAAGAAAACTGACTTTTCTTTCTGTCTATGTTTTAAACCATTCATGTGACACTAGTTATGGATTCCGATGCTTCACTTCAGGTTTACTGTATCCCTCTGACCTTCTTATTGACGATGATACACAGAAATTGCATCGGAATGAAATACAAAAGGCACAATGCCGACTTCAGTACAAGAAAACTGACTCTTCTTACTGTGATGTTTTGAACCATTCCTGTGACACTAGTTATAGGTTCCCATGCTTCACTTCCGGTTTACTGTATCCCTCTGACCTTCTTATTGACTTTGAAACACAGAAATTGTATCGGAATTAAATACAAACGGCACATTGCCGTCTTAAGTACAAGAAAACTGACTCTTCTTACTGTGATGCTTTGAACCATTCCTGTGACACTAGTTATAGGTTCTGATGCGTCACTTCCGGTTTACTGTATCCCTATGACATTCTTATTGACGATGAAACACAGAAATTGCATCGGAATTAAACACAAAAGGCTCAATGCCGACTTAAGTACAAGAAAACTGACTCTTCTTACTGTCTAAAGTTTGAACTATTCCTGTGACACTACTTATAGATTCCGATGCTTCACTTCAGGTTTTCTGTATCCCTCTGACCTTCTTGTTGACGATGAAACACAAAAATTGAATCGGAATTAAATACAAAATGCACAAGGCCGACTTAAGTACAAGAAAACTGACTCTTCTTACTGTCTATGTTTTGAACCAATCATGTGACACTAGTTATAGATTCCGATGCTTTACTTCAGGTTTACAGTATCCCTCTGACCTTCTTATTGACGATGAAACACAGAAATTGCATCGGAATTAATTACAAGAGGCACAATGCCGACTTAAGTACAAGAAAACTGACTATTCTTACTTTCTATGCTTCGAACCATTCCTGTGACACTAGTTATAGATTCCCATGCTTCACTTCAGGTTTACTGTATCCCTCTGACCTTCTTATTGACGATGAAACACAGAAATTGCATCGGAATTAAATACAAAAGACACAATGCCGACTCAAGAAGACTGGCTCTTCTTACTGTCTATGATTTGAAACTTTCCTGTGAGACCCGTTTTAGATTCCGATGCTTCACTTCAGGATTACTGTATCCCTCTGACCTTCTTATTGACGATGAAACACAGAAATTGCATCGGAATTAAATACAAAAGGCACAATGCCAACTCAAGTACAAGAAGACTGGCACTTCTTACTGTCTATGTTCTGAAACTTTCCTGTGATACCGGTTTTAGATTCCGATGCTTCACTTCAGGTTTACTGTTTCCCTTGGATCTTCTTATTGACGACGAAACAGAAATTGCATCGGAATTAAATCGAAAAGGCACAATGCCGACTTAAGTACAAGAAAACTGACCCTTCTTACTGTCTACGTTTTGAACTATTCCTGTGACACTAGTTACAGATTCCGATGCTTCACTTCAGGTTTACTGTATCCCTCTGACCTTCTTATTGACGATGAAACACAGAAATTGCATCGGAATAAAATAGAAAAGGCACTATGCCGACTTAAGTACAAGAAAATTGGTTCTTCTTACTGTCTATGATTTAAACCATTCCTGTGACACTAGTTATAGATTCCGATGCTTCACTTCAGGTTTACTGTATCCCTCTGACCTTCTTATTGACGATGATACACAGATATTGCATCGGAATTAAATACAAAAGGCACAATGCCGACTTAAGTACAAGAAAACTGACTTTTCTTTCTGTCTATGTTTTAAACCATTCATGTGACACTAGTTATGGATTACGATGCTTCACTTCAGGTTTACTGTATCCCTCTGACCTTCTTATTGACGATGAAACACAGAAATTGCATCGGAATGAAATACAAAAGGCACAATGCCGACTTCAGTACAAGAAAACTGACTCTTCTTACTGTGATGTCTTGAACCATTCCTGTGACACTAGTTATAGGTTCCGATGCTTCACTTCCGGTTTACTGTATCCCTCTGACATTCTTGTTGACGATGAAACACAGAAATTGCATCGGAATTAAATACAAAAGGCTCAATGCCGACTTAAGTACAAGAAAACTGACTCTTCTTACTGTCTAAACTTTGAACTATTCCTGTGACACTACTTATAGATTCCGATGCTTCACTTCAGGTTTACTGTATCCATCTGACCTTCTTATTGACGATGAAACACTGAAATTGCTTCGGAATTAAATACAAAATGCACAATGCCGACTTAAGTACAAGAAAACTGACTCTTCTTACTGTCTATGTTTTGTACCATTCATGTGACACTTGTTATAGATTCCGATGCTTTACTTCAGGTTTACAGTATCCCTCTGTCCTTCTTATTGACGATGAAACACAGAAATTACATCGGAATTAATTACATGAGGCACAATGCTGACTTAAGTACAAGAAAACTGACTATCCTTACTTTCTATGCTTTGAACCATTCCTGTGACACTAGTTATAGATTCCGATGCTTCACTTCAGGTTTACTGTATCCCTCTGACCTTCTTATTGACGATGAAACATAGAAATTGCGTCGGAATTAAATACAAAAGCCACAATGCCGACTTCAGTACACGAAAACTGACTCTTCTTACTGTCTATGTTTTGAACCATTCCTGTGACACTAGTTATAGATTCCGATGCTTCACTTTAGGTTTACTGTATCCCTCTGACCTTCTTATTGACGATGAGACACAGAAATTGCATCGGAATTAAATACAAAAGGCAGAATGACGACTTAAGTACAAGAAAACTGACTCTTCTGACTGTCTATATTTTGAACCATTCCTGTGACACTAGTAATAGATTCCGATGCTTCACTTCAGGTTTACTGTATGCCTCTGACCATCTTATTGACGATTAAACACAGAATTTGCATCGGAATTCAATACAAAAGGCACAATGCCGACTTAAGTACAAGAAAGCTGACTCTTCATACTGTCTATGATTTCAACCATTCCTGTGACACTAGTTATAGATACCGATGCTTCACTTCAGGTTTACTGTATCCCTCTGACCTTCTTATTGACGATGAAACACAGAAATTGCATCGGAATTAAATACAAAAGGCACAATGCCGAATCAAGTACAAGAAGTCTGACTCTTCCTACTGTCTATGTTTTGAACCATTCCTGTGACACTAGTTATAGATTCCGATGCTTCACTTCAGGTATACTGTATCCCTCTGACCGTCTTATTGACGATGAAACACAGAAAGTGCATCGGAATTTAATACATTGGCACAATGCCGAATCAAGTAGAAGAAGACTGGCTATTCTTACTGTCTATGTTTTGAGCCATTCCTGTGACACTAGTTATAGATTCCGATGCTTCACTTCAGGTTTACTGTATCCCTCTGACCTTCTTATTGACGATGAAACACAGAAATTGCATCAGAATTAAATAGAAAAGGCACAATGCCGTCTTAAGTCCAAGAAAACTGACTCTTCATACTGCCTATGTTTTGAAGCATTCCCGTGACACTAGTTATAGATTCCGATGCTTCACTACAGGTTTACTGTATCCCTCTGACCTTCTTATTGACGATGAAACACAGAAATTGCATCGGAATTAAATACAAAAGCACAATGCCGACTTAAGTACAGGAGAACTGACTCTTCCTACTTTCTGTGTTTTGAACCACCCCTGTGACACTAGTTATACATTCCGATGCTTCACCATGGGTTCACTGTATCCCTCTGACCTTCTTATTGACGATGAAACACAGAAATTGCATCGGAATTAAATACAAAAGGCACAATGCCGACTCAAGTACAAGAAGACTGCCTCTTCTTACTGCCTATGCTTTGAACCATTCCTGTGACACTAGTTATAGATTCCGATGCTTCACTTCAGGTTTACTGTATCCCTCTGACCTTCTTATTGACGATGAATCACAGAAATTGCATCGGCATTAAATTCAAAAGTCACAATTCTGACTTAAGTACAAGAAAACTGACTGTTTTAACTGTATATGCTTTGAACCATTCATGTGACACTAGTTATAAATTCCGATGCTTCACTTCAGGTTTACTGTATCCCTGTGACGTTCTTATTGACGATGAAACAAAGAAATTGCATCGGAATAAAATAGAAAATGCACAATGCCGACTTAAGTACGAGAAAAATGATTCTTCTTACTATCTATGTTTTGAACCATTCCTGTGACACTAGATATAGATTCCCATGCTTCACTTCAGGTTTACTGTATCCCTCTGACCTTCTTATTGACGATGAAACACAGATATTGCATGGGAATTAAATACAAAAGGCACAATGCTGACTTAAGTACAAGAAAACTGACTCTTCTTTCTTTCTATGTTCTGGACCATTCATATGACGCTAGTTATAGATTCCGATGCTTCACTTCAGGTTTACTGTATCCCTCTGACCTTCTTATTGCCGATGAAACACAGAAATTGCATCGGAATTAAATACAAAAGGCACAATGCCGACTCAAGTACAAGAAGACTCCCTTTTCTTACTGTATATGCTTTAAGACTTTCATGTGAGACCGGTTTTAAATTCTGATGCTTCACTTCGGGATTACTGGATCCCTCTGGCCTTCTTATTGACGATGAAACAGAGAAATTGCATCGGAATTAAATACAAACGGCTCAATGCCGACTTGAGAACAAGAAAACTGACTCTTCTTACTGTCTATGTTTTGAACCATTCCTGTGACACTAGTTATAGATTCCGATGCTTCACTTAAGGTTTACAGTATCCCTCTGACCTTCTTATAGACGATGAAACACAGATATTGCATCGGAATTAAATACAAAAGGAACAATGCCGACTTAAGTACAAGAAAAATGGTTCTTCTTACTATCTATGTTTTGAACCATACCTGTGACACTAGTTATAGATTCCGATGCTTCACTTAAGGTTTACTGTGTCCCTCTGACCTTCTTATAGACGATGAAACACAGATATTGCATCGGAATTAAATACAAAAGGCACAATGCCGACTTAAGTACAAGAAAACTAACTCTTCTTGCTGTCTATGTTTTGAACCATTCATGTGACACTAGTTATAGATTCCGATGCTTCACTTCAAGTTTACTGTATCCCTTATGACGTTCTTATTGACGATGAAACACAGAAATTGCATCGGAATTAAATACAAAAGGCACAATGCCGACTTAAGTACAAGAAAACTGACTCTTCTTACTGTCTATGTTTTGAACCATTCATGTGACACTAGTTATAGATTCCGATGCCTTACTTCAGGTTTACAGTATCCCTCTGACCTTCTTATTGACGATGAAACACAGAAATTGCATCGGAATTAATTACAAGAGGCACAATACTGACTTAAGTACAAGAAAACTGACTATTCTTACTTTCTATGCTTTGAACCATTCCTGTGACACTAGTTATAGATTCCCATGCTTCACTTCAGGTTCACTGTATCCCTCTGGCCTTCTTAATGACGATGAAACACAGAAATTGTGTCGTAATGAAATACAAGAGGCACAATGCCGACTTAAGTAGAAGAAAACTGACTCTTCTTACTGTCTATGTTTTGAACCATTCCTGTGACACTTGTTATAGATTCCGATGCTTCTCTTCAGGTTTACTGTATCCCTCTGACCTTCTTATTGACGATGAACCATAGAAATTGCGTCGGAATTAAATACAAAAGGCACAATGGCGACTTCAGTACACGAAAACTGACTCTTCTTACTGTCTATGTTTTGAACCATTCCTGTGACACTAGTTATAGATTCCGATGCTTCACTTTAGGTTTACTGTATCCCTCTGACCTTCTTATTGACGATGAAACACAGAAATTGCATCGGAATTAAATACAAAAGGCACAATGACGACTTAAGTACAAGAAAACTGACACTTCTGACTGTCTATGCTTTGAACCATTCCTGTGACACTAGTTATAGATTCCGATGCTTCACTTCAGTTTTACTGTATGCCTCTGACCTTCTTATTGACGATGAAACACAGAATTTGCATCGGAATTCAATACAAAAGGCACAATGCCGACTTAAGTACAAGAAAGCTGACTCTTCTTACTGTCTATGATTTCAACGAATCCTGTGACACTAGTTATAGATACCGATGCTTCACTTCAGGTTTACTCTATCCCTCTGACCTTCTTATTGACGATGAAACACAGAAATTGCATCGGAATTAAATACAAAAGGCACAATGCCGAATCAAGTACAAGAAGACTGACTCTTCCTACTGTCTATGTTTTGAACCATTCCTGTGACACTAGTTATAGTTTCCGATGCTTCATTTCAGGTATACTGTATCCCTCTGACCGTCTTATTGACGATGAAACACAGAAATTGCATCGGAATTTAATACATTGGCACAATGCCGAATCAAGTACAAGAAGACTGGCTCTTCTTACTGTCTATGTTTTGAACCAATCCTGTGACACTAGTTATAGATTCCGATGCTTCACTTCAGGTTTACTGTATCCCTCTGACCTTCTTATTGACGATGAAACACAGAAATTGCATCAGAATTAAATAGAAAAGGCACAATGCCGTCTTAAGTCCAAGAAAACTGACTCTTCCTAATGTCTATGTTTTGAACCACCCCGATGACACTACTTATACATTCCGATGCTTCACTTCGGGTTCACTGTATCCCTCTGACCTTCTTATTGACGATGAAACACAGAAATTGCATCGGAATTAAATACAAAAGGCACAATGCCGACTCAAGTACAAGAAGACTGTCTCTTCTTACTGCCTATGCTTTGAACCATTCCTGTGACACTAGTAATAGATTTCGATGCTTCACCTCAGGTTTACTGTATCCCTCTGACCTTCTTATTGACGATGAATCACAGAAATTGCATCGGCATTAAATACTAAAGGCACAATTCTGACTTAAGTACAAGAAAACTGACTGTTTTTACTGTATATGTTTTGAACCATTCATGTGACGCTAGTTATACATTACGATGCTTCACTTCGGGTTCACTGTATCCCTCTGACCTTCTTATTGACGATGAAACACCGAAATTGCATCGGAATTAAATACAAAAGGCACAATGCCGACTTCAGTTCAAGAAAACTGATTCTTCTTTCTTTCTATGTTTTGAACCATTCCTGTGACACTAGTTATAGATTCCGATGCTTCACTTTAGGATTACTGTATCCCTCTGACCTTCTTATTGACGATGAAACACAGAAATTGCATCGGAATTAAATACAAAAGGCACAATGACGACTTAAGTACAAGAAAAACTGACTCTTCTGACTGTCTATGTTTTGAACCATTCCTGTGACACTAGTAATAGATACCGATGCTTCACTTCAGGTTTACTGTATCCCTCTGACCTTCTTATTGACGATGAATCACAGAAATTGCATCGGAATTAAATACAAAAGGCACAATGCCGAATCAAGTACAAGAAGACTGACTCTTCCTACTGTCTATGTTTTGAACCATTCCTGTGACACTAGTTATAGATTCCGATGCTTCACTTCAGGTATACTGTATCCCTCTGACCGTCTTATTGACGATGAAACACAGAAATTGCATCGGAATTTAATACATTGGCACATTGCCGAATCAAGTACAAGAAGACTGGCTCTTCTTACTGTCTATGTTTTGAACCATTCCTGTGACACAAGTTATAGATTCCGATGCTTCACTTCAGGTTTACTGTATCCCTCTGACCTTCTTATTGACGATGAAACACAGAAATTGCATCGGCATTAAATACTAAAGGCACAATTCTGACTTAAGTACAAGAAAACTGACTGTTTTTACTGTATATGTTTTGAACCATTCATGTGACACTAGTTATACATTCAGATGCTTCACTTCGGGTTCACTGTATCCCTCTGACCTTCTTATTGACGATGAAACACAGAAATTGCATCGGAATTAAATACAAAAGGCACAATGCCGACTTAAGTTCAAGAAAACTGATTCTTCTTTCTTTCTATGTTTTGAACCATTCCTGTGACACTAGTTATAGATTCCGATGCTTCACTTTAGGTTTACTGTATCCCTCTGACCTTCTTATTGACGATGAAACACAGAAATTGCATCGGAATTAAATACAAAAGGCACAATGACGACTTAAATACAAGAAAACTGACTCTTCTGACAGTCTATGTTTTGAACCATTCCTGTGACACTAGATATAGATACCGATGCTTCACTTCAGGTTTACTGTATCCCTCTGACCTTCTTATTGACGATGAAACACAGAAATTGCATCGGAATTTAATACAAAAGGCACAATGCCGAATCAAGTACAAGAAGACTGACTCTTCCTACTGTCTATGTTTTGAATCATTCCTCTGACACTAGTTATAGATTCCGATACTTCATTTCAGGTATACTGTATCCCTCTGACCGTCTTATTGACGATGAAACACAGAAATTGCATCGGAATTTAATACATCAAGTACAAGAAGACTGGCTCTTCTTACTGTCTATGTTTTGAACCATTCCTGTGACACAAGTTATAGATTCCGATGCTTCACTTCAGGTTTACTGTATCCCTCTGACCTTCTTATTGACGATGAAACACAGATATTGCATCAGAATTAAATAGAAAAGGCACAATGCCGTCTTAAGTCCAAGAAAACTGACTCTTCTTACTGCCTATGTTTTGAAGCATTCCCGTGACACTAGTTATAGATTCCGATGCTTCACTTCAGGTTTACTGTATCCCTCTGACCTTCTTATTGACGATGAAACACAGAAATTGCTTCGGAATTAAATACAAATGCACAATGCCGACTTAAGTACAGGAGAACTGACTCTTCCTACTGTCTATGTTTTAAAACCACCCCTGTGACACTAGTTATACATTCCGATGCTTCACTTCGGGTTCACTGTATCCCTCTGACCTTCTTATTGACGATGAAACACAGAAATTGCATCGGAATTAAATACAAAAGGCACAATGCCGACTCAAGTACAAGATGACTGGCTCTTCTTACTGCCTATGCTTTGAACCATTCCTGTGACACTAGTTATAGATTCCGATGCTTCACTTCAGGTTTACTGTATCCCTCTGACCTTCTTATTGACGATGAATCACAGAAATTGCATCGGCATTAAATTCAAAAGGCACAATTCTGACTTAAGTACAAGAAAACTGACTGTTTTTACTGTATATGTTTTGAACCATTCATGTGACACTAGTTATAAATTCCGATGCTTCACTTCAGGTTTACTGTATCCCTCTGACGTTCTTATTGACGATGATACAAAGAAATTGCATCGGAATTAAATACAAAAGGCACAATGACGACTTAAGTACAAGAAAACTGACTCTACTGACTGTCTATGTTTTGAACCAATCCTGTGACACTTGTTATAGATACCGATGCTTCACTTCAGGTTTACTGTATCCCTCTGACCTTCTTATTGACGATGAAAAACAGATATTGCATCGGAATTAAATACAAAAGGCACAATGCCGACTTAAGTACAAGAAAACTGATTCTTCTTTCTTTCTATGTTTTGAACCATTCCTGTGACACTAGTTATAGATTCCGATGCTTCACTTTGGGTTTACTGTATCCCTCTGACCTTCTTATTGACGATCAAACACAGAAATTGCATCGGAATTAAATACAAAAGGCACAATGACGACTTAAGTACAAGAAAACTGACTCTTCTGACTGTCTATGTTTTGAACCATTCCTGTGACACTAGTTATAGATACCGATGCTTCACTTCAGGTTTACTGTAACCCTCTGACCTTCTTATTGACGATGAAACACAGAAATTGCATCGGAATTTAATACAAAAGGCACAATGCCGAATCAAGTACAAGAAGACTGACTCTTCCTACTGTCTATGTTTTGAACCATTCCTGTGACACTAGTTACAGATTCCGATACTTCACTTCAGGTATACTGTATCCCTCTGACCGTCTTATTGACGATGAAACACAGAAATTGCATCGGAATTTAATACATTGGCACAATGCCAAATCAAGTACAAGAAGACTGGCTCTTCTTACTGTCTATGTTTTGAACCATTCCTGTGACACAAGTTATAGATTCCGATGCTTCACTTCAGGTTTACTGTATCCCTCTGACCTTCTTATTGACGATGAAACACAGAAATTGCATCAGAATTAAATAGAAAAGGCACAATGCCGTCTTAAGTCCAAGAAAACTGACTCTTCTTACTGCCTATGTTTTGAAGCATTCCCGTGACACTAGTTATAGATTCCGATGCTTCACTTCAGGTTTACTGTATCCCTCTGACCTTCTTATTGACGATGAAACACAGAAATTGCATCGGGATTAAATACAAAAGCACAATGCCGACTTAAGTACAGGAGAACTGACTCTTCCTACTGTCTATGTTTTGAACCACCCCTGTGACACTAGTTATACATTCCGATGCTTCACTTCGGGTTCACTGTATCCCTCTGACCTTCTTATTGACGATGAATCACAGAAATTGCATCGGCATTAAATACAAAAGGCACAATTCTGACTTAAGTACAAGAAAACTGACTGTTTTTACTGTATATGTTTTGAACCATTCATGTGACACTAGTTATAAATTCCGATGCTTCACTTCAGGTTTACTGTATCCCTCTGACGTTCTTATTGACGATGAAACAAAGAAATTGCTTCGGAATAAAATAGAAAATGCACAATGCCGACTTAAGTACAAGAAAAATGATTCTTCTTACTATCTATGTTTTGAACCATTCCTGTGACACTACATATAGATTCCCATGCTTCACTTCAGGTTTACTGTATCCCTCTGACCTTCTTATTGACGATGAAACACAGATATTGCATCGGAATTAAATACAAAAGGCACAATGCCGACTTAAGTACAAGAAAACTGATTCTTCTTTCTTTCTATGTTGTGGACCATTCATATGACGCTAGTTATAGATTCCGATGCTTCACTTCAGGTTTACTGTATCCCTCTGACCTTCTTATTGACGATGAAACACAGAAATTGCATCGGAATAAAATACAAAAGGCACAATGCCGACTCAAGTACAAGAAGACTCTCTTTTCTTACTGTCTATGCTTTGAAACTTTCCTGTGAGACCGGTTTTAAATTCCGATGCTTCACTTCGGGATTACTGGATCCCTCTGACCTTCTTATTGACGATGAAACAGAGAAATTGCATCGGAATTAAATACAAAGGGCACAATGCCGAATCAAGTACAAGAAGACTGACTCTTCCTACTGTCTATGTTTTGAACCATTCCTGTGACACTAGTTATAGTTTCCGATGCTTCATTTCAGGTATACTGTATCCCTCTGACCGTCTTATTGACGATGAAACACAGAAATTGCATCGGAATTTAATACATTGGCACAATGCCGAATCAAGTACAAGAAGACTGGCTCTTCTTACTGTCTATGTTTGGAACCAATCCTGTGACACTAGTTATAGATTCCGATGCTTCACTTCAGGTTTACTGTATCCCTCTGACCTTCTTATTGACGATGAAACACAGAAATTGCATCAGAATTAAATAGAAAAGGAACAATGCCGTCTTAAGTCCAAGAAAACTGACTATTCCTAATGTCTATGTTTTGAACCACCCCTGTGACACTAGTTATACATTCCGATGCTTCACTTCGGGTTCACTGTATCCCTCTGACCTTCTTATTGACGATGAAACACAGAAATTGCATCGGAATTAAATACAAAAGGCACAATGCCGACTCAAGTACAAGAAGACTGTCTCTTCTTACTGCCTATGTTTTGAACCATTCCTGTGACACTAGTAATAGATTCCGATGCTTCACTTCAGGTTTACTGTATCCCTCTGACCTTCTTATTGACGATGAATCACAGAAATTGCATCGGCATTAAATACTAAAGGCACAATTCTGACTTAAGTACAAGAAAACTGACTGTTTTTACTGTATATGTTTTGAACCATTCATGTGACACTAGTTATACATTACGATGCTTCACTTCGGGTTCACTGTATCCCTCTGACCTTCTTATTGACGATGAAACACAGAAATTGCATCGGAATTAAATACAAAAGGCACAATGCCGACTTAAGTTCAAGAAAACTGATTCTTCTTTCTTTCTATGTTTTGAACCATTCCTGTGACACTAGTTATAGATTCCGATGCTTCACTTTAGGATTACTGTATCCCTCTGACCTTCTTATTGACGATGAAACACAGAAATTGCATCGGAATTAAATACAAAAGGCACAATGACGACTTAAGTACAAGAAAACTGACTCTTCTGACTGTCTATGTTTTGAACCATTCCTGTGACACTAGTTATAGATACCGATGCTTCACTTCAGGTTTACTGTATCCCTCTGACCTTCTTATTGACGATGAAACACAGAAATTGCATCGGAATTAAATACAAAAGGCACAATGCCGAATCAAGTACAAGAAGACTGACTCTTCCTACTGTCTATGTTTTGAACCATTCCTGTGACACTAGTTATAGATTCCGATGCTTCACTTCAGGTATACTGTATCCCTCTGACCGTCTTATTGACGATGAAACACGGAAATTGCATCGGAATTTAATACATTGGCACAATGCCGAATCAAGTACAAGAAGACTGGCTCTTCTTACTGTCTATGTTTTGAACCATTCCTGTGACACAAGTTATAGATACCGCTGCTTCACTTCAGGTTTACTGTATCCCTCTGACCTTCTTATTGACGATGAAACACAGAAATTGCATCGGCATTAAATTCTAAAGGCACAATTCTGACTTAAGTACAAGAAAACTGACTGTTTTTACTGTATATGTTTTGAACCATTCATGTGACACTAGTTATACATTCAGATGCTTCACTTCGGGTTCACTGTATCCCTGTGACCTTCTTATTGACGATGAAACACAGAAATTGCATCGGAATTAAATACAAAAGGCACAATGCCGACTTAAGTACAAGAAAACTGATTCTTCTTTCTTTCTATGTTTTGAACCATTCCTGTGACACTAGTTATAGATTCCGATGCTTCACTTTAGGTTTACTGTATCCCTCTGACCTTCTTATTGACGATGAAACACAGAAATTGCATCGGAATTAAATACAAAAGGCACAATGACGACTTAAGTACAAGAAAACTGACTCTTCTGACTGTCTATGTTTTGAACCATTCCTGTGACACTAGTTATAGATACCGATGCTTCACTTCAGGTTTACTGTATCCCTCTGACCTTCTTATTGACGATGAAACACAGAAATTGCATCGGAATTTAATACAAAAGGCACAATGCCGAATCAAGTACAAGAAGACTGACTCTTCCTACTGTCTATGTTTTGAATCATTCCTCTGACACTAGTTATAGATTCCGATACTTCACTTCAGGTATACTGTATCCCTCTGACCGTCTTATTGACGATGAAACACAGAAATTGCATCGGAATTTAATACATCAAGTACAAGAAGACTGGCTCTTCTTACTGTCTATGTTTTGAACCATTCCTGTGACACAAGTTATAGATTCCGATGCTTCACTTCAGGTTTACTGTATCCCTCTGACCTTCTTATTGACGATAAAACACAGATATTGCATCAGAATTAAATAGAAAAGGCACAATGCCGTCTTAAGTCCAAGAAAACTGACTCTTCTTACTGCCTATGTTTTGAAGCATTCCCGTGACACTAGTTATAGATTCCGATGCTTCACTTCAGGTTTACTGTATCCCTCTGACCTTCTTATTGACGATGAAACACAGAAATTGCTTCGGAATTAAATACAAATGCACAATGCCGACTTAAGAACAGGAGAACTAACTCTTCCTACTGTCTATGTTTTGAACCACCCCTGTGACACTAGTTATACATTCCGATGCTTCACTTCGGGTTCACTGTATCCCTCTGACCTTCTTATTGACGATGAAACACAGAAATTGCATCGGAATTAAATACAAAAGGCACAATGCCGACTCAAGTACAAGAAGACTGGCTCTTCTTACTGCCTATGCTTTGAACCATTCCTGTGACACTAGTTATAGATTCCGATGCTTCACTTCAGGTTTACTGTATCCCTCTGACCTTCTTATTGACGATGAATCACAGAAATTGCATCGGCATTAAATTCAAAAGGCACAATTCTGACTTAAGTACAAGAAAACTGAATGTTTTACTGTATATGTTTTGAACCATTCATGTGACACTAGTTATAAATTCCGATGCTTCACTTCAG
This sequence comes from Schistocerca serialis cubense, assembly GCF_023864345.2. Classification (NCBI taxonomy): domain Eukaryota; kingdom Metazoa; phylum Arthropoda; class Insecta; order Orthoptera; family Acrididae; genus Schistocerca; species Schistocerca serialis. Next base: position 30,549,745 of record NC_064647.1, read on the forward strand.
GTTTACTGTATCCCTCTGACGTTCTTATTGACGATGAAACAAAGTAATTGCATCGGAATTAAATACAAAAGGCACAATGACGACTTAAGTACAAGAAAACTGACTCTTCTGACTGTCTATGTTTTGAACCATTCCTGTGACACTTGTTATAGATACCGATGCTTCACTTCAGGTTTACTGTATCCCTCTGACCTTCTTATTGACGATGAAACACAGTTATTGCATCGGAATTAAATACAAAAGGCACAATGCCGACTTATGTACAAGAAAACTGATTCTTCTTTCTTTCTATGTTTTGAACCATTCCTGTGACACTAGTTATAGATTCCGATGCTTCACTTTGGGTTTACTGTATCCCTCTGACCTTCTTATTGACGATCAAACACAGAAATTGCATCGGAATTAAATACAAAAGGCACAATGACGACTTAAGTACAAGAAAACTGACTCTTTTGACTGTCTATGTTTTGAACCATTCCTGTGACACTAGTTATAGATACCGATGCTTCACTTCAGGTTTACTGTATCCCTCTGACCTTCTTATTGACGATGAAACACAGAAATTGCATCGGAATTTAATACAAAAGGCACAATGCCGAATCAAGTACAAGAAGACTGACTCTTCCTACTGTCTATGATTTGAACCATTCCTGTGACACTAGTTATAGATTCCGATACTTCACTTCAGGTATACTGTATCCCTCTGACCGTCTTATTGACGATGAAACACAGAAATTGCATCGGAATTTAATACATTGGCACAATGCCAAATCAAGTACAAGAAGACTGGCTCTTCTTACTGTCTATGTTTTGAACCATTCCTGTGACACAAGTTATAGATTCCGATGCTTCACTTCAGGTTTACTGTATCCCTCTGACCTTCTTATTGACGATGAAACACAGAAATTGCATCAGAATTAAATAGAAAAGGCACAATGCCGTCTTAAGTCCAAGAAAACTGACTCTTCTTACTGCCTATGTTTTGAAGTATTCCCGTGACACTAGTTATAGATTCCGATGCTTCACTTCAGGTTTACTGTATCCCTCTGACCTTCTTATTGACGATGAAACACAGAAATTGCATCGGATTTAAATACAAAAGCACAATGCCGACTTAAGTACAGGAGATCTGACTCTTCCTACTGTCTATGTTTTGAACCACCCCTGTGACACTAGTTATACATTCCGATGCTTCACTTCGGGTTCACTGTATCCCTCTGACCTTCTTATTGACGATGAATCACAGAAATTGCATCGGCATTAAATACAAAAGGCACAATTCTGACTTAAGTACAAGAAAACTGACTGTTTTTACTGTATATGTTTTGAACCATTCATGTGACACTAGTTATAAATTCCGATGCTTCACTTCAGGTTTACTGTATCCCTCTGACGTTCTTATTGACGATGAAACAAAGAAATTGCATCGGAATATAATAGAAAATGCACAATGCCGACATAAGTACAAGAAAAATGATTCTTCCTACTATCTATGCTTTGAACCATTCCTGTGACACTACATATAGAGTCCCATGCTTCACTTCAGGTTTACTGTATCCCTCTGACCTTCTTATTGACGATGAAACACAGAAATTGCATCGGAATTAAATACAAAAGGCACAATGCCGACTCAAGTACAAGAAGACTCTCTTTTCTTACTGTCTATGCTTTGAAACTTTCCTGTGAGACCGGTTTTGAATTCCGATGCTTCACTTCGGGATTACTGGATCCCTCTGACCTTCTTATTGACGATGCAACAGAGAAATTGCATCGGAATTCAATACAAAGGGCACAATGCCGACTTAAGAACAAGAAATCTGACTCTTCTTACTGTCTATGTTTTGAACCATTCCTGTGACACTAGTTATAGATTCCGATGCTTCACTTAAGGTATACAGTATCCGTCTGACCTTCTTAAAGACGATGAAACACAGATATTGCATCGGAATTAAATACAAAAGGAACAATGCCGACTTAAGTACAAGAAAACTGACTCTTCTTTCTGTCTATGTTTTGAACCATTCATGTGACACCAGTAATAGATTCCGATGCTTCACTTCAGGTTTACTGTATCCCACTGACCTTATTGACGATGAGACACAGAAATTGCGTCGGAATTAAATACAAAAGGCACAATGCCGACTCAAGTACAAGAAGACTGGCTCTTCTTACTTTCTATGTTTTGAACCATTCCTGTTACACTAGTTATAGATTCCGATGCTTCACTTCAGGTTTACTGTATCTCTCTGACCTTCTTATTACCGATGAAACACAGAAATTGCATCGGAATAAAAAAGAAAAGGCACAATGCCGACTTAAGTACAAGAAAAATGGTTCTTCTTACAATCTATGTTTTGAACCATTGCTGTGACACTAGTTATAGATTCCGATGCTTCACTTAAGGTTTACTGTGTCCCTCTGACCTTCTTATAGACGATGAAACACAGATATTGCATCGGAATTAAATACAAAAGGCACAATGACTACTTAAGTACAAGAAAACTGACTCTTCTTGCTGTCTATGTTTTGAACCATTCATGTGACACTACTTATAGATTCCGATGCTTTACTTCAGGTTTAGAGTATCGCTCTGACCTTCTTATTGACGATGAAACACAGAAATCGCATCGGAATGAAATACAAAAGGCACAATGCCGTCTTAAGTAGAATAAAACTGACTCTTCTTACTGTCTATGTTTTGAACCATTCCTGTGACACTAGTTATAGATTCCGATGCTTCCCTTCAGGTTTACTGTATCCCTCTGACCTTCTTATTGACGATGAAACACAGAAATTGCATCGGAATTTAATACAAAAGGCACAATGCCGAATCAAGTACAAGAAGACTGACTCTTCCTACTGTCTATGTTTTGAACCATTCCTGTGACACTAGTTATAGATTCCGAAACTTCACTTCATTTATACTGTATCCCTCTGACCGTCTTATTGACGATGAAACACAGAAATTGCATCGGAATTTAATACATTGGCACAATGCCAAATCAAGTACAAGAAGACTGGCTCTTCTTACTGTCTATGTTTTGAACCATTCCTGTGACACAAGTTATAGATTCCGATGCTTCACTTCAGGTTTACTGTATCCCTCAGACCTTCTTATTGACGATGAATCACAGAAATTGCATCGGCATTAATTACAAAAGGCACAATTCTGACTTAAGTACAAGAAAACTGACTGTTTTTACTGTATATGTTTTGAACCATTCATGTGACACTAGTTATAAATTCCGATGCTTCACTTCAGGTTTACTGTATCCCTCTGACGTTCTTATTGACGATGAAACAAAGAAATTGCATCGGAATAAAATAGAAAATGCACAATGCCGACTTAAGTACAAGAAAAATGATTCTTCTTACTATCTATGTTTTGAACCATTCCTGTGACACTACATATAGATTCCCATGCTTCACTTCAGGTTTACTGTATCCCTCTGACCTTCTTATTGACGATGAAACACAGATATTGCATCGGAATTAAATACAAAAGGCACAATGCCGACTTAAGTACAAGAAAACTGATTCTTCTTTCTTTCTATGTTGTGGACCATTCATATGACGCTAGTTATAGATTCCGATGCTTCATGTCAGGTTTACTGTATCCCTCTGACCTTCTTATTGACGATGAAACACAGAAATTGCATCGGAATTAAATACAAAAGGCACAATGCCGACTCAAGTACAAGAAGACTCTCTTTTCTTACTGTCTATGCTTTGAAACTTTCCTGTGAGACCGGTTTTAAATTCCGATGCTTCACTTCGGGATTACTGGATCCCTCTGACCTTCTTATTGACGATGAAACAGAGAAATTGCATCGGAATTAAATACAAAGGGCACAATGCCGACTTAAGAACAAGAAAACTGACTCTTCTTACTGTCTATGTTTTGAACCATTCCTGTGACACTAGTTATAGATTCCGATGCTTCACTTAAGGTTTACAGTATCCGTCTGACCTTCTTATAGACGATGAAACACAGATATTGCATCGGAATTAAATACAAAAGGAACAATGCCGACTTAAGTACAAGCAAACTGACTCTTCTTTCTGTCTATGTTTTGAACCATTCATGTGACACTAGTTATAGATTCCGATGCTTCACTTCAGGCATACTGTATCCCACTGACCTTATTGACGATGAAACACAGAAATTGCGTCGGAATTAAATACAAAAGGCACAATGCCGACTCAAGTACAAGAAGACTGGCTCTTCTTACTGTCTGTGTTTTGAACCATTCCTGTTACACTAGTTATAGATTCCGATGCTTCACTTCAGGTTAACTGTATCTCTCTGACCTTCTTATTACCGATGAAACACAGAAATTGCATCGGAATAAAAAAGAAAAGGCACAATGCCGACTTAAGTACAAGAAAAATGGTTCTTCTTACAATCTATGTTTTGAACCATTGCTGTGACACTAGTTATAGATTCCGATGCTTCACTTAAGGTTTACTGTGTCCCTCTGACCTTCTTATAGACGATGAAACACAGATATTGCATCGGAATTAAATACAAAAGGCACAATGACTACTTAAGTACAAGAAAACTGACTCTTCTTGCTGTCTATGTTTTGAACCATTCATGTGACACTACTTATAGATTCCGATGCTTTACTTCAGGTTTAGAGTATCGCTCTGACCTTCTTATTGACGATGAAACACAGAAATCGCATCGGAATGAAATACAAAAGGCACAATGCCGTCTTAAGTAGAATAAAACTGACTCTTCTTACTGTCTATGTTTTGAACCATTCCTGTGACACTAGTTATAGATTCCGATGCTTCCCTTCAGGTTTACTGTATCCCTCTGACCTTCTTATTGACGATGAAACACAGAAATTGCATCGGAATTTAATACAAAAGGCACAATGCCGAATCAAGTACAAGAAGACTGACTCTTCCTACTGTCTATGTTTTGAACCATTCCTGTGACACTAGTTATAGATTCCGAAACTTCACTTCAGGTATACTGTATCCCTCTGACCGTCTTATTGACGATGAAACACAGAAATTGCATCGGAATTTAATACATTGGCACAATGCCAAATCAAGTACAAGAAGACTGGCTCTTCTTACTGTCTATGTTTTGAACCATTCCTGTGACACAAGTTATAGATTCCGATGCTTCACTTCAGGTTTACTGTATCCCTCAGACCTTCTTATTGACGATGAATCACAGAAATTGCATCGGCATTAAATACAAAAGGCACAATTCTGACTTAAGTACAAGAAAACTGACTGTTTTTACTGTATATGTTTTGAACCATTCATGTGACACTAGTTATAAATTCCGATGCTTCACTTCAGGTTTACTGTATCCCTCTGACGTTCTTATTGACGATGAAACAAAGAAATTGCATCGGAATAAAATAGAAAATGCACAATGCCGACTTAAGTACAAGAAAAATGATTCTTCTTACTATCTATGTTTTGAACCATTCCTGTGACACTACATATAGATTCCCATGCTTCACTTCAGGTTTACTGTATCCCTCTGACCTTCTTATTGACGATGAAACACAGATATTGCATCGGAATTAAATACAAAAGGCACAATGCCGACTTAAGTACAAGAAAACTGATTCTTCTTTCTTTCTATGTTGTGGACCATTCATATGACGCTAGTTATAGATTCCGATGCTTCACGTCAGGTTTACTGTATCCCTCTGACCTTCTTATTGACGATGAAACACAGAAATTGCATCGGAATTAAATACAAAAGGCACAATGCCGACTCAAGTACAAGAAGACTCTCTTTTCTTACTGTCTATGCTTTGAAACTTTCCTGTGAGACCGGTTTTAAATTCCGATGCTTCACTTCGGGATTACTGGATCCCTCTGACCATCTTATTGACGATGAAACAGAGAAATTGCATCGGAATTAAATACAAAGGGCACAATGCCGACTTAAGAACAAGAAAACTGACTCTTCTTACTGTCTATGTTTTGAACCATTCCTGTGACACTAGTTATAGATTCCGATGCTTCACTTAAGGTTTACAGTATCCGTCTGACCTTCTTATAGACGATGAAACACAGATATTGCATCAGAATTAAATACAAAAGGAACAATGCCGACTTAAGTACAAGAAAACTGACTCTTCTTTCTGTCTATGTTTTGAACCATTCATGTGACACTAGTTATAGATTCCGATGCTTCATTTCAGGCTTACTGTATCTCTCTGACCTTCTTATTACCGATGAAACACAGAAATTGCATCGGAATAAAAAAGAAAAGGCACAATGCCGACTTAAGTACAAGAAAAATGGTTCTTCTTACTATCTATGTTTTGAACCATTGCTGTGACACTAGTTATAGATTCCGATGCTTCACTTAAGGTTTACTGTGTCCCTCTGACCTTCTTATAGACGATGAAACAAAGATATTGCATCGGAATTAAATACAAAAGGCACAATGCCGACTTAAGTACAAGAAAACTGACTCTTCTTGCTGTCTATGTTTTGAACCATTCATGTGACACTAGTTATAGATTCCGATGCTTTACTTCAGGTTTAGAGTATCGCTCTGACCTTCCTATTGACGATGAAACACAGAAATTGCATCGGAATGAAATACAAAAGGCACAATTCTGACTTAAGTACAAAAAAACTGACTGTTTTTACTGTCTATGTTTTGAACCATTCCTGTGACACTAGTTATAGATTCCGATGCTTCCCTTCAGGTTTACTGTATCCCTCTGACCTTCTTACTGACGATGAATCATAGAAACTGCGTCGGAATTAAATACAAAAGCACAATTCTGACTTAAGTACAAAAAAACTGACTGTTTTTACTGTCTATGATTTGAACCATTCATGTGACACTAGTTATAGATTCCGATGCTTCACTTCAGGCTTACTGTATCCCACTGACCTTATTGACGATGAAACACAGAAATTGCGTCGGAATTAAATACAAAAGGCACAATGCCGACTCAAGTACAAGAAGACTGGCTCTTCTTACTGTCTATGTTTTGAACCAGTCCTGTGACACTAGTTATAGATTCCGATGCTTCCCTTCAGGTTTACTGTATCCCTCTGACCTTCTTACTGACGATGAATCATAGAAACTGCGTCGGAATTAAATACAAAAGCACAATTCTGACTTAAGTACAAAAAAACTGACTGTTTTTACTGTCTATGATTTGAACCATTCATGTGACACTAGTTATAGATTCCGGTGCTTCACTTCAGGGTTCACTGTATCCCTCTGACCTTCTTATTGACGATGAAACACAGATATTGCATCGGAATTAATTACAAAAGGCACAATGCCGACTTAAGTACAAGAAAACAGACTCATCTTTCTGTCTATGTTTTGAACCATTCATGTGACTCTAGTTATAGATTCCGATGCTTCACTTCAGTTTTACTGTATCCCTCTGACCATCTTAATGACGATGAAACACAGATATTGCATCGGAATTAAATACAAAAGGCACAATGCCGACTTAAGTACAAGAAAACTGACTCTTCCTTCTGTCTATGTTTTACACCATTCATGTGACACTAGTTATAGATTCCGATGCTTCACTTCAGGTTTACTGTATCCCTTTGACCTTCTTATTGACGATGAAACACAGAAATGGCATCGGAATGAAATACAAAAGGCACAATGCCAACTTAAGTACAAGAAAACTGACTCTTCTTACTGTGATGCTTTGAACCATTCCTGTGACACTAGTTATAGGTTCCAATGCTTCACTTCCGGTTTACTGTATCCCTCTGACATTCTTATTGACGATGAAACACAGAAATTGCATCGGAATTAAATACAAAAGGCTCAGTGCCGACTTAAGTACAAGAAAACTTACTCTTCTTACTGTCTAAAATTTGAACTATTCCTGTGACACTACTTATAGATTCCGATGCTTCACTTCAGGTTTACTGTATCCCTCTGACCTTCTTATTGACAATGAAACACAGAAATTGCATCGGAATTAAATACAAAATGCACAATGCCGACTTAAGTACAAGAAAACTGACTCTTCTTACTGTCTATGTTTTGGACCATTCCTGTGACACTAGTTATAGATTCCGATGCTTCACTTCAGGTTTACTGTATGCCTCTGACCTTCTTATTGACGATGAAACACAGAACTTGCATCGGAATTAAATACAAAAGGCACAATGCTGACTTAAGTACAAGAAAACTGACTCTTCTTAGTGTCTATGATTTGAACCATTCCTGTGACACTAGTTATAGATTCCGATGCTTCCCTTCAGGTTTACCGTATCCCTCTGACCTTCTTACTGACGATGAATCACAGAAATTGCATCGGCATTAAATACAAAAGGCACAATTCTGACTTAAGTACAAGAAAACTGACTGTTTTTACTGTATATGTTTTGAACCATTCATGCGACACTAGTTATAAATTCCGATGCTTCACTTCAGGTTTACTGTATCCCTCTGACGTTCTTATTGACGATGAAACAAAGAAATTGCATCGGAATAAAATAGAAAATGCACAATGCCGACTTAAGTACAAGAAAAATGATTCTTCTTACTATCTATGTTTTGAACCATTCCTGTGACACTAGATATAGATTCCCATGCTGCACTTCAGGTTTACTGTATCCCTCTGACCTTCTTATTGACGATGAAACACAGATATTGCATCGGAATTGAATACAAAAGGCACAATGCCGACTTAAGTACAAGAAAACTGACTCTTCTTTCTTTCTATGTTGTGGACCATTCATATGACGCTAGTTATAGATTCCGATGCTTCACTTCAGGTTTACTGTATCCCTCTGACCTGCTTATTAACGATGAAACACAGAAATTGCATCGGAATTAAATACAAAAGGCACAATGCCGATTCAAGTACAAGAAGACTCTCTTTTCCTACTGTCTACGCTTTGAAACTTTCGTGTGAGACCGGTTTTAAATTCCGATGCTTCACATCGGGATTACCGGATCCCTCTGACCTTCTTATTGACGATGAAACAGAGAAATTGCATCGGAATTAAATACAAAGGGCACAATGCCAACTTAAGAACAAGAAAACTGCCTCTTCTTACTGTCTATGTTTTGAACCATTCGTGTGACACTAGTTATAGATTCCGATGCTTCACTTAAGCTTTACAGTATCCCTCTGACCTTCTTATAGACGATGAAACATAGATATTGCATCGGAATTAAATACAAAGGGAACAATGCCGACTTAAGTACAAGAAAACTGACTCTTCTTTCTGTCTATGTTTTGAACCATTCATGTGACACTAGTAATAGATTCCGATGCTTCACTTCAGGTTTACTGTATCCCACTGACCTTCTTATTGACGATGAAACACAGAAATTGCATCGGAATTAAATACAAAAGGCACAATGCCGACTCAAGTACCAGAAGACTGGCTCATCTTACTGTCTATGTTTTGAACCATTCCTGTAACACTAGTTATAGATTCCGATGCTTCACTTCAGGTTTACTGTATCTCTCTGACCTTCTTATTAACGATGAAACACAGAAATTGCATCGGAATAAAAAAGAAAAGGCACAATGACGACTTAAGTACAAGAAAAATGGTTCTTCTTACTATCTATGTTTGAACCATTCCTGTGACACTAGTTATAGATTCCGATGCTTCACTTCCGGTTTACTGTATCCCTCTGACCTTCTTATTGACGATGAAAGACAGAAATTGCATCGGAATTAAATACAAAAGGCACAATGCCGACTTAAGTACAAGAAAACTGACTCTCCTTTCTGTCTATGTTTTGAACCATTCATGTGACACTAGTTATAGATTCCGATGCTTCATTTCAAGTTTACTGTATCCCTTATGACGTTCTTATTGACGATGAAACACAGAAATTGCATCGGAATTAAATACAAAAGGCACAATGCTGACTCAAGTACAAGAAGACTGGCTCTTCTTACTGTCTATGTTTTGAAACTATCCTGTGATACCGGTTTTAGGTTCCGATGCTTCACTTCAGGATTACTGTATCCCTCTGACCTTCTTATTGACGATGAAACACAGAAATTGCATCGGAATGAAATACAAAAGGCACAATGCCGACTTAAGTACAAGAAAACTGACTCTTCTTACAGTCTATGTTTTGAACCATTCCTGTAACACTAGTTATAGGTTCCGAAGCTTCACTTTAGGTTTACTGTATCCCTCTGACCTTCTTATTGACTTTGATACTCATTAATTGTATCGGAATTAAATATAAAAGCACATTGCCGACTTAAGTACAAGAAAACTGACTTTTCTTACGGTCTATGCTTTGAACCATTCCTGTGACACTAGTTATAGGTTCCGATGCTTCACTTCCGATTTACTGTATCCCTCTGACCTTCTTATTGACGATGAAAGACAGAAATTGCATCGGAATTAAATACAAAAGGCACAATGCCCACTTAAGTACAAGAAAACTGACTCTTCTTACTGTCTATGTTTTGAACTATTCCTGTGACACTAGTTATAGATTCCGATGTTTCACTTCAAGTTTACTGTATCCCTCTGACCTTCTTAATGACGATGAATCACAGAAATTGCATCGGAATTAAATACAAAATGCACAATGCCGACTTAAGTACAAGAAAACCGACTCTTCTTACTGTCTATGTTTTGAACCATTCATGTGACACTAGTTATAGATTCCGATGCTTTACTTCAGGTTTAGAGTATCGCTCTGACCTTCTTATTGACGATGAAACACAGATATTGCATCGGAATTAATTACAAAAGGCACAATGCCGACTTAAGTACAAGAAAACAGACTCATCTTTCTGTCTATGTTTTGAACCATTCATGTGACACTAGTTATAGATTCCGATGCTTCACTTCAGGGTTCACTGTATCCCTCTGACCTTCTTATTGACGATGAAAGACAGATATTGCATCGGAATTAATTACAAAAGGCACAATGCCGTCTTAAGTACAAGAAAACAGACTCATCTTTCTGGCTATGTTTTGAACCATTCATGTGACACTAGTTATAGATTCCGATGCTTCACTTCAGTTTTACTGTATCCCTCTGACCTTCTTATTGACGATGAAACACAGAAATTGCATCGGAGTTAAATACAAAAGGCACAATGCCGACTCAAGTACAAGAAGACTGTCTCTTCTTACTGTCTATGATTTGAAACTTTCCTGTGAGACCGGTTTTAGATTCCGATGCTTCACTTCAGTATTACTGTATCCCTCTGACCATCTTATTGACGATGAAACACAGAAATTGCATCGAAATGAAATACAAAAGGCACAATGCCAACTCAAGTACAAGAAGACTGGCACTTCTTACTGTCTATGTTCTGGAACTTTCCTGTGATACCGGTTTTAGATTCCGATGCTTCACTTCAGGTTTACTGTTTCCCTTGGATCTTCTTATTGACGACGAAACAGAAATTGCATCGGAATTAAATCGAAAAGGCACAATGCCGACTTAAGTACAAGAAAAATGGTTCTTCTTACTCTCTATGCTTTGAACCATTCCTGTGACACTAGTTATAGATTCCGATGCTTCACTTCAGGTTTACTGTATCCCTCTGACCTTCTTATTGACGATGAAACACAGATATTGCATCGGAATTAAATACAAAAGGCACAATGCCGACATAAGTACAAGAAAACTGACTCTTCTTTCTGTCTATGTTTTAAACCATTCATGTGACCCTAGTAATGGATTCCGATGCTTCACTTCAGGTTTACTGTATCCCTTTGACCTTCTTATTGACGATGAAACACAGAAATTGCATCGGAATGAAATACAAAAGGCACAATGCCAACTTAAGTACAAGAAAACTGACTCTTCTTACTGTGATGCTTTCAACCATTCCTGTGACACTAGTTATAGGTTCCAATGCTTCACTTCCGGTTTACTGTATCCCTCTGACATTCTTATTGACGATGAAACACAGAAATTGCATCGGAATTAAATACAAAAGGCTCAGTGCCGACTTAAGCACAAGAAAACTGACTCTTCTTACTGTCTAAAATTTGAACTATTCCTGTGACACTACTTATAGATTCCGATGCTTCACTTCAGGTTTACTGTATCCCTCTGACCTTCTTATTGACAATGAAACACAGAAATTGCATCGGAATTAAATACAAAATGCACAATGCCGACTTAAGTACAAGAAAACTGACTCTTCTTACTGTCTATGTTTTGAACCATTCATGTGACAGTAGTTATGGATTCCGATGCTTCACTTCAGGTTTACTGTATCCCTCTGACCTGCTTATTGACGATGAAACACAGAATTTGCATCGGAATTAAATACAAAAGGCACAATGCCGACTCAAGTACAAGAAGACTGTCTTTTCCTACTGTCTATGCTTTGAAACTTTCGTGTGAGACCGGTTTTAAATTCCGATGCTTCACATCGGGATTACTGGATCCCTCTGACCTTCTTATTGACGATGAAACAGAGAAATTGCATCGGAATTAAATACAAAGGGCACAATGCCGACTTAAGAACAAGAAAACTGACTCTTCTTACTGTCTATGTTTTGAACCATTCCTGTGACACTAGTTATAGATTCCGATGCTTCACTTAAGGTTTACAGTATAACTCTGACCTTCTTATAGACGATGAAACACAGATATTGCATGGGAATTAAATACAAAGGGAACAATGCCGACTTAAGTACAAGAAAACTGACTCTTCTTTCTGTCTATGTTTTGAACCATTCATGTGACACTAGTTATAGATTCCGATGCTTCACTTCAGGTTTACTGTATCCCACTGACCTTCTTATTGACGATGAAACACAGAAATTGCATCGGAATTCAATACAAAAGGCACAATGCCGACTCAAGTACTAGAAGACTGGCTCTTCTTACTGTCTATGTTTTGAACCATTCCTGTTACACTAGTTATAGATTCCGATGCTTCACTTCAGGTTTACTGTATCTCTCTGACCTTCTTATTAACGATGAAACACAGAAATTGCATCGGAATAAAAAAGAAAATGCACAATGCCGACTTAAGTACAAGAAAACTGACTCTTCTTACTGTCTATGTTTTGAACCATTCCTGTAACACTAGTTATAGGTTCCGATGCTTCACTTCAGGTTTACTGTATCCCTCTGACCATCTTATTGACTTTGATACTCATTAACTGTATCGGAATTAAATATAAAAGGCACATGGCCGACTTAAGTACAAGAAAACTGACTTTTCTTACGGTCTATGCTTTGAACCATTCCTGTGACACTAGTTATAGTTTCCCATGCTTCACTTCCGGTTTACTGTATCCCTCTAACCTTCTTATTGACGATGAAAGACAGAAATTGCATCGGAATTAAATACAAATGGCACAATGCCCACTTAAGTACAAGAAAACTGACTCTTCTTACTGTCTATGTTTTGAACTATTCCTGTGACACTAGTTATAGATTCCGATGTTTCACTTCAGGTTTACTGTATCCCTCTGACCTTCTTAATGACGATGAATCACAGAAATTGCATCGGAATTAAATACAAAATGCACAATGCCGACTTAAGTACAAGAAAACTGACTCTTCTTACTGTCTATGTTTTGAACCATTCATGTGACACTAGTTATAGATTCCGATGCTTTACTTCAGGTTTAGAGTATCGCTCTGACCTTCTTATTGACGATGAAACACAGAAATTGCATCGGAATTAAATACAAGAGGCACAATGCCGACTTAAGTACAAGAAAACTGACTATTATTACTTTCTATGCTTTGAACCACTCCTGTGACACTAGTTATAGATTCCGATGCTTCACTTCAGGGTTCACTGTATCCCTCTGACCTTCTTATTGACGATAAAACACAGATATTGCATCGGAATTAATCACAAAAGTCACAATGCCGACTTAAGTACAAGAAAACAGACTCATCTTTCTGTCTATGTTTTGAACTATTCATGTGACACTAGTTATAGATTCCGATGCTTCACTTCAGTTTTACTGTTTCCCTCTGACCTTCTTATTGACGATGAAACACAGAAATTGCATCGGAATTAAATACAAAAGGCACAATGCCGACTCAAGTACAAGAAGACTGGCTCTTCTTACTGTCTATGATTTGAAACTTTCCTGTGAGACCGGTTTTAGATTCCTATGCTTCACTTCAGGATTACTGTGTCCCTGTGACCTTCTTATTGACGATGAAACACAGAAATTGCATCGGAGTTCAATACAAAAGGCACAATGCCGACTTAAGTACAAGAAAACTGACTCTTCTTACTGTCTATGATTTGCACGATTCCTGTGACACTAGTCATAGGTTCCGATGCATCATTCCGGTTTACTGTATCCCTCTCACCTTCTTATTGACGATGAAACACAGAAATTGCATCGGAATTAAATACAAAAAGCACAATGCCGACTTAAGTACAAGAAAACTGACTCTTCTTACTGTCTGTGTTTTGAACTATTCCTGTGACACTTGTTATAGATTCCGATACTTCACTTCAGATTTACTGTATCCCTCTGACTTTGCTATTGACGATGAAACACAGAAATTGCATCGGAATTAAATACAAAAGGCACATTGCCGACTCAAGTACAAGAAGACTGGCTCTTCTTACTGACTATGTTTGAAAAGTTCCTGTGAGACCAGTTTTCGATTCCGATGCTTCACTATATGTTTACTGTATCCCTTGAACCTTCTTACTGACGATGAAACACAGAAACTGCATCAGAATTAAATACTAAAGGCACGATGCTGACTTAAGTACAAGAAGACACTCTTCCTACTGACTATGATTTCAACATTTCCTGTGAGACCAGTTTTAGATTCCGATGCTTCACTTTATGTTTACTGTATCCCTCTGACCTTCTTATTGACGATGAAGCACAGAAATTGCATCGGAATTAAATACAAGTTTCACAATGCCGACATAAGTGCATAATAACTGACTATTCTTACGTTCTATGCTTTGAGACATTCCTGTGACACTAGTTATAGATTCCGATGTTTCCCTTCAGTTTTACTGTATCCCTCTGACCTTCTTATTGACGATGAAACACAGAAATTGCATCGGAATGAAATACAAAAGGCACAATGCCGACTTAAGTAGAAGAAAACTGACTCTTCTTACTGTCTATGTTTTGAACCATTCCTGTGACACTAGTTATAGTTTCCGATGCGTCACTTCACGTTTACTGTATCCCTCTGACTTTCGTATTGACGATGAAACACAGAAATTGCATCGGAATGAAATACAAAAGGCACAATGCCGTCTTATGTAGAAGAAAACTGACTCTTCTTACTGTCTATGTTTTGAACCATTCCTGTGACACTAGTTATAGATTCCGATGCTTCACTTCAGGTTTACTGTATCCCTCTGACCTTCTTATTGAAGATGAATCATAGAAATTGCGTCGGAATTAAATACAAAATGCACAATTCTGACTTAAGTACAAGAAAACTGACCGTTTTTACTGCCTATGATTTGAACCATTCATGTGACACTAGTTATAGATTCCGATGCTTCACTTCAGAGTTCACTGTATCCCTCTGACCTTCTTATTGACGATGAAACACAGATATTGCATCGGAATTAATTACAAAAGGCACAATGCCGACTTAAGTACAAGAAAACAGACTCTTCTTTCTGTCTATGTTTTGAACCATTCATGTGACACTAGTTATAGATTCCGATGCTTCACTTCAGATTTTCTGTATCCCTCTGACCTTCTTATTGACGATGAAACACAGAAATTGCATCGGAATTAAATACAAAAGGCACAATGCCGACTCAAGTACAAGAAGACTGGATCTTCTTACTGTCTATGATTTGAAACTTTCCTGTGAGACCGGTTTTAGATTCCGATGCTTCACTTCAGGTTTACTGTATCCCTCTGACCTTCTTATTGACAATGAAACACAGAAATTGCATTGGAATTAAATACAAAATGCACAATGAGGACTTCAGTACAAGAAAACTAACTCTTCTTACTGTCAATGCTTTGAACCATTCCTGTGACACTAGATATAGATTCCGATGCTTTACTACAGGTTTACTGTATCCCTCTGACCTTCTTATTGACAATGAAACACAGAAATTGCATCGGATTTAATACAAGTTTCACAATGCCGACTTAAGTACAAGAAAACTGATTATTCTTACTTTCTATGGTTTGAACCATTCCTGTGGCACTAGTTATAGATTCCGATGCTTCACTTCTGGTTCACTGTATCCCTCTGACCTTCTTATTGACGATGAAACACAGAAATTGCATCGGAATGAAAAACAAAAGGCACAAGGCCGACTTAAGTAGAAGAAAACTGACTCTTCTTACTGTCTATGTTTTGAACCATTCCTGTGACACTAGTTATAGATTCCAATGTTTCCCTTCAGTTTTACTGTATCCCTCTGATCTTCTTATTGACGATGAAACACAGAAATTGCATCGGAAATAAATACAAAAGGCACAATGACGACTTAAGTACAAGAAAACTGACTCTTCTTACTGTCTATGTTTTGAACCATTCCTGTGACACTAGTTATGGGTTCCGATGCTTCACTTCAGGTTTACTGTGTCCCTCTGACCTTCTTATTGCCGATGAAACACAGAAATTGTAACGGTATTATATACAAAGGGCACATTGCCGACTGAAGTACAAGAAAACTGACTCTTCTTACTGTCTATGTTTTGAACCATTCCTGTGACACTAGTTATAGGTTCCGATGCTTCACTTCCAGTTTACTGTATCCCTCTGACCTTCTTATTGACGATGAAACACTGAAATTGCATCGAAATTAAATAAAAAAGGCACAATGCCGACTTAAGTACAAGAAAACTGACTCTTCTTACAGTCTATGATTTGAACTATTCCTGTGACACTAGTTATAGATTCCGATGCTTCACTTCAGGTTTGCTGTATCCCTTTGACCTTCTTATTGACGATGAAAGACTGAAATTGCATCGGAATTAAATACAAAAGGCACAATGCCGACTTAAGTACAAGAAAACAGACTCTTCTTACTGCCTATGTTTTGAACCATTCATGTGACACTAGTTATAGATTCCGATGCTTTACTTCAGGTTTACTGTATCCCTCTGACCTTCTTATTGACGATGAAACACAGAAATTGCATCGGAATTACATACAAGTTTTACAATGCCCACTTAAGTACAAGAAAACTGACGATTCTTACTTTCTATGCTTTGAACCATTTCTGTGACACTAGTTAGAGATTCAGATGCTTCACTTCAGGTTGACTGTATCCCTCCGACCATGCTATTGACGATGAAACACAGAAATTGCATCGGAATTAAATACAAAAGGCACATTGCCGACTCAAGTACAAGAAGACTGGCTCTTCTTACTGACTATGTTTGAAAATTTCCTGTGAGACCAGTTTTCGATTCCGATGCTTCACTATATGTTTACTGTATCCCTTGAACCTTCTTACTGACGATGAAACACAGAAATTGCATCAGAATTAAATACAAAAGGCACGATGCTGACTTAAGTACAAGAAGACACTCTTCCTACTGACTATGATTTCAACATTTCCTGTGAGACCAGTTTTAGATTCCGATGCCTCACTTTATGTTTACTGTATCCCTCTGACCTTCTTATTGACGATGAAGCACAGAAATTGCATCGGAATTAAATACAAGTTTCACAATGCCGACTTAAGTACAAGAAAACTGACTATTCTTACTTTCTATGCTTTGAACCATTCCTGTTACACTAGTTATAGATTCCAATGCATCACTTCAGGTTCACTGTATCCCTCTGACCTTCTTATTGACGATGAAACACAGAAATTGCATCGGAATGAAAAACAAAAGGCACAATGCCGACTTAAGTAGAAGAGAACTGACTCTTCTTACTGTCAATGATTTGAACCATTCCTGTGACACTAGTTATAGATTCCGATGCTTCACTTTAGGTTTACTGTATCCCTCTAACCTTCTTATTGACGATGAAACACAGAAATTGCATCGGAATTAAATACAAAAGGCACAATGCCGACTTAAGTACAAGAAAACTGACTCTTCTTAATGTCTATGTTTTGAACCATTCCTGTGACACTAGTTATAGTTTCCGTTGCGTCACTTCAGGTTTACTGTATCCCTCTGACTTTCGTATTGTCGATGAATCATAGAAATTGCGTCGGAAATAAATACAAAATGCACAATTCTGACTTAAGGACAAGAAAACTGACTGTTTTTACTGTCCATGATTTGAACCATTCATGTGACACTAGTTATAGATTCCGATGCTTCACTTCAGGGTTCACTGTATCCGTCTGACCTTCTTATTGACGATGAAACACAGATATTGCATCGGAATTAATTACAAAAGGCACAATGCCGACTTAAGTACAAGATAACAGACTCTTCTTTCTGTCTATGTTTTGAACCATTCATGTGACACTAGTTATAGATTCCGATGCTTCACTTCAGTTTTACTGTATCCCTCTGACCTTCTTATTGACGATGAAACACGGAAATTACATCGGAATTAAATACAAAAGGCACAATGCCGACTCAAGTACAAGAAGACTGGATCTTCTTACTGTCTATGATTTGAAACTTTCCTGGGAGACCGGTTTTATATTCCGATGCTTCACTTCAGGTTTACTGTATCCCTCTGACCTTCTTATTGACAATGAAACACAGAAATTGCATTGGAATTAAATACAAAATGCACAATGAGGACTTCAGTACAAGAAAACTAACTCTTCTTACTGACAATGCTTTTTACCATTCCTGTGACACTAGATATAGATTCCGATGCTTCACTTCAGGTTTACTGTATCCCTCTGACCTTCTTATTGACGATGAAACACAGAAATTGCATCGGAATTAAATACAAGTTTCACAATGCCGACTTAAGTACAAGAAAACTGACTATTCTTACTTTCTATGGTTTGAACCATTCCTGTGACACTAGTTATAGATTCCGATGCTTCACTTCTGATTCACTGTATCCCTCTGACCTTCTTATTGACGATGAAAAACAGAAATTGAATCTGAATGAAAAACAAAAGGCACAATGCCGACTTAAGTAGAAGAAAACTGACTCTTCTTACTGTCTATGTTTTGAACCATTCCTGTGACACTAGTTATAGATTCCAATGTTTCCCTTCAGTTTTACTGTATCCCTCTGATCTTCTTATTGACGATGAAACACAGAAATTGCATCGGAATTAAATACAAAAGGCACAATGACGACTTAAGTACAAGAAAACTGACTCTTCTTACTGTCTATGTTTTGAACCATTCCTGTGACACTAGTTATGGGTTCCGATGCTTCACTTCAGGTTTACTGTGTCCCTCTGACCTTCTTATTGCCGATGAAACACAGAAATTGTAACGGTATTATATACAAAGGGCACATTGCCGACTTAAGTACAAGAAAACTGACTCTTCTTACTGTCTATGTTTAGAACCATTCCTGTGACACTAGTTATAGGTTCCGATGCATCACTTCCAGTTTACTGTATCCCTCTGACCTTCTTATTGACGATGAAACACTGAAATTGCATCGAAATTAAATAAAAAAAGCACAATGCCGACTTAAGTACAAGAAAACAGACTCTTCTTACTGCCTATGTTTTGAACCATTCATGTGACACTAGTTATAGATTCCTATGCTTTACTTCAGGTTTACTATATCCCTCTGACCTTCTTATTGACGATGAAACACAGAAATTGCATCGGAATTAAATACAAGTTTTACAATGCCGACTTAAGTGCAAGAAAACTGGCGATTCTTACTTTCTATGCTTTGAACCATTTCTGTGACACTAGTTATAGATTCCGATGCCTCACTTCAGGTTGACTGTATCCCTCCGACCTTGGTATTGACGATGAAACACAGAAATTGCATCGGAATAAAATACAAAAGGCACATTGCCGACTCAAGTACAAGAAGACTGGCTCTTCTTACTGACTATGTTTGAAAATTTCCTGTGAGACCAGTTTTCGATTCCGATGCTTCACTATATGTTTACTGTATCCCTTGAACCTTCTTACTGACGATGAAACACAGAAATTGCATCAGAATTAAATACAACAGGCACGATGCTGACTTAAGTACAAGAGGACACTCTTCCTACTGACTATGATTTCAACACTTCCTGTGAGACCAGTTTTAGATTCCGATGCCTCACTTTAAGTTTACTGTATCCCTCTGACCTTCTTATTGACGATGAAGCACAGAAATTGCATCGGAATTAAATACAAGTTTCACAATGCCGACTTAAGTACAAGAAAACTGACTATTCTTACTTTCTATGCTTTGAACCATTCCTGTTACACTAGTTATAGATTCCAATGCTTCACTTCAGGTTCACTGTATCCCTCTGACCTCCTTATTGACGATGAAACACAGAAATTGCATCGGAATGAAAAACAAAAGGCACAATGCCGACTTAAGTAGAAGAAAACTGACTCTTCTTACTGTCTATGATTTGAACCATTCCTGTGACACTAGTTATAGATTCCGATGCTTCACTTTAGGTTTACTGTATCCCTCTGACCTTCTTATTGACGATGAAACACAGAAATTGCATCGGAATTAAATACAAAAGGCACAATGCCGACTTAAGTACAAGAAAACTGACTCTTCTTACTGTCTTTGTTTTGAACCATTCCTGTGACACTAGTTATAGGTTCCGATGCTTCACTTCAGGTTTACTGTATCCCTCTGACTTTCGTATTGCCGATGAAACACAGAAATTGTATCGGAATTAAATACAAAAGCCGCATTGCCGACTTAAGTACAAGAAAACTGACTCTTCTTACTGTCTATGTTTTGAACCATTCCTGTGACACTAGTTATAGGTTCCGATGCTTCACTTCTGGTTTACTGTATCCCTCTGACCTTCTTATTGACGATGAAACACAGAAATTACATCGGAATTAAATACAAAAGGCACAATGCTGACATAAGTACAAGAAAACTGACCCTTCTTACTGTCTATGTTTTGAACCATTCATGTGACACTAGTTATAGATTCCGATGCTTTACTTCAGGTTTACTGTATCCCTCTGAACTCCTTATTGACGAAGAAACACAGAAATTGCATCGGAATTAAATACAAGTTTCACAATGCCGACTTAAGTACAAGAAAACTGACTCTTCTTACTGTCTATGTTTTGAACCATTCCTGTGACACTAGTTATAGATTCAGATGCTTCACTTTAGGTTTACTGTATCCCTCTGACCTTCTTATTGACGATGAAACACAGATATTGCATCGGCATTAAATACAAAAGGCACAATTCTGACTTAAGTACAAGAAAACTGACTCTTTTTACTGTCTATGTTTTGAACCATTCATGTGACACTAGTTATAGATTCCGATGCTTCACTTCAGGTTCACTGTACCCCTCTGAATTTCTTATTGACGATGAGACACAGAAATTGCATCGGAATTAAATACAAAAGGCACAATGCCGACTTAAGTACAAGAAAACTGACTATTCTTACTTTCTATGCTTTGAACCATTCCTGTGACACTAGTTATAAATTCCGATGCTTCACTTCAGGTTTACTGTATCCCTCTGACCTTGTTATTGACGATGAAACACAGAAATTGCATCAGAATTAAATACAAAGGGCACAATGACGACTTAAGTACAAGAAAACTGACTCTTCTTACTGTCTATGTTTTGACCATTCCTGTGACACTAGTTACAGATTCCGATGCTTCACTTCAGGTTTGCTGTATGCCTCTGACCTTCTTATTGACGATGAAACACAGAAATTGCATCGGAATTAAATACAAAAAGCACATTGCCGACTCAAATACAAGAAGACTGGCTCTTCTTACTGACTATGTTTGAACATTTCCTGTGAGACCAGTTTTAGACTCCGGTGCTTCACTATATCTTTACTGTATCCCATGGACCTTCTTATTGACGATGAAACTCAGAAATTGCATCAGAATAAGAAGAAAAGGCACAATGCGGACTTAAGTACAAGAAAACTGACTCTTCTTACTGTCTATGTTTTGAACCATTCCTGTGACACTATTTGTAGATTCCGAAGCTTAACTTCAGGTTTACTGTACCCCTCTGACCTTCTTATTGACGATGAAACACAGAAATTGCATCGGAATTAAATAGAAAAAAGCACAATGCCGACATAAGTACAAGAAAACTGACTCTTCTTACTGTCTATGCTATCAACCATTCCTCTGACACTAGTTATAGATTCCGATGCTTCACTTTAGGTTTACTGTATCCCTCTGACCATCTTATTGACGATGAAACACAGAAATTGCATAATAATTAAATACAAAAGGCACATTGCCGACTCAAGTACAAGAAGACTGGCTCTTCTTACTGACTATGTTTGAACATTTCCTGTGAGACCAGTTTTAGATTCCGATGCTTCACTATATGTTTACTGTATCCCTTGGTCCTTCTTATTGACGATGAAACTCAGAAATTGCATCGGAATTAAATAGAAAATGCACAATGCGGACTTAAGTACAAGAAAACTGACTCTTCTTACTGTCTATGTTTTGAACCATTCCTGTGACACTAGTTATTGATTCCGATGCTTCACTTCGGGAATACTGTATCTCTCTGACCTTCTTATTGACGATGAAACTCAGAAATTGCATCGGAATTACATACAAAAGGCACAATGCCGACTCAAGTACAAGAAGACTGGCACTTCTTATAGTCTATGTTCTGAAACTTTCCTGTGAGACCGGTTTTGGATTCCGATGCTTCACTTCAGGATTACTGTATCCCTTGGAACTTCTTATTGATGCCGAAACACAGAAATTGCATCGAAATTAAATCGAAAAGGCACAATGCCGACTTAAGTACAAGAAAACTGACTCTTCTTACTGTCTATAATTTAAACCATTCCTGTGACACTAGTTACACATTCCGATGCCTCACTTCCGGTTTACTGTGTCCCTCTGACCTTCTTATTGACGATGAATTACAGAAATTGCAGCGGAATCAAATACAAAAAGCAAAATGCCGAATTAAGTACAAGAAAACTGACTCTTCTTACTGTCTTTGTTGAACCGACCCTGTGACACTAGTTATAGACTTCGATGCATCATTTCAGGTTTACTGTATCCCACTCACCTTCTTATTGACGATGAAACACAGAAATTGCATCGGAATTAAATACAAAAGGCACAATGCCGACTTAAGTACAAGCAATCTGACTCTCCTTACAGTCTATGTTTAGAACCATTCCTGTGACACTAGTTATCGATTCCGATGCTTCACTTCAGGTTTACCGTATCGCTCTGACCTTCTTATTGACGTTGAAACACAGATATTGCATCGGAATTAAATACAAAAGGCACAATACCGAATTAAGTGCAAGAAAACTGACTCTTCTTACTGTCTATGTTTTGGACCATTCCTGTGACACTAGTTATAGATTCCGATGCTTCACTTCATGTTTACTGTATGCCTCTGACCTTCTTATTGACGATGAAACACAGAATTTGCATCGGAATTAAATACAAAAGGCACAATGCTGACTTAAGTACAAGAAAACTGACTCTTCTTAGTGTCTATGATTTGAACCATTCCTGTGACACTAGGTATAGATTCCTATGCTTCACTTCAGGTTTACTGTATCCCTCTGACCTTCTTATTGACGATGAATCACAGAAATTGCATCGGCATTAAATACAAAAGGCACAATTCTGACTTAAGTACAAGAAAACTGACTGTTTTTACTGTCTATGTATTGAACCATTCATGTGACACTAGTTATAGATTCCGATGCTTCACTTCAGGGTTCACTGTATCCCTTTGACCTTCTTATTGACGATGAAACACAGATATTGAATCGGAATTAAATACAAAAGGTACAATGCCGACTTAAGTACAAGAAAATAGACACTTCTTTCTGTCTATGTCTTGAACCATTCATGTGACACTAGTTATAGATTCCGATGCTTCACTTCAGTTTTACTGTATCCCTCTGACCTTCTTATTGACGATGAAACACAGAAATTGCATCGGAATTAAATACAAAAGGCACAATGCCGAATCAAGTACAAGAAGACTGGCTCTTCTTA
Organism: Schistocerca serialis cubense; assembly: GCF_023864345.2. Taxonomy (NCBI): domain Eukaryota; kingdom Metazoa; phylum Arthropoda; class Insecta; order Orthoptera; family Acrididae; genus Schistocerca; species Schistocerca serialis. The sequence goes on from NC_064647.1 coordinate 30,573,735, forward strand.
CTGTCTATGATTTGAAACTCTCCTGTGAGACCGGTTTTAGATTCCGATGCTTCACTTCAGGATTACTGTATCCCTCTGACCTTCTTATTGACGATGAAACACAGAAATTGCATCGGAATTAAATACAAAGGGCACAATGCCGACTTAAGTACAAGAAAACTGACTCTTCTTACTGTCTTTGTTTTGAACCATTCCTGTGACACTAGTTATAGGTTCCGATGCTTCACTTCAGGTTTACTGTATCCCTCTGACTTTCGTATTGCCGATGAAACACAGAAATTGTATCGGAATTAAATACAAAAGCCGCATTGCCGACTTAAGTACAAGAAAACTGACTCTTCTTACTGTCTATGTTTTGAACCATTCCTGTGACACTAGTTATAGGTTCCGATGCTTCACTTCTGGTTTACTGTATCCCTCTGACCTTCTTATTGACGATGAAACACAGAAATTACATCGGAATTAAATACAAAAGGCACAATGCTGACATAAGTACAAGAAAACTGACCCTTCTTACTGTCTATGTTTTGAACCATTCATGTGACACTAGTTATAGATTCCGATGCTTTACTTCAGGTTTACTGTATCCCTCTGAACTCCTTATTGACGATGAAACACAGAAATTGCATCGGAATTAAATACAAGTTTCACAATGCCGACTTAAGTACAAGAAAACTGACTCTTCTTACTGTCTATCTTTTGAACCATTCCTGTGACACTAGTTATAGATTCAGATGCTTCACTTTGGGTTTACTGTATCCCTCTGACCTTCTTATTGACGATGAAACACAGATATTGCATCGGCATTAAATACAAAAGGCACAATTCTGACTTAAGTACAAGAAAACTGACTCTTTTTACTGTCTATGTTTTGAACCATTCATGTCACACTAGTTATAGATTCCGATGCTTCACTTCAGGTTCACTGTACCCCTCTGAATTTCTTATTGACGATGAGACACAGAAATTGCATCGGAATTAAATACAAAAGGCACAATGCCGACTTAAGTACAAGAAAACTGACTATTCTTACTTTCTATGCTTTGAACCATTCCTGTGACACTAGTTATAAATTCCGATGCTTCACTTCAGGTTTACTGTATCCCTCTGACCTTGTTATTGACGATGAAACACAGAAATTGCATCAGAATTAAATACAAAGGGCACAATGACGACTTAAGTACAAGAAAACTGACTCTTCTTACTGTCTATGTTTTGACCATTCCTGTGACACTAGTTACAGATTCCGATGCTTCACTTCAGGTTTGCTGTATGCCTCTGACCTTCTTATTGACGATGAAACACAGAAATTGCATCGGAATTAAATACAAAAAGCACATTGCCGACTCAAATACAAGAAGACTGGCTCTTCTTACTGACTATGTTTGAACATTTCCTGTGAGACCAGTTTTAGACTCCGGTGCTTCACTATATCTTTACTGTATCCCATGGACCTTCTTATTGACGATGAAACTCAGAAATTGCATCAGAATAAGAAGAAAAGGCACAATGCGGACTTAAGTACAAGAAAACTGACTCTTCTTACTGTCTATGTTTTGAACCATTCCTGTGACACTATTTGTAGATTCCGAAGCTTAACTTCAGGTTTACTGTACCCCTCTGACCTTCTTATTGACGATGAAACACAGAAATTGCATCGGAATTAAATAGAAAAAAGCACAATGCCGACATAAGTACAAGAAAACTGACTCTTCTTACTGTCTATGCTATCAACCATTCCTATGACACTAGTTATAGATTCCGATGCTTCACTTTAGGTTTACTGTATCCCTCTGACCATCTTATTGACGATGAAACACAGAAATTGCATAATAATTAAATACAAAAGGCACATTGCCGACTCAAGTACAAGAAGACTGGCTCTTCTTACTGACTATGTTTGAACATTTCCTGTGAGACCAGTTTTAGATTCCGATGCTTCACTATATGTTTACTGTATCCCTTGGTCCTTCTTATTGACGATGAAACTCAGAAATTGCATCGGAATTAAATAGAAAATGCACAATGCGGACTTAAGTACAAGAAAACTGACTCTTCTTACTGTCTATGTTTTGAACCATTCCTGTGACACTAGTTATTGATTCCGATGCTTCACTTCGGGTATACTGTATCTCTCTGACCTTCTTATTGACGATGAAACTCAGAAATTGCATCGGAATTACATACAAAAGGCACAATGCCGACTCAAGTACAAGAAGACTGGCACTTCTTATAGTCTATGTTCTGAAACTTTCCTGTGAGACCCGTTTTGGATTCCGATGCTTCACTTCAGGATTACTGTATCCCTTGGAACTTCTTATTGATGCCGAAACACAGAAATTGCATCGAAATTAAATCGAAAAGCGCAATGCCGACTTATGTACAAGAAAACTGACTCTTCTTACTGTCTATAATTTGAACCATTCCTGTGACACTAGTTATTGATTCCGATGCTTCACTTCAGGTTTACCGTATCGCTCTGACCTTCTTATTGACGTTGAAACACAGATATTGCATCGGAATTAAATACAAAAGGCACAATACCGAATTAAGTGCAAGAAAACTGACTCTTCTTACTGTCTATGTTTTGGACCATTCCTGTGACACTAGTTATAGATTCCGATGCTTCACTTCATGTTTACTGTATGCCTCTGACCTTCTTATTGACGATGAAACACAGAATTTGCATCGGAATTAAATACAAAAGGCACAATGCTGACTTAAGTACAAGAAAACTGACTCTTCTTAGTGTCTATGATTTGAACCATTCCTGTGACACTAGGTATAGATTCCTATGCTTCACTTCAGGTTTACTGTATCCCTCTGACCTTCTTATTGACGATGAATCACAGAAATTGCATCGGCATTAAATACAAAAGGCACAATTCTGACTTAAGTACAAGAAAACTGACTGTTTTTACTGTCTATGTATTGAACCATTCATGTGACACTAGTTATAGATTCTGATGCTTCACTTCAGGGTTCACTGTATCCCTTTGACCTTCTTATTGACGATGAAACACAGATATTGAATCGGAATTAAATACAAAAGGTACAATGCCGACTTAAGTACAAGAAAATAGACACTTCTTTCTGTCTATGTCTTGAACCATTCATGTGACACTAGTTATAGATTCCGATGCTTCACTTCAGTTTTACTGTATCCCTCTGACCTTCTTATTGACGATGAAACACAGAAATTGCATCGGAATTAAATACAAAAGGCACAATGCCGAATCAAGTACAAGAAGACTGGCTCTTCTTACTGTCTATGATTTGAAACTCTCCTGTGAGACCGGTTTTAGATTCCGATGCTTCACTTCAGGATTACTGTATCCCTCTGACCTTCTTATTGACGATGAAACACAGAAATTGCATCGGAATTAAATACAAAGGGCACAATGCCGACTTAAGTACAAGAAAACTGACTCTTCTTACTGTCTATGATTTGAACCATTCCTGTGACACTCGTTATAGGTTCCGATGCTTCACTTCAGGTTCACTGTATCACTCTGACCTTCTTATTGCCGATGAAACACAGAAATTGTATCGGAATTAAATACAAAAGGCACATTGCCGACTTAAGTACAAGAAAATTGACTCTTCTTACGGTCTATGTTTTGTACGATTCCTGTGACACTAGTTATAGGTTCCGATACTTCACTTCCGATTTACTGTATCCCTCTCACCTTCTTATTGACGATGAAACACAGAAATAGCATCGGAATTAAATACAAAAGGCACAATGCCGACTTAAGTACAAGAAAACTGACTCTTCTTACTGTCTATGTTTTGAACTATTCCTGTGACACTAGTTATAGATTTCGATGCTTCACTTCAGGTTTACTGTATCCCTCTGACATTCTTATTGACAATGATACACAGAAATTGCATCGGAATTAAATACAAAATGCACAATGCCGACTTCAGTACAAGAAAACTAACTCTTCTTACTGTCTATGGTTTGAACCATTCCTGTGACACTAGATATAGATTCCGATGCTTTACTTCAGGTTTACTGTATCCCTCTGACCTTCTTATTGACGATGAAACACAGAAATTGCATCGGAATTAAATACAAGTTTCACAATGCCGACTTTAGTTCAAGAAAACTGACTATTCTTACTTTCTATGGTTTGAACCATTCCTGTGACACTAGTTATAGATTCCGATGCTTCACTTCTGGTTCACTGTATCCCTCTGACCTTCTTATTGACGATGAAACACAGAAATTGCATCGGAATGAAATACAAAAGGCACAATGCCGACTTAAGTAGAAGAAAACTGACTCTTCTTACTGTCTATCTTTTGAACCATTACTGTGACACTAGTTATAGATTCCGATGTTTCCCTTCAGTTTTACTGTATCCCTCTGACCTTCTTATTGACGATGAAACACAGAAATTGCATCGGAATTAATCACAAAACGCACAATGACGACTTAAGTACAAGAAAACTGACTCTTCTTACTGCCTATGTTTTGAACCATTCCTGAGACACTAGTTATGGTTTCCGATGCTTCACTTCAGGTTTACTGTGTCCCTCTGAAATTCTTATTGCCGATGAAACACAGAAATTGTATCGGAATTAATTACAAAAGGCACATTTCCGACTTAAGTACAAGAAAACTGACTCTTCTTACTGTCTATGTTTTGAACCATTCCTGTGACACTAGTTATAGGTTCCGATGCTTCACTTCCAGTTCACTGTATCCCTCTGACCTTCCTATTGACGATGAAACACAGAAATTGCATCGAAATTAAATACAAAAGGCACAATGCCGACTTAAGTACAAGAAAACAGAATCTTCTAACTGCCTATGCTTTGAACCATTTCTGTCACACTAGTTATAGATTCCGATGCTTCACTTCAGGTTTACTGTATCCCTCTGACCTTCCTATTGACGATGAAACACAGAAATTGCATCGGAATTAAATACAAAAGGCACATTGCCGACTCAAGTACAAGAAGACTGGCTCTTCTTACTGACTATGTTTGAAAATTTCCTGTGAGACCAGTTTTAGATTCCGATGCTTCACTATATGTTTACTGTATCCCTTGGACCTTCTTACTGACGATGAAACACAGAAATTGCATCAGAATTAAATACAAAAGGCACGATGCTGACTTAAGTACAAGAAGACACTCTTCCTACTGACTATGATTTCAACATTTCCTGTGAGACCAGTTTTAGATTCCGATGCCTCACTTTATGTTTACTGTATCCCTCGGACCTTCTTATTGACGATGAAGAACAGAAATTGCAAAGGAATTAAATACAAGTTTCACAATGCCGACTTAAGTACAAGAAAACTGACTATTCTGACTTTCTATGCTTTGAACCATTCCTGTGACACTAGTTATAGATTCCGATGCTTCACTTCAGGTTTACTGTATCCCTCTGACCTTCTTATTGATGATGAAACATAGAAATTGCGTCGGAACTAATACAAAAGGCACAATGCCGACTTAAGAACAAGAAAACTGACTCTTCCTACTGTCTATGTTTAGAATCATTCCTGTGACACTAGTTGTAGATTCCGATGCTTCACTTCAGGTTTACTGTATCCCTCTGACCTTCTTATTGACGATGAAACACAGAAATTGCATCGGAATTAAATAGAAAATGCACAATGACGACTTACGTAAAAGAAAACTGACTCTTCTTTCTGTCTATGTTTTAACCATTCCTGTGACACTAGTTATAGTTTCCGATGCTTCACTTCAGGTTTACTGTATCCCTCTGACCTTCTTATTGCCGATGAAACACAGAAATTGTATCGGAATTAAATACAAAAGGCACATTGCCGACTTAAGTACAAGAAAACTGACTCTTCTTACTGTCTATGTTTTGAACCATTCCTGTGACACTAGTTATAGGTTCCGATGCTTCACTTGCGGTTTACTGTATCCCTCTGACCTTATTATTGACGATGAAACACAGAAATTACATCGGAATTAAATACAAAAGGCACAATGCCGACTTAAGTACAAGAAAACTGACTCTTCTTACTGTCTATGTTTTGGACTATTCCTGTGACACTAGTTATAGATTCCGATGCTTCACTTCAGGTTTACTGTATCCCTTTGAGCTTCTTATTGACGATGAAACAGAGAAATTGCGTCGTAATTAAATACAAATGGCACAATGCCGACTTAAGTACAAGAAAACTGACACTTCTTACTGTCTATGTTTTGAACCATGCATGTGACACTAGTTATAGATTCCGATGCTTTACTTCAGGTTTATTGTATCCCTTTGACCTTCTTATTGACGATGAAACACAAAAATTGCATCGGAATTAAATACAAGTTTCACAATGCCGACTTAAGTACAAGAAAACTGACCATTCTTACTTTCTATGCTTTGAACCATTTCTGTCACACTAGTTATAGATTCCGATGCTTCACTTCAGGTTTACTGTATCCCTCTGACCTTGCTATTGACGATCAAACACAGAAATTGCATCGGAATTAAATAAAAAAGGCACATTGCCGACTCAAGTACAAGAGGACTGGCTCTTCTTATTGACTATGTTTGAAAATTTCCTGTGAGACCAGTTTTCGATTCCGATGCTTCACTATATGTTTACTGTATCCCTTGGACCTTCTTACTGACGATGAAACACAGAAACTGCATCAGAATTAAATACAAAAGGCACGATGCTGACTTAAGTACAAGAAGACACTCTTCCTACTGACTATGATTTCAACATTTCCTGTGAGACCAGTTTCAGATTCCGATGCCTCACTTTATGTTTACTGTATCCCTCTGACCTTCTTATTGACGATGAAGAACAGAAATTGCATCGGAATTAAATACAAGTTTCACAATGCCGACGTAAGTAAAAGAAAACTGACTATTCTTACTTGCTATGCTTTGAACCATTCCTGTGACACTAGTTATAGATTCCGATGCTTCACTTCAGGTTTACTGTATCCCTCTGACCTTCTTATTGCCGATGAAACACAGAAATTGTATCGGAATTAAATACAAAAGGCACATTGCCGACTTAAGTACAAGAAAACTGACTCTTCTTACTGTCTATGATTTGAACCATTCCTGTGACACTAGTTATAGGTTCCGATGCTTCACTTCCGGTTTACTGTATCCCTCTGATCTTATTATTGACGATGAAACACAGAAATTACATCGGAATTAAATACAAAGGGCACAATGCCGACTTAAGTACAAGAAAACTGACTCTTCTTACTGTCTATGTTTTGAACTATTCCTGTGACACTAGTTATAGATTCCGAAGCTTCACTTCAGGTTTACTGTATCCCTTTGAGCTTCTTATTGACGATGAAACAGAGAAATTGCATCGGAATTAAATACAAATGGCACAATGCCGACTTAAGTACAAGAAAACTGACACTTCTTACTGTCTATGTTTTGAACCATGCATGTGACACTAGTTATAGATTCCGATGCTTTACTTCAGGTTTACTGTATCCCTTTGACCTTCTTATTGACGATGAAACACAAAAATTGCATCGGAATTAAATACAAGTTTCACAATGCCAACTTAAGTACAAGAAAACTGACTATTCTTACTTTCTATGTTTTGAACCATTCCTGTGGCACTAGTTATGGATTCCGATGCTTCACTTCAGGTTCACTGTATCCCTCTGACCTTCTTTATGACGATGAAACACAGAAATTGCATCGGAATGAAATACAAAAGGCACAATGCCGACTTAAGTAGAAGAAAACTGACTCTTCTTACTGTCTATGTTTTGAACCATTCCTGTCACACTAGTTATAGATTCCGATGTCTCACTTCAGGTTTACTGTATCCCTCTGACCTTCTTATTGACGATGAAACATAGAAATTGCGTCGAAATTAAATACAAAAGGCACAATGCCGACTTAAGTGCAAAAAAAATGACTCTTCTTACTGTCTATGTTTAGATTCATTCCTGTGACACTAGTTGTAGATTCCGATGCTTCACTTCAGGTTTACTGTATCCCTCTGACCTTCTTATTGACGATGAAACACAGAAATTGCATCGGAATTAAATAGAAAAGGCTCAATCCCGACTTAAGTACAAGAAAACTGACTCTTCTTACTGTCTATGTTTTGAACCATTCCTGTGACACTAGTTATAGTTTCCGATGCTTCACTTTAGGTTCACTGTATCCCTCTGACCTTCTTATTGACGATGAATCACAGAAATTGCATCGGAATAAATACAAAAGGCACAATGACGACTTAAGTACAAGAAAACTGACTCTTCTCACTGTCTATGTCTTGAACCATTCCTGTGACACTAGTTATAGGTTCCGACGCTTCAGTTCAGGTTTACTGTGTCCCTCGGACCATCTTATTGCCGATGAAACACAGAAATTGTATCGGAATTATATACAAAAGGCACATTGCCGACTTAAGTACAAGAGAACTGACTCTTCTTACAGTCTATGTTTTGAACTGTTCCTGTGACACTAGTTATAGATTCCGATGCTTCACTTCAGGTTTACTGTATCCCTTTGACCTTCTTATTGACGATGAAACACAGAAATTGCATCGGAATTAAATACAAAAGGCACAATGCCGACTTAAGCACGAGAAAACTGCCTCTTCTTACTGTCTATGTTTGAACCATTCATGTGACACTAATTATAGATTCCGATGCTTTACTTCAGGTTTACTGTATCCCTCTGACCTTCTTATTGACGATGAAACACAGAAATTGCATCGGAATTAAATACAAGTTTCACAATGCCGACTTAAGTACAAGAAAACTGACTATTCTTACACTCTATTCTTTGAACCATTCCTGTGACACCAGTTATAGATTCCGATGCTTCACTTCAAATTCACTGTATCCCTCTGACCTTCTTATTGACGATGAAACACAGAAATTGCATCGGAATTAAATACAAGCTTCACAATGCCGACTTAAGTACAAGAAAACTGACTAGTCTTACTTTCTATGCTCTGAACCATTCCTGTGACGCTAGTTATAGATTCCGATACTTCACTTCAGGTTCACTATATCCCTGTGACCTTCTTATTGACGAAGAAACATAGAAATTGCGTCGGAATGAAATACAAAAGGCACAATGCCGACTTAAGTACAAGAAAACAGACTCTTCTTACTGTCTATGTTTAGAATCAATCCTGTGACACTAGTTATAGGTTCCGATGCTTCACTTCCGGTTTACTGTATCCCCCTGACCTTCTTATTGACGATGAAACACAGAAATTGCATCGGAATTGAATACAAAAGGCACAATGCCGACTTAAGTACAAGAAAACTGACTCTTCTTACTGTCTATGCTTTGAACTATTCCTGTGACACTAGTTATAGTTTCCGATGCTTCACTTCAGGTTTACTGGATCCCTTTGACCTTCTTATTGACGATGAAACACAGAAATTGCATCGGAATTAAATACAAAAGGCCCAATGCCGACTTATGTAAAAGAAAACTGACTCTTCTTACTGTCTATGGTTTGAACCATTCCTGTGACACTAGTTATAGGTTCCGATGCTTCACTTCCAGTTTACTGTATCCCTCTGACCTTCTTATTGACGATGAAACACAGAAATTGCATCGAAAATAAATAAAAAAGGCACAATGCCGACTTCAGTAGAAGAAAACTGACTCTTCTTACTGTCTATGTTTTGAACTATTCCTGTGACACTAGTTATAGATTCCGATGCTTCACTTCAGGTTTACTGTATCCCTTTGAGCTTCTTATTGACGATGAAACAGAGAAATTGCGTCGTAATTAAATACAAATGGCACAATGCCGACTTAAGTACAAGAAAACTGACCCTTCTTATTGTCTATGTTTTGAACCATGCATGTGACACTAGTTATAGATTCCGATGCTTTACTTCAGGTTTACTGTATCCCTTTGACCTTCTTATTGACGATGAAACACAAAAATTGCATCGGAATTAAATACAAGTTTCACAATGCCAACTTAAGTACAAGAAAACTGACTATTCTTACTTTCTATGTTTTGAACCATTCCTGTGACACTAGTTATAGATTCCGATGCTTCACTTCAGGTTCACTGTATCCCTCTGACCTTCTTATTGACGATGAAACACAGAAATTGCATCGGAATGAAATACAAAAGGCACAATGCCGACTTAAGTAGAAGAAAACTGACTCTTCTTACTGTCTATGTTTTGAACCATTCCTGTCACACTAGTTATAGATTGCGATGTCTCACTTCAGGTTTACTGTATCCCTCTGACCTTCTTATTGACGATGAAACTTAGAAATTGCGTCGGAATTAAATACAAAAGGCACAATGCCGACTTCAGTGCAAGAAAACTGACTCTTCTTACTGTCTATGTTTAGAATCATTCCTGTGACACTAGTTGTAGATTCCGATGCTTCACTTCAGGTTTACTGTATCCCTCTGACCTTCTTATTGACGATGAAACACAGAAATTGCATCGGAATTAAATAGAAAAGGCACAATCCCGACTTAAGTACAAGAAAACTGACTCTTCTTACTGTCTATGTTTTGAACCATTCCTGTGACACTAGTTATAGATCCGATGCTTCACTTTAGGTTTACTGTATCCCTCTGCCTTCTTATTGACGATGAATCACAGAAATTGCATCGGAATAAATACAAAAGGCACAATGACGACTTAAGTAGAAGAAAACTGACTCTTCTTACTGTCTATGTCTTGAACCATTCCTGTGACACTAGTTATAGGTTCCGACGCTTCACTTCAGGTTTACTGTGTCCCTCGGACCATCTTATTGCCGATGAAACACAGAAATTGTATCGGAATTATATACAAAAGGCACATTGTCGACTTAAGTACAAGAGAACTGACTCTTCTTACAGTCTATGTTTTGAACTATTCCTGTGACACTAGTTATAGATTCCGATGCTTCACTTAAGGTTTACTGTATCCCTTTGACCTTCTTATTGACGATGAAACACAGAAATTGCATCGGAATTACGAGGGTTATTCCAAAAGTAAGGTCCGATCGGTCGCGAAATGGAAACGACTATGAAAATCCGATAAAGCTTTGCACAGATGTGTTGGGTAGTGTCTCTAGTATAACCCCAGTTAGCATCACGTCGCTCTTCTCATTTCTGAGCTCGCAGTGAGTGCGTAAAGATGTCTAGAAAATAGTGTCTGCCGCCAAGTACGAGGGCCTGGTGAGAAATTTCGCCTGAAGCTATGCAGCCAACATTATTTAACTGTCGTGCTGTTTCGTCTTCACGACAATTCTCAGCCGCATTCTGCAGGGGCAATGAAGATGCTCCTGCATCGTTTTCAAATGGAAATGTTAGATTACCCACAATACAGTCCGCAATTGTCTCCCCCTGAGTTTCATCTCTGGTCACATGAACCGCTGTCTTTGAAGACAACATTTTGACACAGACAACGAGGTGTAGGCTAGCGTGGAGAATTGGCGGAAGGCACTGGCGGCTGCCTTCTATGATGAGGCTATTGAAAAGTTGGTACAACGCTATGACAAAAGTCTAAGTCAGAACGGCGACTACGTAGAGAAGTAGCTGAAAGGTGTAGCTAATTGTTACAAGTAAAACATTTCTGATGTTCACTGTGGTTTCAATTTGGCAATCAATCGGACCTTACTTTTGGAATAACCCTCGTAAATACAAAAGGCACAATGCCGACTTAAGCACGAGAAAACTGCCTCTTCTTACTGTCTATGTTTGAACCATTCATGTGACACTAGTTATAGATTCCGATGCTTAACTCAGGTTTACTGTATCCCTCTGACCTTCTTATTGACGATGAAACACAGAAATTGCATCGGAATTAAATACAAGTTTCACAATGCCGACTTAAGTACAAGAAAACTGACTATTCTTACACTCTATTCTTTGAACCATTCCTGTGACACCAGTTATAGATTCCGATGCTTCACTTCAAATTCACTGTATCCCTCTGACCTTCTTATTGACGATGAAACACAGATATTGCATCGGAATTAAATACAAGCTTCACAATGCCGACTTAAGTACAAGAAAACTGACTATTCTTACTTTCTATGCTTTGAACCATTCCTGTGACGCTAGTTATAGATTCCGATACTCCACTTCAGGTTCACTATATCCCTGTGACCTTCTTATTGACGAAGAAACATAGAAATTGCGTCGGAATGAAATACAAAAGGCACAATGCCGACTTAAGTACAAGAAAACAGACTCTTCTTACTGTCTATGTTTAGAATCAATCCTGTGACACTAGTTATAGGTTCCGATGCTTCACTTCCGGTTTACTGTATCCCCCTGACCTTCTTATTGACGATAAAACACAGAAATTGCATCGGAATTGAATACAAAAGGCACAATGCCGACTTAAGTACAAGAAAACTGACTCTTCTTACTGTCTATGCTTTGAACTATTCCTGTGACACTAGTTATAGTTTCCGATGCTTCACTTCAGGTTTACTGGATCCCTTTGACCTTCTTATTGACGATGAAACACAGAAATTGTATCGGAATTAAATACAAAAGGCCCAATGCCGACTTATGTAAAAGAAAACTGACTCTTCTTACTGTCTATGGTTTGAACCATTCCTGTGACACTAGTTATAGGTTCCGATGCTCCACTTCCAGTTTACTGTATCCCTCTGACCTTCTTATTGACGATGAAACACAGAAATTGCATCGAAAATAAATAAAAAAGGCACAATGCCGACTTCAGTAGAAGAAAACTGACTCTTCTTACTGTCTATGTTTAGAACTATTCCTGTGACACTAGTTATAGATTCCGATGCTTCACTTCAGGTTTACTGTATCCCTTTGAGCTTCTTATTGACGATGAAACAGAGAAATTGCGTCGTAATTAAATACAAATGGCACAATGCCGACTTAAGTACAAGAAAACTGACCCTTCTTATTGTCTATGTTTTGAACCATGCATGTGACACTAGTTATAGATTCCGATGCTTTACTTCAGGTTTACTGTATCCCTTTGACCTTCTTATTGACGATGAAACACAAAAATTGCATCGGAATTAAATACAAGTTTCACAATGCCAACTTAAGTACAAGAAAACTGACTATTCTTACTTTCTATGCTTTGAACCATTCCTGTGACACTAGTTATAGATTCCGATGCTTCACTTCAGGTTCACTGTATCCCTCTGACCTTCTTATTGACGATGAAACACAGAAATTGCATCGGAATGAAATACAAAAGGCACAATGCCGACTTAAGTAGAAGAAAACTGACTCTTCTTACTGTCTATGTTTTGAACCATTCCTGTCACACTAGTTATAGATTGCGATGTCTCACTTCAGGTTTACTGTATCCCTCTGACCTTCTTATTGACGATGAAACATAGAAATTGCGTCGGAATTAAATACAAAAGGCACAATGCCGACTTAAGTGCAAGAAAACTGACTCTTCTTACTGTCTATGTTTAGAATCATTCCTGTGACACTAGTTGTAGATTCCGATGCTTCACTTCAGGTTTACTGTATCCCTCTGACCTTCTTATTGACGATGAAACACAGAAATTGCATCGGAATTAAATAGAAAAGGCACAATCCCGACTTAAGTACAAGAAAACTGACTCTTCTTACTGTCTATGTTTTGAACCATTCCTGTGACACTAGTTATAGATTCCGATGCTTCACTTTAGGTTTACTGTATCCCTCTGCCTTCTTATTGACGATGAATCACAGAAATTACATCGGAATAAATACAAAAGGCACAATGACGACTTAAGTAGAAGAAAACTGACTCTTCTTACTGTCTATGTCTTGAACCATTCCTGTGACACTAGTTATAGGTTCCGACGCTTCACTTCAGGTTTACTGTGTCCCTCGGACCATCTTATTGCCGATGAAACACAGAAATTGTATCGGAATTATATACAAAAGGCACATTGTCGACTTAAGTACAAGAGAACTGACTCTTCTTACACTCTATTCTTTGAACCATTCCTGTGACACTAGTTATAGATTCCGATGCTTCACTTCAGGTTCACTGTATCCCTCTGACCTTCTTATTGACGATGAAACACAGAAATTGCATCGGAATTAAATACAAGCTTCACAATGCCGACTTAAGTACAAGAAAACTGACTATTCTTACTTTCTATGCTTTGAACCATTCCTGTGACACTAGTTATAGATTCCGATACTTCACTTCAGGTTCACTATATCCCTGTGACCCTCTTATTGACGATGAAACATAGAAATTGCGTCGGAATTAAATACAAAAGGCACAATGCCGACTTAAGTACAAGAAAACAGACTCATCTTACTGTCTATGTTTAGAATCAATCCTGTGACACTAGTTATAGGTTCCGATGCTTCACTTCCGGTTTACTGTATCCCTCTGACCTTCCTATTGACGATGAAACACAGATATTGCATCGGAATTGAATACAAAATGCACAATGGTGACTTAAGTACAAGAAAACTGTCTCTTCTTACTGTCTATGCTTTGAACTATTCCTCTGACACTAGTTATAGTTTCCGATGCTTCACTTCAGGTTTACTGGATCCCTTTGACCTTCTTATTGACGATGAAACACAGAAATTGCATCGGAATTAAATACAAAAGGCACAATGCCGACTTATGTAAAAGAAAACTGACTCTTCTTACTGTCGATGTTTTGAACCATTCATGTGACACTAGTTATAGATTCCGATGCTTTACTTCAGGTTTACTGTATCCCTCTGACCTTCTTATTGACGATGAAACACAGAAATTGCATCGGAATTAAATACAAGTGTCACAATGCCGACTTAAGTACAAGAAAACTGACTATTCTTACTTTCTATGCTTTGAACCATTCCTGTGACACTAGTTATAGATTCCGATGCTTCACTTCAGGTTCACTGTATCCCTCTGACCTTCTTATTGACGATGAAACACAGAAATTGCATCAGAATTAAATACAAAAGGCACGATGCTGACTTAAGTACAAGAAGACTGACTCTTCGTACTGACTATGGTTTCAACATTTCCTGTGACACTAGTTATAGATTCCGATGCTTCACTCGAGGTTGACTGTATCCCTCTGACCTTCTTATTGACGATGAAACATAGAAATTGCGTCGGAATTAAATACAAATGGCACAATGCCGACTTAAGAACAAGAAAACTGACTCTTCTTACTGTCTATGTTTAGAATCATTCCTGTGACACTAGTTGTAGATTCCGATGCTTCACTTCAGGTTTACTGTATCCCTCTGACCTTCGTATTGACGATGAAACACAGAAATTGCATCGGAATTATATAGAAAATGCACAATGACGACTTAAGTACAAGAAAACTGACTCTTCTTTCTGTCTATGTTTTGAACCATTCCTGTGACACTAGTTATAGGTTCCGATGCTTCACTTCAGGTTTACTGTATCCCTCTGACCTTCTTATTGCCGATGAAACACAGAAATTGTATCGGAATTAAATACAAAAGGCACATTGCAAACTTAAGTACAAGAAAACTGACTCTTCTTACTGTCTATGTTTTGAACCATTCCTGTGACACTAGTTATAGGTTCCGATGCTTCACTTCCGGTTTACTGTATCCCTCTGACCTTCTTATTGACGATGAAACACAGAAATTGCATCGGAATTAATCACAAAAGGCACAATGACGACTTAAATACAAGAAAACTGACTCTTCTTACTGTCTATGTTTTGAACCATTCCTGTGACACTAGTTATTGTTTCCGATGCTTCACTTCCAGTTTACTGTATCCCTCTGACCTTCTTATTGACGATGAAACACAGAAATTGCATCGAAATTAAATAAAAAAGGCACAATGACGACTTCAGAAGAAGAAAACTGACTCTTCTTACAGTCTAAGCTTTGAACTTTTCCTGTGACGCTAGTTATAGATTCCGATGCTTCACTTCAGTTTTACTGTGTCCGTTTGCCCTTCTTATTGACGATGAAACACAGAAATTGCATCGGAATTAAATACAAAAGGCACAATGCCGACTTAAGTACAAGAAAACAGATTCTTCTTACTGCCTATGTTTTGAACCATTCATGTGACACTAGTTATAGATTCCGATGCTTTACTTCATGTTTACTGTATCCCTCTGACCTTCTTATTGACGATGAAACACAGAAATTGCATCGGAATTAAATACAAGTTTCACAATGCTGACTTAAGTACAAGAAAACTGACTATTCTTACTTCCTATGCTTTGAACCATTTCAGTCACACTAGTTATAGATGCCGATGCTTCACTTCAGGTTTACTGTATCCCTCTGACCTTGCTATTGACGATGAAACACAGAAATTGCATCGGAATTAAATACAAAAGGCACATTACCGACTCAAGTACAAGAAGACTGGCTCTTCTTACTGACTATGTTTGAAAATTTCTTGTGAGACCAGTTTTAGATTCCGATGCTTCACTATATGTTTACTGTATCCCTTGGACCTTCTTACTGACGATGAAACACAGAAATTGCATCAGAATTAAATACAAAAGGCACGATGCTGACTTAAGTACAAGAAGACACTCTTCCTAGTGACTATGATTTCAACATTTCCTGTGAGACCAGTTTTAGATTCCGATGCCTCACTTTATGTTTACTGTATCCCTCTGACCTTCTTATTGACGATGAAGAACAGAAATTGCATCGGAATTAAATACAAGTTTCACAATGCCAACTTAAGTACAAGAAAACTGACTCTTCTTACTGTCTATGTTTTGAACTATTCCTGTGACACTAGTTATAGATTCCGATGCTTCACTTCAGGTTTACTGTATCCCTTTGAGCTCCTTATTGACGATGAAACAGAGAAATTGCGTCGTAATTAAATACAAATGGCACAATGCCGACTTAAGTACAAGAAAACTGACCCTTCTTACTGTCTATGTTTTGAACCATGCATGTGACACTAGTTATAGATTCCGATGCTTTACTTCAGGTTTACTGTATCCCTTTGACCTTCTTATTGACGATGAAACACAAAAATTGCATCGGAATTAAATACAAGTTTCACAATGCCAACTTAAGTACAAGAAAACTGACTATTCTTACTTTCTATGTTTTGAACCATTCCTGTGACACTAGTTATGGATTCCGATGCTTCACTTCAGGTTCACTGTATCCCTCTGACCTTCTTATTGACGATGAAACACAGAAATTGCATCGGAATGAAATACAAAAGGCACAATGTTGACTTAAGTAGAAGAAAACTGACTCTTCTTACTATCTATGTTTTGAACCAATCCTGTCACACTAGTTATAGGTTGCGATGTCTCACTTCAGGTTTACTGTATCCCTCTGACCTTCTTATTGACGATGAAACATAGAAATTGCGTCGGAATTAAATACAAAAGGCACAATGCCAACTTAAGTGCAAGAAAACTGACTCATCTTACTGTCTATGTTTAGAATCATTCCTGTGACACTAGTTGTAGATTCCGATGCTTCACTTCAGGTTTACTGTATCCCTCTGACCTTCTTATTGACGATGAAACACAGAAATTGCATCGGAATTAAATAGAAAAGGCACAATCCCGACTTAAGTACAAGAAAACTGACTCTTCTTACTGTCTATGTTTTGAACCATTCCTGTGACACTAGTTATAGATTCCGATGCTTAACTTTAGCTTTACTGTATCCCTCTGCCTTCTTATTGACGATGAATCACAGAAATTGCATCGGAATAAATACAAAAGGCACAATGACGACTTAAGTAGATGAAAACTGACTCTTCTTACTGTCTATGTCTTGAACCATTCCTGTGACACTAGTTATAGGTTCCGACGCTTCACTTCAGGTTTACTGTGTCCCTCGGACCATCTTATTACCGATGAAACACAGAAATTGTATCGGAATTATATACAAAAGGCACATTGCCGACTTAAGTACAAGAGAACTGACTCTTCTTACAGTCTATGTTTTGAACTATTCCTGTGACACTAGTTATAGATTCCGGTGCTTCACTTAAGGTTTACTGTATCCCTTTGACCTTCTTATTGACGATGAAACACAGAAATTGCATCGGAATTAAATACAAAAGGCACAATGCCGACTTAAGTACAAGAAAACTGCCTCTTCTTACTGTATATGTTTGAACCATTCATGTGACACTAGTTATAGATTCCGATGCTTTACTTCAGGTTTACTGTATCCCTCTGACCTTCTTATTGACGATGAAACACAGATATTGCATCGGAATTAAATACAAGTTTCACAATGCCGACTTAAGTACAAGAAAACTGACTATTCTTACACTCTATTCTTTGAACCATTCCTGTGACACTAGTTATAGATTCCGATGCTTCACTTCAGGTTCACTGTATCCCTCAGACCTTCTTATTGACGATGAAACACAGAAATTGCATCGGAATTAAATACAAGCTTCACAATGCCGACTTAAGTACAAGAAAACTGACTATTCTTACTTTCTATGCTTTGAACCATTCCTGTGACACTAGTTATAGATTCCGATACTTCACTTCAGGTTCACTATATCCCTGTGACCCTCTTATTGACGATGAAACATAGAAATTGCGTCGGAATTAAATACAAATGGCACAATGCCGACTTAAGTACAAGAAAACAGACTCCTCTTACTGTCTATGTTTAGAATCAATCCTGTGACACTAGTTATAGGTTCCGATGCTTCACTTCCGGTTTACTGTATCCCTCTGACCTTCTTATTGACGATGAAACACAGATATTGCATCGGAATTGAATACAAAAGGCACAATGTCGACTTAAGTACAAGAAAACTGTCTCTTCTTACTGTCTGTGCTTTGAACTATTCCTGTGACACTTGTTATAGTTTCCGATGCTTCACTTCAGGTTTACTGGATCCCTTTGACCTTCTTATTGACGATGAAACACAGAAATTGCATCGGAATTAAATACAATAGGCACAATGCCGACTTAAGTACAAGAAAACAGATTCTTCTTACTGCCTATGTTTTGAACCATTCATGTGACACTAGTTATAGATTCCGATGCTTTACTTCATGTTTACTGTATCCCTCTGACCTTCTTATTGACGATGAAACACAGAAATTGCATCGGAATTAAATACAAGTTTCACAATGCTGACTTAAGTACAAGAAAACTGACTATTCTTACTTCCTATGCTTTGAACCATTTCTGTCACACTAGTTATAGATGCCGATGCTTCACTTCAGGTTTACTGTATCCCTCTGACCTTGCTATTGACGATGAAACACAGTAATTGCATCGGAATTAAATACAAAAGGCACATTGCCGACTCAAGTACAAGAAGACTGGCTCTTCTTACTGACTATGTTTGAAAATTTCTTGTGAGACCAGTTTTAGATTCCGATGCTTCACTATATGTTTACTGTATCCCTTGGACCTTCTTACTGACGATGAAACACAGAAATTGCATCAGAATTAAATACAAAAGGCACGATGCTGACTTAAGTACAAGAAGACACTCTTCCTAGTGACTATGATTTCAACATTTCCTGTGAGACCAGTTTTAGATTCCGATGCCTCACTTTATGTTTACTGTATCCCTCTGACCTTCTTATTGACGATGAAGAACAGAAATTGCATCGGAATTAAATACAAGTTTCACAATGCCAACTTAAGTACAAGAAAACTGACTCTTCTTACTGTCTATGTTTTGAACCATTCCTGTGACACTAGTTATAGGTTCCGATGCTTCACTTCCGGTTTACTGTATCCCTCTGACCTTCTTATTGACGATGAAACACAGAAATTGCATCGGAATTAATCACAAAAGGCACAATGACGACTTAAATACAAGAAAACTGACTCTTCTTACTGTCTATGTTATGAACCATTCCTGTGACACTAGTTATTGGTTACGATGCTTCACTTCCAGTTTACTGTATCCCTCTGACCTTCTTATTGACGATGAAACACAGAAATTGCATCGAAATTAAATAAAAAAGGCACAATGACGACTTCAGAAGAAGAAAACTGACTCTTCTTACAGTCTAAGCTTTGAACTATTCCTGTGACGCTAGTTATAGATTCCGATGCTTCACTTCAGTTTTACTTTGTCCGTTTGCCCTTCTTATTGACGATGAAACACAGAAATAGCATCGGAATTAAATACAAAAGGCACAATGCCGACTTAAGTACAAGAAAACAGATTCTTCTTACTGCCTATGATTTGAACCATTCATGTGACACTAGTTATAGATTCCGATGCTTTACTTCATGTTTACTGTATCCCTCTGACATTCTTATTGACGATGAAACATAGAAATTGCGTCGGAATTAAATACAAAAGGCACAATGCCGACTTCAGTGCAAGAAAACTGACTCTTCTTACTGTCTATGTTTAGAATCATTCCTGTGACACTAGTTGTAGATTCCGATGCTTCACTTCAGGTTTACTGTATCCCTCTGACCTTCTTATTGACGATGAAACACAGAAATTGCATCGGAATTAAATAGAAAAGGCACAATCCCGACTTAAGTACAAGAAAACTGACTCTTCTTACTGTCTATGTTTTGAACCATTCCTGTGACACTAGTTATAGGTTCCGATGCTTCACTTTAGGTTTACTGTATCCCTCTGCCTTCTTATTGACGATGAATCACAGAAATTGCATCGGAATAAATACAAAAGGCACAATGACGACTTAAGTAGAAGAAAACTGACTCTTCTTACTGTCTATGTCTTGAACCATTCCTGTGACACTAGTTATAGGTTCCGACGCTTCACTTCAGGTTTACTGTGTCCCTCGGACCATCTTATTGCCGATGAAACACAGAAATTGTATCGGAATTATATACAAAAGGCACATTGCCGACTTAAGTACAAGAGAACTGACTCTTCTTACAGCCTATGTTTTGAACTATTCCTGTGACACTAGATTCCGATGCTTCACTTAAGGTTTACTGTATCCCTTTGACCTTCTTATTGACGATGAAACACAGAAATTGCATCGGAATTAAATACAAAAGGCACAATGCCGACTTAAGTACAAGAAAACTGCCTCTTCTTACTGTCTATGTTTGAACCATTCATGTGACACTAGTTATAGATTCCGATGCTTTACTTCAGGTTTACTGTATCCCTCTGACCTTCTTATTGACGATGAAACACAGATATTGCATCGGAATTGAATACAAAAGGCACAATGTCGACTTAAGTACAAGAAAACTGTCTCTTCTTACTGTCTATGCTTTGAACTATTCCTGTGACACTGGTTATAGTTTCCGATGCTTCACTTCAGGTTTACTGGATCCCTTTGACCTTCTTATTGACGATGAAACACAGAAATTGCATCGGAATTAAATACAAAAGGCACAATGCCGACTTATGTAAAAGAAAACTGACTCTTCTTACTGTCTATGTTTTGAACCATTCATGTGACACTAGTTATAGATTCCGATGCTTTACTTCAGGTTTACTGTATCCCTCTGACCTTCTTATTGACGATGAAACACAGAAATTGCATCGGAATTAAATACAAGTGTCACAATGCCGACTTAAGTACAAGAAAACTGACTATTCTTACTTTCTATGCTTTGAACCATTCCTGTGACCCTAGTTATAGATTCCGATGCTTCACTTCAGGTTCACTGTATCCCTCTGACCTTCTTATTGACGATGAAACACAGAAATTGCATCAGAATTAAATACAAAAGGCACGATGCTGACTTAAGTACAAGAAGACTGACTCTTCCTACTGACTATGGTTTCAACATTTCCTGTGACACTAGTTATAGATTCCGATGCTTCACTCGAGGTTGACTGTATCCCTCTGACCTTCTTATTGACGATGAAACATAGAAATTGCGTCGGAATTAAATACAAAAGGCACAATGCCGACTTAAGAACAAGAGAACTGACTCTTCTTACTGTCTATGTTTAGAATCATTCCTGTGACACTAGTTGTAGATTCCGATGCTTCACTTCAGGTTTACTGTATCCCTCTGACCTTCGTATTGACGATGAAACACAGACATTGCATCGGAATTATATAGAAAATGCACAATGACGACTTAAGTACAAGAAAACTGACTCTTCTTTCTGTCTATGTTTTGAACCATTCCTTTGACACTAGTTATAGGTTCCGATGCTTCACTTCAGGTTTACTGTATCCCTCTGACCTTCTTATTGCCGATGAAACACAGAACTTGTATCGGAATTAAATACAAAAGGCACATTGCAAACTTAAGTACAAGAAAACTGACTCTTCTTACTGTCTATGTTTTGAACCATTCCTGTGACACTAGTTATAGGTTCCGATGCTTCACTTCCGGTTTACTGTATCCCTCTGACCTTCTTATTGACGATGAAACACAGAAATTGCATCGGAATTAATCACAAAAGGCACAATGACGACTTAAATACAAGAAAACTGACTCTTCTTACTGTCTATGTTATGAACCATTCCTGTGACACTAGTTATTGGTTACGATGCTTCACTTCCAGTTTACTGTATCCCTCTGACCTTCTTATTGACGATGAAACACAGAAATTGCATCGAAATTAAATAAAAAAGGCACAATGACGACTTCAGAAGAAGAAAACTGACTCTTCTTACAGTCTAAGCTTTGAACTATTCCTGTGACGCTAGTTATAGATTCCGATGCTTCACTTCAGTTTTACTTTGTCCGTTTGCCCTTCTTATTGACGATGAAACACAGAAATAGCATCGGAATTAAATACAAAAGGCACAATGCCGACTTAAGTACAAGAAAACAGATTCTTCTTACTGCCTATGTTTTGAACCATTCATGTGACACTAGTTATAGATTCCGATGCTTTACTTCATGTTTACTGTATCCCTCTGACATTCTTATTGACGATGAAACATAGAAATTGCGTCGGAATTAAATACAAAAGGCACAATGCCGACTTCAGTGCAAGAAAACTGACTCTTCTTACTGTCTATGTTTAGAATCATTCCTGTGACACTAGTTATAGTTCCGATGCGTCACTTCAGGTTTACTGTATCCCTCTGACCTTCTTATTGCCGATGAAACACTGAAATTGTATCGGAATTAAATACAAAAGGCACATTGCCGACTTAAGTACAAGAAAACTCACTCTTCTTACTGTCTATCTTTTGAACCATTCCTGTGACACTAGTTATAGGTTCCGATGCTTCACTTCCGGTTTACTGTATCCCTCTGACCTTATTATTGACGATGAAACACAGAAATTACATCGGAATTAAATACAAAAGGCACAATGCCGACTTAAGTACAAGAAAACTGACTCTTCTTCCTGTCTATGTTTTGAACTATTCCTGTGACACTAGTTATAGATTCCGATGCTCTACTTCAGGTTTACTGTATCCCTTTGACCTTCTTATTGACGATGAAACCGAGAAATTGCGTCGTAATTAAATACAAGAGGCACAATGCCGACTTAAGTACAAGAAAACTGACCCTTCTTACTGTCTATGTTTTGAACCATGCATGTGACACTAGTTATAGTTTCCGATGCTTTACTTCAGGTTTACTGTATCCCTTTGACCTTCTGATTGACGATGAAACACAAAAATTGCATCGGAATTAAATACAAGTTTCACAATGCCAACTTAAGAACAAGAAAACTGACTATTCTTACTTTCTATGCTTTGAACCATTACTGTGACACTAGTTATAGATTCCGATGCTTCACTTCAGGTTCACTGCATCCCTCTGACCTTCTTATTGACGATGAAACACAGAAATTGCATCGGAATGAAATACAAAAGGCACAATGCCGACTTAAGTAGAAGAAAACTGACTCTTCTAACTGTCTATGTTTTGAACCATTCCTGTAACACAAGTTATAGATTCCGATGTCTCACGTCAGGTTTACTGTATCCCTCTGACCTTCTTATTGACGATGAAACATAGAAATTGCGTCGGAATTAAATACAAAAGGCACAATGCCGACTTAAGTGCAAGAAAACTGACTCTTCTTACTGTCTATGTTTAGAATCATTCCTGTGACACTAGTTGTAGATTCCGATGCTTCACTTCAGGTTTACTGTATCCCTCTGACCTTCTTATTGACGATGAAACACAGAAATTGCATCGGAATTAAATAGAAAAGGCACCATCCCGACTTAAGTACAAGAAAACTGGCTCTTCTTACTGTCTATGTTTTGAACCATTCCTGTGACACTAGTTATAGATTCCGATGCTTCACTTTAGATTTACTGTATCCCTCTGACCTTCTTATTGACGATGAATCACAGAAATTGCATCGGAATAAATACAAAAGGCACAATGACGACTTACGTACAAGAAAACTGACTCTTCTTAATGTCTATGTCTTGAACCATTCGTGTGACACTAGTTATAGGTTCCGACGCTTCACTTCAGGTTTACTGTGTCCCTCGGACCATCTTATTGCCGATGTAACACAGAAATTGTATCGGAATTAAATACAAAAGGCACATAGCTGACTTAAGTACAAGAGAACTGACTCTTCTTACAGTCTATGTTTTGAACTATACCTGTGACACAAGTTATAGATTCCGATGCTTCACTTCAGGTTTACTGTATCCCTTTCACCTTCTTATTGACGATGAAACACAGAAATTGCATCGGAATTAAATAAAAAAGGCACAATGCCGACTTAAGTACAAGAAAACTGCCTCTTCTTACTGTCTATGTTTGAGCCATTCATGTGACACTAGTTATAGATTCCGATGCTTTACTTCAGGTTTACTGTATCCCTCTGACCTTCTTATTGACGATGAAACACAGAAATTGCATAGGAATTAAATACAAGTTTCACAATGCCGACTTAAGCACAAGAAAACTGACTATTCTTACTTTCTATGCTTTGAACCATTCCTGTGACACTAGTTATAGATTCCGATGCTTCACTTCAGGTTAACTGTATCCCTCTGACCTTCTTATTGACGATGAAACACAGAAATTGCATCGGAATTAAATACAAGCTTCACAATGCCGACTTAAGTACGAGAAAACTGACTATTCTTACTTTCTATGCTTTGAACCATTCCTGTGACACTAGTTATAGATTCCGATACTTCACTTCAGGTTCACTATATCCCTCTGACCTGCTTATTGACGATGAAACATAGAAATTGCGTCGGAATTAAATACAAATGGCACAATGCCGACTTAAGTACAAGAAAACTGACTCTTCTTACTGTCTATGTTTAGAATCAATCCTGTGACACTAGTTATAGGTTCCGATGCTTCACTTCTGGTTTACTGTATCCCTCTGACCTTCTTATTGACGATGAAACACAGAAATTGCATCGGAATTGAATACAAAAGGCACAATGCCGACTTAAGTACAAGAAAACTGACTCTTCTTACTGTCTATGTTTAGATTCATTCCTGTGACACTAGTTGTAGATTCCGATGCTTCACTTTAGGTTTACTGTATCCCTCTGACCTTCTTATTGACGATGAAACACAGAAATTGCATCGGAATAAATACAAAAGGCACAATGACGACTTAAGTACAAGAAAACTGACTCTTCTTAATGTCTATGTCTTGAACCATTCGTGTGACACTAGTTATAGGTTCCGATGCTTCACTTCAGGTTTATTGTATCCCTCTGACCTTCTTATTGACGATGAAACACAAAAATTGCATCGGAATTAAATACAAGTTTCACAATGCCGACTTAAGTACACGAAAACTGACTATTCTTACTTTCAATGCTTTGAACTATTCCTGTGACACTAGTTATAGATTCCAATGCTTCACTTCAGGTTCACTGTATCCCTCTGACCTTCTTATTGACGATGAAACACAGAAATTGCATCGGAATTAAATAGAAAATGCACAATGTCGACTTAAGTACAAGAAAACTGACTCTTCTTTCTGTCTATGTTTTGAACCATTCCTGTGACACTAGTTATAGGTTCCGATGCTTCACTTCAGGTTTACTGTATCCCTCTGACCTTCTTATTGCTGATGAAACACAGAAATTGTATCGGAATTAAATACAAAGGCACATTGCCGACTTAAGTACAAGAAAACTGACTCTTCTTAATGTCTATGTTTTGAACCATTCCTGTGACACTAGCTATAGGTTCCGATGCTTCACTTCCGGTTTACTGTATCCCTCTGACCTTATTATTGACGATGAAACACAGAAATTACATCGGAATTAAATACAAAAGGCACAATGCAGACTTAAGTACAAGAAAACTGACTCTTCTTACTGTCTATGTTTTGAACTATTCCTGTGACACTAGTTATAGATTCCGTTGCTTCACTTCAGGTTTACTGTATCCCTTTGACCTTCTTATTGACGATGAAACAGAGAAAATGCGTCGTAATTAAATACAAAAGGCACAATGCCGACTTAAGTACAAGAAAACTGACCCTTCTTACTGTCTATGTTTTGAACCATGCATGTGACACTAGTTATAGATTCCGATGCTTTACTTCAGGTTTACTGTATCCCTCTGACCTTCTTATTGACGATGGAACACAAAAATTGCATCGGAATTAAATACAAGTTTCACAATGCCGACTTAAGTACAAGAAAACTGACTATTCTTACTTTCAATGCTTTGAACCATTCCTGTGACACTAGTTATAGATTCTGATGCTTCACTTCAGGTTCACTGTATCCCTCTGACCTTCTTATTGACGATGAAACACAGAAATTGCATCGGAATGAAATACAAAAGGCACAATGCCGACTTAAGTAGAAGAAAACTGACTCTTCTTACTGTCTATGTTTTGAACCATTCCTGTGACACTAGTTATAGATTCCGATGTCTCACTTCAGGTTTACTGTATCCCTCTGACTTTCTTATTGACGATGAAACAACGAAATTGCGTCGGAATTAAATACAAAAGGCACAATGCCGACTTAAGTGCAAGAAAACTGACTCTTCTTACTGTCTATGTTTAGAATCATTCCTGTGACACTAGTTGTAGATTCCGATGCTTCACTTCAGGTTTACTGTATCCCTCGGACCTTCTTATTGACGATGAAACACAGAAATTGCATCGGAATTAAATAGAAAAGGCACAATGCCGAATTAAGTAAAAGAAAACTGACTCTTCTTACTGTCTATGTTTTGAACCATTCCTGTGACACTAGGTATAGGTTCCGATGCTTCACTTTAGGTTTACTGTATCCCTCTGACCTTCTTATTGACGATGAAACACAGAATTTGCTTAGGAAATAAATACAAAAGGCACAATGACGACTTAAGTACAAGAATACTGAATCTTCTTACTGTCTATGTTTTGAACCATTCCTGTGACACTAGTTATAGGTTCCGACGCTTCGATTCAGTTCTACTGTATCCCTTTGACCTTCTTATTGACGATGAGACACAGAAATTGCATCGGAATTAAATACAAAAGGCACAATGCCGACTTAAGTACAAGAAAACTGACTCTTCTTACTGTCTATGTTTTGAACCAATCCTGTGACACTAGTTATAGATTCCGATGCTTTACTTCAGGTTTACTGTATCCCTCTGACCTTCTTATTGACGATGAAACACAGAAATTGCATCGGAATTAAATACAAGTTTCACAATGCCGACTTAAGTACAAGAAAACTGACTATTCTTACTTTCTATGCTTTGAACCATTCCTGTGACACTAGTTACAGATTCCGATAGTTCACTTCAGGTTCACTGTATCCCTCTGACCTTCTTATTGACGATGAAACACAGAATTGCATCAGAATTAAATACAAAAGGCACGATGCTGACTTAAGTACAAGAAGACTGACTCTTCCTACTGACTATGGTTTCAACATTTCCTCTGACACTAGTTATAGATTCCGATGCTTCACTCGAGGTTTACTGTATCCCTCTGACCTTCTTATTGACGATGAAACATAGAAATTGCATCGGAGTTAAATACAAACGTCACAATAACGACTTAAGTACAAGAAAACTAACTCTTCTTACTGTCTATGTTTTGAACCATTCCTGTGACACTAGTTATAGATTCCGATGCTTCTTTTCAGGTTTACTGTATGCCTCTGACCTTCTTATTGACGATGAAACACAGAATTTGAATCGGAATTAAATACAAAAGGCACAATGCCGACTTAAGTAAAAGAAAACTGACTCTTCTTACTGTCTATGCTATGAACCATTCCTGTGACACTAGTTATAGATTCCGATGCTTCACTTTAGGTTTACTGTTTCCCTCTGACCATCTTATTGATGATGAAACACACAAATTGCATCAGAATTAAATACAAAAGGCACATTGCCGACTCAAGTACAAGAAGACTGGCTCTTCTTACTGACTATGTTTGATCATTTCCTGTGAGACCAGTTTTAGATTCCGGTGCTTCACTATATGTTAACTGAATCCCTTGGACCTTCTTATTGACGATGAAACACAGAAATTGCATCAGAATTAAATACAAAAGGCACGATGCTGACTTAAGTACAAGAAGACTGACTCTTCCTACTGACTATGATTTCAACATTTCCTGTGAGACCAGTTTTAGATTCCGATGACTCACTTTATGTTTACTGTATCCCTTGGTTCTTCTTATTGACAATGAAACTCAGAAATTGCATCAGAATAAAAAAAAAGGCACAATGCGGACTTAAGTACAAGAAAACTGACTCTTCTTACTGTCTATGTTTTGAACCATTCCTGTGACACTAGTTGTAGATTCCGAAGCTTCACTTCAGGTTTACTGTACCCCTCTGACCTTCTTATTGACGATGAAACACAGAAATTGCATCGGAATTAAATAGAAAAGGCACAATGCCGACTTAAGTACAAGAAAACTGACTCTTCTTACTGTCTATGCTATGAACCATTCCTGTGACACTAGTTATAGATTCCGATGCTTCACTTTAGGTTTACTGTATCCCTCTGACCATCTTATTGACGATGAAACACACAAATTGCATCAGAATTAAATACAAAGGGCACAATGACGACTTAAGTACAAGAAAACCGACGCTGCTTACAGTCTATGTTTTCAACCATTCCTGTGACACTAGTTATGGATTCCGATGCTTTACTTCAGGTTTACTGTATCCCTCTGACCTTCTTATTGACGATGAAACACAAAAATTGCATCGGAATTAAATACAAGTTTCACAATGCCGACTTAAGTACAAGAAAACTGACTATTCTTACTTTCTATGCTTTGAAACATTCCTGTGACACTAGTTATAGATTCCGATGCTTCACTTCAGGTTCACTGTATCCCTCTGACCTTCTTATTGACGATGAAACACAGAAATTGCATCGGAAAGAAATACAAAAGGCACAATAGCGACTTAAGTAGAAGAAAACTGACTCTTCTTACTGTCTATGTTTTGAACCATTCCTGTCACACTAGTTATAGATTCCGATGTCTCACTTCAGGTTTACTGTATCCCTCTGACCTTCTTATTGACGATGAAACATAAAAATTGCGTCGGAAATAAATACAAAAGGCACAATGCCAACTTAAGTGCAAGAAAACTGACTCTTCTTACTGTCTATGTTTAGAATCATTCCTGTGACACTAGTTGTAGATTCCGATGCTTCACTTCACGTTTACTGTATCCCTCTGACCTTCTTATTGACGATGAAACACAGAAATTGCATCGGAATTAAATAGAAAAGGCACAATGCCGACTTAAGTACAAGAAAACTCACTCTTCTTACTGTCTATGCTTTGAACCATTCCTGTGACACTAGTTATAGATTCCGATGCTTCACTTTAGGTTCACTGTATCCCTCTGACCTTCTTATTGACGATGAAACACAGAAATTGCATCGGAATTAAATACAAAAGGCACAATGACCACTTAAATACAAGAAAACTGACTCTTCTTTCTGTCTATGTCTTGAACCATTCCTGTGGCACTAGTTATAGGTTCCGACGGTTCACTTCAGGTTTACTGTGTCCCTCGGACCATCTTATTGCCGATGAAACACAGAAATTGTATCGCAATTAAATACAAAAGGCACATTGCCGACTTAAGTACAAGAGAACTGACTCTACTTACAATCTATGCTTTGAACCATTCCTGTGACACTAATTATGGGTTCCGATGCTTCACTTCCGGTTTACTGTATCCCTCTGACCTTCGTATGGACGATGAAACACAGAAATTGCATCGGAATTAAATACAAAAGGCACAATGCCAACTTAAGTACAAGAAAACTGACTCTTCTTACAGTCTATGTTTTGAACTATTCCTGTGACACTAGTTACAGATTCCGATGCTTCACTTCAGGTTTACTGTATCCCTTTGACCTTCTTATTGACGATGAAACACAGAAATTGCATCGTAATTAAATACAAAAGGCACAATGCCGACTTAAGTAAAAGAAAACTGCCTCTTCTTACTGTCTACGTTTGAACCATTCATGTGACACTAGTTATAGATTCCGATGCTTTACTTCAGGTTTACTGTATCCCTCTTACATTCTTATTGACGATGAAACACAGAAATTGCATCGGAATTAAATACAAGCTTCACAATGCCGACTTAAGTACAAGAAAACTGACTATTCTTACTTTCTATGTTTTGAACCATTCCTGTGACACTAGTTATAGATTCCGATACTTCACTTCATGTTCACTATATCCCTTGGACCTTCTTATTGACGATGAAACATAGAAATTGCGTCGGAATTAAATACAAAAGGCACAATGCCGACTTAAGTACAAGAAAACTGACTCTTCTTACTGTCTATGTTTAGAATCATTCCTGTGACACTAGTTGTAGATTCCGATGCTTCACTTCACGTTTACTGTATCCCTCTGACCTTCTTATTGACGATGAAACACAGAAATTGCATCGGAATTAAATAGAAAAGGCACAAAGCCGACTTAAGTACAAGAAAACTGACTCTTCTTACTGTCTATGCTTTGAACCATTCCTGTGACACTAGTTATAGATTCCGCTGCTTCACTTTAGGTTTACTGTATCCCTCTGACCTTTTTATTGACGATGAAACACAGAAATTGCATCGGAATTAAATACAAAAGGCACAATGACGACTTAAGTACAAGAAAACTGACTCTTTTTTCTGTCTATGCCTTGAACCATTCCTGTGACACTAGTTATAGGTTCCGACGCTTCACTTCAGGTTTACTGTGTACCTCTGACCTTCTTATTGACGATGAAACACAGAAATTGCATCGGAATTAAATACAAGTTTCACAATGCCGACTTAAGTACAAGAAAACTGATTATTCTTACTTTCTATGCTTTGAACCATTCCTGTGACACTAGTTATAGATTCCGATGCTTCACTTCAGGTTCACTGTATCCCTCTGACCTTCTTATTGACGATGAAACACAGAAATTGCATCGGAATTAAATACAAGGTTCACAATGCCGACTTAAGTACAAGAAAACTGACTATTCATACTTTCTATGCTTTGAACCATTCCTGTGACACTAGTTATAGATTCCGATACTTCACTTCAGGTTCACTATATCCCTCTGACCTTCTTATTGACAATGAAACATAGAAATTGCGTCGGATTTAAATACAAAAGGCACAATGCCGACTTAAGTACAAGAAAACTGACTCTTCTTACTGTCTATGTTTAGAATCAATCCTGTGACACTAGTTATAGGTTCCGATGCTTCACTTCCGGTTTACTGTATCCCTCTGACCTTCTTATTGACGATGAAACACAGAAATTGCATTGGAATTGAATACAAAAGGCACAATGCCGACTTAAGTACAAGAAAACTGACTCTTCTTACTGTCTATGCTTTGAACTATTCCTGTGACACTAGTTATAGTTTCCGATGCTTCACTTCAGGTTTACTGGAGCCCTTTGACCTTCTTATTGACGATGAAACACAGAAATTGCATCGGAATTAAATACAAAAGGCACAATGCCGACTTAAGTAAAAGAAAACTGACACTTCTTACTGTCTATGTTTTGAACCATTCATGTGACACTAGTTATAGATTCCGATGCTTTACTTCAGGTTTACTGTATCCCTCTGACCTTCTGATTGACGATGAAACACGGAAATTGCATCGGAATTAAATACAAGGGTCACAATGCCGACTTAAGTACAAGAAAACTGACTATTCTTACTTTCTATGCTTTGAACCATTCCTGTGACACTAGTTATAGATTCCGATGCTTCACTTGAGGTTGACTGTATCCCTCTGACCTTCTTATTGACGATGAAACATAGAAATTGCGTCGGAATTAAATACAAAAGGCACAACGCCGACTTAAGAACAAGAAAACTGACTCTTCTTACTGTCTATGTTTAGAATCATTCCTGTGACACTAGTTGTAGATTCCGATCCTTCACTTCAGGTTTACTGTATCCCTCTGACCTTCTTATTGACGATGAAACACAGAAATTGCATCGCAATTAAATAGAAAATGCACAAAGACGACTTAAGTACAAGAAAACTGACTCTTCTTTCTGCCTATGTTTTGAACCATCCCTGTGACACTAGTTATAGGTTCCGATGCTTCACTTCAGGTTTACTGTATCCCTCTGACCTTCTTATTGCCGATGAAACACAGAACTTGTATCGGAATTAAATACAAAAGGCACATTGCCGACTTAAGTACAAGAAAACTGACTCTTCTTACTGTCTATGTTTTGAACCATTCCTGTGACACTAGTTATAGGTTCCAATGCTTCACTTCCGGTTTACTGTATCCCTCTGACCTTATTATTGACGATGAAACACAGAAATTACATAGGAAATAAATACAAAAGGCACAATGCCGACTTAAATACAAGAAAACTGACTCTTCTTACTGTCTATGTTTTGAACTATTCCTGTGACACTAGTTATAGATTCCGAGGCTTCACTTCAGGTTTACTGTATCCCTTTGACCTTCCTATTGAAGATGAAACAGAGAAATTGCGTCGTAATTAAATACAAAAGGCACAATGCCGACTTAAGTACAAGAAAACGGACCCTTCTTACTGTCTATGTCTTGAACCATGCATGTGACGCTAGTTATTGGTTCCGATGCTTCACTTCAGGTTTACTGTATCCCTCTGACCTTCTTATCGCCGATGAAACACAGAAATTGTATCGGAATTAAATACAAAAGGCACATTGCCGACTTAAGTACAAGAAAACTGACTCTTCTTACTGTCTATGTTTTGAACCATTCCTGTGACACTAGTTATAGGTTCCGATGCTTCACTTCCGATTTACTGTATCCCTCTGACCTTATTATTGACGATGAAACACAGAAATTACATCGGAATTAAATACAAAAGGCACAATGCCGACTTAAGTACAAGAAAACTGACTCTTCTTACTGTCTATGTTTTGAACTATTCCTGTGACACTAGTTATAGATTCCGATGCTTCACTTCAGGTTTACTGTATCCCTTTGACATACTTATTGAAGATGAAACAGAGAAATTGCGTCGTTATTAAATACAAAAGGCACAATGCCGACTTAAATACAAGAAAACGGACCCTTGTTACTGTCTATGTTTTGAACCATGCATGTGACACTAGTTATAGATTCCGATGCTTTACTTCAGGTTTACTGTATCCCTCTGACCTTCTTATTGACGATGAAACACAAAAATTGCATCGGAATTAAATACAAGTTTCACAATGCCGACTTAAGTACAAGAAAACTGACTATTCTTACTTTCTATGCTTTGAACCAATTCTGTGACACTAGTTATAGATTCCGATGCTTCACTTCAGGTTCACTGTATCCCTCTGACATTCTTATTGACGATGAAACACAGAAATTGCATCGGAATGAAATACAAAAGGCACAATGCCTATTTAAGTAGAAGAAAACTGACTCTTCTTACTGTCTATGTTTTGAACCATTCCTGTCACACTAGTTATAGATTCCGATGTCTCACTTCAGGTTTACTGTATCCCTCTGACCTTCCTATTGACGATGAAACATAGAAATTGCGTCGGAATTAAATACAAAAGGCACAATGCCGACTTAAGTGCAAGAAAACTGACTCTTCTTACTGTCTATGTTTAGAATCATTCCTGTGTACACTAGTTGTAGATTCCGATGCTTCACTTCAGGTTTACTGTATCCCTCTGACCTTCTTATTGACGATGAAACACAGAAATTGCAGCGGAATTAAATAGAAAAGGCACAATGCCGACTTAAGTACAAGAAAACTGACTCTTCTTACTGTCTATGTTTTGAACCATTCCTGTGACACTAGTTATAGATTCCGATGCTTCACTTTAGGTTTACTGCATCCCTCTGACCTTCTTATTGACGATGAAACACTGAAATTGCATCGGAATTAAATACAAAAGGCACAATGCCGACTTAAGTAAAAGAAAACTGACACTTCTTACTGTCTATGTTTTGAACCATTCCTGTGACACTAGTTGTAGGTTCCGACGCTTCACTTCAGGTTTACTGTATCCCTTTGACCTTCTTATTGACGATGAGACACAGAAATTGCATCGGAATTAAATACAAAAGGCGCAATGCCGACTTAAGTACAAGAAAACTGATTCTTCTTACTGTCTATGATTTGAACCAATCCTGTGACACTAGTTATAGATTCCGATGCTTCACTTCAGGTTTACTGTATCCCTCTGACCTTCTTATTGACGATGAAACACAGATATAGATTCCGATGCTTCACTTCAGGTTTACTGTATCCATCAGACCTTCTTATTGACGATGAAACACAGAAATTGTATCGGAATTAAATACAAAAGGCACATTGCCGACTTAAGTACAAGAAAACTGACTCTTCTTACTGTCTATGTTTTGAACCATTCCTGTGACACTAGTTATAGGTTCCGATGCTTCACTTCCGATTTACTGTATCCCTCTGACCTTATTATTGACGATGAAACACAGAAATTACATCGGAATTAAATACAAAAGGCACAATGCCGACTTAAGTACAAGAAAACTGACTCTTCTTACTGTCTATGTTTTGAACTATTCCTGTGACACTAGTTATAGATTCCGATGCTTCACTTCAGGTTTACTGTATCCCTTTGACATACTTATTGAAGATGAAACAGAGAAATTGCGTCGTTATTAAATACAAAAGGCACAATGCCGACTTAAATACAAGAAAACGGACCCTTGTTACTGTCTATGTTTTGAACCATGCATGTGACACTAGTTATAGATTCCGATGCTTTACTTCAGGTTTACTGTATCCCTCTGACCTTCTTATTGACGATGAAACACAGAAATTGCAGCGGAATTAAATAGAAAAGGCACAATGCCGACTTAAGTACAAGAAAATTGACTCTTCTTACTGTCTATGTTTGAACCATTCCTGTGACAGTAGTTATAGATTCCGATGCTTTACATCAGGTTCACTGTATCCCTCTGACCTTGCTATTGACGTTGAAACACAGAAATTGCATCATAGTTAAATACAAAAGGCACATTGCCGACTCAAGTACAAGAAGACTGGCTCTTCTTACTGACTATGTTTTGAACCATTCCTGTGACACAAGTTATTGATTCCGATGCTTCACTTCGGGTATACTGTATCTCTCTGACCTTCTTGTTGACGATGAAACACAGAAATTGCATCGGAATTGAATACAAAAGGCACAATGCCGACTCAAGTACAAGAAGACTGGCACTTCTTATAGTCTATGATCTGAAACTTTCCTGTGAGACCGGTTTTACATTCCGATGCTTCACTTCAGGATTACTGTATCCCTTGGATCTTCTTATTGACGACGAAACACAGAAATTGCATCGAAATTAAATCGAAAAGGCACAATGCCGACTTAAGTACAAGAAAACTGACTCTTCTTACTGCCTATAATTTGAACCATTCCTGTGACACTAGTAACACATTCCGATGCCTCACTTCACGTTTACTGTATCCCTCTGACCTTCTTATTGACGATGAATTACAGAAATTGCAGCGGAATCAAATACAAAAGGCAAAATGCCGACTTAAGTACAAGAAAACTGACTCTTCTTACTGTCTTTGTTGAACCCTCCCTGTGACACTAGTTATAGACTTCGATGCTTCACTTCAGGTTTACTGTATCCCACTCACCTTCTTATTGACGATGAAACACAGAAATTGCATCGGAATTAAATACAAAAGGCACAATGCCGACTTTAGTACAAGAAATCTGACTCTTCTTACAGTCTATGTTTTGAACCATTCCTGTGACACTAGTTATCGATTCCGATGCTTCACTTCTGGTTTACCGTATCGCTCTGACCGTCTAATTGACGTTGAAACACAGATATTGCATCGGAGTTAAATACAAAAGGTACAAAGCCGAATGAAGTACATGAAAACTGACTCTTCTTACTGTGTATGTTTTGAACCTTTCCTGTGACACTACTTATTGATTTCGATGCTTCACTTCAGGTTTACTGTATCCCTCTGACCTTCTTATTGACGGTGAAACACAGAAATTGCATCGGAATTAAATACAAAAGGCACAATGCCGACTTAAATTCAAGAAGACTGACTCTTCATACTGTCTATGATTTGAAATATTCCTGTGACCCTAGTTATAGATTCCGATGCTTCCCTTCAGGTTTACTGTATCCCTCTCACATTCTTATTGACGATGAAACACAGAAATTGCATCGCAATTAAATACAAAAGGCACAATGACGAATCAATTACAAGAAGACTGGTTCTTCCTTCTGTCTATTTTTTGAACCATTCCTGTGACACTAGTTATAGATTCCGATGCTTCACTTCAGGTTTACTGTATTCCTCTGACCGTCTTATTGACGATGAAACATAGAAATTGCATCGGAATTAAATACATAGGCATAATGCCAACTCAAGTACAAGAAGACTCGCTCTTCTTACTGTCTATGATTTGGACCATTCCTGTGACACTAGTTATAGATTCCGATGCTTCACTCGAGGTTTACTGTATTCCCCTGACCTCCTTATTAACGATGAAATACAGTAATTGCATCGGAATTAAATACATAGGCACAATGCCGACTTAAGTACAAGAAAATTGACTCTTCTTACTGTCTATGTTTGAACCATTCCTGTGACAGTAGTTATAGATTCCGATGCTTCACTTCAGGTTTACTGTATCCCTCTGACCTTCTTATTGACGATGAAACACTGAAATTGCATCGGAATAAAATAGAAAAGGCACAATGCCGACTTAAGTACAAGAAAAACGATTCCTCTTACTATCTATGTTTTGAACCATTCCTGTAACAGTAGTTACAGATTCCGATGCTTCACTTCAGGTTTACTGTATCCCTCTGACCATCTTATTAACGATGAAACACAGATATTGCATCGGAATTAAATACAAAAGGCGCAATGCCGACTTAAGTACAAGAAAACTGACTCTTCTTTTAGTCAATGTTTTGAACCATTCATGTGACACTAGTTATAGATTCCGATGCTTCACTTCAGGTTTACTGTATCCCTCTGACCATCTTATTAACGATGAAACACAGATATTGCATCGGAATTTAATACAAAAGGCACAATGCCGACTCAAGTACAAGAAGACTGGCTCTTCTTACAGTCTATGTTTTGAAACTTTCCTGTGAGACCGGATTTAGATTCCGATGCTTCACTTCAGGATTACTGTACCCCTCTGACCTTCTTATTGACAATGAAACACAGAAATTGCATCGCAATTAAATACAAAAGGCACAATGCCGACTTAAGTACAAGATAACTGACTCTTCTTTCTGTCTATGATTTGAACCATTCATGTGACACTAGCTATATTTTCCGATGCTTCACTTCAGGTTTACTGTATCCCTCTGACCTTCTTATTAACGATGAAACACAGATATTGCATCGGAATTAAATACGAAAGGCACAATGCCGACTTAAGTACAAGAAAACTGACTCTTCTTTCAGTCTATGTTTTGAACCATTCATGTGACACTAGTTATAGATTCCGATGCTTCACTTCAGGTTTACTGTATCCCTCTGACCTTCTTATTGACGATGAAACACAGAAATTGCATCGGAATTAAATACAAAAGGCACAATGCCGACTCAAGTACAAGAAGACTGGCTCTTCTTACTGTCTATGTTTTGAAACTTTCCTGTGACACCGGTTTTAGATTCCCATGCTTCACTTCAGGATTACTGTACCCCTCTGACCTTCTGATTGACGATGAAACACGGAAATTGCATCGGAATTAAATACAAAAGGCACAATGCCGACTTAAGCAGAAGAAAACTGACTCTTCTTACTGTCTATGTTTTGAACCATTCCTGTGACACTAGTTATAGGTTTCGATGCTTCACTTCTGGTTTACTGTATGCCTCTGACCTTCTTACTGACGACGAAACACAGAAATTGCATCGGAATTAAATACAAAATGCACAATGCCGACTTAAGTACAAGAAAATTGACTCTTCTTAATGTCTATGTGTGACCACTCCTGTAACACTAGTTATAGATTCAGATGCTTCACTTCAGGTTTACTGTATCCCTCTGACCTTGCTATTGACGATGAAACACAGATATTGCATCGGAACTACATACAACAGGCACATTGCCGACTCAAGTACAAGAAGACTGGCTCTTGTTACTGACTATGTTTGAACATTTCCTGTGAGACCAGTTTTAGATTCCGATGCTTCACTATATGATTACTGTATCTCTCAGACGTTCTTATTGACGATGAAACACAGAAATTGCATCAGAATTAAATACAAAAAGCACGATGCTGACTTAAGTACAAGAAGACTGACTCTTCCTACTGACTATGATTTAACATTTCCTGTGAGACCAGTTTTAGATTCCGATGCCTAACTATATGTTGACTGTATCCCTTGGTCCTTCTTATTGACGATGAAACTCAGAAATTGCATCAGAATTAAATACAAAGGGCACAATGACGACTTAAGTACAAGAAAACTGACTCTTCTTACAGTCTATGTTTTGAACCATTCCTGTGACACTAGTTATAGATTCCGATGCTTCACTTCAGGTTTACTGTATGCCTCTGACCTTCTTATTGACGATGAAACACAGAAATTGCATCGGAATGAAATAGAAAAGGCACAATGCCGACTTAAGTACAAGAAAACTGACTCTTCTTACTGTCTATGCTATGAACCATTTCTGTGACACTAGTTATAGATTCCGATGCTTCACTTTAGGTTTACTGTATCCCTCTGACCATCTTATTGACGATGAAACACACAAATAGCATCAGAATTAAATACAAAGGACACAATGACGACTTAAGTACAAGAAAACTGACTCTTCTTACAGTCTATGTTTTGAACCATTCCTGTGACACTAGTTATAGATTCCGATGCTTCACTTCAGGTCTACTGTATGCCTATGACCTTCTAATTGACGATGAAACACAGAATTTGCATCGGAATTAAATACAAAAGGCGCAATGCCGACTTAAGTACAAGATAACTGATTCTTCTTACTGTCTATGATTTGAACCATTCCTGTGACACTAGTTATAGATTCCGATGCTTTACTTCAGGTTTACTGTTACCCTCTGAACTTCTTATTGACGATGAAACACAGTTATAGATTCTGATGCTTCACTTCAGGTTTACTGTATCCCTCAGACCTTCTTATTGACGATGAAACACAGAAATTGCATCGGCATTAAATACAAAAGGCACAATTGTGACTTAAGTACAAGAAAACTGACTCTTCTTACTGTCTATGTTTGAACCATTCCTGTGACACTAGTTATAGATTCCGATGCTTCACTTCAGGTTCACTGTATCCCTCTGACCTTGCTATTAACGATGAAACACAGAAATTGCATCATAAATAAATACAAAATTCACATTGCCGACTCAAGTACAAGAGGACTGGCTCTTCTTACTGACTATGTTGGAACATTTCCTGTGCGACCAGTTTTAGATTCCGATGCTTCACTATATGATTACTGTATCCCTTGGACCTTCTTATTGACGATGAAACACAGAAATTGCATCAGAATTATATACAAAAGACACGATGCTGACTTAAGTACAAGAAGACTGACTCTTCCTACTGAATATGATTTCAAAATTTCCTGTGAGACTAGTTTTAGATTCCGATGCATCACTTTATGTTTACAGTATCCCTTGGTCCTTCTTAGTGACGATGAATCTCAGAAATTGCATCGGAATTAATTAGAAAAGGCACAATGCGGACTTAAGTACAAGAAAACTGACTCCTCTTACTGTCTATGTTTTGAACCATTCCCGTGACACTAGTTATTGATTCCGATGCTTCACTTCGGGTATATTGTATCTCTCTGACCTTCTTATTGACGATGAAACACAGAAATTGCAGCGGAATCAAATACAAAAGGCAAAATGCCGACTTAAGTATAAGAAAACTGACTCTTCTTACTGTCTTTGTTGAAAATCCCTGCGACACTAGTTATAGACTTCGAAGCTTCACTTCAGGTTTACAGTATCCCACTCACCTTCGTATTGACGATGAAACACAGAAATTGTATCGGAATTAAATGCAAAAGGCACAATGCCGACTTAAGTACAAGAAATCTGACTCTTCTTACAGTCTATGTTTTGAACCATTCCTGTGACACTAGTTATCGATTCCGATGCTTCACTTCAGGTTTACCGTATCGCTCTGACCTTCTTATTGACGTTGAAACACGGATATTGCATCGGAATTAAATACAAAAGGCACAAAGCCGAATTAAGTACATGAAAACTGACTCTTCATACTGTGTATGTTTTGAACCATTCCTGTGACACCAGTTATAGATTCCGATGTTTCACTTCAGGTTTACTGTATCCCTCTGACCTTCTTATTGACGATGAAACACAGAAATTGCATCGGAATTAAATACAAAATTCACAATGCCGACTCAAGTACAAGAAGACTGGCTCTTCTTACTGTCTATGTTTTGAACCATTCATGTGACACTAGTTATAGATTCCGATGCTTCAATTCAGGTTTACTGTATGCCTCTGACCTTCTTACTGACGATGAAACACAGAAATTGCATCGGAATTAAATACAAAAGGCACAATGCCGACTTAAGTACAAGAAAAATGACTCTTCTTAATGTCTATGTTTGACCACTCCTGTGACACTAGTTATAGATTCCGATGCGTCACATCAGGTTTACTGTATCCCTCTGACCTTGCTATTGACGATGAAACACAGATATTGCATCGGAACTACATACAACAGGCACATTGCCGACTCAAGTACAAGAAGACTGACTCTTCTTACAGTCTATGTTTTGAACCATTCCTGTGACACTAGTTGTAGATTCCGAAGCTTCACTTCAGGTTTACTGTACCCCTCTGACCTTCTTATTGACGATGAAACACACAAATTGCATCAGAATTAAATACAAAGGGCACAATGACGACTTAAGTACGAGAAAACTGCCTCCTCTTACAGTCTATGTTTTGAACCATTCCTGTGACACTAGTTATAGATTCCGATGCTTCACTTCAGGTTTACTGTATGCCTCTGACCTTCTTATTGACGATGAAACACAGAATTTGCATCGGAATTAAATACAAAAGGCGCAATGCCGACTTAAGTACAAGAAAACTGATTCTTCTTACTGTCTATGATTTGAACCATTCCTGTGACACTAGTTATAGATTCCGATGCTTCACTTCAGGTTTACTGTATCCCTCTGACCTTGTTATTGACGATGAAACACAGTTATAGATTCCGATGGTTCACTTCAGGTTTACTGTATCCCTCAGACCTTCTTATTGACGATGTAAGACAGAAATTGCATCGGCATTAAATACAAAAGGCACAATTGTGACTTAAGTACAAGAAAACTGACTCTTTTTACTGTCTATGTTTTGAACCATTCATGTGACACTACTTATAGTTTCCGATGCATCACTTCAAATTCACTGTATCCCTCTGACCTTCTTATTGACGATGAAACACAGAAATTGCTTCGAAATTAAATACAAAAGGCACAATGCCGACTTAATTACAAGAAAATTGACTCTTCTTACTGTCTATGTTTCAACCATTCCTGTGACACTAGTTATAGATTCCGATGCTTCACTTCAGGTTCACTGTATCCCTCTGACCTTGCTATTGACGATGATACACAGAAATTGCATCATAATGAAATCCAAAAGGCACATTGCCGACTCCAGTACAAGAAGACTGGTTCTTCTTACTAACTATGTTTGAACATTTACTGTGAGATCAGTTTTAGATTCCGATGCTTCACTATATGTTTACTGTATCCCTTGGACCTTCTTATTGACGATGAAACACAGAAATTGCATCAGAATTAAATACAAAAGACACGATGCTGACTTAAGTACAAGAAGACTGACTCTTCCTACTGAATATGATTTCAACATTTCCTGTGAGACCAGTTTCAGATTCCGATGCCTCACTTTATGTTTACAGTATCCCTTGGTCCTTCTTATTGACGATGAATCTCAGAAATTGCATCGGAATTAAATAGAAAAGGAACAATGTGGACTTAAGTACAAGAAAACTGACTCTTCTTACTGTCTACGTTTTGAACCATTCCTGTGACACTAGTTATTGATTCCGATGCTTCACTTCGGGTATACTGTATCTCTCTGACCTTCTTATTGACGATGAAACACAGAAATTGCATCGGAATTAAATACAAAAGGCACAATGCCGACTCAAGTACAAGAAGACTGGCACTTCTTATAGTCTATGTTCTGAAACTTTCCTGTGAGACCGGTTGTAGATTCCGATGCTTCACTTCAGGATTACTGTATCCCTTGGATCTTCTTATTGACGACGAAACGCAGAAATTGCATCGAAATTAAATCGAAAAGGCACAATGCCGGCTTAAGTACAAGAAAACTGACTCTTCTTACTGTCTATAATTTGAACCATTCCTGTGACACTAGTTACACATTGCGATGCCTCACTTCAGGCTTTCTGTATCCCTCTGACCTTCTTATTGACGATGAATTACAGAAATTGCAGCGGAATCAAATACAAAAGGCAAAATGCCGACTTAAGTACAAGAAAACTGACTCTTCTTACTGTCTTTGTTGAACCATCCCTGTGACACTATTTATAGACTTCGATGCTTCACTTCAGGTTTACAGTATCCCACTCACCTTCGTATTGACGATGAAACACAGAAATTGCATCGGAATTAAATACAAAAGGCACAATGCCGACTTAAGTACAAGAAATCTGACTCTTCTTACAGTCTATGTTTTGAACCATTCCTGTGACACTAGTTATCGATTCCGATGCTTCACTTCAGGTTTACCGTATCGCTCTGACCTTCTTATTGACGTTGAAACACGGATATTGCATCGGAATTAAATACAAAAGGCACAAAGCCGAATTAAGTACATGAAAACTGACTCTTCTTACTGTGTATGTTTTGAACCATTCCTGTTACACCACTTATAGATTCCGATTCTTCACTTCAGGTTTACTGTATTCCTCTGACCGTCTTATTGTGATGAAACACAGAAATTGCATCGGAATTAAATACATAGGCACAATGCCGACTCAAGTACAAGAAGACTGGCTCTTCCTACTGTCTATGTTTTGAACCATTCCTGTGACACTAGTTAAAGATTAAGATGCTTCACTTCAGGTTTACTGTATCCCTCTGACCTTCTTATTGACGATGAAACACAGAAATTGCATCGGAATAAAATAGAAAAGGCACAATGCCGACTTAAGTACAAGAAAACTGACTCTTCTTTTAGTCTATGTTTTGAAACATTCATGTGACACTAGTTATAGATTCCGATGCTTCTCTTCTGGTTTACTGTATCCCTCTGACCTTCTTATTGACGATGAAACACAGAAATTGCATCGGAATTAAATACAAAAGGCACAATGCCGACTCACGTACAAGAAGACTGGCTCTTCTTATTGTCTATGTTCTGAAACTTTCCTGTGAGACCGGTTTTAGATTCCGAAGCTTCACTTCAGGTTTACTGTATCCCTTGGATCTTCTTATTGACGAAAAAACACAGAAATTGCATCGGAATTAAATCGAAAGGCACAATGCCGACTTAAGTACATGAAAACTGACTCTTCTTACGGTGTAGGTTTGAACCATTCCTGTGACACTACTTATAGATTCCGATGCTTCACTTCAGGTTTACTATATCCCTCTGACCTTCTTATTGACGATGAAACACAGAAATTGCATCGGAATTAAATACAAAAGGCACAATGCCGACGTAAGTACAAGGAGACTGA
The DNA here is from genome assembly GCF_023864345.2 of Schistocerca serialis cubense. Lineage (NCBI taxonomy): Eukaryota > Metazoa > Arthropoda > Insecta > Orthoptera > Acrididae > Schistocerca > Schistocerca serialis. Next base: position 30,617,700 of record NC_064647.1, read on the forward strand.
CTCTTCATACTGTCTATGTTTTGAACTATTCCTGTAACCCTAGTTATAGATTCCGATGCTTCCCTTCAGGTTTACTGTATCCCTCTCACATTCTTATTGACGATGAAACACAGAAATTCCATCGTAATTAAATACAAAAGGCACAATGCCGAATCAATTACAAGAAGACTGGGTCTTCCTTCTGTCTATGTTTTGAACCACTCCTGTGACACTAGTTTAAGATTCCGATGCTTCACTTCAGGTTTACTGTATTCCTCTGACCTTCTTATTGACGATGAAACACAGTAATTGCATCGGAATTAAATACATAGGCACAATGCAGACTCAAGTACAAGAAGACTGGCTCTTCCTACTGTCGATGTTTCGAACCATTCCTGTGACACTAGTTATAGATTCCGATGCTTCACTTCAGGTTTACTGTATCCCTCTGACCTTCTTATTGACGATGAAACACAGAAATTGCATCGGAATAAAATAGAAAAGGCACAATGCCGACTTAAGTACAAGAAAACTGACTCTTCTATCAGTCTATGTTTTGAACCATTCATGTGACACTAGTTATAGATTCCGAGGCATCACTTCAGGTTTACTGTATCCCTCTGACCGTCTTATTGACGATGAAACACTGAAATTGCATCTGAATTAAATACATAGGCACAATGCCGACTTAAGTACAAGAAAACTGACTCTTCTTACTATCTATGTTTTCAAGCATTCCCGTGACACTAGCTATAGATTACGATACTTCACTTCAGGTTTACTGTATCTCTCTGACCTTCTTATTGAAGATGAAACACAGAAATTGCATCGGAATTAAAAACAAAAGCACAATGCAGACTTAAGTACAAGAGAACTGACTCTTCCAACTGTCTATGTTTTGAACATTCCTGTGACACTAGTTATAGATTCCGATGCTTCACTTCAGGTTTACTGTATCCCACTGACCTTCTTATTGACGATGAAACACGGAAATTACATCGGAATTAAATACAAAAAGCACAATGCCGACTCAAGTACAAGAAGACTAACTCTTCTTCCTGTCTATGCTTTAAACCATTCCTGTGACACTAGTTATAGATTCCGATGCTTCTGTCCAATTTTTCTGTATCCCTCTGACCTTCTTATTGACGATGAAACACAGAAATTGCATCGGAATTAAGTACATGAGCACAATGCCGACTCAAATACAAGAAGACTGGCTCTTCTTACTGTCTATGATTTGAACCATTCCTTTGACACTAGTTATAGATTCCGATGCTTCACTTCAAGTTTACTGTATCCCACTGACCTTCTTATTGACGATGAAACACAGAAATTGCATCGGAATTAAATACAAATGCACAATGCCGACTTAAGTACAAGAGAACTGACTCTTCTTACTGTCTATGTTTTGAACCATTCTTGTGACACTAGTTATAGATTCCGATGCTTCACTTCAGGTTTACTGTATCCCACTGACCTTCTTATTGACGATGAAACACAGAAATTGCATCGAAATTAAACAGAAAAGGCACAATGCCGACTCAAGTACAAGAAGACTGGGTCTTCCTACTGTCTATGTTTTGACCCATTCCTGTGACACTAGTTATAGATTCCGATGCTTCACTTAAATTTTACTGTATCCCTCTGACCTTCTTATTGATGATGAAACACAGAAATTGCATCGGAATTAAATACAAAAGGCACAATGCCGACTTAAGCACAAGAAAACTGACTCTTCTTACTGTCTATGCTTTGAACCATTCCTGTGACACTAGTTCTAGGTTCCGATGCTTCACTTCAGGTTTACTGTATCCCTCTGACCTTCTTAATGACGATGAAACACAGAAATTGCATCGGAATTAAATACATAGACACAATGCCGACTCAAGTAAAGAAGACTGGCTCTTCTTACTGTCTATGTTTTGAACCATTCCTGTGACACTAGTTATAGATTCCAATGCTTCACTTCAGGTTTATTGTATCCCTCTGACCTTCTTATTGACGATGAAACACAGAAATTGCATCGGAATTAAATAGAAAAGGCACAATGCCGACTTAAGTACAAGAAAACTGACTCTTCTTTCAGTCTATGCTTTGACCCATTCCCTTGACACTAGTTATAGATTCCATTGCTTCACTTCAGGTTAACTGTATCCCTCTGACCTTCTTATTGACGATGAAACACAGAAATTGCATCGGAATTAAATACAAAAGCACAATGCCGACTTAAGTACTAGAAAATTGACTCTTCTTACTGTCTATGTTTTGAACCTTTCTTGTGACACTAGTTATAGATTCCGATGCTTCACTTCATGTTTACTGTATCCTTCTGACCTTCTTATTGACGATGAAACACAGAAATTGTATCGGAATTAAATCCAAAAGGCACAATGCCGACTCAAGTACAAGAAGACTGGTTCTTCTTACTGTATATGATTTGAACCATTCCTGTCACACTAGTTATAATTTCCGATGCTTCACTTCAGGTTTACTGTATCCCTCTGACCTTCTTATTGACGATGAAACACAGAAATTGCATCGGAATTTAATAGAAAAGGCAAAATGCCGATTTAAGTACAAGAAAACTGACTCTTCTTACTGTCTATGTTTTGAACCATTCCTGTGCCACTAGTTATAGATTCCGATGCTTCACTTCAGGTTCACTGTATCCCTCTGACCTTCTTATTGACGATGAAACACAGAAATTGCATCGGAATGAAATACAAGAGGCACAATGACGACTTAAGTAGAAGAAAACTGACTCTTTTTACTGTCTATGTTTTGAACCATTCATGTGACACTAGTTATAGATTCCGATGCTTCACTTCAGGTTCACTGTTTCCCTCTGACCTTCTTATTGACGATGAAACACAGAAATTGCATCGGAATGAAATACAAGAGGCACAATGACGACTTAAGTAGAAGAAAACTGACTCTTCTTACTGTCTATGTTTTGAACCATTCCTGTGACACTAGTTATAGATTCCGATGGTTCACTTCAGGTTTACTCTATCCCTCTGACCTTCTTATTGACGATAAAACACAGAAATTGCATCGGAATAAAATAGAAAAGGCACAATGCCGACTTAAGTACAAGAAAAATGATTCTTCTTACTATCTATGTTTTGGACCATTGCTGTGACAGTAGTTATAGATTCCGATGCTTCCCTTCAGGTTTACTGTATCCCTCTCACATTCTTATTGACGATGAAACACAGATATTGCATCGGAATGAAATACAAAAGGCACAATGCCGACTTAAGTACAAGAAAACTAACTCTTCTTTCTGTCTATGTTTTGAACCATTCATGTGACACTAGTTATAGATACCGATGCTTCACTTCAGGTTACTGTATCCCACTGACCTTCTTATTGACGATGAATTACAGAAATTGCATCGGAATTAAATACAAAAGGCACAATGCCGACTCAAGTACAAGAAGACTGGGTCTTCCTACTGTCTTTGCCTTGAACCATTCCTGTGACACTAGTTATAGATTCCGATGCTTCACTTCAAGTTTACTGTATCCCTCTGACCTTCTTATTGACGATGAAATACAGAAATAACATCGGAATTAATAACAAAAGGCACAATCCCGACTTAAGCACAAGAAAACTGACTCTTCTTACTGTCTATGCTTTGAACCATTCCTGTGACACTAGTTCTAGGTTCCGATGCTTCACTTCAGGTTTACTGTATCCCTCTGACCTTCTTATTGACGATGAAACACAGTAATTGCATCGGAATTAAATACAAAAGCACAATGCCGACTTAAGTACTAGAAAACTGACTCTTCTTACTGTCTATGTTTTGAACCATTCTTGTGACACTAGTTATTGATTCCGATGTTTCACTTCACGTTTACTGTATCCCACTGACCTTCTTATTGACGATGAAACACAGAAATTGCATCGGAATTAAATGGAAAAGGCACAATGCCGACTTAAGTACAAGAAAAATGATTCTTCTTACTACCTATGTTTTTAACCATTCCTGTGACAGTAGTTATAGATTCCGATGCTTCACTTCAGGTTTACTGTATCCCTCTGACCTTCTTATTGACGATGAAACACAGATATTGCATCAGAATTAAATACAAAATGCACAATGCCGACTTAAGTACAAGAAAACTGACTCTTCTCTCTGTCTATGTGTTGACTCATTCATGTGACACTAGTTATAGATTCCGATCATTCACTCCTGGATACTGTATCCCTCTGACCTTCTTATTGACGATGAAACACAGAAATTGCATCGGAATTAAATACAAAAGGCACAATGCCGACACAAGTACAAGAAGACTGGCTCTTCTTACTGTCTACATTTTGAAACTTTCCTGTAAGACCGGTTTTAGATTCCGATTCTTCACTTCAGGATTACTGTATCCCTCTGACTTTCTTATTGACGATGAAACACAGAAATTGCATCGGAATTAAATACAAAAGGCACAATGCCGACTTAAGCACAAGAAAACTGACTCTTCTTACTGTCTATGCTTTGAACCATTCCTGTGACACTAGTTATAGGTTCCGATGCTTCACTTCAAGTTTACTGTATCGCCCTGACCTTCTTATTGACGATGAAACACAGAAATTGTATCGGAATTAAATACAAAAGGCACAATGCCGACTCAAGTACAAGAAGACTGGCTCTTCTTACTGTCTATGCTTTGCACCATTCCTGTGACACTAGTTATAGTTTCCGATGCTTCACTTCAGGTTTACTGTATCCCTCTGACCTTCTTATTGACGATGAAACACAGAAATTACATCGGAATTTAATAGAAAAGGCGCAATGCCGACTTAAGTACAAGAAAACTGACTCTTCTTACTGTCTATGTTTTGAACCATTCCTGTGCCACTAGTTATAGATTCCGATGCTTCACTTCAGGTCACTGTATCCCTCTGACCTTCTTGTTGACGATGAAACACAGAAATTGCATCGGAATGAAATACAAGAGGCACAATGACGACTTAAGTAGAAGATAACTGACTCTTCTTACTGTCTATGTTTTGAACCATTCATGTGACACTAGTTATAGATTCCGATGCTTCACTTCAGGTTCACTGTATCCCTCTGACCTTCTTATTGACGAAGAAACACAGAAATTGCATCGGAATGAAATACAAGAGGCACAATGACGACTTAAGTAGAAGAAAACTGACTCTTCTTACTGTCTATGTTTTGAACCATTCCTGTGACACTACTTATAGATTCCGATGGTTCACTTCAGGTTTACTCTATCCCTCTGACCTTCTTATTGACGATAAAACACAGAAATTGCATCGGAATAAAATAGAAAAAAGCACAATGCCGACTTAAGTACATGAAACATGATTCTTCTTAACTATCTATGCTTTGAACCACTGCTGTGACAGATGTTATAGATTCCGATGCTTCACTTCAGGTTTACTATATCCCTCTGACCTTCTTATTGACGATGAAACACAGATATTGCATCGGAATTAAATACAAAAGGCACAATGCCGACTTAAGTACAAGAAAACTGACTCTTCTTTCTGGTTATGATTTAAACCATTCATGTGACACTAGTTATATATACCGATGCTTCACTTCAGGATACTGTATCCCTCTGACCTTCGTATTGACGATGAAACACAGAAATTGCATCGGAATTATATACAAAAGGCACAATGCCGACTTAAGCACAAGAAAACTGACTCTTCTTACTGTCTATGCTTTGAACCATTCCTGTGACACTAGATATAGGTTCCGTTGCTTCACTTCAGATTTACTGTATCCCTCTGACATTCTTATTGACGATGAAACACAGAAATTGTATCGGAATTAAATACAAAAGGCACAATGCCGACTTAGGTACAAGAAAACTGACTCTTCTTACTATCTATGTTTTGAACCATCCCTGTGAGACTAGTTATAGATTCCGATGCTTCACTTTACGTTTACTGTATCCTTCTGACCTTCTTATTGACGATGAAACACAGAAATTGCATCAAACTTAATAGAAAAGACACAATGCCGACTTCAGTACAAGAAACCTGACCCTTCTTACTGTCTATGTTTTGAACCATTCCTGTGACACTAGTTATAGATTCCGATGCTTCACTTTAGGTTTACTGTATCCCTCTGACATTCTTATTGACGATGAAACACAGATATTGCATCGGAATTTAATACAAAAGGCACAATGCCGACTTAAGTACAAGAAAACTGACTCTTCTTTCTGTCTAAGTTTTGAACCATTCATGGGACACTAGTTATAGATTCCGATGCTTCACTTCAGTTTTACTGTATCCCTCTGACCCTCTTATTGACGATGAAACACAGAAATTGCATCGGAATTAAATACAAAAGCACAATGCCGACTTAAGTACAAGAGAACTGACCCTTCTTACTGTCTATGCTTTTAACTATTCCTGTGACACTAGTTACAGATTGCGATGCTTCACTTCAGGTTTACTGTATCCCTCGAACCTTCTTATTGACGATGAAACACAGATATTGCATCGGAATTAAATACCAAAGGCACAATGCCGACTTAAGTACAAGAAAACTGACTCTTCTTTCTGTCTATGTTTTGAACCATCATGTGACACTAGTTATAGATTCCGATGCTTCACTTCAGGTTTACTATATCCCTCTGACCTTCTTATTGACGATGAAACACTGAAATTGCATCGGAATTAAATACAAAAGGCACAATGCCGACTCAAGTACAAGAAGACTGGCTCTGCTTACTGTCTATGTTTTGAAACTTTCCAGTGAGACCGGTTTTAGATTCCGATGCTTCACTTCAGGATTACTGTATCCCTCTGACCTTCTTATTGACGATGAAACACAGAAATTGCATCGGAATTAAATACAAAAGGCACAATGCCGACTTAAGCACAAGAAAACTGACTCTTCTTACTGTCTATGCTTTGAACCATTCCTGTGACACTAGTTATAGGTTCCGATGCTTCACTTCATGTTTACTGTATCCCTCTGACCTTCTTATTGACGTTGAAACAAAGAAATTGTATTGGAATGAAATACAAAAGGCCCAATGCCGACTCAAGTACAAGAAGACTGGCTCTTCTTACTGTCTATGTTTTGAACCATTCCTGTGACACTAGTTATAGTTTCCGATGCTTCCATTCAGGTTTACTGTATCCCTCTGACCTTCTTATTGACGATGAAACACAGAAATTACATCGGAATTTAATAGAAAAGGCACAATGCCGACTTAAGTACAAGAAAACTGACACTTCTTACTGTCTATGTTTTGAACCATTCCTGTGACACAAGTTATAGATTCCGATGCTTCACTTTAGGTTTACAGTATCCCTCTGACCTTCTTATTGACGATGAAACACAGAAATTGCATCGGAATTAAATACAAAAGGCACAATGCCGACTTAAGTACAAGAAAATTGACTCTTCTTACTGTCTATGTTTTGAACCATTCCTGTGACACTAGTTGTAGATTCCGATGCTTCACTTCAGGTTTACTGTATGCCTCTGACCTTCTTATTGACGATCAAACACAGAAATTGCATCGGAATTAAATACAAAAGGCACAATGCCGACTTAAGTACAAGGAAACTGACTCTTCTCTCTGTCTAAGTTTTGAACAATTCATGTGACACTAGTTATAGATTCCGATGCTTAACTTCAGGTTTACTGTATCCCTCTGACCTTCTTATTGATGATGAAACACGGAAATTGCATCGGAATTAAATACAAAAGCACAATGCCGACTTAAGTACAAGAGAACTGACTCTTCTTACTGTCTATGTTTTGAACCATTCCTGTGACAATAGTTATAGATTACGATGCTTCACTTCAGGTTCACTGTATCCCTCTGACCTTCTTATTGACGATGAAACACAGAATTTGCATCGGAATGAAATACAAGAGGGACAATAACGACTAAGTAGAAAAAAACTGACTCTTCTTACTGTCTATGCTTTGAACCATTTCTGTGACACTAGTTATAGGTTCCGAAGCTTCACTTCATGTTTACTGTATCCCTCTGACCTTCTTATTGACGTTGAAACACAGAAATTGTATTGGAATGAAATACAAAAGGCCCAATGCCGACTCAAGTACAAGAAGACTGGCTCTTCTTACTGTCTATGTTTTGAACCATTCCTGTGACACTAGTTATAGTTTCCGATGCTTCCATTCAGGTTTACTGTATCCCTCTGACCTTCTTATTGACGATGAAACACAGAAATTACATCGGAATTTAATAGAAAAGGCACAATGCCGACTTAAGTACAAGAAAACTGACTCTTCTTACTGTCTATGTTTTGAACCATTCCTGTGACACTAGTTATAGATTCCGATGCTTCACTTTAGGTTTACAGTATCCCTCTGACCTTCTTATTGACGATGAAACACAGAAATTGCATCGGAATTAAATACAAAAGGCACAATGCCGACTTCAGTACAAGAAAATTGACTCTTCTTACTGTCTATGTTTTGAACCATTCCTGTGACACTAGTTATAGATTCCGATGCTTCACTTCAGGTTTACTGTATGCCTTTGACCTTCTTATTGACGATGAAACACAGAAATTGCATCGGAATTAAATACAAAAGCACAATGCCGACTTAAGTACAAGAGAACTGACTCTTCTTACTGTCTATGTTTTGAACCATTCCTGTGACAATTGTTATAGATTCCGATGCTTCACTTCAGGTTCACTGTATCCCTCAGACCTTCTTATTGACGATGAAACACAGAATTTGCATCGGAATGAAATACAAGAGGCACAATAACGACTAAGTAGAAAAAACTGACTCGTCTTACTGTCTATGTTTTGAACCATTCATGTGACACTAGTTATAGATTCCAATGGTTCACTTCAGGTTCACTGTATCCCTCTGACCTTCTTATTGACGATGAAACACAGAAATTGCATCGGAAAGAAATACAAGAGGCACAGTGACGACTTAAGTAGAAGAAAACTGACTCTTCTTACTGTCTATGTTTTGAACCATTCCTGTGACACTAGTTATAGATTCCGATGCTTCACTTCAGGTTTACTCTATCCCTCTGACCTTCTTATTGACGACGAAACACAGAAATTGCATCGGAATAAAATAGAAAAGGCACAATGCCGACTTAAGTACAAGAAAAATGATTCTTCTTACTATCTATGTTTTGAACCATTGCTGTGACAGTAGTTATAGATTCCGATGCTTCACTTCTGGTTTACTGTATCCCTGTGACCTTCTTATTGACGATGAAACACAGATATTGTATCGGAATTAAATACAAAAGGCACAATGCCGACTTAAGTACAAGAAAACTGACTCTTCTTACTGTCTATGTTTTGAACCATTCATGTGACACTAGTTATAGATACCGATGCTTCACTTCAGGTTACTGTATCCCTCTGACCTTCTTATTGACGATGAAACCCAGAAATTGCATTCGAATTAAATTCAAAAGGACCATTGCCGGATTAAGTACAAGAAAACTGACTCTTCTATCTGTCTAAGTTTTGAACAATTCATGTGACACTAGTTATAGATACCGATGCTTCACTTCAGGTTCACTGTATCCCTCTGACCTTCTTATTGACGATGAAACACAGAATTTGCATCGGAATGAAATACAAGAGGGACAATAACGACTAAGTAGAAAAAAACTGACTCTTCTTACTGTCTATGCTTTGAACCATTTCTGTGACACTAGTTATAGGTTCCGAAGCTTCACTTCATGTTTACTGTATCCCTCTGACCTTCTTATTGACGTTGAAACACAGAAATTGTATTGGAATGAAATACAAAAGGCCCAATGCCGACTCAAGTACAAGAAGACTGGCTCTTCTTACTGTCTATGTTTTGAACCATTCCTGTGACACTAGTTATAGTTTCCGATGCTTCCATTCAGGTTTACTGTATCCCTCTGACCTTCTTATTGACGATGAAACACAGAAATTACATCGGAATTTAATAGAAAAGGCACAATGCCGACTTAAGTACAAGAAAACTGACTCTTCTTACTGTCTATGTTTTGAACCATTCCTGTGACACTAGTTATAGATTCCGATGCTTCACTTTAGGTTTACAGTATCCCTCTGACCTTCTTATTGACGATGAAACACAGAAATTGCATCGGAATTAAATACAAAAGGCACAATGCCGACTTCAGTACAAGAAAATTGACTCTTCTTACTGTCTATGTTTTGAACCATTCCTGTGACACTAGTTATAGATTCCGATGCTTCACTTCAGGTTTACTGTATGCCTTTGACCTTCTTATTGACGATGAAACACAGAAATTGCATCGGAATTAAATACAAAAGCACAATGCCGACTTAAGTACAAGAGAACTGACTCTTCTTACTGTCTATGTTTTGAACCATTCCTGTGACAATAGTTATAGATTCCGATGCTTCACTTCAGGTTCACTGTATCCCTCAGACCTTCTTATTGACGATGAAACACAGAATTTGCATCGGAATGAAATACAAGAGGCACAATAACGACTAAGTAGAAAAAACTGACTCGTCTTACTGTCTATGTTTTGAACCATTCATGTGACACTAGTTATAGATTCCAATGGTTCACTTCAGGTTCACTGTATCCCTCTGACCTTCTTATTGACGATGAAACACAGAAATTGCATCGGAAAGAAATACAAGAGGCACAATGACGACTTAAGTAGAAGAAAACTGACTCTTCTTACTGTCTATGTTTTGAACCATTCCTGTGACACTAGTTATAGATTCCGATGCTTCACTTCAGGTTTACTCTATCCCTCTGACCTTCTTATTGACGACGAAACACAGAAATTGCATCGGAATAAAATAGAAAAGGCACAATGCCGACTTAAGTACAAGAAAAATGATTCTTCTTACTATCTATGTTTTGAACCATTGCTGTGACAGTAGTTATAGATTCCGATGCTTCACTTCTGGTTTACTGTATCCCTGTGACCTTCTTATTGACGATGAAACACAGATATTGTATCGGAATTAAATACAAAAGGCACAATGCCGACTTAAGTACAAGAAAACTGACTCTTCTTACTGTCTATGTTTTGAACCATTCATGTGACACTAGTTATAGATACCGATGCTTCACTTCAGGTTACTGTATCCCTCTGACCTTCTTATTGACGATGAAACCCAGAAATTGCATTGGAATTAAATACAAAAGGACCATTGCCGGATTAAGTACAAGAAAACTGACTCTTCCTACTGTCTATGTTTTGAGCTATTCCTGTGACACTAGTTACAGATTCCGATGCTTCACTTCAGGTTTACTGTATCCCTCTGACCTTCTTATTGACGATGAAACACAGAAATTACATCGGAATTTAATAGTAAAGACACAATGCCGACTTCAGTACAAGAAAACTGACTCTTCTTAGTGTCTATGTTTTGAACCATTCCTGTGACACTAGTTATAGTTTACGATGCTTCACTTCAGGTTCACTATATCCCTCTGACCTTCTCATTGACGATGAAACTCTGAAATTGCATCGGAATTAAATACAAAAGGCACAATGCCGACTTAAGTACAAGAAAACTGACTCTTCTTACTGTCTATGTTTTGAACCATACCTGTGACACTAGTTATAGATTCCGATGCTTCACTTCAGGTTTACTGTATCCCTCTGACCTTCTTATTGACGATGAAACACAGAAATTGCATCGGAATTAAATACAAAAGGTACAATGCCGACTTAAGTACAAGAAAACTGACTCTTCTTACTGTCTATGTTTTGAATCATTCATGTGACACTCGTTATAGATTCCGGTGCTTTACTTCAGGTTCACTTTATCCCTGTGACATTCTTATTGACGATGAAACACAGAAATTGCATCGGAATTAAATACAAAAGGCACAATGCCGACTTAAGTACAAGGTAACTGACTCTTCTTACTGTCTGTGTTTTGAACCATTCCTGTGACACTAGTTATAGATTCCGATGCTTCACATCAGGTTCACTAAATCGACCTTCTTATTGACGATGAAACACTGAAATTGCATCGGAATTAAATACAAAAGGCACAATGCCGACTTAAGTTCAAGAACACTGGCTCTCCTTACTGTCTATGATTTGAACCATTCCTGTGACACTAATTATGGATTCCGATGCTTCACTTCAGGTTTGCTGTATCCCTCTGACCTTCTTATTGATGATTAAATACAGAAATTGCATCGGAATAAATACAAAAGGCACAATGCCGACTGAAGTAAAACAAAATTGACTCTTCTTACTGTCTATGTTTTGAACCATTCCTGTGACACTAGTTATAGTTTCCGATGCTTCCATTCAGGTTTACTGTATCCCTCTGACCTTCTTATTGACGATGAAACACAGAAATTACATCGGAATTTAATAGAAAAGGCACAATGCCGACTTAAGTACAAGAAAACTGACTCTTCTTACTGTCTATGTTTTGAACCATTCCTGTGACACTAGTTATAGATTCCGATGCTTCACTTTAGGTTTACAGTATCCCTCTGACCTTCTTATTGACGATGAAACACAGAAATTGCATCGGAATTAAATACAAAAGGCACAATGCCGACTTCAGTACAAGAAAATTGACTCTTCTTACTGTCTATGTTTTGAACCATTCCTGTGACACTAGTTATAGATTCCGATGCTTCACTTCAGGTTTACTGTATGCCTTTGACCTTCTTATTGACGATGAAACACAGAAATTGCATCGGAATTAAATACAAAAGCACAATGCCGACTTAAGTACAAGAGAACTGACTCTTCTTACTGTCTATGTTTTGAACCATTCCTGTGACAATAGTTATAGATTCCGATGCTTCACTTCAGGTTCACTGTATCCCTCAGACCTTCTTATTGACGATGAAACACAGAATTTGCATCGGAATGAAATACAAGAGGCACAATAACGACTAAGTAGAAAAAACTGACTCGTCTTACTGTCTATGTTTTGAACCATTCATGTGACACTAGTTATAGATTCCAATGGTTCACTTCAGGTTCACTGTATCCCTCTGACCTTCTTATTGACGATGAAACACAGAAATTGCATCGGAAAGAAATACAAGAGGCACAATGACGACTTAAGTAGAAGAAAACTGACTCTTCTTACTGTCTATGTTTTGAACCATTCCTGTGACACTAGTTATAGATTCCGATGCTTCACTTCAGGTTTACTCTATCCCTCTGACCTTCTTATTGACGACGAAACACAGAAATTGCATCGGAATAAAATAGAAAAGGCACAATGCCGACTTAAGTACAAGAAAAATGATTCTTCTTACTATCTATGTTTTGAACCATTGCTGTGACAGTAGTTATAGATTCCGATGCTTCACTTCTGGTTTACTGTATCCCTGTGACCTTCTTATTGACGATGAAACACAGATATTGTATCGGAATTAAATACAAAAGGCACAATGCCGACTTAAGTACAAGAAAACTGACTCTTCTTACTGTCTATGTTTTGAACCATTCATGTGACACTAGTTATAGATACCGATGCTTCACTTCAGGTTACTGTATCCCTCTGACCTTCTTATTGACGATGAAACCCAGAAATTGCATTGGAATTAAATACAAAAGGACCATTGCCGGATTAAGTACAAGAAAACTGACTCTTCCTACTGTCTATGTTTTGAGCTATTCCTGTGACACTAGTTACAGATTCCGATGCTTCACTTCAGGTTTACTGTATCCCTCTGACCTTCTTATTGACGATGAAACACAGAAATTACATCGGAATTTAATAGTAAAGACACAATGCCGACTTCAGTACAAGAAAACTGACTCTTCTTAGTGTCTATGTTTTGAACCATTCCTGTGACACTAGTTATAGTTTACGATGCTTCACTTCAGGTTCACTATATCCCTCTGACCTTCTCATTGACGATGAAACTCTGAAATTGCATCGGAATTAAATACAAAAGGCACAATGCCGACTTAAGTACAAGAAAACTGACTCTTCTTACTGTCTATGTTTTGAACCATACCTGTGACACTAGTTATAGATTCCGATGCTTCACTTCAGGTTTACTGTATCCCTCTGACCTTCTTATTGACGATGAAACACAGAAATTGCATCGGAATTAAATACAAAAGGTACAATGCCGACTTAAGTACAAGAAAACTGACTCTTCTTACTGTCTATGTTTTGAATCATTCATGTGACACTCGTTATAGATTCCGGTGCTTTACTTCAGGTTCACTTTATCCCTGTGACATTCTTATTGACGATGAAACACAGAAATTGCATCGGAATTAAATACAAAAGGCACAATGCCGACTTAAGTACAAGGTAACTGACTCTTCTTACTGTCTGTGTTTTGAACCATTCCTGTGACACTAGTTATAGATTCCGATGCTTCACATCAGGTTCACTAAATCGACCTTCTTATTGACGATGAAACACTGAAATTGCATCGGAATTAAATACAAAAGGCACAATGCCGACTTAAGTTCAAGAACACTGGCTCTCCTTACTGTCTATGATTTGAACCATTCCTGTGACACTAATTATGGATTCCGATGCTTCACTTCAGGTTTGCTGTATCCCTCTGACCTTCTTATTGATGATTAAATACAGAAATTGCATCGGAATAAATACAAAAGGCACAATGCCGACTGAAGTAAAACAAAATTGACTCTTCTTACTGTCTATGTTTTGAACCATTCCTGTGACACTAGTTATAGTTTCCGATGCTTCCATTCAGGTTTACTGTATCCCTCTGACCTTCTTATTGACGATGAAGCACAGAAATTACATCGGAATTTAATAGAAAAGGCACAATGCCGACTTAAGTACAAGAAAACTGACTCTTCTTACTGTCTATGTTTTGAACCATTCCTGTGACACTAGTTATAGATTCCGATGCTTCACTTTAGGTTTACAGTATCCCTCTGACCTTCTTATTGACGATGAAACACAGAAATTGCATCGGAATTAAATACAAAAGGCACAATGCCGACTTCAGTACAAGAAAATTGACTCTTCTTACTGTCTATGTTTTGAACCATTCCTGTGACACTAGTTATAGATTCCGATGCTTCACTTCAGGTTTACTGTATGCCTTTGACCTTCTTATTGACGATGAAACACAGAAATTGCATCGGAATTAAATACAAAAGCACAATGCCGACTTAAGTACAAGAGAACTGACTCTTCTTACTGTCTATGTTTTGAACCATTCCTGTGACAATAGTTATAGATTCCGATGCTTCACTTCAGGTTCACTGTATCCCTCAGACCTTCTTATTGACGATGAAACACAGAATTTGCATCGGAATGAAATACAAGAGGCACAATAACGACTAAGTAGAAAAAACTGACTCGTCTTACTGTCTATGTTTTGAACCATTCATGTGACACTAGTTATAGATTCCAATGGTTCACTTCAGGTTCACTGTATCCCTCTGACCTTCTTATTGACGATGAAACACAGAAATTGCATCGGAAAGAAATACAAGAGGCACAATGACGACTTAAGTAGAAGAAAACTGACTCTTCTTACTGTCTATGTTTTGAACCATTCCTGTGACACTAGTTATAGATTCCGATGCTTCACTTCAGGTTTACTCTATCCCTCTGACCTTCTTATTGACGACGAAACACAGAAATTGCATCGGAATAAAATAGAAAAGGCACAATGCCGACTTAAGTACAAGAAAAATGATTCTTCTTACTATCTATGTTTTGAACCATTGCTGTGACAGTAGTTATAGATTCCGATGCTTCACTTCTGGTTTACTGTATCCCTGTGACCTTCTTATTGACGATGAAACACAGATATTGTATCGGAATTAAATACAAAAGGCACAATGCCGACTTAAGTACAAGAAAACTGACTCTTCTTACTGTCTATGTTTTGAACCATTCATGTGACACTAGTTATAGATACCGATGCTTCACTTCAGGTTACTGTATCCCTCTGACCTTCTTATTGACGATGAAACCCAGAAATTGCATTGGAATTAAATACAAAAGGACCATTGCCGGATTAAGTACAAGAAAACTGACTCTTCCTACTGTCTATGTTTTGAGCTATTCCTGTGACACTAGTTACAGATTCCGATGCTTCACTTCAGGTTTACTGTATCCCTCTGACCTTCTTATTGACGATGAAACACAGAAATTACATCGGAATTTAATAGTAAAGACACAATGCCGACTTCAGTACAAGAAAACTGACTCTTCTTAGTGTCTATGTTTTGAACCATTCCTGTGAACCTAGTTATAGTTTACGATGCTTCACTTCAGGTTCACTATATCCCTCTGACCTTCTCATTGACGATGAAACTCTGAAATTGCATCGGAATTAAATACAAAAGGCACAATGCCGACTTAAGTACAAGAAAACTGACTCTTCTTACTGTCTATGTTTTGAACCATACCTGTGACACTAGTTATAGATTCCGATGCTTCACTTCAGGTTTACTGTATCCCTCTGACCTTCTTATTGACGATGAAACACAGAAATTGCATCGGAATTAAATACAAAAGGTACAATGCCGACTTAAGTACAAGAAAACTGACTCTTCTTACTGTCTATGTTTTGAATCATTCATGTGACACTCGTTATAGATTCCGGTGCTTTACTTCTGGTTCACTTTATCCCTGTGACATTCTTATTGACGATGAAACACAGAAATTGCATCGGAATTAAATACAAAAGGCACTATGCCGACTTAAGTACAAGGTAACTGACTCTTCTTACTGTCTGTGTTTTGAACCATTCCTGTGACACTAGTTATAGATTCCGATGCTTCACATCAGGTTCACTAAATCGACCTTCTTATTGACGATGAAACACTGAAATTGCATCGGAATTAAATACAAAAGGCACAATGCCGACTTAAGTTCAAGAACACTGGCTCTCCTTACTGTCTATGATTTGAACCATTCCTGTGACACTAATTATGGATTCCGATGCTTCACTTCAGGTTTGCTGTATCCCTCTCACCTTCTTATTGATGATTAAATACAGAAATTGCATCGGAATAAATACAAAAGGCACAATGCCGACTGAAGTAAAACAAAATTGACTCTTCTTACTGTCTATGTTTTGAACCATTCCTGTGACACTAGTTATCGATTCCGATGCTTCACTTCAGGTTTACTGTATACCTCTGACCTTCTTATTGACGATGAAACACAGAAATTGCATCGGAATTAAATACAAATGGTACAATGCCGACCAAAGTACTAGAAAACTGACACTTCTTACTATCTATGCTTTGATCCATTCATGTGACACTAGTTATAGATTCCGATGCTTTACTTCAGGTTTACTGTATCTGTCTGACATTCTTATTGACGCTAAAACACAGAAATTGCTTCGGAATTAAATACAAAATGCACAATGCCGACTTAAATACTAGATAACTATCTCTTCTTACTGTCTGTGTTTCTAACCATTCCTGTGACACTAGTTATAGATTCCGATGCTTCACTTCAGGTTTACTGTATCCCTCTGACCTTCTTATTGACGATGAAACACAGAAATTGCATCGGATTATAATATAAAAGGCACAATGCCGACTTAAGTACAAGAAAACTGATTCTCCTTATTGTCTATGCTTTGAACCATTCCTGTGACACTAGTTATATATACCGATGCTTCACTTCTCATTTACTGTATCCCTCTGACTTTCTTATTGACAATGAAACATAGAAATTGCATCGGAATTAAATAGAAAAGGCACAATGCCGACTTAAGAATGAGAAAACTGACTCTTCAAACTGTCTATGTTTTGAACTAATTCTGTGACACTAGTTATAGATTCCGAAGCTTCACTTCAGGTTTACTGTATCCCTCTGATCTTCTTATTGACGATGAAACACAGATATTGCATCGGGATTAAATACAAATGGCACAATGCTGACTTAAGTACAAGAAAACTGACTCTTCTTACTGTCTAAGTTTTGAACCATTCCTGTGACACTAGTTATAGATTCCGAAGCTTCACTTCAGATTTACTGTATCCTACTGATCTTCTTATTGACGATGAAACACAGAATTTGCATCGGAATTAAATACAAAAGGCACAATGCCGAATAAGTACAAGAAAACTGACTCTTCTTACAGTTTTTGTTTTAAACCATTCCTGTGACACTAGTTATAGATTCCGATGCTTCACTTCAGGCTTACTGTATCCTTCTGACCTTCTTATTGACGATGAAACACAGAAATTGCATCGGAATTAAATACAAAAGGCACAATGCCGACTTCAGTACAAGAAAATTGACTCTTCTTACTGTCTATGTTTTGAACCATTCCTGTGACACTAGTTATAGATTCCGATGCTTCACTTCAGGTTTACTGTATGCCTTTGACCTTCTTATTGACGATGAAACACAGAAATTGCATCGGAATTAAATACAAAAGCACAATGCCGACTTAAGTACAAGAGAACTGACTCTTCTTACTGTCTATGTTTTGAACCATTCCTGTGACAATAGTTATAGATTCCGATGCTTCACTTCAGGTTCACTGTATCCCTCAGACCTTCTTATTGACGATGAAACACAGAATTTGCATCGGAATGAAATACAAGAGGCACAATAACGACTAAGTAGAAAAAACTGACTCGTCTTACTGTCTATGTTTTGAACCATTCATGTGACACTAGTTATAGATTCCAATGGTTCACTTCAGGTTCACTGTATCCCTCTGACCTTCTTATTGACGATGAAACACAGAAATTGCATCGGAAAGAAATACAAGAGGCACAATGACGACTTAAGTAGAAGAAAACTGACTCTTCTTACTGTCTATGTTTTGAACCATTCCTGTGACACTAGTTATAGATTCCGATGCTTCACTTCAGGTTTACTCTATCCCTCTGACCTTCTTATTGACGATGAAACACAGAAATTGCATCGGAATAAAATAGAAAAGGCACAATGCCGACTTAAGTACAAGAAAAATGATTCTTCTTACTATCTATGTTTTGAACCATTGCTGTGACAGTAGTTATAGATTCCGATGCTTCACTTCTGGTTTACTGTATCCCTGTGACCTTCTTATTGACGATGAAACACAGATATTGTATCGGAATTAAATACAAAAGGCACAATGCCGACTTAAGTACAAGAAAACTGACTCTTCTTACTGTCTATGTTTTGAACCATTCATGTGACACTAGTTATAGATACCGATGCTTCACTTCAGGTTACTGTATCCCTCTGACCTTCTTATTGACGATGAAACCCAGAAATTGCATTGGAATTAAATACAAAAGGACCATTGCCGGATTAAGTACAAGAAAACTGACTCTTCCTACTGCCTATGTTTTGAGCTATTCCTGTGACACTAGTTACAGATTCCGATGCTTCACTTCAGGTTTACTGTATCCCTCTGACCTTCTTATTGACGATGAAACACAGAAATTACATCGGAATTTAATAGTAAAGACACAATGCCGACTTCAGTACAAGAAAACTGACTCTTCTTACTGTCTATGTTTTGAACCATTCCTGTGACACTAGTTATAGTTTCCGATGCTTCACTTTAGGTTTACTGTATCACTCTGACCTTCTTATTGACGATGAAACACAGAAATTGCATCGGAATTAAATAGAAAGGGCACAATGCCGACTTAAGTACAAGAAAATTGACTCTTTTTACTGTCTATGTTTTGAACCATTCCTGTGACACTAGTTATAGATTCCGATGCTTCACTTCAGGTTTACTGTATGCCTCCGACCTTCTTATTGACGATGAAACACAGATATTGCATCGGAATTAAATACAAAAGGCACAATGCCGAATAAAGTACTAGAAAACTGACTCTTCTTTCTGTCTAAGTTTTGAACCATTCATGTGACACTAGTTATAGATTCCGATGCTTCACTTCAGTTTTACTGTTTCCCTCTGACCTTCTTATTGACGATGAAACACAGAAATTGCATCAGAATTAAATACAAAAGCACAATGCCGACTTAAGTACAAGAGAACTGACTCTTCTTACTGTCTATGTTTTGAACCATTCCTGTGACACTAGTTATAGATTCCGATGTTTCACATCAGGTTTACTGTATCCCACTGACCTTTTTATTGACGATGAAACACGTAAATTACATCGGAATTAAATACAAAAGGCACAATACCGACTCAAGTACAAGAAGATTGGCACTTCTTACTGTCTATGTTTTGAACTATTCCCGTGACACTAGTTGTAGTTTCCGATGCTTCACTTCAGGTTTACTGTATCCCTCTGACTTTCTTATTGACGATGAAACACAGAAATTGCATCGTAATAAGATAGAAAAGGCACCATGCCGACTTAAGTACAAGAAAACTGACTCTTCTTCCTGTCTAAGTTTTGAACCATTCATGTGACACTAGTTATAGATTCCGATGCTTCATTTCAGATTAATTGTATACCTCTGACCTTCTTATTGACGATGAAACACAGAAATTGCTTCGAAATTAAATACAAAAGGCACAATGCCGACTCAAGTACAAGAAGACTGGCTCAGCTTACTGTCTATGTTTTGAAACATTCCTGTGAGACCGGTTTTAGATTCCGAAGCTTCACTTCAGGATTACTGTATCCCACTGACCTTCTTATTGACGATGAAACACAGGAATTGCATCGGAATGAATTACAAAAGGCACAATGCCGACTTAAGTACAAGATCACTGACTCTTCTTACTGTCTATGTTTTGAAGCATTCCTGTGTCAGTAGTTATAGATTCCGATACTTCACTTCCAGTTTACTGTATCCCTCTGACCTTCTTATTGACGATGAAGCACAGAAATTGCATCGGAATTAAATACAAAAGGCACAATGCCGACTGAAGTACAAGAAAACTGACTCTTCTTACTGTCTATGATTTGAACTATTCCTTTGACACTAGTTATAGATTCCGATGCTTCACTTCAGGTTTACTGTATCCCTCTGACCTTCTTATTGACGATGAAACACAGAAATTACATCGGAATTAAATACAAAAGGCACAATGCCAACTTAAGTACAAGAAAACTGACTCTTCTTACTGTCTATGTTTTGAACCATTCATGTGACACTTTTTATAAATTCCGATGCTTCACTTCAGGTTTACTGTATGCCTCTGACCTTCTTATTGACGCTAAAACACAGAAATTGCATCGGATTAAATACAAAAGGCACATTGCCGACTTAAGTACAAGAAAACTGACTCTTCTTACTGTCTATGTTTTGAACCATTCCTGTGACACTAGTTATAGTTTACGATGCTTCACTTCAGGTTCACTATATCCCTCTGACCTTCTCATTGACGATGAAACTCTGAAATTGCATCGGAATTAAATACAAAAGGCACAATGCCGACTTAAGTACAAGAAAACTGACTCTTCTTACTGTCTATGTTTTGAACCATACCTGTGACACTAGTTATAGATTCCGATGCTTCACTTCAGGTTTACTGTATCCCTCTGACCTTCTTATTGACGATGAAACACAGAAATTGCATCGGAATTAAATACAAAAGGTACAATGCCGACTTAAGTACAAGAAAACTGATTCTCCTTATTGTCTATGCTTTGAACCATTCCTGTGACACTAGTTATATATTCCGATGCTTCACTTCTCATTTACTGTATCCCTCTGACTTTCTTATTGACAATGAAACATAGAAATTGCATCGGAATTAAATAGAAAAGGCACAATGCCGACTTAAGAATGAGAAAACTGACTCTTCAAACTGTCTATGTTTTGAACTAATTCTGTGACACTAGTTATAGATTCCGAAGCTTCACTTCAGGTTTACTGTATCCCTCTGATCTTCTTATTGACGATGAAACACAGATATTGCATCGGGATTAAATACAAATGGCACAATGCTGACTTAAGTACAAGAAAACTGACTCTTCTTACTGTCTAAGTTTTGAACCATTCCTGTGACAGTAGTTATAGATTCCGATGCTTCACTTCAGGTTTACTGTATCCTACTGACCTTCTTATTGACGATGAAACACAGAATTTGCATCGGAATTAAATACAAAAGGCACAATGCCGAATAAGTACAAGAAATCTGACTCTTCTTACAGTTTTTGTTTTAAACCATTCCTGTGACACTAGTTATAGATTCCGATGCTTCACTTCAGGCTTACTGTATCCTTCTGACCTTCTTATTGACGATGAAACCCAGATATTGCATCGGAATTAAATACAAATGGCACAATGCCGACATAAGTACAAGAAAACTGACTCTTCTTACTGACTATGTTTTGAAGCATTCATGTGACACTAGTTATAGATTCCGATGCTTTACTCCAGGTTTACTGTATCCCTCTGAACTTCTTATTGACGATGAAACACAGAAATTGCTTCGGAATTAAATACAAAAGGCAGAATGCCGACTTAAGTACAAGAAAACTGACTCTTCTTACTGTCTAAGATTTTAACCATTCCTGTGACACTAGTTATAGATTCCGATGCTTCACTTCAGGTTTACTGTATCCCTCTGACCTTCTTAATGTTGATGAAACAAAGAAATTGCTTCGGAATTTAATACAAAAGGCACAATGACGACTTAAGTACAAGAAAACTGACTCTTCTTACTGTCTATGTTTTGAACCTTTCCTGTGACACTAATTATAGATTCCGATGCGTCACTTCAGGTTTACTATATCCCTCTGACCTTCTTATTGATGATGAAACACAGAAATTGCATCGGAATTCAATACAAAAGGCACAATGCCGACTTAAGTACAAGGAAACTGACTCTCCTTACTGTCTATGTTTGGAACCATACATGTGACACTAGTTATCGATTCCGATGCTTCACATCTGGTTTACTGTATCCCTCTGACCTTCTTGTTGACGATGAATCGCATAAATTGCATCGGAATTAAATACAAAAGGCACAATGCCGACTTATGAACAAGAAAACTGACTCTTCTTACTGTCTATGTCTGAACCATTCATGTGACACTAGTTATAGATTCCGATGCTTCACTTCAGGTTTACTGTATCCCTCTTACCTTTTTATTGACGATGAAACACAGAAATTGCATCGGAATTAAATACAAAAGGCACAATGCCGACATAAGTACAAGAATACTGACTCTTCTTACAGTCTATGTTTTGAACCATGCGTGTGACACTAGTTATAGATTCCGATGCTTCACGTCAGGTTTACTGTATCCCTCTGACCTTCGTATTGACGATGAAACACAGAAATTGCATCGGAATTCAATACAAAAGGCACAATGCCGACGTAAGTACAAGAAAACTGACTCTTCTTACTGTCTATGTTTTGAACCATACATGTGACACTAGTTATCGATTCCGATGCTCACTTCTGGTTTACTGTATCCCTCTGACCTTCTTGTTGACGATGAAACACAGAAATTGCATCGGAATTAAATACAAAAGGCACAATGCCGACTTATGTACAAGAAAACTTACTCTTCTTACTGTCTATGCCTGAACCATTCATGTGACATTAGTTATAGATTCCGATACTTCACTTCAGGTTTACTGTATCCCTCTTACCTTCTTATTGACGATGAAACACAGAAATTGCATCGGAATTAAATACAAAAGCCACACGGCCGACTTAAGTAAAACAAAACTGACTCTTCTTACTGTCTATTTTTAACCATTCCTGTGACACTAGTTATAGATTCCGATGCTTCACTTCTGATTTACTGTATCCCTCTGACCTTAATATTGAAGATGAAACACAGTAATTGCATCGGAATGAAATAGAAAAGGCACAATGCCGACTTAAGTGCAAGAAAACTGACTCTTCTTACTGTCTATGATTTGAACCATTCCTGTGACACTAATTATACTTTCCGATGCTTCACCTCAGGTTTACTGTATCCCTCTGACCTTCTTATTGACGATGAAACACAGAAATTGCATCGGAATTAAATACAAAAGGCACAATGCCGACTTAAGTACAAGAAAACTGACTCTTCTTACTGACTATGATTTGAATCATTCATGTGACACTAGTTATAGATTCCGATGCTTCACTTCAGGTTTGCTGTATCCCTCTGACCTTCTTATTGACGATGAAACACAGAAATTGCATTGGAGTTAAATACAAAAGGCACAATGCCGACTTAAGTACAAGAAAACTGACTCTTCTTACAGTCTATGCTTTGAACCATTCCTGTGACACTAGTTATTGATTCCGATGCTTTACTTCAGGTTTACTGTATCCCTCTGACCTTCCGATTGACGATGAGACACAGATATTGCATCGGAATTAAACACAAAAGGCACAATGCCGACTTAAGTACTAGAAAACTGACTATTCTTCATGTCTATATTTCGAACCATTCCTGTAACACTAGTTATAGATACCGATGCTTCACTTCAGGTTTACTGTATCCCTCTGACCTTCTTATTGACGATGAAACACAGAAATTGCATCGGAATTAAATACAAAAGTCACCATGCCGACTTAAGTACAAGAAAACTGACTCTTCTTACTGTCTATGTTTTGAACCTTTCCTGTGACACTAGTTATAGTTTCCGATGCTTCACTTCAGGTTCACTGTATCCCTCTGACCTTCTTATTGACGATGAATCACAGAAATTGCATCGGAATTAAATACAAAAAGTACAATGCCGACTTAAGTACAAGAATACTGACTCTTCTTACTGTCTATGTTATGAACCATTCCTTTGACACTAGTTATAGATTCCGATGCATCACTACATTTTTACTGTATCCCTCGGACCTACTTATTGACGATGAAACACAGAAATTGCATCGGAATTAAATAGAAAAGGCACAATTCTGACTTAAGTACAAGAAAACTGACTCTTCTTACTGTCTATGCTTTGAACCATTCTTGTGACACTAGTTATAGATTCCGATGCTTCACTTCAGGTTTACTGTATCCGTCTGACCTTCTTATTGACGATGAAACACAGAAATTGCTTCGGAATTAAATACAAAAGGCACAATGCAGACCTAAGTACAAGAAAACTGACTCTTCTTAATGTCTAAGTTTTGAACCATTCCTGTGACACTAGTTATAGATTCCGATGGTTAGCTTCAGCTTTACAGTATACCTCTGACCTTCTTATTGACGATGAAACACAGAAATTGCATCGGAATTAAATACAAAAGGCACAATGCCGGCTTAAGTACAAAATACCTGACTCTTCTTACTGTATATGTTTTGAACCATTCATGTGACACTAGTTATAGATTCCGATGCTTCACTTCAGGTTTACTGTATCCCTCTGACCTTCTTATTGACGATGCAACACAGAAATTGCATCGGAATTAAATACGAAAGGCACAATGCCGACTTAAGTACAAGAAAACTGACTCTTCTTACTGTCTATGTTTGAACCATTCATGTGACATTTGTTATAGATTCCGATGTTTCACTTCAGGTTAACTGTATCCCTCAGACCTTATTATTGACGATGAAACACAGTAATTGCATCGGCATTAAATAGAAAAGGCACAATGCCGTCTTAAGTAGCAGAAAACTGACTCTTCTTACGGTCTATGTTTTGAACCATTCCTGTGACACTAGTTATAGATTCCGATGTTTTACTTCAGGTTTACTGTATCCCTCTGACCTTCTTATTGACCATGAAACACAGAAATTGCATCGGAATTAAATACAAAAGGCACAATGCCGACTTAAGTACAAGAAAACTGACACTTCTTACTGTCTATGTTTCAACCATTCCTGTGACAATAGTTATAGATTCTGATGCATCACTTCAGGTTTACCGAATCCCTCTGACCTTCTTATTGACGATGAAACACAGAAATTGCATCGGAATTAAATACAAAAGGCACAATGCCGACTTAAGTACGAGAAAACAGACTCTTCTTACTGTCTATGTTTGAACCATTCTTGTGACACTAGTTATAGATTCCGAAGCTTCACTTCAGGTTTACTGTATCCCTCTGACCTTCTTATTGACGATGAAACACAGAAATTGCATCGGAATTAAATACAAAAGGCACAGTGCCGTCTTAAGTACAAGAAAACTGACTCTTCTTACTGTCTATGTTTTGGCCCATTCCTGTGACACTAGTTATAGATTCCGTTGTTTCACTTCAGGTTTACTGTATCCCTCTGTCCTTCTTATTGACGATGAAACACAGAAATTGCATCGGAGTTCAATACAAAAGGCACAATGCCGACTTAAGTACAAGAAAACTGACTCTTCTTACAGTCTTTGTTTTGAACCATTCCTGTGACACTAGGTATAGATTCCGATGCATCACTTCAGGTTTACTGTATCCCTCTGACCTTCTTATTGACGATGAAACACAGAAATTGCATCGGAATTAAATACAAAAGGCACAATGCCGACTTAAGTACAAGAAAACTGACTCTTCTTACTGTCTATGTTTTGAACCATTCCTGTGACACTAGTTATGCATTCCGATGCTTCACATCAGGTTTACTGTATCCCTCTGACCTTCTTATTAACGATGAAACACAGATATTGCATCGGAATTAAATACATAGGCACAATGCCGACTTAAGTACAAGGAAGCTGACTCTTCTTACTGTCTATGTTTTGAACCATTCCTGTGACACTAGTTATAGATTCCGATGCTTCACTTCAGGTTTACTGTATCCCTCTGACTTTCTTAGTGACGATGAAACACAGAAATTGCAACGGAATTAAATAGAAAAGGCACAATGCCGACATAAGTACAAGAAAACTGACTCTTCTTACTGTCTATGTTTTGAACCATTCCTGTGACACTAGTTATAGATTCGGATGCTTCACTTCAGGTTTACTGCATCCCTCTGACCTTCTTATTGACGATCAAACACAGATATTACATCGGATTATATACAAAAGGCACAATGCCGACTTAAGTACATAAAAACTGACTCTTCTTACTGACTATGTTTTGAACCATTCCTGTGCCACTAGTTATAGATTCCGATGTTTCACTTCAGGTTCACTGTATCCCTCTGACCTTCTTATTGACGATGAAACACTGAAATTGCATCGGAATTAAATACAAAACGCACAATGCCGACTTAAGTACAAGAAAATTGACTCTTCTTACTGTCTATGTTTTGAACCATTCCTGTGACACTAGTTATAGATTCCGATGCTTCACATCAGGTTTACTGTATCCCTCTGACCTTCTTATTGACGATGAAACACAGAAATTGCATCGGAATTAAATACAAAAGGCACTACGCCTACTTAAGTACAAGAAAACTGACTCTTCTTACTGTCTATCTTTTGAACCATTCCTGTGACACTAGTTATAGATTCCGATGCTTTACTCCAGGTTTACTGTATCCCGCTGAACTTCTTATTGACGATGAAACACAGAAATTGCTTCGGAATTAAATACAAAAGGCAGAATGCCGACTTAAGTACAAGAAAACTGACTCTTCTTACTGTCTAAGATTTGAACCATTCCTGTGACACTAGTTATAGATTCCGATGCTTCACTTCAGGTTTACTGTATCCCTCTGACCTTCTTAATGTTGATGAAACAAAGAAATTGCTTCGGAATTTAATACAAAAGGCACAATGACGACTTAAGTACAAGAAAACTGACTCTTCTTACTGTCTATGTTTTGAACCTTTCCTGTGACACTAATTACAGATTCCGATGCGTCACTTCAGGTTTACTATATCCCTCTGACCTTCTTATTGATGTTGAAACACAGAAATTGCATCGGAATTCAATACAAAAGGCACAATGCCGACTTAAGTACAAGGAAACTGACTCTCCTTACTATCTATGTTTGGAACCATACATGTGACACTAGTTATCGATTCCGATGCTTCACATCTGGTTTACTATATCCCTCTAACCTTCTTGTTGACGATGAATCGCAGAAATTGCATCGGAATTAAATACAAAAGCACAATGCCGACTTATGTACAAGAAAACTGACTCTTCTTACTGTCTATGTCTGAACCATTCATGTGACACTAGTTATAGATTCCGATGCTTCACTTCAGGTTTACTGTATCCCTCTTACCTTTTTATTGACTTTGAAACACAGAAATTGCATCGGAATTAAATACAAAAGGCACAATGCCGACATAAGTACAAGAATACTGACTCTTCTTACAGTCTATGCTTTGAACCATGCGTGTGACACTAGTTATAGATTCCGATGCTTCTTTTCAGGTTTACTGTATTCCTCTGACCTTCTTATTGACGATGAAACACAGATATTGCATCGGAATTCAATACAAAAGGCACAATGCCGACTTAAGTACAAGAAAACTGACTCTTCTTACTGTCTATGTTTTGAACCATACATGTGACACTAGTTATCGATTCCGATGCTCACTTCTGGTTTACTGTATCCCTCTGACCTTCTTGTTGACGATGAAACACAGAAATTGCATCGGAATTAAATACAAAAGGCACAATGCCGACATATGTACAAGAAAACTGACTCTTCTTACTGTCTATGTCTGAACCATTCATGTGACATTAGTTATAGAGTCCGTTACTTCACTTCAGGTTTACTGTATCCCTCTTACCTTCTTATTGACGATGAAACACAGAAATTGCTTCGGAATTAAATACAAAAGGCAGAATGCCGACTTAAGTACAAGAAAACTGACTCTTCTTACTGTCTAAGATTTGAACCATTCCTGTGACACTAGTTATAGATTCCGATGCTTCACTTCAGGTTTGCTGTATCCCTCTGACTTTCTTAGTGACGATGAAACACAGAAATTGAAACGGAATTAAATAGAAAAGGCACAATGCCGACATAAGTACAAGAAAACTGACTCTTCTTACTGTCTATGTTTTGAACCATACATGTGACACTAGTTATCGATTCCGATGCTCACTTCTGGTTTACTGTATCCCTCTGACCTTCTTGTTGACGATGAAACACAGAAATTGCATCCGAATTAAATACAAAACGCACAATGCCGACTTAAGTACAAGAAAACTGACTCTTCTTACTGTCTATGTTTGAACCATTCATGTGACATTTGTTATAGATTCCGATGCTTCACTTCAGGTTTACTGTATCCCTCAGACCTTGTTATTGACGATGAAACACAGTAATTGCATCGGCATTAAATAGAAAAGGCACAATGCCGTCTTAAGTAGCAGAAAACTGACTCTTCTTACTGTCTATGTTTTGAACCATTCCTGTGACACTAGTTATAGATTCCGATGTTTTACTTCAGGTTTACTGTATCCCTCTGACCTTCGTATTGACCATGAAACACAGAAATTGCATCGGAATTAAATACAAAAGGCACAATGCCGACTTAAGTACAAGAAAACTGACTCTTCTTACTGTCTATGTTTCAACCATTCCTGTGACAATAGTTATAGATTCCGATGCTTCACTTCAGGTTTACTGTATCCCTCTGACCTTCTTATTGACGATGAAACACAGAAATTGCATCGGAATTAAATACAAAAGGCACAATGCCGACTTAAGTACAAGAAAACTGACTCTTCTTACTGCCTATGTCTTGAACCATTCATGTGACACTAGTTATAGATTACGATGCTTCACTTCAAGTTTACTGTATCCCTCTGGCCTTCTTATTGACGATGAAACACAGAAATTGCATCGGAATTTAATACAAAAGGCACAATGCCGACTTATGTACAAGCGAACTGAGTCTTCTTACTGTCTATTTTTGAACCATACATGTGACACTAGTTATAGATTCCGATGCATCACTTCAGGTTTACCGTATCCCTCTGACCTTCTTATTGACGATGAAACACAGAAATTGCATCGGAAGTAAATACAAAAGGCACAATGCCGACTTAAGTACGAGAAAAGAGACTCTTCTTACTGTCTATGTTTGAACCATTCCTGTGACACTAGTTATAGATTCCGAAGCTTCACTTCAGGTTTACTGTATCCCTCTGACCTTCTTATAGACGATGAAACACAGAAATTGCATCGGAATTAAATACAAAAGGCACAGTGCCGTCTTAAGTACAAGAAAGCTGACTCTTCTTACTGTCTATGCTTTGGCCCATTCCTGTGACACTAGTTATAGATTCCGTTGTTTCACTTCAGGTTTACTGTATCCCTCTGTCCTTCTTATTGACGATGAAACACAGAAATTGCATCGGAGTTCAATACAAAAGGCACAATGCCGACTTAAGTACAAGAAATCTGACTCTTCTTACAGTCTTTGTTTTGAACCATTCCTGTGACACTAGGTATAGATTCCGATGCTTCACTTCAGGTTTACTGTATCCCTCTGACCTTCTTATTGACGATGAAACACAGAAATTGCATCGGAATTAAATACAAAAGGCACAATGCCGACTTAAGTACAAGAAAACTGACTCTTCTTACTGTCTATGTTTTGAACCATTCCTGTGACACTAGTTATGCATTCCGATGCTTCACATCAGGTTTACTGTATCCCTCTGACCTTCTTATTAACGATGAAACACAGATATTGCATCGGAATTAAATACATAGGCACAATGCCGACTTAAGTACAAGGAAACTGACTCTTCTTACTGTCTATGTTTTGAACCATTCCTGTGACACTAGTTATAGATTCCGATGCTTCACTTCAGGTTTACTGTATCCCTCTGACCTTCTTAGTGACGATGAAACACAGAAATTGCATCGGAATTAAATAGAAAAGGCACAATGCCGACTTAAGTACAAGAAAACTGACTCTTCTTACTGTCTATGTTTTGAACCATTCCTGTGACACTAGTTATAGATTCGGATGCTTCACTTGAGGTTTACTGTATCCCTCTGACCTTCTTATTGACGATCAAACACAGAAATTACATCGGAATTATATACAAAAGGCACAATGCCGACTTAAGTACATGAAAACTGACTCTTCTTACTGACTATGTTTTGAACCATTCCTGTGACACTAGTAATAGATTCCGATGTTTCACTTCAGGTTCACTGTATCCCTCTGACCTTCTTATTGACGATGAAACACTGAAATTGCATCGGAATTAAATACAAAACGCACAATGCCGACTTAAGTACAAGAAAATTGACTATTCTTACTGTCTATGTTTTGAACCATTCCTGTGACACTAGTTATAGATTCCGATGCTTCACATCAGGTTTACTGTATCCCTCTGACATTCTTATTGACGATGAAACACAGAAATTGCATCGGAATTAAATACAAAAGGCACTACGCCTACTTAACTACAAGAAAACTGACTCTTCTTACTGTCTATCTTTTGAACCATTCCTGTGACACTAGTTATAGATTCCGATGCTTCACTTCAGGATTACTGTATCCCTCTGACCTTCTTATTGACGATCAATCACAGAAATTGCTTCTGAATTAAATTCAAAAGGCACAATGCCGACTTAAGTACAAGAAAACTGACTCTTCTTACAGTCTATGTTTTGATCCTTTCCTGTGACACTAGTTATAGATTCCGATGCTTCACTTCAGGTTTACTGTATACCTCTGACCTTCTTATTGCCGATGAAACACATAAATTGAATCGGAATGATATAGATAGGGCACAATGCCGACTTAAGTTCAAGAAAACTGACTCTGCTTACTGTCTATGTTTTGAACCATTCCTGTGACACTAGTTATAGATTCCGATGCTTCACACCAGGTTTAATGTATCCCTCTGACCTTCTTATTGACGATTAAACACAGAAATTGCATCGGAATTAAATACAAAAGGCACAATGCCGACTTAAGTACAAGAAAACTGACTCTTCTTACTGTCTATGCTTTGAACCATTCCTGTGACACTATTTATAGATTCCGATGCTTCACTTCAGGATTACTGTATCCCTCTGACCTTCTTATTGACGATGAATCACAGAAATTGCTTCGGAATTAAATACAAAAGGCACAATGCCGACTTAAGTACAAGAAAACTGACTCTTCTTACTGTCTATGTTTTGATCCATTCCTGTGACACTAGTTATAGATTCCGATGCTTCTCTTCAGGTTTACTGTATCCCTCTGATCTTCTTATTGACGATGAAACACAGAAATTGCATCGGAAGTAAATACAAAAGGCACAATGCCGACTTATGTACAAGAAAACTGACTCTTCTTACTGTCTATGTTTGAACCTTTCATGTGACACTAGTAATAGATTCCGATACTTCACTTCAGGTTTACTGTATCCCTCTGACCTTCTTATTGACGATGAAACACAGAAATTCCATCGGAATTAAATACAAGAAGCACAATGTCGACTTAAGTACAAGAAAACTGACTCTTCTTACTGTCTGTGTTTTGGACCATTCCTGTGACACTAGTTATAGGTTCCGATGCTTCACTTCAGGTTTACTGTATCCCTCTGACCATCTTATTGACGATGAAACACAGAAATTGCATCGGAATTAAATACAAAGGGCACAATGCCGACTTAAGTTCAAGAAAACTGACTCTTCTTACTGTCTGTTTTGAACCATTCCTGTGACACTAAATATAGATTCCGATGCTTCACTTCAGGTTTACTGTATCCCTCTGACCTTCTTGTTGACGATGAAACACAGAAATTGCATCGGAATTAAATACAAGAAGCACAATGCCGACTTAAGTACAAGAAAACTGACTCTTCTTACTGTCTGTCTTTTGAACCATTCCTGTGACACTACTTATAGATTCCGATGCTTCACTTCAGGTTTACTGTATCCCTCTGACCTTCTTATTGACGATGAAACACAGAAATTGCATCGGAATTAAATGGAAAAGGCACAATGCCGATTTAAGTACAAGAAAACTGACCCTTCTTACTGTCTATGTTTTGAACCATTCTTGTGACTCTTGTTATAGATTGCGATGCTTCACTTCAGGTTTACTGTATCCCTCTGACCTTCTTATTGACGATGCAACACAGAAATTGCACCGGAATTAAATACAAAAGGCACAATGCCGACTTAAGTACAAGAAAACTGACTCTTCTTACTGTCTATGTTTGAACCATTCATGTGACATTTATTATAGATTCCGATGCTTCACTTCAGGTTTACTGTATCCCTCAGACCTTATTATTGACGATGAAACACGGTAATTGCATCGGCATTAAATAGAAAAGGCACAATGCCATCTTACGTAGCAGAATACTGACTCTTCTTACTGTCTATGTTTTGAACCATTCCTGTGACACTAGTTATAGATTCCGATGTTTTACTTCAGGTTTACTGTATCCCTCTGACCTTCTTATTGACCATGAAACATAGAAATTGCATCGGAATTAAATACAAAAGGCACAATGCCGACTTAAGTACAAGAAAACTGACTCTTCTTACTGTCTATGTTTCAACCACTCCTGTGACAATAGTTATAGATTCCGATGCTTCACTTCAGGTTTACTGTATCCCTCTGACCTTCTTATGGACGATGAAACACAGAAATTGCATCGGAATTAAATACAAAAGGCACAATGCCGACTTTAGTACAAGAAAACTGACTCTTCTTACTGCCTATGTTTTGAACCATTCATGTGACACTAGTTATAGATTACGATGCTTCACTTCAGGTTTACTGTATCCCTCTGGCCTTCTTATTGACGATGAAACACAGAAATTGCATCGGAATTAAATACAAAAGGCACAATGCCGACTTATGTACAAGCGAACTGAGTCTTCTTACTGTCTATGTTTTGAACCATTCCTGTGACACTAGTTATGCATTCCGATGCTTCACATCAGGTTCACTGTATCCCTCTGACCTTCTTATTAACGATGAAACACAGATATTGCATCGGAATTAAATACATAGGCACAATGCCGACTTAAGTACAAGGAAACTGACTCTTATTACTGTCTATGATTTGAACCATTCCTGTGACACTAGTCATAGATTCCGATGCTTCACTTCAGGTTTACTGTATCCCTCTGGCCTTCTTAGTGACGATGAAACACAGAAATTGCATCGGAATTAAATAGAAAAGGCACAATGCCGACTTAAGTACAAGAAAACTGACTCTTCTTACTGTCTATGATTTGAACCATTCCTGTGACACTAGTTGTAGATTCGGATGCTTCAATTCAGGTTTACTGTATCCCTCTGACCTTCTTATTGACGATCAAACACAGATATTACATCGGAATTATATACAAAAGGCACAATGCCGACTTAAGTACATGAAAACTGACTCTTCCTACTGACTATGTTTTGAACCATTCCTGTGACACTAGTTATAGATTCCGATGTTTCACTTCAGGTTCACTGTATCCCTCTGACCTTCTTATTGACGATGAAACACTGAAATTGCATCGGAATTAAATACAAAACTCACAATGCCGACTTAAGTACAAGAAAATTGACTCTTCTTACTGTCTATGTTTTGAACCATTCCTGTGACACTAGTTATAGATTCCGATGCTTCACATCAGGTTTACTGTATCCCTCTGACCTTCTTATTGACGATGAAACACAGAAATTGCACCGGAATTAAATACAAAAATCACTACGCCTACTTAAGTACAAGACAACTGACTCTTCTTACTGTCTATCTTTTGAACCATTCCTGTGACACTAGTTATAGATTCCGATGCTTCACTTCAGGATTACTGTATCCCTCTGACCTTCTTATTGACGATCAATCACAGAAATTGCTTCGGAATTAAATACTAAAGGCACAATGCCGACTTAAGTACAAGAAAACTGACTCCTCTTACTGTCTATGTTTTGATCCATTCCTGTGACACTAGTTATAGATTCCGATGCTTCACTTTAGGTTTACTGTATCCCTCTGACCTTCTTATTGCCGATGAAACACATAAATTGAATCGGAATGAAATAGAAAGGGCACAATGCCGACTTAAGTTCAAGAAAACTGACTCTTCTTACTGTCTGTTTTGAACCATACCTGTGGCACTAGATATAGATTCCGATGCTTCACTTCAGGTTTACTGTATCGCTCTGACCTTCTTATTGACGATGAAACACAGAAATTGCATCGGAATTAAATACAAAAAGCACAATGCCGACTTAAGTACAAGAAAACTGACTCTTCTTACTGTCTGTGGTTTGAACCATTCCTGTGACACTAGTTATAGATTCCGATGCTTCACTTAAGGTTTACTGTATCCCTATGACCATCTTATTGACGATGAAACACAGAAATTGCATCGGAAGTAAATACAAAAGGCACAATGCCGACTTAAGTACAAGAAAACTGACTCTTCTTACTGTCTATGTTTTGAACCATTCCTGTGACACTAGTTATATATTCCGATGCTTCACATCAGGTTTACTGTATCCCTCTGACCTTCTTATTGACGATTAAACACAGAAATTGCATCGGAATTAAATACAAAAGGCACAATGCCGACTTAAGTACAAGAAAACTGACTCTTCTTACTGTCTATGTTTTGAACCATTCCTGTGACACTATTTATAGATTCCGATGCTTCACTTGAGGATTACTTTATTCCTCTGACCTTCTTATTGACGATGAATCACAGAAATTGCTTCCGAATTAAATACAAAAGGCACAATGCCGACATAAGTACAAGAAAACTGACTTTTCTTACTGTCTATGTTTTGATCCATTCCTGTGACGCTAGTTATTGATTCCGATGCTTCTCTTCAGGTTTACTGTATCCCTCTGATCTTCTTATTGACGATGAAACACAGAAATTGCATGGGAATTAAATAGAAAAGGAACAATGCCGACTTAAGGTCAAGAAAACTGTCTCTTCTTACTGTCTGTTTTGAACCATTCCTGTGACACTAAATATAGATTCCGATGCTTCACTTCAGGTTTACTGTATCCCTCTGACCTTCTTATTGACGATGAAACACAGAAATTGAATCGGAATTAAATACAAGAAGCACAATGCCGACTTAAGTACAAGAAAACTGACTCTTCTTACTGTCTGTGTTTTGGACGATTCCTGTGACACTAGATATAGGTTCCGATGTTTCACTTCAGGTTTACTGTATCCCTCTGACCATCCTATTGACGATGAAACACAGAAATTGCATCGGAATTAAATACAAAGGGCACAATGCCGACTTAAGTTCAAGAAAACTGACTCTTCTTACTGTCTGCTTTGAACCATTCCTGTGACACTAAATATAGATTCCGATGCTTCACTTCAGGTTTACTGTATCCCTCTGACCTTCTTATTGACGATGAATCACAGAAATTGCTTCCGAATTAAATACAAAAGGCACAATGCCGACATAAGTACAAGAAAACTGACTCTTCTTACTGTCTGTGTTTTGAAC
Organism: Schistocerca serialis cubense; assembly: GCF_023864345.2. Taxonomy (NCBI): domain Eukaryota; kingdom Metazoa; phylum Arthropoda; class Insecta; order Orthoptera; family Acrididae; genus Schistocerca; species Schistocerca serialis. The sequence continues at coordinate 30,653,754 of NC_064647.1, forward strand.
CATTCCTGTGACACTAGTTATAGATTCCGATGCTTCACTTCAGGTTTACTGTCTCCCTCTGACCCTCTTATTGACGATGAAACACAGAAATTGCATCGGAATTAAATACAAAAGGCACAATACCGACCTAAGTACAAGAAAACTGACTCTTCTTACTGTCTATGTTTCGATCCATTCCTGTGACACTAGTTATAGATTCCGATGCTTCACTTCAGGTTTACTGTGTCCCTCTGACCTTCTTATTGCCGATGAAACACATAAATTGCATCGGAATGAAATAGAAAGGGCACAATGCCGACTTAAGTTCAAGAAAACTGACTCTTCTTACTGTCTGTTTTGAACCATTCCTGTGACACTAAATATAGATTCCGATGCTTTACTTCAGGTTTACTGTATCGCTCTGACCTTCTTATTGACGATGAAACACAGAAATTGCATCGGAAATAAATACAAAAAGCACAATGCCGACTTAAGTACAAGAAAACTGACTCTTCTTACTGTCTGTGTTTTGAACCATTCCTGTGACACTAGTTATAGATTCCGATGCTTCACTTCAGGTTTACTGTATCCCTCTGACCATCTTATTGACGATGAAACACAGAAATGGCATCGGAAGTAAATACAAATGGCACAATGCCGACTTAAGTACAAGAAAACTGACTCTTCTTACTGTCTGTGTTTTGAACCATTCCTGTGACACTAGTTATAGATTCCGATGCATCACTTCAGGTTTACTGTATCCCTCTGACCTTCTTATTGACGATGAAACACAGAAATTGCATCGGAATTAAATACAAAAGGCACAATACCGACCTACGTACAAGAAAACTGACTCTTCTTACTGTCTATGATTTGAACCATTCCTGTGACTCTAGTTATAGAATCCGATGCATCACTTCAGGTTGACTGTATCCCTCTGACCTTCTTACTGACGATGAAACACTGAAATTGCATCGGAATTAAATACAAAAGGCACAACGCCTACTTAAGTACAAGAAAATTGACTCTTCTTACGGTCTATGTTTCAACCATTCCAGTGACACTAGTTATAGATTCCGATGCTTCACTTCAGGTTTACGGTATCCCTCTGACCTTCTTAATGACGATGAAACACAGAAATTGCATCGGAATTAAATACAAAAGGCACAAGGCCGACATAAGTACAAGAAAACTGACTCTTCTTATTGTCTATGTTTTGAAAAATTCCAGTGACACTAGTTATAGATTCCGATGCTTCACTTCAGGTTTACTGTATCCCTCTGACCTTCTTATTGACGATGATACACAGAAATTGCATCGGAGTTAAATACAAAAGGCACAATGCCGACTTAAGTACAAGAAAACTGACTCTTCTTACCGTCAATGTTTGAACCATTCCTGTGACACTAGTTATAGATTCCGATGCTTCACTTCAGGTTTACTGTATCCCTCTGACCTTCTTATTGACGATTTAACACTGAAATTGCATCGGAATTAAATACAAAAGGCACAATGCCGACTTAAGTACAAGAAAACTGACTCTTCTTACTGCCTATGTTTTGAACCTTTCCTGTGACACTAGTTATAGATTCCGATGCTTCACTTCAGGTTTACTGTATCCCTCTGACCTTCTTATTGACGATGAAATACAGAAATTGCATCGGAGTTAAATACAAAAGGCTCAATGCCGACCTCAGTACAAGAAAACTGACTCTTCTTACAGTCTATGTTTTGAACCATTGCTGTGACACTAGTTATGGATTCCGATGCTTCATTTCAGGTTTACTGAATCCCTCTGACCTTATTATTGACGATGAAACACAAATATTGCATCGGAATTAAATACAAAAGGCACAATGCGGACTTAAGTACAAGGAAACTTACTCTTCTTTCTGTCTATGTTTTGAACCATTCCTGTGGCACTAGTTACAGATTCCGAAGCTTCACTTCAGGTTTACTGTATCCCTCTGACCTTCTTATTGACGATGAAACACAGAAATTGCATCGGAATTAAATACAGAAGGCACAATGCCGACTTCAGTACAAGAAAACTGACTCTTCTTACTGTCTATGATTTGAACCATTCATGTGACACTAGTTATGGATTCCGATGCTTCACTTCAGGTTTACTGTATACCTCTGACCTTCTTATTGACGATGAAACACAGAAATTGCATCGGAATTAAATACAAAAGGCACAATGCCGACTTAAGTACAAGAAAACTGACTCTTCTTACTGTCTATTTTTTGAACCACTCCTGTAACACTAGTTATAGATTCCGATGTTTCACTTCAGGTTTACTGTATCCCTCTGACCTCCTTATTGACGATGAAACACAGAAATTGCATCGGAGTTAAATACAAAAGGCACAATGCCGACTTAAGTACAAGAAATGTGACTCATCTTACAGTCTATGATTTGAACCATTCCTGTGACACTAGTTATAGATTCCGATGTTTCACTTCAGGTTTACTGTATCCCTCTGACCTCCTTATTGACGATGAAACACAGAAATTGCATCGGAGTTAAATACAAAAGGCACAATGCCGACTTAAGTACAAGAAATGTGACTCATCTTACAGTCTATGCTTTGAACCATTCCTGTGACACTAGTTATAGATTCCGATGCTTCACTTCAGGTTTACTGTATCCCTCTGACCTTCTTATTGACGATGCAACACAGAAATTGCATCGGAATTAAATTAAAAAGGCACAATGCCGACTTAAGTACAAGAAAACTGACTCTTCTTACTGTCTATGTTTTGAAGCATTCCTGTGACACTAGTTATAGATCCGATGCTTTACTTCAGGTTCACTGTATCCCTCTGACCTTCTTATTGACGATTTAACACTGAAATTGCATCGGAATTAAATACAAAAGGCACAATGCCGACTTAAATACAAGAAAACTGACTCTTCTTACTGTCTATTTTTTTGAACCACTCCTGTGACACTAGTTATAGATTCCGATGTTTCACTTCAGGTTTACTGTATCCCTCTGACCTCCTTATTGACGATGAAACACAGAAATTGCATCGGAGTTAAATACAAAAGGCACAATGCCGACTTAAGTACAAGAAATGTGACTCATCTTACAGTCTATGTCTTGAACCATTCCTGTGACACTAGTTATAGATTCCGATGCTTCACTTCAGGTTTACTGTATCCCTCTGACCTCCTTATTGACGATGAAACACAGAATGTGCATCGGAGTTAAATACAAAAGGCACAATGCCGACTTAAGTACAAGAAAACTGACTGTTCTTACCGTCTATGTTTTGAACCATTCCTGTGACACGAGTTATAGATTCCGATGCTTCACTTCAGGTTTACTGTATCCCTCTGACTTTCTTATTGACGATGAAACACAGAAATTGCATCGGAATTAAATACAAAACGCACAATGCCAACTTTAGTACAAAAAAACTGACTCTTCTTACTGTCTATGTTTGAACCATTCCTGTGACACTAGTTATAGATTCCGATGCTTCACTTCACGTTTACTGTATCCCTCTGACGTTCTTATTGACGATGAAATACAGAAATTGCATCGGAATTAAATACAAAAGGCAAAATGCCGACTTAAGTACAAGAAAACTGACTCTTCTTACTGCCTATGTTTTGAACCATTCCTGTGACACTAGTTATAGATTCCGATGCTTCACTTCAGGTTTACTGTATCCCTCTGACCTTCTTATTGACGATGAAACACAGAAATTGCATCGGAGTTAAATACAATAGGCACAATGCCGACCTCAGTACAAGAAAACTGACTCTTCTTACAGTCTATGTTTTGAACCATTGCTGTGACACTAGTTATGGATCCCGATGCTTCACTTCAGGTTTACTGAATCCCTCTGACCTTATTATTGACGATGAAACACAATAATTGCATCGGAATTAAATATAAAAGCCACAATGCCGACTTACGTACAAGGAAACTTACTCTTACTTTCTGTCTATGTGTTGAACCATTCCTGTGGCACTAGTTACAGATTCTGAAGCTTCTCTTCAGGTTTACTGTATCCCTCTCACCTTCTTATTGACGATGAAACACAGAAATTGCATCGGAATTAAATACAGTAGGCACAATGCCGACTTAAGTACAAGAAAACTGACTCTTCTTACTGTCTATGATTTGAACCATTCATGTGACACTAGTTATGGATTCCGGTGCTTCACTTCAGGTTTACTGTATCCCTCTGACCTTCTTATTGACGATAAAACACAGAAATTGCATCGGAATTAAATACAAAAGGCACAATGCTGACTTAAGTACAAGAAATCTGACTCTTCTTACTGTCCATGTTTTGAACCATTCCTGCGACACTAGTTATAGATTCCGATGCTTCACTCAGGTTCACTGTATCCCTCTGACCTTCTTATTGACGATGAAACACAGAAATTGCATCGGAATTAAATACAAAAGGCACAATGCCAACTTAAGTACAAGAAAACTGGCTCTTCTTACCGTCTATGTTTTGAACCATTCCTGTGACACTAGTTATAGATTCCGATGTTTCACTTCAGGTTTACTGTATCCCTCTGACCTCCTTATTGACGATGAAACACAGAAATTGCATCGGAGTTAAATACAAAAGGCACAATGCCGACTTAAGAACAAGAAATGTGACTCTTCTTACTGTCTATGTTTTGAACCTTTCCTGCGACACTAGTTATAGATTCCGATGCTTCACTCAGGTTCACTGTATCCCTCTGACCTTCTTATTGACGATTAAACACTGAAATTGCAACGGAATTAACTACAAAAGGCACAATGCCGACTTAAGTACAAGAAAACTGACTCTTCTTACTGTCTATGTTTTGAACCATTCCTGTGACACTAGTTATAGATTCCGATGCTTCAATTGAGGTTTACTGTATCCCTCTGACCTTCTTATTGACGATGAAACACAGAAATTTCATCGGAATTAAATACAAAACGCACAATGCCGACTTAAGTACAAAAAAACTGACTCTTCTTACTGTCTATGATTGAACCATTCCAGTGACACTAGTTATAGATACCGATGCTTCACTTCAAGTTTACTGTATCCCTCTGACCTTCTTATTGACGATGAAACACAGAAATTGCATCGGAGTTAAATACAAAAGGCACAATGCCGACTTAAGTACAAGGATACTGACTCTACTTACTGTCTATGTTTTGAACCATTCCTGTGACACTAGTTATAGATTCCGATGCTTCACTTCAGGTTTACTGTATCCCTCTGACCTTCTTATTAACGATGAAACACAGAAATTGCATCGGAATTAAATACAGAAGGCACAATGCCGACTTAAGTACAAGAAAACTGACTCTTCTAACTGTCTTTGTTTGAACCATTCCTGTGTTACTAGTTATAGATTCCGATGCTTCACTTCAGGTTCACTGCATCCCTCTGACCTTCTTATTGACGATGAAACACTGAAATTGCATCGAAATTAAATACAAAAGGCACAATGCCGACTTAAATAAAGAAAATTGACTCTTCTTACCGTCTATGTTTTCAACCATTCCTGTGACACTAGTTATAGATTCCGATGCTTCACTTCAGGTTTACTGTATCCCTCTGACCTTCTTACTGACGATGAAACACAGAAACTGCATCGGGATTCAATACAAAAAGCACTACGCGGACTTAAGTACAAGAAAACTGACTCTTCTTACTGTGTATGTTTTGAACCATTCCTGTGCCACTAGTTATAGATTCCGATGCTTCACTTCAGGTTTACTGTATCCCTCTGACCTTCTTATTGACGATGAAACACAGAAATTACATCTGAGTTAAATACAAAAGGCACAATGCCGACATCAGTACAAGAAAACTGACTCTTCTTACAGTCTATGTTTTGAACCATTGCTGTGACACTAGTTATGGATTCCGATGCTTCACTTCAGGTTTACTGAATCCCTCTGACCTTATTATTGACGATGAAACACAAATATTGCATCGGAATTAAATACAAAAGCCACAATGCCGACTTAAGTACAAGGAAACTTACTCTTCTTTCTGTCTATGATTTGAATCATTCCTGTGGCACTAGTTACAGATTCCGAAGCTTCACTTCAGGTTTACTGTATCCCTCTGACTTTCTTATTGACGATGAAACACAGAAATTGCATCGGAATTAAATACAGAAGGCACAATGCCGACTTAAGTACAAGAAAACTGACTCTTCTAACTGTCTATGATTTGAACCATTCATGTGACACTAGTTATGGATTCCGATGCTTCACTTCAGGTTTACTGTATCCCTCTGACCTTCTTATTGACGATGAAACACAGAAATTGCATCGGAGTTAAATACAAAAGGCACAATGCCGACTTAAGTACAAGAAATGTGACTCTTCTTACAGTCTATGTTTTGAACCATTCCTGTGACACTAGTTATAGATTCCGATGCTTCACTTCAGGTTTACTGTATCCCTCTGACCTTCTTATTGACGATGAAACACAGAAATTGCATCGGAATTAAATACAAAAGGCACAATGCTGACTTAAGTACAAGAAAACTGACTCCTCTTACTGTCTATGTTTTGAACCATTCCTGCGACACTAGTTACAGATTCCGATGCTTCACTCAGGTTCACTGTATCCCTCTGACCTTCTTATTGACGATTAAACACTGAAATTGCAACGGAATTAAATACAAAAGGCACAAAGCCGACTTAAGTACAAGAAAACTGACTCTTCTTACTGTCTATGTTTTGAACCATTCCTGTGACACTAGTTATAGATTCCGATGCTTCAATTCAGGTTTACTGTATCCCTCTGACCTTCTTATTGACGATGAAACACAGAAATTTCATCGGAATTAAATACAAAACGCACAATGCCGATTTAAGTACAAAAAAACTGACTCTTCTTACTGTCTATGATTGAACCATTCCTGTGACACTAGTTATAGATTCCGATGCTTCACTTCAAGTTTACTGTATCCCTCTGACCTTCTTATTGACGATGAAACACAGAAATTGCATCGTAGTTAAATACAAAAGGTACAATGCCGACTTAAGTACAAGAAAACTGACTCTTCTCACAGTCTATGTTTTTGAACTATTGCTGTGAAACTAGTTATGGATTCCGATGCTTCACTTCAGGTTTACTGTATCCCTCTGACCTTCTTATTGACGATGAAACACAGATATTGCATCGGAGTTAAACACAAAAGGCACAATGCCGACATAAGTACAAGGATACTGACACAACTTACTGTCTATGTTTTGAACCATTCTTGTGACACTAGTTATAGATTCCGACGCTTCACTTCAGGTTCACTGTATCCCTCTGACCTTCTTATTGACGATGAAACACAGAAATTGCATCGGAATTAAATACAGAAGGCACAATGCCGACTTAAGTACAAGAAAACTGACTCTTCTTACTGTCTTTGTTTTGAACCATTCCTGTGTTACTAGTTATAGATTCCGATGCTTCACTTCAGGTTCACTGTATCCCTCTGACCTTCTTATTGACGATGAAACACTGAAATTGCATCGGAATTAAATACAAAAGGCACAATGCCGACTTAAGTACAAGAAAATTGACTCTTCTTACTGTCTATGTTTTGAACCATTCCTGTGACACTAGTTATAGATTCCGATGCTTCACTTCAGGTTTACTGTATCCCTCTGACCTTCTTATTGACGATGAAACACAGAAACTGCATCGGAATTCAATACAAAAAGCACTACGCCGACTTAAGTACAAGAAAACTCACTCTTCTTACTGTCTATGTTTTGAACCATTCCTGTGACACTAGTTATAGAATCCGATGCTTCACTTCAGGTTTACTGTATCCCTCTGACCTTCTTATTGGCGATGAAACACAGAAATTGCATCGGAATTAAATAGAAAATTCACAATGCCGACTTAAGTACAAGTAAACTGATTCTTCTTACTGTCTATGTTTTGACCCATTCCTGTGACACTAGTTATAGATTCCGATGCTTCACTTCAGGTTTACTGTATCCCTCTGACCTTCTTAATGACGATGAAACATAGAAATTGCATTGGAATTAAAAAGAAAAAGAACAATGCCGACTTAAGAACAAGAAAACTGACTCTTCTTACTCTCTATGTTTTGAACCATTCCTGTAACACTAGTTATAGATTCCGATGCTTCACTTCAGGTTTACTGTATCCCTCTGACCTTCATATTGACGATGAAACACATAAATTGCATCGGAATTAAATAGACAAGGCACAATGCCGACTTAAGTACAAGAGAACTGACTCTTCTTACTGTCTATGTTTTGAACCATTCCTGTGACACTAAATATAGATTCCTGTGCTTCACTTCCGGTTTACAGTATCCCACTGACCTTCTTATTGACGATGAAACACAGAAATTGCATCGGAATTAAATACAAAAGGCACAATGCCGACTTAAGTACAAGAAAACTGACTCTTCTTACTCTATATGTTTTGAACCATTCATGTGACACTAGTTATAGATTCCGATGCTTCACTTCAGGTTTACTGTATCCCTCTGACCTTCTTATTGACGACGAATCACAGAAATTGCATCTGAATTAAATACAAAAAGCACAATGCCGACTTAAGTACAACAAAACTGACTCTTCTTACTGTCTATGATTTGAACCATTCCTGTGACACTAGTTATAGATTCCGATGCTTCACTTCTGGTTTACTGTATCCCTCTGACCATCTTATTGACGATGAAACACAGAAATTGCATCGGAATTAAATACAAAAGGCACTATGCCGACTTAAGTACAAGAAAACTGACTCTTCTTACTGTCTATGATTTGATCCATTCCTTTGACACTAGTTATAGATTCCGATGCTTCACTTCAGGTTTACTGTATCCCTCTGACCTTCTTATTGACGATGAAACATAGAAATTGCATTGGAATTAAAAAGAAAAGGAACAATGCCGACTTAAGTACAAGAAAACTGACTCTTCTTACTGTCTATGTTTTGAACCATTCCTGTGACACTAGTTATAGATTCCGATGCTTCACTTCAGGTTTACTGTATCCCTCTGACCTTCTTATTGAAGATGAATCACAGGAATTGCTTCGGAATTAAATACAAAAGGCACAATGCCGACTTAAGTACAAGAAAACTGACTCTTCTTACTGTCTATGATTTGATCCATTCCTGTGACACTAGTTATAGATTCCGATGCTTCACTTCAGGTTTACTGTATCCCTCTGACCTTCTTATTGACGATGAAACATAGAAATTGCATTGGAATTAAAAAAAAAGGAACAATGCCGACTTAAGTACAGGAAAACTGACTCATCTTACTCTCTATGATTGAACCATTCCTGTGACACTAGTTATAGATTCCGATGCTTCACTTCAGGTTTACTGTATCCCTCTGACCTTCTTATTGACGAGGAAACACAGAAATTGCATCGGAATTAAATAGAAAAGGCACAATGCCGACTTAAGTACGAGAGAACTGACTCTTCTTACTGTCTATGTTTTGAACCATTCCTGTGACACTAAATATAGATTCCTGTGCTTCACTTCAGGTTTACTGTATCCCCCTGACCTTCTTATTAACGATGAAATAAAGAAATTGCATCGGAATTAGATACAAAAAGCACAATGCCGACTAAAGTGCAAGAAAACTGACTCTTCTTACTATCTATGTTTTGAACCATTCCTGTGACACTAGTTATAGATTCCGATGCTTCACTTCAGGTTTACTGTATCTCTCCGACCTTCTTATTAACGATGAAACACAGAAATTACATTGGAATTAAATACAAAAGGCACAATGCCTACTTAAGTACAAGAAAACTGACTCTTCTTACTGTCTAGGCTTGAACCATTCCTGTGACACTAGTTATAGATTCCGAGGCTTCACTTCAGGTTTACTGTATCCCTCTGACCTTCCTATTGACGATGAAACACAGAAATTGCATCGGAATTAAATACAAAGGCACAATGCCGACTTAAGTACAAGAAAACTGACTCTTCTTACTGTCTATGTTTTGAACCATTCCTGTGACACTAGTTGTAGATTCCGATGCTTCACTTCAGGTTTACTGTATCCCTCTGACCTTCTTGTTGACGATGAATCACAGGATTTGCTTCGGAATTAAATACAAAAGGCACAATGCCGACTAAAGTACACTAAAACTGACTCTCCTAACTGTCTATGATTTGATCAATTCCTGTGACACTAGTTATAGATTCCGATGCTTCACTTCAGGTTTACTGTATCCCTCTGACCGTCTTATTGACGATGAGACATAGAAATTGCATTGGAATTAAAAAGAAAAGGAACAATGCCGACTTAAGTAAAAGAAAACTGACTCATCTTACTCTCTATGATTGAACCATTCCTGTGACACTAGTTATAGATTCCGATGCTTCACTTCCGGTTTACTGTATCCCTCTGACCTTCTTATTGATGTTGAAACACAGAAATTGCATTGGAATTAAATACAAAAGGCACAATGCCGACTTAAGTACAAATTAACTGACTCTTCTTACGGTCTATGGTTTGAGCAATTCATGTGACACTAGTTATAGATTCCGATGCTTCACTTCAGGTTTACTGTATCCCTCTGACCTTCTTATTGACGATGAAACACAGAAACTGCATCGGAAATCAATACAAAAAGCACTACGCCGACTTAAGTACAAGAAAACTCACTCTTCTTACTGTCTATGTTTTGAACCATTCCTGTGACACTAGTTATAGAATCCGATGCTTCACTTCAGGTTTACTGTATCCCTCTGACCTTCTTATTGGCGATGAAACACAGAAATTGCATCGGAATTAAATAGAAAATTCACAATGCCGACTAAAGTACAAGTAAACTGATTCTTCTTACTGTCTATGTTTTGACCCATTCCTGTGACACTAGTTATAGATTCCGATGATTCACTTCAGGTTTACTGTATCCCTCTGACCTTCTTATTGACGACGAATCACAGAAATTGCATCTGAATTAAATACAAAAAGCACAATGCCGACTTAAGTACAACAAAACTGACTCTTCTTACTGTCTATGATTTGAACCATTCCTGTGACACTAGTTATAGATTCCGATGCTTCACTTCTGGTTTACTGTATCCCTCTGACCATCTTATTGACGATGAAACACAGAAATTGCATCGGAATTAAATACAAAAGGCACAATGCCGACTTAAGTACAAGAAAACTGACTCTTCTTACTGTCTATGATTTGATCCATTCCTGTGACACTAGTTATAGATTCCGATGCTTCACTTCAGGTTTACTGTATCCCTCTGACCTTCTTATTGACGATGAAACATAGAAATTGCATTGGAATTAAAAAAAAAGGAACAATGCCGACTTAAGTACAGGAAAACTGACTCATCTTACTCTCTATGATTGAACCATTCCTGTGACACTAGTTATAGATTCCGATGCTTCACTTCAGGTTTACTGTATCCCTCTGACCTTCTTATTGACGAGGAAACACAGAAATTGCATCGGAATTAAATAGAAAAGGCACAATGCCGACTTAAGTACGAGAGAACTGACTCTTCTTACTGTCTATGTTTTGAACCATTCCTGTGACACTAAATATAGATTCCTGTGCTTCACTTCAGGTTTACTGTATCCCCCTGACCTTCTTATTAACGATGAAATAAAGAAATTGCATCGGAATTAGATACAAAAAGCACAATGCCGACTAAAGTGCAAGAAAACTGACTCTTCTTACTATCTATGTTTTGAACCATTCCTGTGACACTAGTTATAGATTCCGATGCTTCACTTCAGGTTTACTGTATCCCTCTGACCTTCTTATTGACGACGAATCACAGAAATTGCATCTGAATTAAATACAAAAAGCACAATGCCGACTTAAGTACAACAAAACTGACTCTTCTTACTGTCTATGATTTGAACCATTCCTGTGACACTAGTTATAGATTCCGATGCTTCACTTCTGGTTTACTGTATCCCTCTGACCATCTTATTGACGATGAAACACAGAAATTGCATCGGAATTAAATACAAAAGGCACTATGCCGACTTAAGTACAAGAAAACTGACTCTTCTTACTGTCTATGATTTGATCCATTCCTTTGACACTAGTTATAGATTCCGATGCTTCACTTCAGGTTTACTGTATCCCTCTGACCTTCTTATTGACGATGAAACATAGAAATTGCATTGGAATTAAAAAGAAAAGGAACAATGCCGACTTAAGTACAAGAAAACTGACTCTTCTTACTGTCTATGTTTTGAACCATTCCTGTGACACTAGTTATAGATTCCGATGCTTCACTTCAGGTTTACTGTATCCCTCTGACCTTCTTATTGAAGATGAATCACAGGAATTGCTTCGGAATTAAATACAAAAGGCACAATGCCGACTTAAGTACAAGAAAACTGACTCTTCTTACTGTCTATGATTTGATCCATTCCTGTGACACTAGTTATAGATTCCGATGCTTCACTTCAGGTTTACTGTATCCCTCTGACCTTCTTATTGACGATGAAACATAGAAATTGCATTGGAATTAAAAAAAAAGGAACAATGCCGACTTAAGTACAGGAAAACTGACTCATCTTACTCTCTATGATTGAACCATTCCTGTGACACTAGTTATAGATTCCGATGCTTCACTTCAGGTTTACTGTATCCCTCTGACCTTCTTATTGACGAGGAAACACAGAAATTGCATCGGAATTAAATAGAAAAGGCACAATGCCGACTTAAGTACGAGAGAACTGACTCTTCTTACTGTCTATGTTTTGAACCATTCCTGTGACACTAAATATAGATTCCTGTGCTTCACTTCAGGTTTACTGTATCCCCCTGACCTTCTTATTAACGATGAAATAAAGAAATTGCATCGGAATTAGATACAAAAAGCACAATGCTGACTAAAGTGCAAGAAAACTGACTCTTCTTACTATCTATGTTTTGAACCATTCCTGTGACACTAGTTATAGATTCCGATGCTTCACTTCAGGTTTACTGTATCTCTCCGACCTTCTTATTAACGATGAAACACAGAAATTGCATTGGAATTAAATACAAAAGGCACAATGCCTACTTAAGTACAAGAAAACTGACTCTTCTTACTGTCTAGGCTTGAACCATTCCTGTGACACTAGTTATAGATTCCGAGGCTTCACTTCAGGTTTACTGTATCCCTCTGACCTTCCTATTGACGATGAAACACAGAAATTGCATCGGAATTAAATACAAAGGCACAATGCCGGCTTAAGTACAAGAAAACTGACTCTTCTTACTGTCTATGTTTTGAACCATTCCTGTGACACTAGTTGTAGATTCCGATGCTTCACTTCAGGTTTACTGTATCCCTCTGACCTTCTTGTTGACGATGAATCACAGGATTTGCTTCGGAATTAAATACAAAAGGCACAATGCCGACTAAAGTACACTAAAACTGACTCTCCTTACTGTCTATGATTTGGTCAATTCCTGTGACACTAGTTATAGATTCCGATGCTTCACTTCAGGTTTACTGTATCCCTCTGACCGTCTTATTGACGATGAAACATAGAAATTGCATTGGAATTAAAAAGAAAAGGAACAATGCCGACTTAAGTAAATGAAAACTGACTCATCTTACTCTCTATGATTGAACCATTCCTGTGACACTAGTTATAGATTCCGATGCTTCACTTCCGGTTTACTGTATCCCTCTGACCTTCTTATTGATGTTGAAACACAGAAATTGCATTGGAATTAAATACAAAAGGCACAATGCCGACTTAAGTACAAATTAACTGACTCTTCTTACGGTCTATGGTTTGAGCAATTCATGTGACACTAGTTATGGATTTCGATGCTTCACTTTAGGCTTACTGTAGCCCTCTAACCTTCTTATTGACGATGAAACTCAGAAATTGCATCGGAATTAAATACAAAAGGCACAATGCCGACTGAAGTACAAGAAAACTGACTCTTCTTACTGTCTATGTTTTGAACCATTCATGTGACACTAGTTATAGATTCCGATGCTTCACTTCAGGTTTACTGTATGCCTCTGACCTTCTTATTGGCGATGAAACACAGAAATTGCATCGGAATTAAATAGAAAATTCACAATGCCGACTTAAGTACAAGAAAACTGATTCTTCTTACTGTCTATGTTTTGACCCATTCCTGTGAAACTAGTTATAGATTCAGATGCTTCACTTCAGGTTTACTGTATCCCTCTGACCTTCTTATTGACGATGAAACATAGAAATTGCATCGGAATTAAATAGAAAAGGCACAATGCCGACTTAAGTACAAGAGAACTGACTCTTCTTACTGTCTATGTTTTGAACCATTCCTGTGACACTAGTTATAGATTCCGATGCTTCACTTCAGGTTTACTGTATCCCTCTGACCTTCTTATTGACGATGAAACATAGAAATTGCATTGGAATTAAAAAAAAAGGAACAATGCCGACTTAAGTACAGGAAAACTGACTCATCTTACTCTCTATGATTGAACCATTCCTGTGACACTAGTTATAGATTCCGATGCTTCACTTCAGGTTTACTGTATCCCTCTGACCTTCTTATTGACGAGGAAACACAGAAATTGCATCGGAATTAAATAGAAAAGGCACAATGCCGACTTAAGTACGAGAGAACTGACTCTTCTTACTGTCTATGTTTTGAACCATTCCTGTGACACTAAATATAGATTCCTGTGCTTCACTTCAGGTTTACTGTATCCCCCTGACCTTCTTATTAACGATGAAATAAAGAAATTGCATCGGAATTAGATACAAAAAGCACAATGCCGACTAAAGTGCAAGAAAACTGACTCTTCTTACTATCTATGTTTTGAACCATTCCTGTGACACTAGTTATAGATTCCGATGCTTCACTTCAGGTTTACTGTATCTCTCCGACCTTCTTATTAACGATGAAACACAGAAATTGCATTGGAATTAAATACAAAAGGCACAATGCCTACTTAAGTACAAGAAAACTGACTCTTCTTACTGTCTAGGCTTGAACCATTCCTGTGACACTAGTTATAGATTCCGAGGCTTCACTTCAGGTTTACTGTATCCCTCTGACCTTCCTATTGACGATGAAACACAGAAATTGCATCGGAATTAAATACAAAGGCACAATGCCGGCTTAAGTACAAGAAAACTGACTCTTCTTACTGTCTATGTTTTGAACCATTCCTGTGACACTAGTTGTAGATTCCGATGCTTCACTTCAGGTTTACTGTATCCCTCTGACCTTCTTGTTGACGATGAATCACAGGATTTGCTTCGGAATTAAATACAAAAGGCACAATGCCGACTAAAGTACACTAAAACTGACTCTCCTTACTGTCTATGATTTGGTCAATTCCTGTGACACTAGTTATAGATTCCGATGCTTCACTTCAGGTTTACTGTATCCCTCTGACCGTCTTATTGACGATGAAACATAGAAATTGCATTGGAATTAAAAAGAAAAGGAACAATGCCGACTTAAGTAAAAGAAAACTGACTCATCTTACTCTCTATGATTGAACCATTCCTGTGACACTAGTTATAGATTCCGATGCTTCACTTCCGGTTTACTGTATCCCTCTGACCTTCTTATTGATGTTGAAACACAGAAATTGCATTGGAATTAAATACAAAAGGCACAATGCCGACTTAAGTACAAATTAACTGACTCTTCTTACGGTCTATGGTTTGAGGAATTCATGTGACACTAGTTATGGATTTCGATGCTTCACTTTAGGCTTACTGTAGCCCTCTAACCTTCTTATTGACGATGAAACTCAGAAATTGCATCGGAATTAAATACAAAAGGCACAATGCCGACTGAAGTACAAGAAAACTGACTCTTCTTACTGTCTATGTTTTGAACCATTCATGTGACACTAGTTATAGATTCCGATGCTTCACTTCAGGTTTACTGTATGCCTCTGACCTTCTTATTGCCGATGAAACACAGAAATTGCATCGGAATTAAATAGAAAATTCACAATGCCGACTTAAGTACAAGAAAACTGATTCTTCTTACTGTCTATGTTTTGACCCATTCCTGTGAAACTAGTTATAGATTCAGATGCTTCACTTCAGGTTTACTGTATCCCTCTGACCTTCTTATTGACGATGAAACATAGAAATTGCATCGGAATTAAATAGAAAAGGCACAATGCCGACTTAAGTACAAGAGAACTGACTCTTCTTACTGTCTATGTTTTGAACCATTCCTGTGACACTAAATATAGATTCCTGTGCTTCACTTCAGGTTTACTGTATCCCTCTGACCTTCTTATTGACGATGAAACACAGAAATTTCATCGGAATTAGATACTAAAAGCACAATGCCGACTTAAGTGCAAGAAAACTGAATCTTCTTACTGTCTATGCTTTGAATCATTCCTGTGACACTAGTTATAGATTCCGATGCTTCACTTCGGGTTTACTGTATCACTCTGACCTTCTTATTGACGACGAATCACAGAAATTGCATTGGAATTAAATACAAAAAGCAGAATGCCGACTTAAGTACAAGAAAACTGACTCTTCTTACTGTCTATGTTTTGAACCATTCCTGTGACACTAGTTACAGATTCCGGTGCTTCACTTCTGGTTTACTGTATCCCCCTGACCTTCTTATTGACATTGAAACACAGAAATTGCATCGGAATTAAATACATAAGGCACAATGCCGACTTAAGTACAAGAAAACTGACTCTTCTTACTCTATATGTTTTGAACCATTCATGTGACACTAGTTATTGATTCCGATGCTTCACTTCAGGTTTACTGTATCCATCTGACCTTCTTATTGACGACGAATCACAGAAATTGCATCGGAATTAAATACAAAAAGCAGAATGCCGACTTAAGTACAACAAAACTGACTCTTCTTACTGTCTATGTTATGAACCATTCCTTTGACACTAGTTAAAGATTCCGATGTTTCACTTCAGGTTTACTGTATCCCTCTGACTTTCTTATTGACGATGAAACACAGAAATTGCATCGGAATTAATACAAAACGCACAATGCCGACTTTAGTACAAAAAAACTGACTCTTCTTACTGTCTATGATTTGATCCATTCCTGTGACACTAGTTATAGATTCCGATGCTTCACTTCAGGTTTACTGTATCCCCCTGACCTTCTTATTAACGATGAAATAAAGAAATTGCATCGGAATTAGATACAAAAAGCACAATGCCGACTAAAGTGCAAGAAAACTGACTCTTCTTACTATCTATGTTTTGAACCATTCCTGTGACACTAGTTATAGATTCCGATGCTTCACTTCAGGTTTACTGTATCCCTCTGACCTTCTTATTGACGACGAATCACAGAAATTGCATCTGAATTAAATACAAAAAGCACAATGCCGACTTAAGTACAACAAAACTGACTCTTCTTACTGTCTATGATTTGAACCATTCCTGTGACACTAGTTATAGATTCCGATGCTTCACTTCTGGTTTACTGTATCCCTCTGACCATCTTATTGACGATGAAACACAGAAATTGCATCGGAATTAAATACAAAAGGCACTATGCCGACTTAAGTACAAGAAAACTGACTCTTCTTACTGTCTATGATTTGATCCATTCCTTTGACACTAGTTATAGATTCCGATGCTTCACTTCAGGTTTACTGTATCCCTCTGACCTTCTTATTGACGATGAAACATAGAAATTGCATTGGAATTAAAAAGAAAAGGAACAATGCCGACTTAAGTACAAGAAAACTGACTCTTCTTACTGTCTATGTTTTGAACCATTCCTGTGACACTAGTTATAGATTCCGATGCTTCACTTCAGGTTTACTGTATCCCTCTGACCTTCTTATTGAAGATGAATCACAGGAATTGCTTCGGAATTAAATACAAAAGGCACAATGCCGACTTAAGTACAAGAAAACTGACTCTTCTTACTGTCTATGATTTGATCCATTCCTGTGACACTAGTTATAGATTCCGATGCTTCACTTCAGGTTTACTGTATCTCTCCGACCTTCTTATTAACGATGAAACACAGAAATTGCATTGGAATTAAATACAAAAGGCACAATGCCTACTTAAGTACAAGAAAACTGACTCTTCTTACTGTCTAGGCTTGAACCATTCCTGTGACACTAGTTATAGATTCCGAGGCTTCACTTCAGGTTTACTGTATCCCTCTGACCTTCCTATTGACGATGAAACACAGAAATTGCATCGGAATTAAATACAAAGGCACAATGCCGGCTTAAGTACAAGAAAACTGACTCTTCTTACTGTCTATGTTTTGAACCATTCCTGTGACACTAGTTGTAGATTCCGATGCTTCACTTCAGGTTTACTGTATCCCTCTGACCTTCTTGTTGACGATGAATTACAGGATTTGCTTCGGAATTAAATACAAAAGGCACAATGCCGACTAAAGTACACTAAAACTGACTCTCCTTACTGTCTATGATTTGGTCAATTCCTGTGACACTAGTTATAGATTCCGATGCTTCACTTCAGGTTTACTGTATCCCTCTGACCGTCTTATTGACGATGAAACATAGAAATTGCATTGGAATTAAAAAGAAAAGGAACAATGCCGACTTAAGTAAAAGAAAACTGACTCATCTTACTCTCTATGATTGAACCATTCCTGTGACACTAGTTATAGATTCCGATGCTTCACTTCCGGTTTACTGTATCCCTCTGACCTTCTTATTGATGTTGAAACACAGAAATTGCATTGGAATTAAATACAAAAGGCACAATGCCGACTTAAGTACAAATTAACTGACTCTTCTTACGGTCTATGGTTTGAGCAATTCATGTGACACTAGTTATGGATTTCGATGCTTCACTTTAGGCTTACTGTAGCCCTCTAACCTTCTTATTGACGATGAAACTCAGAAATTGCATCGGAATTAAATACAAAAGGCACAATGCCGACTGAAGTACAAGAAAACTGACTCTTCTTACTGTCTATGTTTTGAACCATTCATGTGACACTAGTTATAGATTCCGATGCTTCACTTCAGGTTTACTGTATGCCTCTGACCTTCTTATTGGCGATGAAACACAGAAATTGCATCGGAATTAAATAGAAAATTCACAATGCCGACTTAAGTACAAGAAAACTGATTCTTCTTACTGTCTATGTTTTGACCCATTCCTGTGAAACTAGTTATAGATTCAGATGCTTCACTTCAGGTTTACTGTATCCCTCTGACCTTCTTATTGACGATGAAACATAGAAATTGCATCGGAATTAAATAGAAAAGGCACAATGCCGACTTAAGTACAAGAGAACTGACTCTTCTTACTGTCTATGTTTTGAACCATTCCTGTGACACTAGTTATAGATTCCGATGCTTCACTTCAGGTTTACTGTATCCCTCTGACCTTCTTATTGACGATGAAACATAGAAATTGCATTGGAATTAAAAAAAAAGGAACAATGCCGACTTAAGTACAGGAAAACTGACTCATCTTACTCTCTATGATTGAACCATTCCTGTGACACTAGTTATAGATTCCGATGCTTCACTTCAGGTTTACTGTATCCCTCTGACCTTCTTATTGACGAGGAAACACAGAAATTGCATCGGAATTAAATAGAAAAGGCACAATGCCGACTTAAGTACGAGAGAACTGACTCTTCTTACTGTCTATGTTTTGAACCATTCCTGTGACACTAAATATAGATTCCTGTGCTTCACTTCAGGTTTACTGTATCCCCCTGACCTTCTTATTAACGATGAAATAAAGAAATTGCATCGGAATTAGATACAAAAAGCACAATGCCGACTAAAGTGCAAGAAAACTGACTCTTCTTACTATCTATGTTTTGAACCATTCCTGTGACACTAGTTATAGATTCCGATGCTTCACTTCAGGTTTACTGTATCTCTCCGACCTTCTTATTAACGATGAAACACAGAAATTGCATTGGAATTAAATACAAAAGGCACAATGCCTACTTAAGTACAAGAAAACTGACTCTTCTTACTGTCTAGGCTTGAACCATTCCTGTGACACTAGTTATAGATTCCGAGGCTTCACTTCAGGTTTACTGTATCCCTCTGACCTTCCTATTGACGATGAAACACAGAAATTGCATCGGAATTAAATACAAAGGCACAATGCCGGCTTAAGTACAAGAAAACTGACTCTTCTTACTGTCTATGTTTTGAACCATTCCTGTGACACTAGTTGTAGATTCCGATGCTTCACTTCAGGTTTACTGTATCCCTCTGACCTTCTTGTTGACGATGAATCACAGGATTTGCTTCGGAATTAAATACAAAAGGCACAATGCCGACTAAAGTACACTAAAACTGACTCTCCTTACTGTCTATGATTTGGTCAATTCCTGTGACACTAGTTATAGATTCCGATGCTTCACTTCAGGTTTACTGTATCCCTCTGACCGTCTTATTGACGATGAAACATAGAAATTGCATTGGAATTAAAAAGAAAAGGAACAATGCCGACTTAAGTAAAAGAAAACTGACTCATCTTACTCTCTATGATTGAACCATTCCTGTGACACTAGTTATAGATTCCGATGCTTCACTTCCGGTTTACTGTATCCCTCTGACCTTCTTATTGATGTTGAAACACAGAAATTGCATTGGAATTAAATACAAAAGGCACAATGCCGACTTAAGTACAAATTAACTGACTCTTCTTACGGTCTATGGTTTGAGCAATTCATGTGACACTAGTTATGGATTTCGATGCTTCACTTTAGGCTTACTGTAGCCCTCTAACCTTCTTATTGACGATGAAACTCAGAAATTGCATCGGAATTAAATACAAAAGGCACAATGCCGACTGAAGTACAAGAAAACTGACTCTTCTTACTGTCTATGTTTTGAACCATTCATGTGACACTAGTTATAGATTCCGATGCTTCACTTCAGGTTTACTGTATGCCTCTGACCTTCTTATTGCCGATGAAACACAGAAATTGCATCGGAATTAAATAGAAAATTCACAATGCCGACTTAAGTACAAGAAAACTGATTCTTCTTACTGTCTATGTTTTGACCCATTCCTGTGAAACTAGTTATAGATTCAGATGCTTCACTTCAGGTTTACTGTATCCCTCTGACCTTCTTATTGACGATGAAACATAGAAATTGCATCGGAATTAAATAGAAAAGGCACAATGCCGACTTAAGTACAAGAGAACTGACTCTTCTTACTGTCTATGTTTTGAACCATTCCTGTGACACTAAATATAGATTCCTGTGCTTCACTTCAGGTTTACTGTATCCCTCTGACCTTCTTATTGACGATGAAACACAGAAATTTCATCGGAATTAGATACTAAAAGCACAATGCCGACTTAAGTGCAAGAAAACTGAATCTTCTTACTGTCTATGCTTTGAATCATTCCTGTGACACTAGTTATAGATTCCGATGCTTCACTTCGGGTTTACTGTATCACTCTGACCTTCTTATTGACGACGAATCACAGAAATTGCATTGGAATTAAATACAAAAAGCAGAATGCCGACTTAAGTACAAGAAAACTGACTCTTCTTACTGTCTATGTTTTGAACCATTCCTGTGACACTAGTTACAGATTCCGGTGCTTCACTTCTGGTTTACTGTATCCCCCTGACCTTCTTATTGACATTGAAACACAGAAATTGCATCGGAATTAAATACATAAGGCACAATGCCGACTTAAGTACAAGAAAACTGACTCTTCTTACTCTATATGTTTTGAACCATTCATGTGACACTAGTTATTGATTCCGATGCTTCACTTCAGGTTTACTGTATCCATCTGACCTTCTTATTGACGACGAATCACAGAAATTGCATCGGAATTAAATACAAAAAGCAGAATGCCGACTTAAGTACAACAAAACTGACTCTTCTTACTGTCTATGTTATGAACCATTCCTTTGACACTAGTTAAAGATTCCGATGTTTCACTTCAGGTTTACTGTATCCCTCTGACTTTCTTATTGACGATGAAACACAGAAATTGCATCGGAATTAATACAAAACGCACAATGCCGACTTTAGTACAAAAAAACTGACTCTTCTTACTGTCTATGTTTGAACCATTCCTGTGACACTAGTTATAGATTCCGATGCTTCACTTCACGTTTACTGTATCCCTCTGACGTTCTTATTGACGATGAAACACAGAAATTGCATCGGAATTAAATACAAAAGGCACAATGCCGACTTAAGTACAAGAAAACTGACTCTTCTTACTGCCTATGTTTTGAACCATTCCTGTGACACTAGTTATAGATTCCGATGCTTCACTTCAGGTTTACTGTATCCCTCTGACCTTCTTATTGATGATGAAACACAGAAATTGCATCGGAGTTAAATACAAAAGGTACAATGCCGACCTCAGTACAAGAAAACTGACTCTTCTTACAGTCTATGTTTTGAACCATTGCTGTGACACTAGTTATGGATCCCGATGCTTCACTTCAGGTTTACTGAATCCCTCTGACCTTATTATTGACGATGAAACACAATAATTACACGGAATTAAATATAAAAGCCACAATGCCGACTTAAGTACAAGGAAACTTACTCTTACTTTCTGTCTATGTGTTGAACCATTCCTGTGGCACTAGTTACAGATTCTGAAGCTTCACTTCAGGTTTACTGTATCCCTCTCACCTTCTTATTGACGATGAAACACAGAAATTGCATCGGAATTAAATACAGTAGGCACAATGCCGACTTAAGTACAAGAAAAATGACTCTTCTTACTGTCTATGATTTGAACCATTCATGTGACACTAGTTATGGATTCCGATGCTTCACTTCAGGTTTACTGTATCCCTCTGACCTTCTTATTGACGATAAAACACAGAAATTGCATCGGAATTAAATACAAAAGGCACAATGCTGACTTAAGTACAAGAAATCTGACTCTTCTTACTGTCTATGTTTTGAACCATTCCTGCGACACTAGTTATAGATTCCGATGCTTCACTCAGGTTCACTGTATCCCTCTGACCTTCTTATTGACGATGAAACACAGAAATTGCATCGGAATTAAATACAAAAGGCACAATGCCGACTTAAGTACAAGAAAACTGGCTCTTCTTTCTGTCTATGTTTTGAACCATTCCTGTGACACTAGTTATAGATTCCGATGTTTCACTTCAGGTTTACTGTATCCCTCTGACCTCCTTATTGACGATGAAACACAGAAATTGCATCGGAGTTAAATACAAAAGGCACAATGCCGACTTAAGAACAAGAAATGTGACTCTTCTTACTGTCTATGTTTTGATCCATTCCTGCGACACTAGTTATAGATTCCGATGCTTCACTCAGGTTCACTGTATCCCTCTGACCTTCTTATTGACGATTAAACACTGAAATTGCAACGGAATTAAATACAAAAGGCACAATGCCGACTTAAGTACAAGAAAACTGACTCTTCTTACTGTCTATGTTTTGAACCATTCCTGTGACACTAGTTATAGATTCCGATGCTTCAATTCAGGTTTACTGTATCCCTCTGACCTTCTTATTGACGATGAAACACAGAAATTTCATCGGAATTAAATACAAAACGCACAATGCCGACTTAAGTACAAAAAAACTGACTCTTCTTACTGTCTATGATTGAACCATTCCAGTGACACTAGTTATAGATTCCGATGCTTCACTTCAAGTTTACTGTATCCCTCTGACCTTCTTATTGACGATGAAACACAGATATTGCATCTGAGTTAAATACAAAAGGCACAATGCCGACCTCAGGACAAGAAAACTGACTCTTCTTACAGTCTATGTTTTGAACCATTGCTGTGACACTAGTTATGGATTCCGATGCTTCACTTCAGGTTTACTGAATCCCTCTGACCTTATTATTGACGATGAAACACAAATATTGCATCGGAATTAAATACAAAAGCCACAATGCCGACTTAAGTACAAGGAAACTTACTCTTCTTTCTGTCTATGTTTTGAATCATTCCTGTGGCACTAGTTACAGATTCCGAAGCTTCACTTCAGGTTTACTGTATCCCTCTGACTTTCTTATTGACGATGAAACACAGAAATTGCATCGGAATTAAATACAGAAGGCACAATGCCGACTTAAGTACAAGAAAACTCACTCTTCTTACTGTCTATGATTTGAACCATTCATGTGACACTAGTTATGGATTCCGATGCTTCACTTCAGGTTTACTGTATCCCTCTGACCTTCTTATTGACGATGAAACACAGAAATTGCATCGGAGTTAAATACAAAAGGCACAATGCCGACTTAAGTACAAGAAATGTGACTCTTCTTACAGTCTATGATTTGAACCATTCCTGTGACACTAGTTATAGATTCCGATGCTTCACTTCAGGTTTACTGTATCCCTCTGACCTTCTTATTGACGATGAAACACAAAAATTGCATCGGAATTAAATACAAAAGGCACAATGCTGACTTAAGTACAAGAAAACTGACTCTTCTTACTGTCTATGTTTTGAACCATTCCTGCGACACTAGTTACAGATTCCGATGCTTCACTCAGGTTCACTGTATCCCTCTGACCTTCTTGTTGACGATTAAACACTGAAATTGCAACGGAATTAAATACAAAAGGCACAAAGCCGACTTAAGTACAAGAAAACTGACTCTTCTTACTGTCTATGTTTTGAACCATTCCTGTGACACTAGTTATAGATTCCGATGCTTCAATTCAGGTTTACTGTATCCCTCTGACCGTCTTATTGACGATGAAACACAGAAATTTCATCGGAATTAAATACAAAACGCACAATGCCGACTTAAGTACAAAAAAACTGACTCTTCTTACTGTCTATGATTGAACCATTCCTGTGACACTAGTTATAGATTCCGATGCTTCACTTCAAGTTTACTGTATCCCTCTGACCTTCTTATTGACGATGAAACACAGAAATTGCATCGTAGTTAAATACAAAAGGTACAATGCCGACTTAAGTACAAGAAAACTGACTCTTCTCACTGTCTATGTTTTTGAACTATTGCTGTGACACTAGTTATGGATTCCGATGCTTCACTTCAGGTTTACTGTATCCCTCTGACCTTCTTATTGACGATGAAACACACATATTGCATCGGAGTTAAATACAAAAGGCACAATGCCGTCATAAGTACAAGGATACTGACTCTACTTACTGTCTATGTTATGAACCATTCTTGTGACACTAGTTATAGATTCCGACGCTTCACTTCAGGTTCACTGTATCCCTCTGACCTTCTTATTGACGATGAAACACAGAAATTGCATCGGAATTAAATACAGAAGGCACAATGCCGACTTAAGTACAAGAAAACTGACTCTTCTTACTGTCTTTGTTTTGAACCATTCCTGTGTTACTAGTTATAGATTCCGATGCTACACTGCAGGTTCACTGTATCCCTCTGACCTTCTAATTGACGATGAAACACTGAAATTGCATCGGAATTAAATACAAAAGGCACAATGCCGACTTAAGTACAAGAAAATTGACTCTTCTTACTGTCTATGTTTTGAACCATTCCTGTGACACTAGTTATAGATTCCGATGCTTCACTTCAGGTTTACTGTATCCCTCTGACCTTCTTATTGACGATGAAACACAGAAACTGCATCGGAATTCAATACAAAAAGCACTACGCCGACTTAAGTACAAGAAAACTCATCCTTCTTACTGTCTATGTTTTGAACCATTCCTGTGACACTAGTTATAGAATCCGATGCTTCACTTCAGGTTTACTGTATCCCTCTGACCTTCTTGTTGACGATGAATCACAGGATTTGCTTCGGAATTAAATACAAAAGGCACAATGCCGACTTAAGTACAAGAAAACTGACTCTTCTTGCGCTCTATGTTTGAACCATTCCTGTGACACTAGTTATAGAATCCGAGGCTTCTCTTCAGGTTTACTGTATCCCTCTGACCTTCTTATTGACGATGAAACACAGAAATTGCATCGGAATTAAATACAAAAGGCACAATGCCGACTTAAGTACAAATTAACTGACTCTTCTTACTGTCTATGATTTGAGCAATTCATGTGACACTAGTTATGGATTTCGATGCTTCACTTCTGGTTTACTGTATCCCTCTAACCTTCTTATTGACGATGAAACTCAGAAATTGCATCGGAATTAAATAAAAAAGGCACAATGCCGACTGAAGTGCAAGAAAACTGACTTTTCTTACTGTCTATGTTTTGAACCATTCATGTGACACTAGTTATAGATTCCGATGCTTCACTTCAGGTTTACTGTATCCCTCTGACCTTCTTATTGGCGATGAAACACAGAAATTGCATCGGAATTAAATAGAAAATTCACAATGCCGACTTAAGTACAAGTAAACTGATTCTTCTTACTGTCTATGTTTTGACCCATTCCTGTGACACTAGTTATAGATTCCGATGCTTCACTTCAGTTTTACTGTATCCCTCTGACCTTCTTATTGACGATGAAACATAGAAATTGCATTGGAATTAAAAAGAAAAATAACAATGCCGACTTAAGTACAAGAAAACTGACTCTTCTTACTCTCTATGTTTTGAACCATTCCTGTAACACTAGTTATAGATTCCGATGCTTCACTTCAGGTTTACTGTATCCCTCTGACCTTCTTATTGACGATGAAACACATAAATTGCATCGGAATTAAATAGAAAATGCACAATGCCGACTTAAGTACAAGAGAACTGACTCTTCTTACTGTCTATGTTTTGAACCATTCCTGTGACACTAAATATAGATTCCTGTGCTTCACTTCAGGTTTACAGTATCCCTCTGACCTTCTTATTGACGATGAAACACAGAAATTGCATCGGAATTAGATACAAAAAGCACAATGCCGACTTAAGTGCAAGAAAACTGACTCTTCTTACTGTCTATGCTTTGAATCATTCCTGTGACACTAGTTATAGATTCCGATGCTTCACTTCAGGTTTACTGTATCCCTCTGACCTTCTTATTGACGACGAATCACAGAAATTGCATCGGAATTAAATACAAAAAGCACAATACCGACTTAAGTACAAGAAAACTGACTCTTCATACTGTCTATGCTTTGAACCATTCCTGTGACACTAGTTATAGATTCCGGTGCTTCACTTCTGGTTTACTGTATCCCCCTGACCTTCTTATTGACATTGAAACACAGAAATTGCATCGGAATTAAATACAAAAGGCACAATGCCGACTTAAGTACAAGAAAAGTGACTCTTCTTACTCTATATGTTTTGAACCATTCATGTGACACTAGTTATAGATTCCGATGCTTCACTTCAGGTTTACTGTATCCCTCTGACCTTCTTATTGACGACGAATCACAGAAATTGCATCGGAATTAAATACAAAAAGCACAATGCCGACTTAAGTACAACAAAACTGACTCTTCTTACTGTCTATGATTTGAACCATTCCTGTGACACTAGTTATAGATTCCGATGTTTCACTTCTGGTTTACTGTATCCCTCTGACCATCTTATTGACGATGAAACACAGAAATTGCATCGGAATTAAATACAAAAGGCACAATGCCGACTTAAGTACAAGAAAACTGACTCTTCTTACTGTCTATGATTTGATCCATTCCTTTGACACTAGTTATAGATTCCGATGCTTCACTTCAGGTTTCCTGTATCCCTCTGACCTTCTTATTGACGATGAAACATAGAAATTGCATTGGTATTAAAAAGAAAAGGAACAATGCCGACTTAAGTACAAGAAAACTGACTCTTCTTACTGTCTATGTTTTGAACCATTCCTGTGACACTAGTTATAGATTCCGATGCTTCACTTCAGGTTTACTGTATCCCTCTGACCTTCTTATTGACGAGGAAACACAGAAATTGCATCGGAATTAAATAGAAAAGGCACAATGCCGACTTAAGTACGAGAGAAGTGACTCTTCTTACTGTCTATGTTTTGAACCATTCCTGTGACACTAAATATAGATTCCTGTGCTTCACTTCAGGTTTACTGTATCCCTCTGACCTTCTTATTAACGATGAAACAAAGAAATTGCATCGGAATTAGATACAAAAAGCACAATGCCGACTAAAGTGCAAGAAAACTGACTCTTCTTACTGTCTATGTTTTGAACCATTCCTGTGAAACTAGTTATAGATTCCGATGCTTCACTTCAGGTTTACTGTAAGCCTCTGACCTTCTTATTGGCGATGAAACACAGAAATTGCATCGGAATTAAATAGAAAATTCACAATGCCGACTTAAGTACAAGAAAACTGATTCTTCTTACTGTCTATGTTTTGACCCATTCCTGTGACACTAGTTATAGATTCCGATGCTTCACTTCAGGTTTACTGTATCCCTCTGACCTTCTTATTGACGATGAAACACAGAAATTGCATCGGAATTAGATAGAAAAGGCACAATGCCTACTTAAGTACAAGAGAACTGACTCTTCTTACTGTCTATGTTTTGAACCATTCCTGTGACACTAAATATAGATTCCTGTGCTTCACTTCAGGTTTACTGTATCCCTCTGACCTTCTTATTGACGATGAAACACGGAAATTTCATCGGAATTAGATACAAAAAGCACAATGCCGACTTAAGTGCAAGAAAACTGCATCTTCTTACTGTCTATGCTTTGAATCATTCCTGTGACACTAGTTATAGATTCCGATGCTTCACTTCAGGTTTACTGTATCCCTCTGACCTTCTTATTGACGACGAATCACAGAAATTGCATTGGAATTAAATACAAAAAGCAGAATGCCGACTTAAGTACAAGAAAACTGACTCTTCTTACTGTCTAAGTTTTGAACCATTCCTGTTACACTAGTTACAGATTCCTTTGCTTCACTTCTGGTTTACTGTATCCCCCTGACCTTCTTATTGACATTGAAACACAGAAATTGCATCGGAATTAAATACATAAGGCACAATGCCGACTTAAGTACAAGAAAACTGACTCTTCTTACTCTATAAGTTTTGAACCATTCATGTGACACTAGTTATTGATTCCGATGCTTCACTTCAGGTTTACTGTATCCATCTGACCTTCTTATTGACGACGAATCACAGAAATTGCATCGGAATTAAATACAAAAAGCAGAATGCCGACTTAAGTACAACAAAACTGACTCTTCTTACTGTCTATGTTTTGAACCATTCCGGTGACACTAGTTATAGATTCCGATGCTTCACTTCAGGTTTACTGTATCCCTCTGACCTTCTTATTGACGATGAATCACAGGAATTGCTTCGGAATTAAATACAAAAGGCACAATGCCGACTTAAGTACAAGAAATCCGACTCTTCTTACTGTCTATGATTTGATCCATTCCTGTGACACTAGTTATAGATTCCGATGCCTCACTTCAGGTTTACTGTATCCCTCTGACCTTCTTATTAACGATGAAACACAGAAATTGCATCGGAATTAGATACAAAAAGCACAATGCCTACTTAAATGCAAGAAAACTGACTCTTCTTACTGTCTATGTTTTGAACCATTCCTATGACACTAGTTATGGATTCCGATGCTTCACTTCAGGTTTACTGTATCCCTCTGACCTTCTTATTGACGACGAATCACAGAAATTGCATCGGAATTAAATACAAAAGGCGCAATGCCGACTTAAGTACAAGAAAACTGACTCTTCTTACTGTCTATGTTCTGAACCATTCCTGTGACACTAGTTATAGATTCCGATGCTTCACTTCTGGTTTACTATATCCCTCTGACCTTCTTATTGACGATGAAACACTGAAATTGCATCGGAATTAAATACAAAAGGCACAATGCCGACTTAAGTACAAGAAAACTGACTCTTCTTACTCTGTATGCTTTGAACCATTCATGTGACACTAGTTATAGATTCCGATGCTTCACTTCAGGTTTACTGTATCTCTCCGACCTTCTTATTGACGATGAAACACAGAAATTGCATTGGAATTAAATACAAAAGGCACAATGCCTACTTAAGTACAAGTAAACTGACTCTTCTTACTGTCTAGGTTTGAACCATTCCTGTGACTCAAGTTATAGATTCCGATGCTTCAATTCAGGTTTACTGTATCCCTCTGACCTTCTTATTGACGATGAAACACAGAAATTGCATCGGAATTAAATACAAAGGCACAATACCGACTTAAGTACAAATTAACTGACTCTTCTTACGGTCTATGGTTTGAGCAATTCATGTGACACTAGTTATGGATTTCGATGCTTCACTTTAGGCTTACTGTAGCCCTCTAATCTTCTTATTGACGATGAAACTCAGAAATTGCATCGGAATTAAATACAAAAGGCACAATGCCGACTGAAGTACAAGAAAACTGACTCTTCTTACTGTCTATGTTTTGAACCATTCATGTGACACTAGTTATAGATTCCGATGCTTCACTTCAGATTTACTGTAAGCCTCTGACCTTCTTATTGGCGATGAAACACAGAAATTGCATCGGAATTAAATAGAAAATTCACAATGCCGACTTAAGTACAAGAAAACTGAATCTTCTTACTGTCTATGTTTTGACCCATTCCTGTGACACTAGTTATAGATTCCGATGCTTCACTTCAGGTTTACTGTATGCCTCTGACCTTCTTATTGACGATGAAACATAGAAATTGCATTGGAATTAAAAAGAAAAAGAACAATGCCGACTTAAGTACAAGAAAACTGACTCTTCTTACCTTCTATGTTTTGAACCATTCCTGTGACACTAGTTATGGATTCCGATGCTTCACTTCAGGTTTACTGTATCCCTCTGACCTTCATATTGACGATGAAACACAGAAATTGCATTGGAATTAAATAGAAAAGGCACAATGCCTACTTAAGTACAAGAGAACTGACTCTTCTTACTGTCTATGTTTTGAACCATTCCTGTGACACTAAATATAGATTCCTGTGCTTCACTTCAGGTTTACTGTATCCCTCTGACCTTCTTATTGACGATGAAACACGGAAATTTCATCGGAATTAGATACAAAAAGCACAATGCCGACTTAAGTGCAAGAAAACTGAATCTTCTTACTGTCTATGCTTTGAATCATTCCTGTGACACTAGTTATAGATTCTGATGCTTCACTTCAGGTTTACTGTATCCCTCTGACCTTCTTATTGACGACGAATCACAGAAATTGCATTGGAATTAAATACAAAAAGCAGAATGCCGACTTAAGTACAAGAAAACTGACTCTTCTTACTGTCTATGTTTTGAACCATTCCTGTTACACTAGTTACAGATTCCGGTGCTTCACTTCTGGTTTACTGTATCCCCCTGACCTTCTTATTGACATTGAAACACAGAAATTGCATCGGAATTAAATACATAAGGCACAATGCCGACTTAAGTACAAGAAAACTGACTCTTCTTACTCTATATGTTTTGAACCATTCATGTGACACTAGTTATTGATTCCGATGCTTCACTTCAGGTTTACTGTATCCATCTGACCTTCTTATTGACGACGAATCACAGAAATTGCATCGGAATTAAATACAAAAAGCAGAATGCCGACTTAAGTACAACAAAACTGACTCTTCTTACTGTCTATGTTTTGAACCATTCCGGTGACACTAGTTATAGATTCCGATGCTTCACTTCAGGTTTACTGTATCCCTCTGACCTTCTTATTGACGATGAATCACAGGAATTGCTTCGGAATTAAATACAAAAGGCACAATGCCGACTTAAGTACAAGAAAACCGACTCTTCTTACTGTCTATGATTTGATCCATTCCTGTGACACTAGTTATAGATTCCGATGCCTCACTTCAGGTTTACTGTATCCCTCTGACCTTCTTATTAACGATGAAACACAGAAATTGCATCGGAATTAGATACAAAAAGCACAATGCCTACTTAAATGCAAGAAAACTGACTCTTCTTACTGTCTATGTTTTGAACCATTCCTATGACACTAGTTATGGATTCCGATGCTTCACTTCAGGTTTACTGTATCCCTCTGACCTTCTTATTGACGACGAATCACAGAAATTGCATCGGAATTAAATACAAAAGGCGCAATGCCGACTTAAGTACAAGAAAACTGACTCTTCTTACTGTCTATGTTCTGAACCATTCCTGTGACACTAGTTATAGATTCCGATGCTTCACTTCTGGTTTACTATATCCCTCTGACCTTCTTATTGACGATGAAACACTGAAATTGCATCGGAATTAAATACAAAAGGCACAATGCCGACTTAAGTACAAGAAAACTGACTCTTCTTACTCTGTATGCTTTGAACCATTCATGTGACACTAGTTATAGATTCCGATGCTTCACTTCAGGTTTACTGTATCTCTCCGACCTTCTTATTGACGATGAAACACAGAAATTGCATTGGAATTAAATACAAAAGGCACAATGCCTACTTAAGTACAAGTAAACTGACTCTTCTTACTGTCTAGGTTTGAACCATTCCTGTGACTCAAGTTATAGATTCCGATGCTTCAATTCAGGTTTACTGTATCCCTCTGACCTTCTTATTGACGATGAAACACAGAAATTGCATCGGACTTAAATACAAAGGCACAATACCGACTTAAGTACAAATTAACTGACTCTTCTTACGGTCTATGGTTTGAGCAATTCATGTGACACTAGTTATGGATTTCGATGCTTCACTTTAGGCTTACTGTAGCCCTCTAATCTTCTTATTGACGATGAAACTCAGAAATTGCATCGGAATTAAATACAAAAGGCACAATGCCGACTGAAGTACAAGAAAACTGACTCTTCTTACTGTCTATGTTTTGAACCATTCATGTGACACTAGTTATAGATTCCGATGCTTCACTTCAGATTTACTGTAAGCCTCTGACCTTCTTATTGGCGATGAAACACAGAAATTGCATCGGAATTAAATAGAAAATTCACAATGCCGACTTAAGTACAAGAAAACTGAATCTTCTTACTGTCTATGTTTTGACCCATTCCTGTGACACTAGTTATAGATTCCGATGCTTCACTTCAGGTTTACTGTATGCCTCTGACCTTCTTATTGACGATGAAACATAGAAATTGCATTGGAATTAAAAAGAAAAAGAACAATGCCGACTTAAGTACAAGAAAACTGACTCTTCTTACCTTCTATGTTTTGAACCATTCCTGTGACACTAGTTATGGATTCCGATGCTTCACTTCAGGTTTACTGTATCCCTCTGACCTTCATATTGACGATGAAACACAGAAATTGCATTGGAATTAAATAGAAAAGGCACAATGCCTACTTAAGTACAAGAGAACTGACTCTTCTTACTGTCTATGTTTTGAACCATTCCTGTGACACTAAATATAGATTCCTGTGCTTCACTTCAGGTTTACTGTATCCCTCTGACCTTCTTATTGACGATGAAACACGGAAATTTCATCGGAATTAGATACAAAAAGCACAATGCCGACTTAAGTGCAAGAAAACTGAATCTTCTTACTGTCTATGCTTTGAATCATTCCTGTGACACTAGTTATAGATTCTGATGCTTCACTTCAGGTTTACTGTATCCCTCTGACCTTCTTATTGACGACGAATCACAGAAATTGCATTGGAATTAAATACAAAAAGCAGAATGCCGACTTAAGTACAAGAAAACTGACTCTTCTTACTGTCTATGTTTTGAACCATTCCTGTTACACTAGTTACAGATTCCGGTGCTTCACTTCTGGTTTACTGTATCCCCCTGACCTTCTTATTGACATTGAAACACAGAAATTGCATCGGAATTAAATACATAAGGCACAATGCCGACTTAAGTACAAGAAAACTGACTCTTCTTACTCTATATGTTTTGAACCATTCATGTGACACTAGTTATTGATTCCGATGCTTCACTTCAGGTTTACTGTATCCATCTGACCTTCTTATTGACGACGAATCACAGAAATTGCATCGGAATTAAATACAAAAAGCAGAATGCCGACTTAAGTACAACAAAACTGACTCTTCTTACTGTCTATGTTTTGAACCATTCCGGTGACACTAGTTATAGATTCCGATGCTTCACTTCAGGTTTACTGTATCCCTCTGACCTTCTTATTGACGATGAATCACAGGAATTGCTACGGAATTAAATACAAAAGGCACAATGCCGACTTAAGTACAAGAAATCCGACTCTTCTTACTGTCTATGATTTGATCCATTCCTGTGACACTAGTTATAGATTCCGATGCTTCACTTCAGGTTACTGTATCCCTCTGACCTTCTTATTAACGATGAAACACAGAAATTGCATCGCAATTAGATACAAAAAGCACAATGCCGACTTAAGTGCAAGAAAACTGACTCTTCTTACTGTCTATGTTTTGAACCATTCCTGTGACACTAGTTATGGATTCCGATGCTTCACTTCAGGTTTACTGTATCTCTCTGACCTTCTTATTGACGACGAATCACAGAAATTGCATCGGAATTAAATACAAAAGGCGCTATGCCGACTTAAGTACAAGAAAACTGACTCTTCTTACTGTCTATGTTCTGAACCATTCCTGTGACACTAGTTATAGATTCCGATGCTTCACTTCTGGTTTACTATATCCCTCTGACCTTCTTATTGACGATGAAACACTGAAATTGCATCGGAATTAAATACAAAAGGCACAATGCCGACTTAAGTACAAGAAAACTGACTCTTCTTACTCTGTATGCTTTGAACCATTCATGTGACACTAGTTATAGATTCCGATGCTTCACTTCAGGTTCACTCTATCTCTCCGACCTTCTTATTGACGATGATACACAGAAATTGCATTGGAATTAAATACAAAAGGCACAATGCCTACTAAAGTACAAGTAAACTGACTCTTCTTACTGTCTAGGTTTGAACCATTCCTGTGACTCAAGTTATAGATTCCGATGCTTCAATTCAGGTTTACTGTATCCCTCTGACCTTCTTATTGACGATGAAACACAGAAATTGCATCGGAATTAAATACAAAGGCACAATGCCGACTTAAGTACAAGAAAACTGACTCTTCTTACTGTCTATGTTTTGAACCATTCCTGTGACACTAGTTATAGATTCCGATGCTTCACTTCAGGTTTACTGTATCCCTCTGACCTTCTTATTGACGACGAATCACAGAAATTGCATCGGAATTAAATACAAAAGGCGCAATGCCGACTTAAGTACAAGAAAACTGACTCTTCTTACTGTCTATGTTCTGAACCATTCCTGTGACACTAGTTATAGATTCCGATGCTTCACTTCTGGTTTACTATATCCCTCTGACCTTCTTATTGACGATGAAACACAGAAATTGCATCGGAATTAAATACAAAAGGCACAATGCCGACTTAAGTACAAGAAAACTGACTCTTCTTACTCTATATGTTTTGAACCATTCATGTGACACTAGTTATAGATTCCGATGCTTCACTTCAGGTTTACTGTATCTCTCCGACCTTCTTATTGACGATGAAACAAAGAAATTGCATTGGAATTAAATACAAAAGGCACAATGCCTACTTAAGTACAAGAAAACTGACTCTTCTTACTGTCTAGGTTTGAACTATTCCTGTGACACAAGTTATAGATTCCGATGCTTCAATTCAGGTTTACTGTATCCCTCTGACCTTCTTGTTGACGATGAAACAGAGAAATTGCATCGGAATTAAATACAAAGGCACAATGCCGACTTAAGTACAAGAAAACTGACTCTTCTTACTGTCTATGTTTTGAACCATTCCTGTGACACTAGTTGTAGTTTCCGATGATTCACTTCAGGTTTACTGTATCCCTCGGACCTTCTTATTGACGATGAATCACAGGAATTGCTTCGGAATTAAATACAAAAGGCACAATGCCGACTTAAGTACAAGAAAACTGACTCTTCTTACTGTCTATGATTTGATCCATTCCTGTGACACTAGTTATAGATTCCGATGCTTCACTTCAGGTTTACTGTATCCCTCTGACCGTCTTATTGACGATGAAACATAGAAATTGCATTGGAATTAAAAAGAAAAGGAACAATTCCGACTTAAGTACAAGAAAACTGACTCATCTTACTCTCTATGATTGAACCATTCCTGTGACACTAGTTATAAATTCCGATGCTTCACTTCAGGTTTACTGTATCCCTCTGACCTTCTTATTGACGATGAAACACAGAAATTGCATCGGAATTAAATAGAAAAGGCACAATGCCGACTTAAGTACAAGAGAACTGACTCTTCTTACTGTCTATGTTTCGAACAATTCCTGTGACACTAGTTATAGATTCCGATGCTTCACTTCACGTTTACTGTATCCCTCTGACCTTCTTATTGACGACGAATCACAGAAATTGCATCGGAATTAAATACAAAAGGCGCAATGCCGACTTATGTACAAGAAAACTGACTCTTCTTACTGTCTATGTTTTGAACCATTCCTGTGACACTAGCTATAGATTCCGATGCTTCACTTCTGGTTTACTGTATCCCTCTGACCTTCTTATTGACGATGAAACACAGAAATTGCATCGGACTTAAATACAAAAGGCACAATGCCGACTTAAGTACAAGAAAACTGACTCTTCTTACTCTATATGTTTTGAACCATTCATGTGACACTAGTTATAGATTCCGATGCTTCACTTCAGGTTTACTGTATCTCTCCGACCTCCTTATTGTCGATGAAACACAGAAATTGCATTGGAATTAAATACCAAAGGCACAATGCCTACTTAAGTACAAGAAAACTGACTCTTCTTACTGTCTAGGTTTGAACCATTCCTGTGACACTAGTTATAGATTCCGATGCTTCACTTCCGGTTTACTGTATCCCTCTGACCTTCTTATTGACGACGAATCACAGAAATTGCATCGGAATTAAATAAAAAAGGCGCAATGCCGACTTATGTACAAGAAAACTGACTCTTCTTACTGTCTATGTTTTGAACCATTCCTGTGACACTAGCTATAGATTCCGATGCTTCACTTCTGGTTTACTGTATCCCTCTGACCTCCTTATCGACGATGAAACACAGAAATTTCATCGGAATTAAATACAAAAGGCACAATGCCGACTTAAGTACAAGAAAACTGACTCTTCTTACTCTATATGTTTTGAACCATTCATGTGACACTAGTTATAGATTCCGATGCTTCACTTCAGGTTTACTGTATCTCTATGACCTTCTTATTGACGATGAAACACAGAAATTGCATTGGAATTAAATACCAAAGGCACAATGCCTACTTAAGTACAAGAAAACTGACTCTTCTTACTGTCTAGGTTTGAACCATTCCTGTGACACTAGTTATAGATTCCGAAGCTTCACTTCCGGTTTACTGTATCCCTCTGACCTTCATATTGACGATGAAACACAGAAATTGCATCGGAATTAAATACAACGGCACAATGTCGACTTAAGTACAAGAAAACTGACTCTTCTTACTGTCTATGTTTTGAACCATTCCTGTGACACTAGTTGTAGATTCCGATGCTTCACTTCAGGTTTACTGTATCCCTCTGACCTTCTTATTGACGATGAATCACAGGAATTGCTTCGGAATTAAATACAAAATGCACAATGCCGACTTAAGTACAAGAAAACTGACTCTTCTTACTCTCTATGATTGAACCATTCCTGTGACACTAGTTATAGATTCCGATGCTTCACTTCAGGTTTACTGTATCCCTCTGACCTTCTTATTGACGAGGAAACACAGAAATTGCATCGGAATTAAATAGAAAAGGCACAATGCCGACTTAAGTACAAGAGAACTGACTCTTCTTACTGTCTATGTTTTGAACCATTCCTGTGACACTAAATATAGATTCCTGTGCTTCACTTCAGGTTTACTGTATCCCTCTGACCTTCTTATTAACGATGAAACACAGAAATGGCATCGGAATTAGATACAAAAAGCACACTGCCGACTTAAGTGCAAGAAAACTGACTCTTCTTACTGTCTATGTATTGAACCATTCCTTTGACACTAGTTATAGATTCCGATGCTTCACTTCAGGTTTACTGTATCCCTCTGACCTTCTTATTGACGACGAATCACAGAAATTGCATCGGAATTAAATACAAAAGGCGCAATGATAACTTAAGTACAAGACAACTGACCCTTCGTACTGTCTATGTTCTGAACCATTCCTGTGACACTAGTTATAGATTCCGATGCTTCACTTCTGGTTTACTGTATCCCTCTGATCTTCTTATTGACGATGAAACACAGAAATTGCATTGGAATTAAATACAAAAGGCACAATGCCGACTTAAGTACAAGAAAACTGACACTTCTTGCTCTATATGTTTTGAACCATTCATGTGACACTAGTTATAGATTCCGATGCTTCACTTCAGGTTTACTGTATCTCTCCGACCTTCTTATTGACGATGAAACACAGAAATTGCTTTGGAATTAAATACAAAAGGCACAATGCCTACTTAAGTACAAGAAAACTGACTCTTCTTACTGTCTAGGTTTGAACCATTCCTGTGACACTAGTTATAGATTCCGATGCTTCACTTCAGGTTTACTGTATCCCTCTGACCTTCTTATTGACGATGAAACACAGAAATTGCATCGGAATTAAATACAAAGGCACAATGCCGACATAAGTACAAGAAAACTGACTCTTCTTACTGTCTATGGTTTGAACCATTCCTGTGACACTAGTTGTAGATTCCGATGCTTCACTTCAGGATTACTGTATCCCTCTGACCTTCTTATTGACGATGAATCACAGGAATTGCTTCGGAATTAAATACAAAAGGCACAATGCCGACTTAAGTACAAATTAACTGACTCTTCTTACTGTCTATGATTTGATCCATTCCTGTGACACTAGTTATAGATTCCGATGCTTCACTTCAGGTTTACTGTATCCCTCTGACCGTCTTATTGACGATGAAACATAGAAATTGCATTGGAATTAAAAAGAAAAGGAACAATGCCGACTTAAGTACAAGAAAACTGACTCATCTTACTCTCAATGATTGAACCATTCCTGTGACACTAGTTATAGATTCCGATGCTTCACTTCAGGTTTACTGTATCCCTCTGACCTTCTTATTGACGATGAAACACAGAAATTGCATCGGAATTAAATAGAATAGGCACAATGCCGACTTAAGTACAAGAGAACTGACTCTTCTTACTGTCTATTTTTTGAACCATTCCTGTGACACTAAATATAGATTCCTGTGCTTCACTTCAGGTTTACTGTATCCCTCTGACCTTCTTATTAACGATGAAACACAGAAATTGCATCGGAATTAGATACAAAAAGCACAATGCCCACTTAAGTGCAAGAAAACTGACTCTTCTTACTGTCTATGTTTTGAACCATTCCTGTGACACTAGTTATAGATTCCGATGCTTCACTTCAGGTTTACTGTATTCCTCTGACCTTCTTATTAAAGACGAATCACAGAAATAGCATCGGAATTAAATACAAAAGGCGCAATGCCGACTTATGTACAAGAAAACTGACTCTTCTTACTGTCTATGTTTTGAACCATTCCTGTGACACTAGTTATAGATTCCGATGCTTCACTTCTGGTTTACTGTATCCCTCTGACCTTCTTATTGACGATGAAACACAGAAATTGCATCGGAATTAAATATAAAAGGCACAATGCCGACTTAAGTACAAGAAAACTTACTCTTCTTACTCTATATGTTTTGAACCATTCATGTGACACTAGTTATAGATTCCGATGCTTCACTTCAGGTTTACTGTATCTCTATGACCTTCTTATTGACGATGAAACACAGAAATTGCATTGGAATTAAATACCAAAGGCACAATGCCTACTTAAGTACAAGAAAACTGACTCTTCTTACTGTCTAGGTTTGAACCATTCCTGTGACACTAGTTATAGATTCCGAAGCTTCACTTCCGGTTTACTGTATCCCTCTGACCTTCATATTGACGATGAAACACAGAAATTGCATCGGAATTAAATACAACGGCACAATGTCGACTTAAGTACAAGAAAACTGACTCTTCTTACTGTCTATGTTTTGAACCATTCCTGTGACACTAGTTGTAGATTCCGATGCTTCACTTCAGGTTTACTGTATCCCTCTGACCTTCTTATTGACGATGAATCACAGGAATTGCTTCGGAATTAAATACAAAATGCACAATGCCGACTTAAGTACAAGAAAACTGACTCTTCTTACTCTCTATGATTGAACCATTCCTGTGACACTAGTTATAGATTCCGATGCTTCACTTCAGGTTTACTGTATCCCTCTGACCTTCTTATTGACGAGGAAACACAGAAATTGCATCGGAATTAAATAGAAAAGGCACAATGCCGACTTAAGTACAAGAGAACTGACTCTTCTTACTGTCTATGTTTTGAACCATTCCTGTGACACTAAATATAGATTCCTGTGCTTCACTTCAGGTTTACTGTATCCCTCTGACCTTCTTATTAACGATGAAACACAGAATTTGCATCGGAATTAGATACAAAAAGCACACTGCCGACTTAAGTGCAAGAAAACTGACTCTTCTTACTGTCTATGTTTTGAACCATTCTTTGACACTAGTTATAGATTCCGATGCTTCACTTCAGGTTTACTGTATCCCTCTGACCTTCTTATTGACGACGAATCACAGAAATTGCATCGGAATTAAATACAAAAGGCGCAATGATAACTTAAGTACAAGACAACTGACCCTTCGTACTGTCTATGTTCTGAACCATTCCTGTGACACTAGTTATAGATTCCGAT
Source organism: Schistocerca serialis cubense (assembly GCF_023864345.2). Classification (NCBI taxonomy): domain Eukaryota; kingdom Metazoa; phylum Arthropoda; class Insecta; order Orthoptera; family Acrididae; genus Schistocerca; species Schistocerca serialis. The sequence continues at coordinate 30,694,313 of NC_064647.1, forward strand.
GCTTCACTTCTGGTTTACTGTATCCCTCTGATCTTCTTATTGACGATGAAACACAGAAATTGCATCGGAATTAAATACAAAAGGCACAATGCCGACTTAAGTACAAGAAAACTGACACTTCTTGCTCTATATGTTTTGAACCATTCATGTGACACTAGTTATAGATTCCGATGCTTCACTTCAGGTTTACTGTATCTCTCCGACCTTCTTATTGACGATGAAACACAGAAATTGCTTTGGAATTAAATACAAAAGGCACAATGCCTACTTAAGTACAAGAAAACTGAATCTTCTTACTGTCTAGGTTTGAACCATTCCTGTGACACTAGTTATAGATTCCGATGCTTCACTTCAGGTTTACTGTATCCCTCTGACCTTCTTATTGACGATGAAACACAGAAATTGCATCGGAATTAAATACAAAGGCACAATGCCGACATAAGTACAAGAAAACTGACTCTTCTTACTGTCTATGGTTTGAACCATTCCTGTGACACTAGTTGTAGATTCCGATGCTTCACTTCAGGATTACTGTATCCCTCTGACCTTCTTATTGACGATGAATCACAGGAATTGCTTCGGAATTAAATACAAAAGGCACAATGCCGACTTAAGTACAAATTAACTGACTCTTCTTACTGTCTATGATTTGATCCATTCCTGTGACACTAGTTATAGATTCCGATGCTTCACTTCAGGTTTACTGTATCCCTCTGACCGTCTTATTGACGATGAAACATAGAAATTGCATTGGAATTAAAAAGAAAAGGAACAATGCCGACTTAAGTACAAGAAAACTGACTCATCTTACTCTCAATGATTGAACCATTCCTGTGACACTAGTTATAGATTCCGATGCTTCACTTCAGGTTTACTGTATCCCTCTGACCTTCTTATTGACGATGAAACACAGAAATTGCATCGGAATTAAATAGAATAGGCACAATGCCGACTTAAGTACAAGAGAACTGACTCTTCTTACTGTCTATTTTTTGAACCATTCCTGTGACACTAAATATAGATTCCTGTGCTTCACTTCAGGTTTACTGTATCCCTCTGACCTTCTTATTAACGATGAAACACAGAAATTGCATCGGAATTAGATACAAAAAGCACAATGCCGACTTAAGTGCAAGAAAACTGACTCTTCTTACTGTCTATGTTTTGAACCATTCCTGTGACACAAGTTATAGATTCCGATGCTTCACTTCAGGTTTACTGTATTCCTCTGACCTTCTTATTAAAGACGAATCACAGAAATAGCATCGGAATTAAATACAAAAGGCGCAATGCCGACTTATGTACAAGAAAACTGACTCTTCTTACTGTCTATGTTTTGAACCATTCCTGTGACACTAGTTATAGATTCCGATGCTTCACTTCTGGTTTACTGTATCCCTCTGACCTTCTTATTGACGATGAAACACAGAAATTGCATCGGAATTAAATATAAAAGGCACAATGCCGACTTAAGTACAAGAAAACTTACTCTTCTTACTCTATATGTTTTGAACCATTCATGTGACACTAGTTATAGATTCCGATGCTTCACTTCAGGTTTACTGTATCTCTCCGACCTTCTTATTGACGATGAAACACAGAAATTGCATTGGAATTAAATACAAAAGTTACAATGCCTACTTAAGTACAAGAAAACTAACTCTTCTTACTGTCTAGGTTTGAACCATTCCTGTGACACTAGTTATAGATTCCGATGCTTCACTTCAGGTTTACTGTATCCCTCGGACCTTCTTATTGACGACGAAACACAGAAATTGCATCGGAATTAAAAACAATGGCACAATGCTGACTTAAGTACAAGAAAACTGACACTTCTTACTCTATATGTTTTGAACCATTCATGTGACACTAGTTATAGATTCCGATGCTTCACTTCAGGTTTACTGTATCTCTCCGACCTTCTTATTGACGAATAAACACAGAAATTGCATTGGAATTAAATACAAAAGGCACAATGCCTACTTAAGTACAAGAAAACTGACTCTTCTTACTGTCTAGGTTTCAACCATTCCTGTGACACTAGTTATAGATTCCGATGCTTCACTTCAGGTTTACTGTATCCCTCTGACCTTCTTATTGACGATGAAACACAGAAATTGCATCGGAATTAAATACAAAGGCACAATGCCGACTTAAGTACAAGAAAACTGACTCATCTTACAGTCAATGATGTGAACCATTCCTGTGACACCTGTTATAGATTCCGATGCTTCACTTCAGGTTTACTGTATCCCTCTGAACTTCTTATTGACGATGAAACACAGATATTGCATCGGAATTAAATATAAAAGGCACCATGCCGACTTAAGTACAAGAAAACTGACTCTTCTTACTGTCTATGATTTGATCCATTCCTGTGACACTAGTTATAGATTCCGATGCTTCACTTCAGGTTTACTGTATCCCTCTGACCGTCTTATTGACGATGAAACATAGAAATTGCATTGGAATTAAATAGAAAAGGAACAATGCCGACTTAAGTACAAGAAAACTGACTCATCTTACTCTCTATGATTGAACCATTCCTGTGACACTAGTTATAGATTCCGATGCTTCACTTCAGGATTACTGTATCCCTCTGACCTTCTTATTGACGATGAAACACAGAAATTGCATCGGAATTAAATAGAAAAGACACAATGCCGACTTAAGTACAAGAGAACTGACTCTTCTTACTGTCTATGTTTTGAACCATTCCTGTGACACTAAATATAGATTCCTGTGCTTCACTTCAGGTTTACTGTATCCCTCTGACCTTCTTATTACTGATGAAACACAGAAATTGCATCGGAATTAGATACAAAAAGGACAATGCCGACTTAAGTGCAAGAAAACTGACTCTTCTTACTGTCTATGTTTTGAACCATTCCTGTGACACTAGTTATTGATTCCGATGCTTCACTTCAGGTTTACTGTATTCCTCTGACCTTCTTATTAAAGACGAATCACAGAAATTGCATCGGAATTAAATACAAAAGGCGCATGCCGACTTATGTACAAGAAAACTGACTCTTCTTACTGTCTATGTTTAGAACCATTCCTGTGACACTAGTTATTGATTCCGATGCTTCACTTCAGGTTTACTGTATTCCTCTGACCTTCTTATTAAAGACGAATCACAGAAATTGCATCGGAATTAAATACAAAAGGCGCAATGCCGACTTATGTACAAGAAAACTGACTCTTCTTACTGTCTATGTTTAGAACCATTCCTGTGACACTAGTTATAGATTCCGATGCTTCACTTCAGGTTTACTGTATCCCTGTGACCTTCTTATTGACGATGAAACACAGATATTGCATTGGAATTAAATACAAAAGTTACAATGCCTACTTAAGTACAAGAAAACTGACTCTTCTTACTGTCTAGGTTTGAACCATTCCTGTGACACTAGTTATAGATTCCGATGCTTCACTTCAGGTTTACTGTATCCCTCTGACCTTCTTATTGACGATGAAACACAGAAATTGCATCGGAATTAAATACAAAGGCACAATGCCGACTTAAGTACAAGAAAACTGACTCTTCTTACTGTCTATGATTTGAACCATTCCTGTGACACTAGTTGTAGATTCCGATGCTTCACTTCAGGTTTACTGTATCCATCTGACCTTGTTATTGACGATGAATCACAGGATTTGCTTCGGAATTAAATACAAAATGCACAATGCCGACTTAAGTACAAGAAAACTGACTCTTCATACTCTCTATGATTGAACCATTCCTGTGACTCTAGTTATAGATTCCGATGCTTCACTTCACTTTTACTGTATCCCTCTGACCTTCTTATTGACGAGGAAACACAGAAATTGCATCGGAATTAAATAGAAATGGCACAATGCCGACTTAAGTACAAGAGAACTGACTCTTCTTACTGTCTATGTTTTGAACCATTCCTGTGACACTAAATATAGATTCCTGTGCTTCACTTCAGGTTTACTTTATCCCTCTGACCTTCTTAATAACGATGAAACACAGAAATTGCATCGGAATTAGATACAAAAAGCACAATGCCGACTTAAGTGCAAGAAAACTGACTCTTCTTACTGTCTATGTTTTGAACCATTCCTGTGACACTAGTTATAGATTCCGATGCTTCACTTCAGGTTTACTGTATCCCTCTGACCTTCTTATTGACGACGAATCACAGAAATTGCATCGGAATTAAATACAAAAGGCGCAATGATGACTTAAGTACAAGACAACTGACTCTTCTTACTGTCTATGTTCTGAACCATTCCTGTGACACTAGTTATAGATTGCGATGCTTCACTTCTGGTTTACTGTATCCCTCTGACCTTCTTATTGACGATGAAACACAGAAATTGCATCGGAATTAAATACAAAAGGCACAATGCCGACTTAAGTACAAGAAAACTGACACTTCTTACGCTATATGTTTTGAACCATTCATGTGACACTAGTTATTGATTCCGTTGCTTCACTTCAGGTTTACTGTATCTCTCCGACCTTCTTATTGACGATGAAACACAGAAATTGCATTGGAATTAAATACAAAAGGCACAATGCCTACTTAAGTACAAGAAAACTGACTCTTCTTACTGTCTAGGTTTGAACCATTCCTGTGCCACTAGTTATAGATTCCGATGCTTCACTTCAGGTTTACTGTATCCCTCTGACCTTCTTATTGACGATGAAACACAGAAATTGCATCGGAATTAAATACAAAGGCACAATGCCGACTTAAGTACAAGAAAACTGACTCATCTTACAGTCAATGATGTGAACCATTCCTGTGACACCTGTTATAGATTCCGATGCTTCACTTCAGGTTTACTGTATCCCTCTGAACTTCTTATTGACGATGAAACACAGATATTGCATCGGAATTAAATATAAAAGGCACAATGCCGACTTAAGTACAAGAAAACTGACTCTTCTTACTGTCTATGATTTGATCCATTCCTGTGACACTAATTATAGATTCCGATGCTTCACTTCAGGTTTACTGTATCCCTCTGACCGTCTTATTGACGATGAAACATGCAAATTGCATTGGAATTAAAAAGAAAAGAAACAATGTCGACTTAAGTACAGGAAAACTGACTCATCTTACTCTCTATGATTGAACCATTCCTGTGACACTAGTTATAGATTCCGATGCTTCACTTCCGGATTACTGTATCCCTCTGACCTTCTTATTGACGATGAAACACAGAAATTGCATCGGAATTAAATAGAAAAGGCACAATGCCGATTTAAGTACAAGAGAACTGACTCTTCTTACTGTCTATGTTTTGAACCATTCCTGTGACACTAAATATAGATTCCTGTGCTTCACTTCAGGTTTACTGTATCCCTCTGACCTTCTTATTAACGATGAAACACAGAAATTTAATCGGAATTAGATACAAAAAGGACAATGCCGACTTAAGTGCAAGAAAACTGAATCTTCTTACTGTTTATGTTTTGAACCATTCCTGTGACACTAGTTATAGATTCCGATGCTTCACTTCAGGTTTACTGTATTCCTCTGACCTTCTTATTAAAGACGAATCACAGAAATTGCATCGGAATTAAATACAAAAGGCGCAATGCCGACTTATGTACAAGAAAACTGACTCTTCTTACTATCTATGTTTTGAACCATTCCTGTGACACTAGTTATAGATTCCGATGCTTCACTTCTGGTTTACTGTATCCCTCTGACCTTCTTACTGACGATGAAACACAGAAATTGCATCGGTATTAAATACAAAAGGCACAATGCCGACTTAAGTACAAGAAAACTTACTCTTCTTACTCTATATGTTTTGAACCATTCATGTGACACTAGTTATAGATTCCGATGCTTCACTTCAGGTTTACTGTATCTCTGCGACCTTCTTATTGACGATGAAACACAGAAATTGCATTGGAATTAAATACAAAAGTTACAATGCCTACTTAAGTACAAGAAAATTGACTCTTCTTACTGTCTAGGTTTGAACCATTCCTGTGACACTAGTTATAGATTCCGATGCTTCACTTCAGGTTTACTGTATCCCTCTGACCTTCTTATTGACGATGAAACACAGAAATTGCATCGGAATTAAATACAAAGGCACAATGCCGACTTAAGTACAAGAAAACTGACTCTTCTTACTGTCTAGGTTTGAACCATTCCTGTGACACTAGTTATAGATTCCGATGCTTCACTTCAGGTTTACTGTATCCCTCTGACCTTCTTATTGACGACGAATCACAGAAATAGCATCGGAATTAAATACAAAGGCACAATGCCGACTTAAGTACAAGAAAACTGACACTTCTTACTCTATATGTTTTGAACCATTCATGTGACACTAGTTATAGATTCCGATGCTTCACTTCAGGTTTACTGTATCTCTCCGACCTTCTTATTGACGATGAAACACAGAAATTGTATCGGAATTAAATAGAAAAGGCACAATGCCGACTTAAGTACAAGAGAACTGACTCTTCTTACTGTCTATGTTATGAACCATTCCTGTGACACTAAACATAGATTCCTGTGCTTCACTTCAGGTTTACTGTATCCCTCTGACCTTCTTATTAACGATGAAACACAAAAATTGCATCGGAATTAGATACAAAAAGGACAATGCCGACTTAAGTGCAAGAAAACTGACTCTTCTTACTGTCTATGTTTTGAACCATTCCTGTGACACTAGTTGTAGATTCCGATGCTTCACTTCAGGTTTACTGTATCCCTCTGACCTTCTTATTGACGATGAATCACAGGAATTGCTTCGGAATTAAATACAAAATGCACAATGCCGACTTAAGTACAAGAAAACTGACTTTTTTTACTGTCTTTGATTTGATCCATTCCTGTGACACTAGTTATAGATTCCGATGCTTCACTTCAGGTTTTGCTGTATCCCTCTGAACTTCTTATTGACGATGAAACATAGAAATTGCATTGGAATTAAAAAGAAAAGGAACAATGCCGACTTAAGTACTAGAAAACTGACTCATCTTACTCTCTATGATTGAACCATTCCTGTGACACTAGTTATAGATTCCGATGCTTCACTTCAGGTTTACTGTATCCCTCTGACCTTCTTATTGACGATGAAACACAGAAATTGCATCGGAATTAAATAGAAAAAGCACAATGAAGACTTAAGTACAGGAGAACTGACTCTTCTTACTGTCTATGTTTTGAACCATTCCTGTGACACTAAATATAGTTTCCTGTGCTTCACTTCAGGTTTACTGTATCCCTCTGACCTTCTTATTGACGATGAAACACAGAAATTGCATCGGAATTAGATACAAAAAGCACAATGCCGACTTAAGTGCAAGAAAACTGACTCTTCTTACTGTCTATGTTTTGAACCATTCCTGTGACACTTGTTATAGATTCCGATGCTTCACTTCAGGTTTACTGTATCCCTCTGACCTTCTTATTGACGACGAATCACAGAAATTGCATCGGAATTAAATACAAAAGGCGCAATGCCGACTTAAGTACAAGAAACCTGACTCTTCTTACTGTCTATGTTTTGAACCATTCCTGTGACACTAGTTATAGATTCCGATGCTTCACTTCTGGTTTACAGTATCCCTCTGACCTTCTTATTAACGAGGAAACACAGAAATTGCATCGGAATTAGATACAAAAAGGACAATGCCGACTTAAGTGCAAGAAAACTGACTCTTCTTACTGTCTATGTTTCGAACCATTCCTGTGACACTAGTTATAGATTCCGATGCTTCACTTCAGGTTTACTGTATCCCTCTGACCTTCTTATTGACGACGAATCACAGAAATTGCATCGGAATTAAGTTCAAAAGGCGCAATGCCGCCTTATGTACAAGGAAACTGACTCTTCTTACTGTCTATGTTTTGAACCATTCCTGTGACACTAGCTATAGATTCCGATGCTTCACTTCTGGTTTACTGTATCCCTCTGACGTTCTTATTGACGATGAAACACAGAAATTGCATTGGAATTAAATACAAAAGGCACAATGCCGACTTAAGTACAAGAAAACTGACTCTTCTTACTCTATATGTTTTGAACCATTCATGTGACACTAGTTATAGATTCCGATGCTTCACTTCAGGTTTACTGTATCTCTCCGACCTTCTTATTGACGATGATACACAGAAATTGCATTGGAATTAAATACCAAAGGCACAATGCCTACTTAAGTACAAGAAAACTGACTCTTCTTACTGTCTTGGTTTGAACCATTCCTGTGACACTAGTTATAGATTCCGAAGCTTCACTTCCGGTTTACTGTATCCCTCTGACCTTCTTATTGACGATGAAACACAGAAATTGCATCGGAATTAAATACAACGGCACAATGTCGACTTAAGTACAAGAAAACTGACTATTCTTACTGTCTATGTTTCGATCCATTCCTGTGACACTAGTTGTAGATTCCGATGCTTCACTTCAGGTTTACTGTATCCCTCTGACCTTCCTATTGACGATGAATCACAGGAATTGCTTCGGAATTAAATACAAAATGCACAATGCCGACTTAAGTACAAGAAAACTGACTCTTCTTACTCTCTATGATTGAACCATTCCTGTGACACTAGTTATAGATTCCGATGCTTCACTTCAGGTTTACTGTATCCCTCTGACCTTCTTATTGACGAGGAAACACAGAAATTGCATCGGAATTAAATAGAAAAGACACAATGCCGACTTAAGTACAAGAGAACTGACTCTTCTTACTGTCTATGTTTTGAACCATTCCTGTGACACTAATTATAGATTCCTGTGCTTCACTTCAGGTTTACTGTATCCCTCTGACCTTCTTATTAACGATGAAACACAGAAATTGCATCGGAATTAGATACAAAAAGCACAATTCCGACTTAAGTGCAAGAAAACTGACTCTTCTTACTCTCTATGTTTTGAACCATTCCTGTGACACTAGTTATAGATTCCGATGCTTCACTTCAGGTTTACTGTATACCTCTGACCTTCTTATTGACGACGAATCACAGAAATTGCATCGGAATTAAATACAAAAGGCGCAATGATGATTTAGTACAAGACAACTGACTCTTCTTACTGTCTATGTTTTGAACCATTCCTGTGACACTAGTTATAGATTCCGATGCTTCACTTCTGGTTTACTGTATCGCTCTGACCTTCTTATTGACGATGAAACACAGAAATTGCATCGGAATTAAATACAAAAGGCACAATGCCGACTTAAGTACAAGAAAACTGACACTTCTTAGTCTATATGTTTTGAACCATTCATGTGACACTAGTTATAGATTCCGATGCCTCACTTCAGGTTTACTGTATCTCTCCGACCTTCTTATTGACGATGAAACACAGAAATTGCATTGGAATTAAATACAAAAGTTACAATGCCTACTTAAGTACAAGAAAACTGACTCTTCTTACTGTCTAGGTTTGAACCATTCCTGTGACACTAGTTATAGATTCCGATGCTTCACTTCAGGTTTACTGTATTCCTCTGACCATCTTATTAAAGACGAATCACAGAAATTGCATCGGAATTAAATACAAAATGCGCAATGCCGGTTTATGTACAAGAAAACTGACTCTTCTTACTATCTATGTTTTGTACCATTCCTGTGACACTAGTTATAGATTCCGATGCTTCACTTCTGGTTTACTGTATCCCTCTGACCTTCTTATTGACGATGAAACACAGAAATTGCATCGGAATTAAATACAAAAGGCACAATGCCGACTTAAGTACAAGAAAACTGACACTTCTTACTCTATATGTTTTGAACCATTCATGTAACACTAGTTATAGATTCCGATGCTTCACTTCAGGTTTACTGTATCTCTCCGACCTTCTTATTGACGATGAAACACAGAAATTGCATTGGAATTAAATACAAAAGTTACAATGCCTACTTAAGTACAAGAAAACTGACTCTTCTTACTGTCTAGGTTTGAACCATTCCTGTGACACTAGTTATAGATTCCGATGCTTCACTTCAGGTTTACTGTATCCCTTTGACCTTCTTATTGGCGATGAAACACAGAAATTGCATCGGAATTAAATACAAAGGCACAATGCCGACTTAAGTACAAGAAAACTGACTCTTCTTACTGTCTGGGTTTGAACCATTCCTGTGACACTAGTTATAGATTCCGATGCTTCACTTCAGGTTTACTGTATCCCTCTGACCTTCTTATTGACGACGAAACACAGAAATTGCATCGGAATTAAATACAAAGGCACAATGCCGACTTAAGTACAAGAAAACTGACACTTCTTACTCTATATGTTTTGAACCATTCATGTGACACTAGTTATAGATTCCGATGCTTCACTTCAGGTTTACTGTATCTCTCCGACCTTCTTATTGACGATGAAACACAGAAATTGCATCGGAATTAAATAGAAAAGGCACAATGCCGACTTAAGTACAAGAGAACTGACTCTTCTTACTGTCTATGTTTTGAACCATTCCTGTGACACTAAATATAGATTCCTGTGCTTCACTTCAGGTTTACTGTATCCCTCTGACCTTCTTATTAACGATGAAACACAAAAATTGCATCGGAATTAGATACAAAAAGGACAATGCCGACTTAAGTGCAAGAAAACTGACTCTTCTTACTGTCTATGTTTTGAACCATTCCTGTGACACTAGTTGTAGATTCCGATGCTTCACTTCAGGTTTACTGTATCCCTCTGACCTTCTTATTGACGATGAAACACAGAAATTGCATCGGAATTAAATAGAAAAAGCACAATGAAAACTTAAGTACAGGAGAACTGACTCTTCTTACTGTCTATGTTTTGAACCATTCCTGTGACACTAAATATAGATTCCTGCGCTTCACTTCAGGTTTACTGTATCCCTCTGACCTTCTTATTGACGATGAAACACAGAAATTGCATCGGAATTAGATACAAAAAGCACAAGGCCGACTTAAGTGAAAGAAAGCTGACTCTTCTTACTGTCTATGTTTTGAACCATTCCTGTGACACTTGTTATAGATTCCGATGCTTCACTTCAGGTTTACTGTATCCCTCTGACCTTCTTATTGACGACGAATCACAGAAATTGCATCGGAATTAAATACAAAAGGCGCAATGCCGACTTAAGTACAAGAAAGCTGACTCTTCTTACTGTCTATGTTTTGAACCATTCCTGTGACACTAGTTATAGATTCCGATGCTTCACTTCTGGTTTACTGTATCCCTCTGACCTTCTTATTAACGAGGAAACACAGAAATTGCATCGGAATTAGATACAAAAAGGACATTGCCGACTTAAGTGCAAGAAAACTGACTCTTCTTACTGTCTATGTTTCGAACCATTCCTGTGACACTAGTTATAGATTCCGATGCTTCACTTCAGGTTTACTGTATCCCTCTGACCTTCTTATTGACGACGAATCACAGAAATTGCATCGGAATTAAATACAAAAGGCGCAATGCCGACTTATGTACAAGAAAACTGACTCTTCTTACTGTCTATGTTTTGAACCATTCCTGTGACTCTAGCTATAGATTCCGATGCTTCACTTCTGGTTTACTGTATCCCTCTGACGTTCTTATTGACGATGAAACACAGAAATTGCATTGGAATTAAATACAAAAGGCACAATGCCGACTTAAGTAGAAGAAAACTGACTCTTCTTACTCTATATGTTTTGAACCATTAATGTGACACTAGTTATAGATTCCGATGCTTCACTTCAGGTTTACTGTATCTCTCCGACCTTCTTATTGACGATGAAACACAGAAATTGCATTGGAATTAAATACCAAAAGCACAATGCCTACTTAAGTACAAGAAAACTGACTCTTCTTACTGTCTTGGTTTGAACCATTCCTGTGACACTAGTTATAGATTCCGAAGCTTCACATCCGGTTTACTGTATCCCTCTGACCTTCTTATTGACGATGAAACACAGAAATTGCATCGGAATTAAATACAACGGCACAATGTCGACTTAAGTACGAGAAAACTGACTATTCTTACTGTCTATGTTTCGATCCATTCCTGTGACACTAGTTGTAGATTCCGATGCTTCACTTCAGGTTTACTGTATCCCTCTGACCTTCTTATTGACGATGAATCACAGGAATTGCTTCGGAATTAAATACAAAATGCACAATGCCGACTTAAGTACAAGAAAACTGACTCTTCTTACTCTCTATGATTGAACCATTCCTGTGACACTAGTTATAGATTCCGATGCTTCACTTCAGGTTTACTGTATCCCTCTGACCTTCTTATTGACGAGGAAACACAGAAATTGCATCGGAATTAAATAGAAAAGACACAATGCCGACTTAAGTACAAGAGAACTGACTCTTCTTACTGTCTATGTTTTGAACCATTCCTGTGACACTAGTTATAGATTCCGATGCTTCACTTCTGGTTTACTGTATCGCTGTGACCTTCTTATTGACGATGAAACACAGAAATTGCATCGGAATTAAATACAAAAGGCACAATGCCGACTTAAGTACAAGAAAACTGACACTTCTTACTCTATATGTTTTGAACCATTCCTGTGACACTAGTTGTAGATTCCGATGCTTGACTTCAGGTTTACTGTATCCCTCTGACCTTCTTATTGACGATGAATCACAGGAATTGCTTCGGAATGGAATACAAAAGGCACAATGCCGACTTAAGTACAAGAAAACTGACTCTTCTTACTGTCTATGATTTGATCCATTCCTGTGACACTAGTTATAGATTCCGATGCTTCACTTCAGGTTTACTGTATCCCTCTGACCGTCTTATTGACGATGAAACATTGAAATTGCATTGGAATTAAAAAGAAATGGAACAATGACGACTTAAGTACAAGAAAACTGACTCATCTTACTCTCTATGATTGAACCATTCCTGTGACACTAGTTATAGATTCCGATGCGTCACTTCAGGTTTACTGTATCCCTCTGACCTTCTTATTGACGATGAAACATAGAAATTGCATCGGAATTAAATAGAAAAGGCACAATGCCGACTTAAGTACAAGAGAACTGACTCTTCTTACTCTCTATGTTTTGAACCATTCCTGTGACACTAAATATAGATTCCTGTGCTTCACTTCAGGTTTACTGTATCCCTCTGACCTTCTTATTAACGATGAAACACAGAAATTGCATCGGAATTAGATACAAAAAGCACAATGCCGACTTAAGTGCAAGAAAACTGACTCTTATTACTGTCTATGTTTTGAACCATTCCTGTGACACTAGTTATAGATTCCGATGCCTCACTTCAGGTTTACTGTATTCCTCTGACCTTCTTATTAAAGACGAATCACAGAAATTGCATCGGAATTAAATACAAAAGGGGCAAAGCCGACTTATGTACAAGAAAACTGACTCTTCTTACTGTCTATGTTTTGAACCATTCCTGTGACACTAGTTATAGATTCCGATGCTTCACTTCTGGTTTACTGTATCCCTCTGACCTTCTTATTGACGCTGAAACACAGAAATTGCATCGGAATTAAATACAAAAGGCACAATGCCGACTTAAGTACAAGAAAACTTACTCTTCTTACTCTATATGTTTTGAACCATTCATGTGACACTAGTTATAGATTCCGATGCTTCACTTCAGGTTTACTGTATCTCTTAGACCTTCTTATTGACGATGAAACACAGAAATTGCATTGGAATTAAATACAAAAGTTACAATGCCTACTTAAGTACAAGAAAACTGACTCTTCTTACTGTCTAGGTTTGAACCATTCCTGTGACACTAGTTATAGATTCCGATGCTTCACTTCAGGTTTACTGTATCCCTCTGACCTTCTTATTGACGATGAAACACAGAAATAGCATAGGAATTAAATACAAAGGCACAATGCCGACTTAAGTACAAGAAAACTGACTCTTCTTACTGTCTATGTTTTGAACCATTCCTGTGACACTAGTTGTAGATTCCGATGCTTCACTTCAGGTTTACTGTATCCCTCTGACCTTTTTATTGACGATGAATCACAGGAATTGCTTCGGAATTAAATACAAAATGCACAATGCCGACTTAAGTACAAGAAAACTGACTCTTCTTACTGTCTATGATTTGATCCATTCCTGTGACACTAGTTATAGATTCCGATGCTTCACTTCAGGTTTACTGTATCCCTCTGAACTTCTTATTGACGATGAAACATAGAAATTGCATTGGAATTAAAAGGAAAAGGAACAATGCCGACTTAAGTACAAGAAAACTGACTCATCTTACTCTCTATGATTGAACCATTCCTGTGACACTAGTTATAGATTCCGATGCTTCACTTCAGGTTTACTGTATCCCTCTGACCTTCTTATTGACGATGAAACACAGAAATTGCATCGGAATTAAATAGAAAAGGCACAATGAAGACTTAAGTACAGGAGAACTGACTTTTCTTACTGTCTATGTTTTGAACCATTCCTGTGACACTAAATATAGATTCCTGTGCTTCACTTCAGGTTTACTGTATCCCTCTGACCTGCTAATTGACGATGAAACACAGAAATTGCATCGGAATTAGATACAAAAAGCACAATGCCGACTTAAGTGCAAGAAAACTGACTCTTCTTACTGTCTATGTTTTGAACCATTCCTGTGACACTAAATATAGATTCCTGTGCTTCACTTCAGGTTTACTGTATCCCTCTGACCTTCTTATTGACGACGAATCACAGAAATTGCATCGGAATTAAATACAAAAGGCGCAATGCCGAATTAAGTACAAGAAAACTGACTCTTCTTACTGTCTTTGTTTTGAACCATTCCTGTGACACTAGTTATAGATTCCGATGCTTCACTTCTGGTTTACTGTATCCCTCTGACCCTCTTATTGACGATGAAACACAGAAATTGCATCGGAATTAAATACAAAAGGCACAATGCCGACTTAAGTACAAGAAAACTGACTCTACTTACTCTATATGTTTTGAGCCATTCATGTGACACTAGTTATAGATTCCGTTGTTTCACGTCAGGTTTACTGTATCTCTCCGACCTTCTTATTGACGATGAATCACAGAAATTGCATCGGAATTAAATACAAAAGGCACAATGCCTACATAAGTACAAGAAAATTGACTCTTCTTACTGTCAATGTTTTGAACCATTCCTGTGACACTAGTTATGGATTCCGATGCTTCACCCCAGGTTTACTGTATCCCTCTGACCTTCTTATTGACGATGAAACACAGAAATTCCAACGGAAATAAATACAAAAGGCACAATGCCGACTTAAGCACAAGAAAACTGACCCTTCTTACAGTCAATGTTTTGAACTATTCCTGTGACATTTGTTATAGTTTCCGATGCTTCACTTCTGGTTTACTGTATCCCTCTGACCTTCTTATTGACGATGAAACACAGAAATTGCATCGGAATTAAATACAAAAGGCACAATGCCGGCTTAAGTACAAGAAAACTGACTCTACTTACTCTATATGTTTTGAACCATTCATGTGACACTAGTTATAGATTCCGTTGCTTCACGTCAGGTTTACTGTATCTCTCCGACCTTCTTATTGACGATGAATCACAGAAATTGCATCGGAATTAAATACAAAAGGCACAATTCCTACATAAGTACAAGAAAATTGACTCTTCTTACTGTCAATGTTTTGAACCATTCCTGTGACACTAGTTATGGATTCCGATGCTTCACCCCAGGTTTACTGTATGCCTCTGACCTTCTTATTGACGAAGAATCACAGAAATTGCTTCGGAGTTAAATACAAAAGGCACAATGCCGACTTAAGTACAAGAAAACTGACCCTTCTTACTCTATATGTTTTGAACAATTCATGTGACACTAGTTATAGATTCCGATGCTTCACTTCAGGTTTACTGTATCTCTCCGACCATCTTATTGACGATGAAACACAGAAATTGCATCGGAATTAAATACAAAAGGCACAATGCCTACTTAAGTACAAGAAAACTGACTTCTTACTGTCTAGGTTTGAACCATTCCTGTGACACTAGTTATAGATCCGATTCTTCACTTCAGGTTTACTGTATCCCTCTGACCTTCTTATTGACGATGAAACACAGAAATTGCATCGGAATTAAATACAAAGGCACAATGCCGACATAAGTACAAGAAAACTGACTCTTCTTACTGTCTATGTTTTAACCATTCCTGTGACACTAGTTGTAGATTCCGATGCTTCACTTCAGGTTTACTGTATCCCTCTGACCTTCTTATTGACGATGAAACATAGAAATTGCATTGGAATTAAAAAGAAAAGGAACAATGCCGACTTAAGTACAAGAAAACTGACTCATCTTACTCTCTATGATTGAACCATTCCTGTGACACTAGTTATAGATTCCGATGCTTCACTTCATGTTTACTGTATCCCTCTGACCTTCTTATTGACGATGAAACACAGAAATTGCATCGGAATTAAATAGAAAAGGCACAATGCCGACTTAAGTAAAGGAGAACTGCCTCTTCGTACAGTCTATGTTTTGAACCATTCCTGTGACACTAAATATAGATTCCTGTGCTTCACTTCAGGTTTACTGTATCCCTCTGACCTTCTTATTGACGATGAAACACAGAAATTGCATCGGAATTAGATACAAAAAGCACAATGCCGACTTAAGTGCAAGAAAACTGACTCTTCTTACTGTCTATGTTCTGAACCATTCCTGTGACACTAGTTATAGATTCCGATACTTCACTTCAGGTTTACTGTATCACTCTGACCTTCTTATAGACGATGAATCACAGAAATTGCATCGAAATTAAATACAAAAGGCACAATGCCTACATAAGTACAAGAAAATTGACTCTTCTTACTGTCTATGTTTTGAACCATTCCTGTGACACTAGTTATAGATTCCGATGCTTCACCCCAGGTTACTGTATCCCTCTGACCTTCTTATTGACGATGAAACACAGAAATTCCAACGGAATTAAAAACAAAAGGCACAATGCCGACTTAAGTACAAGAAAACTGACTATTCTTACTGTCTATGATTTGAACCATTCATGTGACACTAATCATAGATTCCGATGCTTCACTTCAGGTTTACTGTATCCCTCTGACCTTCTTATTGACGATGAAACACAGAAATTGCTTCGGACTTAAATACAAATGCCACAATGCCGACTTAAGTACAAGAAAACTGACTCTTCTTACTGTCCATCTTTTGAACCATTCCTGTGGCACTAGTTATAGATTCCGATGCTTCACTTCAGGTTTACTGTATCTCTCCGACCTTCTTATTGACGATGAATCACAGAAATTGCTTCGGAGTTAAATACAAAAGACACAATGCAGACTTAAGCACAAGAAAACTGACTCTTCTTACAGTCAATGTTTTGAACCATTCCTGTGACACTTGTTATAGTTTCCGATGCTTTACTTCAGGTTTACTGTATCCCTCTGACCTTCTTATTGACGATGAAACACAGAAATTGCATCGGACTTAAATTCAAAAGGCACAATGCCGACTTAAGTACAAGAAAACTCACTCCTCTTACTGTCTAAGTTTTGAACCATTATTGTGACACTAGTTATAGATTCCGATGCTTCACTTCAGGTTTACTGTATCCCTCTGACCTTCTTATTGTTAATGCAACACAGAAATTGCAACGGAATTAAATACAAACAGCACAATGCCGACGTAAGTACATAAAAACTGACCCTTCTTACTGTCTATGTTTTGAACCATTCCTGTGACACTAGTTATAGATTCCGATGCTTCACTTCAAGATTACTGTATCCCTCTGACCTTCTTATTGACGATGAAACACAGAAATTGCATCGGAATTAAATAGAAAAGGCACAATGCCGACTTAAGTACAAGAAAATTGACTCTTCTTACTGTCTATGATTTGAACCATTCATGTGACACTATATATAGATTCCGATGCTTCACTTCAGGTTTACTGTATCCCTCTGACCTTATTGATGATGAAACACAGAAATTGCATCGGAATTAAAAAAAAATGCACAATGCCGACTTAAGTACAAGAAAACTGACTCTTTTTACTGTCTAGGTTTGCACCATTCCTGTGACACTAGTTATAGATTCCGATGCTTCACTTCAGGTTTACTGTATCCCGCTGACCTTATTGACGATGAAACACAGAAATTGCATCGGAATTAAATACAAAGGCACAATGCCGACTTAAGTAGAAGAAAACTGACTCTTCTTACTGTCTATGTTTTGAACCATTCCTGTGACACTAGTTATAGATTCCAATGCGTCACTTCAGGTTTACTGTATCCCTCTGACCTTCTTATTGACGATGAAACACAGAAATTGCTTCGGAGTTAAATTCCAAAGGCACAATGCCGACTTAAGTACAAGAAAACTGACTCTTCTTACAGTCAATGTTTTGAACCATTCCTGTGACACTAGTTATAGATTCCGATGCTTCACTTCAGGTTTACTGTATCCCTCTGACCTTCTTATTGACGATGAAACACAGATATTGCATCGGAAATTAATACAATAGGCACAATGCCGACTTAAGTACAAGAAAACTGACTCTTTTTACTGTCTAGGTTTGCACCATTCCTGTGACACTAGTTATAAATTCCGATGCTTCACTTCAGGTTTACTGTATCCCGCTGACCTTATTGACGATGAAACACAGAAATTGCGTCGGAATTAAATACAAAGGCACAATGCCGACTTAAGTACAAGAAAACTGACTCTTCTTACTGTCTATGCTTTGAACCATTCCTGTGACACTAGTTACACATTCCGATGCTTCACGTCAGGTTTACTGTATCCCTCTGACCGTCTTATTGACGAAGAAACACAGAAATTGCATCGGAATTATATACAAAAACAGAATGCCGACTTAAGTACAAGAATACTGACTCTTCCTACTGTCTATGTTTTGAACCACTCCTGTGACACTAGTTATAGATTCCGAAGCTTCACTTCAGGTTTACTGTATCCCTCTGACATTTTTATTGACGATGAAACACAGAAATTGCATCGGAATTAAATACAAAAGGCGCAATGCCGACTTAAGTACAAGAAAACTGACTCTTCTAACTGTCTATGTTTTGAACCATTCCTGTGACACTAGTTATAGAATCCGATGCTTCACTTCTGGTTTACTGTATCCCTCTGACCTTCTTATTGACGATGAAACACAGAAATTGAATCGGAATTAAATACAAAAGGCACAATGCCGACTTAAGTACAAGAAAACTGACTCTACTTACTCTATATGTTTTGAACCATTCATGTGACACTAGTTATAGATTCCGTTGCATCACGTCAGGTTTGCTGTATCTCTCCGACCTTCTTATTGACGATGAATCACAGAAATTGCATCGGAATTAAATACAAAAGGCACAATGCCTACATAAGTACAAGAAAATTGACTCTTCTTACTGTCAATGTTTTGAACCATTCCTGTGACACTAGTTATGGATTCCGATGCTTCACCCCAGGTTTACTGTATCCCTCTGACCTTCATATTGACGATGAAACACAGAAATTCCAACGGAAATAAATACAAAACGCGCAATGCCGACTTAAGCACAAGAAAACTGACTCTTCTTACTGTCTATGATTTGAACCATTCATTTGACACTAATTATAGATTCCGATGCTTCACTTCAGGTTTACTGTATCCCTCTGACCTTCTTATTGACGATGAAACACAGAAATTGCTTCGGACTTAAATACAAAAGCCACAATGCCGACTTAAGTACAAGAAAACTGACTCTTCATACTGTCCATCTTTTGAACCATTCCTGTGAGACTAGTTATAGATTCCGATGCTTCACTTCAGGTTTACTGTATCTCTCCGACGTTCTTATTGACGATGAATCACAGAAATTGCTTCGGAGTTAAATACAAAAGGCACAATGCCGACTTAAGCACAAGAAAACTGACTCTTCTTACAGTCAATGTTTTGAACCATTCCTGTGACACTTGTTATAGTTTCCGATGCTTCTCTTCAGGTTTACTGTATCCCTCTGACCTTCTTATTGACGATGAAACACAGAAATTGCATCGGACATAAATACAAAAGGCACAATGCCGACTTAAGTACAAGAAAACTGACTCCTCTTACTGTCTATGTTTTGAACCATTCCTGTGACGCTAGTTATAGATTCCGATGCTTCACTTCTGGTTTACTGTATCCCTCTGACCTTCTTATTGACGATGAAACACAGAAATTGCATCGGAATTAAATACAAAAGGCACAATGCCGACTTAAGTACAGGAGAACTGCCTCTTCTTACAGTCTATGTTTTGAACCATTCCTGTGACACTAAATATAGATTCCTGTGCTTCACTTCAGGTTTACTGTATCCCTCTGACCTTCTTATTGACGATGAAACACAGAAATTGCATCGGAATTAGATACAAATAGCACAATGCCGACTTAAGTGCAAGAAAACTGACTCTTCTTACTGTCTATGTTTTGAACCATTCCTGTGACACTAGTTATAGTTTCCGATGCTTCACTTCAGGTTTACTATATCACTCTGACCTTCTTATAGACGACGAATCACAGAAATTGCATCGGAATTAAATACAAAAGGCGCAATGCCGACTTAAGTACAAGAAAACTGACTCTTCTTACTGTCTATGTTTTGAACCATTCCTGTGACGCTAGTTATAGATTCCGATGCTTCACTTCTGGTTTACTGTATCCCTCTGACCTTCTTATTGACGATGAAACACAGAAATTGCATCGGAATTAAATACAAAAGGCACAATGCCGACTTAAGTACAAGAAAACTGACTCTACTTACTCTATATGTTTTGAACATTCATGAGACACTAGTTATAGATTCCGTTGCTTCACGTCAGGTTTACTGTATCTCTCCGTCCTTCTTATTGACGATGAATCACAGAAATTGCATCGGAATTAAATACAAAAGGCACAATGCCTACATAAGTACAAGAAAATTGACTCTTCTTACTGTCTATGTTTTGAACCATTCCTGTGACACTAGTTATAGATTCCGATGCTTCACCCCTGGTTTACTGTATCCCTCTGACCTTCTTATTGACGATGAAACACAGAAATTCCAACGGAATTAAATACAAAAGGCACAATGCCGACTTAAGTATAAGAAAACTGACTCTTCTTACTGTCTATGATTTGAATAATTCATGAGACACTAATGATAGATTCCGATGCTTCACTTCAGGTTTACTGTATCCCTCTGACCTTCTTATTGACGATGAAACACTGAAATTGCTTCGGACTTAAATACAAAAGCCACAATGCCGACTTGAGTACAAGAAAACTGCCTCTTCTAACTGTCCATCTTTTGAGCCATTCCTGTGACACTAGTTATAGATTCCGATGCTTCACTTCAGTTTTACTGTATCTCTCCGACCTTCTTATTGACGATGAATCACAGAAATTGCTTCGGAGTTAAATACAAAAGGCACAATGCACACTTAAGCACAATAAAACTGACTCTTCTTACAGTCAATGTTTTGAACCATTCCTGTGACACTTGTTATAGTTACCGATGCTTTACTTCAGGTTTACTGTATCCCTCTGACCTTCATATTGACGATGAAACACAGAAATAGCATCGGACTTAAATACAAAAGGCACAATGCCGACTTAAGTACAAGAAAACTGACTCCTCTTACTGTCTAAGTTTTGAACCATTATTGTGACACTAGTTATATTTTTCGATGCTTCACTTCAGGTTTACTGTATCCCTCCGACCTTCTTATTGTTAATGCAACACAGAAATTGCAACGGAATTAAATACAAACTGCACAATGCCGACTTAAGTACATGACAACTGACTCTTCTTACTGTCTATGTTTTGAACCATTCCTGTGACACTAGTTATAGATTCCGATGCTTTACTTCAAGATTACTGTATCCCTCTGACCTTCTTATTGACGATGAAACACAGCAATTGCATCGGATGTAAATAGAAAAGGAACAGTGCCGACTTAAGTACAAGAAAATTGACTCTTCTTACTGTCTATGATTTGAACCATTCATGTGACACTAAATATAGATTCCGATGCTTCACTTCAGGTTTACTGTATCCCGCTGACCTTATTGACGATGAAACACAGAAATTGCATCGGAATTAAAAAAAAAATGCACAATGCCGACTTAAGTACAAGAAAACTGACTCTTTTTACTGTCTAGGTTTGCACCATTCCTGTGACACTAGTTATAGATTCCGATGCTTCACTTCAGGTTTACTGTATCCCGCTGACCTTATGGACGATGAAACACAGAAATTGCATCGGAATTAAATACAAAGACACAATGCCGACTTAAGTAGAAGAAAACTGACTCTTCTTACTGCCTATGTTTTGAACCATTCCTGTGACACTAGTTATAGATTCCGATACGTCACTTCAGGTTTACTGTATCCCTCTGACCTTCTTATTGACGATGAAACATAGAAATTGCTTCGGAGTTAAATACAAAAGGCACAATGCCGACTTAAGTACAAGAAAACTGACTCTTCTTACAGTCAATGTTTTGAACCATTCCTGTGACACTAGTTATAGATTCCGATGCTTCACTTCAGGTTTACTGTATCCCTCTGACCTTCTTAATGACGATGAAACACAGATATTGCATCGGAAATTAATACAAAAGGCACAATGCCGACGTAAGTACAAGAAAACTGACTCTTCTTCCTGTCTATGTTTTGATCCATTCCTGTGACACTAGTTATAGATTCCGATGCTTCACTTCAGGTTTACTGTATTCCTCTGACTTTCTTATTGACGATAAAACACAGAAATTGCATCGGAATCAAGTACAAAAGGCACAATGCCGACTGAAGTACAAGAAAACTGACTCATCTTCCCGTCTATATTTTGAACCATTCTTGTGACACTAGTTATAGATTCCGATGTTTCACTTTAGGTTTACTGTATCCCGCTGACCTTATTGACGATGAAACACAGAAATTGCTTCGGAATTAAATACAAAGGCACAATGCCGACTTAAGTACAAGAAAACTGACATTTCTTACTGTCTAGGTTTGAACCATTCCTGTGACACTAGTTATAGATTCCGATGGTTCACTTCAGGTTTACTGTATTACGCTGACCTTATTGACGATGAAACACAGAAATTGCGTCGGAATTAAATACAATGGCACAATGCCGACTTAAGTACAAGAAAACAGACTCTTCTTACTGTCTATGCTTTGAACCATTCCTGTGACACTAGTTATAGATTCCGATGCTTCACTTCAGGTTTACTGTATCCCTCTGACATTCGTATTGACGATGAAACACAGAAATTGCATCGGAATTAAATACAAAAAGCACAATGCCCACTTAAGTGCAATAAAACTTATTCTTCTTACTGTCTATGTTTTGAACCATTCCTGTGACACTAGTTATAGATTCCGATGCTTCACGTCAGGTTTACTGTATCCCTCTGACCGTCTTATTGACGATGAAATACAGAAATTGCATCGGAATTAAATACAAAAAGCAGAATGCCGACTTAAGTACAAGAATACTGACTCTTCCTACTGTCTATGTTTTGAACCACTCCTGTGACACTAGTTATAGATTCCAAAGCTTCACTTCAGGTTTACTGTATCCCTCTGACATTTTTATTGACTATGAAACACAGAAATTGCATCGGAATTAAATAGAAAAGGCCCAATGCCGACTTAAGTACAAGAAAACTGACTCCTCTTACTGTCTATGTTTTGAACCATTCCTGTGACACTAAATATAGATTCCGGTGCTTCACTTCAGGTTTACTGTATCCCTCTGACCTTCTCATTGACGATGAAACACAGAAATTGCATCGGAATTAGGTACAAAAAGCACAATGCCGACTTAAGTGCAAGAAAACTGACTCTTCTTACTGTCTATGTTTTGAACCATTCCTGTGACACTAGTTATAGATTCCGATGCTTCACTTCAGGTTTACTGTATCCCTCTGACCTTCTTATTGACGATGAAACACAGAAATTGCATCGGAATTAAATACAAAAGGCACAATGCTGACTTAAGTACAAGAAAACGACTCTTCTTACCGTCTATGTTTTGAACCTTTCCTGTGACACTAGTTATAGATTCCGATGCTTCACTTCAGGTTTACTGTATCCCTCTGTCCTTCTTATTGACGATGAAACACAGAAATTGCATCGGAATTAAATACAAAAGGCACAATGCCGACTTAAGTACAAGAAAACTGACTCTTCTTACTGTCTATGATTGAACCATTACTGTGACACTAAATATAGATTCCGGTGCTTCACTTCAGGTTTACTGTATCCCTCTGACCTTCTCATTGACGATGAAACACAGAAATTGCATCGGAATTAGGTACAAAAAGAACAATGCCGACTTAAGTGCAAGAAAACTGACTCTTTTTACTGTCTATGTTTTGAACCATTCCTGTGACACTAGTTATAGATTCCGATGCTTCACTTCAGGTTTACTGTATCCCTCTGACCTTCTTATGGACGATGAAACACAGAAATTGCATCGGAATTAAATACAAAGAGCACAATGCCGACTTAAGTACAAGAAAACGACTCTTCTTACCGTCTATGTTTTGAACCATTCCTGTGACACTAGTTATAGATTCCGATGCTTCACTTCAGGTTTACTGTATCCCTCTGACCTTCTTATTGACGATGAAACACAGAAATTGCTTCAGACTTAAATACAAAAGCCACAATGCCGACTTAAGTACAAGAAAACTGACTCTTCTTACTGTCCATCTTTTGAACCATTCCTGTGAGACTAGTTATAGATTCCGATGCTTCACTTCAGGTTTACTGTATCTCTCCGACCTTCTTATTGACGATGAATCACAGAAATTGCTTCGGAGTTAAATACAAAAGGCACAATGCCGACTTAAGCACAAGAAAACTGACTCTTCTTACAGTCAATGTTTTGAACCATTCCTGTGACACTTGTTATAGTTTCCGATGCTTCACTTCAGGTTTACTGTATCCCTCTGACCTTCTTATTGACGATGAAACACAGAAATTGCATCGGACTTAAATACAAAAGGCACAATGCCGACTTAAGTACAAGAAAACTGACTCCTCTTACTGTCTAAGTTTTGAACCATTCCTGTGACACTAGTTATAGATTCCGATGTTTCACTTCAGGTTTACTGTATCCCTCTGACCTTCTTGTTGACGACGAATCACAGAAATTGCAACGGAATTAAATACAAAAGGCGCAATGCCGACTTAAGTACAAGAAAACTGACTCTTCTTACTGTCTATGTTTTGAACCATTCCTGTGACACTAGTTATAGATTCCGATGCTTCACTTCTGGTTTACTGTATCCCTCTGACCTTCTTATTGACGTTGAAACACAGATATTGCATCGGAATGAAATACAAAAGGCACAATGCCGACTTAAGTACAAGAAAACTGACTCTTCTTACTCTATATGTTTTGAACCATTCATGTGTCACTAGTTATAGATTCCGATGCTTCACTTCAGGTTTACTGTATCTCTCCGACCTTCTTATTGACTATGAAACACAGAAATTGCATCGGAATTAAATACAAAAGGCACAATGCCTACTTAAGTACAAGAAAACTGACTATTCTTACTGTCTAGGTTTGAACCATTCCTGTGACACTAGTTATAGATTCCGATGCTTCACTTCAGGTTTACTGTATCCCTCTGACCTTCTTATTGACGATGAAACACAGAAATTGCATCGGAATTAAATACAAAGGCACAATGCCATCATAAGTACAAGAAAACTGACTCTTCTTACTGTCTATGTTTTGAACCATTCCTGTGACACTAGTTGTAGATTCCGATGCTTCACTTCAGGTTTACTGTATCCCTCTGACCTTCTTATTGACGATGAATCACAGGAATTGCTTCGGAATTAAATACAAAAGGCACAATGCCGACTTACGTACAAGAAAACTGACTCTTCTTAGTGTCTATGATTTGATCCTTTCCTGTGACACTAGTTATAGATTCCGATGCTTCACTTCAGGTTTACTGTATCCCTCTGACCTTCTTATTGACGATGAAACACAGAAATTGCATCGGAATTAAATACAAAAGGCACAATGCCGACTTAAGTACAAGAAAACTGACTCTTCTTACTCTATATGTTTTGAACATTCATGAGACACTAGTTATAGATTCCGTTGCTTCACGTCAGGTTTACTGTATCTCTCCGTCCTTCTTATTGACGATGAATCACAGAAATTGCATCGGAATTAGATACAAAAGGCACAATGCCTACATAAGTACAAGAAAATTGACTCTTCTTACTGTCTATGTTTTGAACCATTCCTGTGACACTAGTTATAGATTCCGATGCTTCACCCCTGGTTAACTGTATCCCTCTGACCTTCTTATTGACGATGAAACACAGAAATTCCAACGGAATTAAATACAAAAGGCACAATGCCGACTTAAGTATAAGAAAACTGACTCTTCTTACTGTCTATGATTTGAATAATTCATGAGACACTAATGATAGATTCCGATGCTTCACTTCAGGTTTACTGTATCCCTCTGACCTTCTTATTGACGATGAAACACTGAAATTGCTTCGGACTTAAATACAAAAGCCACAATGCCGACTTAAGTACAAGAAAACTGGCTCTTCTAACTGTCCATCTTTTGAACCATTCCTGTGACACTAGTTATAGATTCCGATGCTTCACTTCAGTTTAACTGTATCTCTCCGACCTTCTTATTGACGATGAATCACAGAAATTGCTTCGGAGTTAAATACAAAAGGCACATTGCACACTTAAGCACAAGAAAACTGACTCTTCTTACAGTCAATGTTTTGAACCATTCCTGTGACACTTGTTATAGTTTCCGATGCTTTACTTCAGGTTTACTGTATCCCTCTGACCTTCATATTGACGATGAAACACAGAAATAGCATCGGACTTAAATACAAAAGGCACAATGCCGACTTAAGTACAAGAAAACTGACTCCTCTTACTGTCTAAGTTTTGAACCATTATTGTGACACTAGTTATATTTTTCGATGCTTCACTTCAGGTTCACTGTATCCCTCCGACCTTCTTATTGTTAATGCAACACAGAAATTGCAACGGAATTAAATACAAACTGCACAATGCCGACTTAAGTACATGACAACTGACTCTTCTTACTGTCTATGTTTTGAACCATTCCTGTGACACTAGTTATAGATTCCGACGCTTTACTTCAAGATTACTGTATCCCTCTGACCTTCTTATTGACGATGAAACACAGCAATTGCATCGGAATTAAGTAGAAAAGGAACAGTGCCGACTTAAGTACAAGAAAATTGACTCTTCTTACTGTCTATGATTTGAACCATTCATGTGACACTAAATATAGATTCCGATGCTTCACTTCAGGTTTACTGTATCCCGCTGACCTTATTGACGATGAAACACAGAAATTGCATCGGAATTAAAAAAAAATGCACAATGCCGACTTAAGTACAAGAAAACTGACTCTTTTTACTGTCTAGGTTTGCACCATTCCTGTGACACTAGTTATAGATTCCGATGCTTCACTTCAGGTTTACTGTATCCCGCTGACCTTATTGACGATGAAACAAAGAAATTGCATCGGAATTAAATACAAAGGCACAATGCCGACTTAAGTACAAGAAAACTGACTCTTCTTACTGCCTATGTTTTGAACCATTCCTGTGACACTAGTTATAGATTCCGATACGTCACTTCAGGTTTACTGTATCCCTCTGACCTTCTTATTGACGATGAAACACAGAAATTGCTTCGGAGTTAAATACAAAAGGCACAATGCCGACTTAAGTACAAGAAAACTGACTCTTCTCACAGTCAATGTTTTGAACCATTCCTGTGACACTAGTTATAGATTCCGATGCTTCACTTCAGGTTTACTGTATGCCTCTGACCTTCTTATTGACGATGAAACACAGATATTGCATTGGAAGCTAATACAAAAGGCACAATGCCGACTTAAGTACAAGAAAACTGACTCTTCTTACTGCCTATGTTTTGAACCATTCCTGTGACACTAGTTACAGATTCCAATGCGTCACTTCAGGTTTACTGTGTCCCTCTGACCTTCTTTTTGACGATAAAACACAGAAATTGCTTCGGAGTTAAATACAAAAGGCACAATGCCGACTTAAGTACAAGAAAACTGACTCATTTTATAGTCAATGTTTTGAACCATTCCTGTGACACCTGTTATAGATTCCAATGCTTCACCTCAGGTTTACTGTATCACTCTGACCTTCTTATTGACGATGAAACACAGATATTGCTTCGGAATTAAATACAAAAGGCACAATGCCGATTTAAGTTCAAGAAAACTGACTCTTCTTACTGTCTATGTTTGAACCATTCCTGTGACACTTGTTATAGTTTCCGATGCTTCACTTCAGCTTTACTGTATCCCTCTGACCTTCTTATTGACGATGAAACACAGAAATTGCATCGGAATTAAATACAAAAGGCACAATACCGACTTAAGAACAAGAAAACTGACTCTTCTCACTGTCTATGTTTTGAACCATTCCTGTGACACTAGTTATACATTCCGATGCTTTACTTCAGGTTTACTATATGCCTCTGACCTTCTTATTGACGATGAAACACAGAAATTGCATCGGAATTAGATACAAACGGCACAATGCCGACTTAAGTACAAGTAAACTGACTCTCCTTACTGTCTATGTTTTGAACCATACCTGTGACACTAGTTATAGATTCCGATGCTTCACTTCAGGTTTACTGTATCCCTCTAACCTTCTTATTGACGATGAAACACAGAAATTGCATCGGAATTAAATACAAAAGGCACAATGCCGACTTAAGTACAAGAAAACTGACACTTCTTACTGTCTATGTTTTGAACCATTCATGTGACACTAGTTATGGATTCCGATGCTTCGATTCAGGTTTACTGTATCCCTCTGACCTTCTTATTGACGATGAAACACAGAAATTGCATCGGAAGTAAATACAAAAGGCACAATGCCGACTTATGTACAAGAAAACTGACTCTTCTTACTGTCTATGTTTGAACCTTTCATGTGACACTAGTAATAGATTCCGATGCTTCACTTCAGGTTTACTGTATCTCTCCGACCTTCTTATTGACGATGAAACACAAAAATTGCATCGCCATTAAATGCAAAAGGCACGATGCCTTCTTAAGTACAAGAAAACTGACTCTTCTTACTGTCTATGTTTGAACCATTCCTGTGACACAAGTTATAGATTCCGATGCTTCACTTCAGGTTTACTGCATCCTTCTGACCGTCTTATTGACGATGAAACACAGAAATTGCATCGGAATTAAATACAAAGGCACAATGCCGTCTTAAGTACAAGAAAACTGACTCTTCTTACTGTCTATGATTTGAACCATTCCTGTGACACTAGTTACAGATTCCGATGCTTCACTTCAGGTTCACTGTATCCCTCTGACCTTGTTATTGACGATGAAACACAGAAATTGCCTCGGAGTTAAATACAAAAGGCACAATACCGACTTAAATACAAGAAAACTTACTCTTCTTACAGTCAATGTATTGAACCATTCCTGTGACACCTGTTATAGATTCCGATGCTTCACTTCAGGTTTACTGTATCCCTCTGAACTTCTTATTGACGATGAAACACAGATATTGCATCGGAATTAAATACGAAAGGCACAATGCCGACTTAAGAACCAGAAAACTGACTCTTCTTACTGTGTATGTTTTGAACCATTCCTGTGACACTTGTTATAGTTTCCGATGCTTCACTTCAGGTTTACTGTACCCCTCTGACCTTCTTATTTACAATGAAACACAGAAATTGCATCGGAATTAAATTCAAAGGGCACAATGCCGACTTAAGTACAAGAAATCTGACTCTTCTTACTGTCTATGATTTGAACCATTCCTGGGACACTAGTTATAGATTCCGATGCTTCACTTCACGCTTACTGTATCCCTCTGACCTTCTTATTGACGGTGAAACACAGAAATTTCATCGGAACTAAATACAAAAGGCACAATGCCGACTTAAGTACAAGTAAACTGACTCTTCTTACTGTCTATGTTTTGAAGCATTCCTGTGACACTAGTTATAGATTCCGATGCTTCACTTCAGGTTCACTGTATCCCCCTGACCTTCTTATTGACGATGAAACACTGAAATTGCATCGGAATTACATACAAAAGGCACAATGCCGACTTAAGTACAAGAAAACTGACTCTTCTTACTGTCTATGTTTTGAACCATTCATGTGACACTAGTTATGGATTCCGATTCTTCACTTCAGCTTTACTGTATCCCTCTGACCTTCTTATTGACGATGAAACACAGAAATTGCATCGGAAGTAAATACAAAAGGCACAATGCCGACTTATGTACAAGAAAACTGACTCTTCTTACTGTCTATGTTTGAACCTTTCATGTGACACTAGTAATAGATTCCGATGCTTCACTTCAGGTTTACTGTATCTCTCCGACCTTCTTATTGACGATGAAACACAAAAATTGCATCGCAATTAAATGCAAAAGGCACGATGCCTACTTAAGTACAAGAAAACTGACTCTTCTTACTGTCTATGTTTGAACCATTCCTGTGACACTAGTTATAGATTCCGATGCTTCACTTCAGGTTTACTGTATCCTTCTGACCTTCTTATTGACGATGAAACACAGAAATTGCATCGGAGTTAAATACAAAGGCACAATGCCGTCTTAAGTACAAGAAAACTGACTCTTCTTACTGTCTATGTTTTGAACCATTCCTGGGACACTAGTTACAGATTCCGATGCTTCACTTCAGGTTCACTGTATCCCTCTGACCTTCTTATTGACGATGAAACACAGAAATTGCCTCGGAGTTAAATACAAAAGGCACAATGCCGTTTTCAATACAAGAAAACTGACTCTTCTTACAGTCAATGTATTGCACCATTCCTGTGACACCTGTTATAGATTCCGATGCTTCACTTCAGGTTTACTGTATCCCTCTGAACTACTTATTGACGATGAAACACAGATATTGCATCGGAATTAGATACAAAAGGCACAATGCCGACTTAAGAACCAGAAAACTGACTCTTCTTACTGTGTATGTTTTGAACCATTCCTGTGACACTTGTTATAGTTTCCGATGCTTCACTTAAGGTTTACTGTACCCCTCTGACCTTCTTATTTACGATGAAACAAAGAAATTGCATCGGAATTAAATTCAAAAGGCACAATGCCGACTTAAGTACAAGAAAACTGACTCTTCTTACTGTCTATGATTTGAACCATTCCTGGGACACTAGATATAGATTCCGATGCTTCACTTCAGGTTTACTGTATCCCTCTGACCTTCTTATTGACGGTGAAACACAGAAATTGCATCGGAACTAAATACAAAAGCCACAATGCCGACTTAAGTACAAGTAAACTGACTCTTCTGACTGTCTATGTTTTGAGGCATTCCTGTGGCACTAGTTATAGATTCCGATGCTTCACTTCAGGTTCACTGTATCCCCCTGACCTTCTTATTGACGATGAAACACTGAAATTGCATCGGAATTACATACAAAAGGCACAATGCCGACTTAAGTAAAAGAAAACTGACTCTTCTTACTGTCTATGTTTTGAACCATTCCTGTGACAGTAGTTATAGAATCCGATGCTTCACTTCAGGTTTACTGTATCCTCTGACCTTCTTATTGAAGATGAAACACAGAAATTGCATCGGAATTAAATAGAAAAGGCACAATTCCGACTTAAGTATAAGAAAACTGACTCTTCTTACTGTCTATGCTTTGAACCATTCCTGTGACACTGAATATAGTTTCCGATGCTTCACTTCAGGTTTTCTGTATCCTCTGACCTTCTTATTGACGATGAAACACAGAAAATGCATCGGACGTAAATACAAAAAGCTCATTGCTGACTTAAGTACAAGGAAACTGACTCTTCTTCCTATCTAAGCTTTGAACCATTCCTGTGACACTAGTTATAGATTCCGATGCTTCACTTCAGGTTTACTGTATCCCTCTGACCTTCTTATTGACAATGAAACACACAAATAACATTGGAATTAAAGACAAAAGGCACAATGCCGACTTAAGTACAAGAAAACTGACTCTTCTTACTGTCTATGTTTTGAACCATTCCTGTGAGAGTGGTTATACTTTCCGATGTTTCACTTCAAGTTTACTGTATCCCTCTGAACTTCTTATTGTTGATGAAACACAGAAATTACATCGGAATTAAATACAAAACGCACAATGCCCAATTAAGTACAAGAAAACTGACTCTTCTTACTGTCTATGTTTTGAACCATTCCTGTGAAACTAGTTATAGATTCCGATGCTTCACTTCAGGTTTACTGTATCCCTCTGACCTACTTATTGACGATGAAACACAGAAATAGCATCGGAATTAAATACAAAAGCCACAATGCCGACTTAAGTTCAAGACAACTGACTCTACTTATTGTCTACGTTTTGAACCATTCATGTGACACTAGTTATAGATTCCGATGCTTCACTTCAGGTTTACTGTATCCCTCTGAAATTCTTATTGACGATGAGACACAGATATTGCATCGGAATTAAATACAAAACGCACAATGCCAACTTAAGTACAAGAAAACTAACTCTTCTTACTGTCTATGATTTGAACCATTCCTGGGACACTAGTTATAAATTCCGATGCATCACTTCAGGTTTACTGTATCCCTCTGACCTTCTTATTGACGGTGAAACACAGAAATTGCATCGGAATTAAATACAAAAGGCACAATGCCGACTTAAGTACAAGAAAACTGACTCTTCCTACTGTCTATCTTTTGAACCATTCATGTGAGACTAGTTATAGATGCCGATGCTTCACTTCAGGTTTACTGTATCCCTCTGACCTTCTTATTGACGATGAAACACAGAAATAGCATCGGAATTAAATACAAAAGCCACAATGCCGACTTAAGTTCAAGATAACTGACTCTACTTACTGTCTACGTTTCGAACCATTCATGTGACACTAGTTATAGATTCCGATGCTTCACTTCAGGTTTACTGTATCCCTGTGACCTTCTTATTGACGATGAAACACAGAAATTGCATCGGAATTAAGTACAAAAGGCACAATGCCGACTTAAGTACTAGAAAGCGGACTCTTCTTTCTATCTATGTTTTGAACCATTCCTGTGACACTAGTTATAGATTCCGATGCTTCACCTCAGGTTTACTGTATCTATCCGACCTTCTTATTGACGATGAAACACAGAAATTGCATCGGAAGTAATTACAAAAGGCACAATGCTGACTTAAGTACAAGAAAACTGACTCTTCTTAATGTCTATGTTTTGAACCATTACTGTGACACTAGTTAAAAATTCCGATGGTTCACTTCAGGTTTACTGTATCCCTCTGACCTTCTTATTGACGATGAAAGACAGAAATTTCATCGGAATTAAATACAAAAGGCACAATGCCGACTTAAGTACAAGAAAACTGACTCTTCTTACTGCCTATGTTTTGAACCATTCCTGTGACACTAGTTATGGATTCCGATGCTTCACTTCAGGTTTACTGTATCCCTCTGACCTTCTTATTGACGATGAAACATAGAAATTGCATCGGAATTACATAGAAAAAGCACAATGCCGACTTAACTATAAGAAAACTGACTCTTCTTACTGTCTATGTTTTGAACCTTTTCCTGTGACCCTAGTTATTGATTCCGATGCTTCACTTCAGGTTTACTGTATCCCTCTGACCTTCTTATTGACGATGAAACACAGATATTGCATCGGAAGTAAATACAAAAGGCACAATGCCGACTTAAGTACAAGAAAACTGACTCTTCTTACTGTGTATGTTTTGAACCATTACTGTGAGACTACTTATTGATTCCGAAGCTTCACTTCAGGTTTACTGTATCCCTCAGACCTTCTTATTGACGATGAAACACAGAAATTGCATCGGAATTAAATACAAAAGGCACAATGCCGACTTAAGTACAAGAAAAATGACTCAGCTTACTGATTATGTTTTTAACATTTCCTGTGACACCAGTTATGGATTCCGATGCTTCACTTCAGGTTTACTGTATCCCTCTGACCTTCTTATTGTCGATGAAACACAGAAATAGCATCGGAATTAAATACAAAAGGCACAATGCCGACTTAAGTACAAGAAAACTGACTCTTCTTACTGTCTAGTTTTTGAACCATTCCTGTGACACTAGTTATAGATTCCGATGCTTAACTTCATGTTTACTGTATACCTCGGACCTTCTTATTGAAGATGAAACACTGAAATTGCATCGGAATTAAAGACAAAAGGCAAAATGCTGACTTAAGTACCAGAAGACTGACTCCTCTTACTGTCTATGTTTTGAACCATTCCTGTGACACTAGTTACGGATCCCGATGCTTCACTTCATGTTTACTGTATCCCTCTGATCTTCTTATTGACGATGAAACACATAAATTGCATCGGAATTAAATACAACAGGCACAATGCCGACTCAAGTACAAGAAAACTGACTCTTCTTACTTTCTATGTTTTGAACCATTCCTGTTACACTAGTTATAGATTCCGATGCTTCACTTCAGGTTTACTGTATCCCTCTGACCTTCTTATCGACGATGAAACACAGAAATTGCATCGCAATTAAATACAAAAGGCACAATGCCGACTTAAGTACAAGAAAACGGACTCTTCTTTCTGTCTATGTTTTGAACCAATCCTGTGACACTAGTTATAGATTCCGATGCTTCACTTCAGGTTAACTGTATCCCTCTGACCTTCGTATTGACGATGAAACACAGAAATTGCATCGGAATTAAATTCAAAAGGCACAATGCCGACTTATGTACACGAAAACTGACTCTTCTTACTGTCTATGTTTTGAACCATTCCTGTGACACTAGTTATAGATTCCGATGCTTCACTTCAGCTTTACTGTATCCCCCTGACCTTCTTATTGACGATGAAACACAGAAATTGCGTCGGAATTAAATACAAAGGGCACAATGCCGACTTAAGTACAAGAAAACTGACTCTTCTTACTGTCTATGTTTGAACCACTCCTGTGACACTAGTTATAGATTCCGATGCTTCACTTCAGGTTTACTGTATCCCTCTGACCTTCTTATTGACGATGAAACACAGAAATTGCATAGGAATTAAATACAAAAGGCAAAATGCCGACTTAAGTATATGAAAACTGACTCTTCTTACTGTACATGTCTTGAACCATTCATGTGACACTAGTTATGGATTCCGATGCTTCACCTCAGGTTTACTGTATCCCTCTGACCTTCTTATTGACGATGAAACACAAAAATTGCATCGGAAGTAAATACAAAAGGGACAATGCCCACTTATGTACAAGAAAACTGACTCTTCTTACTGTCTATGTTTGAACCATTCATGTGACACTAGTTATAGATTCCGATGCTTCACTTCAGGTTTACTGTATCTCTCCGACCTTCTGATTGACGATGAAACACAGAAATTGCATCGGAATTAAATACAAAGCACAATGCGACTTAAGTACAAGAAAACTGACTCTTCTTACTGTCTATATTTGAACCATTACTGTGACACTAGTTACAGATTCCGATGCGTCACTTCAGGTTTACTGTGACCCTCTGACCTTCTTATTGACGATAAAACACAGAAATTGCTTCGGAGTTAAATACAAAAGGCACAATGCCGACTTAAGTACAAGAAAACTGACTCATCTTATAGTCAATGTTTTGAACCATTCCTGTGACACCTGTTATAGATTCCAATGCTTCACCTCAGGTTTACTGTATCCCTCTGACCTTCTTATTGACGATGAAACACAGAAATTGCATCGGAATTAAATACAAAAGGCACAATACCGACTTAAGAGCAAGAAAACTGACTCTTCTCACTGTCTATGTTTTGAACCATTCCCGTGACACTAGTTATAGATTCCGATGCTTCACTTCAGGTTTACTGTATGCCTCTGACCTTCTTATTGACGATGAAACACAGAAATTGCATCGGAATTAGATACAAAAGGCACAATGCCGACTTAAGTACCTGTAAACTGACTCTCCTTACTGTCTATGTTTTGAACCATTCCTGTGACACTAGTTATAGATTCCGATGCTTCATTTCAGGTTTACTGTATCCCTCTAACCTTCTTATTGACGATGAAACACAGAATTTGCATCGGAATTCAATACAAAAGGCACAATGCCGACTTAAGTACAAGAAAACTGACTCTTCTTACTGTCTATGTTTGAACCTTTCAATTGACACTAGTAATATATTCCGATGCTTCACTTCAGGTTTACTGTATCTCTCCGACCTTCTTATTGACGATGAAACACAAAAATGGCATCGCAATTAAATGCAAAAGGCACGATGCCAACTTAAGTACAAGAAAACTGACTCTTCTTACTGTCTATGTTTTGAACCATTCCTGTGACACTAGTTATAGATTCCGATGCTTCATTTCAGGTTTACTGTATCCCTCTAACCTTCTTATTGACGATGAAACACAGAAATTGCATCGGAATTAAATACAAAAGGCACAATGATGACTCAAGTACAAGAACACTGGCACTTCTTACTGTCAATGTATTGAACCGTTCCTGTGACACTATTTATAGATTCCGATGCTTCACTTCAAGTTTACTGTATCCCTCTGACCTTCTTATTGACGATGAAACACAGAAATTGCATCGGAATTAAATACAAAAGGCACAATGCCGACCTAAGTACTAGAAAACTGACTCTTCTTACTGACTATGTTTTGAACATTTCCTGTGACACTAGTTATAGATTCCGATGCTCCACTTCAGGTTTACTGTATCCCTCTGACCTTCTTATTGTCGATGAAACACAGAAATTGCATCGGAATTAAGTACAAAAGGCACAATGCTGACTCAAGTACTAGTAAACTGACTCTTCTTACTGTCTATGTTTGAACCATTCCTGTGACACTAGTTATAGATTCCGATGCTTAACTTCAGGTTTACTGTATCCCTCTGACCTTCTTATTGACGATGAAACTCAGAAATTGCATCGGAATTAAATACAAAAGGCACAATGCCGACTTAAGTACAAGGAAACTGACTCTTCTTTCTGTCTATGTTTTGAACCATTCCTGTGACACTAGTTATAGATTCCAAGGCTTCACTTCAGGTTGCTGTATACCTCTGACCTTCTTATTGACGATGGAACACTGAAATTGCATCGGAATTAAAGACAAAAGGAAAAAAGCCGACTTAAGTACAAGATAAGTGACTCTTCTTACTGTCTATGTTTTGAACCATTCCTGTGACACTAGTTATTGATTCCGATGCTTCACTTCAGCTTTACTGTATCCCATTGAATTTCTAATTGACGATGAAACACAGAAATTGCATCGGAATAAAATACATAAGGCACATTGCCGACTGAAGTACAAGAAAACTGACTCTTCTTACTGTCTACGTTTTAAACCATTCCTGTGACACTAGTTATGGATTCCGATGCTTCACTTCAGCTTTACTGTATCCCTTTGAATTTCTTATTGACGTTGAATCACAGAAATGGCATCGGAATTTAATACAAAATGCACAATGCCGACTTAAGTACAAGAAGACTGATTTTTCTTACTGTCTATGTTTTGAACCATTCCTGCTACACTAGTTATAGATTCCGATGCTTCACTTCAGGTTTACTGTATCCCTCTGACCTTGTTATTGACGATGAAACACAGAAATTGCATGGGAATTAAATACAAAAGGTACACTGCCGACTCAAGTACAAGAAGGCTGGCTCTTCCTAGTGTCTATGTTTTCAACCATTCCTGTGACACTAGTTATAGATTCTGATGCTTTACTTCAGGTTTACTGTATCACTCTGACCTTCGTATTGACGATGAAACACAGAAATTGCATCGGAATTATATACAAAAGGCACAATGCCGACTTAAGTACAAGAAAACTGACTCTTCTTACTGTCTATGTTTTGAACCATTCCTGTGACACTAGTTATAGATTCCGATGCTTCACTTCAGGTTTACTGTATCCCTCTGACCTTCTCATTGACGATGAAACACAGAAATTGCATCGGAATTAAATACAAAAGGCACAATGCCGACTCAAGTACAAGAAGACTGGTTCTTCTTACTGTCTATGTTTTGAACCTTTCCTGTAAGACCGGTTTTAGATTCCGATGCTTCACTTCAGGTTTACTGTATCCGGTGGACCTTCTTATTGACCACCAAACGCAGAAATTGGATCGGAATTAAATACAAAAGGCACAATGCCGACTTAAGTACAAGAAAACTGACTCTTCTTACTGTCTATGTTTTGATCCATTCCTGTGACACTAGTTATAGATTCCGATGGTTCACTTCAGGTTTACTGTATCCCTCTGACCTTCTTATTGACGATGAAACACAGAAATAACATCGGAATTAAATACATAAGGCACAATGCCGACTTAAGTACAAGAAAACTGACTCTTCTTGGTGTCTAAGT
The DNA here is from genome assembly GCF_023864345.2 of Schistocerca serialis cubense. Taxonomy (NCBI): domain Eukaryota; kingdom Metazoa; phylum Arthropoda; class Insecta; order Orthoptera; family Acrididae; genus Schistocerca; species Schistocerca serialis. The sequence continues at coordinate 30,732,695 of NC_064647.1, forward strand.
TTTGAAACATTCCTGTGACACTAGTTATAGATTCCGATGCTTCACTTCAGGTTTGCTGTATCCCTCTGAACTTCTTATTGTTGATGAAACACAGAAATTGCATCGGAATTAAATACAAAACGCAGAATGCAAAATTAAGTACAAGAAAACTGACTCTTCTTACTGTCTATGTTTTGAACTATTCCTGTGATACTAGTTATAGATTCCGATGCTTCACTTCAGGTTTACTGTATCCCTCTGACCTTCTTATTGACGATCAAACACAGAAGTAGCATCGGAATTCAATACAAAAGCCACAATGCCGACTTAAGTTCAAGATAACTGACTCTACTTACTGTCTAAGTTTTGAACCATTCATGTGACACTAGTTATAGATTCCGATGCTTCACTTCAGGTTTACTGTATCCCTCTGACCTTCTTATTGAAGATGAAACATAGAAATTGCATTGGAAATTAATACAAAATGCACAATGCCGACTTAAGTACCAGAAGACTGACTCCTCTTACTGTCTATGTTTTGAAACATTCCTGTGACACTAGTTATGGATCCCGATGCTTCACTTCATGTTTACTGTATCCCTCTGACCTTCTTATTGACGATGAAACACATAAATTGCATCGGAATTAAATACAAAAGGCTCAATGCCGACTCATGTACAAGAAGACTGGCTCTTCTTACTGTCTATGTTTTGAACCATTCCTGAGACACTAGTTATAGATTCCGATGCTTGACTTCAGGTTTACTTTATCCCTCCGACCTTCCTATTGAAGATGAAACACAGAAATTGCATCGGAATTAAATGGAAAAGGCACAATGCCGACTTAAGTACAAGAAGACTGACTCTTCTTACTGTCTATGTTTTGAACAATTCCTGTGACACTAGTTATAGATTCCGATGCTTCTGTTCAGGTTTACTGTATCCCTCTGACCTTATATTGACGATGAAACAGAGAAATTGAATCGGAATTAAATACAAAAGGCTCATTGCCGACTTAAGTACAAGAAGACTGTATCATCTTACTCTGTATGTTTTGAACCATTCCTGTGACACTAGTTATAGATTCCGATGCTTCACTTCAGCTTAACTGTATCTCCCTTACCTTCTTATTGACTATGAAACACGGAAATTGCATCGGAATTAAATATAAAAGGCCCAATTCCGATTCAAGAACAAGAAGACTGCCTCTTCTTACTGTCTATGTTTTGAACCATTCCTGTGACACTAGTTATAGATTCCGATGCTTCACTTCAGGTTTACTGTATCCCTCTGACCTCCTTATTGTCGATGAAACACAGAAATTGCATCGGAATTAAATACAAAAGGCACAATGCCGACTCAAGTACAAGAAGACTTGTACTTCTTACTGTCTATGTTTTGAACCATTCCTGTGACACTAGTTATAGATTCCGATGCTTCACTTCAGGTTTACTGTATCCCTCTGACCTTCTTATTGACGATGAAACACAGATATTGCATCGGAATGAAATACAAAAGCACAATGCCGACTTAGGTACTAGAAAACTGACTCTTCTTACTGACTATGTTTTGAACCATTCCTGTGACACTAGTTATAGATTCCGATGCTTCCCTTCAGGTTTACTGTATCCCTCTGACCTTCTTATTGACGATGAAACACAGAAATTGCATCGGAATTAAATACAAAAGGCACAATGCCGACTGAAGTAGAAGAAAACTGACTCTTCTTACTGTCTATGTTTTGAACCATTCCTGTGACACTAGTTATTGACTCCGATGCTTCACTTCAGCTTTACTGTTTCCCTTTGAATTTGTTATTGACGATGAATCACAGAAATTGCATCGGAATTTAATACAAAATGCACAATGCCGGCTTAAGTACAAGAAGACTGACTTTTCTTACTGTCTATGTTTTGAACCATTCCTATGACACTAGTTATGGATCCCGATGCTTCACATCAGGTTTACTGTATCCCTCTGACCTTGTTATTGACGATGAAACACAGAAATTGCATCGGAATTAAATACAAATGGCACACTGCCGACTCAAGTACAAGAAGGCTGGCACTTCCTAATGTCTATGTTTTCAACCATTTCTGTGACACTAGTTATAGATTCCGATGCTTCACTTCAGGTTTACTGTATCACTCTGACCTTCGTATTGACGATGAAACACAGAAATTGTATCGGAATTATATACAAAAGGCACAATGCCGACTTAAGTACAAGAAAACTGACTCTTTTTACTGTCTATGTTTTGAACCATTCCTGTGACACTAGTTATAGATTCCGATGCTTCACTTCAGGTTTACTGTATCCCTCTGACCTTCTTATTGACGATGAAACATAGAAATTGCATCGGAATTAAATACAAAAGGTACAATGCCGACTCAAGTAGAAGAAGACTGGCTCTTCTTACTACCTATGTTTTAAACCTTTCCTGTAAGACCGGTTTTTGATTCCGATGCTTCACTTCAGGTTTACTGTATCCGGTGGACCTTCTTATTGACGACGAAACGCCGAAATTGCATCGAAATTGAATACAAAAGGCACAATGCCGACTTAAGTACAAGAAAACTGACTCTTCTTACTGTCTATGTTTTGAACCATTCCTGTGACACTAGTTATAGATTCCGATGCTTCACTTCAGGTTCACTGTATCCCTCTGACCTTCTTATTGACGATGAGACACAGAAATAACATCGGAATTAAATACAAAAGGCACAAGCCGACTTAAGTACAAGAAAACTGACTCTTCTTACTGTCTCAGTTTTGAACCATTCCTGTGCGACTAGTTATAGATTCCGATGCTTCACTTCAGGTTTACTGTATCCCTCTGACCTCCTTATTGTCGATGAAACACAGAAATTGCATCGGAATTAAATACAAAATGTACAATGCCGACTCAAGTACAAGAAGACTGGCACTTCTTGCTGTCTATGTTTCGAACCATTCCTGTGACACTAGTTATACATTCCGATGCTTCACTTCAGGTTTACTGTATCCCTCTGACCTTCTTATTGACGATGAAACACAGAAATTGCATCGGAATTAAATACAAAAGGCACAATGCCGGCTCAAGTACAAGAAGACAGGCTCTTCTTACTGTCTATGTTTTGAACCTTTCCTGTAAGACCGGTTTTACATTCCGATGCTTCACTTCAGGTTTACTGTATCCGGTGGACCTTCTTATTGACGACGAAACGCAGAAATTGCATCGAAATTGAATACAAAAAGCACAATGTCGAATTAAGTACAAGAAAACTGACTCTTCTTACTGTCTATGTTTTGAACCATTCCTGTGACACTAGTTATAGACTCCGATGCTTCACTTCAGGTTCACTGTATCCCTCTGACCTTCTTATTGACGATGAAACACAGAAACAACATCGGAATTAAATACAAAAGGCACAAGCCGACTTAAGTACAAGAAAACTGACTCTTCTTACTGTCTCAGTTTTGAACCATTCCTGTGGGACTAGTTATAGATTCCGATGCTTCACTTCAGTTTTACTGTATCCCTCTGAACTTCTTATTGTTGATGAAACACAGAAATTGCATCGGAATTAAATACAAAACGCACAATGCCGAATTAAGTACAAGAAAACTGACTCTTCTTACTGTCTATGTTTTGAGCCTTTCCTGTGACACTAGTTATAGATTCCGATGCTTCACTTCAGGTTTACTGTATCCCTCTGACCTTCTTATTGACGATCAAACACAGAAATAGCATCGGAATTAAATACAAAAGCCACAATCCCGACTTAAGTTCAAGATAATTGACTCTACTTACTGTCTATGTTTTGAACCATTCATGTGACACTAGTTACTGATTCCGATGCTTCACTTCAGGTTTACTGTATCCCTGTGACCTTCTTATTGACAATGAAACACAGAAATTGCATCGGAATTAAATACAAAAGTAACAATTTCGACTTAAGTACTAGAAAACTGACTCTTCTTACTATCTATGTTTTGAAACATTCCTGTGACACTAGTTATAGATTCCGATGCTTCACTTCAGGTTTACTGTATCCCCCTGACCTCCTTATTGTCGATGAAACACAGAAATTCCATCGGAATTAAATACAAAAGGCACAATGCCGACTCAAGTACAAGAAGACTGGCATTTCTTACTGTCTATGTTTTGAACCATTCCTGTGACACTAGTTATAGATTCCGATGCTTCACTTCAGGTTTACTGTATCCCCCTGACCTTCTTATTGACGATGAAACACAGATATTGCATCGGAATATAATACAAAAGGCACAATGCCGACTTAAGTACTAGAAAACTGACTCTTCTTACTGACTATGTTTTGAACCATTCCTGTGACACTAGTTATAGATTCCGATGCTTCACTTCAGGTTTACTGTATCCCTCTGACCTTCTTATTGTCGATGAAACACAGAAATTGCATCGGAATTAAATACAAAAGGCACAATGCCGACCTAAGTACTAGAAAACTGACTCTTCATACTGACTATGTTTGAACATTTCCTGTGACACCAGTTATAGATTCCGATGCTCCACTTCAGGTTTACTGTATCCCTCTGACCTGCTTATTGTCGCTGAAACACAGAAATTGCATCGGTATTAAATACAAAAGGCACAATGCTGACTCAAGTACAAGAAAACTGAGACTTCTTACTGTCTACGTTTGAACCATTCCTGTGACACTAGTTATAGATTCCGATGCTTCACTTCAGGTTTACTGTATCCCTCTGACCTTCTTGTTGACGATGAAACACAGAAATTGCATCGGAATTAAATACAAAAAGCACAATGCCCACTTAAGTACAAGGAAACTGACTCTTCCTACAGTCTATGTTTTGAACCATTCCTGTGACATTAGTTATAGATTCCAATGCCTCACTTCAGGTTTACTGTATACCTCTGACCTTCTTATTGTCGATGAAACACAGAAATTGCATCGGAATCAAATACAAAAGGCACAATGCCGACTGAAGTACAAGAACACTGACTCTTCTTACTGTCTATGTTTTGAACCATTCCTGTGACACTAGTTATTGATTCCGATGCCTCACTTCAGTTTTACTGTATCCCTTTGAATTTCTTATTGACGATGAATCACAGAAATTGCATCGGAATTTAATACAAAATGCACAATGCCGACTTAAGTACAAAAAGACTGACTTTTCTTACTGTCTATGTTTTGAACCAATCCTGTGACACTAGTTATGGATCCCGAATCTTCACTTCAGGTTTACTGTATCCCTCTGACCTTGTTATTGACGATAAAACACAGAAATTGCATCGGAATTAAATACAAAAGGCACAATTTCGACTTAAGTACTAGAAAACTGACTCTTCTTACTATCTGTGTTTTGAAACATTCCTGTGACACTAGTTATTGATTCCGATGTTTCACTTCATGTTTACTGTATCCCCCTGACCTCCTTATTGTCGATGAAACACAGAAATTCCATCGGAATTAAATACAAAAGGCACAATGCTGACTCAAGTACAAGAAGACTGGCACTTCTTACTGTCTATGTTTTGAACATTTCCTGTGACACTAGTTATAGATTCCGATGCTCCACTTCAGGTTTACTGTATCCCTCTGACCTGCTTATTGTCGGTGAAACACAGAAATTGCATCGGAATTAAATACAAAAGGCACAATGCTGACTCAAGTACAAGAAAACTGAGTCTTCTTACTGTCTATGTTTGAACCATTCCTGTGACACTAGTTATAGATTCCGATGCTTCACTTCAGGTTTACTGTATCCCTCTGACCTTCTTATTGACGATAAAACACACAAATTGCATCGGAATTAAGTACAAAAAGCACAATGCCCACTTACGTACAAGGAAACTGACTCTTCTTACTGTCTATGTTTTGAACCATTCCTGTGACACTAGTTATAGATTCCAATGCTTCACTTCAGGTTTACTGTATACCTCCGACCTTCTTATTGACGATGAAACACTGAAATTGCATCGGAATTAAAGACAAAAGGCAAAAAGGCCACTTAAGTACAAGATAACTGACTCGCCTTACTGTCTCTGTTTTGAACCATTCCTGTGACACTAGTTATTGATTCCGATGCTTTACTTCAGCTTTACTGTATCCCTTTGAATTTCGTATTGACGATGAAACACAGAAATTGCATCGGAATTAAATACAAAAGGCACAATGCCGACTGAAGTCCAAGAAAACTGACTCTTCTTACTGTCTAAGTTTTGAATCATTCCTGTAACACTAGTTATTGATTCCGATGCTTCACTTCAGCTTTACTGTATCCCTTTGAATTTCTTATTGACGATGAATCACAGAAATTGCATCGGAATTTAATACAAAATGCACAATGCCGACTTAAGTACGAAAAGACTGACTTTTCTTACTGTCTATGTTTTGAACCAATCCTGTGACACTAGTTATGGATCCCGATTCTTCACTTCAGGTTTACTGTATCCCTCTGACCTTGTTATTGACGATGAAACACAGAAATTGCATCGGAATGAAATACAAAAGGCACAATGCCGACTCAAGTACAAGAAGGCTGGCTCTTCCTACTGTCTATGTTTTCAACCATTCCTGTGACACTAGTTATAGATTCCGATGCTTCACTTCTGGTTTACTGTATCACTCTGACCTTCGTATTGACGATGAAACACAGAAATTGCATCAGAATTATATACATAAGGCACAATGCCGACTGAAGTACAAGAAAACTGACTCTTCTTACTGTCTAAGTTTTGAACCATTCCTGTGACACTAGTTATTGATTCCGATGCTTCACTTCAGCTTTACTGTATCCCTTTGAATTTCGTATTGACGATGAAACACAGAAATTGCATCGGAATTAAATACAAAAGGCACAATGCCGACTGAAGTACAAGAACACTGACTCTTCTTACTGTCTATGTTTTGAACCATTCCTGTGACACTAGTTATTGATTCCGATGCTTCACATCAGCTTTACTGTATCCGTTTGAATCTCTTATTGACGATGAATCACAGAAATTGCATCGGAATTTAATACAAAATGCACAATGCCGACTTAAGTACAAAAATACTGACTTTTCTTATTGTCTATGTTTTGAACCAATCCTGTGACACTAGTTATGGATCCTGATTCTTCACTTCAGGTTTACTGTATCCCTCTGACCTGGTTATTGACGATGAAACACAGAAATTGCATTGGAATTAAATACAAAAGGCACACTGCCGACTCAAGTACAAGAAGGCTGGCTCTTCCTACTTGTCTATGTTTCAACCATTCCTGTAACACTAGTTATAGATTCCGATGCTTCACTTCAGGTTTACTGTATCACTATGACCTTCGTATTGACGATGAAACATAGAAATTGCATCGGAATTAAATAGTAAAGGAACAATGCCGACTTAAGTACAAGAAAACTGACTCTTCTTACTGTCTATGTTTTGAACTATTCCTGTGACACTAGTTATAGATTCCGATGCTTCACTTCAGGTTTACTGTATCCCTGTGACCTTCTTATTGACGATGAAACACAGAAATTGCATCGGAATTATATACAAAAGGCACAATACCGACTTAAGTACAAGATAACTGACTCTTCTTACTGTCTATGTTTTGAACCATTCATGTGACTCTAGTTATAGATTACGATGCTTCACTTCAGGTTTACTGTATCCCTCTAACCTTCTTATTGACGATCAAACACAGAAAAAGCATCGGAATTAAATACAAAAGCCACAGTGCCGACTTAAGTTCAAGATAATTGACTCTACTTACTGTCTATGTTTGAACCATTCATGTGACACTAGTTATAAATTCCGATGCTTCACTTCAGGTTTACTGTATCCCTGTGACCTTCTTATTGACGATGAAACACAGAAATTGCATCGGAATTAAATACAAAAGGCACAATTTCGACTTAAGTACTAGAAAACTGACTCTTCTTACTATCTGTGCTTTGAAACATTCCTGTGACACTAGTTATAGATTCCGATGCTTCACTTCAGGTTTACTGTATCCCTCTGACCTTCTTATTGACGATGAAACACACAAATTGCATCGGAATTAAGTACAAAAAGCACAATGCCCACTTACGTACAAGGAAACTGACTCTTCTTACTGTCTATGTTTTGAACCATTCCTGTGAAACTAGTTATAGATTCCAATGCTTCACTTCAGGTTTACTGTATACCTCTGAACTTCTTATTGACGATGAAACACTGAAATTGCATCGGAATTAAAGACAAAAGGCCAAAAGGCCACTTAAGTACAAGGTAACTGACTCGTCTTACTGTCTATGTTTTGAACCATTCCTGTGACACTAGTTATTGATTCCGATGCTTCACTTCAGCTTTACTGTATCCCTTTGAATTTCGTATTGACGATGAAACACAGAAATTGCATCGGAATTAAATACAAAAGGCACAATGCCGACTGATGTACAAGAAAACTGACTCTTCTTCCTGTCTAAGTTAGTACCATTCCTGTAACACTAGTTATTGATTCCGATGCTTCACTTCAGCTTTACTGTTTCCCTTTGAATTTCTTATTGACGATGAAACACAGAAATTGCATCGGAATTAAATACAAAAGGCACAATGCCGACTCAAGTACAAGAAGGCTGGCTCTTCCTACTGTCTATGTTTTCAACCATTCCTGTGACACTAGTTATAGATTCCGATGCTTCACTTCTGGTTTACTGTATCACTCTGACCTTCGTATTGACGATGAAACACAGAAATTGCATCAGAATTATATACAAAAGGCACAATGCCGACTGAAGTACAAGAAAACTGACTCTTCTTACTGTCTAAGTTTTGAACCATTCCTGTGACACTAGTTATTGATTCCGATGCTTCACTTCAGCTTTACTGTATCCCTTTGAATTTCGTATTGACGATGAAACACAGAAATTGCATCGGAATTAAATACAAAAGGCACAATGCCGACTGAAGTACAAGAACACTGACTCTTCTTACTGTCTATGTTTTGAACCATTCCTGTGACACTAGTTATTGATTCCGATGCTTCACTTCAACTTTACTGTATCCGTTTGAATTTCTTATTGACGACGAATCACAGAAATTGCATCGGAATTTAATACAAAATGCACAATGCCGACTTAAGTACAAAAAGACTGACTTTTCTTACTGTCTATGTTTTGAACCAATCCTGTGACACTAGTTATGGATCCCGATTCTTCACTTCAGGATTACTGTATCCCTCTTACCTGGTTATTGACGATGAAACACAGAAATTGCATCGGAATTAAATACAAAAGGCACACTGCCGACTCAAGTACAAGAAGGCTGGCTCTTCCTACTTGTCTATGTTTCAACCATTCCTGTAACACTAGTTATAGATTCCGATGCTTCACTTCAGGTTTACTGTATCACTATGACCTTCGTATTGACGATGAAACATAGAAATTGCATCGGAATTAAATAGTAAAGGAACAATGCCGACTTAAGTACAACAAAACTGACTCTTCTTACTGTCTATGTTTTGAACTATTCCTGTGACACTAGTTATAGATTCCGATGCTTCACTTCAGGTTTACTGTATCCCTGTGACCTTCTTATTGACGATGAAACACAGAAATTGCATCGGAATTATATACAAAAGGCACAATACCGACTTAAGTACAAGATAACTGACTCTTCTTACTGTCTATGTTTTGAACCATTCATGTGACTCTAGTTATAGATTACGATGCTTCACTTCAGGTTTACTGTATCCCTCTGACCTTCTTATTGACGATCAAACACAGAAATAGCATCGGAATTAAATAAAAAAGCCACAGTGCCGACTTAAGTTCAAGATAATTGACTCTACTTACTGTCTATGTTTGAACCATTCATGTGACACTAGTTATAGATTCCGATGCTTCACATCAGGTTTACTGTATCCCTGTGACCTTCTTATTGACGATGAAACACAGAAATTGCATCGGAATTAAATACAAAAGGCACAATTTCGACTTAAGTACTAGAAAACTGACTCTTCTTACTATCTGTGTTTTGAAACATTCCTGTGACACTAGTTATAGATTCCGATGCTTCACTTCAGGTTTACTATATCCCTCTGACCTTCTTATTGACGATGAAACACACAAATTGCATCGGAATTAAGTACAAAAAGCACAATGCCCACTTACGTACAAGGAAACTGACTCTTCTTACTGTCTATGTTTTGAACCATTCCTGTGACACTAGTTATAGAATCCAATGCTTCACTTCAGGTTTACTGTATACCTCTGACCTTCTTATTGACGATGAAACACTGAAATTGCATCGGAATTAAAGACAAAAGGCAAAAAGGCCACTTCAGTACAAGGTAACTGACTCGTCTTACTGTCTATGTTTTGAACCATACCTGTGACACTAGTTATTGATTCCGATGCTTCACTTCAGCTTTACTGTATCCCTTTGAATTTCGTATTGACGATGAAACACAGAAATTGCATCGGAATTAAACACAAAAGGCACAATGCCGACTGAAGTACAAGAAAACTGACTCTTCTTACTGTCTAAGTTTTGAACCATTCCTGTAACACTAGTTATTGATTCCGATGCTTCACTTCAGCTTTACTGTATCCCTTTGAATTTCTTATTGACGATGAATCACAGAAATTGCATCGGAATTTAATACAAAATGCACAATGCCGACTTAAGTACGAAGAGACTGACTTTTCTTACTGTCTATGTTTTGAACCAATCCTGTGACACTAGTTATGGATCCCGATTCTTCACTTCAGGTTTACTGTATCCCTCTGACCTTGTTATTGACGATGAAACACAGAAATTGCATCGGAATTAAATACAAAAGGCACAAAGCCGACTCAAGTACAAGAAGGCTGGCTCTTCCTACTGTCTATGTTTTCAACCATTCCTGTGACACTAGTTATAGATTCCGATGCTTCACTTCTGGTTTACTGTATCACTCTGACCTTCGATTTGACGATGAAACAAAGAAATTGCATCAGAATTATATACAAAAGGCACAATGCCTACTGAAGTACAAGAAAACTGACTCTTCTTACTGTCTAAGTTTTGAACCATTCCTGTGACACTAGTTATTGATTCCGATGCTTCACTTCAGCTCTACTGTATCCCTTTGAATTTCGTATTGACGATGAAACAAAGAAATTGCATCGGAATTAAATACAAAAGGCACAATGCCGACTGAAGTACAAGAACACTGACTCTTCTTACTGTCTATGTTTTGAACCATTCCTGTGACACTAGTTATTGATTCCGATGCTTCACTTCAGCTTTACTGTATCCGTTTGAATTTCTTATTGACGATGAATCACAGAAATTGCATCGGAATTTAATACAAAATGCACAATGCCGACTTAAGTACAAAAAGACTGACTTTTCTTACTGTCTATGTTTTGAACCAATCCTGTGACACTAGTTATGGATCCCGATTCTTCACTTCAGGTTTACTGTATCCCTCTGATCTGGTTATTGACGATGAAACACAGAAATTGCATCGGAATTAAATACAAAAGGCACACTGCCGACTCAAGTACAAGAAGGCTGGCTCTTCCTACTTGTCTATGTTTCAACCATTCCTGTAACACTAGTTATAGATTCCGATGCTTCACTTCAGGTTTACTGTATCACTATGACCTTCGTATTGACGATGAAACATAGAAATTGCATCGGAATTAAATAGTAAAGGAACAATGCCGACTTAAGTTCAACAAAACTGACTCTTCTTACTGTCTATGTTTTGAACTATTCCTGTGACACTAGTTATAGATTCCGATGCTTCACTTCAGGTTTACTGTATCCCTGTGACCTTCTTATTGACGATGAAACACAGAAATTGCATCGGAATTATATACAAAAGGCACAATACCGACTTAAGTACAAGATAACTGACTCTTCTTACTGTCTATGTTTTGAACCATTCATGTGACTCTAGTTATAGATTACGATGCTTCACTTCAGGTTTACTGTATCCCTCTGACCTTCTTATTGACGATCAAACACAGAAATAGCATCGGAATTAAATACAAAAGCCACAGTGCCGACTTATGTTCAAGATAATTGACTCTACTTACTGTCTATGTTTGAACCATTCATGTGACACTAGTTATAGATTCCGATGCTTCACTTCAGGTTTACTGTATCCCTGTGACCTTCTTATTGACGATGAAACACAGAAATTGCATCGGAATTAAATACAAAAGGCACAATTTCGACTTAAGTACTAGAAAACTGACTCTTCTTACTATCTGTGTTTTGAAACATTCCTGTGACACTAGTTATAGATTCCGATGCTTCACTTCAGGTTTACTGTATCCCCCTGACCTCCTTATTGTCGATGAAACACAGAAATTCCATCGGAATTAAATACAAAGGCAGAATGCCGACTCAAGTACAAGAAGACTGGCACTTCTTACTGTCTATGTTATGAACATTTCCTGTGACACTAGTTATAGATTCCGATGCTCCACTTCAGGTTTACTGTATCCCTCTGACCTGCTTATTGTCGATGAAACACAGAAATTGCATCGGAATTAAATACAAAAGGCACAATGCTGACTCAAGTACAAGATAACTGAGTCTTCTTACTGTCTATGTTTGAACCATTCCTGTGACACTAGTTATAGATTCCGATGCTTCACTTCAGGTTTACTGTATCCCTCTGACCTTCTTATTGACGATGAACCACACTAATTGCATCGGAATTAAGTACAAAAAGCACAATGCCCACTTACGTGCAAGGAAACTAACTCTTCTTACTGTCTATGTTTTGAACCATTCCTGTGACACTAGTTATAGAATCCAATGCTTCACTTCAGGTTTACTGTATACCTCTGACCTTCTTATTGACGATGAAACACTGAAATTGCATCGGAATTAAAGACAAAAGGCAAAAAGGCCACTTAAGTACAAGGTAACTGACTCGTCTTACTGTCTATGTTTTGAACCATACCTGTGACACTAGTTAATGATTCCGATGCTTCACTTCAGCTTTACTGTATCCCTTTGAATTTCGTATTGACGATGAAACACAGAAATTGCATCGGAATTAAACACAAAAGGCACAATGCCGACTGAAGTACAAGAAAACTGACTCTTCTTACTGTCTAAGTTTTGAACCATTCCTGTAACACTAGTTATTGATTCCGATGCTTCACTTCAGCTTTACTGTATCCGTTTGAATTTCTTATTGACGATGAATCACAGAAATTGCATCGGAAATTGATACAAAATGCACAATGCCGACTTAAGTACGAAGAGACTGACATTTCTTACTGTCTATGTTTTGAACCAATCCTGTGACACTAGTTATGGATCCCGATTCTTCACTTCAGGTTTACTGTATCCCTCTGACCTTGTTATTGACGATGAAACACAGAAATTGCATCGGAATTAAATACAAAAGGCACAAAGCCGACTCAAGTACAAGAAGGCTGGCTCTTCCTACTGTCTATGTTTTCAACCATTCCTGTGACACTAGTTATAGATTCCGATGCTTCACTTCTGGTTTACTGTATCACTCTGACCTTCGTATTGACGATGAAACACAGAAATTGCATCAGAATTATATACAAAAGGCACAATGCCTACTGAAGTACAAGAAAACTGACTCATCTTACTGTCTAAGTTTTGAACCATTCCTGTGACACTAGTTATTGATTCCGATGCTTCACTTCAGCTTTACTGTATCCCTTTGAATTTCGTATTGACGATGAAACACAGAAATTGCATCGGAATTAAATACAAAAGGCACAATGCCGACTGAAGTACAAGAACACTGACTCTTCTTACTGTCTATGTTTTGAACCATTCCTGTGACACTAGTTATTGATTCCGATGCTTCACTTCAGCTTTACTGTATCCGTTTGAATTTCTTATTGACGATGAATCACAGAAATTGCATCGGAATTTAATACAAAATGCACAATGCCGACTTAAGTACAAAAAGACTGACTTTTCTTACTGTCTATGTTTTGAACCAATCCTGTGACACTAGTTATGGATCCCGATTCTTCACTTCAGGTTTACTGTATCCCTCTGATCTGGTTATTGACGATGAAACACAGAAATTGCATCGGAATTAAATACAAAAGGCACACTGCCGACTCAAGTACAAGAAGGCTGGCTCTTCCTACTTGTCTATGTTTCAACCATTCCTGTAACACTAGTTATAGATTCCGATGCTTCACTTCAGGTTTACTGTATCACTATGACCTTCGTATTGACGATGAAACATAGAAATTGCATCGGAATTAAATAGTAAAGGAACAATGCCGACTTAAGTACAAGAAAACTGACTCATCTTACTGTCTATGTTTTGAACTATTCCTGTGACACTAGTTATAGATTCCGATGCTTCACTTCAGGTTTACTGTATCCCTGTGACCTTCTTATTGACGATGAAACACAGAAATTGAATCGGAATTATATACAAAAGGCACAATACCGACTTAAGTACAAGATAACTGACTCTTCTTACTGTCTATGTTTTGAACCATTCATGTGACTCTAGTTATAGATTACGATGCTTCACTTCAGGTTTACTGTATCCCTCTGACCTTCTTATTGACGATCAAACACAGAAATAGCATCGGAATTAAATACAAAAGCCACAGTGCCGACTTAAGTTCAAGATAATTGACTCTACTTACTGTCTATGTTTGAACCATTCATGTGACACTAGTTATAGATTCCGATGCTTCACTTCAGGTTTACTGTATCCCTGTGACCTTCTTATTGACGATGAAACACAGAAATTGCATCGGAATTAAATACAAAAGGCACAATTTCGACTTAAGTACTAGAAAACTGACTCTTCTTACTATCTGTGTTTTGAAACATTCCTGTGACACTAGTTATAGATTCCGATGCTTCACTTCAGGTTTACTGTATCCCCCTGACCTCCTTATTGTCGATGAAACACAGAAATTCCATCGGAATTAAATACAAAGGCAGAATGCCGACTCAAGTACAAGAAGACTGGCACTTCTTACTGTCTATGTTTTGAACATTTCCTGTGACACTAGTTATAGATTCCGATGCTCCACTTCAGGTTTACTGTATCCCTCTGACCTGCTTATTGTCGATGAAACACAGAAATTGCATCGGAATTAAATACAAAAGGCACAATGCTGACTCAAGTACAAGAAAACTGAGCGTTCTTACTGTCTATGTTTGAACCATTCCTGTGACACTAGTTATAGATTCCGATGCTTCACTTCAGGTTTACTGTATCCCTCTGACCTTCTTATTGACGATGAAACACACAAATTGCATCGGAATTAAGTACAAAAAGCACAATGCCCACTTACGTACAAGGAAACTAACTCTTCTTACTGTCTATGTTTTGAACCATTCCTGTGACACTAGTTATAGAATCCAATGCTTCACTTCAGGTTTACTGTATACCTCTGACCTTCTTATTGATGACGAAACACTGAAATTGCATCGGAATTAAAGACAAAAGGCAAAAAGGCCACTTAAGTACAAGATAACTGACTCGTCTTACTGTCTATGTTTTGAACCATTCCTGTGACACTAGTTATTGATTCCGATGCTTCACTTCAGCTTTACTGTATCCCTTTGAATTTCGTGTTGACGATGAAACACAGAAATTGCATCGGAATTAAATACAAAAGGCACAATGCCGACTGAAGTACAAGAAAACTGACTCTTCTTACTGTCTAAGTTTTGAACCATTCCTGTGACACTAGTTATTGAATCCGATGCTTCACTTCAGCTTTACTGTATCCCTGTGAATTTCTTGTTGACGATGAATCACAGAAATTGCATCGGAATTTAATACAAAATGCACAATGCCGACTTAAGTACGAAAAGCTGACTTTTCTTACTGTCTATGTTTTGAACCAATCCTGTGACACTAGTTATGGATCCCGATTCTTCACTTCAGGTTTACTGTATCCCTCTGACCTTGTTATTGACGATGAAACACAGAAATTGCATCGGAATTAAATACAAAAGGCACACTGCCGACTCAAGTACAAGAAGGCTGGCTCTTCCTACTGTCTATGTTTTCAACCATTCCTGTGACACTAGTTATAGATTCCGATGCTTCACTTCAGGTTTACTGTATCACTCTGACCTTCGTATTGACGATGATACACAGAAATTGCATCAGAATTATATACAAAAGGCACAATGCCGACTTAAGTACAAGAAAACTGACTCTTCTTACTGTCTATGTTTTGAACCATTCCTGTGACACTAGTTATAGGTTCCGATGCTTCACTTCAGGTTTACTGTATCCCTCTGACCTTCTTATTGACGATGAAACACAGAAATTGCATCGGAATTAAATACAAAATTCACAATGCCGATTCAAGTACAAGAAGACTGGCTCTTCTTACTGTCTATGTTTTGAACCTTTCCTGTAAGACCGGTTTTAGATTCCGAGGCTTCACTTCAGGTTTACTGTATACGGTGGACCTTCTTATTGACGACGAAACGCAGAAATAGCATCGGAATTGAATACAAAAGGCACAATGCCGACTTAAGTACAAGAAAACTGACTCTTCTTACTGTCTACGTTTGAACCATTCCTGTGAAACTAGTTATAGATTCCGATGCTTCACTTCAGGTTTACTGTATCCCTCTGACATTCTTATTGACGATGAAACACAGAAATTGCATCGGAATTAAATACAAAAGTCACAATGCCGACCTAAGTACTAGAAAACTGACTCTTCTTACTGACTATGTTTTGAACATTTCCTGTAACACTAGTTATAGATTCCGATGCTCCACTTCAGGTTTACTGTATCCCTCTGACCTTCTTACTGTCGATGAAACACAGAAATTGCATCGGAATTAAATACAAAAGGCACAATGCTGACTCAAGTACAAGAAAACTGACTCTTCTTACTGTCTATGTTTGAACCATTCCTGTGAAACTAGTTATAGATTCCGATGCTCCACTTCAGGTTTACTGTAGCCCTCTGACCTTCTTATTGACGATGAAACACAGAAATAGCATCGGAATTAAATACAAAAGGCACAATGCCGACTTAAGTACAAGGAAACTGACTGTTCTTACTGTCTATGTTTTGAACCATTCCTGTGACACTAGTTATAGATTCCAATGCTTCACTTCAGGTATACTGTATACCTCTGACCTTCTTATTGACGATGAAACACATAAATTGAATCGGAATTAAATACAAAAGGCACAATGCCGACTCAAGTACAAGAAGACTGGCTCTTCTTACTTTCTATGTTTTGAACCATTCCTGGGACACTAGTTATAGATTCCGATGCTTGGGTTCACGTTTACTGTATCCCTCCGACCTTCCTATTGAAGATGAAACACAGAAATTGCATCGGAATTAAATAGAAAAAGGGAAATGCCGACTTAAGTACAGGAAGACTGACTCTTCTTACTGTCTATGTTTTGAACAATTCCTGTGACACTAGTTATAGATTCCGATGCTTCACTTCAGGTTTACTGTATCCCTCTGACCTTCATATCGACGATGAAATACAGAAATTGCATCGGAATTAAATACAAAAGGCACAATGCCGACTTAAGTACAAGAAAACGGACTCTTCTTTCTGTCTATGTTTTGAACCAATCCTGTGGCACTAGTTATAGATTCCGAAGCTTCACTTCAGCTTTACTGTATCCCTCTGACCTTCTTATTGACGATGAAACACAGAAATTGCATCGGAATTAAATACAAAAGGCACAATGCCGACTTATGTACAAGAAAACTGACTCTTCTTACTGTCTATGTTTTGAACCATTTCTGTGACACTAGTTATAAATTCCGATGCTTCAGTTCAGGTTTATTGAATCCCTCTGACCTTGTATTGACGATGATGCACAGAAATTGCATTGGAATTAAATACAAAAGGATCAATGCCAACTTAAGTACAAGAAGACTGTATCGTCTTACTCTCTATGTTTTGAACCATTCCTGTGATACTAGTTATAGATTGCGATGCTTGACTTCAGCTTTACTTTATCCCCCTGACCTTCTTATTGACTATGAAACACGGGAATTGCATCGGAATTAAATATAAAAGGCACAATTGCGATTCAAGCACAAGAAGACTGGCTCTTCTTACTGTCTATGCTTTGAACCATTCCTGTGACACTAGTTATAGATTCCGATGCTTCACTTCCGGTTTATTGTATCCCTCTGACCTATTTATTCTCGATGAAACACAGAAATTGCATCGGAATTAAATACAAAAGGCACAATGCCGACTCAAGTACAAGAAGACTAGCACTTCTTACAGTCTATGTTTTGACCCATTCCTGTGACACTACTTATAGATTCCGATGCTTACCTTCAGGTTTGCTGTATCCCTCTGACCTTCTTATTGACGATGAAACACAGATATTGCATCGAAATAAAATACAAAAGGCACAATGCCGACATAAGTACTAAAAAACTGACTCTTCTTACTGACTATGTTTTGAACCATTCCTGTGACACTAGTTATAGATTCCGATGCTTCACTTCAGGTTTACTGTATCCCTCTGACATTCTTATTGACGATGAAACACAGAAATTGCATCGGAATTAAATAAAAAAGGCACAATGCCGACCTAAGTACTAGAAAACTGACTCTTCTTACTGACTATGTTTTGAACATTTCCTGTAACACTAGTTATAGATTCCGATGCTCCACTTCAGGTTTACTGTATCCCTCTGACCTTCTTATTGTCGATGAAACACAGAAATTGCATCGGAATTTAATACAAAAGGCACAATGCTGACTCAAGTACAAGAAAACTGACTCTTCTTACTGTCTGTGTTTGAACCATTTCTGTGAAACTAGTTATAGATTCCGATGCTTCACTTCAGGTTTACTGTATCCCTCTGACCTTCTTATTGACGATGAAACACAGAAATTGCATCGGAATTAAATACAAAATTCACAATGCCGATTCAAGTACAGGAGGACTGGCTCTTCTTACTGTCTATGTTTTGAACCTGTCCTGTAAGACCGGTTTTAGATTCCGATGCTTCACTTCAGGTTTACTGTATACGGTGGACCTTCTTATTGACGACGAAACGCAGAAATTGCATCGGAATTGAATACAAAAGGCACAATGCCGACTTAAGTACAAGAAAACTGACTCTTCTTACTGTCTACGTTTGAACCATTCCTGTGAAACTAGTTATAGATTCCGATGCTTCACTTCAGGTTTACTGTATCGCTCTGACATTCTTATTGACGATGAAACACAGAAATTGCATCGGAATTAAATACAAAAGGCACAATGCCGACCTAAGTACTAGAAAACTGACTCTTCTTACTGACTATGTTTTGAACATTTCCTGTAACACTAGTTATAGATTCCGATGCTCCACTTCAGGTTTACTGTATCCCTCTGACCTTCTTATTGTCGATGAAACCCAGAATTTGCATCGGAATTAAATACAAAAGGCACAATGCTGACTCAAGTACAAGAAAACTGACTCTTCTTACTGTCTATGTTTGAACCATTCCTGTGAAACTAGTCATAGATTCCGATGCTTCACTTCAGGTTTACTGTATCCCTCTGACCTTCTTATTGACGATGAAACACAGAAATTGCATCGGAATTAAATACAAAAGGCACAATGCCGACTTAAGTACAAGGAAACTGACTGTTCTTACTGTCTATGTTTTGAACCATTCGTGTGACACTAGTTATAGATTCCAATGCTTCACTTCAGGTATACTGTATACCTCTGACCTTCTTATTGACGATGAAACACATAAATTGCATCGGAATTAAATACAAAAGGCACAATGCCGACTCAAGTACAAGAAGACTGGCTTTTCTTACTGTCTATGTTTTGAACCATTCCTGGGACACTAGTTATAGATTCCGATGCTTGAGTTCACGTTTACTGTATCCCTCCGACCTTCCTATTGAAGATGAAACACAGAAATTGCATCGGAATTAAATAGAAAAAGGGAAATGCCGACTTAAGTACAAGAAGACTGACTCTTCTTACTGTCTATGTTTTGAACAATTCCTGTGACACTAGTTATTGATTCCGATGCATCACTTCAGGTTTACTGTATCCCTCTGACCTTCATATCGACGATGAAACACAGAAATTGCATCGGAATTAAATACAAAAGGCACAATGCCGACTTAAGTACAAGAAAACGGACTCTTCTTTCTGTCTATGTTTTGAACCAATCCTGTGGCACTAGTTATAGATTCCGAAGCGTCACTTCAGCTTTACTGTATCCCTCTGAACTCCTTATTCTCGATGAAACACAGAAATTGCATCGGAATTAAATAAAAAAGGCACAATGCCGACCTAAGTACTAGAAAACTGATTCTTCTTGCTGACTATGTTTTGAACATTTCCTGTAACACTAGTTATAGATTCCGATGCTCCACTTCAGGTTTACTGTATCCCTCTGACCTTCTTATTGTCGATGAAACACAGAAATTGCATCGGAATTAAATACAAAAGGCACAATGCTGACTCAAGTACAAGAAAACTGACTCTTCTTACTGTCTATGTTTGAACCATTTCTGTGAAACTAGTTATAGATTCCGATGCTTCACTTCAGGTTTACTGTATCCCTCTGACCTTCTTATTGACGATGAAACACAGAAATTGCATCGGAATTAAATACAAAAGGCACAATGCCGACTTAAGTACAAGGAAACTGACTCTTCTTACTGTCTATGTTTTGAACCATTCCTGTGACACTAGTTATAGATTCCAATGCTTCACTTCGGGTTTACTGTATACCTCTGACCTTCTTATTGACGATTAAACACTGAAATTGCATCGGAATTAAAGACAAAAGGCAAAAAGCCGACTTAAGTACAAGATAACTGACACTTCTTACTGTCTATGTTTTGAACCATTCCTGTGACACTAGTTATAGTTTCCGAGGCATCACTTCAGGTTTACTGTATCCCTCTGACCTTCTTATTGTCGATGAAACACAGATATTGCATCGGAAATAAATACAAAAGTCACAATGAAGACTCAAGTATAAGAAGATAAGCTCTTCTTACTGTCTATGTTTCAAACCTTTCCTGTGAGACCGGTTATAGATTCCGATGCTTCACTTCAGGTTTACTGTATCCGGTGGACCTTCTTATTGAAGACGAAAAGCAGAAATTGCATCGGAATTAAATACAATAGGCACAATGCCGACTTAAGTACAAGAAAACTGACTCTTCTTACTGTCTATGTTTGAACCATTCCTGTGACACTAGTTATAGATTCCGATGCTTCACTTCAGGTTTACTGTATCCCTCTGACCTTGTTATTGACGATGAAACACAGAAATTGCATCGGAATTAAATACAGAAGGCACAATGCCGACTCAAGTACAAGAAGACTGGCTCTTCTTGCTGTCTATGCTTTCAACCATTCCTGTGAGACAGGTTTTAGATTCCGTTGCTGCACTTCAGGATTACTGCATCCCATGGACCTTCTTACTTACGACGAAACACAGAAATTGCATCGGAATTAAATACAAAAGGCACAATACCGACTTAAGTACAAGAAAACTGACTCTTCCTACTGTCTATGTTTTGAACCACTCCTGTGACACTAGTCATAGATTCCGATGCTTCACTTCAGGTTTACTGTATCCCTCTGACTTCTTATTGAAGATGAAACACAGAAATTGCATCTTAATTAAATACAAAATGCAAAATGCTGACTTAAGTACAAGAAGACTGATTCCTCTTACTGTCTATGGTTTGAACCATTCCTGTGACACTAGTTATAGATTCAGATGCTGCACTTCAGGTATACTGTATCCAGCTTACCTTCTTATTGATGATGAAGCACAGAAATTGCATCGGAGTTAAATACAAAAGGCACAACGCCGACATTAGTACAAGAAGACGGACTCTTCTTACTGCCTATGTTTTGAACCGTTCCTGTGACACTAGTTATAGATTCCGATGCTTTACTTAAGTTATACTGTATCCCTCTGACCTTCTTATTGACGATGAAACACAGAAATTGCATCGGAATTAAATATAAATGGCACAATGCCAACTCAAGTACGAGAAGACTGGCTCTTCTTACTGTCTATGTTTTGAACCATTGCTGTGACACTAGTTATAGAATTCGATGCTTCACTTCAAGTTTACTGTGTCCCTCTGACCTTCTTATAGACGATGAAATACAGAAATTGCATCGGAATTATATACAAAAGGCACAATGCCAACTTAAGTACAAGAAGACTGACCCTTCTTACTGTCTACGTTTGAACCATTCCTGTGACACTAGTTATAGATTCCGATGCTTCACTTCAGGTTAACTGTATTCCTCTGACCTTCTTATTGACGATGAAACACAGAAATTGCATCGGAATTAAATAAAAAAGACACAATGCCCACTTAAGTACAAGAAAACTGAGTCTTCTTTCTGTCTATGTTTTGAACCATTCCTGTGACCCTAGTTATATATTCCAATGCTTCACTTCAAGCTTACTGTATGCCTCTGACCTTCTTATTGACGATGAAACACATAAATTGCATCGAAAATAAATAGAAAAGGCACATTGACGACTTAAGTACAAGAAAACTGACTCTTCTTACTTTCTATGCTTTCAACCATTTCTATGACACTAGTTATAGATTCCAATGCTTCACTTCAGGTTTACTGTATCCCTCCGACTTTCTTATTGACGATGAAACACAGAAATTGCATCGGAATTAAATACAAAAGGCACAATGCCGTCTCAAGTACAAGAAGACTGGCTCTTCATACTGTCTATGTTTTAAACCATTCCTGTGACACTAGTTATAGATTCCGATGCTTCAATTCGGATTAACTGTATCCCTTTGACCATCGTATTGACGATGAAACATAGAAATTGCATCGGAATTAAATACAAAAGGCACAATGCCGTCTTAAGTACAGGAAAACTGACTTTTTTACTGTCTATGGTTTGAACCATTCCTGTGACACTAGTTATAGATTCAGATGCTGAACTTCTGGTATACTGCATCCAGCTGACCTTCTTATTGACGATGAAACACAGAAATTGCAACGGAACTAAATACAAAAGGCACAATGCCAACTCAAGTACAAGAAGACTGGCTCCTCTTACTGTCTATGTTTTGAACCATTCCTGTGACACTAGTTATGGATTCCGATGCTTCACTTCAGTTTTACTGTATCCCTCTGACCTTCTTATTGACGATGAAACACAGAAATTGCACGGAATTAAATACAAAAGGCACAATGCCAACTCAAGTACAAGAAGACTGGCTCTTCTTACTGTCTATGTTTTGAACATTTCCTGTAACACTAGTTATAGATTCCGATGCTCCACTTCAGGTTTACTGTATCCCTCTGACCTTCTTATTGTCGATGAAACACAGAAATTGCATCGGATTTAAATTCAAAAGGCACAATGCTGACTCAAGTATTAGAAAACTGACTCTTCTTACTGTCTATGTTTGAACCATTCCTGTGAAACTAGTTATAGATTCCGATGCTTCACTTCGGGTTTACTGAATCCCTCTCACCTTCTTATTGACGATGAAACATAGAAATTGCAACTTAATTAAATACAAAAGGCACAAAGCCGACTTAAGTACAAGAAGACTGACTTTTCTGACTGTCTATGGTTTGAACCATTCCTGTGACACTAGTTATAGATTCAGATGCTGCACTTCTGGTATACTGCATCCAGCTGACCTTCTTATTGACGATGAAACACAGAAATTGCATCGGAACTAAATACAAAAGGCACAATGCCAACTCAAGTACAAGAAGACTGGCTCTTCTTACTGTCTATGTTTTGAACCATTCCTGTGACACTGGTTATAGATTCCGATGCTTCACTTCAGTTTTACTGTATCCCTCTGACCTTCTTATTGCCGATGAAACACAGAAATTGCATCGGAATTAAATACAAAAGGCACAATGCCGACTCAAGTACAAGAAGACTGGCTCTTCTTAATGTCTATGTTTTGAACATTTCCTGTAACACTAGTTATAGATTCCGATGCTCCACTTCAGGTTTACTGTATCCCTCTGACCTTCTTATTGTCGATGAAACACAGAAATTGCATCGGATTTAAATTCAAAAGGCACAATGCTGACTCAAGTACAAGAAAAGTGACTCTTCTTACTGTCTATGTTTGAACCATTCCTGTGACACTAGTTATAGATTCCAATCCTTCACTTCAGGTTTACTGTATACCTCTGACCTTCTTATTGACGATGAAACACATAAATTGCATCGGAATTAAATACAAAAGGCACAATGCCGACTCAAGTACAAGAAGACTGGTTCTTCTTACTGTCTATGTTTTGAACCATTCCTTGGACACTAGTTATAGATTCCGATGCTTGACTTCAGGTTTACTGTATCCCTCCGACCTTCCTATTGAAGATGAAACACAGAAATTGCATCGGAATTAAATAGAAAAGGCACAATGCCGACTTAAGTACAAGAAGACTGACTCTTCTTACGGTCTATGTTTTGAACAATTCCTGTGACAATAGTTATAGATTCCGATGCTTTACTTCAGGTTTACTGTATCCCTCTGACCTTCTTATCGACAATGAAACACAGAAATTGCATCGGAATTAAATACAAAAGGCACAATGCCGACTTAAGTACAAGAAAACGGACTCTTCTCTCTGTCTATGTTTTGAACCAATCCTGTGACACTAGTTATAGATTCCGATGCTTCACTTCAGGTTTACTGTATCCCTCTGACCTTCTTATTGACGATGAAACACAGAAATTGCATCGGAATTTAATACAAAAGGCACAATGCCGACTTATGTACAAGAAAACTGACTCTTCTTACTGTCTATGTTTTGAACCATTCCTGTGACACTAGTTATAGATTCCGATGCTTCACTTCAGGTTTACTGTATCCCTCTGACCTCCATATTCTCGATGAAACACAGAAATTGCATCGGAATTAAATACAAAAGGCACAATGCCAACTCAAGTACAAGAGGACTAGCACTTCTTACTGTCTATGTTTTGAACCATTCCTGTGACACTAGTTATAGATTCCGATCCTTACCTTCAGGTTTACTGTATCCCTCTGACCTTCTTATTGACGATGAAAGAAAGATATTGCATCGAAATAAAATACAAAAGGCACAATGCCGACTTAAGTACTAGAAAACTGACTCTTCTTACTGACTATGTTTTGAACCATTCCTGTGACGCTAGTTATAGATTCCAATGCTTCACTTCAGGTTTACTGTATACCTCTGACCTTCTTATTGACGATGAAACACTGAAATTGAATCGGAATTAAAGACAAAAGGCAAAATGCCGACTTAAGTACAAGATAACTGACTCTTCTTACTGTCTATGTTTTGAACCATTCCTGTGACACTAGTTATTGATTCCGATGCTTCACTTCAGCTTTACTGTATCCCTTTGAATTTCTTATTGACGATGAAACACTGAAATTGCATCGAAATTAAATACAGAACGCACAATGCCGACTGAAGTACAAGAAAACTGACTCTACTTACTGTCTATGTTTTGAACCATTCCTGTGACACTAGTTATTGATTCCGATGCTTCACTTCAGCTTTACTGTATCCCTTTGAATTTCTTATTGACGATTAATCACAGAAATTGCATCGGAATTTAATACAAAATGCACAATGCCGACTTAAGTACAAGAAGACTGACTTTTCTTACTGTCTATGTTTTGAACCATTCCTGTGACACTAGTTATGGATCCCGATGCTTCACTTTAGGTTTACTGTATCCCTCTGACCTTGTTATTGACGATGAAACACAGAAATTGCATCGGAATTAAATACAAATGGCACACTGCCGACTCAAGTACAAGAAGGCTGGCTCTTCCTACTGTCTATGTTTTCAACCATTCCTGTGACACTAGTTATAGATTCCGATGCTTCACTTCAGGTTTACTGTATCACTCTGACCTTCGTATTGACGATGAAACACAGAAATTGCATCGGAATTATATACAAAAGGCACAATGCCGACTTAAGTACAAGAAAACTGACTCTTCTTACTGCCTATGGCTTTAACCATTCCTGTGACACTAGTTACAGATTCCGATGCTTCACTTCAGGTTTACTGTATCCCTCTGACCTTCTTATTGACGATGAAACACAGAAATTGCATCGGAATTAAATACAAAAGGCACAATGCCGACGTAAGTACAAGATAACTGACTCTCCTTACTGTCTATGTTTTGAACCAATCCTGTGACACTAGTTATATATTCCGATGCTTCACTTCATGCTTACTGTATCCCTCTGACCTTCTTATTGACGATGAAACACAGAAATTGCATCGGAATTAAATACGAAAGGCACAATGCCGACTTAAGGACAAGAAGACTGACTCTTCTTACTGTCTATGTTTTGAACCATTCCTGTGACACTAGTTATAGATTCCGATTCTTCACTTCAGGTTTACTGAGTCCCGCTGACCTTCTTATTGACGATGAAACACAGAAATTGCATCGGAATTGAATACAAATGGCACAATGCCGTCTTAAGTACAAGAAATCTGACTCCTCTTACTGTCTATGTTTTGAACCATTCCTGTGTCACTAGTTATAGATTCCGATGCTTCACTTCAGGTTTACTGTATCCCTCTGACCTTCTTACTGACGATGAAACACAGAAATTGCATCGGAATTAAATACAAAAGACACAATGCCGACTCAAGTACAAGAAGACTGGCTCTTCTTACTGTCTATGTTTTGAACCTTTCCTGTGAGTCCGGTTATAGATTCCGATGCTTCACTTCAGGTTTACTGTATCCGGTGGACCTCCTTATTGACGACGAAAAGCAGAAATTGCATCGGAATTAAATACAATAGGCACAATGCCGACTTAAGTACAAGAAAACTGACTCTTCTTACTGTCTACGTTTGAACCATTCCTGTGACACTAGTTATAGATTCCGATGCTTCTCTTCAGGTTTACTGTATTCCTCTGACCTCCTTCTTGACGATGTAACACAGAAATTGCTTCAGAATTAAATACAAAATGCACAATGCCGAATTAAGTACCAGAAAACTGACTCTTCTTACTGTCTGTGTTTTGAACCATTCCTGTGACACTAGTTTTATATTCCGATGTTTCTCTTCAGATTTACTGTATCCCTCTGACCTTCTTGTTGACGATAAAAAACTGAAATAGCATCGGAATTAAATACAAAAGGCACAATGGCGACTCAAGTACAAGAAGACTGGCTCTTCTTACTGTCTATGTTTTGAACCTTTCCTGTGAGAATGGTATTAGATTCCGATGCTTAACTTCAGGTTTACTGTATTACTCTGATCTTGTTATTGACGATGAAACATAAAAATTGCATCGGGATTAAACAAAAAATGCACAATGGCGACTCAAGTACAAGAAGACTGACTCTTCCTACTGTCTATGTTTTGAACCACTCCTGTGACACTAGTCATAGATTCCGATGCTTCACTTCAGGTTTACTGTATCCCTCTGACTTCTTATTGACGATGAAACACAGAAATTGCATCTTAATTAAATACAAAAGGCAAAATGCTGACTTAAGTACAAGAAGACTGACTCCTCTTACTGTCTATGGTTTGAACCATTCCTGTGACACTAGTTATAGATTCAGATGCTGCACTTCAGGTATACTGTATCCAGCTTACCTTCTTATTGATGATGAAGCAAAGAAATTGCATCGGAGTTAAATACAAAAGGCACAACGCCGACATTAGTACAAGAAGAGAGACTCTTCTTACTGCCTATGTTTTGAACCGTTCCTGTGACACTAGTTATAGATTCCGATGCTTCACATAAGTTATACTGTATCCCTCTGACCTTCTTATTGACGATGAAACACAGAAATTGCATCGGAATTAAATACAAATGGCACAATGCCAACTCAAGTACGAGAAGACTGGCTCTTCTTACTGTCTATGTTTTGAACCATTCCTGTGACAGTAGTTATAGAATTCGATGCTTCACTTCAGGTTTACTGTGTCCCTCTGACCTTCTTATAGACGATGAAATACAGAAATTGCATCGGAATTATATACAAAAGGCACAATGCCA
Source organism: Schistocerca serialis cubense (assembly GCF_023864345.2). Lineage (NCBI taxonomy): Eukaryota > Metazoa > Arthropoda > Insecta > Orthoptera > Acrididae > Schistocerca > Schistocerca serialis. The sequence goes on from NC_064647.1 coordinate 30,760,658, forward strand.
ACTTAAGTACAAGACGACTGACTCTTCTTACTGTCTACGTTTGAACCATTCCTGTGACACTAGTTATAGATTCCGATGCTTCACTTCAGGTTTACTGTATTCCTCTGACCTTCTTATTGACGATGAAACACAGAAATTGCATCGGAATTAAATACAAAAGACACAATGCCCACTTAAGTACAAGAAAACTGACTCTTCTTACTGTCTATGTTTTGAACCATTCCTGTGACCCTAGTTATATATTCCAATGCTTCACTTCAAGCTTACTGTATGCCTCTGACCTTCTTATTGACGATGAAACACATAAAATGCATCGAAAATAAATACAAAAGCCACATTGCCGACTTAAGTACAAGAAAACTGACTCTTCTTACTTTCTATGCTTTGAACCATTTCTATGACACTAGTTATAGATTCCAATGCTTCACTTCAGGTTTACTGTATCCCTCTGACTTTCTTATTGACGATGAAACACAGAAATTGCATCGGAATTAAATACAAAAGGCACAATGCCGTCTCAAGTACAAGAAGACTGGCTCTTCATACTGTCTATGTTTTAAACCATTCCTGTGACACTAGTTATAGATTCCGATGCTTCAATTCGGATTTACTGTATCCCTTTGCCATCGTATTGACGATGAAACATAGAAATTGCATCGGAATTAAATACAAAAGGCACAATGCCGTCTTAAGTACAGGAAAACTGACTCTTCTTACTGTCTATGTTTTGAACCATTCCTGTGACACTAGTTATAGATTCCGATGCTTCACTTCAGGTTTACTGAATCCCTCTGACCTTCTTATTGACGATGAAACATAGAAATTGCATCTTAATTAAATACAAAAGGCACAAAGCCGACTTAAGTACAAGAAGACTGACTTTTCTTACTGTCTATGGTTTGAACCATTCCTGTGACACTAGTTATAGATTCAGATGCTGCACTTCTGGTATACTGCATCCAGCTGACCTTCTTATTGACGATGAAACACAGAAATTGCAACGGAACTAAATTCAAAAGGCACAATGCCAACTGAAGTACAAGAAAACTGGCTCCTCTTACTGTCTATGTTTTGAACCATTCCTGTGACACTAGTTATAGATTCCAATGCTTCACTTCAGTTTTACTGTATCCCTCTGACCTTCTTATTGCCGATGAAACACAGAAATTGCTTCGGAATTAAATACAAAAGGCACAATGCCGACTCAAGTGCAAGAAGACTGGCTCTTCTTAATGTCTATGTTTTGAACATTTCCTGTAACACTAGTTATAGATTCCGATGCTCCACTTCAGGTTTACTGTATCCCTCTGACCTTCTTATTGTCGATGAAACACAGAAATTGCATCGGATTTAAATTCAAAAGGCACAATGCTGACTCAAGTACAAGAAAAGTGACTCTTCTTACTGTCTATGTTTGAACCATTCCTGTGACACTAGTTATAGATTCCAATCCTTCACTTCAGGTTTACTGTATACCTCTGACCTTCTTATTGACGATGAAACACATAAATTGCATCGGAATTAAATACAAAAGGCACAATGCCGACTCAAGTACAAGAAGACTGGTTCTTCTTACTGTCTATGTTTTGAACCATTCCTTGGACACTAGTTATAGATTCCGATGCTTGACTTCAGGTTTACTGTATCCCTCCGACCTTCCTATTGAAGATGAAACACAGAAATTGCATCGGAATTAAATAGAAAAGGCACAATGCCGACTTAAGTACAAGAAGACTGACTCTTCTTACGGTCTATGTTTTGAACAATTCCTGTGACAATAGTTATAGATTCCGATGCTTTACTTCAGGTTTACTGTATCCCTCTGACCTTCTTATCGACAATGAAACACAGAAATTGCATCGGAATTAAATACAAAAGGCACAATGCCGACTTAAGTACAAGAAAACGGACTCTTCTCTCTGTCTATGTTTTGAACCAATCCTGTGACACTAGTTATAGATTCCGATGCTTCACTTCAGGTTTACTGTATCCCTCTGACCTTCTTATTGACGATGAAACACAGAAATTGCATCGGAATTTAATACAAAAGGCACAATGCCGACTTATGTACAAGAAAACTGACTCTTCTTACTGTCTATGTTTTGAACCATTCCTGTGACACTAGTTATAGATTCCGATGCTTCACTTCAGGTTTACTGTATCCCTCTGACCTCCATATTCTCGATGAAACACAGAAATTGCATCGGAATTAAATACAAAAGGCACAATGCCAACTCAAGTACAAGAGGACTAGCACTTCTTACTGTCTATGTTTTGAACCATTCCTGTGACACTAGTTATAGATTCCGATCCTTACCTTCAGGTTTACTGTATCCCTCTGACCTTCTTATTGACGATGAAAGAAAGATATTGCATCGAAATAAAATACAAAAGGCACAATGCCGACTTAAGTACTAGAAAACTGACTCTTCTTACTGACTATGTTTTGAACCATTCCTGTGACGCTAGTTATAGATTCCAATGCTTCACTTCAGGTTTACTGTATACCTCTGACCTTCTTATTGACGATGAAACACTGAAATTGAATCGGAATTAAAGACAAAAGGCAAAATGCCGACTTAAGTACAAGATAACTGACTCTTCTTACTGTCTATGTTTTGAACCATTCCTGTGACACTAGTTATTGATTCCGATGCTTCACTTCAGCTTTACTGTATCCCTTTGAATTTCTTATTGACGATGAAACACTGAAATTGCATCGAAATTAAATACAGAACGCACAATGCCGACTGAAGTACAAGAAAACTGACTCTACTTACTGTCTATGTTTTGAACCATTCCTGTGACACTAGTTATTGATTCCGATGCTTCACTTCAGCTTTACTGTATCCCTTTGAATTTCTTATTGACGATTAATCACAGAAATTGCATCGGAATTTGATACAAAATGCACAATGCCGACTTAAGTACAAGAAGACTGACTTTTCTTACTGTCTATGTTTTGAACCATTCCTGTGACACTAGTTATGGATCCCGACGCTTCACTTTAGGTTTACTGTATCCCTCTGACCTTGTTATTGACGATGAAACACAGAAATTGCATCGGAATTAAATACAAATGGCACACTGCCGACTCAAGTACAAGAAGGCTGGCTCTTCCTACTGTCTATGTTTTCAACCATTCCTGTGACACTAGTTATAGATTCCGATGCTTCACTTCAGGTTTACTGTATCACTCTGACCTTCGTATTGACGATGAAACACAGAAATTGCATCGGAATTATATACAAAAGGCACAATGCCGACTTAAGTACAAGAAAACTGACTCTTCTTACTGCCTATGGCTTTAACCATTCCTGTGACACTAGTTACAGATTCCGATGCTTCACTTCAGGTTTACTGTATCCCTCTGACCTTCTTATTGACGATGAAACACAGAAATTGCATCGGAATTAAATACAAAAGGCACAATGCCGACGTAAGTGCAAGATAACTGACTCTCCTTACTGTCTATGTTTTGAACCAATCCTGTGACACTAGTTATATATTCCGATGCTTCACTTCATGCTTACTGTATCCCTCTGACCTTCTTATTGACGATGAAACACAGAAATTGCATCGGAATTAAATACGAAAGGCACAATGCCGACTTAAGAACAAGAAGACTGACTCTTCTTACTGTCTATGTTTTGAACCATTCCTGTGACACTAGTTATAGATTCCGATTCTTCACTTCAGGTTTACTGAGTCCCGCTGACCTTCTTATTGACGATGAAACACAGAAATTGCATCGGAATTGAATACAAAAGGCACAATGCCGTCTTAAGTACAAGAAATCTGACTCCTCTTACTGTCTATGTTTTGAACCATTCCTGTGTCACTAGTTATAGATTCCGATGCTTCACTTCAGGTTTACTGTATCCCTCTGACCTTCTTACTGACGATGAAACACAGAAATTGCATCGGAATTAAATACAAAAGACACAATGCCGACTCAAGTACAAGAAGACTGGCTCTTCTTACTGTCTATGTTTTGAACCTTTCCTGTGAGTCCGGTTATAGATTCCGATGCTTCACTTCAGGTTTACTGTATCCGGTGGACCTTCTTATTGACGACGAAAAGCAGAAATTGCATCGGAATTAAATACAATAGGCACAATGCCGACTTAAGTACAAGAAAACTGACTCTTCTTACTGTCTACGTTTGAACCATTCCTGTGACACTAGTTATAGATTCCGATGCTTCTCTTCAGGTTTACTGTATTCCTCTGACCTCCTTCTTGACGATGTAACACAGAAATTGCTTCAGAATTAAATACAAAATGCACAATGCCGAATTAAGTACAAGAAAACTGACTCTTCTTACTGTCTGTGTTTTGAACCATTCCTGTGACACTAGTTTTATATTCCGATGTTTCTCTTCAGATTTACTGTATCCCTCTGACCTTCTTGTTGACGATAAAAAACTGAAATAGCATCGGAATTAAATACAAAAGGCACAATGGCGACTCAAGTACAAGAAGACTGGCTCTTCTTACTGTCTATGTTTTGAACCTTTCCTGTGAGAATGGTATTAGATTCCGATGCTTAACTTCAGGTTTACTGTATTACTCTGATCTTGTTATTGACGATGAAACATAAAAATTGCATCGGGATTAAACAAAAAATGCACAATGGCGACTCAAGTACAAGAAGACTGACTCTTCCTACTGTCTATGTTTTGAACCACTCCTGTGACACTAGTCATAGATTCCGATGCTTCACTTCAGGTTTACTGTATCCCTCTGACTTCTTATTGACGATGAAACACAGAAATTGCATCTTAATTAAATACAAAAGGCAAAATGCTGACTTAAGTACAAGAAGACTGACTTCTCTTACTGTCTATGGTTTGAACCATTCCTGTGACACTAGTTATAGATTCAGATGCTGCACTTCAGGTATACTGTATCCAGCTTACCTTCTTATTGATGATGAAGCAAAGAAATTGCATCGGAGTTAAATACAAAAGGCACAACGCCGACATTAGTACAAGAAGAGAGACTCTTCTTACTGCCTATGTTTTGAACCGTTCCTGTGACACTAGTTATAGATTCCGATGCTTCACATAAGTTATACTGTATCCCTCTGACCTTCTTATTGACGATGAAACACAGAAATTGCATCGGAATTAAATACAAATGGCACAATGCCAACTCAAGTACGAGAAGACTGGCTCTTCTTACTGTCTATGTTTTGAACCATTCCTGTGACACTAGTTATAGAATTCGATGCTTCACTTCAGGTTTACTGTGTCCCTCTGACCTTCTTATAGACGATGAAATACAGAAATTGCATCGGAATTATATACAAAAGGCACATTGCCAACTTAAGTACAAGACGACTGACTCTTCTTACTGTCTACGTTTGAACCATTCCTGTGACACTAGTTATAGATTCCGATGCTTCACTTCAGGTTTACTGTATTCCTCTGACCTTCTTATTGACGATGAAACACAGAAATTGCATCGGAATTAAATACAAAAGACACAATGCCCACTTAAGTACAAGAAAACTGACTCTTCTTACTGTCTATGTTTTGAACCATTCCTGTGACCCTAGTTATATATTCCAATGCTTCACTTCAAGCTTACTGTATGCCTCTGACCTTCTTATTGACGATGAAACACATAAAATGCATCGAAAATAAATACAAAAGCCACATAGCCGACTTAAGTACAAGAAAACTGACTCTTCTTACTTTCTATGCTTTAAACCATTTCTATGACACTAGTTATAGATTCCAATGCTTCACTTCAGGTTTACTGTATCCCTCTGACTTTCTTATTGACGATGAAACACAGAAATTGCATCGGAATTAAATACAAAAGGCACAATGCCGTCTCAAGTACAAGAAGACTGGCTCTTCATACTGTCTATGTTTTAAACCATTCCTGTGACACTAGTTATAGATTCCGATGCTTCAATTCGGATTTACTGTATCCCTTTGCCATCGTATTGATGATGAAACATAGAAATTGCATCGGAATTAAATACAAAAGGCACAATGCCGTCTTAAGTACAGGAAAACTGACTCTTCTTACTGTCTATGTTTTGAACCATTCCTGTGACACTAGTTATAGATTCCGATGCTTCACTTCAGGTTTACTGAATCCCTCTGACCTTCTTATTGACGATGAAACATAGAAATTGCATCTTAATTAAATACAAAAGGCACAAAGCCGACTTAAGTACAAGAAGACTGACTTTTCTTACTGTCTATGGTTTGAACCATTCCTGTGACACTAGTTATAGATTCAGATGCTGCACTTCTGGTATACTGCATCCAGCTGACCTTCTTATTGACGATGAAACACAGAAATTGCAACGGAACTAAATACAAAAGGCACAATGCCAACTGAAGTACAAGAAAACTGGCTCCTCTTACTGTCTATGTTTTGAACCATTCCTGTGACACTAGTTATAGATTCCGATGCTTCACTTCAGTTTTACTGTATCCCTCTGACCGTCTTATTGACGATGAAACACAGAAATTGCACGGAATTAAATACAAAAGGCACAATGCCAACTCAAGTACAAGAAGACTGGCTCTTCTTACTGTCTATGTTTTGAACATTTCCTGTAACACTAGTTATAGATTCTGATGCTCCACTTCAGGTTTACTGTATCCCTCTGACCTTCTTATTGTCGATGAAACACAGAAATTGCATCGGAATTAAATTCAAAAGGCACAATGCTGACTCAAGTACAAGAAAACTGACTCTTCTTACTGTCTATGTTTGAACCATTCCAGTGAAACTTATTATAGAATCCGATGCTTCACTTCAGGTTTACTGAATCCCTCTCACCTTCTTATTGACGATGAAACATAGAAATTGCAACTTAATTAAATACAAAAGGCACAAAGCCGACTTAAGTACAAGAAGACTGACTTTTCTGACTGTCTATGGTTTGAACCATTCCTGTGACACTAGTTATAGATTCAGATGCTGCACTTCTGGTATACTGCATCCAGCTGACCTTCTTATTGACGATGAAACACAGAAATTGCATCGGAACTAAATACAAAAGGCACAATGCCAACTCAAGTACAAGAAGACTGGCTCTTCTTACTGTCTATATTTTGAACCATTCCTGTGACACTAGTTATAGATTCCGATGCTTCACTTCAGTTTTACTGTATCCCTCTGACCTTCTTATTGACGATGAAACACAGAAATTGCATCGGAATTAAATACAAAAGGCACAATGCCGACTCAAGTACAAGAAGACTGGCTCTTCTTACTGTCTATGTTTGAACCATTCCTTGGACACTAGTTATAGATTCCGATGCTTGACTTCAGGTTTACTGTATCCCTCCGACCTTCCTATTGAAGATGAAACAAAGAAATTGCATCGGAATTAAATAGAAAAGGCACAATGTCGACTTATGTACAAGAAGACTGACTCTTCTTACGGTCTATGTTTTGAACAATTCCTGTGACAATAGTTATAGATTCGGATGCTTCACTTCAGGTTTACTGTATCCCTCTGACCTTCTTATCGACAATGAAACACAGAAATTGCATCGGAATTAAATACAAAAGGCACAATGCCGACTTAAGTACAAGAAAACGGACTCTTCTCTCTGTCTATGTTTTGAACCAATCCTGTGACACTAGTTATAGATTCCGATGCTTCACTTCAGGTTTACTGTATCCCTATGACCTTCTTATTGACGATGAAACACAGAAATTGCATCGGAATTGAATACAAAAGGCACAATACCGACTTAAGTACAAGAAGACTGTATCATCTTACTCTCTATGTTATGAACCATTCCTGTGACACTAGTTATAGATTGCGATGCTTCACTTCAGCTTTACTATATCCCCCTGACCTTCTTATTGACTATGTAACACGGAAATTGCATCGGAATTAAATATAAAAGGCACAATTCCGATTCAAGAACAAGAAGACTGCCTCTTCTTACTGTCTATGTTTTGAACCATTCCTGTGACACTAGTTATAGATTCCGATGCTTCACTTCAGGTTTACTGTATCCCTCTGACCTCCATATTCTCGATGAAACACAGAAATTGCATCGGAATTAAATACAAAAGGCACAATGCCAACTCTAGTACAAGAAGACTAGCACTTCTTACTGTCTATGTTTTGAACCATTCCTGTGACACTAGTTATAGATTCCGATGCTTACCTTCAGGTTTACTGTATCCCTCTGACCTTCTTATTGACGATGAAACACAGATATTGCATCGAAATAAAATACAAAAGGCACAATGCCGACTTAAGTACTAGAAAACTGACTATTCTTACTGACTATGTTTTGAACCATTCCTGTGACGCTAGTTATAGATTCCAATGCTTCACTTCAGGTTTACTGTATACCTCTGACCTTCTTATTGACCATGAAACACTGAAATTGAATAGGAATTAAAGACAAAAGGCAAAATGCCGACTTAAGTACAAGATAACTGACTCTTCTTACTGTCTATGTTTTGAACCATTCCTGTGACACCAGTTATTGATTCCGATGCTTCACTTCAGCTTTACTGTATCCCTTTGAATTTCTTATTGACGATGAAACACAGAAATTGCATCGAAATTAAATACAGAACGCACAATGGCGACTGAAGTACAAGAAAACTGACTCTACTTACTGTCTATGTTTTGAACCATTCCTGTGACACTAGTTATTGATTCCGATGCTTCACTTCAGCTTTACTGTATCCCTTTGAATTTCTTATTGACGATTAATCACAGAAATTGCATCGGAATTTAATACAAAATGCACAATGCCGACTTAAGTACAAGAAGACTGACTTTTCTTACTGTCTATGTTTTGAACCATTCCTGTGACACTAGTTATGGATCCCGATGCTTCACTTCAGGTTTACTGTATCCCTCTGACCTTGTTATTTACGATGAAACACAGAAATTGCATCGGAATTAAATACAAATGGCACACTGCCGACTCAAGTACAAGAAGGCTGGCTCTTCCTACTGTCTATGTTTTCAACCATTCCTGTGACACTAGTTATAGATTCCGATGCTTCACTTCAGGTTTACTGTATCCGGTGGACCTTCTTATTGACGACGAAAAGCAGATATTGCATCGGAATTAAATACAATAGGCACAATGCCGACTTAAGTACAAGAAAACTGACTCTTCTTACTGTCTACGTTTGAACCATTCCTGTGACACTAGTTATAGATTCCGATGCTTCTCTTCAGGTTTACTGTATCCCTCTGACCTCCTTCTTGACGATGTAACACAGAAATTGCTTCAGAATTAAATACAAAATGCACAATGCCGAATTAAGTACAAGAAAACTGACTCTTCTTACTGTCTGTGTTTTGAACCATTCCTGTGACACTAGTTTTAGATTCCGATGTTTCTCTTCAGGTTTACTGTATCCCTCTGACCTTCTTGTTGACGATAAAAGACAGAAATAGCATCGGAATTAAATACAAAAGGCACAATGGCGACTCAAGTACAAGAAGACTGGCTCTTCTTACTGTCTATGCTTTGAACCTTTCCTGTGAGACCGGTATTAGATTCCGATGCTTAACTTCAGGTTTACTGTATTACTCTGATCTTGTTATTGACGATGAAACATAAAAATTGCATCGGGATTAAACTAAAAATGCACAATGCCGACTTAAGTACAAGAAAACGGACTCTTCTTACTGTCTATGTTTTGAACCATTCCTGTGACACTAGTTATAGATTCCGATGCTTCACTTCAGGTTTACTGTATCCCTCTGACCTTGTTATTGACGATGAAACACAGAAATTGCATCGGAATTAAATACAAAAGGCACAATGCCGACTCAAGTACAAGAAGACTGGCTCTTCTTGCTGTCTATGCTTTGATCCATTCCTGTGAGACAGGTTTTAGATTCCGTTGCTGCACTTCAGGATTACTGCATCCCATGGACCATCTTATTTACGACGAAACAGAGATATTGCATCGGAATTAAATACAAAAGGCACAATGCCGTCTTAAGTACAAGAAATCTGACTCCTCTTACTGTCTATGGTTTGAACCATTCCTGTGACACTAGTTATAGATTCAGATGCTGCTCTTCAGGTATACTGTATCCAGCTGACCTTCTTATTGATGATGAAGCACAGAAATTGCATCGGAGTTAAATACAAAAGGCACAATGCCGACATTAGTACAAGAAGACGGACTCTTCTTACTGCCTATGTTTTGAACCGTTCCTGCGACACTAGTTATAGATTCCGATGCTTCACTTAAGTTATACTGTATCCCTCTGACCTTATTATTGACGATGAAACACAGAAATTGCATCGGAATTAAATACAAAATGCACAATGCCAACTCAAGTACGAGAAGACTGGCTCTTCTTACTGTCTATGTTTTGAACCATTCCTGTGACACTAGTTATAGATTCCGATGCTTCACTTCAGGTTTACTGTGTCCCTCTGACCTTCTTATAGACGATGAAATACAGAAATTGCATCGGAATTATATACAAAAGGCACAATGCCAACTTAAGTACAAGAAGACTGACTCTTCTTACTGTCTACGTTTGAACCATTCCTGTGACACTAGTTATAGATTCCAATGCTTCACTTCAAGCTTACTGTATGCCTCTGACCTTCTTATTGACGATGAAACACAGAAATTGCATCGGAAATAAATCCAAAAGGCAAATTGCCGACTTAAGTACAAGAAAACTGACTCTTCTTACTTTCTATGTTTTGAACCATTTCTATGATACTAGTTATAGATTCCAATGCTTCACTTCAGGTTTACTGTATCCCTCTGACCTACTTATTGACGATGAAACACAGAAATTGCATCGGAATTAAATACAAAAGGCACAATCCGACTCAAGTACAAGAAGACTGGTTCATCATACTGTCTATGTTTTAAACCATTCCTGTGACACTAGTTATAGATTCCGATGCTTCAATTCGGATTTACTGTATCCCTCTGACCATCGTATTGACGATGAAACATAGAAATTGCATCGGAATTAAATACAAAAGGCACAATGCCGTCTTAAGTACAGGAAAACTGACTCTTCTTACTGTCTATGTTTTGAACCATTCTTGTGACACTAGTTATAGATTCCGATGCTCCACTTCAGGTTTACTGTATCCCTCTGAGTTTCTTAATGACGATGAAAAACAGAAATTGCATCGAATTAAATACAAATGGCACAATGCCGACTTAAGTACAAGAAGACTGACTTTTCTTACTGTCTATGGTTTGAACCATTCCTGTGACACTAGTTATAGATTCAGTTGCTGCACTTCTGGTATACTGCATCCAGCTGACCTTCTTATTGACGATGAAACACAGAAATGGCATTGGAATTAAATACAAAAGCACAATGCCAACTCAAGTACAAGAAGACTGGCTCTTCTTACTGTCTATGTTTTGAACCATTCCTGTGACACTAGTTATAGATTCCGATGCTTCACTTCAGTTTTACTGTATCCCTCTGACCTTCTTATTGACGATGAAACACAGAAATTGCATCGGAATTAAATACAAGAGGCACAATGCCAACTCAAGTACAAGAAGACTGGCTCTTCTTACTGTATATGTTTCGAACCGTTTCTGTGACACTAGCTATAGATTCCGATGCTTCATTTCAGGTTTACTGTATCCCTCTGTCTTTCTTATAGACGATGAAACACAGAAATTTCATAGGAATTTTATACAAAAGGCACAATGCCGATATAAGATCAAGAATACTGACTCTTCTTACTGTCTATGTTTTGAACCATTCCTGTGACACTAGTTATAGATTCCGATGCTTCACTTCAGGTTTACTGAATCCCTCTGACCTTCTTATTGACGATGAAACATAGATATTGCATCTTAATTGAATACAAAAGGCACTAAGCCAACTTAAGTTCAAGAAGACTGACTTATCTTACTGTCTATGGTTTGAACCATTCCTGTGACACTAGTTATAGATTCAGATGATGCACTTCTGGTATACTGCATCCAGCTGACCTTCTTATTGACGATAAACACAGAAATTGCATCGGAACTAAATACAAAAGGCAAATGCCAACTCAAGTACAAGAAGACTGGCTCTTCTTACTGTCTATGTTTTGAACCATTCCTGTGACACTAGTTATAGATTCCGATGCTTCACTTCAGTTTTACTGTATCCCTCTGACCTTCTTATTGACGATGTGACACAGGAATGGCATCGGAAATAAATACAAAAGGCACAATGCCGACTTAAGTACAAGAAAACAGACTCTTCATGCTGTCTATGTTTTAAACCATTCCTGTGACACTAGTTATAGATTCTGATGCTTCACTTCTGGTTTACTGTATACCTCTGACCTTCTTATTGACGATGAAGCACAGAAATTGCATCGGAATTAAATAAGAAAGGCACAATGCCGACTTAAGTACAAGGAGACTGTCTCATCCTACTGTCTATGTTTTGAACCATTCCTGTGACACTAGTTATAGATTCTGATGCTTCACTTCAGTTTTACTGTATCCCTCTGAAAGTCTTATTGACGATGAAACACAGAAATTTCATCGGAATTAAATACAAAAGGCACAATGCCGACTCAAGTACAAGTAGTCTGGCTCTTCTTACTGTCTATGTTTTGAACCTTTCCTGTAAGACCGGTCTCAGACTCCGATGCTTCACTTCAGGTTTACTGTATCCCTTGGACCTTCTTATTGACATCGAACACAGAAATTGCATCGGAATTAAATAGAAAATGCACAATGCCGACTTCAGTACAAGATAACTTATTCTTTTTCCTGTCTATGCTTTGAACCATTCCTGTGTCACTAGTTGTAGATTCCGATGCTTCACTTCAGGCTTACTGTATCCCTGTGCCTTTCTTATAGACGATGAAAGACAGAATTTGCATCGGAATTAAATACAAAACGCACAATGCCGACTTAAGTACAAGAAGACTGACTCTTCCGACTTTCTATGATTTGTACCAATTTCTGTGACACTAGTTATAGATTCCGATGCTTCACTTCAGGTTTACTGTATCCCTCTGACCGTCTTATTGACAATGAAACACAGAAAATGCATCGGAATTATATACAAAAGGCACAATGCCGACTTAAGTACTAGAAGACTGACTCTTCTTACTGTCTATGGTTTGAACCATTCCTGTGACACTAGTTATAGATTCCGATGCTTCACTTCAGGTTTACTGTATCCCTGTGACCCTCTTATTGACGATGAAACACAGAAATTGCTTCGGAATTAAATACAAAAGGCACAATGCCGACTTAGGTACAAGAAAACTCTTCTCACTGTTTATGTTTTGAACCATTCCTGTGACACTAGTTATAGATTCCGATGATTCACTTCAGGTTTACTGTATCCCTGTGACCTTCTTATTGACGATCAAACACATAAATTGCATCGGAATTAAATACAAAAGGCACAATGCCGACTCAAGTACAGGAAGACTGGCTTTTCTTACTGTCTATGTTTTGAACCATTCCTGTGACAGTTGATATGGATTCCGATGCTTCACTTCAGGTTTACTGTATCCCTTGTCCTTCTCATTGACGATCTTCATCGGAACTAAATTCAAAATTCACAATGCCGACTTAAGTACAAGAAGACTGACTCATCTTACTGTCTATGTTTTGAACCATTCCTGTGACACTAGTTATAGCTTCCGATGCTTCACTTCAGGTTTACTGTATCCCTCTGACCTTCTTATTGACGATGAAACACAGACATTGCAACGGAATTAAATAAGAAAGGCACAATGCCGACTTAAGTACAAGAAGACTGACTCTTCCTACTGTCTATGTTTGGAACCATTCCTGTGACACTAGTTATAGTTTCCGATGGTTCACTTCAGGTTTACTGTATCCCTCTGACCGTCTTATTGACGATGAAACACAGAAATTGCATCGGAATTAAATACAGAAGGCACAATGCCGGCTCAGGTTCAAGAAGTCAGGCTCTTCTTACTGTCTATGTTTTGAACCATTCCTGTGACACTAGATATAGATTCCGATGTTTCACTTCAGGTTTACTGTATCCCTTGGACCTTCTTATTGTCGACGAAACACAGAAATTGTATCGGAAATAAATAGAAAAGGAACAATGCCGACTCAAGTACAAGAAAACAGACTCTTCTTAATATCTATTTTTTGAACCATTCCCTGGACACTAGTTACAGATTCCGATGCATCACTTCAGGATTACTGTATCCCTCTGACCATCTCATTGACGACGAAACACAGAAAATGCATCGGAATTAAATACAAAAGCACAATGCCGACTTAAGTACATGAAATCTGACTCCTCTTACTGGCTATGTTTGAAACATTCCTGTGACACTAATTATAGATTCCGATGCTTCACTTCAGGTTTACTGAATCCCTCTGACCTCCTTATTGACGATGAAACACAGAAATTGCATCGGAATTAAATACAAAAGGCACAATGCCGACTTAAGTACAAGAAAACAGACTCTTCTTACTGTCTATGTTTTGAACCATTCCTTTGACACTAGTGATAGATTCCGATGCTTCACTTGAGGTTTACTGTATCCATCTGACCTCCTTATTGACGATGAAACACAGAAATTGCATCGGAATTACATAGAAAAGAAACAATGCCGACTTAAGTACAAGAAAACTGACTCTTCTTACTGTCTATGTTTTGAACCATTCCTGTGACACAAGTTATAGATTCCGATGCTTCACTTCAAGTTTACTGTATCTCTCTGACCTTCGTATTGACGATGAAACAGAGAATCTGCATCGGAATTAAATACAAAAGGCACAATGCCGACTCAAGTACAAGAAGACTGGCTCTTCTTACTTTCTATGTTTTGAACCATTCCTGTGACACTAGTTATATATTCCGATGCTTCACTTCAGTTTTACTGTATCCCTCTGACCTTCTTATTGACGATGAAACACAGAAATTGCATCGGAATTAAATACAAAGGGCACAATGATGACTCAAGTACAAGAAGACTGACTCTTCTTACTGTCTATGTTTTGAACCATTCCTGTGACACTAGTTATAGATTCCGAAGCTTCACTTCAGGTTTACTGTATCCCTCTGACAGTCGTATTGATGATGAAATACAGAATTTGCGTCGGAATTAAATACAAAAGGCACAATGCCGACTTAAGTACAAGAAGACTGACTCTTCTTACTGCCTATGTTTTGAGCCATTCCTGTGACACTAGTTATACATTCCGATGCTTCACTTCAGGTTTACTGTATCCGTTTGACCTTCTTATTGACGATGAAACACAGAAATTGCATCGGAATTAAATACAAAAGGCACAATGCTGACTTAAGTACAAGAAGACTGACTCTTCTTACTGTCTATGTTTTGAACCATTCCTGTGACACTAGTTATAGATTCCGATGCTTCACTTCAGGTTTACTGTATCCCTCTGACCTCCTTATTCTCGATGAAACACAGAAATTGCATCGGAATTAAACACAAAAGGCACAATGCCGACTCAAGTACAAGAAGACTAGCACTTCTTACTGTCTATGTTTTGAACCATTCCTGTGACACTAGTGATCGATTCCGATGCTTCACTTGAGGTTTACTGTATCCATCTGACCTCCTTATTGACGATGAAACACAGAAATTGCATCGGAATTACATAGAAAAGAAACAATGCCGACTTAAGTACAAGAAAACTGACTCTTCTTACTGTCTATGTTTTGAACCATTCCTGTGACACAAGTTATGGTTTTCGATGCTTCACTTCAAGTTTACTGTATCTCTCTGACCTTCGTTTTGACGATGAAACAGAGAATCTGCATCGGAATTAAATACAAAAGGCACAATGCCGACTCAAGTACAAGAAGACTGGCTCTTCTTACTTTCTACGTTTTGAACCATTCCTGTGACACTAGTTATATATTCCGATGCTTCACTTCATGCTTACTGTATCCCTCTGACCTTCTTATTGACGATGAAACACAGAAATTGCATCGGAATTAAATACGAAAGGCACAATGCCGACTTAAGAACAAGAAGACTGACTCTTCTTACTGTCTATGTTTTGAACCATTCCTGTGACACTAGTTATAGATTCCGATTCTTCACTTCAGGTTTACTGAGTCCCGCTGACCTTCTTATTGACGATGAAACACAGAAATTGCATCGGAATTGAATACAAAAGGCACAATGCCGTCTTAAGTACAAGAAATCTGACTCCTCTTACTGTCTATGTTTTGAACCATTCCTGTGTCACTAGTTATAGATTCCGATGCTTCACTTCAGGTTTACTGTATCCCTCTGACCTTCTTACTGACGATGAAACACAGAAATTGCATCGGAATTAAATACAAAAGACACAATGCCGACTCAAGTACAAGAAGACTGGCTCTTCTTACTGTCTATGTTTTGAACCTTTCCTGTGAGTCCGGTTATAGATTCCGATGCTTCACTTCAGGTTTACTGTATCCGGTGGACCTTCTTATTGACGACGAAAAGCAGAAATTGCATCGGAATTAAATACAATAGGCACAATGCCGACTTAAGTACAAGAAAACTGACTCTTCTTACTGTCTACGTTTGAACCATTCCTGTGACACTAGTTATAGATTCCAATGCTTCTCTTCAGGTTTACTGTATTCCTCTGACCTCCTTCTTGACGATGTAACACAGAAATTGCTTCAGAATTAAATACAAAATGCACAATGCCGAATTAAGTACAAGAAAACTGACTCTTCTTACTGTCTGTGTTTTGAACCATTCCTGTGACACTAGTTTTATATTCCGATGTTTCTCTTCAGATTTACTGTATCCCTCTGACCTTCTTGTTGACGATAAAAAACTGAAATAGCATCGGAATTAAATACAAAAGGCACAATGGCGACTCAAGTACAAGAAGACTGGCTCTTCTTACTGTCTATGTTTTGAACCTTTCCTGTGAGAATGGTATTAGATTCCGATGCTTAACTTCAGGTTTACTGTATTACTCTGATCTTGTTATTGACGATGAAACATAAAAATTGCATCGGGATTAAACAAAAAATGCACAATGGCGACTCAAGTACAAGAAGACTGACTCTTCCTACTGTCTATGTTTTGAACCACTCCTGTGACACTAGTCATAGATTCCGATGCTTCACTTCAGGTTTACTGTATCCCTCTGACTTCTTATTGACGATGAAACACAGAAATTGCATCTTAATTAAATACAAAAGGCAAAATGCTGACTTAAGTACAAGAAGACTGACTTCTCTTACTGTCTATGGTTTGAACCATTCCTGTGACACTAGTTATAGATTCAGATGCTGCACTTCAGGTATACTGTATCCAGCTTACCTTCTTATTGATGATGAAGCAAAGAAATTGCATCGGAGTTAAATACAAAAGGCACAACGCCGACATTAGTACAAGAAGAGAGACTCTTCTTACTGCCTATGTTTTGAACCGTTCCTGTGACACTAGTTATAGATTCCGATGCTTCACATAAGTTATACTGTATCCCTCAGACCTTCTTATTGACGATGAAACACAGAAATTGCATCGGAATTAAATACAAATGGCACAATGCCAACTCAAGTACGAGAAGACTGGCTCTTCTTACTGTCTATGTTTTGAACCATTCCTGTGACACTAGTTATAGAATTCGATGCTTCACTTCAGGTTTACTGTGTCCCTCTGACCTTCTTATAGACGATGAAATACAGAAATTGCATCGGAATTATATACAAAAGGCACATTGCCAACTTAAGTACAAGACGACTGACTCTTCTTACTGTCTACGTTTGAACCATTCCTGTGACACTAGTTATAGATTCCGATGCTTCACTTCAGGTTTACTGTATTCCTCTGACCTTCTTATTGACGATGAAACACAGAAATTGCATCGGAATTAAATACAAAAGACACAATGCCCACTTAAGTACAAGAAAACTGACTCTTCTTACTGTCTATGTTTTGAACCATTCCTGTGACCCTAGTTATATATTCCAATGCTTCACTTCAAGCTTACTGTATGCCTCTGACCTTCTTATTGACGATGAAACACATAAAATGCATCGAAAATAAATACAAAAGCCACATTGCCGACTTAAGTACAAGAAAACTGACTCTTCTTACTTTCTATGCTTTGAACCATTTCTATGACACTAGTTATAGATTCCAATGCTTCACTTCAGGTTTACTGTATCCCTCTGACTTTCTTATTGACGATGAAACACAGAAATTGCATCGGAATTAAATACAAAAGGCACAATGCCGTCTCAAGTACAAGAAGACTGGCTCTTCATACTGTCTATGTTTTAAACCATTCCTGTGACACTAGTTATAGATTCCGATGCTTCAATTCGGATTTACTGTATCCCTTTGCCATCGTATTGACGATGAAACATAGAAATTGCATCGGAATTAAATACAAAAGGCACAATGCCGTCTTAAGTACAGGAAAACTGACTCTTCATTCTGTCTATGTTTTGAACCATTCCTGTGACACTAGTTATAGATTCCGATGCTTCACTTCAGGTTTACTGAATCCCTCTGACCTTCTTATTGACGATGAAACATAGAAATTGCATCTTAATTAAATACAAAAGGCACAAAGCCGACTTAAGTACAAGAAGACTGACTTTTCTTACTGTCTATGGTTTGAACCATTCCTGTGACACTAGTTATAGATTCAGATGCTGCACTTCTGGTATACTGCATCCAGCTGACCTTCTTATTGACGATGAAACACAGAAATTGCAACGGAACTAAATACAAAAGGCACAATGCCAACTGAAGTACAAGAAAACTGGCTCCTCTTACTGTCTATGTTTTGAACCATTCCTGTGACACTAGTTATAGATTCCGATGCTTCACTTCAGTTTTACTGTATCCCTCTGACCGTCTTATTGACGATGAAACACAGAAATTGCACGGAATTAAATACAAAAGGCACAATGCCAACTCAAGTACAAGAAGACTGGCTCTTCTTACTGTCTATGTTTTGAACATTTCCTGTAACACTAGTTATAGATTCTGATGCTCCACTTCAGGTTTACTGTATCCCTCTGACCTTCTTATTGTCGATGAAACACAGAAATTGCATCGGAATTAAATTCAAAAGGCACAATGCTGACTCAAGTACAAGAAAACTGACTCTTCTTACTGTCTATGTTTGAACCATTCCAGTGAAACTTATTATAGAATCCGATGCTTCACTTCAGGTTTACTGAATCCCTCTCACCTTCTTATTGACGATGAAACATAGAAATTGCAACTTAATTAAATACAAAAGGCACAAAGCCGACTTAAGTACAAGAAGACTGACTTTTCTGACTGTCTATGGTTTGAACCATTCCTGTGACACTAGTTATAGATTCAGATGCTGCACTTCTGGTATACTGCATCCAGCTGACCTTCTTATTGACGATGAAACACAGAAATTGCATCGGAACTAAATACAAAAGGCACAATGCCAACTCAAGTACAAGAAGACTGGCTCTTCTTACTGTCTATATTTTGAACCATTCCTGTGACACTAGTTATAGATTCCGATGCTTCACTTCAGTTTTACTGTATCCCTCTGACCTTCTTATTGACGATGAAACACAGAAATTGCATCGGAATTAAATACAAAAGGCACAATGCCGACTCAAGTACAAGAAGACTGGCTCTTCTTACTGTCTATGTTTGAACCATTCCTTGGACACTAGTTATAGATTCCGATGCTTGACTTCAGGTTTACTGTATCCCTCCGACCTTCCTATTGAAGATGAAACAAAGAAATTGCATCGGAATTAAATAGAAAAGGCACAATGTCGACTTATGTACAAGAAGACTGACTCTTCTTACGGTCTATGTTTTGAACAATTCCTGTGACAATAGTTATAGATTCGGATGCTTCACTTCAGGTTTACTGTATCCCTCTGACCTTCTTATCGACAATGAAACACAGAAATTGCATCGGAATTAAATACAAAAGGCACAATGCCGACTTATGTACAAGAAAACGGACTCTTCTCTCTGTCTATGTTTTGAACCAATCCTGTGACACTAGTTATAGATTCCGATGCTTCACTTCAGGTTTACTGTATCCCTATGACCTTCTTATTGACGATGAAGCACAGAAATTGCATCGGAATTGAATACAAAAGGCACAATACCGACTTAAGTACAAGAAGACTGTATCATCTTACTCTCTATGTTATGAACCATTCCTGTGACACTAGTTATAGATTGCGATGCTTCACTTCAGCTTTACTATATCCCCCTGACCTTCTTATTGTCTATGTAACACGGAAATTGCATCGGAATTAAATATAAAAGGCACAATTCCGATTCAAGAACAAGAAGACTGCCTCTTCTTACTGTCTATGTTTTGAACCATTCCTGTGACACTAGTTATAGATTCCGATGCTTCACTTCAGGTTTACTGTATCCCTCTGACCTCCATATTCTCGATGAAACACAGAAATTGCATCGGAATTAAATACAAAAGGCACAATGCCAACTCTAGTACAAGAAGACTAGCACTTCTTACTGTCTATGTTTTGAACCATTCCTGTGACACTAGTTATAGATTCCGATGCTTACCTTCAGGTTTACTGTATCCCTCTGACCTTCTTATTGACGATGAAACACAGATATTGCATCGAAATAAAATACAAAAGGCACAATGCCGACTTAAGTACTAGAAAACTGACTATTCTTACTGACTATGTTTTGAACCATTCCTGTGACGCTAGTTATAGATTCCAATGCTTCACTTCAGGTTTACTGTATACCTCTGACCTTCTTATTGACGGTGAAACACTGAAATTGAATAGGAATTAAAGACAAAAGGCAAAATGCCGACTTAAGTACAAGATAACTGACTCTTCTTACTGTCTATGTTTTGAACCATTCCTGTGACACCAGTTATTGATTCCGATGCTTCACTTCAGCTTTACTGTATCCCTTTGAATTTCTTATTGACGATGAAACACAGAAATTGCATCGAAATTAAATACAGAACGCACAATGGCGACTGAAGTACAAGAAAACTGACTCTACTTACTGTCTATGTTTTGAACCATTCCTGTGACACTAGTTATTGATTCCGATGCTTCACTTCAGCTTTACTGTATCCCTTTGAATTTCTTATTGACGATTAATCACAGAAATTGCATCGGAATTTAATACAAAATGCACAATGCCGACTTAAGTACAAGAAGACTGACTTTTCTTACTGTCTATGTTTTGAACCATTCCTGTGACACTAGTTATGGATCCCGATGCTTCACTTCAGGTTTACTGTTTCCCTCTGACCTTGTTATTTACGATGAAACACAGAAATTGCATCGGAATTAAATACAAATGGCACACTGCCGACTCAAGTACAAGAAGGCTGGCTCTTCCTACTGTCTATGTTTTCAACCATTCCTGTGACACTAGTTATAGATTCCGATGCTTCACTTCAGGTTTACTGTATCCGGTGGACCTTCTTATTGACGACGAAAAGCAGATATTGCATCGGAATTAAATACAATAGGCACAATGCCGACTTAAGTACAAGAAAACTGACTCTTCTTACTGTCTACGTTTGAACCATTCCTGTGACACTAGTTATAGATTCCGATGCTTCTCTTCAGGTTTACTGTATCCCTCTGACCTCCTTCTTGACGATGTAACACAGAAATTGCTTCAGAATTAAATACAAAATGCACAATGCCGAATTAAGTACAAGAAAACTGACTCTTCTTACTGTCTGTGTTTTGAACCATTCCTGTGACACTAGTTTTAGATTCCGATGTTTCTCTTCAGGTTTACTGTATCCCTCTGACCTTCTTGTTGACGATAAAAGACAGAAATAGCATCGGAATTAAATACAAAAGGCACAATGGCGACTCAAGTACAAGAAGACTGGCTCTTCTTACTGTCTATGCTTTGAACCTTTCCTGTGAGACCGGTATTAGATTCCGATGCTTAACTTCAGGTTTACTGTATTACTCTGATCTTGTTATTGACGATGAAACATAAAAATTGCATCGGGATTAAACTAAAAATGCACAATGCCGACTTAAGTACAAGAAAACGGACTCTTCTTACTGTCTATGTTTTGAACCATTCCTGTGACACTAGTTATAGATTCCGATGCTTCACTTCAGGTTTACTGTATCCCTCTGACCTTGTTATTGACGATGAAACACAGAAATTGCATCGGAATTAAATACAAAAGGCACAATGCCGACTCAAGTACAAGAAGACTGGCTCTTCTTGCTGTCTATGCTTTGATCCATTCCTGTGAGACAGGTTTTAGATTCCGTTGCTGCACTTCAGGATTACTGCATCCCATGGACCATCTTATTTACGACGAAACACAGATATTGCATCGGAATTAAATACAAAAGGCACAATGCCGTCTTAAGTACAAGAAATCTGACTCCTCTTACTGTCTATGGTTTGAACCATTCCTGTGACACTAGTTATAGATTCAGATGCTGCTCTTCAGGTATACTGTATCCAGCTGACCTTCTTATTGATGATGAAGCACAGAAATTGCATCGGAGTTAAATACAAAAGGCACAATGCCGACATTAGTACAAGAAGACGGACTCTTCTTACTGCCTATGTTTTGAACCGTTCCTGCGACACTAGTTATAGATTCCGATGCTTCACTTAAGTTATACTGTATCCCTCTGACCTTATTATTGACGATGAAACACAGAAATTGCATCGGAATTAAATACAAAATGCACAATGCCAACTCAAGTACGAGAAGACTGGCTCTTCTTACTGTCTATGTTTTGAACCATTCCTGTGACACTAGTTATAGATTCCGATGCTTCACTTCAGGTTTACTGTGTCCCTCTGACCTTCTTATAGACGATGAAATACAGAAATTGCATCGGAATTATATACAAAAGGCACAATGCCAACTTAAGTACAAGAAGACTGACTCTTCTTACTGTCTACGTTTGAACCATTCCTGTGACACTAGTTATAGATTCCAATGCTTCACTTCAAGCTTACTGTATGCCTCTGACCTTCTTATTGACGATGAAACACAGAAATTGCATCGGAAATAAATCCAAAAGGCAAATTGCCGACTTAAGTACAAGAAAACTGACTCTTCTTACTTTCTATGTTTTGAACCATTTCTATGATACTAGTTATAGATTCCAATGCTTCACTTCAGGTTTACTGTATCCCTCTGACCTACTTATTGACGATGAAACACAGAAATTGCATCGGAATTAAATACAAAAGGCACAATCCGACTCAAGTACAAGAAGACTGGTTCATCATACTGTCTATGTTTTAAACCATTCCTGTGACACTAGTTATAGATTCCGATGCTTCAATTCGGATTTACTGTATCCCTCTGACCATCGTATTGACGATGAAACATAGAAATTGCATCGGAATTAAATACAAAAGGCACAATGCCGTCTTAAGTACAGGAAAACTGACTCTTCTTACTGTCTATGTTTTGAACCATTCTTGTGACACTAGTTATAGATTCCGATGCTCCACTTCAGGTTTACTGTATCCCTCTGAGTTTCTTAATGACGATGAAAAACAGAAATTGCATCGAATTAAATACAAATGGCACAATGCCGACTTAAGTACAAGAAGACTGACTTTTCTTACTGTCTATGGTTTGAACCATTCCTGTGACACTAGTTATAGATTCAGATGCTGCACTTCTGGTATACTGCATCCAGCTGACCTTCTTATTGACGATGAAACACAGAAATGGCATTGGAATTAAATACAAAAGCACAATGCCAACTCAAGTACAAGAAGACTGGCTCTTCTTACTGTCTATGTTTTGAACCATTCCTGTGACACTAGTTATAGATTCCGATGCTTCACTTCAGTTTTACTGTATCCCTCTGACCTTCTTATTGACGATGAAACACAGAAATTGCATCGGAATTAAATACAAGAGGCACAATGCCAACTCAAGTACAAGAAGACTGGCTCTTCTTACTGTATATGTTTCGAACCGTTTCTGTGACACTAGCTATAGATTCCGATGCTTCATTTCAGGTTTACTGTATCCCTCTGTCTTTCTTATAGACGATGAAACACAGAAATTTCATAGGAATTTTATACAAAAGGCACAATGCCGATATAAGATCAAGAATACTGACTCTTCTTACTGTCTATGTTTTGAACCATTCCTGTGACACTAGTTATAGATTCCGATGCTTCACTTCAGGTTTACTGAATCCCTCTGACCTTCTTATTGACGATGAAACATAGATATTGCATCTTAATTGAATACAAAAGGCACTAAGCCAACTTAAGTTCAAGAAGACTGACTTATCTTACTGTCTATGGTTTGAACCATTCCTGTGACACTAGTTATAGATTCAGATGCTGCACTTCTGGTATACTGCATCCAGCTGACCTTCTTATTGACGATAAACACAGAAATTGCATCGGAACTAAATACAAAAGGCAAATGCCAACTCAAGTACAAGAAGACTGGCTCTTCTTACTGCCTATGTTTTGAACCATTCCTGTGACACTAGTTATAGATTCCGATGCTTCACTTCAGTTTTACTGTATCCCTCTGACCTTCTTATTGACGATGTGACACAGGAATGGCATCGGAAATAAATACAAAAGGCACAATGCCGACTTAAGTACAAGAAAACAGACTCTTCATGCTGTCTATGTTTTAAACCATTCCTGTGACACTAGTTATAGATTCTGATGCTTCACTTCTGGTTTACTGTATACCTCTGACCTTCTTATTGACGATGAAGCACAGAAATTGCATCGGAATTAAATAAGAAAGGCACAATGCCGACTTAAGTACAAGGAGACTGTCTCA
Organism: Schistocerca serialis cubense; assembly: GCF_023864345.2. Lineage (NCBI taxonomy): Eukaryota > Metazoa > Arthropoda > Insecta > Orthoptera > Acrididae > Schistocerca > Schistocerca serialis. Next base: position 30,785,401 of record NC_064647.1, read on the forward strand.
TCCTACTGTCTATGTTTTGAACCATTCCTGTGACACTAGTTATAGATTCTGATGCTTCACTTCAGTTTTACTGTATCCCTCTGAAAGTCTTATTGACGATGAAACACAGAAATTTCATCGGAATTAAATACAAAAGGCACAATGCCGACTCAAGTACAAGTAGTCTGGCTCTTCTTACTGTCTATGTTTTGAACCTTTCCTGTAAGACCGGTTTCAGACTCCGATGCTTCACTTCAGGTTTACTGTATCCCTTGGACCTTCTTATTGACATCGAACACAGAAATTGCATCGGAATTAAATAGAAAATGCACAATGCCGACTTCAGTACAAGATAACTTATTCTTTTTCCTGTCTATGCTTTGAACCATTCCTGTGTCACTAGTTGTAGATTCCGATGCTTCACTTCAGGCTTACTGTATCCCTGTGCCTTTCTTATAGACGATGAAAGACAGAATTTGCATCGGAATTAAATACAAAACGCACAATGCCGACTTAAGTACAAGAAGACTGACTCTTCCGACTTTCTATGATTTGTACCAATTTCTGTGACACTAGTTATAGATTCCGATGCTTCACTTCAGGTTTACTGTATCCCTCTGACCGTCTTATTGACAATGAAACACAGAAAATGCATCGGAATTATATACAAAAGGCACAATGCCGACTTAAGTACTAGAAGACTGACTCTTCTTACTGTCTATGGTTTGAACCATTCCTGTGACACTAGTTATAGATTCCGATGCTTCACTTCAGGTTTACTGTATCCCTGTGACCCTCTTATTGACGATGAAACACAGAAATTGCTTCGGAATTAAATACAAAAGGCACAATGCCGACTTAGGTACAAGAAAACTCTTCTCACTGTTTATGTTTTGAACCATTCCTGTGACACTAGTTATAGATTCCGATGATTCACTTCAGGTTTACTGTATCCCTGTGACCTTCTTATTGACGATCAAACACATAAATTGCATCGGAATTAAATACAAAAGGCACAATGCCGACTCAAGTACAGGAAGACTGGCTTTTCTTACTGTCTATGTTTTGAACCATTCCTGTGACAGTTGATATGGATTCCGATGCTTCACTTCAGGTTTACTGTATCCCTTGTCCTTCTCATTGACGATCTTCATCGGAACTAAATTCAAAATTCACAATGCCGACTTAAGTACAAGAAGACTGACTCATCTTACTGTCTATGTTTTGAACCATTCCTGTGACACTAGTTATAGCTTCCGATGCTTCACTTCAGGTTTACTGTATCCCTCTGACCTTCTTATTGACGATGAAACACAGACATTGCAACGGAATTAAATAAGAAAGGCACAATGCCGACTTAAGTACAAGAAGACTGACTCTTCCTACTGTCTATGTTTGGAACCATTCCTGTGACACTAGTTATAGTTTCCGATGGTTCACTTCAGGTTTACTGTATCCCTCTGACCGTCTTATTGACGATGAAACACAGAAATTGCATCGGAATTAAATACAGAAGGCACAATGCCGGCTCAGGTTCAAGAAGTCAGGCTCTTCTTACTGTCTATGTTTTGAACCATTCCTGTGACACTAGATATAGATTCCGATGTTTCACTTCAGGTTTACTGTATCCCTTGGACCTTCTTATTGTCGACGAAACACAGAAATTGTATCGGAAATAAATAGAAAAGGAACAATGCCGACTTAAGTACAAGAAAACAGACTCTTCTTAATATCTATTTTTTGAACCATTCCCTGGACACTAGTTACAGATTCCGATGCATCACTTCAGGATTACTGTATCCCTCTGACCATCTCATTGACGACGAAACACAGAAAATGCATCGGAATTAAATACAAAAGCACAATGCCGACTTAAGTACATGAAATCTGACTCCTCTTACTGGCTATGTTTGAAACATTCCTGTGACACTAATTATAGATTCCGATGCTTCACTTCAGGTTTACTGAATCCCTCTGACCTCCTTATTGACGATGAAACACAGAAATTGCATCGGAATTAAATACAAAAGGCACAATGCCGACTTAAGTACAAGAAAACAGACTCTTCTTACTGTCTATGTTTTGAACCATTCCTTTGACACTAGTGATAGATTCCGATGCTTCACTTGAGGTTTACTGTATCCATCTGACCTCCTTATTGACGATGAAACACAGAAATTGCATCGGAATTACATAGAAAAGAAACAATGCCGACTTAAGTACAAGAAAACTGACTCTTCTTACTGTCTATGTTTTGAACCATTCCTGTGACACAAGTTATAGATTCCGATGCTTCACTTCAAGTTTACTGCATCTCTCTGACCTTCGTATTGACGATGAAACAGAGAATCTGCATCGGAATTAAATACAAAAGGCACAATGCCGACTCAAGTACAAGAAGACTGGCTCTTCTTACTTTCTATGTATTGAACCATTCCTGTGACACTAGTTATATATTCCGATGCTTCACTTCAGTTTTACTGTATCCCTCTGACCTTCTTATTGACGATGAAACACAGAAATTGCATCGGAATTAAATACAAAGGGCACAATGATGACTCAAGTACAAGAAGATTGACTCTTCTTACTGTCTATGTTTTGAACCATTCCTGTGACACTAGTTATAGATTCCGAAGCTTCACTTCAGGTTTACTGTATCCCTCTGACAGTCGTATTGATGATGAAATACGGAATTTGCGTCGGAATTAAATACAAAAGGCACAATGCCGACTTAAGTACAAGAAGACTGACTCTTCTTACTGCCTATGTTTTGAGCCATTCCTGTGACACTAGTTATACATTCCGATGCTTCACTTCAGGTTTACTGTATCCGTTTGACCTTCTTATTGACGATGAAACACAGAAATTGCATCGGAATTAAATACAAAAGGCACAATGCTGACTTAAGTACAAGAAGACTGACTCTTCTTACTGTCTATGTTTTGAACCATTCCTGTGACACTAGTTATAGATTCCGATGCTTCACTTCAGGTTTACTGTATCCCTCTGACCTCCTTATTCTCGATGAAACACAGAAATTGCATCGGAATTAAACACAAAAGGCACAATGCCGACTCAAGTACAAGAAGACTAGCACTTCTTACTGTCTATGTTTTGAACCATTCCTGTGACACTAGTGATCGATTCCGATGCTTCACTTGAGGTTTACTGTATCCATCTGACCTCCTTATTGACGATGAAACACAGAAATTGCATCGGAATTACATAGAAAAGAAACAATGCCGACTTAAGTACAAGAAAACTGACTCTTCTTACTGTCTATGTTTTGAACCATTCCTGTGACACAAGTTATAGATTCCGATGCTTCACTTCAAGTTTACTGTATCTCTCTGACCTTCGTTTTGACGATGAAACAGAGAATCTGCATCGGAATTAAATACAAAAGGCACAATGCCGACTCAAGTACAAGAAGACTGGCTCTTCTTACTTTCTACGTTTTGAACCATTCCTGTGACACTAGTTATAGATTCCGATGCTTCACTTCAGTTTTACTGTATCCCTCTGACCTTCTTATTGACGATGAAACACAGAAATTGCATCGGAATTAAATACAAAGGGCACAATGATGACTCAAGTACAAGAAGACTGACTCTTCTTACTGTCTATGTTTTGAACCATTACTGTGACACTAGTTATAGATTCCGAAGCTTCACTTCAGGTTTACTGTATCCCTCTGACCGTCGTATTGATGATGAAATACAGAATTTGCGTCGGAATTAAATACAAAAGGCACAATGCCGACTTAAGTACAAGAAGACTGACTCTTCCGACTTTCTATCATTTGTACCAATTTCTGTGACACTAGTTATAGATTCCGATGCTTCACTTCAGGTTTACTGTATCCCTCTGACCGTCTTATTGACAATGAAACACAGAAAATGCATCGGAATTATATACAAAAGGCACAATGCCGACTTAAGTACTAGAAGACTGACTCTTCTTACTGTCTATGGTTTGAACCATTCCTGTGACACTAGTTATAGATTCCGATGCTTCACATCAGGTTTACTGTATCCCTGTGACCCTCTTATTGACGATGAAACACAGAAATTGCTTCGGAATTAAATACAAAAGGCACAATGCCGACTTAGGTACAAGAAAACTCTTCTCACTGTTTATGTTTTGAACCATTCCTGTGACACTAGTTATAGATTCCGATGCTTCACTTCAGGTTTACTGTATCCATGTGACCCTCTTATTGACGATCAAACACATAAATTGCATCGGAATTAAATACAAAAGGCACAATGCAGACTCAAGTACAAGAATACTGGCTGTTCTTACTGTCTATGTTTTGAACCATTCCTGTGACAGTTGATATAGATTCCGATGCTTCACTTCAGGTTTACTGTATCCCTTGTCCTTCTCATTGACGATCTTCATCGGAACTAAATTCAAAATGCACAATGCCGACTTAAGTACAAGAAGACTGACTCTTCTTACTGTCTATGTTTTGAACCATTCCTGTGACACTAGTTATAGCTTCCGATGCTTCACTTCAGGTTTACTGTATCCCTCTGACCTTCTTATTGACGATGAAACACAGACATTGCATCGGAATTAAATAAGAAAGGCACAATGCCGACTTAAGTACAAGAAGACTTACTCTTCCTATTGTCTATGTTTTGAACCGTTCCTGTGACACTAGTTACAGATTCCCATGCTTCACTTCAATTTTACTGTATCCCTTTGACCTTCTTATTGACGATCAAACACAGAAATTGCATCGGAATTAAATACAAAAGGCACAATGCCGACTCAAGTACAAGAAGCTGGACTCTTCTAACTGTCTATGTTTTGAATCATTCCTGTGACACTAGTTATAGATTCCGATGCTTCACTTCAGGTTTACTGTATCGCTCTGACAGTCGTATTGACGATGAAACACAGAAAGTGCATTGGAATTCAATACAAAAGGCAGAATGCCAACTCAAGTACAAGAAGACTGGGTCTTCTTACTGTCTATGTTTTGAACCTTTCCTGTGAGACTGGTTTTAGATTCCGATGTTTCACTTCAGGTTTACTGTATCCCTTGGACGTTCTTATTGTCGACGAAACACAGAAATTGTATCGGAAATAAATAGAAAAGGAACAATGCCGACTTAAGTACAAGAAAACAGACTCTTCTTAATATCTATTTTTTGAACCATTCCTGTGACACTAGTTACAGATTCCGATGCATCACTTCAGGTTTACTGTATCCCTCTGACCATCTCATTGACGACGAAACACAGAAAATGCATCGGAATTAAATACAAATGCACAATGCCGACTTAAGTACATGAAATCTGACTCCTCTTACTGGCTATGTTTGAACCATTCCTGTGACACTAATTATAGATTTCGATGCTTCACTTCGGGTTTACTGAATCCCTCTGACCTTCCTATTGACGATGAAACACAGAAATTGCATCGGAATTAAATACAAAGGCACAATGCCGGCTTAAGTACAAGAAAACTGACTCTTCTTACTGTCTATGTTTTGAACCATTCCTGTGACACAAGTTATAGATTCCGATGCTTCACTTCAAGTTTACTGTATCTCTCTGACCTTCGTATTGACGATGAAACAGAGAATCTGCATCGGAATTAAATACAAAAGGCACAATGCCGACTCAAGTACAAGAAGACTGGCTCGTCTTACTTTCTATGTTTTGAACCATTCCTGTGACACTAGTTATAGATTCCGATGCTTCACTTCAGTTTTACTGTATCCCTCTGACCTTCTTATTGACGATGAAACACAGAAATTGCATCGGAATTAAATACAAAGGGCACAATGATGACTCAAGTACAAGAAGACTGACTCTTCTTACTGTCTATGTTTTGAACCATTCCTGTGACACTAGTTACAGATTCCGAAGCTTCACTTCAGGTTTACTGTATCCCTCTGACCGTCGTATTGATGATGAAATACAGAATTTGCGTCGGAATTAAATACAAAAGGCACAATGCCGACTCAAGTACCAGAAGACTGGCTCTTCTTACTGTCTATATTTTGAACCACCTCTGTGACACTAGTTATAGATTCCGATGCTTCAGTTCAGGTTTACTGTATCCCTCTGACCTTCTTATTGACGAAGAAACACAGATATTGCATCGGAATTATATACAAAAGGCACAATGCCAACTTAAGTACAAGAAGTCTGTCTCTTCTTACTGGCTATGTTTGAAGATTCCTGTGACACTATTTATAGATTACGATGCATCACTTCGGGTTTACTGTATCCCTCTGACCTCCTTATTGACGATGAAACACAGAAAATGCATCGGAATTAAATACAAAAGCACAATGCCGACTTAAGTACAAGAAAACTGACTCTTCTTACTGTCTATGTTTTGAACCATTCCTGTGACACTAGTTATAGATTCCGATGCTTCACTTCAGGTTTACTGTATCCCTCTGACCTTCTTATTGACGATGAAAGACAGAAATTGCATCGGAATTAAATACAAAAGGCACAATGCCGACTTAAGTACAAGAAGACTGACTCTTCTTACTGTCTATGTTTTGAACCATTCCTGTGACACTAGTTATAGATTCAGAAGCTTCACTTCAGGTTTACTGTATCCCTCTGACCGTCGTATTGATGATGAAATACAGAATTTGCGTCGGAATTAAATACAAAAGGCACAATGCCGACTTAAGTACAAGAAGACTGACTCTTCTTACTGTCTATGTTTTGAGCCATTCCTGTGACGCTAGTTATACATTCCCATGCTTCACTTCAGGTTTACTGTATCCGTCTGACCTTCTTATTGACGATGAAACACAGAAATTGCATCGGAATTAAATACAAAAGGCACAATGCCGACTCAAGTACCAGAAGACTGGCTCTTCTTACTGTCTATATTTTGAACCACTTCTGTGACACTAGTTATAGATTCCGATGCTTCAGTTCAGGTTTACTGTATCCCTCTGACCTTCTTATTGACGAAGAAACACAGATATTGCATCGGAATAAAATACAAAAGCACAATGCCGACTTAAGTACATGAAATCTGACTCCTCTTACTGGCTATGTTTGAACCATTCCTGTGACACTAATTATAGATTCCGATGCTTCACTTCGGGTTTACTGAATCCCTCTGACCTCCTTATTGACGATGAAACACAGAAATTGCATCGGAATTAAATACAAAAGGCACAATGCCGACTTAAGTACAAGAAAACAGACTCTTCTTAGTGTCTATGTTTTGAACCATTCCTGTGACACTAGTGATAGATTCCGATGCTTCACTTGAGGATTACTGTATCCATCTGACCTCCTTATTGACGATGAAACACAGAAATTGCATCGGAATTACATAGAAAAGAAACAATGCCGACTTAAGTACAAGAAAACTGACTCTTCTTACTGTCTATGTTTTGAACCATTCCTGTGACACAAGTTATAGATTCCGATGCTTCACTTCAAGTTTACTGTATCTCTCTGACATTCGTATTGACGATGAAACGGAGAATCTGCATCGGAATTAAATACAAAAGGCACAATGCCGACTCAAGTACAAGAAGACTGGCTCTTCTTATTTTCTATGTTTTGAACCATTCCTGTGACACTAGTTATAGATTCCGATGCTTCACTTCAGTTTTACTGTATTCCTCTGACCTTCTTATTGACGATGAAACACAGAAATTGCATCGGAATTAAATACAAAGGGCACAATGATGACTCAAGTACAAGTAGACTGACTCATCTTACTGTCTATGTTTTGAACCATTCCTGTGACACTAGTTATAGATTCCGAAACTTCACTTCAGGTTTACTGTATCCCTCTGACCGTCGTATTGGCGATGAAATACAGAATTTGCGTCGGAATTAAATACAAAAGGCACAATGCCGACTTAAGTACAAGAAAACAGACTCTTCTTAGTGTCTATGTTTTGAACCATTCCTGTGACACTAGTTACAGATTCCGATGCTTCACTTCAATTTTACTGTATCCCTTTGACCTTCTTATTGACGATCAAACACAGAAATTGCATCGGAATTAAATACAAAAGGCACAATGCCGACTCAAGTACAAGAAGTTGGACTCTTCTAACTGTCTATGTTTTGAATCATTCCTGTGACACTAGTTATAGATTCCGATGCTTCACTTCAGGTTTACTGTATCCCTCTGACAGTCGTATTGACGATGAAACACAGAAAGTGCATTGGAATTCAATACAAAAGGCAGAATGCCAACTCAAGTACAAGAAGACTGGGTCTTCTTACTGTCTATGTTTTGAACCTTTCCTGTGAGACTGGTTTTAGATTCCGATGTTTCACTTCAGGTTTACTGTATCCCTTGGACGTTCTTATTGTCGACGAAACACAGAAATTGTATCGGAAATAAATAGAAAAGGAACAATGCCGACTTAAGTACAAGAAAACAGACTCTTCTTAATATCTATTTTTTGAACCATTCCTGTGACACTAGTTAGAGATTCCGATGCATCACTTCAGGTTTACTGTATCCCTCTGACCATCTCATTGACGACGAAACACAGAAAATGCATCGGAATTAAATACAAAAGCACAATGCCGACTTAAGTACATGAAATCTGACTCCTCTTACTGGCTATGTTTGAACCATTCCTGTGACACTAATTATAGATTCCGATGCTTCACTTCGGGTTTACTGAATCCCTCTGACCTCCTTATTGACGATGAAACACAGAAATTGCATCGGAATTAACCCTGCTGTTCTGTTCACTTTTACTTGACATATATACTGTTCGGGTCAATATGACCCGACATATCAAAATGCTTTAGAAACATAAATTTTGGTACAGTTTTAGCTATCGACATTGTTGTTCTATTCCAGTACCTTGTTAGTAATAATAATAATAATAATAATAATAATAATAATGGTAATAATAATAATAATAACAATGCATACAACTTTATTGAGGGATATTTTTCATTTAAATATGCACATAAATTTGAAACAACAGACAGTTTCCATTACAGGCATTCAACTTAGAAAGCACTACAGTTTTTCCATACTTCTATTCTTATTGTTGACAGTTTAGACGTAAGTATTGACATTTTCTAACAACAGACAGTTGTCATTACAGATATTCATCTTAGAGCACACTACAGTACAGAACACACTACAGTTTTTTTATTACATTCCAACATAGAAAGCACTACAACTTTAGAATCCTCTCTTCTTACTGATTGTAGTTTAGGCACAAGTATTCACATAAATTTGAAACAACAGAATTTTCAATACAATCATCTTATAAAATACTACAGTTCTTTTCTTACTGCTTGCACTGTGGACACAAGTAGGTTACATGTTTCTTGCAAATATGTTTACTACATTTTCCACACACCATGTTTGTTTTATTGTCATTACTTGATGGACAGAACTTACAGCGTGCACGTTTTGTAGATTTTCTTGTTGTTACCGATTCTGACACACCACCCACATCATTCGGGTTTTGGATGCTTGTGACCATTCTCAAAGAATCTTCTGTTCTTGGGAAATGCGTTCTTGATGCAATATGTTCTTTTATCAGTGACTTTCCAAGTTCCTCCAAGAATATTCTCCTTCTAGTCAATTTGCTTGCATTCCAATTAGGGTCAACCGAAATCCACAAAACGTATGCATTATAAGCAGAAACATCAAGAATATTGTAGAAAACTATCATTGGCCACCTATTACTTTTTCGTTTGCATGTATATGTACCTAATAACTGATCAAGCGTGTCTACAGCACCTTTGGTTGAATTATAGTCCAAAATCATTTTTGGCTTCTTATCAGCCCTGTCACTGATTTCCGCATCATGGTGGAGAGTGCTCATAAGTACAACATTCTTGTGTCTCTTAGGAATATAATTAACCACAGTAGTGTCATTTGTGAAGTAAAATGAAGAGCTGTGTACCTCCTTGTTGGTCATTTTGTGTGGAAGCTCCGGCTTATTTTTCCGTATAGTTCCCAACATAGTCAATTTCCTTTTCAGAAGCAGCTGCCCCAAATTGTACGACGTAAAAAAGTTGTCACACGTGATATTCTGACCACGTAACTCAGAAGTGAGATCAGATACCACCCTCATTCCCTGATTTCTTTCTGGTGCCGCTCCACTCACCTTTCCTGTATAAATTTGGGCTTTCAGTACGTATGAAGTTTTGCTGTCACACATGGTCCATATTTTGATCCCATATTTTGCCGGTTTACTTGGGATATACTGCTTGAATGGACAGCGACCTCTAAATGCTACTAACTGCTCGTCAACAGTAACATTTTCTCCTGGATTATACAGTTTAGGAAGGACCTCTACCCACTTCTCCCAAATACTACGAATTGCGGCAAGTTTGTCAGTACGTCGTCTTTCCTCTCTAGTAGATTTCTTGTCAAATCGCAGGACACGTGATATCTTACAGAATGTTTCATGAGACATGGTTGCTCGAAATATGTTTCGCCCAGTATCTTTATCCCACAAACTTTTTGTAGACTCCCCATGAGATCGATATACACCCGCTAGGAGTAAGAGTCCTAAGTATGCATGGAAAACAGAACCATCAATATCTGTCCACTGTTCACCATAAACTCGCTGCCCTTCAATATTTGTCATCTCTATTATTTCATTTTGAAGCGCTGTGTGAAATACTGCTTCAAATGAACATTTTACATCAGATATTCTGCTGACTGCATACCTGGTAACTCCTGGGGTACTCTTGATGATGTTCGAAGCTGGTAGGCGACCATGTTGTGCTGGTGGATGCAACTGCCATTCTATATTCCCATTTTTAGAAAGAAAAGTCTCTACACTATTTTGTATGGGCTGTGGACTGTCGTAACTGTCATCGGAACACTCGCTTTCAGATGCATTGCTGATGTGATCTTCAAACTCAGAAAGTGATCCTTCATCTGGTGAGGCATTTACTATTTCTTCCAACTCACGATCATTCAATGGTCTCATCGCCATGGTGTCACAAGTCAAACTGGGCAGAAACAAAGCATTCCAATTATTGAGAACTGCCAATTATTATTTCCTGGGGAAAGCAACAAACAAGCCCATTGTTGTGAACGCATGGAGCTTTAGGTGATTGTTGAGAGTAAGTTGGAATGATGCAGTCACTATTCCCACACAACACAACAAAAATAATTTTCGCCATTTCCAGATTTTAGAAATAAATACGAGTTACACTAAACATATTTGTGTCGGGTCATTATGACCCGAACATTACATATGCAACTATTACAGTTGAAGCCCAAACTTCTTAAACTTTTTTAAAACCTTTTAAAACACATGCTGCTCATCCATTTTCAGACAAAGTCACAAAGTTTCATAAATATATATTGGTATTTACATAATGTAAAATAACGTTCATATTCGTTTCGGGTCATATAGACCCGAACAGAACAGCAGGGTTAAATACAAAAGGCACATTGCCGACTTAAGTACAAGAAAACAGACTCTTCTTTTTGTCTATGTTTTGAACCATTCCTGTGACACTAGTGATAGATTCCGATGCTTCACTTGAGGATTACTGTATCCATCTGACCTCCTTATTGACGATGAAACACAGAAATTGCATCGGAATTACATAGAAAAGAAACAATGCCGACTTAAGTCCAAGAAAACTGACTCTTCTTACTGTCTATGTTTTGAACCATTTCTGTGACACAAGTTATGGATTCCGATGCTACACTTCAAGTTTCCTGTATCTCTCTGACCTTCGTATTGACGATGAAACAGAAAATCTGCATCGGAATTAAATACAAAAGGCACAATGCCGACTCAAGTACAAGAAGACTGGCTCTTCTTACTTTCTATGTTTTGAACCATTCCTGTGACACTAATTATAGATTCCGATGCTTCACTTCAGATTTACTGTATCCCTCTGACCTTCTTATTGACGATGAAACACAGAAATTGCATCGGAGTTAAATACAAAGGGCACAATGATGACTCAAGTACAAGAAGACTGACTCTTCTTACTGTCTATGTTTTGAACCATTCCTGTGACACTAGTTATAGATTCCGAAGCTTCACTTCAGGTTTACTGTATCCCTCTGACCGTCGTATTGATGATGAAATACAGAATTTGCGTCGGAATTAAATACAAAAGGCACAATGCCGACTTAAGTACAAGAAGACTGACTCTTCTTACTGTCTATGTTTTGAGCCATTCCTGTGACGCTAGTTATACATTCCCATGCTTCACTTCAGGTTTACTGTATCCGTCTGACCTTCTTATTGACGATGAAACACAGAAATTGCATCGGAATTTAATACAAAAGGCACAATGCCGACTCAAGTACCAGAAGACTGGCTCTTCTTACTGTCTATATTTTGAACCACTTCTGTGACACTAGTTATAGATTCCGATGCTTCAGTTCAGGTTTACTGTATCCCTCTGACCTTCTTATTGACGAAGAAACACAGATATTGCATCGGAATTAAATACAAAAGCACAATGCCGACTTAAGTATATGAAATATGACTCCTCTTACTGGCTATGTTTGAACCATTCCTGTGACACTAATTATAGATTCCGATGCTTCACTTCGGGTTTACTGAATCCCTCTGACCTCCTTATTGACGATGAAACACAGAAATTGCATCGGAATTAAATACAAAAGGCACAATGCCGACTTAAGTACAAGAAAACAGACTCTTCTTAGTGTCTATGTTTTGAACCATTCCTGTGACACTAGTGATAGATTCCGATGCTTCACTTGAGGATTACTGTATCCATCTGACCTCCTTATTGACGATGAAACACAGAAATTGCATCGGAATTACATAGAAAAGAAACAATGCCGACTTAAGTACAAGAAGACTGACTCTTCTTACTGTCTATGTTTTGAGCCATTCCTGTGACACTAGTTATACATTCCGATGCTTCACTTCAGGTTTACTGTATCCGTCTGACCTTCTTATTGACGATGAAACACAGAAATTACATCGGAATTAAATACAAAAGGCACAATGCCGACTTAAGTACAAGAAGACTGACTCTTCTTACTGTCAATGTTTTGAACCATTCCTGTGACACTAGTTATAGATTCCGATGCTTCACTTCAGGTTTACTGTATCCCTCTGACCTCCTTATTCTCGATGAAACACAGAAATTGCATCGGAATTAAATACAAAAGGCACAATGCCGACTCAAGTACAAGAAGACTAGCACTTCTTACTGTCTATGTTTTGAACCATTCCTGTGACACTAGTGATCGATTCCGATGCTTCACTTGAGGTTTACTGTATCCATCTGACCTCCTTATTGACGATGAAACACAGAAATTGCATCGGAATTACATAGAAAAGAAACAATGCCGACTTAAGTACAAGAAAACTGACTCTTCTTACTGTCTATGTTTTGAACCATTCCTGTGACACAAGTTATAGAATCCGATGCTTCACTTCAAGTTTACTGTATCTCTCTGACCTTCGTATTGACGATGAAACAGAGAATATGCATCGGAATTAAATACAAAAGGCACAATGCCGACTCAAGTACAAGAAGATTGGCTCTTCTTACTTTCTATGTTTTGAACCATTCCTGTGACACTAGTTATAGATTCCGATGCTTCACTTCAGTTTTACTGTATCCCTCTGACCTTCTTATTGACGATGAAACACAGAAATTGCATCGGAATTAAATACAAAGGGCACAATGATGACTCAAGTACAAGAAGACTGACTCTTCTTACTGTCTATGTTTTGAACCATTCCTGTGACACTAGTTACAGATTCCGAAGCTTCACTTCAGGTTTAATGTATCCCTCTGACCGTCGTATTGATGATGAAATACAGAATTTGCGTCGGAATTAAATACAAAAGGCACAATGCCGACTCAAGTACCAGAAGTCTGGCTCTTCTTACTGTCTATATTTTGAACCACTTCTGTGACACTAGTTATAGATTCCGATGCTTCAGTTCAGGTTTACTGTATCCCTCTGACCTTCTTATTGACGAAGAAACACAGATATTGCATCGGAATTATACACAAAAGGCACAATGCCAACTTAAGTACAAGAAGTCTGTCTCTTCTTACTGGCTATGTTTGAAGATTCCTGTGACACTATTTATAGGTTACGATGCATCACTTCGGGTTTACTGTATCCCTCTGACCTCCTTATTGACGATGAAACACAGAAATAGCATCGGAATTGAATTCAAAAGGCACAATGCCGACTTAAGTACAAGAAAACTGACTCTTCTTACTGTCTATGTTTTGAACCATTCCTGTGACACTAGTTATAGATTCCGATGCTTCACTTCAGGTTTACTGTTTCCCTCTGACCTTCTTATTGACGATGAAAGACAGAAATTGCATCGGAATTAAATACAAAAGGCACAATGCCGACTTAAGTACAAGAAGACTGACTCTTCTTACTGTCTATGTTTTGAACCATTCCTGTGACACTAGTTATAGATTCCGAAGCTTCACTTCAGGTTTACTGTATCCCTCTGACCGTCGTATTGATGATGAAATACAGAATTTGCGTCGGAATTAAATACAAAAGGCACAATGCCGACTTAAGTACAAGAAGACTGACTCTTCTTACTGTCTATGTTTTGAGCCATTCCTGTGACGCTAGTTATACATCCCCATGCTTCACTTCAGGTTTACTGTATCCGTCTGACCTTCTTATTGACGATGAAACACAGAAATTGCATCGGAATTAAATACAAAAGGCACAATGCCGACTCAAGTACCAGAAGACTGGCTCTTCTTACTGTCTATATTTTGAACCACTTCTGTGACACTAGTTATAGATTCCGATGCTTCAGTTCAGGTTTACTGTATCCCTCTGACCTTCTTATTGACGAAGAAACACAGATATTGCATCGGAATTAAATACAAAAGCACAATGCCGACTTAAGTACATGAAATCTGACTCCTCTTACTGGCTATGTTTGAACCATTCCTGTGACACTAATTATAGATTCCGAAGCTTCACGTCGGGTTTACTGAATCCCTCTGACCTCCTTATTGACGATGAAACACAGAAATTGCATCGGAATTAAATACAAAAGGCACAATGCCGACTTAAGTACAAGTAAACAGACTCTTCTTAGTGTCTATGTTTTGAACCATTCCTGTGACACTAGTGATAGATTCCGATGCTTCACTTGAGGATTACTGTATCCATCTGACCTCCTTATTGACGATGAAACACAGAAATTGCATCGGAATTACATAGAAAAGAAACAATGCCGACTTAAGTACAAGAAAACTGACTCTTCTTACTGTCTATGTTTTGAACCATTCCTGTGACACAAGTTATAGATGCCGATGCTTCACTTCAAGTTTACTGTATCTCTCTGACATTCGTATTGACGATGAAACGGAGAATCTGCATCGGAATTAAATACAAAAGGCACAATGCCGACTCAAGTACAAGAAGACTGGCTCTTCTTATTTTCTATGTTTTGAACCATTCCTGTGACACTAGTTATAGATTCCGATGCTTCACTTCAGTTTTACTGTATTCCTCTGACCTTCTTATTGACGATGAAACACAGAAATTGCATCGGAATTAAATACAAAGGGCACAATGATGACTCAAGTACAAGTAGACTGACTCATCTTACTGTCTATGTTTTGAACCATTCCTGTGACACTAGTTATAGATTCCGAAACTTCACTTCAGGTTTACTGTATCCCTCTGACCGTCGTATTGGTGATGAAATACAGAATTTGCGTCGGAATTAAATACAAAAGGCACAATGCCGACTTAAGTACAAGAAGACTGACTCTTCTTACTGTCTATGTTTTGAGCCATTCCTGTGACACTAGTTATTCATTCCGATGCTTCACTTCAGGTTTACTGTATCCGTCTGACCTTCTTATTGACGATGAAGCACAGAAATTACATCGGAATTAAATACAAAAGGCACAATGCCGACTTAAGTACAAGAAGACCGACTCTTCTTACTGTCTATGTTTTGAACCATTCCTGTGACACTAGTTATAGATTCCGATGCTTCACTTCAGGTTTACTGTATCCCTCTGACCTCCTTATTCTCGATGAAACACAGAAATTGCATCGGAATTAAATACAAAAGGCACAATGCCGACTCAAGTACAAGAAGACTAGCACTTCTTACTGTCTATGTTTTGAACCATTCCTGTGACACTAGTGATCGATTCCGATGCTTCACTTGAGGTTTACTGTATCCATCTGACCTTCTTATTGACGATGAAACACAGAAATTGCATCGGAATTACATAGAAAAGAAAAAATGCCGACTTAAGTACAAGAAAACTGACTCTTCTTACTGTCTATGTTTTGAACCATTCCTGTGACACAAGTTATAGATTCCGATGCTTCACTTCAAGTTTACTGTATCTCTCTGACCTTCGTATTGACGATGAAACAGAGAATCTGCATCGGAATTAAATACAAAAGGCACAATGCCGACTCAAGTACAAGAAGACTGGCTCTTCTTACTTTCTATGTTTTGAACCATTCCTGTCACACTAGTGATCGATTCCGATGCTTCACTTGAGGTTTACTGTATCCATCTGACCTCCTGATTGACGATGAAACACAGAAATTGCATCGGAATTACATTGAAAAGAAACAATGCCGACTTAAGTACAAGAAAACTGACTCTTCTTACTGTCTATGTTTTGAACCATTCCTGTGACACAAGTTATAGATTCCGATGCTTCACTGCAAGTTTACTGTATCTCTCTGACCTTCGTATTGACGAGGAAACAGAGAATCTGCATCGGAATTAAATACAAAAGGCACAATGCCGACTCATGTACAAGAAGACTGGCTCTTCTTACTTTCTATGTTTTGAACCATTCCTGTGACACTAGTTATAGATTCCGATGCTTCACTTCAGTTTTACTGTATCCCTCTGACCTTCTTATTGACGATGAAACACAGAAATTGCATCGGAATTAAATACAAAGGGCACAATGATGACTCAAGTACAAGAAGACTGACTCTTCTTACTGTCTATGTTTTGAACCATTCCTGTGACACTAGTTATAGATTCCGAAGCTTCACTTCAGGTTTACTGTATCCCTCTGACCGTCGTATTGATGATGAAATACAGAATTTGCGTCGGAATTAAATACAAAAGGCACAATGCCGACTCAAGTACCAGAAGACTGGCTCTTCTTACTGTCTATATTTTGAACCACTTCTGTGACACTAGTTATAGATTCCGATGCTTCAGTTCAGGTTTACTGTATCCCTCTGACCTTCTTATTGACGAAGAAACACAGATATTGCATCGGAATTATATACAAAAGGCACAATGCAAACTTAAGTACAAGAAGTCTGTCTCTTCTTACTGGCTATCTTTGAAGATTCCTGTGACACTATTTATAGATTACGATGCATCACTTCGGGTTTACTGTATCCCTCTGACCTCCTTATTGACGATGAAACACAGAAATTGCATCGGAATTAAATACAAAAGGCACAATGCCGACTTAAGTACAAGAAAACTGACTCTTCTTACTGTCTATGTTTTGAACCATTCCTGTGACACTAGTTATAGATTCCGATGCTTCACTCCAGGTTTACTGTATCCCTCTGACCTTCTTATTGACGATGAAAGACAGAAATTGCATCGGAATTAAATACAAAAGGCACAATGCCGACTTAAGTACAAGAAGACTGACTCTTCTTACTGTCTATGTTTTGAACCATTCCTGTGACACTAGTTATAGATACCGAAGCTTCACTTCAGGTTTACTGTATCCCTCTGACCTCCTTATTCTCGATGAAACACAGAAATTGCATCGGAATTAAATACAAAATGCACAATGCCGACTCAAGTACAAGAAGACTGGCTCTTCTTAAAGTCTATGTTTTGAACCATTCCTGTGACACTAGTTATAGATTCCGAGGCATCACTTCAGGTTTACTGTATCCCTCTGACCTTCTTATTGTCGATGAAACACAGATATTGCATTGGAAATAAATACAAAAGTCACAATGAAGACTCAAGTATAAGAAGACTGGCTCTTCTTACTGTCTATGTTTTGAACCTTTCCTGTGAGACCGATTATAGATTCCGATGTTTCACTTCAGGTTTACTGTATCCGGTGGACATTCTTATTGACGACCAAACGCAGAAATTGCATCGGAATTAAATACAAAAGGCACAATGCCGACTTAAGTACAAGAAAACTGACTCTTCTTACTGTCTATGTTTGAACCATTCCTGTGACACTAGTTATAGATTCCGATGCTTCACTTCAGGTTTACTGTATCCCTCTGACCTCCTTATTGACGATGAAACACAGAAATTGCATCGGAATTAAATACAAAAGGCACAATGCCGAATTAAGTACAAGAAAACGTCCTCTTCTTATTGTCTATGTTTTGAACCATTCCTGTGACACTAGTTATTGATTCCGATGCTTCACTTCCGGTTTACTGTATCCCTCTGACCTTCTTATTGACAATGAAACACAGAAAGTGCATCGGAATTAAACTACAAATGCACAATGCCGACTTAAGTACAAGAAAACGGAATCTTCTTACTGTGTATGTTTTGAACCATTCCTGTGACACTAGTTATAGATTCCGATGCTTCACTTCAGGTTTTCTGTATCCCTCTGACCTTGTTATTGACGATGAAACACAGAAATTGCATCGAAATTAAATACAAAAGGCACAATGCCGACTCAAGTACAAGAAGACTGGCTCTTCTTACTGTCTATGCTTTGAACCATTCCTGTGAGACAGGTTTTATATTCCGTTGCTGCACTTCAGGATTACTGCAACCCATGGACCTTCTTATTTACGACGAAACACAGAAATTGCATCGGAATTAAATTCAAAAGGCACAATACCGACTTAAGTACAAGAAAACAGACACTTCCTACTGTCTATGTTTTGAACCACTCCTGTGACACTAGTTATAGGTTTCGATGCTTCACTTCAGGTTTACTGTATCCCTCTGACATTCTTATTGACGATGAAACACAGAAATTGCATCGGAATTAAATAAAAAAGGCACAATGCCGACCTAACTACCAGAAACTGTCTCTTCTTACTGACTGTGTTTTGAACCAATCCTGTAACACTAGTTATAGATTCCGATGCTCCACTTCAGGTTTACTGTATCCCTCTGACCTTCTTATTGTCGATGAAACACAGAAATTGCATCGGAATTAAATACAAAATGCACAATGCTGCCTCAAGTACAAGAAAACTGACTTTTCTTACTGTCTATGTTTGAACCATTCCTTTGAAACTAGTTATAGATTCCGATGCTTCACTTCAGGTTTACTGCATCCCTCTGACCTTCTAATTGACGATGAAACACAGAAATTGCATCGGAATTAAATACAAAAGGCACAATGCCGACTTAAGTACAAGGAAACTGACTCTTCTTACTGTCTATGCTTTGAACCATTCCTGTGACGCTAGTTATAGATTCCAATGCTTCACTTCAGGTTTACTGTATCACTCTGACCTTCGTATTGACGAAAAAACACAGAAATTACATCGGAATTATATACAAAAGGCACAATGCCGACTTAAGTATAAGAAAACTGACTCTTCTTACTGCCTATGGTTTTAACCATTCCTGTGACACTAGTTACAGATTCCGATGCTTCACTTCAGGTTTACTGTATCCCTCTGATCTTCTTATTGACGATGAAACACAGAAATTGCATCGGAATTAAATACAAAAGGCTCAACGCCGACATAAGTACAAGATAACTGACTCTCCTTACTGTCTATGTTTTGAACCAATCCTGTGACACTAGTTATATTTGCGATGCTTCACTTCCAGCTTACTGTATCCCTCTGACCTTCTTATTGACGATGAAACACAGAAATTGCATCGGAATTAAATACAAAAGGCACAATGCCGACTTAAGTACAAGAAGACTGACTCTTCTTACTGTCTATGTTTTGAACCATTCCTGTGTCACTAGTTATAGATTCCGATGCTTCACTTCAGGTTTACTGTATCCCTCTGACCTTCTTACTGACGATGAAACACAGAAATTGCATCGGAATTAAATACAAAAGGCACAATGCCGACTCAAGTACAAGAAGACTGGCTCTTCTTACTGTCTATGTTTTGAACCTTTCCTGTAAGACCGGTTTTAGATTCCGATGCTTCACTTCAGGTTTAATGTGTCCGGTGGACCTTCTTATTGACGACGAAACGCAGAAATTGCATCGGAATTAAATACAAAAGGCTCAATGCCGGCTTAAGTACAAGAATACTTACTCTTCTTACTGTTTATGGTTTGAACCATTCCTGTGACAATAGTTATAGATTCCGTTGCTTCATTTCAGGTTTACTGTATCCCTCTGACCTTCTTATTGACAATGAAACACAGAAATTGCATCGGAATTAAATACAAAAAGCACAATGCCGACTCAAGTACAAGAAGACTGGCTCTTCTAACTGTCTACGTTTTGAACGTTTTCTGTGAGAGCGGTTTTAGATTCCGATACTTCACTTCAGGTTTACTGTATCCCTTGGACATTCTTATTGACAACGAAACACAGAAATAGCATCGGAATTAAATACAATAGGCACAATGACCTCTTAACCAACACAAAACTGACTCTTCTTACTGTCTATGTTTGAACCATTCCTGTGACACTAGTTATAGATTCAGATGCTGCACTTCAGGTATACTCTATCCAGCTGACCTTCTTATTGATGATAAAGCACAGAAATTGCAACGGAATTTCATACAAAAGGCACAATGCCGACTCAAGTACAAGAAGACTGGCTCTTCTTACTGTCTATGTTTTGAACCTTTCCTGTGAGACCGGTTTTAGATTCCGATGCTTCACTTCAGGTTTACTGCATCCTTCTGACCCTCTTAATGACGATGAGACATAGAAATTGCATCCGGATAAAATACAAAAGGCACAATGCCGACTTAAGTACAAGAAAACGGACTCTTCTTACTGTCTATGTTTTGAACCATTTGTGTGACACTAGTTATAGATTCCGATGCTTCACTTCAGGTTTACTGTATCCCTCTGACCTTCTTATTGACGATGAAACACAGAATTTGCATCGGAATTAAATACAAAAGGCACAATGCCGACTCAAGTACAAGAAGACTGGCTCTTCTTAAAGTCTATGTTTTGAACCATTCCTGTGACACTAGTTATAGATTCCGAGGCATCACTTCAGGTTTACTGTATCCCTCTGACCTTCTTATTGTCGATGAAATACAGATATTGCATCGGAAATAAATACAAAAGTCACAATGAAGACTCAAGTATAAGAAGACTGGCTCTTCTTACTGTCATTGTTTTGAACCATTCCTGTGACACTAGTTATGGATTCCGATGCTTCACTTCAGGTTTACTGTATCCCTCTGATTTCCTTATTCTCGATGAAACACAGAAATTGCATCGGAATTAAATACAAAAGGCACAATGCCAACTCAAGTACAAGAAGACTAGCACTTCTTACTGTCTATGCTTTGAACCATTCCTGTGACACTAGTGATCGATTCCGATGCTTCACTTGAGGTTTACTGTATCCATCTGACCTCCTTATTGACGATGAAACACAGAAATTGCATCGGAATTACATAGAAAAGAAACAATGCCGACTTAAGTACAAGAAAACTGACTCTTCTTACTGTCTATGTTTTGAACCATTCCTGTGACACAAGTTATAGATTCCGATGCTTCACTTCAAGTTTACTGTATCTCTCTGACCTTCGTATTGACGATGAAACAGAGAATCTGCATCGGAATTAAATACAAAAGGCACAATGCCGACTCAAGTACAAGAAGACTGGCACTTCTTACTTTCTGTGTTTTGAACCATTCCTGTGACACTAGTTATAGATTCCGATGCTTCACTTCAGTTTTACTGTATCCCTCTGACCTTCTTATTGACGATGAAACACAGAAATTGCATCGGAATTAAATACAAAGGGCACAATGATGACTCAAGTACAAGAATACTGACTCTTCTTACTGTCTATGTTTTGAACCATTCCTGTGACACTAGTTACAGATTCCGAAGCTTCACTTCAGGTTTACTGTATCCCTCTGACCGTCGTATTGATGATGAAATACAGAATTTGCGTCGGAATTAAATACAAAAGGCACAATGCCGACTCAAGTACCAGAAGACTGGCTCTTCTTACTGTCTATATTTTGAACCACTTCTGTGACACTAGTTATAGATTCCGATGCTTCATTTCAGGTTTACTGTATCCCTCTGACCTTCTTATTGACGAAGAAACACAGATATTGCATCGGAATTATATACAAAAGGCACAATGCCAACTTAAGTACAAGAAGTCTGTCTCTTCTTACTGGCTATGTTTGAAGATTCCTGTGACACTATTTATAGATTACGATGCATCACTTCGGGTTTACTGTATCCCTCTGACCTCCTTATTAACGATGAAACACAGAAATTGCATCGGAATTAAATACAAAAGGCACAATGCCGACTTAAGTACAAGAAAACTGACTCTTCTTACTGTCTATGTTTTGAACCATTCCTGTGACACTAGTTATAGATTCCGATGCTTCACTTCAGGTTTACTGTATCCCTCTGACCTTCTTATTGACGATGAAAGACAGAAATTGCATCGGAATTAAATACAAAAGGCACAATGCCGACTTAAGTACAAGAAGACTGACTCTTCTTACTGTCTATGTTTTGAACCATTCCTGTGACACTAGTTATAGATTCCGAAGCTTCACTTCAGGTTTACTGTATCCCTCTGACCGTCGTATTGATGATGAAATACAGAATTTGCGTCGGAATTAAATACAAAAGGCACAATGCCGACTTAAGTACAAGAAGACTGACTCTTCTTACTGTCTATGTTTTGAGCCATTCCTGTGACGCTAGTTATACATTCCCATGCTTCACTTCAGGTTTACTGTATCCGTCTGACCTTCTTATTGACGATGAAACACAGAAATTGCATCGGAATTAAATACAAAAGGCACAATGCCGACTCAAGTACCAGAAGACTGGCTCTTCTTACTGTCTATATTTTGAACCACTTCTGTGACACTAGTTATAGATTCCGATGCTTCAGTTCAGGTTTACTGTATCCCTCTGACGTTCTTATTGACGAAGAAACACAGATATTGCATCGGAATTAAATACAAAAGCACAATGCCGACTTAAGTACATGAAATCTGACTCCTCTTACTGGCTATGTTTGAACCATTCCTGTGACACTAATTATAGATTCCGATGCTTCACTTCGGGTTTACTGAATCCCTCTGACCTCCTTATTGACGATGAAACACAGAAATTGCATCGGAATTGAATACAAAAGGCACAATGCCGACTTAAGTACAAGAAAACAGACTCTTCTTAGTGTCTATGTTTTGAACCATTCCTGTGACACTAGTGATAGATTCCGATGCTTCACTTGAGGATCACTGTATCCATCTGACCTCCTTATTGACGATGAAACACAGAAATTGCATCGGAATTACATAGAAAAGAAACAATGCCGACTTAAGTTCAAGAAAACTGGCTCTTCTTACTGTCTATGTTTTGAACCATTCCTGTGACACAAGTTATAGATTCCGATGCTTCACTTCAAGTTTACTGTATCTCTCTGACATTCGTATTGACGATGAAACGGAGAATCTGCATCGGAATTAAATACAAAAGGCACAATGCCGACTCAAGTACAAGAAGACTGGCTCTTCTTATTTTCTATGTTTTGAACCATTCCTGTGACACTAGTTATAGATTCCGATGCTTCACTTCAGTTTTACTGTATTCCTCTGACCTTCTTATTGACGATGAAACACAGAAATTGCATCGGAATTAAATACAAAGGGCACAATGATGACTCAAGTACAAGTAGACTGACTCATCTTACTGTCTATGTTTTGAACCATTCCTGTGACACTAGTTACAGATTCCGAAGCTTCACTTCAGGTTTACTGTATCCCTCTGACCGTCGTATTGATGATGAAATACAGAATTTGCGTCGGAATTAAATACAAAAGGCACAATGCCGACTCAAGTACCAGAAGACTGGCTCTTCTTACTGTCTATATTTTGAACCACTTCTGTGACACTAGTTATAGATTCCGATGCTTCAGTTCAGGTTTACTGTATCCCTCTGACCTTCTTATTGACGAAGAAACACAGATATTGCATCGGAATTATATACAAAAGGCACAATGCCAACTTAAGTACAAGAAGTTTGTCTCTTCTTACTGGCTATGTTTGAAGATTCCTGTGACACTATTTATAGATTACGATGCATCACTTCGGGTTTACTGTATCCCTCTGACCTCCTTATTGACGATGAAACACAGAAATTGCATCGGAATTAAATACAAAAGGCACAATGCCGACTTAAGTACAAGAAAACTGACTCTTCTTACTGTCTATGTTTTGAACCATTCCTGTGACACTAGTTATAGATTCCGATGCTTCACTTCAGGTTTACTGTATCCCTCTGACCTTCTTATTGACGATGAAAGACAGAAATTGCATCGGAATTAAATACAAAAGGCACAATGCCGACTTAAGTACAAGAAGACTGACTCTTCTTACTGTCTATGTTTTGAACCATTCCTGTGACACTAGTTATAGATTCCGAAGCTTCACTTCAGGTTTACTGTATCCCTCTGACCGTCGTATTGATGATGAAATACAGAATTTGCGTCGGAATTAAATACAAAAGGCACAATGCCGACTTAAGTACAAGAAGACTGACTCTTCTTACTGTCTATGTTTTGAGCCATTCCTGTGACGCTAGTTATACATTCCCATGCTTCACTTCAGGTTTACTGTATCCGTCTGACCTTCTTATTGACGATGAAACACAGAAATTGCATCGGAATTAACTACAAAAGGCACAATGCCGACTCAAGTACCAGAAGACTGGCTCTTCTTACTGTCTATATTTTGAACCACTTCTGTGACACTAGTTATAGATTCCGATGCTTCAGTTCAGGTTTACTGTATCCCTCTGACGTTCTTATTGACGAAGAAACACAGATATTGCATCGGAATTAAATACAAAAGCACAATGCCGACTTAAGTACATGAAATCTGACTCCTCTTACTGGCTATGTTTGAACCATTCCTGTGACACTAATTATAGATTCCGATGCTTCACTTCGGGTTTACTGAATCCCTCTGACCTCCTTATTGACGATGAAACACAGAAATTGCATCGGAATTAAATACAAAAGGCACAATGCCGACTTAAGTACAAGAAAACAGACTCTTCTTAGTGTCTATGTTTTGAACCATTCCTGTGACACTAGTGATAGATTCCGATGCTTCACTTGAGGATCACTGTATCCATCTGACCTCCTTATTGACGATGAAACACAGAAATTGCATCGGAATTACATAGAAAAGAAACAATGCCGACTTAAGTTCAAGAAAACTGACTCTTCTTACTGTCTATGTTTTGAACCATTCCTGTGACACAAGTTATAGATTCCGATGCTTCACTTCAAGTTTACTGTATCTCTCTGACATTCGTATTGACGATGAAACGGAGAATCTGCATCGGAATTAAATACAAAAGGCACAATGCCGACTCAAGTACAAGAAGACTGGCTCTTCTTATTTTCTATGTTTTGAACCATTCCTGTGACACTAGTTATAGATTCCGATGCTTCACTTCAGTTTTACTGTATTCCTCTGACCTTCTTATTGACGATGAAACACAGAAATTGCATCGGAATTAAATACAAAGGGCACAATGATGACTCAAGTACAAGTAGACTGACTCATCTTACTGTCTATGTTTTGAACCATTCCTGTGACACTAGTTATAGATTCCGAAACTTCACTTCAGGTTTACTGTATCCCTCTGACCGTCGTAATGGTGATGAAATACAGAATTTGCGTCGGAATTAAATACAAAAGGCACAATGCCGACTTAAGTACAAGAAGACTGACTCTTCTTACTGTCTATGTTTTGAGCCATTCCTGTGACACTAGTTATTCATTCCGATGCTTCACTTCAGGTTTACTGTATCCGTCTGACCTTCTTATTGACGATGAAACACAGAAATTACATCGGAATTAAATACAAAAAGCACAATGCCGACTTAAGTACAAGAAGACTGACTCTTCTTACTGTCTATGTTTTGAACCATTCCTGTGACACTAGTTATAGATTCCGATGCTTCACTTCAGGTTTACTGTATCCCTCTGACCTCCTTATTCTCGATGAAACACAGAAATTGCATCATAATTAAATACAAAAGGCACAATGCCGACTCAAGTACAAGAAGACTAGCACTTCTTACTGTCTATGTTTTGAACCATTCCTGTGACACTAGTGATCGATTCCGATGCTTCACTTGAGGTTTACTGTATCCATCTGACATTCTTATTGACGATGAAACACAGAAATTGCATCGGAATTACATAGAAAAGAAAAAATGCCGACTTAAGTACAGGAAAACTGACTCTTCTTACTGTCTATGTTTTGAACCATTCCTGTGACACAAGTTATAGATTCCGATGCTTCACTTCAAGTTTACTGTAGCTCTCTGACCTTCGTATTGACGATGAAACAGAGAATCTGCATCGGAATTAAATACAAAAGGCACAATGCCGACTCAAGTACAAGAAAACTGGCTCTTCTTACTTTCTATGTTTTGAACCATTCCTGTGCCACTAGTGATCGATTCCGATGCTTCACTTGATGTATACTGTATCAATCTGACCTCCTTATTGACGATGAAACACAGAAATTGCATCGGAATTACATAGAAAAGAAACAATGCCGACTTACGTACAAGAAAACTGACTCTTCTTACTGTCTATGTTTTGAACCATTCCTGTGACACAAGTTATAGATTCCGATGCTTCACTTCAAGTTTACTGTATCTCTCTGACCTTCGTATTGACGATGAAACAGAGAATCTGCATCGGAATTAAATACAAAAGGCACAATGCCGACTCAAGTACAAGAAGACTGGCTCTTCTTACTTTCTATGTTTTGAACCATTCCTGTGACACTAGTTATAGATTCCGATGCTTCACTTCAGTTTTACTGTATCCCTCTGACCTTCTTATTGACGATGAAACACAGAAATAGCATCGGAATTAAATACAAAGGGCACAATGATGACTCAAGTACAAGAAGACTGACTCTTCTTACTGTCTATGTTTTGAACCATTCCTGTGACACTAGTTATAGATTCCGAAGCTTCACTTCAGGTTTACTGTATCCCTCTGACCGTCGTATTGATGATGAAATACAGAATTTGCGTCGGAATTAAATACAAAAGGCACAATGCCGACTCAAGTACCAGAAGACTGGCTCTTCTTACTGTCTATATTTTGAACCACTTCTGTGACACTAGTTATAGATTCCGATGCTTCAGTTCAGGTTTACTGTATCCCTCTGACCTTCTTATTGACGAAGAAACACAGATATTGCATCGGAATTATATACAAAAGGCACAATGCAAACTTAAGTACAAGAAGTCTGTCTCTTCTTACTGGCTATGTTTGAAGATTCCTGTGACACTATTTATAGATTACGATGCATCACTTCGGGTTTACTGTATCCCTCTGACCTCCTTATTGACGATGAAACACAGAAATTGCATCGGAATTAAATACAAAAGGAACAATGCCGACTTAAGTACAAGAAAACTGACTCTTCTTACTGTCTATGTTTTGAACCATTCCTGTGACACTAGTTATAGATTCCGATGCTTCACTTCAGGTTTACTGTATCCCTCTGACCTTCTTATTGACGATGAAAGACAGAAATTGCATCGGAATTAAATACAAAAGGCACAATGCCGACTTAAGTACAAGAAGACTGACTCTTCTTACTGTCTATGTTTTGAACCATTCCTGTGACACTAGTTATAGATACCGAAGCTTCACTTCAGGTTTACTGTATCCCTCTGACCTCCTTATTCTCGATGAAACACAGAAATTGCATCGGAATTAAATACAAAATGCACAATGCCGACTCAAGTACAAGAAGACTGGCTCTTCTTAAAGTCTATGTTTTGAACCATTCCTGTGACACTAGTTATAGATTCCGAGGCATCACTTCAGGTTTACTGTATCCCTCTGACCTTCTTATTGTCGATGAAACACAGATATTGCATTCGAAATAAATACAAAAGTCACAATGAAGACTCAAGTATAAGAAGACTGGCTCTTCTTACTGTCTATGTTTTGAACCTTTCCTGTGAGACCAATTATAGATTCCGATGTTTCACTTCAGGTTTACTGTATCCGGTGGACATTCTTATTGACGACGAAACGCAGAAATTGCATCGGAATTAAATACAAAAGGCACAATGCCGACTTAAGTACAAGAAAACTGACTCTTCTTACTGTCTATGTTTGAACCATTCCTGTGACACTAGTTATAGATTCCGATGCTTCACTTCAGGTTTACTGTATCCCTCTGACCTCCTTATTGACGATGAAACACAGAAATTGCATCGGAATTAAATACAAAAGGCACAATGCCGAATTAAGTACAAGAAAACGTCCTCTTCTTATTGTCTATGTTTTGAACCATTCCTGTGACACTAGTTATTGATTCCGATGCTTCACTTCCGGTTTACTGTATCCCTCTGACCTTCTTATTGACAATGAAACACAGAAAGTGCATCGGAATTAAACTACAAATGCACAATGCCGACTTAAGTACAAGAAAACGGAATCTTCTTACTGTCTATGTTTTGAACCATTCCTGTGACACTAGTTATAGATTCCGATGCTTCACTTCAGGTTTTCTGTATCCCTCTGACCTTGTTATTGACGATGAAACACAGAAATTGCATCGAAATTAAATACAAAAGGCACAATGCCGACTCAAGTACAAGAAGACTGGCTCTTCTTACTGTCTCTGCTTTGAACCATTCCTGTGAGACAGGTTTTAGATTCCGTTGCTGCACTTCAGGATTACTGCAACCCATGGACCTTCTTATTTACGACGAAACACAGAAATTGCATCGGAATTAAATACAAATGGCACAATACCGACTTAAGTACAAGAAAACAGACACTTCCTACTGTCTATGTTTTGAACCACTCCTGTGACACTAGTTATAGGTTTCGATGCTTCACTTCAGGTTTACTGTATCCCTCTGACATTCTTATTGACGATGAAACACAGAAATTGCATCGGAATTAAATAAAAAAGGCACAATGCCGACCTAACTACTAGAAACTGTCTCTTCTTACTGACTGTGTTTTGAACCAATCCTGTAAGACTAGTTATAGATTCCGATGCTCCACTTCAGGTTTACTGCATCCCTCTGACCTTCTTATTGTCGATGAAACACGGAAATTGCATCGGAATTAAATACAAAATGCACAATGCTGCCTCAAGTACAAGAAAACTGACTTTTCTTACTGTCTATGTTTGAACCATTCCTTTGAAACTAGTTATAGATTCCGATGCTTCACTTCAGGTTTACTGTATCCCTCTGACCTTCTAATTGACGATGAAACACAGAAATTGCATCGGAATTAAATACAAAAGGCACAATGCCGACTTAAGTACAAGGAAACTGTCTCTTCTTACTGTCTATGCTTTGAACCATTCCTGTGACGCTAGTTATAGATTCCAATGCTTCACTTCAGGTTTACTGTATCACTCTGACCTTCGTATTGACGATGAAACACAGAAATTACATCGGAATTATATACAAAAGGCACAATGCCGACTTAAGTATAAGAAAACTGACTCTTCTTACTGCCTATGGTTTTAACCATTCCTGTGACACTAGTTACAGATTCCGATGCTTCACTTCAGGTTTACTGTATCCCTCTGATCTTCTTATTGACGATGAAACACAGAAATTGCATCGGAATTAAATACAAAAGGCACAACGCCGACATAAGTACAAGATAACTGACTCTCCTTACTGTCTATGTTTTGAACCAATCCTGTGACACTAGTTATATATTCCGATGCTTCACTTCCAGCTTACTGTATCCCTCTGACCTTCTTATTGACGATGAAACACAGAAATTGCATCGGAATTAAATACAAAAGGCACAATGCCGACTTAAGTACAAGAAGACTGACTCTTCTTACTGTCTATGTTTTGAACCATTCCTGTGTCACTAGTTATAGATTCCGTTGCTTCATTTCAGGTTTACTGTATCCCTCTGACCTTCTTATTGACGATGAAACACAGAAATTGCATCGGAATTATATACAAAAAGCACAATGCCGACTCAAGTACAAGAAGACTGGCTCTTCTAACTGTCTACGTTTTGAACGTTTTCTGTGAGAGCGGTTTTAGATTCCGATGCTTCACTTCAGGTTTACTGTATCCCTTGGACATTCTTATTGACAACGAAACACAGAAATAGCATCGGAATTAAATACAATAGGCACAATGACCTCTTAACCACAACTAAACTGACTCTTCTTACTGTCTATGTTTGAACCATTCCTGTGACACTAGTTATAGATTCAGATGCTGCACTTCAGGTATACTCTATCCAGCTGACCTTCTTATTGATGATAAAGCACAGAAATTGCAACGGAATTTCATACAAAAGGCACAATGCCGACTCAAGTACAAGAAGACTGGCTCTTCTTACTGTCTATGTTTTGAACCATTCCTGTGAGACCGGTTTTAGATTCCGATGCTTCACTTCAGGTTTACTGCATCCTTCTGACCCTCTTAATGACGATGAGACATAGAAATTGCATCCGGATAAAATACAAAAGGCACAATGCCGACTTAAGTACAAGAAAACGGACTCTTCTTACTGTCTTTGTTTTGAACCATTTGTGTGACACTAGTTATAGATTCCGATGCTTCACTTCAGGTTTACTGTATCCCTCTGACCTTCTTATTGACGATGAAACACAGAATTTGCATCGGAATTAAATACAAAAGGCACAATGCCGACTCAAGTACAAGAAGACTGGCTCTTCTTAAAGTCTATGTTTTGAACCATTCCTGTGACACTAGTTATAGATTCCGAGGCATCACTTCAGGTTTACTGTATCCCTCTGACCTTCTTATTGTCGATGAAATACAGATATTGCATCGGAAATAAATACAAAAGTCACAATGAAGACTCAAGTATAAGAAGACTGGCTCTTCTTACTGTCTATGTTTTGAACCTTTCCTGTGAGACCGGTTATAGACTCCGATGCTTCACTTCAGGTTTACTGTATCCGGTGGACTTTCTTATTAACGACGAAACGCAGAAATTGCATCGGAATTAAATACAAAAGGCACAATGCCGCCTTAAGTACAAGAAAACTGACTCTTTTTACTGTCTATGTTTGAACCATTCCTGTGACACTAGTTATAGATTCCGATTCTTCACTTCAGGTTTACTGTATCCCTCTGACCTCCTTATTGACAATGAAACACAGAAATTGCATCGGAATTAAATACAAAAGGCACAATGCCCAATTAAGTACAAGAAAACTTACTCTTCTTATTGTCTATGTTCTGAACCATTCCTGTGACACTAGTTATAGATTCCGATGCTTCACTTCAGGTTTACTGTATCCCTCTGACCTTCTTACTGACAATGAAACACAGAAAGTGCATCGGAATTAAACTACAAATGCACAATGCCGACTTAAGTACAAGAAAACGTAATCTTCTTACTGTCTATGTTTTGAACCATTCCTGTGACACTAGTCATAGATTCCGATGCTTCACTTCAGGTTTTCTGTATCCCTCTGACCTTGTTATTGACGATGAAACACAGAAATTGCATCGAAATTAAATACAAAAGGCACAATGCAGACTCAAGTACAAGAAGACTGGCTCTTCTTACTGTCTATGCTTTGAACCATTCCTGTGAGACAGGTTTTAGATTCCGTTGCTGCACTTCAGGATTACTGCATCCCATGGACCTTCTTATTTACGACGAAACACAGAAATTGCATCGGAATTAAATACAAAAGGCACAATACCGACTTAAGTACAAGAAAACAGACACTTCCTACTGTCTATGATTTGAACCACTCCTGTGACACTAGTTATAGATTCCGATGCTTAACTTCAGGTTTACTGTATCCCTCTGCCCTTCTTATTGACGATGAAACACAGAAATTGCATCTTAATTAAATACAAAAGGCAAAATCGCGACTTAAGTACAAGAAGACTGACTCCTCTTACTGTCTATGGTTTGAACCATTCCTGTGACACTAGTTATAGATTCAGATGCTGCACTTCAGGTATACTGTATCCAGCTGACCTTCTTATTGATGATGAAGCACAGAAATTGCATCGGAGTTAAATACAAAAGGCACAGTGCCGACATTAGTACAAGAAGACGGACTCTTCTTACTGTCTATGCTTTGAACCATTCCTGTGACACTAGCTATAGATTCCGATGCTTCATTTCAGGTTTACTGTATCCCTCTGACTTTCTTATAGACGATGAAGCACAGAAATTGCATCGGAATTCTATAAAAAGGCACAATGCCGATGTAAGTACAAGAAGACTGACTCTTCTTACTGTCTATGCTTTGAACCATTTCTGTGACACTAGTTATAGATTCCGATGCTTCACTTCATGTTTGCTGAATCCCTCTGACCTTCTTATTGACGATGAAATATAGAAATTGCATCTTAATTTAATACAAAAGGCACAAAGCTGACTTAAGTACAAGAAGACTGACTTTTCTTACTGTCTATGGTTTGAACGATTCCTGTGACACTAGTTATAGATACAGAGGCTGCACTTCTGGTATACTGCATCCAGCTGACCTTCTTATTGACGATGAAAAAAAGAAATTGCATCGGAACTAAATGCAAAAGGCACAATGCCAACTCAAGTACAAGAAGACTGGCTCTTCTTACTGTCTATGTTTTGAACCATTCCTGTGACACTAGTTATAGATTCCGATGCTTCACTTCAGTTTTACTGTATCCCTCTGAGCTCCTTATTGACGTTGAAACACAGAAATTGCATCGTAATTAAATACAAAAGGCACATTGCCGTCTTAAGTACAAGAAAAATGACTCTTCTTACTTTCTATGTTTTGAACCATTTCTGTGACACTAGTTATAGATTCCGATGCTACACTTCAGTTTTACTGTATCCCTCTGACCTTCTTATTGACGATGAAACACAGAAATTGCATCGGAATTAAATACAATAGGCACAATGCCAACTCAAGTACAAGAAGACTGGCTCTTCTTACTGTCTATGTTTTGAACCATTCCTGTGACACTAGTTATAGATTCCGATGCTTTACTTTAGGTTTACTGTAACCCTCTGGCGTTCTTATAGACGATGAAACACAGAAATTGCATCGGAATTATATACAAAAGGCACAATGCCGACTTAAGTACAAGAAGACTGACTCTTCTTACTGTCTACGTTTTGAACCATTCCTGTGACATTTGTTATATATTCCAATGCTTCACTTCATGCTTACTGTATCCCTCTGAGCTTCTTATTGACGATGAAACACAGAAATTGCAACGGAATTAAATACAAAAGGCACATTGCCGACTCAAGTACAAGAAAACTGACTCTTCTTATTTTCTATGTTTTGAACCATTTCTATGACACTAGTTATAGATTCCGATGCTACACTTCAGGTTTACTGTATCCCTCTGACCTCCTTATTGACGACGAAACACAGAAATTGCATCGGAATTAAATACAAAAGCACAATGCCGACTCAAGTACAAGATGACTGGCACTTCTTACTGTCTATGTTTTAAACCATTCCTGTGACACTAGTTATAGATTCCGATGCTTCAATTCAGATTTACTGTATCCCTCTGACCTTCTTATTGACGATGAAACATAGATATTGCATCGGATATTAAATACTAAAGGCACAATGTCGTCATAAGTACAGGAATACTGACTCTTCTATGTGTCTACGTTTTGTACCATTCTTGTGACACTAGTTATAGATTCCGATGCTTCACTTAAGGTTTACTGTATCCCTCGGACTTTCTTAATGACGATGAAACACAGAAATTGCATCGGAATTAAATACAAAAGGAACAATGCCGACTTAAGTACAAGAAGACTGACTCTTGCGACTGTCTATGTTTTGAACCATTCCTGTGACACTAGTT
This sequence comes from Schistocerca serialis cubense, assembly GCF_023864345.2. Taxonomy (NCBI): domain Eukaryota; kingdom Metazoa; phylum Arthropoda; class Insecta; order Orthoptera; family Acrididae; genus Schistocerca; species Schistocerca serialis. The sequence continues at coordinate 30,819,361 of NC_064647.1, forward strand.
ATAGATTCCGATTCTTCACTTCAGGTTTACTGAATCCCGCTGACAATCTTATTGACAATGAAACACAGAAATTGCATCGGAATTAAATACAAAACGCACAACGCCGACTCAAATACAAGAAGACTGGCTCTTCTTACTGTCTATGGTATGAACCTTTCCTGTGAGACCGGTTTAAGATTCCGATGCTTCACTTCAGGTTTACTGTATCCGGTGGACTTTCTTATTGACGATGAATAGCAGAAATTGCATCGGAATTGAATACAAAAGGCACAATGCCGACTTAACTACAGGAAATATGACACTTCTTACTGTCCATGATTTGAACGATTCTTGTGACCCTAGTTATACATTCCGATGCTTCACTTCAGGTTTACTGTATCCCTCTGACCTTTTTATTGACGATGAAACACAGAAATTGCATCGGAATTAAATACAAAAGGCACAATGCCGACTTAAGTACAAGGAAACTGACTCTTCTTACTGTCTATGTTTGAACCATTTCTGTGACACTAGTTATAGATTCCGATGCTTCACATCAGGTTTACTGTATCCCTCTGACCTTCTTATTGACGATGAAACACAGAAATAGCATCGGAATTATATACCAAAGGCACAATGCCGACTCAAGTAAAAGAAGACTGGCTCTTTTTACTGTCTATGTTTGAACCTTTCCTGTGAGACCGCTTTTAGATTCCGATGCTTCACTTCAGGTTTACTGTATCCCTTGGACTGTCTTATTGACGCCGAAACACAGAAATTGCATCGGAATTAAATAGAATAGGCAACTGCCGACTTAATTAGAAGAAAACTGACTCTTCTAACTGTCTATGATTTGAACCATTCCTGTGACACTAGTTATAGATTCCGATGCTTCTCTTCAGGTTTACTGTATCCCTCTGACTTTCTTATTGACGATGTAACACAGAAATTACATCGGAATTAAATACAAAAGGCACAATGCCAACTCAAGTACAAGAAGACTGGCTCTTCTTACTGCCTATGTTTTGAACCATTCCTGTGACACTAGCTATAGATTCCGATGCTTCACTTCAGGTTAACTGTATCCCTCTGACCTTCTTATTGACGATAAAACACAGAAATTGCATCTTAATTAAATACAAAAGGCACAATGCCGACTTAAGTGCAAGAAGACTGACTCTTCTTACTGTCTATGGTTTGAACCAGTCCTGTGACACTAGTTATAGATTCAGATGCTGCACTTCAGGTATACTGTATCCAGCTGACCTTCTTATTGATGATGAAGCACAGAAATTGCATCGGAGTTAAATGCAAAAGGCACAATGCCGACATTAGTACAAGAAGACTGACTCTTCTTACTGTCTACGTTTTGAACCATTCCTGTGACACTAGTTATGGATTCCGATGCTTCACTTCAGGTTTACTGTATCCCTCAGACCTTCTTATTGTCGATGAAACACAGAAATTGCATCGGAATTAAATACAAAAGACACAATGCCCACTTATGTACAAGAAAACTGACTCTCCTTAGTGTCTATGTTTCGAACCATTCCTGTGACACTAGTTATATATTCCAATGCTTCACTTCAAGCTTACTGTATCCCTCTGACCTTCTTATTGACGATGAAACACAGAAATTGCATCGGAATTAAATACAAAAGGCACATTGCCGACTTAAGTACAAGAAAACTGACTCTTCTTACTTTGTATGTTTTGAACCATTTCTTTGACACTAGTTATAGATTCCTATGCTTCACTTCAGGTTTACTGTATCCCTCTGACCTCCTTATTGACGATGATACACAGAAATTGCATCGGAATTAAATACAAAAGGCACAATGCCGACTCAAGTACAAGAAGACTGGCTCTTCTTACTGTCTATATTTTAAACCATTCCTGTCACACTAGTTATAGATTCCGATGCTTCAATTCAGATTTACTGTATCCCTCTGACATTCTTATTGACGATGAAACACAGAAATTGCATCGGAATTAAATACAAAAGACACAATGCCCACTTATGTACAAGAAAACTGACTCTTCTTACTGTCTATGTTTCGAACCATTCCTGTGACACTAGTTATATATTCCAATGCTTCACTTCAAACTTACTGTATCCCTCTGACCTTCTTATTGACGATGAAACACAGAAATTGCATCGGAATTAAATGGAAAAGGCACAATGCCGAACTAAGTACAAGAAAACTGACTCTTCATACTGTCTATGTTTTGAACCTTTCCTGTGAAACCGGTTTTAGATTCCGATGCTTCACTTCAGGTTCACTGTATCCCTCTGACCTTCTTATTGATGATGAAACATAGAAATTGCATCCGGATTAAATACAAATGGCACAATGCCGACTTAAGTACAAGTAAACGGACTCTTCTTACTGTCTATGTATTGAACCATTCCTGTGACACTAGTTATAGATTCCGATGCTTCACCTCAGGTTAACTGGATCCCTCTGACCTTCTCATTGACGATGTAACACAGAAAGTGCGTCGGAATTAAACTCAAAAGGCACAATGCCGACTTAAGTGCAAGAAATCGGACTCTTCTTACTGTCAATGTTTTGAACCATTCCAGTGACACTAGTTATAGATTCCGATGCTTCACTTCAGGTATACTGTATCCCTCTGACCTTCTTATTGGCGATGAATCACAGAAATTGCATCGGAATTAAATGCAAAAGGCACAATGCCGACTCAAGTACAAGAAGAATGGCTCTTCTTACTGTCTATGTTTTGAACCTTTTCTGTGAGGCCGGTTATACATTCAGATGCTTCACTCCAGGTTTACTGTATCCCTTGGGCATTCCTATTGACGACGAAACACAGAAATAGCCTCGGAATTAAATACAAAAGGCACAATGCCCCCCTAAGTACAAGAAATATGACACTTCTTACTGTCTATGTTTGAACCATTCCTGTGACCCTAGTTATATATTCCGATGCTTCACTTCAGGTTTACTGTATCCCTCTGACCTCCTTATTGACGATGAAACACAGAAATAGCATCGGAATTATATACCAAAGGCACAATGCCGACTCAAGTAAAAGAAGACTGGCTCTTTTTACTGTCTATGTTTGAACCTTTCCTGTGAGACCGCTTTTAGATTCCGATGCTTCACTTCAGGTTTACTGTATCCCTTGGACTGTCTTATTGACGCCGAAACACAGAAATTGCATCGGAATTAAATAGAATAGGCAAATGCCGACTTAATTAGAAGAAAACTGACTCTTCTTACTGTCTATGATTTGAACCATTCCTGTGACACTAGTTATAGATTCCGATGCTTCTCTTCAGGTTTACTGTATCCCTCTGACTTTCTTATTGACGATGTAACACAGAAATTACATCGGAATTAAATACAAAAGGCACAATGCCAACTCAAGTACAAGAAGACTGGCTCTTCTTACTGCCTATGTTTTGAACCATTCCTGTGACACTAGCTATAGATTCCGATGCTTCACTTCAGGTTAACTGTATCCCTCTGACCTTCTTATTAACGATAAAACACAGAAATTGCTTCTTAATTAAATACAAAAGGCACAATGCCGACTTAAGTGCAAGAAGACTGACTCTTCTTACTGTCTATGGTTTGAACCAGTCCTGTGACACTAGTTATAGATTCAGATGCTGCACTTCAGGTATACTGTATCCAGCTGACCTTCTCATTGATGATGAAGCACAGAAATTGCATCGGGGTTAAATACAAAAGGCACAATGCCGACATTAGTACAAGAAGACTGACTCTTCTTACTGTCTACGTTTTGAACCATTCCTGTGACACTAGTTATGGATTCCGATGCTTCACTTCAGGTTTACTGTATCCCTCAGACCTTCTTATTGTCGATGAAACACAGAAATTGCATCGGAATTAAATACAAAAGACACAATGCCCACTTATGTACAAGAAAACTGACTCTCCTTACTGTCTATGATTCGAACCATTCCTGTGACACTAGTTATATATTCCAATGCTTCACTTCAAGCTTACTGTATCCCTCTGACCTTCTTATTGACGATGAAACACAGAAATTGCATCGGAATTAAATACAAAAGGCACATTGCCGACTTAAGTACAAGAAAACTGACTCTTCTTACTTTGTATGTTTTGAACCATTTCTTTGACACTAGTTATAGATTCCGATGCTTCACTTCAGGTTTACTGTATCCCTCTGACCTCCTTATTGACGATGATACACAGAAATTGCATCGGAATTAAATACAAAAGGCACAATGCCGACTCAAGTACAAGAAGACTGGCTCTTCTTACTGTCTATATTTGAAACCATTCCTGTCACACTAGTTAGAGATTCCGATGCTTCAATTCAGATTTGCTGTATCCCTCTGACATTCTTATTGACGATGAAACACAGAAATTGCATCGGAATTAAATACATAAGACACAATGCCCACTTATGTACAAGAAAACTGACTCTTCTAACTGTCTATGTTTCGAACCATTCCTGTGACACTAGTTATATATTCCAATGCTTCACTTCAAACTTACTGTATCCCTCTGACCTTCTTATTGACGATGAAACACAGAAAATGCATCGGAATTAAATACAAAAGGCACATTGCCGACTTAAGTACAAGAAAACTGACTCTTCTTACTTTCTATGCTTTGAACCATTTCTTTGACACTAGTTATAGATTCCGATGCTTCACTTCAGGTTTACTCTATCCCTCTGACCTTCTTACTGACGATGAAATACAGAAATTGCATCGGCATTAAATACAAAAGGCACAATGCCGACTTAAGTACAAGAAAACTGACTCTTTTCACTGTCTATGTTTTGAACCATTCCTGTGACACTAGTTATAGATTCCCATGCTTCACTTCAGGTTTACTGTATCCCTCTGATCTTCTTATTGACGATGAAACACAGAAATTGCATAGGAATTAAATACAAAAGGCACAATGCCGACTTAAGTACAAGAAAACTTACTTTTCTTACTGTCTCTGCTGTGAACCATTCCTGTGACACTAGTTATAGATTCCGATGCTTCCCTTCAAGCTTACTGTATCCCTCTGACCTTCTTATTGACGATGAAACACAGAAATTGCATCGGAATTAAATACAAAAGGCACAATGCCGTCTTAAGTACAAGAAGACTGACTCTTCTTACTGTCTATGTTTTGAACCATTCCTGTGACACTAGTTATAGATTCCGATTCTTCACGTCAAGTTTACTGATTCCCGCTGACATTCTTATTGACGACGAAACGCAGAAATAGCATCGGAATTGAATACAAAAGGCACAATACCGACTTAAGTACAAGACGTATAACACTTCTTACTGTCCATGTTTTGAACCATTCCTGTGACCCTAGTTATACATTCCGATGCTTCAGTTCAGGTCTGCTGTATCCCTCTGACCTTTTTATTGTCGATGAAACACAGAAATTGCATCGGAATTAAATGGAAAAGGCACAATGCCGAACTAAGTACAAGAAAACTGACTCTTCTTACTGTCTATGTTTTGAACCTTTCCTGTGAAACCGGTTTTAGATTCCGAAACTTCACTTCAGGTTCACTGTATCCCTCTGACCTTCTTATTGATGATGAAACATAGAAATTGCGTCGGAATTAAACTCAAAAGGCTCAATGCCGACTTAAGTGCAAGAAATCGGACTCTTCTTACTGTCAATGTTTTGAACCATTCCAGTGACACTAGTTATAGATTCCGATGCTTCACTTCAGGTTTACTGTATCCCTCTGACCTTCTTATTGGCGATGAATCACAGAAATTGCATCGGAATTAAATGCAAAAGGCAAAATGCCGACTCAAGTACAAGAAGACTGGCTCTTCTTACTGTCTATGTTTTGAACCTTTTCTGTGAGGCCGGTTTTAGATTCAGATGCTTCACTCCAGGTTTACTGTATCCCTTGGGCATTCCTATTGACGACGAAACACAGAAATAGCCTCGGAATTAAATACAAAAGGCACAATGCCGACTTAAGTACAAGAAAACTGCCTCTACTACTGTCTATGCTTTGAACCATTCCTGTGACACTAGTTATAGATTCCGATGCTTCACTTCAGGTTTACTGTATCCCTCAGACCTTCTTATTGTCGATGAAACACAGAAATTGCATCGGAATTAAATACAAAAGACACAATGCCCACTTATGTACAAGAAAACTGACTCTTCTTACTGTCTATGTTTCGAACCATTCCTGTGACACTAGTTATATATTCCAATGCTTCACTTCAAGCTTACTGTATCCCTCTGACCTTCTTATTGACGATGAAACACAGAAATTGCATCGGAATTAAATACAAAAGGCACATTGCCGACTTAAGTACAAGAAAACTGACTCTTCTTACTTTGTATGTTTTGAACCATTTCTTTGACACTAGTTATAGATTCCGATGCTTCACTTCAGGTTTACTGTATCCCTCTGACCTCCTTATTGACGATGATACACAGAAATTGCATCGGAATTAAATACAAAAGGCACAATGCCGACTCAAGTACAAGAAGACTGGCTCTTCTTACTGTCTATATTTTAAACCATTCCTGTCACACTAGTTATAGATTCCGATGCTTCAATTCAGATTTACTGGATCCCTCTGACATTCTTATTGACGATGAAACACAGAAATTGCAGCGGAATTAAATACAAAAGACACAATGCCCACTTATGTACAAGAAAACTGACTCTTCTTACTGTCTATGTTTCGAACCATTCCTGTGACACTAGTTATATATTCCAATGCTTCACTTCAAACTTACTGTATCCCTCTGACCTTCTTATTGACGATGAAACACAGATATTGCATCGGAATTAAATACAGAAGGCACATTGCCGACTTAAGTACAAGAAAACTGACTCTTCTTACTTTGTATGTTTTGAACCATTTCTTTGACACTAGTTATTGATTCCGATGCTTCACTTCAGGTTTACTCTATCCCTCTGACCTTCTTACTGACGATGAAACACAGAAATTGCATCGGCATCAAATACAAAAAGCACAATGCCGACTTAAGTACAAGAAAACTGACTCTTTTCACTGTCTATGTTTTGAACCATTCCTGTGACACTAGTTATAGATTCCGATGCTTCACTTCAGGTTTACTGTATCCCTCTGATCTTCTTATTGACGATGAAACACAGAAATTGCGTTGGAATTAAATACAAGAGGCACAATGCCGACTTAAGTACAGGAAAACTTACTTTTCTTACTGTCTTTGCTGTGAACCATTCCTGTGACACTAGTTATAGATTCCGATGCTTCCCTTCAAGCTTACTGTATCCCTCTGACCTTCTTATTGACGATGAAACACAGAAATTGCATCGGAATTAAATACAAAAGGCACAATGCCGTCTTAAGTACAAGAAGACTGACTCTTCTTACTGTCTATGTTTTGAACCATTCCTGTGACACTAGTTATAGATTCCGATTCTTCACGTCAAGTTTACTGATTCCCGCTGACATTCTTATTGACGACGAAACGCAGAAATAGCATCGGAATTGAATACAAAAGGCACAATACCGACTTAAGTACAAGACGTATAACACTTCATACTGTCCATGTTTTGAACCATTCCTGTGACCCTAGTTATACATTCCGATGCTTCAGTTCAGGTCTGCTGTATCCCTCTGACCTTTTTATTGTCGATGAAACACAGAAATTGCATCGGAATTAAATGGAAAAGGCACAATGCCGAACTAAGTACAAGAAAACTGACTCTTCTTACTGTCTATGTTTTGAACCTTTCCTGTGAAACCGGTTTTAGATTCCGATGCTTCACTTCAGGTTCACTGTATCCCTCTGACCTTCTTATTGATGATGAAACATAGAAATTGCATCGGGATTAAATAAAAATGGCACAATGCCGACTTAAGTACAAGAAAACGGACTCTTCTTACTGTCTATGTATTGAACCATTCCTGTGACACTAGTTATAGATTCCGATGCTTCACCTCAGGTTAACTGTATCCCTCTGACCTTCTCATTGACGATGTAACACAGAAAGTGCGTCGGAATTAAACTCAAAAGGCACAATGCCGACTTAAGTGCAAGAAATCGGACTCTTCTTACTGTCAATGTTTTGAACCATTCCAGTGACACTAGTTATAGATTCCGATGCTTCACTTCAGGTTTACTGTATCCCTCTGACCTTCTTATTGGCGATGAATCACAGAAATTGCATCGGAATTAAATGCAAAAGGCACAAGCCGACTCAAGTACAAGAAGACTGGCTCTTCTTACTGTCTATGTATTGAACCTTTTCTGTGAGGCCGGTTTTAGATTCAGATGCTTCACTCCAGGTTTACTGTATCCCTTGGGCATTCCTATTGACGACGAAACACAGAAATAGCCTCCGAATTAAATACAAAAGGCACAATGCCCCCCTAAGTACAAGAAATATGACACTTCTTACTGTCTATGTTTGAACCATTCCTGTGACCCTTGTTATATATCCCGATGCTTCACTTCAGGTTTACTGTATCCCTCTGACCTCCTTATTGACGATGAAACACAGAAATTGCATCGGAATTAAATACAAAAGGCACAATGCCGACTCAAGTACAAGAAGACTGGCTCTTCTTACTGTCTATGTTTGAACCTTTCCTGTGACACTAGTTATAGTTTCCGATGCTTCACTTAAGGTTTACTGTATCCCTCTGACGTTCATATTGACGATGAAACACAGATATGGCATCGGAATTATATACAAAAGGCACAATGCCGACTTAAGTACGAGAAAACTGCCTCTATTACTGTCTATGCTTTGAACCATTCCTGTGACACTAGTTATAGATTCCGATGCTTCACTTCCGGTTTACTGTATCCCTCTGACCTTCTTATTGACGATGAGACACAGAAATAGCAGCGGAATTAAATACAAAAGGCACAATGCCGACTTATGTACAAGAAGACTGACTCTTCCTACTGTCTAAGTTTTGAACCATTCCTGTGACACGAGTAATAGATTCCGATGCTTCACTTCAGGTTTACTGTATCCCTCTGACCTTCTTATTGACGATGAAACACAAAAATTGCATCTTAATTAAATACAAAAGGCACAATGCCGACTTAAGTACAGGAAGACTGACTCTGCTTATTGTCTATGTTTTGAGCCATTTCTGTGACACTAGTTTTAGATTCCGATGGTTCACTTCAGGTTTACTGTATCCCTCTGACCTTCTTATTGACGATCAAACACAGAAATTTCATCGGAATTAAATACAAAAGGCACAATGCAGACTCAAGTACAAGAAGACTGGCTCTTCTTACTGCCAATGTTTCGAACCATTCCTGTCACACTAGTTATAGATTCCGATGCTTCACTTCAGGTTTACTGTATCCAGCTGGCCTTCTTATTGACGATGAAACAGAGAAATTGCATTGGAATTATATACAAAAGGCACAATGCCGACTTAAGTACAAGAAGACTGACTCTTCTTACTGTCTATGTTTTGAACCATCCCTGTGACACTATTTATAGATTCCGATGCTTCACTTCAGTTTTACTGTATCCCTCTGACCTTCTTATTGACGATGAAACACAGAAATTGCATCGGAATTAAATACAAAAGGCACAATGCCGACTTAAGTTCAAGAAGACTGACTCTTCCTACGGTCTATGCTTTGAAATTTTCCTGTGACACTTGTTTTAGATTCCGATGCTTCACTTCAGGTTTACTGTATCTCTCTGATTTCCTTATTGACGATGAAACACAGAAATTGCATCGGAATTAAGCGCAAAAGGCACAATGCCGACTTAAATACAAGAAGTCTGTCTCTTCTTAATCTCTATGTTTTGAACCTTTCCTGTGAGACCGGTTTTAAATACCGATGCTTCACTTCAGGTTTACTGTATCCCTAGGACCTTCGTATTGACGACGAAACAGAGAAATTGCTCCGGAATTAAATACAAAAGGCACAATGCCGACTTAAGTACAAGAAAACTGACTCTTCTTACTGTCTATGTTTTGAACCATTCCTGTGACACTAGTTATAGATTCCGATGCTTCACTCCAGTTTTACTTTATCACTCTGACCATCGTATTGAGGATGAAACACAGAAATTGCATCGGAAGTATATACAAAAGGCACAATGCCGTCTCAAGTACAAGAAGTTTGACTCTTCTTACTGTCTATGTTTTGAACCATTCCTGTGACACTAGTTATAGATTCCGATGCTTCATTTCAGGTTTACTGTATCCCTTGGACCTTCTTATTGACGATGAAACACAGAAATTGCATCGGAATTAAATACAAAAGGCACAATGCCGACTTAGGTACAAGACTACTGACTCTTCTTACTGTCTATGTTTTGAACCATTCCTGTGACACTAGTTATAGATTCCGATGCTTCACTTCAGGTTTATTGCATCCCTTGGACCTTCTTATTGACGATGAAACACAGAAATTGCATCGGAATTAAATACAAAAGGCACAATGCCGACTCAAGTACAAGATGTCCGGCTCTTCTTACTGTCTATGTTTTGAACCTTTCCTGTGACACCGGTTTTAGATTCCGGTGCTTCACTTCAAGATTACTGTATTCCTTGGAATTTCTTATCGACGACGAACACAGAAATTGCATCGGGATTACATAGAAAATACACAACGCCGACATAAGTACAAGAAAACTGACTCTTTTTCCTGTCTATGTTTTGAACCATTCCTGTGACACTAGTTATAGATTCCGATGCTTCACATCAGGTTTACTGTATCCAGCTGACCTTCTTAGTGACGATGAAACACAGAAATTGCATCGGAATTAAATACAAAAGGCACAATGCCGTTTTAAGTACAATAAGACTGACTCTTCCTACTGTATATGATTTGAACCATTCCTGTGACACTAGTTATAGATTCCGATGCTGCACTTCAGGTTTACTGTATCCCTCTGACCGTCTTATTAACGATGAAACACAGAAATTGCATCGGAAATAAATACAAAAGGTTCAATGCCGACTCAGGTACAAGATGTCTGGTTCTTCTTACTGTCTATGTTTTGAACCTTTCCTGTGAGACCGGTTTTGATTCCGATGCTTCACTTCCGGTTTACTGTATCCCTGTGACCTTCTTATTGACGATGAAACACAGAAATTGCATCGGAATTAAATAGAAAAGGCACATAGCCGACTTAGGTACAAGACTAGTGACTCTTTTTCCTGTCTATGATTTGAACCATTCCTGTGACACTAGTTATAGATTCCGATGCTTCACTTCAGGTGTACTGTATCCCTCTGACCTTCTTATTGACGATGAAACACATAAAATGCATCGGAATTAAATACAAAAGGCACAATGCCGACTTAAGTATAAGAAAACAGACTCTTCTTACTGACTATGTTTGAACCATTCCTGTGACACTAGTTATAGATTCCGATGCCTCACTTCAGTTTTACTGTATCCCTCTGACCTTGCTTAATGACGATGAAACACAGAAATTGCAGCGGAATTAAATACAAGAAACACAATGCCCACTCAAGTACAAGAAGTCCGGCTCTTCTTACTGTCTATGTTTTGAACCTTCCATGTGACATTGGTTTTAGATTACGATGCTTCACTTCAGGTTTACTGTATCCAGCTGACCTTCTTATTGACGATGTAACACAGAAATTGCATCGCAATTAAATACAAAAGGCACCATGCCGACCTAAGTACAAGAAGACTGACTCTTCCTACTGTCTATTTTTTGAACCACTCCTGTGACACTAGTTATAGATTCCGAAGCTGCACTTCAGGTTTACTGTATCCCTCTGACCGTCTTATTAACGATGAAATGATCATATAAAATTAATTGTTGGTAAGGCGGGTACCAGGTTGAGATTCATTGGGAGAGTGCTTAGAATATGTAGTCCATCAACAAAGGAGGTGGCTTACAAAACACTGGTTCGACCTATACTTGATTATTGCTCATCAGTGTGGGATCCATACCAGGTTGGGTTGACGGTGGAGATAGAGAAGATCCAAAGAAGAGCGGCGCGTTTCGTCACCGGGTTATTTGGTAACCGTGATAGCGTTACGGAGATGTTTAATAAACTCAAGTGGCAGACTCTGCAAGAGAGGCGCTCTGCATCGCGGTGCAGCTTGTTCGCCAGGTTTCGAGAGGGTGCGTTTCTGGATGAGGTATCGAATATATACTTCCCCCTACTTATACCTCCCGAGGAGATAACGAATGTAAAATTAGAGAGATTCGAGCATGCACGGAGGCTTTCAGACAGTCGTTCTTCCAGCGAACCATTCGCGACTGGAACAGGAAAGGGAGGTAATGACAGTGCCACGTAAAGTGCCCTCCGCCACACACCGTTGGGTGGCTTGCGGAGTATCAATGTAGATGTAGATGTAGATGTAGGTGTAGATGAAACACAGATATTGCATCGGAATTGAATACAAAAGGCACAATGTCGACTCAGGTACAAGAAGTCTGGCTCTTCTTACTGTCTATGTTATGATACATTCCTGTGACACTAGTTATAGATTCCGATGTTTCACTTCAGTTTTACTGTATCCCTCTGACCTTCTTATTGACGATGAAACACAGAAATTGCATCGGAATTAAATAGAAAAGGCATAATACCGACCCAAGTACAAGAAGACTGCCTCTTCTTACTGTCTTTTTTTTGAACCTTTCCTGTGAGACCTGTTTTCGATTCCGATGCTTGACTTCAGGTTTACTGTATCCCGTCGACCTTCTTATTGACGACGAAGCACAGAAATTGCATCGGAATTAAATACAAAAGCCACAATGCGGACTTAAGTAAAAGAAAACTGACTCTTCTTACTGACTATGTTTGAACCATTCCTGTGACACTAGTTATAGATTCCGATGCCTCACTTCAGTTTTACTGTTTCCCTCTGACCTTGCTTAATGTCGATGAAACACAGAAATTGCAGCGAAATTAAATACAAAAGGCACAATGTGGACTCAGGTACAAGAAGTCTGGCTCTTCTTACTGTCTATGTTTTGATACATTCCTGTGACACTAGTTATAGATTCCGATGCTTCACTTCAGTTTTACTGTATCCCTCTGACCTTCTTATTGACGATGAAACACAGAAATTGCATCGGAATTAAATACAAAAGGCACAATGCCGACTTAAGTACAAAAAGACTGACTCTTCTAACTGTCTATGTTTTGAACCATTCCTGTGACACTAGTTATAGATTCCGATGCTTCACTTCAGGTTTACTGTATCCCTCTGACCTTCTTATTGACGATGAAACACAGAAATTGCATCGGAATTAAATACATAAGGCACAATGCAGACTTAAGTACAAGAAAACTGACTCTTCTTACTGTCTATGTTTTGAACCATTCCTGTGACACTAGTTACAGATTCCGATGTTTCACTTCAGGTTTACTGTGTCCCTCTGACCTTCTTATTGACAATGAAACACAGAACTTCCATCGGAATTAAATACATAAGGCACAATGCAGACTTAAGTACAAGAAAACTGACTCTTCTTACTGTCTATGTTTTGAACCATTCCTGTGACACTAGTTATAGATTCCGATGCTTCACTTGAGGTTTACTGTATCCCTCTGAGCTTCTTATTGACTATGAAACACAGAAATTGCATCGAAATTATATACAAAAGGCACAATGCCGACATAAGTACAAGAAGACTGACTCTTCTTACTGTCTATATTTTGAACCATTCCTGTGACACTAGTTATAGATTCCGATGCTTCACTTCAGGTTTACTGTATCCCTTTGACCTTCTTATTGACGATGAAACACAGAAATTGCATCGAAATTAAATACAAAAGGCACAATGACAACTTAAGTACAAGATGACTGACTCTTCCTACTGTCTATGATTTGAACCACTCCTGTGACACTAGTGTTAGATTCCGATGCTTCACTTCAGGTTTACTGTATCCTTCTGATCGTCTTATTGACGATGAAACACAGAAATTGCATCGGAATTAAATAGAAATGGCACAATGCCGACTTAAGTACAAGAAGACTGACTCTACCTCTTGTCTATGTTTTGAACCATTCCTGTGACACTAGTTATAGATTCCGATGCTTCACTTCAGGTTTACTGTATCCCTCTGACCTTCTTATTGACGATGAAACACAGAAATTGCATCGGAATTAAATACAAAAGGCACAATGCCGACTTAAGTACAAGAAAACTGACTCCTCTTACTGTCTCTGTTTTGAACCATTCCTGTGACACTAGTTATAGATTCCGATGCTTCACTTCAGTTTTACTGTATCAATCTGACCGTCTTATTGACGATGAAACACAGAAATTGCATCGGAATTAAATACAAAAGGCATAATGCCGACTCAAGTACAAGTAGTCTGGCTCTTATTACTGTCTATGTTTGAACCTTTCCTGTGAGACCGGTTTTAATATTCCGATGCTTCACTTCAGGTTTACTGTATCCCTTGGACCTCCTTATTGACGACGAACACAGAAATTGCATCGGAATTCAATAGAAAATGCACAATGCCGACTTCAGTACAAGATAACTGACTCTTTTTCCTGGCTATGTTTTGAACCATTCCTGTGACACTAGTTATCGATTCCGATGCTTCACTTCAGGTTTACTGTATCCAGCTGACCTTCTTATTGACGACGAAACACAGAAATTGCATCGGAATCAAATACAAAAGGCACATTGCCGACTTAAGAACAAGAAGACTGACTCTTGCGACTGTCTATGTTTTGAACCATTCCTGTGACACTAGTTATTAATTCCGATGCTTTACTTCAGGTTTACTGTATCCCTCCGACAGTCGTACTGACGATGAAACACAGATATTGCATCCGAATTAAATACAAAAGGCACAATGCCGACTCAAGTACAAGAAAATAGACTCTTCTTAATATCTATGTTTTGAACCATTCCTGTGACTCTAGTTATAGATTCCGATGCATCACTTCAGGTTTACTGTATCCCTCTGATCGTCGTATTGACGATGAAACACAGAAATTGCATCGGAAATAAATACAAAATGCACAATGCCAACTTAAGTACAAAAAGACTGACTCTTCTTACTGTCTATGTTTTGAACCATTCCTGTGACACAAGTTATAGATTCCGATGCTTCACTTCATGTTTACTGTATCCCTCTGACCGTCGTATTGAAGATGAAACACAGAAATTGCATAGGAATTAAATACAAAAGGCACAATGCCGACTCAAGTACAAGAAGACTGGCTCTTCTTACTGTCTATGTTTTGAACCATTTCTGTGACACTAATTATAGATTCCGATGCTTCACTTCAGGTTTACTGTATCCCTCTGACCTTCTTATTGACGAAGAAACACAGATATTGCATTGGAATTACATACAAAAGTCACAATGCCGACTTAGGTATAAGAAGACTGACCCATCTTACTGTCTATGTTTTGAACCTTTCCTTTGACACTTGTTATAGATTCCGATGTTTCACTTCAGGTTTATTGTATCCCTCAGACCTTCGTATTGACGATGAAACACAGAAATTGCATCGGAATTAAATACAAAAGGCACAACGCCGACTTAAGTACAAAAAGACTGACTCTTCTTACTGTCTATGTTTTGAACCATTCCTGTGACACTAGTTATAGATTCCGATGTTTCACTTCAGGTTTACTGTATCCCTCTGACCTTCTTATTGACGATGAAACACAGAAATTGCATCGGAATTAAATTCAAAAGGCAGAATGCAGACTTAAGTACAAGAAAACTGACTCTTCTTACTGTCTATGTTTTGAACCATTCCTGTGACACTAGTTATAGATTCCGATGCTTCACTTCAAGTTTACTGTATCCCTTTGACCTTCTTATTGACGAAGAAACACAGAAAGTGCATCTTAATTAAATACAAAAGGCACAATGCCGACTTAAGTACAAGAAGAGTGACTCTTCTTACTGTCTATGATTTGAACCATTCCTGTGACACTAGTTACAGATTCCGATGGTTCACTTCAGGTTTACTGTATACCTCTGACCTTCTTATTGACGATTAAACACAGAATTTGCATCGGAATTAAATACAAAAGGCACAGTGCCGACTGAAGTACAAGAAGACTGGCTCTCTTACTGTCTATGTTTTGAACCATTTCTGTGACATTAGTTATTGATTTCGATGCTTCACTTCAGATTTACTGTATCCCTCTGACCTTCTTATTGACGAAGTAACACAGATATTGCATCGGAATTAAATTCAAAAGGCAGAATGCAGACTTAAGTACAAGAACACTGACTCTTCTTACTGTCTATGTTTTGAACCATTCCTGTGACACTAGTTATAGATTCCGATGCTTCACTTCAGGTTTACTGTATGCCTCTGACCTTCGTATTGCCGATGAAACACAGAAATTGCATCGGAATTAAATACAAAAGGCACAATGCCGAATTAAGTACAAAAAGACTGACTCTTCTTACTGTCTATGTTTGAACCATTCCTGTGACACAAGTTATAGATTCCGATGCTTCACTTAAGGTTTACTGTATCCCTCTGACCTTCTTATTGACGATGAAACACAGAAATAGCATCGGAATTAAATAAAAAAGGAACAATGCCGACTCAAGTACAAGAAGACTGGCTCTTCATACTGTCTCTGCTTAGAACCTTTCCTGTGAGACCATATTTAGATTCCGATGCTTCACTTCAGGTTTACTGTATCCCTTGGACCTTCTTATTGACGACGAAA
The DNA here is from genome assembly GCF_023864345.2 of Schistocerca serialis cubense. Taxonomy (NCBI): domain Eukaryota; kingdom Metazoa; phylum Arthropoda; class Insecta; order Orthoptera; family Acrididae; genus Schistocerca; species Schistocerca serialis. Next base: position 30,835,988 of record NC_064647.1, read on the forward strand.
CACAGAAATTGCATCGGAATTAAATAGAAAAGGCACAATGCCGACTTAAGTAAAAGAAAACAGACTCTTCTTAATATCTATGTTTTGAACCATTCCTGTGACACTAGTTATAGATTCCAATGCATCACTTCAGGTTTGCTATATCCCACTGACCTTCTTATTGACGATGAAACACAGAAAATGTATCGGAATTAAATACAAAAGGCACAATGCCGACTTGAGTACAAGAAGACTGACCCTTCTTACTGTCTATGTTTTGAACCATTCCTGTGACACTAGTTATAGATTCCGATGCTTCACTTCAGGTTTACTGTATCCCTCTGACCGTCGTATTGACGATGAAACACAGAAATTGCATCGGAATAAAATACAAAAGGCACAATGCCAAGTTAAGTACAAAAAGACTGACTCTTCTTACTGTCTATGTTTTGAACCATTCCTGTGACACAAGTTATAGATTCCGATGCTTCACTTCTGGTTTACTGTATCCCTCTGACCGTCGTATTGAAGATGAAACACAGAAATTGCATAGGAATTAAATACAAAAGGCACAATGCCAACTGAAGTACAAGAAGACTGGCTCTTCTAACTGTCTATGTTTTGAACCATTTCTGTGACACTAATTATAGATTCCGATGCTTCACTTCAGGTTTACTGTATCCCTCTGACCGTCATACTGACGATGAAACACAGAAATTGCATCAGAATTATATACAAAAGTCACAATGCCGAATTAAGTACAAGAAAACTGACTCTTCTTACTGTTTATGTTTTGAACCACTCCTGTGACACTAGTTATAGATTCCGATGCTTCACTTCAGGTTTACTGTATCCCTCTGACCTTCTTATTGACGATGAAACACAGAAATTGCATCGGAATTAAATACAAAAGGCACAATGCCGACTTAAGTACAAGAAAACTGACTCCTCTTACTGTCTCTGTTTTGAACCATTCCTGTGACACTAGTTATAGATTCCGATGCTTCACTTCAGTTTTACTGTATCCCTCTGACCGTCTTATTGACGATGAAACACAGAAATTGCATAGGAATTAAATACAAAAGGCATAATGCCGTCTCAAGTACAAGTAGTCTGGCTCTTCTTACTGTCTATGTTTTGAACCTTTCCTGTGAGACCGGTTTTAATATTCCGATGCTTCACTTCAGGTTTACTGTATCCCTTGGACCTTCTTATTGACGACGAACACAGAAATTGCTTCGGAATTAATTAGAAAATGCACAATGCCGACTTCAGTACAAGATAACTGACTCTTATTCCTGTCTATGTTTTGTACCATTCCTGTGACACTAGTTATGGATTCCGAAGCTTCACTTCAGGTTTACTGTATCCAGCTGACCTTCTTATAGACGACGAAACACAGATATTGCATCGGAATTAAATACAAAAGGCACAATGCCGACTTAAGAACAAGAAGACTGACTCTTGCGACAGTCTATGTTTTGAACCATTCCTGTGACACTAGTTATAAATTCCGATGCTTTACTTCAGGTTTACTGTATCCCTCCGACAATCGTACTGACGATGAAACACAAAAATTGCATCCGAATTAAATACAAAAGGCACAATGCCGACTCAAGTAGAAGAAAATAGACTCTACTTAATATCTATGTTTTGAACCATTCCTGTAACACTAGTTATAGATTCCGATGCATCACTTCAGGTTTGCTATATCCCACTGACCTTCTTATTGACGATGAAACACAGAAAATGCATCGGAATTAAATACAAAAGGCACAATGCCGACTTAAGTACAAGAAGACTGACCCTTCTTACTGTGTATGTTTTGAACCATTCCTGTGACACTAGTTATAGATTCCGATGCTTCACTTCAGGTTTACTGTATCCCTCTGATCGTCGTATTGACGATGAAACACAGAAATTGCATCGGAATTAAATACAAAAGGCACAATGCCAACTTAAGAACAAAAAGACTGACTCTTCTTACTGTCTACGTTTTGAACCATTCCTGTGACACAAGTTATTAATTCCGATGCTATACTTCAGGTTTACTGTATCCCTCCGACCATCGTACTGACGATGAACCACAGATATTGCATCCGAATTAAATAAAAAAGGCACAATGCCGACTCAAGTACAAGAAAATAGACTCTTCTTAATATCTATGTTTTGAACCATTCCTGTGACACTAGTTATAGATTCCGATGCATCACTTCAGGTTTGCTATATCCCACTGACCTTTTTATTGACGATGAAACACAGAAAATGCATCGGAATTAAATACAAAAGGCACAATGCCGACTTAAGTACTAGAAGACTGACCCTTCTTTCTGTCTGTGTTTTGAACCATTCCTGTGACTCTAGTTATAGATTCCGATGCTTCACTTCAGGTTTACTGTATCCCTCTGATCGTCGTATTGACGATGAAACACAGAAATTGCATCGGAAATAAATACAAAAGGCACAATGCCAACTTAAGTACAAAAAGACTGACTCTTCTTACTGTCTATGTTTTGAACCATTCCTGTGACACAAGTTATAGATTCCGAAGCTTCACTTCAAGTTTACTGTATCCCTCTGACCGTCGTATTGAAGATGAAACACGGAAATTGCATAGCAATTAAATACAAAAGGCACAATGCCGACTCAAGTACAAGAAGACTGGCTCTTCTTACTGTCTATGTTTTGAACATTTCCTGTGACACTTGTTATAGATTCCGATGTTTCACTTCAGGTTTACTGTATCCCTCTGACCTTCGTATTGACGATGAAACACAGAAATTGCATCGGAATTAAATACAAAAGGCACAACGCCGACTTAAGTACAAAAAGACTGGCTCTTCTTACTGTCTATGTTTTGAACCATTCCTGTGACACTAGTTATAGATTCCGATGTTTCACTTCAGGTTTACTGTATCCCTCTGACCTTCTTATTGACGATGAAACACAGAAATTGCATCGGAATTAAATACAAAAGGCACAATGCAGACTTAAGTACAAGAAAACTGACTCTTCTTACTGTCTATGTTTTGAACCATTCCTGTGACACTAGTTATATATTCCGATGCTTCACTTCAAGTTTACTGTATCCCTTTGACCGTCTTATTGACGATGAAACACAGAAATTGCATCTTAATTAAATACAAAAGGCACAATGCCGACTTAAGTACAAGAAGAGTGACTCTTCTTACTGTCTATGATTTGAACCATTCCTGTGACACTAGTTACAGATTCCGATGGTTCACTTCAGGTTTACTGTATACCTCTGACCTTCTTATTGACGATTAAACACAGAATTTGCATCGGAATTAAATACAAAAGGCACAGTGCCGACTGAAGTACAAGAAGACTGTCTCTTCTTACTGTCTATGTTTTGAACCATTTCTGTGACACTTGTTATAGATTCCGATGCTCCACTTCAGATTTACTGTATCCCTCTGACCTTCTTATTGACGAAGAAACACAGATATTGCATCGGAATTAAATACAAAAGGCACAATGCCGACTTAAGTACAAGAAGACTGACCCTTCCTACTGTCTATGTTTTTAACCATTCCTGTGACACTAGTTATAGATTCCGATGCTTCACTTCAGGTTTACTGTATGCCTCTGACCTTCGTATTGCCGATGAAACACAGAAATTGCACCGGAATTAAATACAAAAGGCACAATGCCGAATTAAGTACAAAAAGACTGACTCTTCTTACTGTCTATGTTTTGAACCATTCCTGTGACACAAGTTATAGATTCCGATGCTTCACTTAAGGTTTACTGTATCCCTCTGACCTTCTTATTGACGATGAAACACAGAAATAGCATCGGAATTAAATAAAAAAGGAACAATGCCGACTCAAGTACAAGAAAACTGGCTCTTCGTACTGTCTCTGCTTTGAACCTTTCCTGTGAGACCATTTTTAGATTCCGATGCTTCACTTCAGGTTTACTGTATCCCTTGGACCTTCTTATTGACGACGAAACACAGAAATTGCATCGGAATTAAATAGAAAAGGCACAATGCCGACTTAAGTAAAAGAAAACAGACTCTTCTTAATATCTATGTTTTGAACCATTCCTGTGACACTAGTTATAGATTCCAATGCATCACTTCAGGTTTGCTATATCCCACTGACCTTCTTATTGACGATGAAACACAGAAAATGTATCGGAATTAAATACAAAAGGCACAATGCCGACTTAAGTACAAGAAGACTGACCCTTCTTACTGTCTATGTTTTGAACCATTCCTGTGACACTAGTTATAGATTCCGATGCTTCACTTCAGGTTTACTGTATCCCTCTGACCGTCGTATTGACGATGAAACACAGAAATTGCATCGGAATAAAATACAAAAGGCACAATGCCAAGTTAAGTACAAAAAGACTGACTCTTCTTACTGTCTATGTTTTGAACCATTCCTGTGACACAAGTTATAGATTCCGATGCTTCACTTCTGGTTTACTGTATCCCTCTGACCGTCGTATTGAAGATGAAACACAGAAATTGCATAGGAATTAAATACAAAAGGCACAATGCCAACTGAAGTACAAGAAGACTGGCTCTTCTAACTGTCTATGTTTTGAACCATTTCTGTGACACTAATTATAGATTCCGATGCTTCACTTCAGGTTTACTGTATCCCTCTGACCGTCATACTGACGATGAAACACAGAAATTGCATCAGAATTATATACAAAAGTCACAATGCCGAATTAAGTACAAGAAAACTGACTCTTCTTACTGTTTATGTTTTGAACCACTCCTGTGACACTAGTTATAGATTCCGATGCTTCACTTCAGGTTTACTGTATCCCTTGGACCTTCTTATTGACGACGAACACAGAAATTGCTTCGGAATTAATTAGAAAATGCACAATGCCGACTTCAGTACAAGATAACTGACTCTTATTCCTGTCTATGTTTTGTACCATTCCTGTGACACTAGTTATGGATTCCGAAGCTTCACTTCAGGTTTACTGTATCCAGCTGACCTTCTTATAGACGACGAAACACAGATATTGCATCGGAATTAAATACAAAAGGCACAATGCCGACTTAAGAACAAGAAGACTGACTCTTGCGACAGTCTATGTTTTGAACCATTCCTGTGACACTAGTTATAAAATCCGATGCTTTACTTCAGGTTTACTGTATCCCTCCGACAATCGTACTGACGATGAAACACAAAAATTGCATCCGAATTAAATACAAAAGGCACAATGCCGACTCAAGTAGTAGAAAATAGACTCTACTTAATATCTATGTTTTGAACCATTCCTGTAACACTAGTTATAGATTCCGATGCATCACTTCAGGTTTGCTATATTACACTGACCTTCTTATTGACGATGAAACACAGAAAATGCATCGGAATTAAATACAAAAGGCACAATGCCGACTTAAGTACAAGAAGACTGACCCTTCTTACTGTGTATGTTTTGAACCATTCCTGTGACACTAGTTATAGATTCCGATGCTTCACTTCAGGTTTACTGTATCCCTCTGATCGTCGTATTGACGATGAAACACAGAAATTGCATCGGAATTAAATACAAAAGGCACAATGCCAACTTAAGTACAAAAAGACTGACTCTTCTTACTGTCTACGTTTTGAACCATTCCTGTGACACAAGTTATTAATTCCGATGCTATACTTCAGGTTTACTGTATCCCTCCGACCATCGTACCGACGATGAACCACAGATATTGCATCCGAATTAAATAAAAAAGGCACAATGCCGACTCAAGTACAAGAAAATAGACTCTTCTTAATATCTATGTTTTGAACCATTCCTGTGACACTAGTTATAGATTCCGATGCATCACTTCAGGTTTGCTATATCCCACTGACCTTTTTATTGACGATGAAACACAGAAAATGCATCGGAATTAAATACAAAAGGCACAATGCCGACTTAAGTACTAGAAGACTGACCCTTCTTTCTGTCTGTGTTTTGAACCATTCCTGTGACTCTAGTTATAGATTCCGATGCTTCACTTCAGGTTTACTGTATCCCTCTGATCGTCGTATTGACGATGAAACACAGAAATTGCATCGGAAATAAATACAAAAGGCACAATGCCAACTTAAGTACAAAAAGACTGACTCTTCTTACTGTCTATGTTTTGAACCATTCCTGTGACACAAGTTATAGATTCCGATGCTTCACTTCAAGTTTACTGTATCCCTCTGACCGTCGTATTGAAGATGAAACACGGAAATTGCATAGCAATTAAATACAAAAGGCACAATGCCGACTCAAGTACAAGAAGACTGGCTCTTCTTACTGTCTATGTTTTGAACATTTCCTGTGACACTTGTTATAGATTCCGATGTTTCACTTCAGGTTTACTGTATCCCTCTGACCTTCGTATTGACGATGAAACACAGAAATTGCATCGGAATTAAATACAAAAGGCACAACGCCGACTTAAGTACAAAAAGACTGGCTCTTCTTACTGTCTATGTTTTGAACCATTCCTGTGACACTAGTTATAGATTCCGATGTTTCACTTCAGGTTTACTGTATCCCTCTGACCTTCTTATTGACGATGAAACACAGAAATTGCATCGGAATTAAATACAAAAGGCACAATGCAGACTTAAGTACAAGAAAACTGACTCTTCTTACTGTCTATGTTTTGAACCATTCCTGTGACACTAGTTATATATTCCGATGCTTCACTTCAAGTTTACTGTATCCCTTTGACCGTCTTATTGACGATGAAACACAGAAATTGCATCTTAATTAAATACAAAAGGCACAATGCCGACTTAAGTACAAGAAGAGTGACTCTTCTTACTGTCTATGATTTGAACCATTCCTGTGACACTAGTTACAGATTCCGATGGTTCACTTCAGGTTTACTGTATACCTCTGACCTTCTTATTGACGATTAAACACAGAATTTGCATCGGAATTAAATACAAAAGGCACAGTGCCGACTGAAGTACAAGAAGACTGTCTCTTCTTACTGTCTATGTTTTGAACCATTTCTGTGACACTTGTTATAGATTCCGATGCTCCACTTCAGATTTACTGTATCCCTCTGACCTTCTTATTGACGAAGAAACACAGATATTGCATCGGAATTAAATACAAAAGGCACAATGCCGACTTAAGTACAAGAAGACTGACCCTTCCTACTGTCTATGTTTTTAACCATTCCTGTGACACTAGTTATAGATTCCGATGCTTCACTTCAGGTTTACTGTATGCCTCTGACCTTCGTATTGCCGATGAAACACAGAAATTGCACCGGAATTAAATACAAAAGGCACAATGCCGAATTAAGTACAAAAAGACTGACTCTTCTTACTGTCTATGTTTTGAACCATTCCTGTGACACAAGTTATAGATTCCGATGCTTCACTTAAGGTTTACTGTATCCCTCTGACCTTCTTATTGACGATGAAACACAGAAATAGCATCGGAATTAAATAAAAAAGGAACAATGCCGACTCAAGTACAAGAAAACTGGCTCTTCGTACTGTCTCTGCTTTGAACCTTTCCTGTGAGACCATTTTTAGATTCCGATGCTTCACTTCAGGTTTACTGTATCCCTTGGACCTTCTTATTGACGACGAAACACAGAAATTGCATCGGAATTAAATAGAAAAGGCACAATGCCGACTTAAGTAAAAGAAAACAGACTCTTCTTAATATCTATGTTTTGAACCATTCCTGTGACACTAGTTATAGATTCCAATGCATCACTTCAGGTTTGCTATATCCCACTGACCTTATTATTGACGATGAAACACAGAAAATGTATCGGAATTAAATACTAAAGGCACAATGCCGACTTAAGTACAAGAAGACTGACCCTTCTTACTGTCTATGTTTTGAACCATTCCTGTGACACAAGTTATAGATTCCGATGCTTCACTTCTGGTTCACTGTATCCCTCTGACCGTCGTATTGAAGATGAAACACAGAAATTGCATAGGAATTAAATACAAAAGGCACAATGCCGACTGAAGTACAAGAAGACTGGCTCTTCTTACTGTCTATGTTTTGAACCATTTCTGTGACACTAATTATAGATTCCGATGCTTCACTTCAGGTTTACTGTACCCCTCTGACCGTCATACTGACGATGAAACACAGAAATTGCATCAGAATTATATACAAAAGTCACAATGCCGAATTAAGTACAAGAAAACTGACTCTTCTTACTGTTTATGTTTTGAACCACTCCTGTGACACTAGTTATAGATTCCGATGCTTCACTTCAGGTTTACTGTATCCCTCTGACCTTCTTATTGACGATGAAACACAGAAATTGCATCGGAATTAAATAGAAAATCCACAATGCCGACTTCAGTACAAGATAACTGACTCTTATTCCTGTCTATGTTTTGAACCATTCCTGTGACACTAGTTATAGATTCCGATGCTTCACTTCAGGTTTACTGTATCCCTCTGATCGTCGTATTGACGATGAAACACAGAAATTGCATCGGAATTAAATACAAAAGGCACAATGCCAACTTAAGTACAAAAAGACTGACTCTTCTTACTGTCTACGATTTGAACCATTCCTGTGACACAAGTTATAGGTTCCGATGCTTCACTTCAAGTTTACTGTATCCCTCTGACCGTCATATTGAAGATGAAACACAGAAATTGCATAGGATTTAGATACAAAAGGCACAATGCCGACTCAAGTACAAGAAGACTGGCTCTTCTTACTGTCTATGTTTTGAATCATTTCTGTGACACTAATTATAGATTCCGATGCTTCACTTCAGGTTTACTGTATCCCTCTGACCTTCTTATTGACGAAGAAACACAGATATTGCATCGGAATTACATACAAAAGTCACAGTGCCGACTTAAGTACAAGAAGACTGACCCTTCTTACTGTCTATGTTTTGAACCTTTCCTGTGACACTTGTTATAGATTCCGATGTTTCACTTCAGGTTTACTGTATCCCTCTCACCTTCGTATTGACGATGAAGCACAGAAATTGCATCGGAATTAAATACAAAAGGCACAACGCCGACTTAAGTACAAAAAGACTGACTCTTCTTACTGTCTATGTTTTGAACCATTCCTGTGACACTAGTTATAGATTCCGATGCTTCACTTCAGGTTTACTGTTTCCCTCTGACCTTCTTATTGACGATGAAACACAGAAATTGCATCGGAATTAAATACAAAAGGCACAATGCCGACTTAAGTACAAGAAGAGTGACTCTTCTTACTGTCTATGATATGAACCATTCCTGTGACACTAGTTACAGATTCCGATGTTTCACTTCAGGTTTTCTGTATACCTCTGACCTTCTTATTGACGATGAAACACAGAATTTGCATCGGAATTAAATACAAAAGGCACAGTGCCGACTGAAGTACAAGAAGACTGGCTTTTCTTACTGTCTATGTTTTGAACAATTTCTGTGACACTAGTTATAGATTCTGATGCTTCACTTCAGGTTTACTGTATCCCTCTGACCTTCTTATTGACGGAGAAACACAGATATTGCATCGGAATTAAATACAAAAGGCACAATGCCGACTTAAGTACAAGAAGACTGACCCTTCTTACTGTCTATGTTTTTAACCATTCCTGTGACACTAGTTATAGATTCCGATGCTTCACTTCAGGTTTACTGTATGCCTCTGACCTTCGTATTGCCGATGAAGCACAGAAATAGCATCGGAATTAAATACAAAAGGCACAATGCCGACTTAAGTACAAAAAGACTGACTCTTCTTACTGTCTATGTTTTGAACCATTCCTGTGACACAAGTTATAGATTCCGATGGTTCACTTAAGGTTTACTGTATCCTTCTGACAATCTTATTGACGATAAAACACAGAAATTGCATCGGAATTAAATACTAAAGGAACAATGCCGACTCAAGTACAAGAAGACTGGCTCTTCATACTGTCTCTGCTTTGAACCTTTCCTGTGAGACACCATTTTTAGATTCCGATGCTTCACATCAGGTTTACTGTATCCCTTGGACCATCTTATTGACGACGAAACACAGAAATTGCATCGGAATTAAATAGAAAAGGCACAATGCCGACTTAAGTACAAGAAAACAGACTCTTCTTAATATCTATGTTTTGAACCATTCCTGTGACACTAGTTATAGATTCCGATGCATCACTTCAGGTTTGCTATATCCCACTGACCTTCTTATTGACGATGAAACGCCGAAAATGTATCGGAATTAAATACAAAAGGCACAATGCTGACTTAAGTACAAGAAGACTGACTCTTCTTACTGTCTATGTTTTGAACCATTCCTGTGACACTAGTTATAGATTCCAATGCTTCACTTCAGGTTTACTGTATCTCTCTGACCGTCGTATTGACGATGAAACACAGAAATTGCATCGGAATTAAATACAAAAGGCACAATGCCGACTTAAGTACAAGAAAACAGACTCTTCTTAATATCTATGTTTTGAACCATTCCTGTGACACTAGTTATAGATTCCGATGCTTCACTTCAGGTTTACTGTATCCCTCTGACCTTCTTATTGACGAAGAAACACAGATATTGCATCGGAATTACATACAAAAGTCACAATGCCGACTTAAGTACAAGAAGAATGACCCTTCTTACTGTCTATGTTTTGAACCATTCCTGTGACACTTGTTATAGATCCCAATGTTTCACTTCAGGTTTACTGTATCCCTCTGAGCTTCTTATTGATGATGAAACACAGAAATTGCATCGGAATTATATACTTAAGTACAAGAAGACTGGCTCTTCTTACTGTCTATGTTTTGAACCATTCCTGTGACCCTAGTTAGAGACTCCGATGCTTCACTTCAGTTTTACTGTACCCTCGGACCGTCTTATTGTCGATGAAACACAGAAATTGCATCGGAATTAAATACAAAAATCATAATGCCGACTCAAGTACAAGTAGTCTGGCTCTTCTTACTGTCTATGTTTTGAACCTTTCCTGCGAGACCGGTTTTAGATTCCGATGCTTCACTTCAGGTTTACTGTATCCCTTGGACCTTCTTATTGACGACGAACACAGAAATTGCATCGTAATTAAATAAAAATGCACAATGCCGACTTCAGTACAAGATAACTGACTCTTTTTCCTATCTATGTTTTGAACCATTCCTGTGACACTAGTTATGGATTCCAATCCTTCACTTCTGGTTTACTGTATCCCTCTGACCGTCGTATTGACGATGAAACACAGAAATGGCATAGGAATTAAATACAAAAGGCACAATGCCGACTCAAGAACAAGAAGACTGGCTCTTCTTACTGTCTATGTTTTGAACCATTCCTGTGACACTTAGTTATAGATTCCGATGCTTCACTTCAGATTTACTGTATCCCTCTGACCTTCTTATTGACGATGAAACACAGAAATTTCATCGGAATTAAATACAAAAGGCACAATGCAGACTTAAGTACAAGTAAACTGACCCTTCTTCCTGTCTATGTTTTGAACCATTCCTGTGACACTAGCTATAGATTCCGATGCTTCACTTGAGATTTACTGTATCCCTCTGAGCCTCTTATTGACTTTGATACACAGAAAATGCATCGAAATTATATACAAAATGCACAATGCCGACATAAGTACAAGAAGACTGACTCTTCTTACTGTCTATGTTTTGAACCATTCCTGTGACACTAGTTATAGATTCAGATGCTTCACTTCAGGTTTACTGTATCCCTCTGACCTTCTTATTGACGATGAAACACAGAAATTGCATCGGAATTAAATACAAAAGGCAGAATGCCGACTTAAGTACAAGAAGAGTGACTCCTCTTACTGTCTATGTTTTGAACCATTTCTGTGACACTAGTTATAGATTCCGATGCTTCACTTCAGGTTTACTGTATCACTCTGACCGTCGTATTGACGATGAAACACAGAAATTGCATCGGAATTAAATACAAAAGGCACAATGCCGAATTAAGTACAAATAGACTGACTCTTCTTACTGTCTATGATTTGAACCATTCCTGTGACACTAGTTATAGATTCCGATGCTTCACTTCAGGTTTACTGTATCCCTCTGACCTTATTGACGATGAAACACAGAAATTGCATCGGAATTAAATACAAAAGGCACAATGCCGACTGAAGTACAAGAAGACTGGCTCTTCTTACTGTCTATGTTTTGAACCATTTCTGTGACACTAGTTACAGTTTCCGATGCTTCACTTCAGGTTTACTGTATCCCTCTGAGCTTCTTATTGACGATGAAACACAGAAATTGCATCGGAATTATATACTTAAGTACAAGAAGACAGACCCTTCTTACTGTCTATGTTTTTAACCATTCCTAAGACACTAGTTATAGATTTCGATGCTTCACTTCAGGTTTACTGTATGCCTCTGACCTTCGTGTTGCCGATGAAACACAGAAATTGCATCGGAATTAAATACAAAAGGCACAATGCCGACTTAAGTACAAAAAGACTGACTCTTCTTACTGTCTATGTTTTGAACCATTCCTGTGACACAAGTTATAGATTCCGATGCTTCACTTCAGGTTTACTGTATGCCTCTGACCTTCGTATTGCCGATGAAACACAGAAATTGCATCGGAATTAAATAGAAAATGCACAATGCCGACTTCAGTACAAGATAACTGACTCTTTTTCCTGTCTATGTTTTGAACCATTCCTGTGACACTAGTTATGGATTCCGATACTTCACTTCAGGTTTACTGTATCCCTCTGACCTTCTTATTGACGATGAAACACAGAAATTGGATCGGAATTAAATACAAAAGGCACAATGCCGACTCAAGTACAAGAAGACTGACTCTTCTTACTGACTATGATTTGAACCATTCCTGCGACACTAGTTATAGATTCCGATGCTTCACTTCATTTTTACAGTATCCCTCTGACCTTCTTATTGACGATGAAACACAGAAATTGCATCGGAATTAAATACAAAAGGCACAATGCCGACTTAAGTACAAATAGACTGACTCTTCTTACTGTCTATGTTTTGAACCATTCCTGTGACACTAGTTATAGATTCCGATGCTTCACTTCAGGTTTACTGTATCCCTCTGACCTTCTTATTGACGATGAAACACAGATATTGCATCGGAATTAAATACAAAAGGCACAATGCAGACTTAAGTACAAGAAAACTGACTCTTCTTACTGTCTATGTTTTGAACCGTTCCTGTGACACTAGTTATAGATTCCGATGCTTCACTTCAGGTTTACTGTATCCCTCTGAGCTTCTTATTGACTATGAAACACAGAAATTGCATCGAAATAATATACAAAAGGCACAGTGCCGACATAGGTACAAGAAGACTGACTCTTCTTACCGTCTATGTTTTGAACCATTCCTGTGACACTAGTTATAGATTCCGATGCTTCACTTCAAGTTTACTGTATCCCTTTGACCTTCTTATTGACGATGAAACACAGAAATTGCATCTTATTTAAATACAAAAGGCACAATGCCGACTTAAGTACAAGATGAGTGACTCTTCTTACAGTCTATGATTTGAACCATTCCTGTGACACTAGTTACAGATTCCGATGTTTCACTTCAGGTTTACCGTATCCCTCTGACCTTCTTATTGACGATGAAACACATTATTTGCATCGGAATTAAATACAAAAGGCACAATGCCGACTGAAGTACAAGAAGCCTGGCTCTTCTTACTGTCTATGTTTTGAACCATTTCTGTGACACTAGTTACAGATTCCGATGCTTCACTTCAGGTTTACTGTATCCCTCTGACCTTCTTATTGACGAAGCAACACAGATATTGCATCGGAATTGAATACAAAAGGCACAATGCCGACTTAGGTACAAGAGGACTGACCCTTCTTACTGTCTATGTTTTTAACCATTCCTAAGACACTAGTTATAGATTCCGATGCTTCACTTCAGGTATACTGTATGCCTCTGACCTTCGTATTGCCGATGAAACACAGAAATTGCATCGGAATTAAATACAAAAGGCACAATGCCGACTTAAGTACAGAAAGACTGACTCTTCTTACTGTCTATGTTTTGAACCATTCCTGTGACACAAGTTATAGATTCCGATGCTTGACTTAAGGTTTACTGTATCGCTCTGACCTTCTTATTGACGATGAAACACAGAAATTACATCGGAATTAAATACAAAAAGCACAATGCCGAATGAAGTACGAGAAGACTGGCTCTTCTTACTGTCTCTGTTTTGAACCATTTCTGTGACACTAGTTATAGATTCCGATGCTTCACTTCAGATTTACTGTATCCCTCTGAGCTTCTTATTGACTATGAAACACAGAAATTGCATCGGAATTATATACTTAAGTACAAGAAGACTGACCCTTCTTACTGTCTATGTTTTTAACCATTCCTAAGACACTAGTTGTAGATTCCGATGCTTCACTTCAGGTTTAGTGTATGCCTCTGACCTTTGTGTTGCCGATGAAACACAGAAATTGCATCGGAATTAAATACAAAAGGCACAATGCCGACGTAAGTACAAAAAGACTGACTCTTTTTACTGTCTATGTTTTGAACCATTCCTGTGACACAAGTTATAGATTCCGATGCTTCACTTCAGGTTTACTGTGTGCCTCTGACCTTCGTATTGCCGATGAAACACAGAAATTGCATTGGAATTAAATAGAAAATGCACAATGCCGACTTCAGTACAAGATAACTGACTCTTTTTCCTGTCTATGTTTTGAACCATTCCTGTGACACTAGTTATGGATTCCGATACTTCACTTCAGGTTTACTGTATCCCTCTGACCTTCTTATTGACGATGAAACACAGAAATTGCATCGGAATTCAATACAAAAGGCACAATGCCGACTCAAGTACAAGATTACTGGCTCTTCTTACTGTCTATGTTTTGAACCATTTCTGTGACACTAGTTATGGATTCCGATGCTTCACTTCAGGTTTACTGTATCCCTCTGACCTTCTTGTTGATGAAGAAACACAGATATTGCTTCGGAATTAATTACAATAGTCACAATGCCGACTTAAGTACAAGAAGACTGACCCTTCTTACTGTCTATGTTTTGAACCATTCCTGTGACACTAGTTATAGATTCCGATGCTTCACTTCAGGTTTACTGTATCACTCTGACCTTCGTATTGACGATGAAACACAGAAATTGCATCGGAATTAAATACAAAAGGCACAATGCCGACTTAAGTGCAAAAAGACTGACTCTTCTTACTGTCTATGTTTTGAACCATTCCTGTGACACTAGTTATAGATTCCGTTGCTTCACTTCAGGATTACTGTATCCCTCTGACCTTCTTATTGACAATGAAACACAGAAATTGCATCTGAATTAAATACAAAAGCACAATGCTGACTTAAGTACAAGAAAACTGACTCTTCTTACTGTCTATGTGTTGAACCATTTCTGTGACACTAGTTATAGATTCCGATGCTTCACTTCAGGTTTACTGTATCCCTATGACCTTCGTATTGACGAAGAAACACAGATATTGCATCGGAATTAAGTACAAAAGGCACAATGCCGACTTAAGTACAAGAAGAGTGACTCTTCTTACTGTCTATGATTTGAACCATTCCTGTGACACTAGTTACAGATTCCGATGTTTCACTTCAGGTTTACTGTATCCCTCTGACCTTCTTATTGACGATGAAACACAGAATTTGCATCGGAATTAATTACAAAAGGCACAATGCCGACTGAAGTACAAGAAGACTGGCTCTTCTTACTTTCTATGTTTTGAACCATTTCTGTGACACTAGTTATAGATTCCGATGCTTCACTTCAGGTTTACTGTATCACTCTGACCGTCGTATTGACGATGAAACACAGAAATTGCATCGGAATTAAATACAAAAGGCAGAATGCCGACTTAAGTACAAATAGACTGACTCTTCTTACTGTCTATGTTTTGAACCATTCCTGTGACACTAGTTATAGATTCCGATGCTTCACTTCAGGTTTACTATATCCCTCTGACCTTCTTATTGACGATGAAACACAGAAATTGCATCGGAATTAAATACAAAAGGCACAATGCAGACTTAAGTACAAGAAAACTGACTCTTCTTACTGTCTATGTTTTGAACCGTTCCTGTGACACTAGTTATAGATTCCGATGCTTCACTTCAGGTTTACTGTATCCCTCTGAGCTTCTTATTGACGATGAAACACAGAAATTGCATCGGAATTATATACTTAAGTACAAGAAGACAGACCCTTCTTACTGTCTATGTTTTTAACCATTCCTAAGACACTAGTTATAGATTTCGATGCTTCACTTCAGGTTTACTGTATGCCTCTGACCTTCGTGTTGCCGATGAAACACAGAAATTGCATCGGAATTAAATACAAAAGGCACAATGCCGACTTAAGTACAAAAAGACTGACTCTTCTTACTGTCTATGATTTGAACCATTCCTGTGACACAAGTTATAGATTCCGATGCCTCACTTCAGGTTTACTGTATGCCTCTGACCTTCGTATTGCCGATGAAACACAGAAATTGCATCGGAATTAAATAGAAAAGGCACAATGCCGACTTCAGTACAAGATAACTGACTCTTTTTCCTGTCTATGTTTTGAACCATTCCTGTGACACTAGTTATGGATTCCGATACTTCACTTCAGGTTTACTGTATCCCTCTGACCTTCTTATTGACGATGAAACACAGAAATTGGATCGGAATTAAATACAAAAGGCACATTGCCGACTCAAGTACAAGAAGACTGACTCTTCTTACTGACTATGATTTGAACCATTCCTGTGACACTAGTTATAGATTCCGATGCTTCACTTCATTTTTACTGTATCCCTCTGACCTTCTTATTGACGATGAAACACAGAAATTGCATCGGAATTAAATACAATAGGCACAATGCCGACTTAAGTACAAATAGACTGACTCTTCTTACTGTCTATGTTTTGAACCATTCCTGTGACACTAGTTATAGATTCCGATGCTTCACTTCAGGTTTACTGTATCCCTCTGACCTTCTTATTGACGATGAAACACAGAAATTGCATCGGAATTAAATACAAAAGGCACAATGCAGACTTAAGTACAAGAAAACTGACTCTTCTTACTGTCTATGATTTGAACCGTTCCTGTGACACTAGTTATAGATTCCGATGCTTCACTTCAGGTTTACTGTATCCCTCTGAGCTTCTTATTGACTATGAAACACAGAAATTGCATCGAAATTATATACAAAAGGCACAGTGCCGACATAGGTACAAGAAGACTGACTCTTCTTACCGTCTATGTTTTGAACCATTCCTGTGACACTAGTTATAGATTCCGATGCTTCACTTCAAGTTTACTGTATCCCTTTGACCTTCTTATTGACGATGAAACACAGAAATTGCATCTTATTTAGATACAAAAGGCACAATGCCGACTTAAGTACAAGATGAGTGACTCTTCTTACTGTCTATGATTTGAACCATTCCTGTGACACTAGTTACAGATTCCGATGTTTCACTTCAGGTTTACCGTATCCCTCTGACCTTCTTATTGACGATGAAACACATTATTTGCATCGGAATTAAATACAATAGTCACAATGCAGACTTAAGTACAAGAAGACTGACCCTTCTTACTGTCTATGTTTTGAACCATTCCTGTGACACTAGTTATAGATTCCGATGCTTCACTTCAGGTTTACTGTATCACTCTGACCTTCGTATTGACGATGAAACACAGAAGTTGCATCGGAATTAAATTCAAAAGGCACAATGCCGACTTAAGTGCAAAAAGACTGACTCTTCTTACTGTCTATGTTTTGAACCATTCCTGTGACACTAGTTATAGATTCCGTTGCTTCACTTCAGGATTACTGTATCCCTCTGACCTTCTTATTGACAATGAAACACAGAAATTGCATCTGAATTAAATACAAAAGCACAATGCTGACTTAAGTACAAGAAAACTGACTCTTCTTACTGTCTATGTGTTGAACCATTTCTGTGACACTAGTTATGGATTCCGATGCTTCACTTCAGGTTTACTGTATCCCTCTGACCTTCTTATTGATGAAGAAACACAGATATTGCTTCGGAAATAATTACAATAGTCACAATGCCGACTTAAGTACAAGAAGACTGACCCTTCTTACTGTCTATGTTTTGAACCATTCCTGTGACACTAGTTATAGATTCCGATGCTTCACTTCAGGTTTACTGTATCACTCTGACCTTCGTATTGACGATGAGACACAGAAATTGCATCGGAATTAAATACAAAAGGCACAATGCCGACTTAAGTGCAAAAAGACTGACTCTTCTTACTGTCTATGTTTTGAACCATTCCTGTGACACTAGTTATAGATTCCGTTGCTTCACTTCAGGATTACTGTATCCCTCTGACCTTCTTATTGACAATGAAACACAGAAATTGCATCTGAATTAAATACAAAAGCACAATGCTGACTTAAGTACAAGAAAACTGACTCATCTTACTGTCTATGTGTTGAACCATTTCTGTGACACTAGTTATAGATTCCGATGCTTCACTTCAGGTTTACTGTATCCCTATGACCTTCGTATTGACGAAGAAACACAGATATTGCATCGGAATTAAGTACAAAAGGCACAATGCCGACTTAAGTACAAGAAGACTGACCCTTCTTACTGTCTATGTTTGAACCATTCCTGTGACACTAGTTTTAGATTCCGATGCATCACTTCAGGTTTACTGTATCCCTCTGACCTTCATATTGACAATGAAACACAGAAATTGCATCGGAATTAAATACAAAAGGCACAATGCCGACTTAAGTAC
The DNA here is from genome assembly GCF_023864345.2 of Schistocerca serialis cubense. Taxonomy (NCBI): domain Eukaryota; kingdom Metazoa; phylum Arthropoda; class Insecta; order Orthoptera; family Acrididae; genus Schistocerca; species Schistocerca serialis. Next base: position 30,854,709 of record NC_064647.1, read on the forward strand.
AAGAAGAGTGACTCTTCTTACTGTCTATGATTTGAACCATTCCTGTGACACTAGTTACAGATTCCGATGTTTCACTTCAGGTTTACTGTATCCCTCTGACCTTCTTATTGACGATGAAATCACAGAATTTGCATCGGAATTAATTACAAAAGGCACAATGCCGACTGAAGTACAAAAAGACTGGCTCTTCTTACTTTCTATGTTTTGAACCATTTCTGTGACACTAGTTATAGATTCCGATGCTTCACTTCAGGTTTACTGTATCACTCTCACCGTCGTATTGACGATGAAACACAGAAATTGCATCGGAATTAAATACAAAAGGCACAATGCCGACTTAAGTACAAATAGACTGACTCTTCTTACTGTCTATGTTTTGAACCATTCCTGTGACACTAGTTATAGATTCCGATGCTTCACTTCAGGTTTACTATATCCCTCTGACCTTCTTATTGACGATGAAACACAGAAATTGCATCGGAATTAAATACAAAAGGCACAATGCAGACTTAAGTACAAGAAAACTGACTCTTCTTACTGTCTATGTTTTGAACCGTTCCTGTGACACTAGTTATAGATTCCGATGCTTCACTTCAGGTTTACTGTATCCCTTTGAGCTTCTTATTGACGATGAAACACAGAAATTGCATCGGAATTATATACTTAAGTACAAGAAGACAGACCCTTCTTACTGTCTATGTTTTTAACCATTCCTAAGACACTAGTTATAGATTTCGATGCTTCACTTCAGGTTTACTGTATGCCTCTGACCTTCGTGTTGCCGATGAAACACAGAAATTGCATCGGAATTAAATACAAAAGGCACAATGCCGACTTAAGTACAAAAAGACTGACTCTCCTTACTGTCTATGTTTTGAACCATTCCTGTGACACAAGTTATAGATTCCGATGCTTCACTTCAGGTTTACTGTATGCCTCTGACCTTCGTATTGCCGATGAAACACAGAAATTGCATCGGAATTAAATAGAAAATGCACAATGCCGACTTCAGTACAAGATAACTGACTCTTTTTCCTGTCTATGTTTTGAACCATTCCTGTGACACTAGTTATGGATTCCGATACTTCACTTCAGGTTTACTGTATCCCTCTGACCTTCTTATTGACGATGAAACACAGCAATTGGATCGGAATTAAATACAAAAGGCACATTGCCGACTCAAGTACAAGAAGACTGACTCTTCTTACTGACTATGATTTGAACCATTCCTGTGACACTAGTTATAGATTCCGATGCTTCACTTCATTTTTACTGTATCCCTCTGACCTTCTTATTGACGATGAAACACAGAAATTGCATCGGAATTAAATACAATAGGCACAATGCCGACTTAAGTACAAATAGACTGACTCTTCTTACTGTCTATGTTTTGAACCATTCCTGTGACACTAGTTATAGATTCCGATGCTTCACTTCAGGTTTACTGTATCCCTCTGACCTTCTTATTGACGATGAAACACAGAAATTGCATCGGAATTAAATACAAAAGGCACAATGCAGACTTAAGTACAAGAAAACTGACTCTTCTTACTGTCTATGATTTGAACCGTTCCTGTGACACTAGTTATAGATTCCGATGCTTCACTTCAGGTTTACTGTATCCCTCTGAGCTTCTTATTGACTATGAAACACAGAAATTGCATCGAAAATATATACAAAAGGCACAGTGCCGACATAGGTACAAGAAGACTGACTCTTCTTACCGTCTATGTTTTGAACCATTCCTGTGACACTAGTTATAGATTCCGATGCTTCACTTCAAGTTTACTGTATCCCTTTGACCTTCTTATTGACGATGAAACACAGAAATTGCATCTTATTTAGATACAAAAGGCACAATGCCGACTTAAGTACAAGATGAGTGACTCTTCTTACTGTCTATGATTTGAACCATTCCTGTGACACTAGTTACAGATTCCGATGTTTCACTTCAGGTTTACCGTATCCCTCTGACCTTCTTATTGACGATGAAACACATTATTTGCATCGGAATTAAATACAAAAGGCACAATGCCGACTGAAGTACAAGAAGCCTGGCTCTTCTTACTGTCTATGTTTTGAACCATTTCTGTGACACTAGTTATAGATTCCGATGCTTCACTTCAGGTTTACTGTATCCCTCTGACCTTCTTATTGATGAAGAAACACAGATATTGCTTCGGAATTAAATACAATAGTCACAATGCCGACTTAAGTACAAGAAAACTGACTCTTCTTACTGTCTATGTGTTGAACCATTTCTGTGACACTAGTTATAGATTCCGATGCTTCATTCCAGGTTTACTGTATCCCTATGACCTTCGTATTGACGAAGAAACACAGATATTGCATCGGAATTAAGTACAAAAGGCACAATGCCGACTTAAGTACAAGAAGACTGACCCTTCTTACTGTCTATGTTTGAACCATTCCTGTGACACTAGTTTTAGATTCCGATGCATCACTTCAGGTTTACTGTATCCCTCTGACCTTCATATTGACAATGAAACACAGAAATTGCATCGGAATTAAATACAAAAGGCACAATGCCGACTTAAGTACAAGAAGAGTGACTCTTCTTACTGTCTATGATTTGAACCATTCCTGTGACACTAGTTACAGATTCCGATGTTTCACTTCAGGTTTACTGTATCCCTCTGACCTTCTTATTGACGATGAAACACAGAATTTGCATCGGAATTAATTACAAAAGGCACAATGCCGACTGAAGTACAAGAAGACTGGCTCTTCTTACTTTCTATGTTTTGAACCATTTCTGTGACACTAGTTATAGATTCCGATGCTTCACTTCAGGTTTACTGTATCACTCTGACCGTCGTATTGACGATGAAACACAGAAATTGCATCGGAATTAAATACAAAAGGCACAATGCCGACTTAAGTACAAATAGACTGACTCTTCTTACTGTCTATGTTTTGAACCATTCCTGTGACACTAGTTATAGATCCCGATCTTCACTTCAGGTTTACTATAACTTTCTGACCTTCTTATTGACGATGAAACACAGAAATTGCATCGGAATTAAATACAAAAGGCACAATGCAGACTTAAGTACAAGAAAACTGACTCTTCTTACTGTCTATGTTTTGAACCGTTCCTGTGACACTAGTTTTAGATTCCGATGCTTCACTTCAGGTTTACTGTATCCCTCTGAGCTTCTTATTGACTATGAAACACAGAAATTGCATCGAAATTATATACAAAAGGCACAATGCCGACATAAGTACAAGAAGACTGACTCTTCTTACCGTCTATGTTTTGAACCATTCCTGTGACACTAGTTATAGATTCCGATGCTTCACTTCAGGTTTACTGTATCCCTTTGACCTTCTTATTGACGATGAAACACAGAAATTGCATCTTATTTAAATACAAAAGGCGCAATGCCGACCTAAGTACAAGATGAGTGACTCTTCTTACTGTCTATGATTTGAACCATTCCTGTAACACTAGTTACAGATTCCGAAGTTTCACTTCAGGTTTACTATATCCCTCTGACCTTCTTATTGACGATGAAACACATTATTTGCATCTGAATTATATACAAAAGGCACAATGCCGACTGAAGTACAAGAAGACTGGCTCTTCTTACTTTCTATGTTTTGAATCATTTCTGTGACACTAGATATAGATTCCGATGCTTCACTTCAGGTTTACTGTATCCCTCTGACCTTCTTATTGACGAAGAAACACAGATATTGCATCGGAATTAAATACAAAAGGCACAATGCCGACTTAAGTACAAGAAGACTGACCCTTCTTACTGTCTATGTTTTTAACCATTCCTAAGACAGTAGTAATAGATTCCGATGCTTCACTTCAGGTTTACTGTATGCCTCTGACCTTCGTATTCCCGATGAAACACTGAAATTGCATCGGATTTAAATACAAAAGGCACAATGCCGACTTAAGTACAGAAAGACTGACTCTTCTTACTGTCTATGATTTGAACCATTCCTGTGACACAAGTTATAGATTCCGACGCTTCACTTAAGGTTTAATGTATCCCTCTGACCTTCTTATTGACGATGAAACACAGAAATTGCATCGGAATTAAATACAAAAGGCACAATTCCGACTGAAGTACAAGAAGACTGGCTCTTCTTCCTGTCTATGTTTTGAACCATTTCTGTGACACTTGTTATAGATTCCGATGCTTCACTTCAGGTTTACTGTATCCCTCTGAGCTTCTTATTGACGATGAAACACAGAAATTGCATCGGAATTATATACTTAAGTACAAGAAGACTGACCCTTCTTACTGTCTATGTTTTTAACCATTCCTAAGCCACTAGTTATAGATTCCGATGCTTCACTTCAGGTTTACTGTATGCCTGTGACCTTCGTATTGCCGATGAAACACAGAAATTGCATCGGAATTAAATACAAAAGGCACAATGCCGACTTAAGTACAAACAGACTGACTCTTCTTACTGTCTATGTTTTGAACCATTCCTGTGACACAAGTTATAGATTCCGATGCTTCACTTCAGGTTTACTGTATGCCTCTGACCTTCGTATTGCCGATGAAACACAGAAATTGCATCGGAATTAAATAGAAAATGCACAATGCCGACTTCAGTACAAGATAACTGACTCTTTTTCCTGTCTATGTTTTGAACCATTCCTGTGACACTAGATATGGATTCCGATGCTTCACTTCAGGTTTACTGTATCCAGCTGACCTTCTTAAAGACGAAAAAACACAGAAATTTCATCGGAATTAAGTACAAAATGCACAATGCCGACTTAAGTACAAGAAGACTGTCTCTTGCTACTGTCTATGTTTTGAACCATTCCTGTGACACTAGTTATAGATTCCGATGCTTCACTTCAGGTTTACTGTATCCCTCGGACCTTCTTATTGACGATGAAACACAGAAATTGGATCGGAATTACATACAAAAGGCACAATGCCGACTAAAGTACAAGAAGACTGACTCTTCTTACTGACTATGTTTAGAACCACTCCTGTGACACTAGTTATAGATTCCGATGCTTCACTTCATTTTTAGTGTATCCCTCTGACCTTCTTATTGACGATGAAACACAGAAATTGCATCGGAATTCAATACAAAAGGCACAATGCCGACTCAAGTACAAGAAGACTGGCTCTTCTTACTGTCTATGTTTTGAACCATTTCTGTGATACTAGTTATAGATTCCGATGCTTCACTTCAGGTTTACTGTATCCCTCTGACCTTCTTATTGATGAAGAAACACAGATATTACATCGGAATTAATTACAAAAGTCACAATGCCGACTTAAGTACAAGAAGACTGACCCATCTTACTGTCTATGTTTTGAAACATTCCTGTGACACTAGGTATAGATTCCGATGCTTCACTTCAGGTTTACTGTATCCCTCTGACCTTCGTATTGACGATGAAACACAGAAATTGCATCGGAATTAAATACAAAAGGCACAATGCCGACTTAAGTACAAAAAGACTGACTCTTCTTACTGTCTATGTTTTGAACCATTCCTGTGACACTAGTTATAGATTCCGTTGCTTCACTTCAGGTTTACTGTATCCCTCTGACCTTCTTATTGACAAAGAAACACAGAAATTGCATCTGAATTAAATACAAGAGCACAATGGCGACTTAAGTACAAGTAAACTGACTCTTCTTTCTGTCTATGTGTTGAACCATTCCTGTCACACTAGTTATAGATTCCGATGCTTCACTTCAGGTTTACTGTATTCATCTGAGCTTCTTATTGACAATGAAACACAGAAATTGCATCGAAATTATATACAAAAGGCACAATGCCGACTTAAGTACAAGATGACTGACTCTTCTTACTGTCTATGTTTCGGACCATTCCTGTGACACTAGTTATAGATTCCGATGCTTCACTTCAGGTTTACTGTATACCTTTGACCTTCCTATTGACGATGAAACACAGAAATTGCATCTTAATAAAATACAAAAGGCACATTACCGACTTAAGTGCAAGAAGAGTGACTCTTCTTACTGTCTGTGATTTGAACCATTCCTGTGACACTAGTTACAGATTCCGATGTTTCACTTCAGGTTTACTGTATCCCTCTGACCTTCGTATTGACGATGAAACACAGAAATTGCATCGGAATTAAATACAAAAGGCACAATGACGACTTAAGATCAAAAAGACTGACCCTTCTTACTGTCTATGTTTTGAACCATTTCTGTGACACTAGTTATAGATTCCGATGCTTAACTTCAGGTTTACTGTATCCCTATGACCTTCGTATTGACGAAGAAACACAGATATTGCACCGGAATTGAATACAAAAGGCACAATGCCGCCTTAAGTACAAGAAGCCTGACCCTTCTTACCGTCTATGTTTGAACCATTCCTGTGACACTAGTTATAGATTCTGATGCTTCACTTCAGGTTTTCCTGTATCCCTCTGACCTTCATACTGACAATGAAACACAGAAATTGAATCGGAATTAAATACAAAAGGAACAATACCGACTTAAGTACTAGAAAACTGACACTTCTTACTGTCTATGTTTGGATCCATTACTGTGACACTAGTTATAGATTCCGATGCTTCACTTCTGGTTTACTGTATCCCTCTGACCTTCGTATTGACGATGAACCACAGAAATTGGATCGGAATTAAATACAAAAGGCACAATGCCGACTCAAGTGCAAGAAGACTGACTCTTCTTACTGACTATGTTTAGAACCACTCCTGTGACACTAGTTATAGATTCCGATGCTTCACTTCATTTTTAGTGTATCCCTCTGTCCTTCTTATTGACGATGAAACACAGAAATTGCATCGGAATTCAATACAAAAGGCACAATGCCGACTCAAGTACAAGAAGACTGGCTCTTCTTACTGTCTATGTTTTGAACCATTTCTGTGAAACTAGTTATAGATTCCGATGCTTCACTTCAGGTTTACTGTATCCCTCTGACCTTCTTATTGATGAAGAAACACAGATATTGCATCGGAATTAATTACAAAAGTCACAATGCCGACTTAAGTACAAGAAGACTGACCCTTCTTACTGTCTATGTTTTGAAACATTCCTGTGACACTAGGTATAGATTCCGATGCTTCACTTCAGGTTTACTGTATGCCTCTGACCTTCGTATTGCCGATGAAACACAGAAATTGCATCGGAATTAAATAGAAAATGCACAATGCCGACTTCAGTACAAGATAACTGACTCTTTTTCCTGTCTATGTTTTGAACCATTCCTGTGACACTAGTTATGGATTCCGATGCTTCACTTCAGGTTTACTGTATCCAGCTGATCTTCTTAAAGACGAAAAAACACAGAAATTTCATCGGAATTAAGTACAAAATGCACAATGCCGACTTAAATACAAGAAGACTGTCTCTTGCTACTGTCTATGTTTTGAACCATTCCTGTGACACTAGTTATAGATTCCGATGCTTCACTTCATGTTTACTGTATCCCTCGGACCTTCTTATTGACGATGAAACACAGAAATTGGATCGGAATTAAATACAAAAGGCACAATGCCGACTCAAGTACAAGAAGACTGACTCTTCTTACTGACTATGTTTAGAACCACTCCTGTGACACTAGTTATAGATTCCGATGCTTCACTTCATTTTTAGTGTATCCCTCTGACCTTCTTATTGACGATGAAACACAGAAATTGCATCGGAATTCAATACAAAAGGCACAATGCCGACTCAAGTACAAGAAGACTGGCTCTTCTTACTGTCTATGTTTTGAACCATTTCTGTGATACTAGTTATAGATTCCGATGTTTCACTTCAGGTTTACTGTATCCCTCTGACCTTCTTATTGATGAAGAAACACAGATATTGCATCGGAATTAATTACAAAAGTCACAATGCCGACTTAAGTACAAGAAGACTGACCCTTCTTACTGTCTATGTTTTGAAACATTCCTGTGACACTAGGTATAGATTCCGATGCTTCACTTCAGGTTTACTGTATCCCTCTGAACTTCGTATTGACGATGAAACACAGAAATTGCATCGGAATTAAATACAAAAGGCACAATGCCGACTTAAGTACAAAAAGACTGACTCTTCTTACTGTCTACGTTTTGAACCATTCCTGTGACACTAGTTATAGATTCCGTTGCTTCACTTCAGGTTTACTGTATCCCTCTGACCTTCTTATTGACAATGAAACACAGAAATTGCATCTGAATTAAATACAAGAGCACAATGGCGACTTAAGTACAAGAAAACTGACTCTTCTTTCTGTCTATGTGTTGAACCATTCCTGTCACACTAGTTATAGATTCCGATGTTTCACTTCAGGTTTACTGTATCCATCTGAGCTTCTTATTGACAATGAAACACAGAAATTGCATCGAAATTATATACAAAAGGCACAATGCCGACATAAGTACAAGAAGACTGACTCTTCTTACTGTCTATGTTTTGGACCATTCCTGTGACACTAATTATAGATTCCGATGCTTCACTTCAGGTTTACTGTATACCTTTGACCTTCCCATTGACGATGAAACACAGAAATTGCATCTTAATAAAATACAAAAGGCACAATGCCGACTTAAGTGCAAGAAGAGTGACTCTTCTTACTGTCTGTGATTTGAACCATTCCTGTGACACTAGTTACAGATTCCGATGTTTCACTTCAGGTTTACTGTTTCCCTCTGACCTTCTTATTGACGATGAAACACAGAAATTGCATCGGAATTAAATACAAAAGGCACAATGCCGACTGAAGTACAAGAAGACTGGCTCTTCTTACTGTCTATGTTTTGAACCATTTCTGTGACACTAGTTATAGATTCCGATGCTTCACTTCAGGTTTACTGTATCACTATGACCTTCGTATTAACGAAGAAACACAGATATTGCACCGGAATTAAATACAAAAGGCAAAATGCCGACTTAAGTACAAGAAGCCTGACCCTTCTTACCGTCTATGTTTGAACCATTCATGTGACTCTAGTTATAGATTCCGATGCTTCACTTCAGGTTTACTGTATCCCTCTGACCTTCATACTGACAATGAAACACAGAAATTGCAGCGGAATTAAATACAAAAGGCAAAATGCAGACTTAAGTACTTAAAGACTGACTCTTCTTACTGTCTATGTTTTGAACCATTCCTGTGACACAAGTTGTAGATTCCGATGCTTCACTTCAGGTTTACTGTATCCCTCTGACCTTCTTATTGACGATGAAACACAGAAATTGAATCGGAATTAAATACAAAAGGAACAATACCGACTTAAGTACAAGAAAACTGACACTTCTTACTGTCTATGTTTGGAACCATTCCTGTGACACTAGTTATAGATTCCGATGCTTCAATTCAGGTTTACTGTATCCCTCTGACCTTCGTATTGACGATGAAACACAGAAATTGCATCGGAATTAAATACAAAAGGCACAATGCCGACTTAAGATCAAAAAGACTGACCCCTCTTACTGTCTATGATTTGAACCATTTCTGTGACACTAGTTATGGATTCCGATGCTTAACTTCAGGTTTACTGTATCCCTATGACCTTCGTATTGACGATGAAACACAGATATTGCACCGGAATTAAATACAAAAGGCACAATGCCGACTTAAGTACAAGAAGCCTGACCCTTCTTACCGTCTATGTTTGAACCTTTCCTGTGACACTAGTTATAGATTCCGATGCTTCACTTCAGGTTTACTGTATCCCTCTGACCTTCATACTGACACTGAAACACAGAAATTGCAGCGGAATTAAATACAAAAGTGAAAATGCCGACTTAAGTACAAAAAGACTGACTCTTCTTACTGTCTATGTTTTGAACCATTCCTGTGACACAAGTTGTAGATTCCGATGCTTCACTTCAGGTTTACTGTTTCCCTCTGACCTTCTTATTGACGATGAAACACAGAAATTGAATCGGAATTAAATACAAAAGGAACAATACCGACTTAAGTACAAGAAAACTGACACTTCTTACTGTCTATGTTTGGATCCATTACTGTGGCGCTAATTATAGATTCCGATGCTTCACTTCAGGTTTACTGTATCCCTCTGACCTTCGTATTGACGATGAAACACAGAAATTGCATTGGAATTAAATACAAAAGGCACAATGCCGACTTGAGATCAAAAAGACTGACCCTTCTTACTGTCTATGTTTTGAACCATTCCTGTGACACTAGTTATAGATTTCAATGCTTCACTTCAGGTTTACTGTATCCTTCTGACCTTCTTATTGACGATGAAACACAGAAATTGCATCGGAATTAAATACAAAAGGCACAATGCCGACCTAAGTACAAGAAAACTGACTCTTCTTACTGTTTATGTTTTGAACCACTCCTGTGACACTAGTTATAGATTCCGATGCTTCACTTCAGGTTTACTGTATCCCTGTGACCTTCTTATTGACAATGAAACACAGAAATTGCATCGGAATTAAATACAAAAGGCACAATGCCGACTTAAGTACAAGAAAACTGACTCTCCTTACTGTCTATGTTTTGAACCATTCCTGTGACACTAGTTACAGATTCCGATGCTTCACTTCAGGTTTACTGTACCCCTCTGACCTTCTTATTGACGATGAAACACGTAAATTGCATCGGAATTAAATACAAAAGGCACAATGCCAACTTAAGTACAAGAAGAGTGACTCTTCTTACTCTCTATGTTTCAACCATTACTGTGAAACTAGTTATAGATTCCGATGCTTCACTTCAGGTTTACTGTATCCCTCTGACCATCTTATTGACGATGAAACACAGAAATTGCATCGGAATTAAATACAAAAGGCACAATGCCGACTCAGTACAAGAAGACTGGCTCATCTTACTGTCTATGTTTTGAACCATTTCTGTGACACTAGTTATAGATTCCGATGCTTCACTTCAGGTTTACTGTATCCCTCTGACCTTCGTATAGACGATGAAACACAGAAATTGCATCGGAATTAAATACAACAGGCACAATGCCCACTTAAGTACAAGAAGACTGACCCTTCTTACTGTCTATGTTTTGAACCATTCCTGTGACACTAGTTATAGATTCCGATGCTTCACTTCAGGTTTATTGTATCCCTCTGACCTTCAAATTGACGAAGAGACACAGAATTTGCATCGGAATTAAATACAAAAGGCACAATGCTGACTTAAGTACAAAAAGACCGACTCTTCTTACTGTCTATGTTTTGAACCATTCCTGTGACACAAGTTATAGATTCCGATGCTTCACTTCTGGTTTACTGTATCCCTGTGATCTTCTTATTGACGATGAAACTCAGAAATTGCATCGGAATTAAATACAAAAGGAACAATGCCGACTTAAGTACAAGAAAACTGACTCTTCCTACAGTCTATGTTTGAACCATTCCTCTAACCCTAGTTATAGATTCCGATGCTTAACTTCAGGTTTACTGTATCCCTCTGGGCTTCTTATTGACGATGAAATACAGAAATTGCGACGGAATTATATACATAAGGCACAATGCCGACCTAAGTACAAGAGACTGACTCTTCTTACTGTATATGTTTTGAACCATTCCTGTGACACTAGTTATAGATTCCGATGCTTCACTTCAGGTTTACTGTATCCCTCTGACCTCCTTATTGACGATGAAACCAGAAATTGCATCGGAATTAAATACAAAAGGCACAATGCCGACCTAAGTACAAGAAAACTGACTCTTCTTACTGTTTATGTTTGAACCACTCCTGCGACACTAGTTACAGATTCCGATGCTTCACTTCAGGTTTACTGCATCCCTGTGACCTTCTTATTGACGATGAAACTCAGAAATTGCATCGGAATTATATACAAAAGGCACAATGCCGACTTAAGTACAATTAAACTGACTCTTCTTACTGTCTATGTGTTGAACCATTTCTGTGACACTAGTTATAGATTCCGATGCTTCACTTCTGGTTTACTGTATCCCTATGACCTTCGTATTGACGAAGAAACACAGATATTGCATCGGAATTAAATACAAAAGGCACAATGCCGACTTAAGTACAAGAAGACTGACCCTTCTTACTGTCTATGTTTGAACCATTCCTGTGACACTAGTTTTAGATTCCGATGCATCACTTCAGGTTTACTGTATCCCTCTGACCTTCATATTGACAATGAAACACAGAAATTGCTTCGGAATTAAATACAAAAGGCACAATGCCGACTTAAGTACAAGAAGAGTGACTATTCTTACTGTCTATGATTTGAACCATTCCTGTGACACTAGTTACAGATTCCGATGTTTCACTTCAGGTTTACTGTATCCCTCTGACCTTCTTATTGACGATGAAACACAGAATTTGCATCGGAATTAGTTACAAAAGGCACAATGCCGACTGAAGTACAAGAAGACTGGCTCTTCTTACTTTCTATGTTTTGAACCATTTCTGTGACACTAGTTATAGATTCCGATGCTTCACTTCAGGTTTACTGTATCACTCTGACCGTCGTATTGACGATGAAACACAGAAATTGCATCGGAATTAAATACAAAAGGCACAATGCCGTCTTAAATACAAATAGACTGACTCTTCTTACTGTCTATGTTTTGAACCATTCCTGTGACACTAGTTACAGATTCCGATGTTTCACTTCAGGTTTACTATATCCCCTTGACCTTCTTATTGACGATGAAACACATTATTTGCATCTGAATTAAATACAAAAGGCACAATGCCGACTGAAGTACAAGAAGACTGGCCCTTCTTACTGTCTATGTTTTGAATCATTTCTGTGACACTAGTTATAGATTCCGATGCTTCACTTCAGGTTTACTGTATCCCTCTGAGCTTCTTATTGACGATGAAACACAGAAATTGCATCGGAATTATATACTTAAGTACAAGAAGACTGACCCTTCTTACTGTCTATGTTTTTAACCATTCCTAAGCCACTAGTTATAGATTCCGATGCTTCACTTCAGGTTTACTGTATGCCTCTGACCTTCGTATTGCCGATGAAACACAGAAATTGCATCGGAATTAAATACAAAAGGCACAATGCCGACTTAAGTACAAAAAGACTGACTCTTCTTACTGTCTATGTTTTGAACCATTCCTGTGACACAAGTTATAGATTCCGATGCTTCACTTCAGGTTTACTGTATGCCTCTGACCTTCGTATTGCCGATGAAACACAGAAATTGCATCGGAATTAAATAGAAAATGCACAATGCCGACTTCAGTACAAGATAACTGACTCTTTTTCGTGTCTATGTTTTGAACCATTCCTGTGACACTAGTTATGGATTCCGATGCTTCACTTCAGGTTTACTGTATCCAGCTGAACTTCTTAAAGACTATGAAACACAGAAATTTCATCGGAATTAAGTACAAAATGCACAATGCCGACTTAAGTACAAGAAGACTGTCTCTTGCTACTGTTTATGTTTTGAACCATTACTGTGACACTAGTTATAGATTCCGATGCTTCACTTCAGGTTTACTGTATCCCTCGGACCTCCTTATTGACGATGAAACACAGAAATGGGATCGGAATTAAATACAAAAGGCACAATGCCGACTCATGTACAAGAAGACTGACTCTTCTTACTGACTATGTTTAGAACCACTCCTGTGACACTAGTTATAGATTCCGATGCTTCACTTCATTTTTACTGTATCCCTCTGACTTTCTTATTGACGATGAAACACAGAAATTGCATCGGAATTCAATACAAAAGGCACAATGCCGACTCAAGTACAAGAAGACTGGCTCTTCTTACTGTCTATGTTTTGAACCATTTCTGTGACACTAGTTATAGATTCCGATGCTTCACTTCAGGTTTACTGTATCCCTCTGACCTTCTTATTGATGAAGAAACACAGACATTGCATCGGAATTAATTACAAAAGTCACAATGCCGACTTAAGTACAAGAAGACAGACCCTTCTTACTGTCTATGTTTTGAAACATTCGTGTGACACTAGGTATAGATTCCGATGCTTCACTTCAGGTTTACTGTATCCCTCTGACCTTCGTATTGACGATGAAACACAGAAGTCGCATCGGAATTAAATACAAAAGGCACAATGCCGACTTAAGTACAAAAAGACTGACTCTTCTTACTGTCTATGTATTGAACCATTCCTGTGACACTAGTTATAGATTCCGTTGCTTCACTTCAGGTTTACTGTATCCCTCTGACCTTCTTATTGCCAATGAAACACAGAAATTGCATCTGAATTAAATACAAGAGCACAATGGCGACTTAAGTACAAGAAAACTGACTCTTCTTACTGTCTATGTGTTGAACCATTCCTGTGACACTAGTTGTAGATTCCGATGCTTCACTTCAGGTTTACTGTATCCCTCTGACCTTCTTATTGACGATGAAACACAGAAATTGAATCGGAATTAAATACAAAAGGAACAATACCGACTTAAGTACAAGAAAACTGACACTTCTTACTGTCTATGCTTGGAACCCTTCCTGTGACACTAGTTATAGATTCCGATGCTTCACTTCAGGTTTACTGTATCCCTCTGACCTTCGTATTGACGATGAAACACAGAAATTGCATCGGAATTATATACAAAAGGCACAATGCCGACTTAAGATCAAAAAGACTGACCCTTCTTACTGTCTATGTTTTGAACCATTCCTGTGACACTAGTTATAGATTTCGATGCTTCCCTTCGGGTTTACTGTATCCCTGTGACCTTCTTATTGACAATGAAACACAGAAATTGCATCGGAATTAAATACAAAAGGCACAATGCCGACTTAAGTACAAGAAAACTGACTCTTCTTACTGTCTATGTTTTGAACCATTCCTGTGACACTAGTTACAGATTCCGATGCTTCACTTCAGGTTTACTGTACCCCTCTGACCTTCTTATTGACGATGAAACACGTAAATTGCATCGGAATTAAATACAAAAGGCACAATGCCAATTTAAGTACAAGAACAGTGACTCTTCTTACTGTCTATGTTTCAACCATTACTGTGAAACTAGTTATAGATTCCGATGCTTCACTTCAGGTTTACTGTATCCCTCTGACCATCTTATTGACGATGAAACACAGAAATTGCATCGGAATTAAATACAAAAGGCACAATGCCGACTCAGTACAAGAAGACTGGCTCATCTTACTGTCTATGTTTTGAACCATTCCTGTGACACTAGTTATAGATTCCGATGCTTCACTTCAGGTTTACTGTATCCCTCTGACCTTCGTATAGACGATGAAACACAGAAATTGCATCGGAATTAAATACAAAAGGCACAATGCCCACTTAAGTACAAGAAGACTGACCCATCTTACTGTCTATGTTTTGAACCATTCCCGTGACACTAGTTATAGATTCCGATGCTTCACTTCAGGTTTATTGTATCTCTCTGACCTTCAAATTGACGAAGAGACACAGAATTTGCATCGGAATTAAATACAAAAGGCACAATGCTGACTTAAGTACAAAAAGACCGACTCTCCTTACTGTCTATGTTTTGAACCATTCCTGTGACACTAGTTATAGATTCCGATGCTTCACTTCAGGTTTACTGTATCCCTCTGACCTTCTTATTCACGATGAAACACAGAAATTGCATCGGAATTAAATACAAAAAGCACAATGCAGACTTAAGTACAAGAAGACTGACCCTTCTTACTGTCTATGTTTTTAACCATTCCTAAGACAGTAGTTATAGATTCCGATGCTTCACTTCAGGTTTACTGTATGCCTCTGACCTTCGTATTCCCGATGAAACACTGAAATTGCATCGGATTTAAATACAAAAGGCACAATGCCGACTTAAGTACAGAAAGACTGACTCTTCTTACTGTCTATGTTTTGAACCATTCCTGTGACACAAGTTATAGATTCCGACGCTTCACTTAAGGTTTACTGTATCCCTCTAACCTTCTTATTGACGAGAAACACAGAAATTGCATCGGAATTAAATACAAAAGGCACAATGCCGACTGAAGTACAAGAAGACTGGCTCATCTTCCTGTCTATGTTTTGAACCATTTCTGTGACACTTGTTATAGATTCCGATGCTTCACTTCAGGTTTACTGTATCCCTCTGAGCTTCTTATTGACGATGAAACACAGAAATTGCATCGGAATTATATACTTAAGTACAAGAAGACTGACCCTTCTTACTGTCTATGTTTTAACCATTCCTAAGCCACTAGTTATAGATTCCGATGCTTCACTTCAGGTTTACTGTATGCCTCTGATCTTCGTATTGCCGATGAAACACAGAAATTGCATCGGAATTAAATACAAAAGGCACAATGCCGACTTAAGTACAAAAAGACTGAATCTTCTTACTGTCTATGTTTTGAACCATTCCTGTGACACAAGTTATAGATTACGATGCTTCACTTCAAGTTTACTGTATGCCTCTGACCTTCGTATTGCCGATGAAACACAGAAATTGCATCGGAATTAAATAGAAAATGCACAATGCCGACTTCAGTACAAGATAACTGACTCTTTTTCCTGTCTATGTTTTGAACCATTCCTGTGACACTAGTTATGGATTCCGATGCTTCACTTCAGGTTTACTGTATCCAGCTGACCTTCTTAAAGACGATGAAACACAGAAATTTCATCGGAATTAAGTACAAAATGCACAATGCCGACTTAAGTACAAGAAGACTGTCTCTTGCTACTGTTTATGTTTTGAACCATTCCTGTGACACTAGTTATAGATTCCGATGCTTCACTTCAGGTTTACTGTATCCCTCGGACCTTCTTATTGACGATGAAACACAGAAATTGGATCGGAATTAAATACAAAAGGCACAATGCCGACTCATGTACAAGAAGACTGACTCTTCTTACTGACTATGTTTAGAACCACTCCTGTGACACTAGTTATAGATTCCGATGCTTCACTTCATTTTTACTGTATCCCTCTGACCTTCTTATTGACGATGAAACATAGAAATTGCATCGGAATTCAATACAAAAGGCACAATGCCGACTCAAGTACAAGAAGACTGGCTCTTCTTACTGTCTGTGTTTTGAACCATTTCTGTGACACTAGTTATAGATTCCGATGCTTCACTTCAGGTTTACTGTATCCCTCTGACCTTCTTATTGATGAAGAAACACAGATATTGCATCGGAATTAATTACAAAAGTCACAATGCCGACTTAAGTACAAGAAGACTGACCCTTCTTACTGTCTATGTTTTGAAACATTCCTGTGACACTAGGTATAGATTCCGATGCTTCACTTCAGGTTTACTGTATCCCTCTGACCTTCGTATTGACGATGAAACACAGAAATCGCATCGGAATTAAATACAAAAGGCACAATGCCGACTTAAGTACAAAAAGACTGACTCTTCTTACTGTCTATGTTTTGAACCATTCCTGTGACACTAATTATAGATTCCGTTGCTTCACTTCAGGTTTACTGTATCCCTCTGACCTTCTTATTGACAATGAAACACAGAAATTGCATCTGAATTAAATACAAGAGCACAACAGCGACTTAAGTACAAGAGAACTGACTCTTCTTACTGTCTATGTGTTGAACCATTCCTGTGACACAAGTTGTAGATTCCGATGCTTCACTTCAGGTTTACAGTATCCCTCTGACCTTCTTATTGACGATGAAACACAGAAATTGAATCGGAATTAAATACAAAAGGAACAATACCGACTTATGTACAAGAAAACTGACACTTCTTACTGTCTATGCTTGGAACCATTCCTGTGACACTAGTTATAGATTCCGATGCTTCACTTCAGGTTTACTGTATCCCTCTGACCTTGTATTGACGATGAAACACAGAAATTGCATCGGAATTAAATACAAAAGGCACAATGCCGACTTAAGATCAAAAAGACTGACCCTTCTTACTGTCTATGTTTTGAACCATTCCTGTGACACTAGTTATAGATTTCGATGCTTCACTTCGGGTTTACTGTATACCTGTGACCTTCTTATTGACAATGAAACACAGAAATTGCATCGGAATTAAATACAAAAGGCACAATGCCGACTTAAGTACAAGAAAACTGACTCTTCTTACTGTCTATGTTTTGAACCATTCCTGTGTCACTAGTTACAGATTCCGATGCTTCACTTCAGGTTTACTGTACCCCTGTGACCTTCTTATTGACGATGAAACACGTAAATTGCATCGGAATTAAATACAAAAGGCACAATGCCAATTTAAGTACAAGAAGAGTGACTCTTCTTACTGTCTATGTTTCAATTATTACTGTGAAATTAGTTATAGATTCCGATGCTTCACTTCAGGTTTACTGTATCCCTCTGACCATCTTATTGACGATGATACACAGAAATTGCATCGGAATTAAATACAAAAGGCACAATGCCGACTCAGTACAAGAAGACTGGCTCATCTTACTGTCTATGTTTTGAAACATTTCTGTGACACTAGTTATAGATTCCGATGCTTCACTTCAGGTTTACTGTATCCCTCTGACCTTCGTATAGACGATGAAACACAGAAATTGCATCAGAATTAAATACAAAAGGCACAATGCCGACTTAAGTACAAAAAGAATGACTCTTCTTACTGTCTATGTTTTGAACCATTCCTGTGACACTAGTTATAGATTCCGTTGCTTCACTTCAGGTTTACTGTATCCCTCTGACCTTCTTATTGACAATGAAACACAGAAATTGCATCTGAATTAAATACAAGAGCACAACGGCGACTTAAGTACAAGAGAACTGACTCTTCTTACTGTCTATGTGTTGAACCATTCCTGTGACACAAGTTGTAGATTCCGATGCTTCACTTCAGGTTTACTGTATCCCTCTGACCTTCTTATTGACGATGAAACACAGAAATTGAATCGGAATTAAATACAAAAGGAACAATACCGACTTAAGTACAAGAAAACTGACACTTCTTACTGTCTATGCTTGGAACCATTCCTGTGACACTAGTAATAGATTCCGATGCTTCACTTCAGGTTTACTGTATCTCTCTGACCTTGTATTGACGATGAAACACAGAAATTGCATCGGAATTAAATACAAAAGGCACAATGCCGACTTAAGATCAAAAAGACTGACCCTTCTTACTGTCTATGTTTTGAACCATTCCTGTGACACTAGTTATAGATTTCGATGCTTCACTTCGGGTTTACTGTATCCCTGTGACCTTCTTATTGACAATGAAACACAGAAATTGCATCGGAATTAAATACAAAAGGCACAATGCCGACTTTAGTACAAGAAAACTGACTCTTCTTACTGTCTATGTTTTGAACCATTCCTGTGACACTAGTTACAGATTCCGATGCTTCACTTCACGTTTACTGTACCCCTGTGACCTTCTTATTGACGATGAAACACGTAAATTGCATCGGATTTAAATACAAAAGGCACAATGCCAATTTAAGTACAAGAAGAGTGACTCTTCTTACTGTCTATGTTTCAATTATTACTGTGAAACTAGTTATAGATTCCGATGCTTCACTTCAGGTTTACTGTATCCCTCTGACCATCTTATTGACGATGAAACACAGAAATTGCATCGGAATTAAAAACAAAAGGCACAATGCCCACTTAAGTACAAGAAGACTGACCCTTCTTACTGTCTATGTTTTGAACCATTCCTGTCACACTAGTTATAGATTCCGATGCTTCACTTCAGGTTTATTGTATTCCTCTGACCTTGAAATTGTCGAAGAGACACAGAATTTGCATCGGAATTAAATACAAAAGGCACAATGCTGACTTAAGTACAAAAAGACCGACTCTTCTTACTGTCTATGTTTTGAACCATTCCTGTGACACAAGTTATAGATTCCGATGCTTCACTTCAGGTTTACTGTATCCCTGTGATCTTCTTATTGACGATGAAACTCAGAAATTGCATCGGAATTAAATACAAAAGGAACAATGCCGACTTAAGTACAAGAAAACTGACTCTTCCTACTGTCTATGTTTTGAACCATTCCTGTAACCCTAGTTATAGATTCCGATGCTTAACTTCAGGTTTACTGTATCCCTCTGGGCTTCTTATTGACGATGAAACACAGAAATTTCGTCGGAATTATATACATAAGGCACAATGCCGACCTAAGTACAAGAGACTGACTCTTCTTACTGTATATGTTTTGAACCATTCCTGTGACACTAGTTATAGATTCCCATGCTTCACTTCAGGTTTACTGTATCCCTCTGACCTCCTTATTGACGATGAAACCAGAAAATGCATCGGAATTAAATACAAAAGGCACAATGCCGACCTAAGTACAAGAAAACTGACTCTTCTTACTGTTTATGTTTTGAACCACTCCTGTGACACTAGTTACAGATTCCGATGCTTCACTTCAGGTTTACTGCATCCCTGTGACCTTCTTATTGACGATGAAACTCAGAAATTGCATCGGAATTATATACAAAAGGCACAATGCCGACTGAAGTACAAGAAAACTGGCTCTTCTTACTGTCTATGTTTTGAACCATTCCTGTGACACTAGTTATAGATTCCGATGCTTCACTTCAGGTTTACTGTATCCCTCTGACCTTCTTATTGACGATGAAACACGTAAATTGCATTGGAATTAAATACAAAAGGCACAATGCTGACTTAAGTACAAGAAGACTGACGTTTCTTACTGTCTATGTTTTGAACCATTCCTGTGTAACTAGTTATAGTTTCCGATGCTTCACTTCAGGTTTACTGTATCCCTCTGACCTTCTTAATGACGATGAAACATAGAGATTGCATCGGAATTATATACAAGAGGCTCAATGCCGACTGAAGTAGAAGAAGGCTGGCTCTTCTTCCTGTCTATGTTTTAAACCTTTCCTGTGACACAAGTTATGGAATCCGATGCTTCACTTCAGGTTTACTGTATCCCTCTGATCTTCTTATTGACGATGAAACACAGAAATTGCATCGGACTTAAATACAAAAGGAACAATGCCGACTTAAGTACAAGAAAACTGACTCTTCCTACTGTCCATGTTTCGAACCATTCCTGTGACACTAGTTATAGATTCCGATGCTTCACTTCAGGATTACTGTATCCAGCTGACCATCTTATTAACGATGAAACACAGAAATTGCATCGGAATTAAATACAAAAGGCACAATGCCGACTCAAGTACAAGAAGACTGGCTATTCTTACTGTCTATGCTTTGAACCATTCCTGTGAGACCGGTTTTAGATTCCGATGCTTCACTTCAAGTTTACTATATCCCTGGGACCTTCTTATTGACGTCGAAACAAAGATATTGCATCGTAATTAAATACAAAAGGCACAATGCTGACTTAAGTACAAAAAGACCGACTCTTCTTACTGTCTATGCTTTGAACCATTCCTGTGACACAAGTTATAGATTCCGATGCTTCACTTCAGGTTTACTGTATCCCTCTGATCTTCTTATTGACGATGAAACTCAGAAATTGCATCGGAATTAAATACAAAAGGAACAATGCCGACTTAAGTACAAGAAAACTGACTCTTCCTACTGTCTATGTTTTGAACCATTCCTGTAACCCTAGTTATAGATTCCGATGCTTAACTTCAGGTTTACTGTATCCCTCTGGGCTTCTTATTGACGATGAAACACAGTAATTGCGTCGGAATTATATACATAAGGCATAATGCCGACCTAAGTACAAGAGAGTGAATCTTCTTACTGTATATGTTTTGAACCATTCCTGTGACACTAGTTATAGATTCCGATGCTTCACTTCAGGTTTATTGTATCCCTCTGACCTCCTTATTGACGATGTAACCAGAAATTGCATCGGAATTAAATACAAAAGGCACAATGCCGACCTAAGTACAAGAAAACTGACTCTTCTTACTGTTTATGTTTTGAACCACTCCTGTGACACTAGTTACAGATTCCGATGCTTCACTTCAGGTTTACTGCATCCCTGTGACCTTCTTATTAACGATGAAACTCAGAAATTGCATCGGAATTATATACAAAAGGCACAATGCCGACTTAAGTACAAGAAAACTGACTCTTCTTACTGTCTATGTTTTGAACCATTCCTGTGACACTAGTTATAGATTCCGATGCATCACTTCAGGTTTACTGTATCCCTCTGACCTTCTTATTGACGATGAAACACGTAAATTGCATTGGAATTAAATACAAAAGGCACAATGCTGACTTAAGTACAAGAAGACTGACGTTTCTTACTGTCTATGTTTTGAACCATTCCTGTGTAACTAGTTATAGCTTCTGATGCTTCACTTCAGGTTTACTGTATCCCTCTGACCTTCTTAATGACGATGAAACACAGAGATTGCATCGGAATTATATACAAGAGGCTCAATGCCGACTGAAGTAGAAGAGGGCTGGCTCTTCTTACTGTCCATGTTTTAAACCTTTCCTGTGACACAAGTTATGGAATCCGATGCTTCACTTCAGGTTTACTGTATCCCTCTGATCATCTTATTGACGATGAAACACAGAAATTGCATCGGACTTACATACAAAAGGAACAATGCCGACTTAGGTACAAGAAAACTGATTCTTCTTACTGTCTATGTTTTGAACCATTCCTGTGACACTAGTTATAGATTCCGATGCTTCACTTCGGGTGTACTGTAACCCTCTGACCTTCTTATTGACGATGAAATACAGAAATTGCATCGGAATTAAATACAGAAGGCACAATGCCGACTTAAGTGCAAGAAAACTGACTCTTCTTACTGTCTATGTTTTGAACCATTCCTGTGACACTAGTTATAGATTCCGATGCTTCACTTCAGGTTTACTGTACCCCTCTGACCTTCTTATTGACGAAGAAAGACAGATATTGCTTCGGAATTAAATACGAAAGTCACAATCCCCACTTAAGTACAAGAAGACTGACACTTCATACTGTCTATGTTTTGAACCATACCTGTGACAATAGATATAGATTCCGATGCTTCACTTCAGGTTTACTGTATCCCTCTGACCTTCGTATTGACGATGAAACACAGAAATTGCATCGGAATTAAATACAAAAGGCACAATGCCGACTTAAGTACAAGAAAACTGACTCTTCTTACTGTCTACGTTTTGAACCGTTCCTGTGACACTAGTTATAGATTCCGATGCTTCACTTCAGGTTTACTGTATCCCTTTGGGCTCCTTATTGTCGATGAAACACAGAGATTGCATCGGAATTATATACAAAAGGCACAATGCCGACCTAAGTACAACAAAACTGACCGTTCTTATTGTTTATGTTTTGAACCCCTCCTGTGACACTAGTTATAGATTCCGATGCTTCACTTCAGGTTTACTGTATCCCTGTGACCTTCTTATTGACAATGAAACACAGAAATTGCATCGGAATTAAATACAAAAGGCACAATGCCGACTTAAGTGCAAGAAAACTAACTCTTCTTACTGTCTATGTTTTGAACCATTCCTGTGACACTAGTTATAGATTCCGATGCTTCACTTCAGGTTTACTGTATCCCTCTGACCTTCTTACTGACAATGAAGCACAGAAATTGCATCGGAATTAAATACAAAAGGCACAATGCGGACTCAAGTACAAGAAGACTGGCTCTTCTTACTGTCTATGTTTTGAACCGTTTCTGTGACACTAGTTATAGATTCCGATGCTTCATTTCAGGTTTACTGTATCCCTCTGTCCTTCTTATTGATGAAGAAACACAGATATTGCATCGGAATTAAGTACAAAAGGCACAATGCCGACTCAAGTACAAGAAGACTGGCTCTTCTTACTGTCTATGCTGAACCTTTCCTGTGAGACCGGTTTTAGATTCCGATGCTTCACTTTATGTTTACTGTACCCCTTGGACCTTTTATTGACGCCGAAACAAAGATATTGCATCGGAATTAAATAGAAAAGGCACAATGGCTACGTAAGTACAAGAAAATTGACTCTTCTTACTGTCTATGTTTTGAACCATTCCTGTGACACTAGTTATAGATTCCGATGCTTCACTTCAGGTTTACTGTATCCCTCTGACCTTCTTATTGACCATGAAACACAGAAATTGCATCGGAATTACATACAAAAGGCACAATGCCAAATTAAGTACAAGAAAACTGACTCTTCTTACTGTTTATGTTTTGAACCACTCCTGTGACACTAGTTACAGATTCCGATGCTTCACTTCAGGTTTACTGCATCCCTGTGACCTTCATATTGACGATGAAACTCAGAAATTGCATCGGAATTATATACAAAAGGCACAATGCCGACTTAAGTACAAGAAAACTGACTCTTCTTACTGTCTATGTTTTGAACCATTCCTGTGACACTAGTTATAGATTCCGATGCTTCACTTCAGGTTTACTGTATCCCTCTGACCTTCTTATTGACGATGAAACACGTAAATTGCATTGGAATTAAATACAAAAGGCACAATGCTGACTTAAGTACAAGAAAACTGACGTTTCTTACTGTCTATGTTTTGAACCAATCCTGTGTAACTAGTTATAGTTTCCGATGCTTCACTTCAGGTTTACTGTATCCCTCTGACCTTCTTAATGACGATGAAACACAGAGATTGCATCGGAATTATTTCCAAGACGCTCAATGCCGACTGAAGTAGAAGAAGGCTGGCTCTTCTTCCTGTCTATGTTTTAAACCTTTCCTGTGACACAAGTTATGGAATCCGATGCTTCACTTCAGGTTTACTGTATCCGTCTGATCTACTTATTGACGATGAAACACAGAAATTGCATCGGACTTAAATACAAAAGGAACAATGCCGACTTAAGTACAAGAAAACTGACTCTTCCTACTCTCCATGTTTTGAACCATTCCTGTGACACTAGTTATAAATTCCGATGCTTCACTTCAGCATTACTGTATCCAGCTGACCATCTTATTACCGATGAAACACAGAAATTGCATTGGAATTAAATACAAAAGGCACAATGCCGACTCAAGTACAAGAAGACTGGCTATTCTTACTGTCTATGCTTTGAACCATTCCTGTGAGACCGGTTTTAGATTCCGATGCTTCACTTCAAGTTTACTGTATCCCTTGGACCTTCTTATTGACGTCGAAACAAAGATATTGTGTCGGAATTAAATACAAAAGGTACAATGCTGACTTAAGTACAAAAAGACCGACTCTTCTTACTGTCTATGTTATGAACCATTCCTGTGACACTAGTTATAGATTCCGAAGCTTCACTTCAGGTTTACTGTATCCCTCTGAGCTTCTTATTGTCGATGAAACACAGAGATTGCATCGGAATTATATACAAAACGCACAATGCCGACTGAAGTACAAGAAGGCTGGCTCTTCTTACTGTCTATCTTTTAAACCATTCCTGTGACACAAGTTATAGATTCCGATGCTTCACTTCAGGTTTACTGTATCCCTCTGATCTTCTTATTGACGATGAAACACAGAAATTGCATCGGACTTAAATACAAAAGGAACAATGCCGACTTAAGTACGAGAAAACTGACACTTCCTACTGTCAATGTTTTGAACCATTCCTGTGACACTAGATATAGATTCCGATGCTTCATTTCAGGTTTACTGTATCCCTCTGAGCTTCTTATTGACGATGAAACACAGAAATTGCATCGGAATTAAATACAAAAGGCACAATGCCGACTTAAGTACAAGAAAACTGACTCTTCTTACTGTCTACGTTTTGAACCATTCCTGTGACACTAGTTATAGATTCCAATGCTTCACTTCAGGTTTACTGTATCCCTTTGGGCTTCTTATTGTCGATGAAACACAGAGATTGCATCGGAATTATATACAAAAGGCACAATGCCGACTGAAGTACAAGAAGGCCGGCTCTTCTTACTGTCTATGTTTTAAACCTTTCCTGTGACACAAGTTATAGATTCCGATGCTTCACTTCAGGTTTACTGTATCCCTCTGACCTTCTTATTGACGATGAAACACAGAAATTGCATCGGAATTACATACAAAAGGCACAATGCCTTCTTAAGTACAAGAAAAGTGACTCTTTTTACTGTCTATGTTTTGAACCATTCCTGTGACACAAGTTATAGATTCCGATGCTTCACTTCGGGTGTACTGTAACCCTCTGACCTTCTTATTGACGATGAAATACAGAAATTGCATCGGAATTAAATACAGAAGGCACAATGCCGACTTAAGTGCAAGAAAACTGACTCTTCTTACTGTCTATGTTTTGAACCATTCCTGTGACACTAGTTATAGATTCCGATGCTTCACTTCAGGTTTACTGTACCCCTCTGACCTTCCTATTGACGAAGAAAGACAGATATTGCTTCGGAATTAAATACAAAAGTCACAATCCCCACTTAAGTACAAGAAGACTGACACTTCATACTGTCTATGTTTTGAACCATACCTGTGACAATAGATATAGATTCCGATGCTTCACTTCAGGTTTACTGTATCCCTCTGACCTTCGTATTGACGATGAAACACAGAAATTGCATCGGAATTAAATACAAACGGCACAATGCCGACTTAAGTACAAAAAGACTGACTCTTCTTACTGTCTGTTTTGAACCATTCCTGTCACAGTAGATATAGATTCCGATGCTTCACGTCCGGTTCACTGTATCCCTCTGACCTTCTTATTGATGAAGAAACACAGAAATTGCATCGGAATTAAATACAAAAGGCACAATGCCGACTTAAGTACAAGAAAACTGACTCTTCTTACTGTCTACGTTTTGAACCATTCCTGTGACACTAGTTATAGATTCCGATGCTTCACTTCAGG
This sequence comes from Schistocerca serialis cubense, assembly GCF_023864345.2. Lineage (NCBI taxonomy): Eukaryota > Metazoa > Arthropoda > Insecta > Orthoptera > Acrididae > Schistocerca > Schistocerca serialis. The sequence goes on from NC_064647.1 coordinate 30,881,345, forward strand.
TTTACTGTATCCCTCTGAGCTTCTTATTGTCGATGAAACACAGAGATTGCATCGGAATTATATACAAAAGGCACAATGCCGACTGAAGTACAAGAAGGCTGGCTCTTCTTACTGTCTATCATTTAAACCATTCCTGTGACACAAGTTATAGATTCCGATGCTTCACTTCAGGTTTACTGTATCCCTCTGATCTTCTTATTGACGATGAAACACAGAAATTGCATCGGACTTAAATACAAAAGGAACAATGCCGACTTAAGTACAAGAAAACTGACACTTCCTACTGTCAATGTTTTGAACCATTCCTGTGACACTAGATATAGATTCCGATGCTTCATTTCAGGTTTACTGTATCCCTCTGAGCATCTTATTGACGATGAAACACAGAAATTGCAACGGAATTAAATACAAAAGGCACAATGCCGACCTAAGTACAAGAAAACTGACCCTTCTTATTGTTTATGTTTTGAACCACTCCTGTGACACTAGTTATAGATTCCGATGCTTCACTTCAGGTTTACTGTATCCCTGTGACCTTCTTATTGACAATGAAACACAGAAATTGCATCGGAATTAAATACAAAAGGAACAATGCCGACTTAAGTACAAGAAAACTGACTCTTCTTACTGTCTATGTTTTGAACCATTCCTGTGACACTAGTTATAGATTCCGATGCTTCACTTCAGGTTTACTGTATCCCTCTGAGCTTCTTATTGTCGATGAAACACAGAGATTGCATCGGAATTATATACATAAGGCACAATGCCGACTAAAGTACAAGAAGGCTGGCACTTCTTACTGTCTATGTTTTAAACCATTCCTGTGACACAAGTTACAGATTCCGATGCTTCACTTCAGGATTACTGTATCCCTCTGATCTTCTTATTGACGATGAAACACAGAAATTGCATCGGACTTAAATACAAAAGGAACAATGCCGACTTAAGTACAAGAAAACTAACTCTTCCTACTGTCTATGTTTTGAACCATTCCTGTGACACTAGTTATAGATTCTGATGCTTCACTTCAGGTTTACTGTATCCCTCGGAGCTTCTTATTGACGATGAAACACAGTTATTGCATCGGAATTATATACAAAAGCACAATGCCGACTTAAGTACAAGAAAACTGACACTTCCTACTGTCAATGTTTTGAACCATTCCTGTGACACTAGATATAGATTCCGATGCTTCATTTCAGGTTTACTGTATCCCTCTGAGCTTCTTATTGACGATGAAACACAGAAATTGCATCGGAATTAAATACAAAAGGCACCATGCCGACTTAAGTACAAGAAAACTGACTCTTCTTACTGTCTACGTTTTGAACCATTCCTGTGACACTAGTTATAGATTCCGATGCTTCACTTCAGGTTTACTGTATCCCTTTGGGCTTCTTATTGTCGAAGAAACACAGAGATTGCATCGGAATTATATACAAAAGGCACAATGCCGACTGAAGTACAAGAAGGCTGGCTCTTCTTACTGTCTTTGTTTCAAACCATTCCTGTGACACAAGTTATAGATTCCGATTCTTCACTTCAGGTTTACTGTATCCCTCTGATCTTCTTATTGACGATGAAACACAGAAATTGCATCGGACTTAAATACAAAAGGAACAATGCCGACTTAAGTACAAGAAAACTGACTCTTCCTACTGTCAATGTTTTGAACCATTCCTGTGACACTAGATATAGATTCCGATGCTTCATTTCAGGTTTACTGTATCCCTCTGAGCTTCTTATTGACGATGAAACACAGAAATTGCAACGGAATTAAATACAAAAGGCACAATGCCGACCTAAGTACAAGAAAACTGACCCTTCTTATTGTTTATGTTTTGAACCACTCCTGTGACACTAGTTATAGATTCCGATGCTTCACTTCAGGTTTACTGTATCCCTGTGACCTTCTTATTGACAATGAAACACAGAAATTGCATCGGAATTAAACAGAAAAGGCACAATGTCGACGTAAGTACAAGAAAATTGACTCTTCTTACTGTCTATGATTTGGACCATTCCTGTGACACAAGTTATAGATTCCGATGCTTCACTTCAGGTTTACTGTATCCCTCTGATCTTCTTATTGACGATGAAACACAGAAATTGCATCGGACTTAAATACAAAAGGAACAATGCCGACTTAAGTACAAGAAAACTGATTCTTCCGACTGTCAATGTTTTGAACCATTCCTGTGACACTAGATATAGATTCCGATGCTTCATTTCAGGTTTACTGTATCCCTCTGAGTTTCTTATTGACGATGAAACACAGAAATTTCATCGGAATTAAATACAAAAGGCACAATGCCGACCTAAGTACAAGAAAACTGACCCTTCTTATTGTTAATGTTTGAACCACTCCTGTGACACTAGTTATAGATTCCGATGCTTCACTTCAGGTTTACTGTATCCCTGTGACCTTCTTATTGACAATAAAACACAGAAATTGCATCGGAATTAAATACAAAAGGCACAATGCCGACTTAAGTACAAGAAAACTGACTCTTCTTACTGTCTATGTTTTGAACCATTCCTGTGACACTAGTTATAGATTCCGATGCTTCACTTCAGGTTTACTGTATCCCTCTGACCTTCTTATTGATAATGATGCACAGAAATTGCATCGGAATTAAATACAAAAGGCACAATGCCGACTCAAGAACAAGAAGACTGGCTCTTCTTACTGTCTATGTTTTGAACCATTTTTGTGACACTAGTTATAGATTCCGATGCTTCACTTCAGGTTTACTGTATCCCTCTGTCCTTCTTATTGACGAAGAAACACAGATATTGCATCGGAATTAAATTCAAAAGGCACAATGCCGACTCAAGTACAAGAAGACTGGCTCTTCTTACTGTCTATGCTGAACCTTTCCTGTGAGACCGGTTTTAGATTCCGATGCTTCACTTCAAGTTTACTGTACCCCTTGGACCTTTTATTGACGCCGAAACAAAGATATTGCATCGGAATTAAATAGAAAAGGCACAATGGCGACGTAAGTACAAGAAAATTGACTCTTCTTACTGTCTATGTTTTGAACCATTCCTGTGACACTAGTTATAGATTCCGATGCTTCACTTCAGGTTTACTGTATCCCTCTGACCTTCTTATTGACGATGAAACACAGAAATTGCATCGGAATTACATACAAAAGGCAAAATGCCGAATTAAGTACAAGAAAACTAACTCTTCTTACTGTTTATGTTTTGAACCACTCCTGTGACACTAGTTATAGATTCCGACGCTTCACTTCAGGTTTATTGTATCCCTGTGACCTTCTTATTGACGATGAAACACAGAAATTGCATCGGAATTAAATACAAAATGCACATTGCCGACTTAAGTGCAAGAGAACTGACTCTTCTTACTGTCTATGTTTTGAACCATTCCTGTGACACTGGTTATAGATTCCGATGCTTCACTTCAGGTTTACTGTATCCCTCTGACGTTCTTATTGACGAAGAAATACAGATATTGCATCGGAATTAAATGCAAAAGTCACAATCCCCACTTAAGTACAAGAAAACTGACACTTCATACTGTCAATGTTTTGTACCATACCTGTGACACTAGTCATAGATTCTGATGCTTCACTTCAGGTTTACTGTATCCCTCTGACCTTCGTATTGACGATGAAACACAGAAATTGCATTGGAATTAAATACAAAAGGCACATTGCCGACTTAAGTACAAAAAGACTGACTCTTCTTACTGTCTATGTTTTGAACCAATCCTGTGACACTAGTTATAGATTCCGATGCTTCAATTCAGGTTTACTGTATCCCTGTGCCCTTCTTATTGACGATGAAACTCATAAATTGCATCGGAATTAAATACAAAAGGCACAATGCCGACTTAATTACAAGAAAACTGACTCTTCTTACGGTCTATGTTTTGAACCATTCCCGTGACACTAGTTATAGATTCCGATGCTTCACTCCAGGTTTACTGTATCCCTCTGAGCGTCTTATTCTCGATGAAACACAGAGATTGCATCGGAATTATATACAAAAGGCACAATGCCGACTAAAGTACAAGAAGGCTGGCTCTTCTTACTGTCCATGTTTTAAACCATTCCTGTGACACAAGTTACAGATTCCGATGCTTCACTTCAGGTTTACTGTATCCCTCTGATCTTCTTATTGACGATGAAACACAGAAATTGCATCGGACTTAAATACAAAAGGAACAATGCCGACTTAAGTACAAGATAACTGACTCTTCCTACTGTCTATGTTTTGAACAATTCCTGTGACACTAGTTATAGATTCCGATGCTTCACTTCAGGTTTACTGTATCCCTCGGAGCTTCTTATTGACGATGAAACACAGATATTGCATCGGAATTATATACAAAAGCACAATGCCGACTTAAGTATAAGAAGACTGACTCTTCTTACAGTCTATGTTTTGAACCATTCCTGTGACACTAGTTATAGATTCCGATGCTTCACTTCAGGTTTACTGTATCCCTCTGACCGTCGTGCTGACGATGAAGCACAGAAATTGCAACGGAATTAAATACAAAAGGCACAATGCCGACTCAAGTACAAGAAGACTGGCTCTTCTTACTGTCTATGTTTTGAACCATTTCTGTGACACTAGTTATAGATTCCGATGCTTCACTTCAGGTTTACTGTATCCCTCTGAGCTTCTTATTGTCGATGAAACACAGAGATTGCATCGGAATTATATACAAAAGGCACAATGCCGACTAAAGTACAAGATGGCTGGCTCTTCTTACTGTCTATGTTTTAAACCATTCCTGTGACACAAGTTATAGATTCCGATGCTTCACTTCAGGTTTACTGTATCCCTCTGATCTTCTTATTGACGATGAAACACAGAAAATGCATCGGACTTAAATACAAAAGGAACAATGCCGACTTAAGTACAAGAAGGCTGGCTCTTCTTACTGTCTATGTTTTAAACCAATCCTGTGACACATGTTATAGATTCCGATGCTTCACTTCAGGTTTACTGGATTCCTCTGACCTTCTTATTGACGATGAAACACAGAAATTGCATCGGAATTACTTACAAAAGGCACAATGCCGACTTAAGTACAAAAAAACTGTCTCTTCTTGCTGTCTATGTTTTGAACCATTCCTGTGACTCTAGTTATAGATTCCGATGCTTCACTTCAGGTTTACTGTATCCCTGTGACCTTCTTATTGACGATGAAACACAGAAATTGCATCGGAATTAAATGCAAAATGCACAATGCCGACTTAAGTACAAGAAAACTGACTCTTCTTACTGTCTATGTTTTGAACCATTCCTGTGACACTAGTTATAGATTCCGATGCTTCACTTCAGGTTTACTGTATCCCTCTGACCTTCTTATTGACGAAGAAAGACAGATATTGCTTCGGAATTAAATACAAAAGTCACAATCCCCACTTAAGTACAAGAAGACTGACACTTCTTAATGTCTATGTTTTGAACCATACCTGTAACACTAGTTATAGATTCCGATGCTTTACTTCAGATTTACTGTATCACTCTGACCTTCGTATTGACGATGAAACGCAGAAATTGCATCGGAATTAAATACAAAAGGCACAATGCCGACTTAAGTACACAAAGACTGGCTCTTCTTACTGTCTATGTTTTGAACCATTCCTGTGACACTAGTTATAGATTCCGATGCTTCACTTCAGGTTTACTGTATCCCTCTGATCTTCTTATTGACGAAGAAACACAGATATTGCATCGGAATTAAATAGAAAAGGCCCAATGCCGACTCAAGTACAAGAAGACTGGCTCTTCTTACTGTCTATGCTGAACCTTTCCTGTGAGACCGGTTTTACATTCCGATGCTTCACTTCAAGTTTACTGTACCCCTTGGACCTTCTTATTGACGCCGAAACAAAGATATTGCATCGGAATTAAATAGAAAAGGCACAACGTCGACGTAAGTACAAGAAAATTGACTCTTCTTACTGTCTATGATTTGAACCATTCCTGTGGCACTAGTTATAGATTCCGATGCTTCACTTCAGGTTTACTGTATCCCTCTGACATTCTTTTTGACGATGAAACACAGAAATTGCATCGGAATTACATACAAAATGCACAATGCCGTCTCAAGTACAAGAAGACTGGCTCTTCTTACTGTCTATGTTTTGAACCATTTCTGTGACACTAGTTATAGATTCCGAAGCTTCACTTCAGGTTTACTGTATCACTCTGACCTTCTTATTGACGAAGAAAGACAGATATTGCTTCGTAATTAAATACAAAAGTCACAATCCCCACTTAAGTACAAGAAGACTGACACTTCTTTCTGTCTATGTTTTGAACCTTACCTGTAACACTAGTTATAGATTCCGATGCTTTACTTCAGATTTACTGTATCACTCTGACCTTCGTATTGACGATGAAACACAGAAATTGCATCGGAATTAAATACAAAAGGCACAATGCCGACTTAAGTACACAAAGACTGGCTCTTCTTACTGTCTATGTTTTGAACCATTCCTGTGACACTAGTTATAGATTCCGAAGCTTCACTTCAGGTTTACTGTATCCCTGTGACCTTCTTATTGACGATGAAACTCAGAAATTGCATCGGAATTAAATACAAAAGGGACAATGCCGACTTAAGTACAAGAATACTGACTCTTCCTACTGTCTATGTTTTGAACCATTCCTGAGACACTAGTTATAGATTCCGATGCTTCACTTCATGTTTACTGTATCCCTCTGACCTTCTTATTGACGATGAAACACGTAAAATGCATTGGAATTAAATACAAAAGGCACAATGCCGACTTAAGTACAAAAAGACTGACTCTTCTTACTGTCTGTTTTGAACCATTCCTGTGACAGTAGTTATAGATTCCGATGCTTCACGTCAGGTTTACTGTATCCCTCTGACCCTCCTATTGACGAAGAAACACAGAAATTGCATCGGAATTAAATACAAATGCACAATGGCGACTCAAGTACAAGAAGACTGGCTCTTCTTAGGGTCTATGCTGAACCTTTCCTGTGAGACCGGTTTTAGATTCCGATGCTTCACTTCAAGTTAACTGTACCCCTTGGACCTTCTTATTGACGCCGAAACAAAGATATTGCATCGGAATTAAATAGAAAAGGCACAATGCCGACGTAAGTAAAAGAAAATTGACTCTTCTTACTGTCTATGTTTTAAACCATTCCTGTGACACTAGTTATAGATTCCGATGCTTTACTTCAGCTTTACTGTATCCCTCTGACCTTCTTTGTGACGATGAAACACAGAAATTGCATCGGAATTACATACAAAAGGCACAATGCCGAATTAAGTACATGAAAACTGACTCTTCTTACTGTCTATGTTTGAACCATTCCTGTGACACTAGTTATAGATTCCGATGCTTCACTTCGGGTTTACTGTAACCCTCTGACCTTCTTATTGACGATGAAACACAGAAATTGCATCGGAATTAAATACAACAGGCACAATGCCGACCTAAGTACAAGAAAACTGACTCTTCTTACTGTTTATGTTTTGAACCACTCCTGTGACACTAGTTATAGATTCCGCTGCTTCACTTCAGGTTTACTGTATCCCTGTGACCTACTTAATGAAGATGAAACACAGAAATTGCATCGGAAATAAATACAAAATGCACAATGCAGACTTAAGTACAAAAAGACTGACTCTTCTTACAGTCTGTTTTGAACCATTCCTGTGACAGTAGTTATAGATTCCGATTCTTCACGTCAGGTTTACTGTATCCCTCTGACCTTCTTATTGACGAAGAAACACAGAAATTGCATCGGAATTAAATACAAAAGGCACAATGCCGACTAAAGTACAAGATGGCTGGCTCTTCTTACTGTCTATGTTTTAAACCATTCCTGTGACACAAGTTATAGATTCCGATGCTTCACTTCAGGTTTACTGTATCCCTCTGATCTTCTTATTGACGATGAAACACAGAAAATGCATCGGACTTAAATACAAAAGGAACAATGCCGACTTAAGTACAAGAAGGCTGGCTCTTCTTACTGTCTATGTTTTAAACCAATCCTGTGACACATGTTATAGATTCCGATGCTTCACTTCAGGTTTACTGTATCCCTCTGACCTTCTTATTGACGAAGAAAGACAGATATTGCTTCGGAATTAAATACAAAAGTCACAATCCCCACTTAAGTACAAGAAGACTGACACTTCTTAATGTCTATGTTTTGAACCATACCTGTAACACTAGTTATAGATTCCGATGCTTTACTTCAGATTTACTGTATCACTCTGACCTTCGTATTGACGATGAAACGCAGAAATTGCATCGGAATTAAATACAAAAGGCACAATGCCGACTTAAGTACACAAAGACTGGCTCTTCTTACTGTCTATGTTTTGAACCATTCCTGTGACACTAGTTATAGATTCCGATGCTTCACTTCAGGTTTACTGTATCCCTCTGACCTTCTTATTGACGAAGAAAGACAGATATTGCTTCGGAATTAAATACAAAAGTCACAATCCCCACTTAAGTACAAGAAGACTGACACTTCTTAATGTCTATGTTTTGAACCATACCTGTAACACTAGTTATAGATTCCGATGCTTTACTTCAGATTTACTGTATCACTCTGACCTTCGTATTGACGATGAAACGCAGAAATTGCATCGGAATTAAATACAAAAGGCACAATGCCGACTTAAGTACACAAAGACTGGCTCTTCTTACTGTCTATGTTTTGAACCATTCCTGTGACACTAGTTATAGATTCCGATGCTTCACTTCAGGTTTACTGTATCCCTCTGACATTCTTATTGACGAAGAAACGCGGAAATTGCATCGGAATTAAATACAAAAGGCACAATGCTGACTTAAGTACAAGAAAACTGACTCTTCTTACTGTCTATGTTTTGAACCATTCCTGTGACAATAGTTATAGATTCCGATGTTTCACTTCAGGTTTACTGTATCCCTCTGAGCCTCTTATTGTCGATGAAACACAGAGATTGGATCGGAATTATATACAAAAGGCACAATGCCGACTAAAGTACAAGAAGGCTAGCTCTTCTTACTGTCTATGTTTTAAACCATTCCTGTGACACAAGTTATAGATTCCGATGCTTCACCTCACGTTTACTATATCCCTCTGATCCTCTTATTGACGATGAAACACATAAATTGCATCGGACTTAAATACAAAAGGAACAATGCCGACTTAAGTACAAGAAGGCTGGCTCTTCTTACTGTCTATGTTTTAAACCAATCCTAAGACACAAGTTATAGATTCCGATGCTTCACTTCAGGTTTACTGTATCCCTCTGATCTTCTTATTGACGATGAAACACAGAAATTGCATCGGAATTAAATACAAAAGGCACAATGCCGACTCAAGTACAAGAAGACTGCCTCTTCTTACTAACTATGTTTTGAACCTTTCCTGTGAGACCGGTTTTAGATTCCGATGCTTCACTTCAAGTTTTCTGTACCCCTTGGACTTTCTTATTGACGCTGAAACAAAGATATTACATCGGAATTAAATAGAAAACGCACAATGCCTACGTAGGTACAAGAAAATTGACTCTTCTTACTGTCTATGTTTTGAACCATTCCTGTGACACTAGTTATAGATTCCGATGCTTCACTTCAGGTTCACTGTATCCCTCTGACCTTCTTATTGACGATGAAACACAGAAATTGCTTCGGAATTAAATACAAAAGGCTCAATGCCGACTTAAGTACAAGAAAACTGACTTTTCTTACTGTCTATGTTTGAACCATTCCTGTGACACTAGTTATAGTTTCCGATGCTTCACTTCAGGTTTACTGTATCCCGCTGACCTTCTTAATGACGATGAAACACAGAAATTGCATCGGAATTAAATACAAAATGCACAATGCCGACTTAAGTACAAGAAGGCTGGCTGTTCTTACTGTCTATGTTTTAAACCATTCCTGTGACACAAGTTATACATTCCGATGCTTCACTTTAGGTTTACTGTATCCCTCTGATCTTCTTATTGACGATGAAACACAGAAATTGCATCGGATTTAAATACAAAAGGAACAATGCCGACTAAAGTACAAGGAAACTGACTCTTCCTACTGTCTATGTTTTGAACCATTCCTGTGACACTAGTTATAGATTCAGATGCTTCACTTCAGGTTTACTGTATCCCTCTGAGCTTCTTATTGACGATGAAATTCAGAAACTGCATAGGAATTATATACAAAAGCACAATGCCGACTTAAGTATAAGAAGACTGACTCTTCTTATTGTCTATGTTTTGAACCATTCCTGTGACACTAGTTATAGATTCCGATGCTTCACTTCAGGTTTACTGTATCCCTCTGACCGTCGTACTGACGATGAAGCACAGAAATTGCATCGGAAGTATATACAAAAGGCACAATGCCGACTCAAGTACAAGAAGACTGGCTATACTTCCTGGTTATGTTTTGAACCATTCCTGTGACACTAGTTATAGATTCCGATGCTTCACTTCAGGTTTACTGTATCCAGCTGACCATCTTATTGACGATGAAACACAGAAATTGCATCGGAATTAAATACAAAAGGCACATTGCCGACTCAAGTACAAGAAGACTGGCTCGTATTACTATCTATGTTTTGAACCTTTCCTGTGAGACCGGTTTTGGATTCCGATGCTTCACTTCAAGTTTAATGTACCCCTTGGACCCTCCTATTGACGCCGAAACAAAGATATTGCATCGGAATTAAATAGAAAAGGCACAATGCCGACGTAAGTACAAGAAAAACTGACTCTTCGTACTGTCTATGTTTTGAACCATTCCTGTGACACTAGTTATAGGTACCGATGCTTCACTTCAGGTTTACTGTATCCCTCTGACCTTCTTATTGACGATGAAACACAGAAATTGCATCGGAATTAAGTACAAAAGGCACAATGCCGACTTAAGTACAAGAAAACTGACTCTTCTTACTGTCTATGTTTTGAACCATTCCTGTGACACTAGCTATAGATTCCGATGCTTCACTTCAGGTTTACTGTATCCCTCTGACCTTCTTATTGACGATGAAGCACAGAAATTGCATCGGAATTAAATACAAAAGGCACAATGCCGACTCAAGTACAAGAAAACTGACTCTTCTTACTGTGTATGTTTTGAACCATTCCAGTGACAATAGCTATAGATTCCGATGCTTCACTTCAGGTTTACTGTATCCCTCTGACCTTCTTATTGACGATGAAGCACAGAAAATGCATCGGAATTAAATACAAAAGGCACAATGCCGACTCAAGTACAAGACGACTGGCTCTTCTTACTGTTTATGTTTTGAACCACTCCTGTGACACTAGTTATAGATTCCGATGCTTCACTTCAGGTTTACTGTATCCCTCTGACATTCTTATTGACGATGAAAGACAGAAATTGCATCGGAATTAAATACAAAAGGCACAATGCCGACTCAAGTACAAGAAGACTGGCTCTTCTTACTGTCTATGTTTTGAACCTTTCCTGTGAGACCGGTTTTAGATTCCGATGCTTCACTTCAAGTTTACTGTACCCCTTGGACCTTCTTATTGACGCCGAAACAAAGATATTGCATCTGAATTAAATAGAAAAGGCACAATGCCGACGTAAGTACAAGAAAATTGACTCTTCTTACTGTCTATGTTTTGAACCAATCCTGTGACACTAGTTATAGATACAGATGCTTCCCTTCAGGTTTACTGTATCCCTCTGACCTTCTTATTGACTATGAAACACAGAAATTGCATCGGAATCACATACAAAAGGCACAATGCCGACTTAAGTACAAGAAAACTGACTCTTCTTACTGTCTATGTTTTGAACCATTCCTGTGACACTAGTTATAGATTCCGATGCTTCACTTCAGGTTTACTGTGTCCCTCTGACCTTCTTATTGACGATGAAACACAGAAATTGCATCGGAATTAAATACAAAAGGCACAATGCCGACTTAAGTACAAGAAAACTGACTTTTCTTACTGTCTATGATTTGAACCATTCCTGTGACACTAGTTATAGTTTCCGTTGCTTCACTTCAGGTTTACTGTATCCCTCTGACCTTCTTAATGACGATGAAACACAGAAATTGATCGGAATTAAATACAAAATGCACAATGCCGTCTTAAGTACAAGAAGGCTGGCTCTTCTTACTGTCTATATTTTAAACCATTACTGTGACACAAGTTATAGATTCCGATGCTTCACGTCAGGTTTACTGTATCCCTCTGATCTTCTAATTGACGATGAAACACAGAAATTGCATCGGCCTTAAATACAAAAGGAGCAATGCTGACTTAAGTACAAGGAAACTGACTCTTCCTACTGTCTATGTTTTGAACCATTCCTGTGACACTAGTTATAGATTCCGATGCTTCACTTCAGGTTTACTGTATCCCTCTAAGCTTCTTATTGACGACGAAACACAGAAATTGCATAGAAATTATATACAAAAGCACAATGCCGACTTAAGTATAAGTAGACTGACTCCTCTTATTGTCTATGTTTTGAACCATTCCTGTGACACTAGTTATAGATTCCGATGCTTCACTTCAGGTTTACTGTATCCCTCTGACTGTCGTACTGACGATGAAGCACAGAAATTGCATCGGAAGTATTTACAAAAGGCACAATGCCGACTCAAGTACAAGAAGACTGGCTATACTTCCTGTCTATGTTTTGAACCTTTCCTGTGACACTAGTTGTAGATTCCGATGCTTCACTTCAGGTTTACTGTATCCAGCTGACCGTCTTTTTGACGATGAAACACAGAAATTGCATCGGAATTAAATACAAAAGGCACAATGCCGACTCAAGTACAAGAAGACTGGCTCTTCTTACTGTCTATGTTTTGAACCTTTCATGTGAGACCGGTTTTAGATTCAGATGCTTCACTTCAAGTTTACTGTACCCCTTGGACCTTCTTATTGACGCCGAAACAAATATATTGCATCGGAATTAAATAGAAAAGGCACAATGCCGACGTAAGTACAAGAAAATTGACTCTTCTTACTATCTATGTTTGAACCATTCCTGTGACACTAGTTATAGATACCGATGCTTCACTTCAAGTTTACTGTATCCCTCTGACCTTCTTATTGACGATGAAACACAGAAATTGCATCGGAATTACATACAAAAGGCACTATGCTGACTTAAGTACAAGAAAACTGACTCTTCTTACTGTCTATGTTTTGAACCATTCCTGTGACACTAGTTATAGATTCCGATGCTTCACTTCAGGTTTACTTTATCCCTGTGACCTTCTTATTGACGATGAAACACAGAAATTACATCGGAATTAAGTACAAAAGGCACAATGCCGACTTAAGTACAAGAAAACTGACTCTTCTTACTGTCTATGTTTTCAACCATTCCTGTGACACTAGTTATAGATTCCGATGCTTCACTTCAGGTTAACTGTATCCCTCTGACCTTCTTATTGACAAAGAAAGACAGATTTTGCTTCGGAATTAAATACAAAAGTCACAATCCCCACTTAAGTACAAGAAGACTGACACTGCTTACTGTCTATGTTTTGAACCATACCTGTAACACTAGTTATAGATTCCGATGCTTTACTTCAGATTTACTGTATCCCTCTGACCTTCGTATTGACGATGAAACACAGAAATTGCATCGGAATTAAATACAAAAGGCACAATGCCGACTTAAGTACATAAAGACTGGCTCTTCTTACTGTCTATGTTTGAACCATTCCTGTGACACTAGTTATAGATTCCGATGCTTCACTTCAGGTTTACTGTATCCCTGTGACCTTCTTATTGACGATGAAACTCAGAAATTGCATCGGAATTAAATACAAAAGGCACAATGCCGACTTAAGTACAAGAAAACTGACTCTTCCTACTGTCTATGTTTTGAACCATTCCTGTGACACTAGTTATAGATTCCGATGCTTCACTTCATGTTTACTGTATCCCTCTGACCTTCGTATTGGCGATGAAACACGTGAATTGCATTGGAATTAAATACAAAAGGCACAATGCCGACTTACGTACAAGAAGACTGACTTTTCTTACTGTCTATGTTTTGAACCATCCTGTGACACTAGTTATAGTTTCCGATGCTTCTCTTTAGGTTTACTGTATCCCTCTGACCTTCTTAATGACGATGAAACACAGAAATTGCATCGGAATTAAATACAAAATGCACAATGCCGACTTAAGTACAAAAAGACTGGCTATACTTCCTGTCCATGTTTTGAACCATTCCTGTGACACTAGTTATAGATTCCGATGCTTCACTTCAGGTTTACTGTATCCAGCTGACCGTCTTATTGACGATGAATCACAGAAATTGCATCGGAATTAAATACAAAAGGCACAATGCCGACTCAAGTACAAGAAGACTGGCTCTTCTTACTGTCTATGTTTTGAACCTTTCCTGTGGGACCGGTTTTGGATTCCGATGCTTCACTTCAAGTTTACTGTACCCCTTGGACCTTCTTATTGAGGCCGAAACAAAGATATTGCATCGGAATTAAATAGAAAAGGCACAATGCCGACGTAAGTACAAGAAAATTGACTCTTCTTACTGTCTATGTTTTGAACCATTCCTGTGACACTAGTTATAGATACCGATGCTTCACTTCAGGTTTACTGTATCCCTCTGACCTTCTTATTGACGATGAAACACAGAAATTGCATCGGAATTATATACAAAAGGCACAATGCCGACTTAAGTACAAGAAAACTGACTCTTCTTACTGTCTATGTTTTGAATAATTTCTGTGACACTAGTTATAGATTCCGATGTTTCACTTCAGGTTTACTGTATCCCTCTGACCTTCTTATTGACGAAGAAACACAGATATTGCATCGGAATTAAATACAAAAGTCACAATCCCCACTTAAGTTTAAGAAGACTGACCCTTCTTACTGTTTATGTTTTGAACCACTCCTGTGACACTAGTTGTAGATTCCGATGCTTCACTTCAGGTTTACTGTATCCCTCTGACCTTCTTAATGACGATGATCACCAGAAATTGCATCGGAATTAAATACAAAATGCACAATGCCGACTTAAGTACAAAAGGCTGGCTCTTCTTACTGTCTATGTTTTAAACCATTACTGTGACACAAGTTATAGATTCCGATGCTTCACTTCAGGTTTACTGTATCCCTCTGATCTTCTTATTGACGATGAAACACAGAAATTGCATCGGACTTAAATACAAAAGCAGCAATGCTGACTTAAGTACAAGGAAACTACCTCTTCCTACTGTCTATGTTTTGAACCATTCCTGTGACACTAGTTATAGATTCTGATGCTTCACTTCAGGTTTACTGTATCCCTCTAAGCTTCTTATTGACAATGAAACACAGAAATTGCATAGGAATTATATACAAAATCACAATGCCAACTTAAGTATAAGTAGACTGACCCTTCTTATTGTCTATGTTTTGAACCATTCCTGTGACACTAGTTATTGATTCCGATGCTTCACTTCAGGTTTACTGTATCCCTCTGAGTGTCGTACTGACGATGAAGCACAGAAATTGCATCGGAAGTATATACAAAAGGCACAATGCCGACTCAAGTACAAGAAGACTGGCTATACTTCCTGTCTATGTTTTGAACCATTCCTGTGACACTAGTTATAGATTCCGATGCTTCACTTCAGGTTTACTGTATCCAGCTGACCGTCTTATTAACGATGAAACACAGAAATTGTTTCGGAATTAAATACAAAAGGCACAATGCCGACTCAAGTACAAGAAGACTGGCTCTTCTTACTGTCTATGTTTTGAACCTTTCCTGTGAGACCGGTTTTTGATTCCGATGCTTCACTTCAAGTTTACTGTACCCCTTGGAACTTCTTATTGACGCCGAAACAAATATATTGCATCGGAATTAAATAGAATAGGCACAATGCCGACGTAAGTACAAGAAAATTGACTCTTCTTACTGTCTATGTTTTGAACCATTCCTGTGACACTAGTTATAGATACCGATGCTTCACTTCAGGTTTACTGTATCTCTCTGACCTTCTTATTGACGATGAAACACAGAAATTGCATCGGAATTACATACAAAAGGCACAATGCTGACTTAAGTGCAAGAAAACTGACTCTTCTTACTCTCTATGTTTTGAACCATTCCTGTGACACTAGTTATAGATTCCGATGCTTCACTTCAGGTTTACTTTATCCCTGTGACCTTCTTATTGACGATGAAACAAAGAAATTGCATCGGAATTAAGTACAAAAGGCACAATGCCGACTTAAGTACAAGAAAACTGACTCTTCTTACTGTCTATGTTTTGAACCATTCCTGTGACACTAGTTATAGATTCCGATGCTTCACTTCAGGTTTACTGTATCCCTCTGACCTTCTTATTGACGAAGAAAGACAGATATTGCTCGGAATGAAATACAAAAGTCACAATCCCCACTTAAGTACAAGAAGACTGACACTGCTTACTGTCTATGTCTTGAACCATTCCTGTGACACTAGTCATAGTTTCCGAAGCTTCTCTTCAGGTTTACTGTATCCCTCTGACCTTCTTAATGACGATGAAACACAGAAATTGCATCGGAATTAAATACAAAATGCACAATGCCGACTTAAGTACAAAAAGACTGACTCTTCTTACTGTCTGTTTTGAACCATTCCTGTGACAGTAGTTATAGATTCCGATGCTTCACGTCAGGTTTACTGTATCCCTCTGACCTTCCTATTGACGAAGAAACACAGAAATTGCATCGGAATTAAATACAAAATGCACATGCCGACTTAAGTACAAGAAGGCTGGCTCTTCTTACTGTCTATGTTTTAAACCATTCCTGTGACACAAGTTATAGATTCCGATGCTTCACTTCAGGTTTACTGTATCCCTCTGATCTTCTTATTGACGATGAAACACAGAAATTGCATCGGACTTAAATACAATAGGAGCAATGCCGACTTAAGTACAAGGAAACTGACTCTTCCTACTGTCTATGTTTTGAACCATTCCTGTGACACTAGTTATAGATTCCGATGCTTCACTTCAGGTTTACTGTATCCCTCTGAGCTTCTTATTGACGATGAAACACAGAAATTGCATAGGAATTATATACAAAATCACAATGCCGACTTAAATATAAGTAGACTGACTCTTCTTATTGTCTATGTTTTGAACCATTCCTGTGACACTAGTTATAGATTCCGATGCTTCACTTCAGGTTTACTGTATCCCTCTGACCGTCGTACTGTCGATGTAACACAGATGTTGCATCGGAAGTATATACAAAAGGCACAATGCCGACTCAAGTACAAGAAGACTGTCTCTTCTTATTGTCTATGTTTTGAACCATTCCTGTGACACTAGTTATAGATTCCGATGCTTCTCTTCAAGTTTACTGTATCCCTCTGACCGTCGTACTGACGATGAAGCACAGAAATTGCATCGGAATTAAATACAAAAGGTACAATGCCGACTCAAGTACAAGAAGACTGGCACTTCTTACTGCCTATGTTTTGAACCATTTCTGTGACACTAGTTATAGATTCCGATGCTTCACTTCAGGTTTACTGTATCCCTCTGACCTTCTTTTTGACGATGAAACACAGAAATTGCATCGGAATTACATACAAAAGGCACAATGCCGAATTAAGTACAAGAAAACTGACTCTTCTTACTGTCTATGTTTGAACCATTCCTGTGACTCTAGTTATAGATTCCGATGCTTCACTTCGGGATTACTGTATCCCTCTGACCTTCTTATTGACGATGAAACACAGAAATTGCATCGGAATTAAATACAAAAGGCACAATGCCGACTTAAGTACAAGAAAACTGACTTTTCTTACTGTCTATGTTTTGAACCATTCCTGTGACACTAGTTATAGATTCCGATGCTTCACTTCAGGTTTACTGTATCCCTCTGACCTTCTTAATGACGATGAAACACAGAAATTGCATCGGAATTAAATACAAAATGCACAATGCCGACTTAAGTACAAAAAGACTGACTCTTCATACGGTCTGTTTTTAACCATTCCAGTGACGGTTGTTACAGATTCCGATTATTCACGTCAGGTTTACTGTATCCCTCTGACCTTCTTATTGACGAAGAAACACACAAATTGCATCGGAATTAATTACAAAAGGCACAATGCCGACTTAAGTACAAGAAAAATGATTCTTCTTACTGTCTATGATTTGAACCATTCCTGTGACACTAGTTATACATTCCGATGCTTCACTTCAGGTTTACTGTATCCCTTTGAGCTTCTTATTGCCGATGAAACACAGAGATTGCATCGGAATTATATACAAAAGGCACAATGCCGACTAAAGTACAAGAAGGCTGGCTCTTCTTACTGTCTATGTTTTAAACCATTCCTGTGACACTTGTTATAGATTCCGATGCTTCACTTCAGGTTTACTGTATCCCTCTGATCTTCTTATTGACGATGAAACACAGAAATTGCATCGCACTTAAATACAAAAGGAACAATGCCGACTTAAGTACAAGAAGGCTGGCTCTTCTTACTGTCTATGTTTTAAACCATTCCTGTGACACAAGTTATAGATTCCGATGCTTCACTTCAGGTTTACTGTATCCCTCTGATTTTCTTATTGACGATGAAACACAGAAATTGCATCGGAATTAAATACAAAAGGCACAATGCCGACTCAAGTACAAGAAGACTGGCTCTTCTTACTGTCTATGTTTTGAACCTTTCCTGTGAGACCGGTTTTAGATTCCGATGCTTCACTTCAAGTTTACTGTACCCCTTGGACCTTCTTATTGACGCCGAAACAAAGATATTGCATCGGAATTAAATAGAAAATGCACAATGCCGACGTAAGTACAAGAAAATTGACTCTTCTTACTGTCTATGTTTGAACCAATCCTGTGACACTAGTTATAGATACAGATGCTTCACTTCAGGTTTACTGTATCCCTCTGACCTTCTTATTGGTGATGAAACACAGAAATTGCATCGGAATTACATACAAAAGGCACAATGCCGACTTAAGTACAAGAAAACTGACTCTTCTTACTGTCTATGTTTTGAACCATTCCCGTGACACTAGTTATAGATTCCGATGTTTCACTTCAGGTTTACTGTATCCCTCTGACCTTCTTATTGACGATGAAACACAGAAATTGCATCGGAATTAAATACAAAAAGCACAATGCCGACTTAAGTACAAGGAAACTGACTCTTCCTACTGTCTATGTTTTGAACCATTCCTGTGACATAGTTATAGATTCCGATGCTTCACTTCAGGTTTACCTTATCCCTCTGAGCTTCTTATTGACGATGAAACACAGAAATTGCATAGGAATTATATACAAAAGCACAATGCCGACTTAAGTATAAGAAGACTGACTCTTCTTATTGTCTATGTTTTGAACCATTCCTGTGACACTATTTATAGATTCCGATGCTTCACTTCAGGTTTACTGTATCCCTCTGACCGTCGTACTGACGATGAAGCACAGAAATTGCATCGGAAGTATATACAAAAGGCACAATGCTGACTCAAGTACAAGAAGACTGGCTATACTTCCTGTCTATGTTTTGAACCATTCCTGTGACACTAGTTATAGATTCCGATGCTTCACTTCAGGTTTACTGTATCCCGCTGACCATCTTATTGACGATGAAACACAGAAATTGCATCGGAATTAAATAAAAAAGGCACAATGCGACTCAAGTACAAGAAGACTGGCTCTTCTTACTGTCTATGTTTTGAACCTTTCCTGTGAGACCGGTTTTAGATTCCGATTTTTCACTTCAAGTTTACTGTACCCCTTGGACCTTCTTATTGACGCCGAAACAAAGATATTGCATCGGAATTAAATAGAAAAGGCACAATGCCGACGTAAGTACAAGAAAATTGACTCTTCTTACTGTCGATGTTACGAACCATTCCTTTGACACTAGCTATAGATTCCGATGCTTCACTTCAGGTTTACTGTATCCCTCTGACCTTCTTATTGACGATGAAGGACAGAAATTGCATCGGAAGTAAATACAAAAGGCACAATGCCGATTCAAGTACAAGAAGACTGGCTCTTCTTCTGTCTATGTTTTGAACCATTTCTGTGACGCTAGTTGTAGATTCCGATGCTTCACTTCAGGTTTACTGTATCCCTCTGACCTTCTTATTGACGAAGAAACACAGATATTGCATCGGAATTAAATACAAAAGTCACAATCCCCACATAAGTTCAAGAAGACTGACCCTTCTTACTGTTTATGTTTTGAACCACTCCTGTGACACTAGTTATAGATTCCGATGCTTCACTTCAGGTTTACTGTATCCCTCTGACCTACTTATTGACGATGAAACACAGAAATTGCATCAGACTTAAATACAAAAGGAACAATGCCGACATAAGTACAAGAAGGCTGGCTCTTATTACTGTCTATGTTTTAAACCAATCCTGTGACACAAGTTATTAATTCCGATGCTTCACTTCAGGTTTACTGTATCCCTCTGACCTTCTTATTGACGATGAAACACAGAAATTGCATCGCAATTAAATACAAAAGGCACAATGCCGACTTAAGTACAAGAGAACTGACTTTTCTTAATGACTATGTTTTGAACCATTCCTGTGACACTAGTTATAGATTCCGATGCTTCACTTCAGGTTTACTGTATCCCTCTGACCTTCTTAATGACGATGAAACACAGAAATTGCATCGGAATTAAATACAAAATGCACAATGCCGACTTAAGTACAAAAAGACTGACTCTTCTTACAGTCTGTTTTGAAACATTCCTGTGACAGTAGTTATAGATTCCGATTCTTCACGTCGGGTTTACTGTATCACTCTGACCTTCTTATTGACGAAGAAACACAGAAATTGCATCGGAATTAAATACAAAAGGCACAATGCCGACTTAAGTACAAGAAAACTGACTCTTCTTACTGTCTATGTTTTGAACCATTCCTGTGACACTAGTTATGGATTCCGATGCTTCACTTCAGGTTTACTGTATTTTCTCTGAGCTTCTTATTGTCGATGAAACACAGAGATATCATCGGAATTATATACAACAGGCACAATGCCGACTAAAGTACAAGAAGGCTGGCTCTTCTTACTGTCTATGTTTTAAACCATTCCTGTGACCCAAGTTATAGATTCCGATGCTTCACTTCAGGTTTACTGTATCCCTCTGATCTTCTTATTGACGATGAAACACAGAAATTGCATCGGAATTAAATACAAACGGCACAATGCCGACTCAAGTACAAGAAGACTGGCTCTTCTTACGGTCTATGTTTTGAACCTTTCCTGTGAGACCGGTTTTAGATTCCGATGCTTCACTTCAAGTTTACTGTACCCCTTGGACCTTCTTATTGACGCCGAAACAAAGATATTGCATCGGAATTAAATAGAAAAGGCACAATGCCGACGTAAGTACAAGAAAATTGACTCTTCTTAGTGTCTATGTTTTGAACCAATCTTGTGACACTAGTTATAGATACAGATGCTTCACTTCAGGTTTACTGTATCCCTCTGACCCTTTTATTGACGATGAAGCACAGAAATTGCATCGGAATTACATACAAAAGGCACAATGCCGACTTAAGTACAAGATAACTGACTCTTATTACTGTCTATGTTTGAACCATTCCTGTTACACTAGTTATAGATTCCGATGCTTCACTTCAGGTTTACTGTATCCCTCTGAGCTTCTTATTGTCGATGAAACACAGAGATATCATCGGAATTATATACAAAAGGCACAATGCCGACTAAAGTACAAGAAGGCTGGCTCTTCTTACTGTCTATGTTTTAAACCATTCCTGTGACACAAGTTATAGATTCCAATGCTTCACTGCAGGTTTACTGTATCCCTCTGATCTTCTTATTGACGATGAAACACAGAAATTGCATCGGAATTAAATACAAAAGGCACAATGCCGACTCAAGTACAAGAAGACTGGCTCTTCTTACTGTCTATGTTTTGAACCTTTCCTGTGAGACCGGCTTTAGGTTAAGATGCTTCACTTCAAGTTTACTGTACCCCTTGGACCTTCTTATTGACGCCGAAACAAAGATATTGCATCGGAATTACATAGAAAAGGCACAATGCCGACGTAAGTACAAGAAAATTGACTCTTCTTACTGTCTATGTTTTGAACCAAACCTGTGACACTAGTTATAGATACAGATGCTTCACTTCAGGTTTACTGTATCCCTCTGACCTTCTTATTGACGATGAAACACTGAAATTGCATCGGAATTACATACAAAATGCACAATGCCGACTTAAATACAAGAAAACTGACTCTTCTTACTGTCTATGTTTTGAACCATTCCTGTGACACTAGTTAAAGATTCCGATGCTTCACTTCAGGTATACGGTATCCCTCTGAGCTTCTTATTGTCGATGAAACACAGAGATATCATCGGAATTATATACAAAAGGCACAATGCCGACTAAAGTACAAGAAGGCTGGCTCTTCTTACTGTCTATGTTTTAAACCATTCCTGTGACACAAGTTATAGATTCCGATGCTTCACTTCAGGTTTACTGTATCCCTCTGATCTTCTTATTGACGACGAAACACAGAAATTGCATCGGTCTTACATACAAAAGGAACGATGCCGACATAAGTACAAGAAGGCTGGCTCTTATTACTGTCTATGTTTTAAACCATTCCCGTGACACTAGTTGTAGATTCCGATGCTTCACTTCAGGTTTACTGTATCCCTCTGACCTTCTTATTGACGATGAAACACAGAAATTGCATCGGAATTAAATACAAAAGGCACAATGCCGACTTAAGTACAAGAAAACTGACTTTTCTTACTGTCTATGTTTTGAACCATTCCTGTGACACTAGTTATAGTTTCCGATGCTTAACTTCAGGTTTACTGTATCCCTCTGAGTTTCTTAATGACAATGAATCACAGAAATTGCATCGGAATTAAATACAAAATGCACAATGCCAACTTAAGTACAAGATGGCTGGCTCTTCTTACTGTCTATGTTTTAAACCATTCCTGTGACACAAGTTATAGATTCCGATGCTTCACTTCAGGTTTACTGTATCCCTCTGATCCTCTTATTGACGATGAAACACAGAAATTCCATCGGACTTAAATATAAAAGGAGCAATGCCGACTTAAGTACAGGGAAACTGACTCTTCCTACTGTCTATGTTTTGAACCATTCCTGTGACACTAGTTATAGATTCCGATGCTTCTCTTCAGGTTTTCTGTATCCAGCAGACCGTCTTATTGACGATGAAACACAGAAATTGCATCGGAATTAAATACAAAAGGCACAATGCCGACTCAAGTACAAGAGGACTGGCTCTTCTTACTGTCTATGTTTTGAACCTTTCCTGTGAGACCGGTTTTAGATTCCGATGCTTCACTTCAAGTTTACTGTACCCCTTGGACCTTCTTATTGACGCCGAAACAAAGATATTGCATCGGAATTAAATAGAAAAGGCACAATGCCGACGTAAGTAAAAAAAACTGACTCTTCTTACTGTCTATGCTTTGAACCATTCCTGTGACACTAGTTATAGATTCCGATGCTTCACTTCAGGTTTACTGTATCCCTCTGACCGTCGTACTGACGATGAAGCACAGAGATTGCATCGGAAGTATATACAAAAGGCACAATGCCGACTCAAGTACAAGAAGACTGGCTATACTTCCTGTCTATGTTTTGAACCATTCCTGTGACACTAGTTATAGATTCCGATGCTTCACTTCAGGTTTACTGTATCCAGCTGACCGTCTTATTGACGATGAAACTCAGAAATTGCATCGGAATTAAATACAAAAGGCACAATGCCGACTCAAGTACAAGAAGACTGGCTCTTCTTACTGTCTATGTTTTGAACCTATCCTGTGAGACCGGTTTTAGATTCCGATGCTTCACTTCAAGTTTACTGTACCCCTTGGACCTTCTTATTGACGCCGAAACAAAGATATTGCATCGGAATTAAATACAAAAGGCACAATGCCGACTTAAGTACAAGAAAAATGACTTTTCTTACTGTCTATGTTTTGAACCATTTCTGTGACACTAGTTATAGATTCCGATGCTTCACTTCAGGTTTACTGTATCCCTCTGACCTTCTTATTGACGAAGAAACAAAGATATTGCATCGGAATTAAATACAAAAGTCACAATCCCCACTTAAGTTCAAGAAGACTGACACTTCTTACTGTCTATGTTTTGAACCATACCTGTGACACTAGTTATAGATTCCGATGCTTCACTTCAGGTTTACTGTATCCCTCTGACCTTCGTATTGACGATGAAACACAGAAATTGCATCGGTATTAAATACAAAAGGGACAATGCCGACTTAAGTACAAAAAGACTGACTCTTCTTACTGTCTATATTTGAACCATTCCTGTGACACTAGTTATAGATTCCGATGCTTCATTTCAGGTTTACTGTATCCCTCTGACCTTCTTATTGACGATGAAACACAGATATTGCATCGGAATTAAATACAAAAGGCACAATGCCGACCTAAGTACAAAAAAACAACTCTTCTTACTGTCTATGCTTTGAACCATTCCTGTGACACTAGTTATAGATTCCGATGCTTCACTTCAGGTTTACTTTATCCCTGTGACCTTCTTATTGACGATGAAACACAGAAATTGCATCGGAATTAAATACAAAATGCACAATGTCGACTTAAGTACAAGAAGGCTGGCTCTACTTACTGTCTATGCTTTAAACCATTCCTGTGACACAAGTTATAGATTCCGATGCTTCACTTCAGGTTTACTGTATCCCTCTGAGTTTCTTATTGACGATGAAACACAGAGATTGTATCGGAATTATATACAAAAGGCACAATGCCGACTAAAGTACAAGAAGGCTGGCTCTTCTTACTGTCTATGTTTTACACCATTCCTGTGACACAAATTATAGATTCCGATGCTTCACTTCAGGTTTACTGTATCCCTCTGATCTTCTTATTGACGATGAAACACAGAAATTGCATCGGACTTAAATACAAAAGGAACAATGCCGACTTAAGTACAAGAAGGCTGGCTCTTCTTACTGTCTATTTTTTAAACCATTCCTGTGACACAAGTTATAGATTCCGATGCTTCACTTCAGGTTTACTGCATCCCTCTGATCTTCTTATTGACGAAGAAACACAGAAATTGCATCGGAATTAAATACAAAAGGCACAATGCCGACTCAAGTACAAGAAGACTGACTCTTCTTACTGTCTATGTTTTGAACCTTTCCTGTGAGACCGGTTTTAGATTCCGATGCTTCACTTCAAGTTTACTGTACCCCTTGGACTTTCTTATTGACGCCGAAACAAAGATATTGCATCGGAATTAAATAGAAAAGGCACAATGCCGACGTAAGTACAAGAAAATTGACTCTTCCTACTGTCTATGTTTTGAACCAATCCTGTGACACTAGTTATAGATACAGATGCTTCACTTCAGGTTTACTGTATCCCTCTGACCTTCTTATTGACGATGAAACACAGAAATTGCATCGGAATTACATACAAAAGGCACAATGCCGACTTAAGTACAAGAAAACTGACTCTTCTTACTGTCTATGTTTTGAACCATTCCTGTGACACTAGTTATAGATTCCAATGCTTCACTTCAGGTTTACTGTATCCCTCTGACCTTCTTATTGACGATGAAACACAGAAATTGCATCGGAATTAAATACAAAAGGCACAATGCCGACTTAAGTTCATGAAAACTGACTTTTCTTACTGTCTATGTTTTGAACCATTCCTGTGACACTAGTTATAGTTTCCGTTGCTTCACTTCAGGTTTACTGTATCCCTCTGACCTTCTTAATGACGATGAAACACAGAAATTGCATCGGAATTAAATACAAAATGCACAATGCCGACTTAAGTACAAGAAGGCTGGCTCTTCTTACTGTCTTTGTTTTAAACCATTCCTGTGACACAAGTTATAGATTCCGATGCTTCACTTCAGGTTTACTGTATCCCTCTGATCTTCTTATTGACGATGAAACACAGAAATTTCATCGGACTTAAATACAAAAGGAACAATGCCGACTTAAGTACAAGGAAACTGACTCTTCCTACTGTCTATGTATTGAACCATTCCTGTGACACTAGTTATAGATTCCGATGCTTCACTTCAGGTTTACTGTATCCCTCTGACCTTCTTATTGACGATGAAACACAGAAATTGCATAGGAATTTTATACAAAAGCACAATGCCGACTTAAGTATAAGAAGACTGACTCTTCTTATTGTCTATGTTTTGAACCATTCCTGTGACACTAGTTATAGATTCCGATGCTTCACTTCAGGTTTACTGTATCCCTCTGACCGTCGTACTGACGATGAAGCACAGAAATTCCATCGGTTGTATATACAAAAGGCACAATGCCGACTCAAGTACAAGAAGACTGGCTATACTTCCTGTCTATGTGTTGAACCATTCCTGTGACACTAGTTATAGACTCCGATGCTTCACTTCAGGTTTACTGTATCCCTCTGATCTTCTTATTGACGATGAAACACAGAAATTGCATCGGACTTAAATACAAAAGGAACAATGCCGACTTAAGTACAAGAAGGCTGGCTCTTCTTACTGTCTATTTTTTAAACCATTCCTGTGACACAAGTTATAGATTCCGATGCTTCACTTCAGGTTTACTGTATCCCTCTGATCTTCTTATTGACGATGAAACACAGAAATTGCATCGGAATTAAATACAAAAGGCACAATGCCGACTCAAGTACAAGAAGACTGGCTCTTCTTACTGTCTACGTTTTGAACCTTTCCTGTGAGACCGGTTTTAGATTCCGATGCTTCACTTCAAGTTTACTGTACCCCTTGGACTTTCTTATTGACGCCGAAACAAAGATATTGCATCGGAATTAAATAGAAAAGGCACAATGCCGACGTAAGTACAAGAAAATTGACTCTTCTTACTCACTATGTTTTGAACCAATCCTGTGACACTAGTTATAGATACAGATGCTTCACTTCAGGTTTACTGTATCCCTCTGACCTTCTTATTGACGATGAAACACAGAAATTGCATAGGAATTATATACAAAAGCACAATGCCGACTTAAGTATAAGAAGACTGACTCTTCTTATTGTCTATGTTTTGAACCATTCCTGTGACACTAGTTATAGATTCCGATGCTTCACTTCAGGTTTACTGTATCCCTCTGACCGTCGTACTGACGATGAAGCACAGAAATTCCATCGGAAGTATATACAAAAGGCACAATGCCGACTCAAGTACAAGAAGACTGGCTATACTTCCTGTCTATGTGTTGAACCATTCCTGTGACACTAGTTATAGATTCCGATGCTTCACTTCAGGTTTACTGTATCCAGCTGACCATCTTATTGACGATGAAACACAGAAATTGCGTCGGAATTAAATACAAAAGGCACAATGCCGACTCAATTACAAGAGGACTGGCTCTTCTTACTGTCTATGTTTTGAACCTTTCCTGTGAGACCGGTTTTAGATTCCGATGCTTCACTTCAAGTTTACTGTACCCCTTGGACCTCCTTATTGACGCCGAAACAAAGATATTGCATCGGAATTAAATAGAAAAGGCACAATGCCGACGTAAGTACAAGAAAATTGACTCTTCTTACTGTCTATGTTTTGAACCATTCCTGTGACACTAGTTATAGATACCGATGCTTCACTTCAGCTTTACTGTATCCCTCTGACCTTCTTATTGACGATGAAACATAGAAATTGCATCGGAATTACATACAAAAGGCACAATGGCGACTTAAGTAAGAGAAAACTGACTCTTCTTACTGTCTATGTTTTGAACCATTCCTGTGACACTAGTTATAGATTCCGATGCTTCACTTCAGGTTTACTTTATCCCTCTAACCTTCTTATTGACGATGAAACACAGAAATTGCATCGGAATTAAGTACAAAAGGCTCAATGCCGACTTAAGTACAAGAAAACTGACTCTTCTTACTGTCTATGTTTTGAACCATTCCTGTGACACTAGCTATAGATTCCGATGCTTCACTTCAGGTTTACTGTATCCCTCTGACCGTATTATTGACGATGAAGCACAGAAATTGCATCGGAATTAAAAACAAAAGGCACAATGCCGACTCAAGTACAAGAAGACTGGCTCTTCTTAGTGTCTATGTTTTGAACCATTTCTGTGACACTAGTTATAGATTCCGATGCTTCACTTCAGGTTTACTTTATCCCTGTAACCTTCTTATTGACGAAGAAACACAGATATTGCATCGGAATTAAATACAAAATTCACAATCCCCACTTAAGTTCAAGAAGACTGACCCTTCTTACTGTCTATGTGTTGAACCATATCTGTGACACTAGTTATAGATTCCGATGCTTGACTTCAGGTTTACTGTATCCCTCTGACCTTCTTATTGACGATGAAACACAGAAATTGCATAGGAATTATATACAAAAGCACAATGCCGACTTAAGTATAAGAAGACTGACTCTTCTTATTGTCTATGTTTTGAACCATTCCTGTGACACTAGTTATAGATTCCGATGCTTCACTTCAGGTTTACTGTATCCCTCTGACCGTCGTACTGACGATGAAGCACAGAAATTCCATCGGAAGTATATACAAAAGGCACAATGCCGACTCAAGTACAAGAAGACTGGCTATACTTCCTGTCTATGTGTTGAACCATTCCTGTGACACTAGTTATAGATTCCGATGCTTCACTTCAGGTTTACTGTATCCAGCTGACCATCTTATTGACGATGAAACACAGAAATTGCATCGGAATTAAATACAAAAGGCACAATGCCGACTCAATTACAAGAGGACTGGCTCTTCTTACTGTCTATGTTTTGAACCTTTCCTGTGAGACCGGTTTTAGATTCCGATGCTTCACTTCAAGTTTACTGTACCCCTTGGACCTCCTTATTGACGCCGAAACAAAGATATTGCATCGGAATTAAATAGAAAAGGCACAATGCCGACGTAAGTACAAGAAAATTGACTCTTCTTACTGTCTATGTTTTGAACCATTCCTGTGACACTAGTTATAGATACCGATGCTTCACTTCAGCTTTACTGTATCCCTCTGACCTTCTTATTGACGATGAAACACAGAAATTGCATCTTAACTAAATACAAAAGGCACAATGCCGACCTAAGTACAAGAAGAGTGACTCTTCTTACTGTCTATGATTTGAACCATTCCTGTGAAACTAGTTATAGATTCCGATGCTTCATTTCAGGTTTACTGTATCCCTCTGGCCTTCTTATTGACGATGAAACACAGAAATTGCATCGCAATTAAAAACAAAAGGCACAATGCCGACTGAAGTACAACAAAACTGACTCTTCTTACTGTCTATGCTTTGAACCATTCCTGTGACACTAGTTATAGATTCCGATGCTTCACTTAAGGTTTACTGTATCCCTCTGACCTTCTTATTGACTATGAAACACAGAAATTGCATCGGAATTATATACAAAAGGCACAATGCCGACTTACGTACAAAAAGACTGACTCTTCTTACTGTCTATGTTTTGAACCATTCCTGTGACACTAGTTATCGATTCCGACACTTCACTTCAGGTTTACTGTATCCCTTTGACCTTCTTATTGACGATGAAACACAGAAATTGCATCTTAACTAAATACAAAACGCACAATGCCGACCTAAGTACAAGAAGAGTGACTCTTCTTACTGTCTATGTTTTGAACCATTCCTGAGACACTAGTTATAGATTCCGATGTTTCACTTCAGGTTTACTATATCCCTCTGACCTTCTTATTGTCGATGAAACACAGAAATTGCATCGGAATTAAATACAAAAGGCACAATGCCGACTTAAGTACAAAAAAACTGACTCTTCTTACTGTCTATGCTTTGAACCATTCCTGTGACACTAGTTATAGATTCCGATGCTTCACTTAAGGTTTACTGTATCCCTCTGACCTTCTTATTGACTATGAAACACAGAAATTGCATCGGAATTATATACAAAAGGCATAATGCCGACTTAAGTACAAAAAGACTGACTCTTCTTACTGTCTATGTTTTGAACCATTCCTGTGACACTAGTTATAGATTCCGATGCTTCACTTCAGGTTTACTGTATCCCCTTGACCTTCTTATTGACGATGAAACACAGAAATTGCATCTTAACTAAATACAAAAGGCACAATGCCGACCTAAGTACAAGAAGAGTGACTCTTCTTACTGTCTATGATTTGAACCATTCCTGTGACACTAGTTATAGATTCCGATGTTTCACTTCAGGTTTACTGTATCCCTCTGACCTTCTTATTGACGATGAAACACAGAATTTGCATCGGAATTAAATACAAACGGCACAATGCCGACTGAAGTACAAGAAGACTGGCTCTTCTTACTGTCTATGTTTTGAACCATTTCTGTGACACTAGTTATCGATTCAGATGCTTCACTTCAGGTTTACTGTATCCCTTTGACCTTCATATTGACGAAGAAACACAGAAATTGCATCGGAATTAAATACAAAAGGCACAATGCCGACTAAAGTACAAGAAGACTGACCCCTCTTACTGTCTATGTTTCGAACCATTCCTGTGACACTAGTTATAGATTTCGATGCTTCACTTCAGGTTTACTGTATCCCTCTGACCTTCGTATTGACGATGAAACACAGAAATTGCATCGGAATTAAATACAATAGGCACAATGCCGACTTAAGTACAAAAAGACTGACTCTTCTTACTGTCTATGTTTTGAACCATTCCTGTGACACAAGTTATAGATTCCGATGCTTCACTTCAGGTTTACTGTATCCAGCTGACCATCTTATTGACGATGAAACACAGAAATTGCATCGGAATTAAATACAAAAGGCACAATGCCGACTCAAGTACAAGAGGACTGGCTCTTCTTACTGTCTATGTTTTGAACCATTCCTGTGAGACCGGTTTTAGATTCCGATGCTTCACTTCAAGTTTACTGTACCCCTTGGACCTCCTTATTGACGCTTAAACAAAGATATTGCATAGGAATTAAATAGAAAAGGCACAATGCCGACGTAAGTACAAGAAAATTGACTCTTCTTACTGTCTATGTTTTGAACCATTCCTGTGACACTAGTTATAGATACCGATGCTTCACTTCAGGTTTACTGTATCCCTCTGACCTTCTTATTGACGATGAAACACAGAAATTGCATCGGAATTACATTCAAAAGGCACAATGCCGACTTAAGTAAGAGAAAACTGACTCTTCTTACTGTCTATGTTTTGAACCATTCCTGTGACACTAGTTATAGATTCCGATGCTTCACTTCAGGTTTACTTTATGCCTGTAACCTTCTTATTGACGATGAAACACAGAAATTGCATCGGAATTAAGTACAAAAGGCTCAATGCCGACTTAAGTACAAGAACACTGACTCTTCTTACTGTCTATGTTTTGAACCATTCCTGTGACACTAGCTATAGATTCCGATGCTTCACTTCAGGTTCACTGTATCCCTCTGACCGTATTATTGACGATGAAGCACAGAAATTGCATCGGAATTAAATACAAAAGGCACAATGCCGACTCAAGTACAAGAAGACTGGCTCTTCTTACTGTCTATGTTTTGAACCATTTCTGTGACACTAGTTATAGATTCCGATGCTTCACTTCAGGTTTACTGTATCCCTCTGACCTTCTTATTGACTATGAAACACAGAAATTCCATCGGAAGTATATACAAAAGGCACAATGCCGACTTAAGTACAAAAAGACTGACTCTTCTTACTGTCTATGTTTTGAACCATTCCTGTGACACTAGTTATAGATTCCGATGCTTCACTTCAGGTTTACTGTATCCCTTTGACCTTCTTATTGACGATGAAACACAGAAATTGCATCTTAACTAAATACAAAAGGCACAATGCCGACCTAAGTACAAGAAGAGTGACTCTTCTTACTGTCTATGATTTGAACCATTCCTGTGACACTAGTTATAGATTCCGATGTTTCACTTCAGGTTTACTGTATCCCTCTGACCTTCTTATTGACGATGAAACACAGAATTTGCATCGGAATTAAATACAAACGGCACAATGCCGACTGAAGTACAAGAAGACTGGCTCTTCCTACTGTCTATGTTTTGAACCATTTCTGTGACACTAGTTATCGATTCCGATGCTTCACTTCAGGTTTACTGTATCCCTTTGACCTTCATATTGACGAAGAAACACAGATATTGCATCGGAATTAAATACAAAAGGCACAATGCCGACTAAAGTACAAGAGGACTGACCCCTCTTACTGTCTATGTTTCGAACCATTCCTGTGACACTAGTTATAGATTTCGATGCTTCACTTCAGGTTTACTGTATCCCTCTGACCTTCGTATTGACGATGAAACACAGAAATTGCATCGGAATTAAATACAATAGGCACAATGCCGACTTAAGTACAAAAAGACTGACTCTTCTTACTGTCTATGTTTTGAACCATTCCTGTGACACAAGTTATAGATTCCGATGCTTCACTTCAGGTTTACTGTATCCCTCAGATCTTCTTATTGACGATGAAACACAGAAATTTCATCGGACTTAAATACAAAAGGAACAATGCCGACTTAAGTACAAGGAAACTGACTCTTCCTACTGTCTATATTTTGAACCATTCCTGTGACACTAGTTATAGATTCCGATGCTTCACTTCAGGTTTACTGTATCCCTCTGAGCTTCTTATTGACGCTGAAACACAGAAATTGCATAGGAATTATATACAAAGGCACAATGCCGACTTAAGTATAAGAAGACTGACTCTTCTTATTGTCTATGTTTTGAACCATTCCTGTGACACTAGTTATAGATACCGAAGCTTCACTTCAGGTTTACTGTATCCCTCTGACCGTCGTACTGACGATGAAGCACAGAAATTCCATCGGAAGTATATACAAAAGGCACAATGCCGACTCAAGTACAAGAAGACTGGCTATACTTCCTGTCTATGTGTTGAACCATTCCTGTGACACTAGTTATAGATTCCGATGCTTCACTTCAGGTTTACTGTATCCAGCCGACCATCTTATTGACGATGAAACACAGAAATTGCATCGGAATTAAATACAAAAGGCACAATGCCGACTCAAGTACAAGAGGACTGGCTCTTCTTACTGTCTATGTTTTGAACCATTCCTGTGAGACCGGTTTTAGATTCCGATGCTTCACTTCAAGTTTACTGTACCCCTTGGACCTCCTTATTGACGCTTAAACAAAGATATTGCATCGGAATTAAATAGAAAAGGCACAATGCCGACGTAAGTACAAGAAAATTGACTCTTCTTACTGTCTATGTTTTGAACCATTCCTGTGACACTAGTTATAGATACCGATGCTTCACTTCAGGTTTACTGTATCCCTCTGACCTTCTTATTGACGATGAAACACAGAAATTGCATCGGAATTACATTCAAAAGGCACAATGCCGACTTAAGTAAGAGAAAACTGACTCTTCTTACTGTCTATGTTTTGAACCATTCCTGTGACTCTAGTTATAGATTCCGATGCTTCCCTTCAGGTTTACTTTATGCCTATAACCTTCTTATTGACGATGAAACACAGAAATTGCATCGGAATTAAGTACAAAAGGCTCAATGCCGACTTAAGTACAAGAACACTGACTCTTCTTACTGTCTATGTTTTGAACCATTCCTGTGACACTAGCTATAGATTCCGATGCTTCACTTCAGGTTCACTGTATCCCTCTGACCGTATTATTGACGATGAAGCACAGAAATTGCATCGGAATTAAATACAAAAGGCACAATGCCGACTCAAGTACAAGAAGACTGGCTCTTCTTACTGTCTATGTTTTGAACCATTTCTGTGACACTAGTTATAGATTCCGATGCTTCACTTCAGGTTTACTTTATCCCTGTAACCTTCTTATTGACGAAGAAACACAGATATTGCATCGAAATTAAATACAAAATTCACAATCCCCACTTAAGTTCAAGAAGACTGACCCTTCTTACTGTCTATGTTTTGACCATACCTGTGACACTAGTTATAGATTCCGATGCTTCACCTCAGGTTTACTGTATCCCTCTGACCTTCGTATTGACGATGAAACATAGAAATTGCATCGGTATTAAATACAAAAGGCACAATGCCGACTTAAGTACAAAAAGACTGACTCTTCTTACTGTCTATGTTTTGAACCATTCCTGTGACACTAGTTATCGATTCCGACGCTTCAATTCAGGTTTACTGTATCCCTTTGACCTTCTTATTGACGATGAAACACAGAAATTGCATCTTAACTAAATACAAAACGCACAATGCCGACCTAAGTACAAGAAGAGTGACTCTTCTTACTGTCTATGTTTTGAACCATTCCTGTGACACAAGTTATAGATTCCGATGCTTCACTTCAGGTTTACTGTATCCCTCAGATCTTCTTATTGACGATGAAACACAGAAATTTCATCGGACTTAAATACAAAAGGAACAATGCCGACTTAAGTACAAGGAAACTGACTCTTCCTACTGTCTATATTTTGAACCATTCCTGTGACACTAGTTATAGATTCCGATGCTTCACTTCAGGTTTACTGTATCCCTCTGAGCTTCTTATTGACGCTGAAACACAGAAATTGCATAGGAATTATATACAAAAGCACAATGCCGACTTAAGTATAAGAAGACTGACTCTTCTTATTGTCTATGTTTTGAACCATTCCTGTGACACTAGTTATAGATTCCGAAGCTTCACTTCAGGTTTTACTGTATCCCTCTGACCGTCGTACTGACGATGAAGCACAGAAATTCCATCGGAAGTATATACAAAAGGCACAATGCCGACTCAAGTACAAGAAGACTGGCTATACTTCCTGTCTATGTGTTGAACCATTCCTGTGACACTAGTTATAGATTCCGATGCTTCACTTCAGGTTTACTGTATCCAGCTGACCATCTTATTGACGATGAAACACAGAAATTGCATCGGAATTAAATACAAAAGGCACAATGCCGACTCAAGTACAAGAGGACTGGCTCTTCTTACTGTCTATGTTTTGAACCATTCCTGTGAGACCGGTTTTAGATTCCGATGCTTCACTTCAAGTTTACTGTACCCCTTGGACCTCCTTATTGACGCTTAAACAAAGATATTGCATCGGAATTAAATAGAAAAGGCCCAATGCCGACGTAAGTACAAGAAAATTGACTCTTCTTACTGTCTATGTTTTGAACCATTCCTGTGACACTAGTTATAGATACCGATGCTTCACTTCAGGTTTACTGTATCCCTCTGACCTTCTTATTGACGATGAAACACAGAAATTGCATCGGAATTACATACAAAAGGCACAATGCCGACTTAAGTAAGAGAAAACTGACTCTTCTTACTGTCTATGTTTTGAACCATTCCTGTGACACTAGTTATAGATTCCGATGCTTCACTTCAGGTTTACTTTATGCCTGTTACCTTCTTATTGACGATGAAACACAGAAATTGCATCGGAATTAAGTACAAAAGGCTCAATGCCGACTTAAGTACAAGAAAACTGACTCTTCTTACTGTCTATGTTTTGAACCATTCCTGTGACACTAGCTATAGATTCCGATGCTTCACTTCAGGTTCACTGTATCCCCCTGACCGTATTATTGACGATGAAGCACAGAAATTGCATCGGAATTAAATACAAAAGGCACAATGCCGACTCAAGTACAAGAAGACTGGCTCTTCTTACTGTCTATGTTTTGAACCATTTCTGTGACACTAGTTGTAGATTCCGATGCTTCACTTCAGGTTTACTTTATCCCTGTAACCTTCTTATTGACGAAGAAACACAGATATTGCATCGGAATTAAATACAAAATTCACAATCCCCACTTAAGTTCAAGAAGACTGACCCTTCTTACTGTCTATGTTTTGAACCATACCTGTGACACTAGTTATAGATTCCGATGCTTCACTTCAGGTTTACTGTATCCCTCTGACCTTCGTATTGACGATGAAACACAGAAATTGCATCGGTATTAAATACAAAAGGCACAATGCCGACTTAAGTACAAAAAGACTGACTCTTCTTACTGTCTATGTTTTGAACCATTCCTGTGACACTAGTTATCGATTCCGACGCTTCAATTCAGGTTTACTGTATCCCTTTGACCTTCTTATTGACGATGAAACACAGAAAATGCATCTTAACTAAATACAAAACGCACAATGCCGACCTAAGTACAAGAAGAGTGGCTCTTCCTACTGTCTATGTTTTGAACCATTCCTGTGACACAAGTTATAGATTCCGATGCTTCACTTCAGGTTTACTGTATCCCTCAGATCTTCTTATTGAAGATGAAACACAGAAATTGCATCGGAATTACATACAAAAGGCACAATGCCGACTTAAGTAAGAGAAAACTGACTCTTCTTACTGTCTATGTTTTGAACCATTCCTGTGACACTAGTTATAGATTCCGATGCTTCACTTCAGGTTTACTTTATCCCTGTAACCTTCTTATTGACGATGAAACACAGAAATTGCATCGGAATTAAGTACAAAAGGCTCAATGCCGACTTAAGTACAAGAAAACTGACTCTTCTTACTGTCTATGTTTTGAACCATTCCTGTGACACTAGCTATAGATTCCGATGCTTCACTTCAGGTTTACTGTATCCCTCTGACCGTATTATTGACGATGAAGCACAGAAATTGCATCGGAATTAAATACAAAAGGCACAATGCCGACTCAAGTACAAGAAGACTGGCTCTTCTTACTGTCTATGTTTTGAACCATTTCTGTGACACTAGTTATAGATTCCGATGCTTCACTTCAGGTTTACTTTATCCCTGTAACCTTCTTATTGACGAAGAAACACAGATATTGCATCGGAATTAAATAAAAAATTCACAATCCCCACTTAAGTTCAAGAAGACTGACCCTTCATACTGTCTATGTTTTGAACCATACCTGTGACACTAGTTATAGATTCCGATGCTTCACTTCAGGTTTACTGTATCCCTCTGACCTTCGTATTGACGATGAAACACAGAAATTGCATCGGTATTAAATACAAAAGGGACAATGCCGACTTAAGTACAAGAAGACTGACTCTTCTTGCTGTCTATGTTTTGAACCATTCCTGTGACACTAGTTATCGATTCCGACGCTTCACTTCAGGTT
This sequence comes from Schistocerca serialis cubense, assembly GCF_023864345.2. NCBI lineage: Eukaryota > Metazoa > Arthropoda > Insecta > Orthoptera > Acrididae > Schistocerca > Schistocerca serialis. Next base: position 30,918,452 of record NC_064647.1, read on the forward strand.
TACTGTATCCCTTTGACCTTCTTATTGACGATGAAACACAGAAATTGCATCTTAACTAAATACAAAACGCACAATGCCGACCTAAGTACAAGAAGAGTGACTCTTCTTACTGTCTATGTCTTGAACCATTCCTGTGACACTAGTTATAGATTCCGATGTTTCACTTCAGGTTTACTGTATCCCTCTGACCTTCTTATTGTCGATGAAACACAGAAATTGCATCGGAATTAAATACAAAAGGCACAATGCCGACTTAAGTACAAAAAAACTGACTCTTCTTACTGTCTATGCTTTGAACCATTCCTGTGACACTAGTTATAGATTCCGATGCTTCACATAAGGTTTACTGTATCCCTCTGACCTTCTTATTGACTATGAAACACAGAAATTGCATCGGAATTATATACAAAAGGCACAATGCCGACTTAAGTACAAAAAGACTGACTCTTCTTACTGTCTATGTTTTGAACCATTCCTGTGACACTAGTTATAGATTCCGATGCTTCACTTCAGGTTTACTGTATCCCTTTGACCTTCTTATTGACGATGAAACACAGAAATTGCATCTTAACTAAATACAAAACGTACAATGCCGACCTAAGTACAAGAAGAGTGACTCTTCTTACTGTCTATGATTTGAACCATTCCTGTGACACTAGTTATAGATTCCGATGTTTCACTTCAGGTTTACTGTATCCCTCTGACCTTCTTATTGACGACGAAACACAGAATTTGCATCGGAATTAAATACAAACGGCACAATGCCGACTGAAGTACAAGAAGACTGGCTCTTCTTACTGTCTATGTTTTGAACCATTTCTGTGACACTAGTTATCGATTCCGATGCTTCACTTCAGGTTTACTGTATCCCTTTGACCTTCATATTGACGAAGAAACACAGATATTGCATCGGAATTAAATACAAAAGGCACAATGCCGACTAAAGTACAAGAAGACTGACCCCTCTTACTGTCTATGTTTCGAACCATTCCTGTGACACTAGTTATAGATTTCGATGCTTCACTTCAGGTTTACTGTATCCCTCTGACCTTCGTATTGACGATGAAACACAGAAATTGCATCGGAATTAAATACAATAGGCACAATGCGCCCTTAAGTACAAAAAGACTGACTCTTCTTACTGTCTATGTTTTGAACCATTCCTGTGACACAAGTTATAGATTCTGATGCTTCACTTCAGGTTTACTGTATCCCACAGATCTTCTTATTGACGATGAAACACAGAAATTGCATCGGACTTAAATACAAAAGGAACAATGCCGACTTAAGTACAAGGAAACTGACTCTTCCTACTGTCTATGTTTTGAACCATTCCTGTGACACTAGTTATAGATTCCAATGCTTCACTTCAGGTTTACTGTATCCCTCTGAGCTTCTTATTGACGATGAAACACAGAAATTGCATAGGAATTATATACAAAAGCACAATGCCGACTTAAGTATAAGAAGACTGACTCTTCTTATTGTCTATGTTTTGAACCATTCCTGTGACACTAGTTATAGATTCCGAAGCTTCACTTCAGGTTTACTGTATCCCTCTGACCGTCGTACTGACGATGAAGCACAGAAATTCCATCGGAAGTATATACAAAAGGCACAATGCCGACTCAAGTACAAGAAGACTGGCTATACTTCCTGTCTATGTGTTGAACCATTCCTGTGACACTAGTTATAGATTCCGATGCTTCACTTCAGGTTTACAGTATCCAGCTGACCATCTTATTGACGATGAAACACAGAAATTGCATCGGAATTAAATACAAAAGGCACAATGCCGACTCAAGTACAAGAGGACTGGCTCTTCCTACTGTCTATGTTTTGAACCCTTCCTGTGAGACCGGTTTTAGATTCCGATGCTTCACTTCAAGTTTACTGTACCCCTTGGACCTCCTTATTGACGCCGAAACAAGGATATTGCATCGGAATTAAATAGAAAAGGCACAATGCCGACGTAAGTACAAGAAAATTGACTCTTCTTACTGTCTATGTTTTGAACCATTCCTGTGACACTAGTTATAGATACCGATGCTTCACTTCAGGTTTACTTTATCCCTGTAACCTTCTTATTGACGATGAAACACAGAAATTGCATCGGAATTAAGTACAAAAGGCTCAATGCCGACTTAAGTACAAGAAAACTGACTCTTCTTACTGTCTATGTTTTGAACCATTCCTGTGACACTAGCTATAGATTCCGATGCTTCACTTCAGGTTTACTGTATCCCTCTGACCGTATTATTGACGATGAAGCACAGAAATTGCATCGGAATTAAATACAAAAGGCACAATGCCGACTCAAGTACAATAAGACTGGCTCTTCTTACTGTGTATGTTTTGAACCATTTCTGTGACACTAGTTATAGATTCCGATGCTTCACTTCAGGTTTACTTTATCCCTGTAACCTTCTTATTGACGAAGAAACACATATATTGCATCGGAATTAAATACAAAATTCACAATCAACACTTAAGTTCAAGAAGACTGACCCTTCTTACTGTCTATGTTTTGAACCATACCTGTGACACTAGTTATAGATTCCGATGCTTCACTTCAGGTTTACTGTATCCCTCTGACCTTCGTATTGACGATGAAACACAGAAATTGCGTCGGTATTAAATACAAAAGGGACAATGCCGACTTAAGTACAAAAAGACTGACTCTTCTTACTGTCCATATTTGAACCATTCCTGTGACACTAGTTATAGATTCCGATGCTTCATTTCAGGTTTACTGTATCCCTCTGGACTTCTTATTGACGATGAAACACAGAAAATGCATCGCAGTTAAATACAAAAGGCACAATGCCGACTTAAGTACAAATAAACTGACTCTTCTTACTGTCTATGCTTTGAACCATTCCTGTGACACTAGTTATAGATTCCGATGCTTCACTTAAGGTTTACTGTATCTCTCTGACCTTCTTATTGACTATGAAACACAGAAATTGCATCGGAATTATATACAAAAGGCACAATGCCGACTTAAGTACAAAAAGACTGACTCTTCTTACTGTCAATGTTTTGAACCATTACTGTGACACTAGTTATCGATTCCGACGCTTCACTTCAGGTTTACTGTATCCCTTTGACCTTCTTATTGACGACGTAACACAGAAATTGCATCTTAACTAATTACAAAACGCACAATGCCGACCTAAGTACAAGAAGAGTGACTCTTCTTACTGTCTGTGTTTTGAACCATTCCTGTGACACTAGTTATAGATTCCGATGTTTCACTTCAGGTTTACTGTATCCCTCTGACCTTCTTATTGTCGATGAAACACAGAAATTGCATCGGAATTAAATACAAAAGGCACAATGCCGACTTAAGTACAAAAAAACTGACTCTTCTTACTGTCTATGCTTTGAACCATTCCTGTGACACTAGTTATAGATTCCGATGCTTCACTTAAGGTTTACTGTATCCCTCTGACCTTCTTATTGACTATGAAACACAGAAATTGCATCGGAATTATATACAAAAGGCACAATGCCGACTTAAGTACAAAAAGACTGACTCTTCTTACTGTCTATGTTTTGAACCATTCCTGTGACACTAGTTATAGATTCCGATGATTCACTTCAGGTTTACTGTATCCCTTTGACCTTCTTATTGACGATGAAACACAGAAATTGCATCTTAACTAAATACAAAAAGCACAATGCCGACCTAAGTACAAGAAGAGTGACTCTTCTTACTGTCTATGATTTGAACCATTCCTGTGACACTAGTTATAGATTCCGATGTTTCACTTCAGGTTTACTGTATCCCTCTGACCTTCTTATTGACGATGAAACACAGAATTTGCATCGGAATTAAATACAAACGGCACAATGCCGACTGAAGTACAAGAAGACTGTCTCTTCTTACTTTCTATGTTTTGAACCATTTCTGTGACACTAGTTATCGATTCCGATGCTTCACTTCAGGTTTACTGTATCCCTTTGACCTTCATATTGACGAAGAAACACAGATATTGCATCGGAATTAAATACAAAAGGCACAATGCCGACTAAAGTACAAGAAGACTGACCCCTCTTACTGTCTATGATTCGAACCATTCCTGTGACACTAGTTATAGATTTCGATGCTTCACTTCAGGTTTACTGTATCCCTCTGACCTTCGTATTGACGATGAAACCCAGAAATATCATCGGAATTAAATACAATAGGCACAATGCCGACTTAAGTACAAAAAGACTGACTCTTCTTACTGTCTATGTTTTGAACCATTCCTGTGACACAAGTTATAGATTCCGATGCTTCACTTCAGGTTTACTGTATCCCTCAGATCTTCTTATTGACGATGAAACACAGAAATTGCATCGGACTTAAATACAAAAGGAACAATGCCGACTTAAGTACAAGGAAACTGACTCTTCCTACTGTCTATGTTTTGAACCATTCCTGTGACACTAGTTATAGATTCCGATGCTTCAGTTCAGGTTTACTGTATCCCTCTGACCTTCTTATTGACGATGAAACACAGAAATTGCATCGGAATTAAATACAAAAGGCACAATGCCGACTTAAGTACACGAAAACTGACTTTTCTTACTGTCTATGTTTTGAACCATTCCAGTGACACTAGTTATAGATTCCGATGCTTCACTTCAGGTTTACTGTATCCCTCTGAGCTCCTTATTGACGATGAAACACAGAAATTGCATAGGAATTATATACAAAAGCACAATGCCGACTTAAGTATAAGAAGACTGACTCTTCTTATTGTCTATGTTTTGAACCATTCCTGTGACACTAGTTATAGATTCCGATGCTTCACTTCAGGTTTACTATATCCCTCTGACCGTCGTACTGACCATGAAGCACAGAAATTGCATCGGAAGTATATACAGAAGGCACAATGCCGACTCAAGTACAAGAAGACTGGCTATACTTCCTGTCTATGTGTTGAACCATTCCTGTGACACTAGTTATAGATTCCGATGCTTCACTTCAGGTTTACTTTATCCCTGTAACCTTCTTATTGACGATGAAACACAGAAATTGCATCGGAATTAAGTACAAAAGGCTCAATGCCGACTTAAGTACAAGAAAACTGACTCTTCTTACTGTCTATGTTTTGAACCATTCCTGTGACACTAGCTATAGATTCCGATGCTTCACTTAAGGTTTACTGTATCCCTCTGACCGTATTATTGACGATGAAGCACAGAAATTGCATCGGAATTAAATACAAAAGGCACAATGCCAACTCAAGTACAAGAAGACTGGCTCTTCTTACTGTCTATGTTTTGAACCATTTCTGTGACACTAGTTATAGATTCCGATGCTTCACTTCAGGTTTACTTTATCCCTGTAACCTTCTTATTGACGAAGAAACACAGATATTGCATCGGAATTAAATACAAAATTCACAATCAACACTTAAGTTCAAGAAGGCTGACCCTTCTTACTGTCTATGTTTTGAACCATACCTGTGACACTAGTTATAGATTCCAATGCTTCACTTCAGGTTTACTGTATCCCTCTGAGCTTCTTATTGACGATGAAACACAGAAATTGCATAGGAATTATATACAAAAGCACAATGCCGACTTAAGTATAAGAAGACTGACTCTTCTTATTGTCTATGTTTTGAACCATTCCTGTGACACTAGTTATTGATTCCGAAGCTTCACTTCAGGTTTACTGTATCCCTCTGACCGTCGTACTAACGATGAAGCACAGAAATTCCATCGGAAGTATATACAAAAGGCACAATGCCGACTCAAGTACAAGAAGACTGGCTATACTTCCTGTCTATGTGTTGAACCATTCCTGTGACACTAGTTATAGATTCCGATTCTTCACTTGAGGTTTACAGTATCCCTCTGAGCTTCTTATTGACGATGAAACACAGAAATTGCATCGGAATTAAATACAAAAGGCACAATGCCGACTCAAGTACAAGAGGACTGGCTCTTCTTACTGTCTATGTTTTGAACCTTTCCTGTGAGACCGGTTTTAGATTCCGATGCTTCACTTCAAGTTTACTGTACCCCTTGGACCTCCTTATTGACGCCGAAACAAAGATATTGCATCGGAATTAAATAGAAAAGGCACAATGCCGACGTAAGTACAAGAAAATTGACTCTTCTTACTGTCTATGTTTTGAACCATCCCTGTGACACTAGTTATAGATACCGATGCTTCACTTCAGGTTTACTTTATCCCTGTAACCTTCTTATTGACGATGAAACACAGAAATTGCATCGGAATTAAGTACAAAAGGCTCAATGCCGACTTAAGTACAAGAAAACTGACTCTTCTTACTGTCTATGTTTTGAACCATTCCTGTGACACTAGCTATAGATTCCGATGCTTCACTTCAGGTTTACTGTATCCCTCTGACCGTATTATTGACGATGAAGCACAGAAATTGCATCGGAATTAAATACAAAAGGCACAATGCCGACTCAAGTACAATAAGACTGGCTCTTCTTACTGTCTATGTTTTGAACCATTTCTGTGACACTAGTTATAGATTCCGATGCTTCACTTCAGGTTTACTTTATCCCTGTAACCTTCTTATTACCGAAGAAACACAGATATTGCATCGGAATTAAATACAAAATTCACAATCAACACTTAAGTTCAAGAAGACTGACCCTTCTTACTGTCTATGTTTTGAACCATACCTGTGACACTAGTTATAGATTCCGATGCTTCACTTCAGGTTTACTGTATCCCTCTGACCTTCGTATTGACGATGAAACACAGAAATTGCATCGGTATTAAATACAAAAGGGACAATGCCGACTTAAGTACAAAAAGACTGACTCTTCTTACTGTCCAAATTTGAACCATTCCTGTGACACTAGTTATAGATTCCGATGCTTCATTTCAGGTTTACTGTATCCCTCTGGACTTCTTATTGACGATGAAACACAGAAATTGCATCGCAATTAAATACAAAAGGCACAATGCCGACTTAATTACAAAAAAACTGACTCTTCTTACTGTCTATGCTTTGAACCATTCCTGTGACACTAGTTATAGATTCCGATGCTTCACTTAAGGTTTACTGTATCTCTCTGACCTTCTTATTGACTATGAAACACAGAAATTGCATCGGAATTATATACAAACGGCACAATGCCGACTTAAGTACAAAAAGACTGACTCTTCTTACTGTCTATGTTTTGAACCATTCCTGTGACACTAGTTATCGATTCCGACGCTTCACTTCAGGTTTACTGTATCCCTTTGACCTTCTTATTGACGATGAAACACAGAAATTGCATCTTAACTAAATACAAAACGCACAATGCCGACCTAAGTACAAGAAGAGTGACTCTTCTTACTGTCTATGTTTTGAACCATTCCTGTGACACTAGTTATAGATTCCGATGTTTCACTTCAGGTTTACTGTATCCCTCTGACCTTCTTATTGTCGATGAAACACAGAAATTGCATCGGAATTAAATACAAAAGGCACAATGCCGACTTAAGTACAAAAAAACTGACTCTTCTTACTGTCTATGCTTTGAACCATTCCTGTGACACTAGTTATAGATTCCGATGCTTCACTTAAGGTTTACTGTATCCCTCTGACCTTCTTATTGACTATGAAACACAGAAATTGCATCGGAATTATATACAAAAGGCACAATGCCGACTTAAGTACAAAAAGACTGACTCTTCTTACTGTCTATGTTTTGAACCATTCCTGTGACACTAGTTATAGATTCCGATGCTTCACTTCAGGTTTACTGTATCCCTTTGACCTTCTTATTGACGATGAAACACAGAAATTGCATCTTAACTAAATACAAAAAGCACAATGCCGACCTAAGTACAAGAAGAGTGACTCTTCTTACTGTCTATGATTTGTACCATTCCTGTGACACTAGTTATAGATTCCGATGTTTCACTTCAGGTTTACTGTATCCCTCTGACCTTCTTATTGACGATGAAACACAGAATTTGCATCGGAATTAAATACAAACGGCACAATGCCGACTGAAGTACAAGAAGACTGTCTCTTCTTACTGTCTATGTTTTGAACCATTTCTGTGACACTAGTTATCGATTCCGATGCTTCACTTCAGGTTTACTGTATCCCTTTGACCTTCATATTGATGAAGAAACACAGATATTGCATCGGAATTAAATACAAAAGGCACAATGCCGACTTAAGTACAAAAAGACTGACTCTTCTTACTGTCTATGTTTTGAACCATTCCTGTGACACAAGTTATAGATTCCGATGCTTCACTTCAGGTTTACTGTATCCCTCAGATCTTCTTATTGACGATGAAACACAGAGATTGCATCGGACTTAAATACAAAAGGAACAATGCCGACTTAAGTACAAGGAAACTGACTCTTCCTACTGTCTATGTTTTGAACCATTCCTGCGACACTAGTTATAGATTCCGATGCTTCACTTAAGGTTTACTGTATCCCTCTGACCTTCTTATTGACGATGAAACACAGAAATTGCATCGGAATTAAATACAAAAGGCACAATGCCGACTTAAGTACACGAAAACTGACTTTTCTTACTGTCTATGTTTTGAACCATTCCTGTGACACTAGTTATAGATTCCGATGCTTCACTTCAGGTTTACTGTATCCCTCTGAGCTTCTTATTGACGATGAAACACAGAAATTGCATAGGAATTATATACAAAAGCACAATGCCGACTTAAGTATAAGAAGACTGACTCTTCTTATTGTCTATGTTTTGAACCATTCCTGTGACACTAGTTATAGATTCCGATGCTTCACTTCAGGTTTACTATATCCCTCTGACCGTCGTACTGACCATGAAGCACAGAAATAGCATCGGAAGTATATACAGAAGGCACAATGCCGACTCAAGTACAAGAAGACTGGCTATACTTCCTGTCTATGTGTTGAACCATTCCTGTGACACTAGTTATAGATTCCGATGCTTCACTTCAGGTTTACTTTATCCCTGTAACCTTCTTATTGACGATGAAACACAGAAATTGCATCGGAATTAAGTACAAAAGGCTCAATGCCGACTTAAGTACAAGAAAACTGACTCTTCTTACTGTCTATGTTTTGAACCATTCCTGTGACACTAGTTATAGATTCCGATGCTTCACTTCAGGTTTACTGTCCATATTTGAACCATTCCTGTGACACTAGTTATAGATTCCGATGCTTCATTTCAAGTTTACTGTATCCCTCTGGCCTTCTTATTGACGATGAAACACAGAAATTGCATCGCAATTAAATACAAAAGGCACAATGCCGACTTAAGTACAAAAAAACTGACTCTTCTTACTGTCTATGCTTTGAACCATTCCTGTGACACTAGTTATAGATTCCGATGCTTCACTTAAGGTTTACTGTATCCCTCTGACCTTCTTATTGACTATGAAACACAGAAATTGCGTCGGAATTATATACAAAAGGCACAATGCCAAATTAAGTACAAAAAGACTGACTCTTCTTACTGTCTATGTTTTGAACCATTCCTGTGACACTAGTTATCGATTCCGACGCTTCACTTCAGGTTTACTGTATCCCTTTGACCTTCTTATTGACGATGAAACACAGAAATTGCATCTTAACTAAATACAAAACGCACAATGCCGACCTAAGTACAAGAAGAGTGACTCTTCTTACTGTCTATGTTTTGAACCATTCCTGTGACACTAGTTATTGATTCCGATGTTTCACTTCAGGTTTACTGTATCCCTCTGACCTTCTTATTGTCGATGAAACACAGAAATTGCATCGGAATTAAATACAAAAGGCACAATGCCGACTTAAGTACAAAAAAACTGACTCTTCTTACTGTCTATGCTTTGAACCATTCCTGTGACACTAGTTATAGATTCCGATGCTTCACTTCAGGTTTACTGTATCCCTTTGACCTTCTTATTGACGATGAAACACAGAAATTGCATCTTAACTGAATACAAAAGGCACAATGCCGACCTAAGTACAAGTAGAGTGACTCTTCTTACTGTCTATGATTTGAAACATTCCTGTGACACTAGTTATAGATTCCGATGTTTCACTTCAGGTTTACTGTATCCCTCTGACCTTCTTATTGACGATGAAACACAGAATTTGCATCGGAATTAAATACAAACGGCACAATGCCGACTGAAGTACAAGAAGACTGGCTCTTCTTACTGTCTATGTTTTGAACCATTTCTGTGACACTAGTTATCGATTCCGATGCTTCACTTCAGGTTTACTGTATCCCTTTGACCTTCATATTGACGAAGAAACACACATATTGCATCGGAATTAAATACAAAAGGCACAATGCCGACTAAAGTACAAGAAGACTGACCCCTCTTACAGTCTATGTTTCGAACCATTCCTGTGACACTAGTTATAGATTTCGATGCTTCACTTCAGGTTTACTGTATCCCTCTGACCTTCGTATTGACGATGAAACACAGAAATTGCATCGGAATTAAATACAATAGGCACAATGCCGACTTAAGTACAAAAAGACTGACTCTTCTTACTGTCTATGTTTTGAACCATTCCTGTGACACAAGTTATAGATTCCGATGCTTCACTTCAGGTTTACTGTATCCCTCAGATCTTCTTATTGACGATGAAACACAGAAATTGCATCGGACTTAAATACAAAAGGAACAATGCCGACTTAAGTACAAGGAAACTGACTCTTCCTACTGTCTATGTTTTGAACCATTCCTGTGACACTAGTTATAGATTCCGATGCATCACTTCAGGTTTACTGTATCCCTCTGACCTTCTTATTGACGATGAAACACAGAAATTGCATCGGAATTAAATACAAAAGGCACAATGCCGACTTAAGTACAAGAAAACAGACTTTTCTTACTGTCTATGTTTTGAACCATTCCTGTGACACTAGTTATAGATTCCGATGCTTCACTTCAGGTTTACTGTATCCCTCTGAGCTTCTTATTGACGATGAAACACAGAAATTGCATAGGAATTATATACAAAAGCACAATGCCGACTTAAGTATAAGAAGACTGACTCTTCTTATTGTCTATGTTTTGAACCATTCCTGTGACACTAGTTATAGATTCCGATGCTTCACTTCAGGTTTACTATATCCCTCTGACCGTCGTACTGACGATGAAGCACAGAAATTGCATCGGAAGTATATACAGAAGGCACAATGCCGACTCAAGTACAAGAAGACTGGCTATACTTCCTGTCTATGTGTTGAACCATTCCTGTGACGCTAGTTATATATTCCGATGCTTCACTTCAGGTTTACTGTATCCAGCTGACCATCTTATTGACGATGAAACACAGAAATTGCATCGGAATTAAATACAAAAGGCACAATGCCGACTCAAGTACAAGAGGACTGGCTCTTCTTACTGTCTATGTTTTGAACCTTTCCTGTGAGACCGGTTTTAGATTCCTAAGCTTCACTTCAAGTTTACTGCACCCCTTGGACCTCCTCATTGACGCCGAAACAAAGATATTGCATCGGAATTAAATAGAAAAGGCACAATGCCGACGTAAGTACAAGAAAATTGACTCTTCTTACTGTCTATGTTTTGAACCATTCCTGTGACACTAGTTATAGATACCGATGCTTCACTTCAGGTTTACTGTATCCCTCTGACCTTCTTATTGACGATGAAACACAGAAATTGCAACCGGAATTACATACCAAAGGCACAATGCCGACTTAAGTAAGAGAAAACTGACTCTTCTTACTGTCTATGTTTTGAACCATTCCTGTGACACTAGCTATAGATTCCGATGCTTCACTTCAGGTTTACTTTATCCCTGTAACCTTCTTATTGACGATGAAACACAGAAATTGCATCGGAATTAAGTACAAAAGGCTCAATGCCGACATAAGTACAAGAAAACTGACTCTTCTTACTGTCTATGTTTTGAACCATTCCTGTGACACTAGCTATAGATTCCGATGCTTCACTTCAGGTTTACTGTATCCCTCTGACCGTATTATTGACGATGAAGCACAGAAATTGCATCGGAATTAAATACAAAAGGCACAATGCCGACTCAAGTACAAGAAGACTGGCTCTTCTGACTGTCTATGTTTTGAACCATTTCTGTGACACTAGTTATAGATTCCGATGCTTCACTTCAGGTTTACTTTATCCCTGTAACCTTCTTATTGACGAAGAAACACAGATATTGCATCGGAATTAAATACAAAATTCACAATCCCCACTTAAGTTCAAGAAGACTGACCCTTCTTACTGTCTATGTTTTGAACCATACCTGTGACACTAGTTATAGATTCCGATGCTTCACTTCAGGTTTACTGTATCCCTCTGACCTTCGTATTGACGATGAAACACAGAAATTGCATCGGTATTAAATACAAAAGGGACAATGCCGACTTAAGTACAAAAAGACTGACTCTTCTTACTGTCTATATTTGAACCATTCCTGTGACACTAGTTATAGATTCCGATGCTTCATTTCAGGTTTACTGTATCCCTCTGGCCTTCTTATTGACGATGAAACACAGAAATTGCATCGCAATTAAATACAAAAGGCACAATGCTGACTTAAGTACAAAAAAACTGACTCTTCTTACTGTCTATGCTTTGAACCATTCCTGTGACACTAGTTATACATTCCGATGCTTCACTTAAGGTTTACTGTATCCCTCTGACCTTCTTATTGACTATGAAACACAGAAATTGCATCGGAATTATATACAAAAGGCACAATGCCGACTTAAGTACAAAAAGACTGACTCTTCTTACTGTCTATGTTTTGAACCATTCCTGTGACACTAGTTACCGATTCCGATGCTTCACTTCAGGTTTACTGTATCCCTTTGACCATCTTATTGACGATGAAACACAGAAATTGCACTTAACTAAATACAAAACGCACAATGCCGACATAAGTACAAGAAGAGTGACTCTTCTTACTGTCTATGTTTTGAACCATTCCTGTGACACTAGTTATAGATTCCGATGTTTCACTTCAGGTTTACTGTATCCCTCTGACCTTCTTATTGTCGATGAAACACAGAAATCGCATCGGATTAAATACAAAAGGCACAATGCCGACTTAAGTACAAAAAAACTGACTCTTCTTACTGTCTATGCTTTGAACCATTCCTGTGACACTAGTTATAGATTCCGATGCTTCACTTAATGTTTACTGTATCCCTCTGACCTTCTTATTGACTATGAAACACAGAAATTGCATCGGAATTATATACAAAAGGCACAATGCCGACTTAAGTACAAAAAGACTGACTCTTCTTACTGTCTATGTTTTGAACCATTCCTGTGACACTAGTTATAGATTCCGATGCTTCACTTCAGGTTTACTGTATCCCTTTGACCTTCTTATTGACGATGAAACCCAGAAATTGCATCTTAACTAAATACAAAACGCACAATGCCGACCTAAGTACAAGAAGAGTGACTCTTCTTACTGTCTATGATTTGAACCATTCCTGTGACACTAGTTATAGATTCCGATGCTTCACTTCAGGTTTACTGTATCCCTCTGACCTTCTTATTGACGATGAAACACAGAATTGGCATCGGAATTAAATACAAACGGCACAATGCCGACTGAAGTACAAGAAGACTGGCTCTTCTTACTGTCTATGTTTTGAACCATTTCTGTGACACTAGTTATCGATTCCGATGCTTCACTTCAGGTTTACTGTATCCCTTTGACCTTTATATTGACGAAGAAACAGAGATATTGCATCGGAATTAAATACAAAAGGCACAATGCCGACTAAAGTACAAGAAGACTGACCCCTCTTACTGTCTATGTTTCGAACCATTCCTGTGACACTAGTTATAGATTTCGATGCTTCACTTCAGGTTTACTGTATCCCTCTGACCTTCGTATTGACGATGAAACACAGAAATTGCATCGGAATTAAATACAATAGGCACAATGCCGACTTAAGTACAAAAAGACTGACTCTTCTTACTGTCTATGTTTTGAACCATTCCTGTGACACAAGTTATAGATTCCGATGCTTCACTTCAGGTTTACTGTATCCCTCAGATCTTCTTATTGACGATGAAACACAGAAATTGCATCGGACTTAAATACAAAAGGAACAATGCCGACTTAAGTACAAGGAAACTGACTCTTCCTACTGTCTATGTTTTGAACCATTCCTGTGACACTAGTTATAGATTCCGATGCTTCACTTCAGTTTTACTGTATCCCTCTGACCTTCTTATTGACGATGAAACACAGAAATTGCATCGGAATTAAATACAAAAGGCACAATGCCGACTTAAGTACAAGAAAACTGACTTTTCTTACTGTCTATGTTTTGAACCATTCCTGTGACACTAGTTATAGATTCCGATGCTTCACTTCAGGTTTACTGTATCCCTCTGAGCTTCTTATTGACGATGAAACACAGAAATTGCATAGGAATTATATACAAAAGCACAATGCCGACTTAAGTACAAGAAGACTGACTCTTCTTATTGTCTATGTTTTGAACCATTCCTGTGACACTAGTTATAGATTCCGATGCTTCACTTCAGGTTTACTGTATCCCTCTGACCGTCGTACTGACGATGAAGCACAGAAATTGCATCGGAAGTATATACAGAAGGCACAATGCCGACTCAAGTACAACAAGACTGGCTATACTTCCTGTCTATGTTTTGAACCATTCCTGTGACACTAGTTATAGATTCCGATGCTTCACTTCAGGTTTACTGTATCCAGCTGACCATCTTATTGACGATGAAACACAGAAATTACATCGGAATTAAATACAAATGGCACAATGCCGACTCAAGTACAAGAAGACTGGTTCTTCTTACTGTCTATGTTTTGAACCTTTCCTGTGAGACCGGTTTTAGATTCCGATGCTTCACTTCAAGTTTACTGTACCCCTTGGACCTTCTTATTGACGCCGAAACAAAGATATTGCATCGGAATTAAATAGAAAAGGCACAATGCCGACGTAAGTACAAGAATATTGATTCTTCTTACTGTCTATGTTTTGAACCATTCCTGTGACACTAGTTAAGGATTCCGATGTTTCACTTCAGGTTTGCTGTATCCCTCTGACCTTCTTATTGACGATGAAACACAGAAATTGCATCGGAATAAAAATCAAATGCACAATGCCGACTTAAGTACAAAAAAACTGACTCTTCTTACTGTCTATGCTTTGAACCATTCCTGTGACACTAGTTATAGATTCCGATGCTTCACTTAAGGTTTACTGTATCCCTCTGACCTTCTTATTGACTATGAAACACAGAAATTGCATCGGAATTATATACAAAAGGCACAATGCCGACATAAGTACAAAAAGACTGACTCTTCTTACTGTCTATGTTTTGAACCATTCCTGTGACACTAGTTATAGATTCCGATGCTTCACTTCAGGTTTACTGCATCCCTTTGAGCTTCATATTGACGAAGAAACACAGATATTGCATCGGAATTAAATACAAAAGGCACAATGCCGACTTAAGTACAAGAAGACTGACCCCTCTTACTGTCTATGTTTTGAACCATTCCTGTGACACTAGGTATAGATTGCGATGCTTCACTTCAGGTTTACTGTATCCCTCTGACCTTCGCATTGACGATGAAACACAGAAATTGCATCAGAATTAAATACAATAGGCACAATGCCGACTTAAATACAAAATGACTGACTCTTCTTACTGTCTATGTTTTGAACCATTCCTGTGACACAAGTTATAGATCCCGATGCTTCACTTCAGGTTTACTGTATCCCTCTGATCTTCTTATTGACGAAGAAACACAGATATTGCATCGGAATTAAATACAAAAGGCACAATGCCGACTTAAGTACAAGAAGACTGACCCCTCTTACTGTCTATGTTTTGAACCATTCCTGTGACACTAGTTATAGATTCCGATGCTTCACTTCAGGTTTACTGTATCCCTCTGACCGTCGTACTGACGATGAAGCACAGAAATTGCATCGGAAGTATATACAAAAGGCACAATGCCGACTCAAGTACAAGAAGACTGGCTATACTTCCTGTCTATGTTTTGAACCATTCCTGTGACACTAGTTATAGATTCCGATGCTTCACTTCAGGTTTACTGTATCCAGCTGACAATCTTATTAACGATGAAACACAGAAATTGCATCGGAATTAAATACAAAAGGCACAATGCCGACTCAATTACAAGAGGACTGGCTCTTCTTACTGTCTATGTTTTGAACCTTTCCTGTGAGACCGGTTTTAGATTCCGATGCTTCACTTCAAGTTTACTGTACCCCTTGGACCTCCTTATTGACGCCGAAACAAAGATATTGCATCGGAATTAAATAGAAAAGGCACAATGCCGACGTAAGTACAAGAAAATTGACTCTTCTTACTGTCTATGTTTTGAATCATTCCTGTGACACTAGTTATAGATTCCGATGCTTCACTTCAGGTTTACTGTATCCCTCTGACCTTCTTATTGACGATGAAACACAGAAATTGCATCGGAATTACATACAAAAGGCGCAATGCCGACTTAAGTAAAAGAAAACTGACTCTTCTTACTGTCTATGTTTTGAACCATTCCTGTTACACTAGTTATAGATTCCGATGCTTCACTTCAGGTTTACCTTATCCCTGTGACCTTCTTATTGACGATGAAACACAGAAATTGCATCGGAATTAAGTACAAAATTCACAATGCCGACTTAAGTACAAGAAAACTGACTCTTCTTACTGTCTATGTTTTGAACCATTCCTGTGACACTAGCTATAGATTCCGATGCTTCACTTCAGGTTTACTGTATCCCTCTGACCTTCTTATTGACGATGAAGCACAGATATTGCATCGGAATTAAATACAAAAGTCACAATCCCCACTTAAGTTCAAGAAGACTGACCCTTCTTACTGTTTATGTTTTGTACCATACCTGTGACACTAGTTATAGATTCCGATGCTTCACTTCAGGTTTACTGTATCCCCCTGACCTTCGTATTGACGATGAAACACAGAAATTGCATCGGTATTAAAAAAAAAGGGACAATGCCGACTTAAGTACAAAAAGACTGACTCTTCTTACTGTCTATGTTTTGAACCATTCCTGTGACACTAGTTATAGATTCCGATGCTTCACTTCAGGTTTACTGTATCCCTTTGACCTTCTTATTGACGATGAAACACAGAAATTGCATCTTAACTAAATACAAAACGCACAATGCCGACCTAAGTACAAGAAGAGTGACTCTTCTTACTGCCTATGATTTGAACCATTCCTGTGACACTAGTTATAGATTCCGATGTTTCACTTCAGGTTTACTGTATCCCTCTGACCTTCTTATTGACGATGAAACACAGAAATTGCATCGGAATTAAATACAAAAGGCACAATGCCGACTTAAGTACAAAAAAAAATGGCTCTTCTTACTGTCTATGCTTTGAACCATTCCTGTGACACTAGTTATAGATTCCGATGCTTCACTTAAGGTTTACTGTATCCCTCTGACCTTCTTATTGACTATGAAACACAGAAATTGCATCGGAATTATATACAAAAGGCACAATGCTGACTTAAGTACAAAAAGACTGACTCTTCTTACTGTCTATGTTTTGAACCATTCCTGTGACACTAGTTATAGATTCCGATGCTTCACTTCAGGTTTACTGTATCCCTTTGATCTTCTTATTGACGATGAAACACAGAAATTGCATCTTAACTAAATACAAAAGGCACAATGCCGACCTAAGTACAAGAAGAGTGACTCTTATTACTGTCTATGATTTGAACCATTCCTGTGACACTAGTTATAGATTCCGATTTTTTAATTCAGGTATACTGTATCCCTCTGACCTTCTTATTGACGATGAAACACAGAATTTGCATCGGAATTAAATACAAACGGCACAATGTCGACTGAAGTCCAAGAAGACTGGCTCTTCTTACTGTCTATGTTTTGAAATATTTCTGTGACAGTAGTTATAGATTCCGATGCTTCACTTCAGGTTTACTGTATCCCTTTGACCTTCATATTGACGAAGAAACACAGATATTGCATCGGAATTAAATACAAATGGCACAATGCCGACTTAAGTACAAGAAGACTGACCCCTCTTACTGTCTATGTTTTGAACCATTCCTGTGACACTAGTTATAGATTTCGATGCTTCACTTCAGGTTTACTGTATCCCTCTGACCTTCGTATTGACGATGAAACACAGAAATTGCATCGGAATTAAATACAATAGGCACAATGCCGACTTAAGTACAAAAGGACTGACTATTCTTACTGTCTCTGTTTTGAACCATACCTGTGACACAAGTTATAGATTCCGATGCTTCACTTCAGGTTTACTGTATCCCTCTGATCTTCCTATTGACGATGAAACACAGAAATTGCATCGGAATTAAATACAAAAGGAACAATGCCGACTTAAGTACAAGAAAACTGACTCTTCCTACTGACTATGTTTTGAACCATTCCTGTGACACTAGTTATAGACTCCGATGCTTCACTTTAGGTTTACAGTATCGCTCTGAGCTTCTTATTGACGATGAAACACAGAAACTGCATCGGAATTATATACAAAAGGCACAATGTCGACTTAAGTACAAGTAGACTGACGCTTCTTACTGTCTATGTTTTGAACCATTCCTTTGACACTAGTTATAGATTCCGATGCTTCACTTTAGGTTTACTGTATCCCTCTGAATTTCTTATTGACGATGAAACACAGAAATCGCATCGGAATTAAATACAAAAGGCACAATGCCGACTTAAGTACAAGAAAACTGACTCTTCTTACTGTCTATGTTTTGCACGCTTCCTGTGAGACCGGTTTTAGATTCCGATGCTTCACTTCATGTTTACTGTATTCCTTGGACCTTCTTATTGACGATGAAACACGTAAATTGCATCGGAATTGAATGCAAAAGGCACAATGCCGACTTAAGTACAAAAAGACTGACTCTTCTTACTGTCTATGTTTTGAACCATTCCTGTGACACTAGTTATAGATTCCGATTCTTCACTTCAGGTTTACTGTTTCCGTCTAACCTTCTTATTGACGATGAAACACGTAAATTGCATCGGAATTGAATACAAGAGGCACAATGCCGACTTAAGTACAAGAAGACTGACTCTTCTTACTGTCTATGTATTGAAACATTCCTGTGACAGTAGTTATAGATTCCGATGCTTCACTTCAGTTTTACTGTATCCCTCTGACCTTCTTATTGATGATGAAACATAGAAGTTGCTTCAGAATTAAATACAAATGGCACAATGCCGACTTTAGTACAAGAAAACTGACTCTTCTTACTGTCTATGTTTTTAACCATTCCTGTGACACTAGTTATAGATTCCGATGCTTCACTTCAGGTTTACTGTATCCCTCTGAGCCTCTTATTGAAGACGAAATACAGAAATTGCATCGGAATTAAATAGAAAATGCACAATGCCGACTTAAGTACAAGAAAACAGACTCTTCTTAATATCTATGTTCTGAACCATTTCTGTGACACTAGTTATAGATTCCGATGCATCACTTCAGGTTTACTGTTTCCCTCTGACCGTCGTATTGACGATGAAACACAGAAATTGCATCGGAATTAAATCCAAAAGGCACAATGCCGACTCAAGTACAAGAAGACTGGCTATACTTGCTGTCTATGATTTGAACCATTCCTGTGACACTAGTTATAGATTCCGATGTTTCACTTCAGGTTTACTGTATCCAGCTGACCTTCTTATTGACGATTAAACACAGAAATTGCATCGGAATTAAATGCAAAAGGCACAATGCCGACTCATGTACAGGAAGACTGGCTCTTCTTACTGTCTATGTTTTGAACGCTTCCTGTGAGACCGGTTTTTGATTTCGATGCTTCACTTCATGTTTACTGTATCCCTTGGACCTTCTTATTGACGATGAAACACGTAAATTTCATCGAAATTGAATACAAAAGGCACAATGCCGACTTAAGTACAAGAAGACTCGCTCTTCTTACTGTCTATGTTTTGAACCATTTCTGTGACACTAGTTATAGATTCCGCTGCTTCACTTCAGGTTTACTGTATCCCTCTGACCTTTTTATTGACGAAGAAACACAGATATTGCATCGGAATTAAATACAAAAGGCACAATGCCGACATAAGTGCAAGAAAACTGACTTCTCTTACTGTCTATGTTTTGAACCATTCCTGTGACACTAGTTGTAGATTCCGATGCTTCACTTCGGGTTTACAGTATCCCTCTGACCTTATTATTGACGATGAAACACAGAAATTGCATCGGAATTAAATACAAAAGGCAGTATGCCGACCTAATTACAAGAAAACTGACTCTTCTTACTGTTTATGTTTTGAACCACTCCTGTGACACTAGTGAAAGATTCCGATGCTTCACTTCAGGTTTACTGTATCCCTCTGACCTTCGTATTGACGATGAAACACTGAAATTGCTTCGGAATTAAATACAAAATTCACAATGCCGACATAAGTACAAAAAGACTGACTCTTCTCACTGTCTGTTTTGAACCATTCCTGTGACACTAGTTATAGATTCCGATGCTTCACCTCAGGATTACTGTATCAATTTGACCTTCTTATTGACGATGAAACACAGAAATTACATCTTAACTAAATACAAAAGGCACAATGCCGAACTAAGTACAAGAAGAGTGACTCTTCTTACTGTCTATGATTTGAACCATTTCTGTGACACTAGTTATAGATTCCGATGTTTCACTTCAGGTTTACTGTATCCCTCTGACCTTCTTATTGACGATGAAACACAGAATTTGCATCGGATTTAAATACAAACGGCACAATGCCGACTGAAGTACAAGAAGACTGGCTCTTCTTACTGTATATGTTTTGAACCATTTCTGTGACACTAGTTACAGATTCCGATGCTTCACTTCAGGTTTACTGTATCCCGCTGACCTTCATATTGACGAAGAAACAGAGATATTGCTTCGGAATTAAATACAAAAGGCACAATGCCGACTTAAGTACAAGAAGACTGACCCCTCTTACTGTCTATGTTTTGAACCATTCCTGTGACACTAGTTATAGATTTCGATGCTTCACTTCAGGTTTCCTGTATCCCTCAGACCTTCGTATTGACGATGAAACTCAGAAATTGCATCGGAATTAAATACAATAGGCACAATGCCGACTTAAGTACAAAAAGACTGACTCTTCTTACTGTCTATGTTTTGAACCATTCCTGTGGCACAAGTTATAGATTCCGATGCTTCACTTCAGGTTTACTGTATCCCTCTGATCTTCCTATTGACGATGAAACACAGAAATTGCATCGGAATTAAATACAAAAGGCACAATGCCGACTGAAGTACAAGAAAACTGATTTCTCTTACTGTCTATGTTTTGAACCATTCCTGTGACACTAGTTATAGATTCCGATGCTTCACTTTGGGTTTACTGTATCCCTCTGACCGTCTTATTGACGATGAAACACAGAAATTGCTTCGGAATTAAATACAAAAGGCAGTATGCCGACCTAAGTACAAGAAAACTGACTCTTGTTACTGTTTGTGTTTTGAACCACTCCTGTGACACTAGTGAAAGATTCCGATGCTTCACTTCAGGTTTACTGTATCCCTCTGACCTTCGTATTGACGATGAAACACTGAAATTGCATTGGAATTAAATACAAAATACACAATGCCGACTTAAGTACAAAAAGACTGACTCTTCTCACTGTCTGTTTTGAACCATTCCTGTGACACTAGTTATAGATTCCGATGCTTCACGTCAGGTTTACTGTATCCCTCTGACCTTTTTATTGACGATGAAACACAGAAATTGCATCGGAATTAAATACAAAAGGCACAATGCCGACTTAAGTACAAGAAAACTGACTCTTCTTTCTGTCTATGTTTTGAACCATTCCTGTGACACTAGTTATAGATTCCGATGCTTCACTTCAGGTTTACTGTATCCCTCTGAGCTTCTTATTGTCGATGAAACACAGAAATTGCATCGGAATTAAATACAAGAGGCACTATGCCGACTGAAGTACAAGAAGACAGGCTCTTCTTACTGTCTATGTTTTAAACCATTTCTGTGACACTAGTTTTAGATTATGATGCTTCACTTCAGGTTTACTGTATCCCTCTGACCTTCTTATTGACGATGAAACACAGAAATTGCATCGGAATTAAATGCAAAAGGCACAATGCCGACTTAAGTACAAAAAGACTGACTCTTCTTACTGTCTATGTTTTGAACCATTCCTGTGACACTAGTTATAGATTCCGTTGCTTCACTTCAGGTTTACTTGATCCCTGTGACATTCTTATTGACGATGAAACACAGATTTCGCATCGGAATTAAATACAAAAGGCACAATGCCGACTTAAGTACAAGAAAACTGACTCTTCTTACTGTCTATGTTTTGAACGCTTCCTGTGAGACCGGTTTTAGATTCCGATGCTTCACTTCATGTTTACTGTATCCCTTGGACCTTCTTATTGACGATGAAACACGTAAAATGCATCGGAATTGAATGCAAAAGGCACAATGCCGACTTAAGTACAAAAAGACTGACTCTTCTTACTGTCTATGTTTTGAACCATTCCTGTGACACTAGTTATAGATTCCGATGCTTCACTTCAGGTTTACTGTTTCCGTCTAACCTTCTTATTGACGATGAAACACGTAAATTGCATCGGAATTGAATACAAAAGGCACAATGCCGACTTAAGTACAAGAAGACTGACTCTTCTTACTGTCTATGTATTGAAACATTCCTGTGACAGTAGTTATAGATTCCGATGCTTCACTTCAGTTTTACTGTATCCCTCTGACCTTCTTATTGATGATGAAACATAGAAGTTGCTTCAGAATTAAATACAAATGGCACAATGCCGACCTTAGTACAAGAAAACTGACTCTTCTTACTGTCTATGTTTTTAACCATTCCTGTGACACTAGTTATAGATTCCGATGCTTCACTTCAGGTTTACTGTATCCCTCTGAGCTTCTTATTGAAGACGAAACACAGAAATTGCATCGGAATTAAATAGAAAATGCACAATGCCGACTTAAGTACAAGAAAACACTCTCTTCTTAATATCTATGTTCTGAACCATTTCTGTGACACTAGTTATAGATTCCGATGCATCACTTCAGGTTTACTGTTTCCCTCTGACCGTCGTATTGACGATGAAACACAGAAATTGCATCGGAATTAAATCCAAAAGGCACAATGCCGACATAAGTGCAAGAAAACTGACTTCTCTTACTGTCTATGTTTGAACCATTCCTGTGACACTAGTTGTAGATTCCGATGCTTCACTTCGGGTTTACTGTATCCCTCTGACCTTATTATTGACGATGAAACACAGAAATTGCATCGGAATTAAATACAAAAGGCAGTATGCCGACCTAATTACAAGAAAACTGACTCTTCTTACTGTTTATGTTTTGAACCACTCCTGTGACACTAGTGAAAGATTCCGATGCTTCACTTCAGGTTTACTGTATCCCTCTGACCTTCGTATTGACGATGAAACACTGAAATTGCTTCGGAATTAAATACAAAATTCACAATGCCGACATAAGTACAAAAAGACTGACTCTTCTCACTGTCTGTTTTGAACCATTCCTGTGACACTAGTTATAGATTCCGATGCTTCACTTCAGGATTACTGTATCAATTTGACCTTCTTATTGACGATGAAACACAGAAATTACATCTTAACTAAATACAAAAGGCACAATGCCGAACTAAGTACAAGAAGAGTGACTCTTCTTACTGTCTATGATTTGAACCATTTCTGTGACACTAGTTATAGATTCCGATGTTTCACTTCAGGTTTACTGTATCCCTCTGACCTTCTTATTGACGATGAAACACAGAATTTGCATCGGATTTAAATACAAACGGCACAATGCCGACTGAAGTACAAGAAGACTGGCTCTTCTTACTGTATATGTTTTGAACCATTTCTGTGACACTAGTTACAGATTCCGATGCTTCACTTCAGGTTTACTGTATCCCTCTGACCTTCATATTGACGAAGAAACAGAGATATTGCTTCGGAATTAAATACAAAAGGCACAATGCCGACTTAAGTACAAGAAGACTGACCCCTCTTACTGTCTATGTTTTGAACCATTCCTGTGACACTAGTTATAGATTTCGATGCTTCACTTCAGGTTTCCTGTATCCCTCAGACCTTCGTATTGACGATGAAACTCAGAAATTGCATCGGAATTAAATACAATAGGCACAATGCCGACTTAAGTACAAAAAGACTGACTCTTCTTACTGTCTATGTTTTGAACCATTCCTGTGACACAAGTTATAGATTCCGATGCTTCACTTCAGGTTTACTGTATCCCTCTGATCTTCCTATTGACGATGAAACACAGAAATTGCATCGGAATTAAATACAAAAGGCACAATGCCGACTGAAGTACAAGAAAACTGATTTCTCTTACTGTCTATGTTTTGAACCATTCCTGTGACACTAGTTATAGATTCCGATGCTTCACTTCGGGTTTACTGTATCCCTCTGACCGTCTTATTGACGATGAAACACAGAAATTGCTTCGGAATTAAATACAAAAGGCAGTATGCCGACCTAAGTACAAGAAAACTGACTCTTGTTACTGTTTGTGTTTTGAACCACTCCTGTGACACTAGTGAAAGATTCCGATGCTTCACTTCAGGTTTACTGTATCCCTCTGACCTTCGTATTGACGATGAAACACTGAAATTGCATTGGAATTAAATACAAAATACACAATGCCGACTTAAGTACAAAAAGACTGACTCTTCTCACTGTCTGTTTTGAACCATTCCTGTGACACTAGTTATAGATTCCGATGCTTCACGTCAGGTTTACTGTATCCCTCTGACCTTTTTATTGACGATGAAACACAGAAATTGCATCGGAATTAAATACAAAAGGCACAATGCCGACTTAAGTACAAGAAAACTGACTCTTCTTTCTGTCTATGTTTTGAACCATTCCTGTGACACTAGTTATAGATTCCGATGCTTCACTTCAGGTTTACTGTATCCCTCTGAGCTTCTTATTGTCGATGAAACACAGAAATTGCATCGGAATTAAATACAAGAGGCACTATGCCGACTGAAGTACAAGAAGACAGGCTCTTCTTACTGTCTATGTTTTAAACCATTTCTGTGACACTAGTTTTAGATTATGATGCTTCACTTCAGGTTTACTGTATCCCTCTGACCTTCTTATTGACGATGAAACACAGAAATTGCATCGGAATTAAATGCAAAAGGCACAATGCCGACTTAAGTACAAAAAGACTGACTCTTCTTACTGTCTATGTTTTGAACCATTCCTGTGACACTAGTTATAGATTCCGTTGCTTCACTTCAGGTTTACTTGATCCCTGTGACATTCTTATTGACGATGAAACACAGATTTCGCATCGGAATTAAATACAAAAGGCACAATGCCGACTTAAGTACAAGAAAACTGACTCTTCTTACTGTCTATGTTTTGAACGCTTCCTGTGAGACCGGTTTTAGATTCCGATGCTTCACTTCATGTTTACTGTATTCCTTGGACCTTCTTATTGACGATGAAACACGTAAAATGCATCGGAATTGAATGCAAAAGGCACAATGCCGACTTAAGTACAAAAAGACTGACTCTTCTTACTGTCTATGTTTTGAACCATTCCTGTGACACTAGTTATAGATTCCGATGCTTCACTTCAGGTTTACTGTTTCCGTCTAACCTTCTTATTGACGATGAAACACGTAAATTGCATCGGAATTGAATACAAAAGGCACAATGCCGACTTAAGTACAAGAAGACTGACTCTTCTTACTGTCTATGTATTGAAACATTCCTGTGACAGTAGTTATAGATTCCGATGCTTCACTTCAGTTTTACTGTATCCCTCTGACCTTCTTATTGATGATGAAACATAGAAGTTGCTTCAGAATTAAATACAAATGGCACAATGCCGACTTTAGTACAAGAAAACTGACTCGTCTTACTGTCTATGTTTTTAACCATTCCTGTGACACTAGTTATAGATTCCGATGCTTCACTTCAGGTTTACTGTATCCCTCTGAGCTTCTTATTGAAGACGAAACACAGAAATTGCATCGGAATTAAATAGAAAATGCACAATGCCGACTTAAGTACAAGAAAACAGACTCTTCTTAATATCTATGTTCTGAACCATTTCTGTGACACTAGTTATAGATTCCGATGCATCACTTCAGGTTTACTGTTTCCCTCTGACCGTCGTATTGACGATGAAACACAGAAATTGCATCGGAATTAAATCCAAAAGGCACAATGCCGACTCAAGTACAAGAAGACTGGCTATACTTGCTGTCTATGATTTGAACCATTCCTGTGACACTAGTTATAGATTCCGATGTTTCACTTCAGGTTTACTGTATCCAGCTGACCTTCTTATTGACGATGAAACACAGAAATTGCATCGGAATTAAATGCAAAAGGCACAATGCCGACTCATGTACAGGAAGACTGGCTCTTCTTACTGTCTATGTTTTGAACGCTTCCTGTGAGACCGGTTTTTGATTTTGATGCTTCACTTCATGTTTACTGTATCCCTTGGACCTTCTTATTGACGATGAAACACGTAAATTTCATCGAAATTGAATACAAAAGGCACAATGCCGACTTAAGTACAAGAAGACTCGCTCTTCTTACTGTCTATGTTTTGAACCATTTCTGTGACACTAGTTATAGATTCCGCTGCTTCACTTCAGGTTTACTGTATCCCTCTGACCTTTTTATTGACGAAGAAACACAGATATTGCATCGGAATTAAATACAAAAGGCACAATGCCGACAAAAGTGCAAGAAAACTGACTTCTCTTACTGTCTATGTTTTGAACCATTCCTGTGACACTAGTTGTAGATTCCGATGCTTCACTTCGGGTTTACTGTATCCCTCTGACCTTATTATTGACGATGAAACACAGAAATTGCATCGGAATTAAATACAAAAGGCAGTATGCCGACCTAATTACAAGAAAACTGACTCTTCTTACTGTTTATGTTTTGAACCACTCCTGTGACACTAGTGAAAGAATCCGATGCTTCACTGCAGGTTTACTGTATCCCTCTGACCTTCGTATTGACGATGAAACACTGAAATTGCATCGGAATTAAATACAAAATTCACAATGCCGGCATAAGTACAAAAAGACTGACTCTTCTCACTGTCTGTTTTGAACCATTCCTGTGACACTAGTTATAGATTCCGATGCTTCACTTCAGGATTACTGTATCAATTTGACCTTCTTATTGACGATGAAACACAGAAATTACATCTTAACTAAATACAAAAGGCACAATGCCGACCTAAGTACAAGAAGAGTGACTCTTCTTACTGTCTATGATTTGAACCATTCCTGTGACACTAGTTATAGATTCCGATGTTTCACTTCAGGTTTACTGTATCCCTCTGACCTTCTTATTGACGATGAAACACAGAATTTGCATCGGAATTAAATACAAACGGCACAATGCCGACTGAAGTACAAGAAGACTGGCTCTTCTTACTGTATATGTTTTGAACCATTTCTGTGACACTAGTTACAGATTCCGATGCTTCACTTCAGGTTTACTGTATCCCTCTGACCTTCATATTGACGAAGAAACACAGCTATTGCTTCGGAATTAAATACAAAAGGCTCAATGCCGACTTAAGTACAAGAAGACTGACCCCTCTTACTGTCTATGTTTTGAACCATTCCTGTGACACTAGTTATAGATTTCGATGCTTCACTTCAGGTTTCCTGTATCCCTCAGACCTTCGTATTGACGATGAAACTCAGAAATTGCATCGGAATTAAATACAATAGGCACAATGCCGACTTAAGTACAAAAAGACTGACTCTTCTTACTGTCTATGTTTTGAACCATTCCTGTGACACAAGTTATAGATTCCGATGCTTCACTTCAGGTTTACTGTATCCCTCTGATCTTCCTATTGACGATGAAACACAGAAATTGCATCGGAATTAAATACAAAAGGCACAATGCCGACTGAAGTACAAGAAAACTGATTTCTCTTACTGTCTATGATTTGAACCATTCCTGTGACACTAGTTATAGATTCCGATGCTTCACTTCGGCTTTACTGTATCCCTCTGACCGTCTTATTGACGATGAAACACAGAAATTGCTTCGGAATTAAATACAAAAGGCAGTATGCCAACCTAAGTACAAGAAAACTGACTCTTGTTACTGTTTGTGTTTTGAACCACTCCTGTGACACTAGTGAAAGATTCCGATGCTTCACTTCAGGTTTACTGTATCCCTCTGACCTTCGTATTGACGATGAAACACTGAAATTGCATTGGAATTAAATACAAAATACACAATGCCGACTTAAGTACAAAAAGACTGACTCTTCTCACTGTCTGTTTTGAACCATTCCTGTGACACTAGTTATAGATTCCGATGCTTCACGTCAGGTTTACTGTATCCCTCTGACCTTTTTATTGACGATGAAACACAGAAATTGCATCGGAATTAAATACAAAAGGCACAATGCCGACTTAAGTACAAGAAAACTGACTCTTCTTTCTGTCTATGTTTTGAACCATTCCTGTGACACTAGTTATAGATTCCGATGCTTCACTTCAGGTTTCCTGTATCCCTCTGAGCTTCTTATTGTCGATGAAACACAGAAATTGCATCGGAATTAAATACAAGAGGCACAATGCCGACTGAAGTACAAGAAGACAGGCTCTTCTTACTGTCTATGTTTTAAACCATTTCTGTGACACTAGTTTTAGATTATGATGCTTCACTTCAGGTTTACTGTATCCCTCTGACCTTCTTATTGACGATGAAACACAGAAATTGCATCGGAATTAAATGCAAAAGGCACAATGCCGACTTAAGTACAAAAAGACTGACTCTTCTTACTGTCTATGTTTTGAACCATTCCTGTGACACTAGTTATAGATTCCGATGCTTCACTTCAGGTTTACTTGATCCCTGTGACATTCTTATTGACGATGAAACACAGATTTCGCATCGGAATTAAATACAAAAGGCACAATGCCGACTTAAGTACAAGAAAACTGACTCTTCTTACTGTCTATGTTTTGAACGCTTCCTGTGAGACCGGTTTTAGATTCCGATGCTTCACTTCATGTTTACTGTATCCCTTGGACCTTCTTATTGACGATGAAACACGTAAAATGCATCGGAATTGAATGCAAAAGGCACAATGCCGACTTAAGTACAAAAAGACTGACTCTTCTTACTGTCTATGTTTTGAACCATTCCTGTGACACTAGTTATAGATTCCGATGCTTCACTTCAGGTTTACTGTATCCCTCTGACCTTCTTATTGACGATGAAACACGTAAATTGCATCGGAATTGAATACAAAAGGCACAATGCCGACTTAAGTACAAGAAGACTGACTCTTCTTACTGTCTATGTTTTGAACCATTCCTGTGACACTAGTTATAGATTCCGATGCATCACTTCAGGTTTACTGTTTCCCTCTGATCGTCGTATTGACGATGAAACACAGAAATTGCATCGGAATTAAATACAAAAGGCACAATGCCGACTCAAGTACAAGAAGACTGGCTATACTTCCTGTCTATGATTTGAACCATTCCTGTGACACTAGTTATAGATTCCGATGTTTCACTTCAGGTTTACTGTATCCAGCTGACCTTCTTATTGACGATAAAACACAGAAATTGCATCGGGATTAAATAGAAAAGGCACAGTGCCGACGTAAGTATAAGAAAATTGACTCTTCTTACTGTCTATGTTTTGAACCATTCCTGTGACACTAGTTATAGATTCCGATACTTCACTTCAGGTTTACTGTATCCCTCTGACCTTATTGTTGACGATGAACACAGAAACTGCATCGGAATTATATACAAAAGGCACAATGCCGACTGAAGTACAAGAAAACTGACTTCTCTTACTGTTTATGTTTTGAACCATTCCTATGACACTAGTTATAGATTCCGATGCTTCACTTCGGGTTTACTATATCCCTCTGACCTTCTTATTGACGATGAAACACAGAAATTGCATCGGAATTAAATACAAAAGGCAGTATGCCGACCTAAGTACAAGAAAACTGACTCTTCTTACTGTTTATGTTTTGAACCACTCCTGTGACACTAGTGAAAGATTCCGATGCTTCACTTCAGGTTTACTGTATCCCTCTGACCTTCGTATTGACGATGAAACACTGAAATTGCATTGGAATTAAATACAAAATACACAATGCCGACTTAAGTACAAAAAGACTGACTTTTCTCACTGTCTGTTTTGAACCATTCCTGTGACACTAGTTATAGATTCCGATGCTTCACGTCAGGTTTACTGTATCCCTCTGACCTTCTTATTGACGATGAAACACAGAAATTGCATCGGAATTAAATACAAAAGGCACAATGCCGACTTAAGTACAAGAAAACTGACTCTTCTTTCTGTCTATGTTTTGAACCATTCCTGTGACACTAGTTATAGATTCCGATGCTTCACTTCAGGTTTACTGTATCCCTCTGAGCTTCTTATTGTCGATGAAACACAGAAATTGCATCGGAATTATATACAAGAGGCACAATGCCGACTGAAGTACAAGAAGACTGGCTCTTCTTACTGTCTATGTTTTAATCCATTTCTGTGACACTAGTTATAGATTCCGATGCTTCACTTCAGGTTTACTGTATCCCTCTGACCTTCTTATTGACGAAGAAACACAGATATTGCATCGGAATTAAATACAAAAGGCACAATGCCGACTAAAGTACAAGAAGACTGACCCTTCTTACTGTCTATGTTTTGAACCATTCCTGTGACACTAGTTATAGATTCCGATGCTTCACTTCAGGTTTACTGTGTCCCTCTGACCTTCGTATTGACGATGAAACACAGAAATCGCATCGGAATTAAATGCAAAAGGCACTATGCCGACTTAAGTACAAAAAGACTGACACTTCTTACTGTCTATGTTTTGAACCATTCCTGTGACACTAGTTATAGATTCCGATGCTTCACTTCATGTTTACTGTATCCCTCTGACCGTCTTATTGACGATGAAACACAGAAATTGCATCGCAAATTAATTCAAAAGGCACAATTCCCACTTAAGTATTGTCCTTACTGTCTATGTTTTGAACCATTTCTGTGACACTAGTTATAGATTCCGATGCTTCACTTCAGCTTTACTGTATCCCTCTGACCTTCTTATTGGCGATGAAACACAGAAATTGCTTCGGAATTAAATACAAAAGGCACAATGCCGACTTAAGTACAAGAAAACTGACTCTTCTTAATATCTATGTTTTGAACCGTTTCTGTGAAACTAGTTATAGATTCTGATGCATCACTTCAGGTTTACTGTTTCCCTCTGACCGTCGTATTATCGATGAAACACAGAAATTGCATCGGAAAAAAATACAAAAGGCACAATGCCGACTCAAGTACAAGAAGACCGGCTATACTTCCTGTCTATGATTTGAACCATTCCTGTGACACTAGTTATAGATTCCGATGTTTCACTTCAGGTTTACTGTATCCAGCTGAGCTTCTTATTGACGATAAAACACAGAAATTGCATCGGAATGAAATACAAAAGGCACAATGCCGACTCATGTACAGGAAGACTGGCTCTTCTTACTGTCTATGTTTTGAACGCTTCCTGTGAGACCGGTTTTGGATTTCGATGCTTCACTTCATGTTTACTGTATCCCTTGGATCTTCTTATTGACGATGAAACACGTAAATTTCACCGGAATTGAATACAAAAGGCACAGTGACGACTTAAGTACAAGAAGACTCGCTCTTCTTACTGTCTATGTTTTGAACCATTTCTGTGACACTAGTTATAGATTCCGATGCTTCACATCAGGTTACTGTATCCCTCTGACCTTCTAATTGACGAAGAAACACAGATATTGCATCGGAATTAAATACAAAAGGACCATGCCGACTTAAGTACAAGAAGACTGACCTTTCTTACTGTCTATGTTTTGAACCATTCCTGTGACATTAGTTATAGATTCCGATGCTTCACTTAAAGTTTACTGTATCCCTCTGACCTTCGTATTGATGATGAAACACAGAAATTGCATCGGAATTAAATACAAAAGGCACAATGCCGACTTAAGTACAAAAAGACTGACTCTTCTTACTGTCTATGTTTTGAACCATTCCTGTGACACTAGTTATAGATTCCGATGCTTCACTTCAGGTTTACTGTATCCCTCTGACCTTCTTATTGACGATGAAACACAGAAATTGCATCGGAATTAAATAAAAAAGGCACAATGCCGACTTAAGTACTAGAAAACTGACTCTTCTTAATGTCTATGTTTTGAACCATTCCTGTGACACTAGTTATAGATTCCGATGTTTCACTTAAGGTTTACTGTATCCCTCTGACCTTCTTATTGACGATGAAACACAGAAATTGCATCGGAATTATATACAAAAGGCACAATGCCGACTTAAGTACAAGAGGACTTACTCTTCTTACTTTCTATGTTTTGAACCATTCCTGTGACACTAGTTATAGATTCCGATGCTTCACTTCAGGTTTACTGTATCCCTTTGACCTTCTTATTGACAATGAAAGACAGAAATTGCATCTTAATTAAATACAAAAGGCACAATGCCGACTTAAGTACAAGAAGACTGACTCTTCTAACTGTCTATGATTTGAAACATTCCTGTGACACTAGTTATAGATTCCGATGCTTCACTTCAGGTTTACTGTATCCCTCTGACCTTCTTATTGACGAACAAACACCGAAATTTCATCAGAATTAAATACAAAAGGCACAATGCCGACTTAAATACATGAAGACTGGCTCTTCTTACTGCCTATGCTTTTGAACCATTGCTCTGACACTAGTTATAGATTCCGATGCTTCACTTCAGATTTACTGTATCCCTCTGACCTTCGTATTGACGATGAAACACAGAAATTGCATCGGAATTAAATACAAAAGGCACAATCCCGATTTAAGTACAAAAATACTGACTCTCCTTACTGTCTATGTTTTGAACCATTCCAGTGACACTAGTTATAGATTCCGATGCTTCACTTCAGGTTTACTGTATCCCTCTGACCTTCTTATTAACGAAGAAACACAGATATTGCATCGGAATTAAATACAAAAGGCACAATGCCGTCTTAAGTACAAGAAGACTTATCTTCTTACTGTCTATGTTTTGAACCATTCCTGTGACACTAGTTATAGATTCCGATGCTTCCCTTCAGGTTTACTGTATCCCCAGGACCTTCTTATTGACGATGAAACACAGAAATTGCATCGGAATTAAATACAA
Source organism: Schistocerca serialis cubense (assembly GCF_023864345.2). NCBI lineage: Eukaryota > Metazoa > Arthropoda > Insecta > Orthoptera > Acrididae > Schistocerca > Schistocerca serialis. Next base: position 30,951,736 of record NC_064647.1, read on the forward strand.
AAGGCACAATGCCGACTTAAGTACAAGATGTCTGACTCTTCTTACTGTCTATGATTTGAACCATTCACGTAACACGAGTTATAGATTCCGATGCTTCACTTCAGGTTTACTGTATAGCTCTGCCTTCTTATTGACGATCAAACACAGAAATTTCATCAGAATTAAATACAAAATGCACAATGCCGACTCATGTACAAGAAGACTGGCTCTTCTTACTGCCTATGTTTTGAACCATTCCTGTGACACTAGTTATAGATTCCGATGCTTCACTTCAGCTTTACTGTATCCAGCTGACCTTCTTATTGACGATGAAGCACATAAATTGCATCGGAATGAAATACAAAAGGCACAATGCCGACTTCAGTACAAGAAGACTGACTCTAATTACTGTTTATGTTTTGAACCATTCCTGTGACACTAGTTATAGATTCTGATGCTTAACTTCAAGTTTACTGTATCCCTCTGACCTTCTTATTGACGATGAAACACAGAAATTGCATCCGAATTAAATACAAAAGGCACAATGCCGACTCAAGTACAAGAAGACTGGCTCTTCTTTCTGTCTATGTTTTGAACCATTCCTGCGAAACTAGTTATAGATTCCGATGCTTCACTTCAGGTTTACTGTATCCCTCTGACCTTCTTATTGACGAAGAAACACAGAAATTGCATCGGAATTAAATATACAAGGCAAATGCCGGCTCAAGTACAAGAAGACTGGCTCTTCTCACTGTCTATGTTTTGAACCATTTCTGTGACACTAGTCATAGATTCCGATGCTTCACTTCAGGTTTACTGTATCCCTCTGACCTTCTTATTGACGATGAAACACAGAAATTGCATCGGAATTAAATTCAAAATGCACAATGCCGACTTAGGTACAAGAAGACTGACCCATCTTACTGTCTATGTTTTGAACCATTCCTGTGACACTAGTTATAGATTCCGATGCTTCACTTTAGGTTTACTGTATCCCTCTGACATTCGCATTGACGATGAAACATATCAATTGCATCGGAATTAAATACAAAAGGCACAATGTTGACTTAAGTACAAAAAGACTGACCTTCTTACTGTCTATGCTTTGAACCATTCCTGTGACACTAGTTATCGATTCCGATGCTTCACTTCAGGTTTACTGAATCCCTCTGACGTTCTTATTGACAATGAAACACAGAAATAACATCGGAATTAAATACAAAAGGCACAATGCCGACTCAAGGACAAGAAGACTGGCTCTTCTTACTGTCTATGTTTTGAACCATTTCTGTGACACTAATTATAGATTCCGATGCTTCACTTCAGGTTTACTGTATCCCCCTGACTTTCTTATTGACGAAGAAACACAGATACTGCATCGGAATTTAATACAAAAGGCACAATGCCGACCTAAGTACAAGAAGACTTATCTTCTTACTGTCTATGTTTTGAACCATTCCTGTGACACTAGTTATAGATTCCGATGCTTCACTTGAGGTTTACTGTTTCCCTCTGACCTTTGTATTGACGATGAAACACAGAAATTGCATCGGAATTAAATACAAAAGGCACAATGCCGACTTAAGTACAAAAAGACTGCATCTTCTTACTGTCTATGATTTGAACCATTCCTGTGACACTAGGTATACATTCCGATGTTCACTTCAGGTTTACTGTATCCCTCTGTCTTTCTTATTGACGATGAAACACAGAAATTGCAACGGAATTAAATACATAAGGCACAATGCCGACTTAAGTACAAGAAAACTGACTCTTCTCACTGTCTATGTCATGAACCATTCCTGTGACAACAGTTATAGATTCCGATGCTTCACTTCAGGTTTACTGTATCCCTCTGAGCTTCTTATTGACGATGAAACACAGAAATTGCATCGGAGTTATATACAAAATTCACAAGGCCGACTTAAGTACAAGAGGACTTACTCTTCTTACTGTCTATGTTTTGAACCATTCCTGTGACACTAGTTATAGATTCCGAGGCTTCAATTCTGGTTTACTGTATCCCTTTCACCTTCTTATTGAAGATGAAACACAGAAATTGCATCTTAATTAAATACAAAAGGCACAAGGCCGACTTAAGTACAAGAATTCTGACTCTTCTTACTGTCTATGATTTAAACCATTCCTGTGACACGAGTTATAGATTCCGATGCTTCACTTCGGGTTTACTGTGTCCCTCTGACCTTCTTATTGACGATCAAACACAGAATTTTCATCAGAATTAAGTACAAAATGCACAATGCCGACTCATGTACAAGAAGACTGGCTCTTCGCACTGCTTATGTTTTGAACCATTCCTGTGACACTAGTTATAGATTCCGATGCTTTACTTCAGGTTTACTGTATCGAGCTGACTTTCTCATTGACGATGAAGCACATAAATTGCATCGGAATAAAATACAAAAGGCACAATGCCGACTTAAGTACAAGAAGGCTGACTCTACCTACTGTTTATGTTTTGAACCATTCCTGTGACACTAGTTATAGATTCTGATGCTTCACTTCAGGTTTACTGTATCCCTCTGACTCTCTTATTGACGATGATACACAGAAATAGCATCGGAATTAAATACAAAAGGCAGTATGCCGACCTAAGTACAAGAAAACTGACTCTTCTTACTGTTTATGTTTTGAACCACTCCTGTGACACTAGTGAAAGATTCCGATGCTTCACTTCAGGTTTACTGTATCCCTCTGACCTTCGTATTGACGATGAAACACTGAAATTGCATTGGAATTGAATACAAAATACACAATGCCGACTTAAGTACAAAAAGACTGACTCTTCTCACTGTCTGTTTTGTACCATTCCTGTGACACTAATTATAGATTCCGATGCTTCACGTCAGGTTTACTGTATCCCTCTGACCTTCTTATTGACGATGAAACACAGAAATTGCATCGGAATTAAATACAAAAGGCACAATGCCGACTTAAGTACAAGAAACTGACTCTTCTTCCTGTCTATGTTTTGAACCATTCCTGTGACACTAGTTATAGATTCCGATGCTTCACTTCAGGTTTACTGTATCCCTCTGAGCTTCTTATTGTCGATGAAACACAGAAATTGCATCGGAATTATTTACAAGAGGCACAATGCCGACTGAAGTACAAGAGGACTGGCTCTTCTTACTGTCTATGATTTAATCCATTTCTGTGACACTAGTTATAGATTCCGATGCTACACTTCAGGTTTACTGTATAACTCTGACCTTCTTATTGACGAAGAAACACAGATATTGCATCGGAATTAAATACAAAAGGCACAATGCCGACTAAAGTACAAGAAGACTGACCCTTCTTACTGTCTATGTTTTGAACCATTCCTGTGACACTAATTATAGATTCCGATGCTTCACTTCAGGTTTACTGTGTCCCTCTTACCTTCGTATTGACGATGAAACACAGAAATCGCATCGGAATTAAATGCAAAAGGCACAATGCCGACTTTAGTACAAAAAGACTGACACTTCTTACTGTCTATGTTTTGAACCATTCCTGTGACACTAGTTATAGATTCCGATGCTTCACTTCATGTTTACTGTATCCCTCTGACCGTCTTATTGACGATGAAACACAGAAATTGCATCGCAATTAAATACAAAAGGCACAATTCCCACTTAAGTACTGTCCTTACTGTCTATGTTTTGAACCATTTCTGTGACACTAGTTATAGATTCCGATGCTTCACTTCAGCTTTACTGGATCCCTCTGACCTTCTTATTGGCGATGAAACACAGAAATTGCATCGGAATTACATACAAAAGGCACAATGCCGACTTAAGTACAAGAAAACTGACTCTTCTTACTGTCTATGTTTTGAACCATTCCTGTGACACTAGTTATAGATTCCGATGCTTCACTTCAGATTTACTGTATCCCTCTGACCTTCGTATTGACAATGAAACACAGAAATTGCATCGGAATTAAATACAAAAGGCACAATCCCGATTTAAGTACAAAAATACTGACTCTCCTTACTGTCTATGTTTTGAACCATTCCAGTGACACTAGTTATAGATTCCGATGCTTCACTTCAGCTTTACTGTATTACTTTGACCTTCTTATTGTCGATGAAACACAGAAATTGAATCTTAATTAAATACAAAAGGCACAATGCCGACTCAAGTACAAGAAGACTGGCTCTTCTTACTGTCTATGATTTGAACCATTCCTGCGACACTGGTTATAGATTCCGTTGCTTAACTTCAGGTTTACTGTACCCCTCTGACCTTCTTATTGACGAAGAAACACAGAAATTGCATCGGAATTAAATACAATAGGCAAATGCCGGCTCAAGTACAAGAAGACTGGCTCTTCTTACTGGCTATGTTTTGAACCATTTCTGTGACACTAGTTATAGATTCCGATGCTTCACTTCAGGTTTACTCTATCCCTCTGACCTTCTTATTAACGAAGAAACACAGATATTGCATCGGAATTAAATACAAAAGGCACAATGCCGTCTTAAGTACAAGAAGACTTATCTTCTTAATGTCTATGTTTTGAACCATTCCTGTGACACTAGTTATAGATTCCGATGCTTCACTTCAGGTTTACTGTATCCCCAGGACCTTCTTATTGACGATGAAACACAGAAATTGCATCGGAATTAAATACAAAAGGCACAATGCCGACTTAAGTACAAGATGTCTGACTCTTCTTACTGTCTATGATTTGAACCATTCACGTAACACGAGTTATAGATTCCGATGCTTCACTTTAGGTTTATTGTATAGCTCTGCCTTCTTATTGACGATCAAACACAGAAATTTCATCAGAATTAAATACAAAATGCACAATGCCGACTCATGTACAAGAAGACTGGCTCTTCTTACTGCCTATGTTTTGAACCATTCCTGTGACACTAGTTATAGATTCCGATGCTTCACTTCAGCTTTACTGTATCCAGCTGACCTTCTTATTGACGATGAAGCACATAAATTGCATCGGAATGAAATACAAAAGGCACAATGCCGACTTCAGTACAAGAAGACTGACTCTAATTACTGTTTATGTTTTGAACCATTCCTGTGACACTAGTTATAGATTCTGATGCTTAACTTCAAGTTTACTGTATCCCTCTGACCTTCTTATTGACGATGAAACACAGAAATTGCATCCGAATTAAATAGAAAAGGCACAATGCCGACTCAAGTACAAGAAGACTGGCTCTTCTTACTGTCTATGTTTTGAACCATTCCTGCGAAACTAGTTATAGATTCCGATGCTTCACTTCAGGTTTACTGTATCCCTCTGACCTTCTTATTGACGAAGAAACACAGAAATTGCATCGGAATTAAATATACAAGGCAAATGCCGGCTCAAGTACAAGAAGACTGGCTCTTCTCACTGTCTATGTTTTGAACCTTTTCTGTGACACTAGTCATAGATTCCGATGCTTCACTTCAGGTTTACTGTATCCCTCTGACCTTCTTATTGACGATGAAACACAGAAATTGCATCGGAATTTAATTCAAAATGCACAATGCCGACTTAGGTACAAGAAGACTGACCCATCTTACTGTCTATGTTTTGAACCATTCCTGTGACACTAGTTATAGATTCCGATGCTTCACTTTAGGTTTACTGTATCCCTCTGACCTTCGCATTGACGATGAAACATATCAATTGCATCGGAATTAAATACAAAAGGCACAATGTTGACTTAAGTACAAAAAGACTGACCTTCTTACTGTCTATGCTTTGAACCATTCCTGTGACACTAGTTATCGATTCCGATGCTTCACTTCAGGTTTACTGAATCCCTCTGACGTTCTTATTGACAATGAAACACAGAAATATCATCGGAATTAAATACAAAAGGCACAATGCCGACTCAAGGACAAGAAGACTGGCTCTTCTTACTGTCTATGTTTTGAACCATTTCTGTGACACTAATTATAGATTCCGATGCTTCACTTCAGGTTTACTGTATCCCCCTGACTTTCTTATTGACGAAGAAACTCAGATACTGCATCGGAATTTAATACAAAAAGCACAATGCCGACCTAAGTACAAGAAGACTTATCTTCTTACTGTCTATGTTTTGAACCATTCCTGTGACACTAGTTATAGATTCCGATGCTTCACTTGAGGTTTACTGTTTCCCTCTGACCTTTGTATTGACGATGAAACACAGAAATTGCATCGGAATTAAATACAAAAGGCACAATGCCGACTTAAGTACAAAAAGACTGCATCTTCTTACTGTCTATGATTTGAACCATTCCTGTGACACTAGGTATACATTCCGATGTTCACTTCAGGTTTACTGTATCCCTCTGTCTTTCTTATTGACGATGAAACACAGAAATTGCAACGGAATTAAATACATAAGGCACAATGCCGACTTAAGTACAAGAAAACTGACTCTTCTCACTGTCTATGTCATGAACCATTCCTGTGACAACAGTTATAGATTCCGATGCTTCACCTCAGGTTTACTGTATCCCTCTGAGCTTCTTATTGACGATGAAACACAGAAATTGCATCGGAGTTTTATACAAAATTCACAAGGCCGACTTAAGTACATGAGGACTTACTCTTCTTACTGTCTATGTTTTGAACCATTCCTGTGACACTAGTTATAGATTCCGAGGCTTCAATTCTGGTTTACTGTATCCCTTTCACCTTCTTATTGAAGATGAAACACAGAAATTGCATCTTAATTAAATACAAAAGGCACAAGGCCGACATAAGTACAAGAATTCTGACTCTTCTTACTGTCTATGATTTAAACCATTCCTGTGACACGAGTTATAGATTCCGATGCTTCACTTCGGGTTTACTGTGTCCCTCTGACCTTCTTATTGACGATCAAACACAGAATTTTCATCAGAATTAAATACAAAATGCACAATGCCGACTCATGTACAAGAAGACTGGCTCTTCGCACTGCCTATGTTTTGAACCATTCCTGTGACACTAGTTATAGATTCCGATGCTTTACTTCAGGTTTACTGTATCGAGCTGACCTTCTCATTGACGATGAAGCACATAAATTGCATCGGAATAAAATACAAAAGGCACAATGCCGACTTAAGTACAAGAAGGCTGACTCTACCTACTGTTTATGTTTTGAACCATTCCTGTGACACTAGTTATAGATTCTGATGCTTCACTTCAGGTTTACTGTATCCCTCTGACTCTCTTATTGACAATGATACACAGAAATTGCATCGGAATTACATACAAAAGTCACAATGCCGACTGAAGTACAAGAAAACTGACTTCTCTTACTGTCTATGTTTTGAACCATTCCTATGACACAAGTTATAGATTCCGATGCTTCACTTCGGGTTTACTGTATCCCTCTGACCTTCTTATTGACGATGAAACACAGAAATTGCATCGGAATTAAATACAAAGGGCAGTATGCCGACCTAAGTACAAGAAAACTGACTCTTCTTACTGTTTATGTTTTGAACCACTCCTGTGACACTAGTGAAAGATTCCGATGCCTCACTTCAGGTTTACTGTATCCATCTGACCTTCGTATTGACGATGAAACACTGAAATTGCATTGGAATTGAATACAAAATACACAATGCCGACTTAAGTACAAAAAGTCTGACTCTTCTCACTGTCTGTTTTGTACCATTCCTGTGACACTAATTATAGATTCCGATGTTTCACGTCAGGTTTACTGTATCCCTCTGACCTTCTTATTGACGATGAAACACAGAAATTGCATCGGAATTACATACAAAAGGCACAATGCCGACTTAAGTACAAGAAACTGACTCTTCTTTCTGTCTATGTTTTGAACCATTCCTGTGACACTAGTTATAGATTCCGATGCTTCACTTCAGGTTTACTGTACCCCTCTGAGCTTCTTATTGTCGATGAAACACAGAAATTGCATCGGAATTATATACAAGAGGCACAATGCCGACTGAAGTACAAGAAGACTGGCTCTTCTTACTGTCTATGTTTTAATCCATTTCTGTGACACTAGTTATAGATTCCGATGCTACACTTCAGGTTTACTGTATCCCTCTGACCTTCTTATTGACGAAGAAACACAGATATTGCATCGGAATTAAGTACAAAAGGCACAATGCCGACTAAAGTACAAGAAGACTGACCCTTCTTACTGTCTATGCTTTGAACCATTCCTGTGACACTAATTATAGATTCCGATGCTTCACTTCAGGTTTACTGTGTCCCTCTGACCTTCGTATTGACGATGAAACACAGAAATCGCATCGGAATTAAATGCAAAAGGCACAATGCCGACTTAAGTACAAAAAGACTGACACTTCTTACTGTCTATGTTTTGAACCATTCCTGTGACACTAGTTATAGATTCCGATGCTTCACTTCATGTTCACTGTATCCCTCTGACCGTCTTATTGACGATGAAACACAGAAATTGCATCGCAATTAAATACAAAAGGCACAATTCCCACTTAAGTACTGTCCTTACTGTCTATGATTTGAACCATTTCTGTGACACTAGTTATAGATTCCGATACTTCACTTCAGCTTTACTGTATCCCTCTGACCTTCTTATTGGCGATGAAACACAGAAATTGCATCGGAATTACATACAAAAGGCACAATGCCGACTTAAGTACAAGAAAACTGACTCTTCTTACTGTCTATGCTTTGAACCATTCCTGTGACACTAGTTATAGATTCCGATGCTTCACTTCAGGTTTACTTTATCCCTGTGACCTTCTTATTGACGATGAAACACAGAAATCGCATCGGAATTTAATACAAAAGGCACAATGCCGACTTAAGTACAAGAAAACTGCCTCTTATTACTGTCTATGATTTGAACGCTTCCTGTGAGACCGGTTTTAGATTCCGATGCTTCACTTCATGTTTACTGTATCCCTTGGACCTCCTTATTGACGATGAAACACGAAAATTGCATCGGAATTGAATGCAAAAGGCACAATGCCGAATTAAGTACAAAATGACAGACTCTTCTTACTGTCTATGTTTTGAACCATTCCTGTGACACTAGTTATAGATTCCGATGCTTCACTTCAGGTTTACTGTATCCCTCTGACCTTCTTATTGACGATGAAACACAGAAATTGCTTCGGAATTAAATACAAAAGGCACAATGCCGACTTAAGTACAAGAAAACTGACTCTTCTTAATATCTATGTTTTGAACCGTTTCTGTGACACTAGTTATAGATTCTGATGCATCACTTCAGGTTTACTGTTTCCCTCTGACCGTCGTATTGTCGATGAAACACAGAAATTGCATCGGAAATAAATACAAAAGGCACAATGGCGACTCAAGTACAAGAAGACCGGCTATACTTCCTGTCTATGATTTGAACCATTCCTGTGACACTAGTTATAGATTCCGATGTTTCACTCCAGGTTTACTGTATCCAGCTGAGCTTCTTATTGACGATAAAACACAGAAATTGCATCGGAATTAAATACAAAAGGCACAATGCCGACTCATGTACAGGAAGACTGGCTCTTCTTACTGTCTATGTTTTGAACGCTTCCTGTGAGACCGGTTTTGGATTTCGATGCTTCACTTCATGTTTACTGTATCCCTTGGATCTTCTTATTGACGATGAAACACGTAAAATTCATCGGAATTGAATACAAAAGGCACAATGCCGACTTAAGTACAAGAAGACTCGCTCTTCTTACTGTCTATGTTTTGAACCATTTCTGTGACACTAGTTATAGATTCCGATGCTTCACTTCAGGTTTACTGTATCCCTCTGACCTTCTTATTGACGAAGAAACACAGATATTGCATCGGAATTAAATACAAAAGGACCATGCCGACTTAAGTACAAGAAGACTGACCTTTCTTACTGTCTATGTTTTGAACCATTCCTGTGACACTAGTTATAGATTCCGATGCTTCACTTCAGGTTTACTGTATCCCTCTGACCTTCTTATTGACGATGAAACACAGAAATAGCATCGGAATTAAATACAAAAGTCACAATGCCGACTTAAGTACTAGAAAACTGACTCTTCTTACTGTCTATGTTTTGAACCATTCCTGTGACACTAGTTATAGATTCCGATGTTTCACTTCAGTTTTACTGTATCCCTCTGATCTTCTTATTGACGATGAAACACAGAAATTGCATCGGAATTATATACAAAAGGCACAATGCCGACTTAAGTACAAGAGGACTTACTCTTCTTACTGTCTATGTTTTGAACCATTCCTGTGACACTAGTTATAGATTCCGATGCTTCACTTCAGGTTTACTGTATCCCTTTGACCTTCTTATTGACAATGAAAGACAGAAATTGCATCTTAATTAAATACAAAAGGCACAATGCTGACTTATGTACAAGAAGACTGACTCTTCTTACTGTCTATGATTTGAAACATTCCTGTGACACTAGTTATAGATTCCGATGCTTCACTTCAGGTTTACTGTATCCCTCTGACCTTCTTATTGACGATGATACACAGAAATTACATCGGAATTACATACAAAAGTCACAATGCCGACTGAAGTACAAGAAAACTGACTTCTCTTACTGTCTATGTTTTGAACCATTCCTATGACACAAGTTATAGATTCCGATGCTTCACTTCGGGTTTACTGTATCCCTCTGACCTTCTTATTGACGATGAAACACAGAAATTGCATCGGAATTAAATACAAAAGGCAGTATGCCGACCTAAGTACAAGAAAACTGACTCTTCTTACTGTTTATGTTTTGAACCACTCCTGTGACACTAGTGAAAGATTCCGATGCTTCACTTCAGGTTTACTGTATCCCTCTGACCTTCGTATTGACGATGAAACACTGAAATTGCATTGGAATTAAATACAAAATACACAATGCCGACTTAAGTACAAAAAGACTGACTCTTCTCACTGTCTGTTTTGAACCATTTCTGTGACACTAATTATAGATTCCGATGCTTCACGTCAGGTTTACTGTATCCCTCTGACCTTCTTATTGACGATGAAACACAGAAATTGCATCGGAATTAAATACAAAAGGCACAATGCCGACTTAAGTACAAGAAAACTGACTCTTCTTTCTGTCTATGTTTTGAACCATTCCTGTGACACTAGTTATAGATTCCGATGCTACACTTCAGGTTTACTGTATCCCTCTGAGCTTCTTATTGTCGATGAAACACAGAAATTGCATCGGAATTATATACAAGAGGCACAATGCCGACTGAAGTACAAGAAGACTGGCTCTTCTTACTGTCTATGTTTTAATCCATTTCTGTGACACTAGTTATAGATTCCGATGCTACACTTCAGGTTTACTGTATCCCTCTGACCTTCTTATTGACGAAGAAACACAGATATTGCATCGGAATTAAATACAAAAGGCACAATGCCGACTAAAGTACAAGAAGACTGACCCTTCTTACTGTCTATGTTTTGAACCATTCCTGTGACACTATTTATAGATTCCGATGCTTCACTTCAGGTTTACTGTGTCCCTCTGACCTTCGTATTGACGATGAAACACAGAAATCGCATCGGAATTAAATGCAAAAGGCACAATGCCGACTTAAGTACAAAAAGACTGACACTTCTTACTGTCTATGTTTTGAACCATTCCTGTGACACTAGTTATAGATTCCGATGCTTCACTTCATGTTTACTGTATCCCTCTGACCTTCTTATTATCGATGAAACACAGAAATTGCATCGGAATTACATACAAAAGGCACAATGCCGACTTAAGTACAAGAAAACTGACTCCTCTTACTGTCTATGCTTTGAACCATTCCTGTGACACTAGTTATGGATTCCGATGCTTCACTTCAGGTTTACTTTATCCCTGTGACCTTCTTATTGACGATGAAACACAGAAATCGCATCGGAATTAAATACAAAAGGCACAATGCCGACTTAAGTACAAGAAAACTGACTCTTCTTACTGTCTATGTTGTGAACGCTTCTTGTGAGACCGGTTTTAGATTCCGATGCTTCACTTCATGTTGACTGTATCCCTTGGACCTCCTTATTGACGATGAAACACGTAAATTGCATCGGAATTGAATGCAAAAGGCACAATGCCGACTTAAGTACAAAAAGACTGACTCTTCTTACTGTCTATGTTTTGAACCATTCCTGTGACACTAGTTATAGATTCCGATGCTTCACTTCAGGTTTACTGTATCCCTCTGACCTTCTTATTGACGATGAAACACAGAAATTGCTTCGGAATTAAATACAAAAGGCACAATGCCGACTTAAGTACAAGAAAACTGACTCTTCTTAATATCTATGTTTTGAACCGTTTCTGTGACACTAGTTATAGATTCTGATGCATCACTTCAGGTTTACTGTTTCCCTCTGACCGTCGTATTGTCGATGAAACACAGAAATTGCATCGGAAATAAATGCAAAAGGCACAATGCAGACTCAAGTACAAGAAGACCGGCTATACTTCCTGTCTATGATTTGAACCATTCCTGTGACACTAGTTATAGATTCCGATGTTTCACTTCAGGTTTACTGTATCCAGCTGAGCTTCTTATTGACGATAAAACACAGAAATTGCATCGGAATTAAATACAAAAGGCACAATGCCGACTCATGTACAGGAAGACTGGCTCTTCTTACTGTCTATGGTTTGAACGCTTCCTGTGAGACCGGTTTTGGATTTCGATGCTTCACTTCATGTTTACTGTATCCCTTGGATCTTCTTATTGACGATGAAACACGTAAATTTCATCGGAATTGAATACAAAAGGCACAATGCCGACTTAAGTACAAGAAGACTCGCTCTTCTTACTGTCTATGTTTTGAACCATTTCTGTGACACTAGTTATAGATTCCGATGCTTCACTTCAGGTTTACTGTATCCCTCTGACCTTCGTATCGACGATGAAACACAGAAATCGCATCGGAATTAAATGCAAAAGGCACAATGCCGACTTAAGTACAAAAAGACTGACACTTCTTACTGTCTATGTTTTGAACCATTCCTGTGACACTAGTTATAGATTCCGATGCTTCACTTCATGTTTACTGTATCCCTCTGACCGTCTTATTGACGATGAAACACAGAAATTGCATCGCAATCAAATACAAAAGGCACAATTCCCACTTAAGTACTGTCCTTACTGTCTATGTTTTGAACCATTTCTGTGACACTAGTTATAGATTCCGATGCTTCACTTCAGCTTTACTGTATCCCTCTGACATTCTTATTGGCGATGAAACACAGAAATTGCATCGGAATTACATACAAAAGGTACAATGCCGACTTAAGTACAAGAAAACTTACTCTTCTTACTGTCTATGCTTTGAACCATTCCTGTGACACTAGTTATAGATTCCGATGCTTCACTTCAGGTTTACTTTATCCCTGTGACCTTCTTATTGACGATGAAACACAGAAATCGCATCGGAATTAAATACAAAAGGCACAATGCCGACTTAAGTACAAGAAAACTGACTCTTCTTACTGCCTATGCTTTAAACGCTTCCTGTGAGACCGGTTTTAGATTCCGATGCTTCACTTCATGTTTACTGTATCCCTTGGACCTCCTTATTGACGATGAAACACGTAAATTGCATCGGAATTGAATGCAAAAGGCACAATGCCGACTTAAGTACAAAAAGACTGACTCTTCTTACTGTCTATGTTTTGAACCATTCCTGTGACACTAGTTATAGATTCCGATGCTTCACTTCAGGTTTACTGTATCCCTCTGACATTCTTATTGACGATGAAACACAGAAATTGCTTCGGAATTAAATACAAAAGGCACAATGCCGACTTAAGTACAAGAAAACTGACTCTTCTTAATATCTATGTTTTGAACCGTTTCTGTGACACTAGTTATAGATTCTGATGCATCACTTCAGGTTTACTGTTTCCCTCTGACCGTCGTATTGTCGATGAAACACAGAAATTGCATCGGAAATAAATACAAAAGGCACAATGCCGACTCAAGTACAAGAAGACCGGCTATACTTCCTGTCTATGATTTGAACCATTCCTGTGACACTTGTTATAGATTCCGATGTTTCACTTCAGGTTTACTGTATACAGCTGAGCTTCTTATTGACGATAAAACACAGAAATTGCATCGGAATTAAATACAAAAGGCACAATGCCGACTCATGTACAGGAAGACTGGCTCTTCTTACTGTCTATGTTTTGAACGCTTCCTGTGAGACCGGTTTTGGATTTCGATGCTTCACTTCATGTTTACTGTATCGCTTGGATCTTCTTATTGACGATGAAACACGTAAATTTCATCGGAATTGAATACAAAAGGCACAATGCCGACTTAAGTACAAGAAGACTCGCTCTTCTTACTGTCTATGTTTTGAACCATTTCTGTGACACTAGTTATAGATTCCGATGCTTGACTTGAGGTTTACTGTATCCCTCTGACCTTCTTATTGACGAAGAAACACAGATATTGCATCGGAATTAAATACAAAAGGACCATGCCGACTTAAGTACAAGAAGACTGACCTTTCTTACTGTCTATGTTTTGAACCATTCCTGTGACATTAGTTATAGATTCCGATGCTTCACTTAAGGTTTACTATATCCCTCTGACCTTCGTATTGACGATGAAACACAGAAATTGAATCGGAATTAAATACAAAACGCACAATGCCGACTTAAGTACAAAAAGACTGACTCTTCTTACTGTCTAAGTTTTGAACCATTCCTGTGACACTAGTTATAGATTCCGATGCTTCACTTCAGGTTTACTGTATCCCTCTGACCTTCTTATTGACGAAGAAACACAGAAATTGCATCGGAATTAAATACAAAAGGCACAATGCCGACTTAAGTACTAGAAAACTGACTCTTCTTACTGTCTATGTTTTGAACCATTCCTGTGACACTACTTATAGATTCCGATGTTTCACTTCAGGTTTACTGTATCCCTCTGACCTTCTTATTGACGATGAAACACAGAAATTGCATCGGAATTATATACAAAAGGCACAATGCCGACTTAAGTACAAGAGGACTTACTCTTCTTACTGTCTATGTTTTGAACCATTCCTGTGACACTAGTTATAGATTCCGATGCTTCACTCCAGGTTTACTGTATCCCTTTGACCTTCTTATTGACAATGAAAGACAGAAATTGCATCTTAATTAAATACAAAAGGCACAATGCCGACTTAAGTACAAGAAGACTGACTCTTCTTACTGTCTATGATTTGAAACATTCCTGTGACACTAGTTATAGATTCCGATGCTTCACTTCAGGTTTACTGTATCCCTCTGACCTTCTTATTGACGAACAAACACAGAAATTTCATCAGAATTAAATACAAAAGGCACAATGCCGACTTAAATACATGAAGACTGGCTCTTCTTACCGCCTATGTTTTGAACCATTGCTCTGACACTAGTTATAAATTCCGATGCTTCACTTCAGGTTTACTGTATCCCTCTGACCTTCGTATTGACGATGAAACACAGAAATTGCATCGGAATTAAATACAAAAGGAACAATCCCGACTTAAGTACAAAAATACTGACTCTTCTTACTGTCTATGTTTTGAACCATTCCAGTGACACTAGTTATAGATTCCGATGCTTCACTTCAGCTTTACTGTATTACTTTGACCTTCTTATTGTCGATGAAACACAGAAATTGAATCTTAATTAAATACAAAAGGCACAATGCCGACTCAAGTACAAGAAGACTGGCTCTTCTTACTGTCTATGATTTGAACCATTCCTGCGACACTAGTTATAGATTATCGTTGCTTCACTTCAGGTTTACTGTACCCCTCTGACCTTCTTATTGACGAAGAAACACAGAAATTGCATCGGAATTAAATACAAGAGGCAAATGCCGGCTCAAGTACAAGAAGACTGGCTCTTCTTACTGTCTATGTTTTGAACCATTTCTGTGACACTAGTTATAGATTCCGATGCTTCACTTCAGGTTTACTGTATCCCTCTGACCTTCTTATTGACGAAGAAACACAGATATTGCATCGGAATTAAATACAAAAGGCACAATGCCGACTTAAGTACAAGAAGACTTATCTTCCTACTGTCTATGTTTTGAACCATTCCTGTGACACTAGTTATAGATTCCGATGCTTCACTTCAGGTTTACTGTATCCCTAGGACCTTCTTATTGAGGATGAAACACAGAAATTGCATCGGAATTAAATACAAAAGGCACAATGCCGACTTTAGTACAAGATGTATGACTCTTCTTACTGTCTATGATTTGAACCATTCTCGTAACACGAGTTATAGATTCCGATGCTTCACTTCAGGTTTACTGTATAGCTCTGCCTTCTTATTGACGATCAAACACAGAAATTTCATCAGAATTAAATACAAAATGCACAATGCCGACTCATGTACAAGAAGACTGGCTCTTCTTACTGCCTATGTTTTGAACCAATACTGTGACACTAGTTATAGATTCCGATGCTTCACTTCAGGTTTACTGTATCCAGCTGACCTTCTTATTGACGATGAAGCACATAAATTGCATCGGAATGAAATACAAAAGGCACAATGCCGACTTCAGTACAAGAAGACTGACTCTAATTACTGTTTATGTTTTGAACCATTCCTGTGACACTAGTTATAGATTCTGATGCTTAACTTTCTAGTTTACTGTATCCCTCTGACCTTTTTATTGACGATGAAACACAGAAATTGCATCCGAATTAAATACAAAAGGCACAATGCCAACTCAAGTACAAGAAGACTGGCTCTTCTTACCGTCTATGTTTTGAACCATTCCTGCGAAACTAGTTATAGATTCCGATGCTTCACTTCAGGTTTACTGTATCCCTCTGACCTTCTTATTGACGAAGAAACACAGAAATTGCATCGGAAATAAATATACAAGGCAAATGCCGGCTCAAGTACAAGAAGACTGGCTCTTCTTACTGTCTATGTTTTGAACCATTTCTGTGACACTAGTCATAGATTCCGACGCTTCACTTCTGGTTTACTGTATCCCTCTGACCTTCTTATTGACGATGAAACACAGAAATTGCATCGGAATTAAATTCAAAATGCACAATGCCGACTTAGGTACAAAAGCCTGACCCATCTTACTGTCTATGTTTTGAACCATTCCTATGACACTAGTTATAGGTTCCGATGCTTCACTTTAGGTTTACTGTATCCCTCTGACCTTCGCATTGACGATGAAACATATCAATTGCATCGGAATTAAATACAAAAGGCACAATGTTGACTTAAGTACAAAAAGACTCACCTTCTTACTGTCTATGCTTTGAACCATTCCTGTGACACTAGTTATCGATTCCGATGCTTCACTTCAGGTTTACTGAATCCCTCTGACGTTCTTATTGACGATGAAACACAGAAATAACATCGGAATTAAATACAAAAGGCACAATGCGGACTCAAGGACAAGAAGACCGGCTCTTCTTACTGTCTATGTTTTGAACCATTTCTGTGACACTAATTATAGATTCCGATGCTTCACTTCAGGTTTACTGTATCCCCCTGACCTTCTTATTGACGAAGAAACACAGATACTGCATCGGAATTTAATACAAAAGGCACAATGCTGACCTAAGTACAAGAAGACTTATCTTCTTACTGTCTATGTTTTGAACCATTCCTGTGACACTAGTTATAGATTCCGATGCTTCACTTCAGGTTTACTGTTTCCCTCTGACCTTCGTATTGACGATGAAACACAGAAATTGCATCGGAATTAAATACAAAAGGCACAATGCCGACTTAAGTACAAAAAGACTGCCTCTTCTTACTGTCTATGATTTGAACCATTCCTGTGACACTAGGTATAGATTCCGATGTTCACTTCAGGTTTACTGTATCCCTATGTCTTTCTTATTGACGATGAAACACAGAAATTGCAACGGAATTAAATACATAAGGCACAATACCGACTTAAGTACAAGAAAACTGACTCTTCTCAATGTCTATGTCATGAACCATTCCTGTGACAACAGTTATAGATTCCGATGCTTCACTTCAGGTTTACTGTATACCTCTGAGCCTCTTATTGACGATGAAACACAGAAATTGCATCTGAGTTATATACAAAATTCACAATGCCGACTTAAGTACAAGAGGACTTACTCTTCTTACTGTCTATGTTTTGAACCATTCCTGTGACACTAGTTATAGATTCCGAGGCTTCAATTCTGGTTTACTGTATCCCTTTCACCTTCTTATTGAAGATGAAACACAGAAATTGCATCTTAAATAAATACAAAAGTCACAAGGCCGACTTAAGTACAAGAAGTCTGACTCTTCTTACTGTCTATGATTTAAACCATTCCTGTGACACGAGTTATAGATTCCGATGCTCACTTCGGGTTTACTGTGTCCCTCTGACCTTCTTAATGACGATCAAACACAGAATTTTCATCAGAATTAAATACAAAATGCACAATGCCGACTCATGTACAAGAAGACTGGCTCTTCGCACTGCCTATGTTTTGAACCATTCCTGTGACACTAGTTATAGATTCCGATGCTTTACTTCAGGTTTACTGTATCGAGCTGAACTTCTCATTGACGATGAAGCACATAAATTGCATCGGAATAAAATACAAAAGGCACAATGCCGACTTAAGTACAAGAAGGCTGACTCTACCTACTGTTTATGATTTGAACCATTCCTGTGACACTAGTTATAGATTCTGATGCTTCACTTCAGGTTTGCTGTATCCCTCTGACCTTCCTATTGACGATGAAACACGTAAATTGCATCGAAATTAATACAAAAGGCACAATGCCGACTTAAGTACAAGAAGACTGACTCTTCTTACTGTCTGTGTTTTGAACCATTCCTGTGACACTATTTATAGATTCCGATGCTTCACTTCAGGTTTACTGAATCCCTCTGACCTTCTTATTGACGATGAAACACAGAAATAACATCGGAATGAAATACAAAATTCACAATGCCGACTCAAGTACAAGAAGACTGGCTCTTCTTACTGTCTATGTTTTGAACCATTTCTGTGACTCTTGTTATAGATTCCGATGCTTCACTTCAGGTTTACTGTATCCCTCTGACCTTCTTATTGACGAAGAAACACAGATATTGCATCGGAATTAAATACAAAAGGCACAATGCAGACTGAAGTACAAGAAGACTTATCTTCTTACTGTCTATGTTTTGAACCATTCCTGTGACACTAGTTATAGATTCCGATGCTTCACTTCAGGTTTACTGTTTCCCTCTGACCTTCGTATTGACGGCGAAACACAGAAATTGCATTGGAATTAAATACAAAAGGCACAATGCCGACTTAAGTACAAAAAGTCTGACTCTTCTTACTGTCTATGATTTGAACCATTCCTGTGACACTAGGTATAGATTCCGATGTTCACTTCAGGTTTACTGTATTCCTCTGACTTTCTTATTGACGATGAAACACAGAAATTGCATCGGAATTAAATACAAAATTCACAATGCCGACTTAAGTACAAGAGGACTTACTCTTCTTACTGTCTATGTTGTGAACCATTCCTGTGACACGAGTTATAGATTCCGATTCTTCACTTCAGGTTTACTGTGTCCCTCTGACCTTCTTATTGACGATCAAACACAGAAATTTCATCAGAATTAAGTACAAAATGCACAATGCCGACTCATGTACAAGAAGACTGGCTCTTCTTACTGCCTATGTTTTGAACCATTCCTGTGTCACTAGTTATAGATTCCGACGCTTCACTTCAGGTTTACTGTATCCAGCTGACATTCTTATTGACGTAGAAGCACATAAATTGCATCGGAATTAAATACAAAAGGCCCAATGCCGACTTGAGTACAAGAAGACTGACTCTACTTACTGTTTATGTTTTGAACCATTCCTGTGACACTAGTTATGGATTCCGATGCTTCACTGGAGGTTTACTGTATCCCTCTGACCTTCTTATTGACGATGAAACACAGAATTTGCATCCGAATTAAATACAAAAGGCACAATGCCGACTCAAGTACAAGAAGACTGGCTCTTCTTACTGTCTATGATTTGAACCATTCCTGCGACACTAGTTATAGATTACGATGCTTCACTTCAGGTTTACTGTATCACTCTGACCTTCTTATTGACGAAGAAACACAGAAATTGCATCGGAATCAAATACAAAAGGCAAATGCCGACTCAAATACAAGAAGACTAGCTCTTCTTACTGTCTATGTTTTGAACCATTTCTGTGACACTAGTTATTGATTCCGATGCTGCACTTCAGGTTTACTGTATCCCTCTGACTTTCTTATTGACGATGAAACACAGAAATTGCATCGGAATTAAACACAAAATGAACAATGCCGACTTAAGTCCAAGAATACTGACCCTTCTTACTGTCTATGTTTTGAACCATTCCTGTGAATCTAGTTATAGATTCCGAAGCTTCACTTCAGGTTTACTGTATCCCTCTGACCCTCGTATTGACGATAAAACACATAAATAGCATCGGAATTAAATACAAAATGCACAATGCCGACTTAAGTACAAAAAGACTGACTCTTCTTACTGTCTATGTTTTAACCATTCCTGTGACTCTAGTTATAGATTCCGATGCTACACTTATGGTTTACTGTATCCCTCTGACCTTCTTATTGACGATGAAGCACAGAAATTGCATCGGAATTAAATACAAAAGGCACAATGCCGACTTAAGTACAAGAAAACTGACTCTTCTTACTGTCTATGTTTTGAACCATTCCAGTGACACTAGTTACAGATTCCGATGCTTCACTTCAGGTTTACTGTATCCCTCTGAGCTTCTTATTGACGATGAAACACAGAAATTGCATCGGAATTAAATACAAAAAGCACAATGCCGACTTAAGTACAAGAAGACTGACTCTTCTTACTGTCTATGATTTGAACCATTCCTGTGACACGAGTTATAGATTCCGATGCTTCACTTCAGGTTTACTGCATCCTTCTGACCTTCTTATTGACGATCAAATACAGAAATTTCATCAGAATTAAATACAAAAGGCACAATGCCGACTCAAGTACAAGAAGACTGGCTCTTCTTACTGCCTATGTTTTGAACCATTCCTGTGAGACTAGTTATAGATTCCGATGCTTCACTTCAGGTTTACTGTATCCCTCTGACCTTATTATTGACGTGAAACACAGAAATTGCATCTTAATTAAATACAAAAGGCACAATGCCGACCTAAGTACAAGAAGACTGACTCTACTTACTGTTTACGTTTTGAACCATTCCTGTGACACTAGTTATAGTTCCGATGCCTCACTTCAGGTTTACTGCATCCAGCTGACATTCTTATTGACGATGAAACACAGAAATTGCATAGGAATTAAATACAAAAGGCACAATGCCGACTTAAGTACTAGAAAACTGACTCTTCTTACTGTCTATGTTTTGAACCATTCCTGTGACACTAGTTATAGATTCCGATGCTTCACTTCAGGTTTACTGTATCCCTTTGACCTTCTTATTGACGATGAAAGACAGAAATTGCATCTTAATTAAATACAAAAGGCACAATGCCGACTTAAGTACAAGAAGACTGACTCTTCTTACTGTCTATGATTTGAACCATTCCTGTGACACGAGTTATAGATTCCGATGCTTCACTTCAGGTTTACTGCATCCCTCTGCCCTTCTTATTGACGATCAAATACAGAAATTTCATCAGAATTAAATACAAAAGGCTCAATGCCGACTCAAGTACAAGAAGACTGGCTCTTCTTACTGCCTGTGTTTTGAACCATTCCTGTGAGACTAGTTATAGATTCCGATGCTTCACTTCAGGTTTGCTGTATCCCTCTGACCTTCTTATTGACGAACAAACACAGAAATTTCATCAGAATTAAATACAAAAGGCACAATGCCGACTCAAATACATGAAGACTGGCTCTTCTTACTGCCTATGTTCTGAACCATTGCTCTGACACTAGTTATAGATTCCGATGCTTCACTTCAGGTTTACTGTATCCCTCTGACCTTCGTATTGACGATGAAACACAAAAATTGCATCGGAATTAAATACAAAAGGCACAATGCCGTCTTAAGTACAAAAATACTGACTCTTCTTACTGTCTATGTTTTGAACCATTCCAGTGACACTAGTTATAGATTCCGATGCTTCACTTCAGCTTTACTGTATTACTTTGACCTTCTTATTGTCGATGAAACACAGAAATTGCATCTTAATTAAATACAAAAGGCACAATGCCGACTCAAGTACAAGAAGACTTGCTCTTCTTACTGTCTATGTTTGAACCATTCCTGCGACACTAGTTATAGAATCCGTTGCTTCACTTCTGGTTTACTGTATCCCTCTGACCTTCGTATTGACGATGAAACATAGAAATTGTTTCGGAATTATATACAAAAGGCACAAAGCCGACTTAAGTACGAAAAGACTGACACTTCTTACTGTCTATGCTTTTGAACCATTCCTGTGACACTAGTTATCGATTCCGATGCTTCACTTCAGGTTTACTGTATCCCTCTGACCTTCTTATTTACGTTGAAACACGTAAATTGCATCGGAATTAATACAAAAGGCACAATGCCAACTTAAGTACAAGAAGACTGACTCTCCTTACTGTCTATGTTTTGAACCATTCCTGTGACACTAGTTATAGATTCCGATGCTTCACTTCAGGTTTACTGAATCCCTCTGTCCTTCTTATTGACGACGAAACACAGAAATAACATCGGAATTAAATACAAAACGCACAATGCCGACTCAAGTACAAGAAGACTGGCTCTTCTTACTGTCTATGTTTTGAACCATTTCTGTGACACTAGTTATAGATTCCGATGCTTCACTTCAGGTTTACTGTATCCCTCTGACCTTCTTATTGACGAAGAAACACAGATATTGCATCGGAATTAAATACAAAAGGCACAATGCAGACTTAAGTACAAGAAGACTTATCTTCTTACTGTCTATGTTTTGAACCATTAATGTGACACTAGTTATAGATTCCGATGCTTCACTTCAGGTTTACTGTATCCCTAGGACCTTCTTATTGACGATGAAACACAGAAATTGCATCGGAATTAAATACAAAAGGCACAATGCCGACTTAAGTACAAGATGTCTGACTCTTCTTACTGTCTATGATTTGAACCATTCCTGTAACACGAGTTATAGATTCCGATGCTTCACTTCAGGTTTACTGTATCCCTCTGCCTTCTTATTGACGATCAAACACAGAAATTTCATCAGAATTAAATACAAAATGCACAATGCCGACTCATGTACAAGAAGACTGGCTCTTCTAACTGCCTACGTTTTGAACCATTCCTGTGACACTAGTTATAGATTCTGATGCTTCACTTCAGGTTTACTGTATCCCTCTGACCTTCTTATTGACGATGAAACACAGAAATTGCATCCGAATTAAATACAAAAGGCACAATGCCGACTCAAGTACAAGAAGACTGGCTCATCTTACTGTCTATGTTTTGAACCATTTCTGTGACACTAGTTATAGATTCCGATGCTTCACTTCAGGTTTACTGTATCCCCCTGACCTTCTTATTGACGAAGAAACACAGATATTGCATCGGAATTTAATACAAAGCGCACAATGCCGACTTAAGTACAAGAAGACTTATCATCTTATTGTCTATGTTTTGAACCATTCCTGTGACACCAGTTATAGATTCCGATGATTCACTTCAGGTTTACTGTTTCCCTCTGACCTTCGTATTGACGATGAAACACAGAAATTGCATCGGAATTAAATACAAAAGGCACAATGCAGACTTAAGTACAAAAAGACTGCCTCTTCTTACTGTCTATGATTTGAACCATTCCTGTGACACTAGGTATAGATTCCGATGTTCACTTCATGTTTACTGTATCCCTGTGACTTTCTTATTGACGATGAAACACAGAAATTGCAACGGAATTAAAAATGCCGACTTAAGTACAAGAAAACTGACTCTTCTTACTGTCTATGATTTGAACCATTCCTGTGACACGAGTTATAGATTCCGATGCTTCAGGTTTACTGTGTCCCTCTGACCTTCTTATTGACGATCAAACACAGAAATTTCATCAGAATTAAATACAAAATGCACAATGCCGTCTCATGTACAAGAAGACTGGCTCTTCTTACTGCCTATGTTTTGAACCATTCCTGTGACACTAGTTATAGATTCCGATGCTTCACTTCAGGTTTACTGTATCCAGCTGACCTTCTTATTGACGATGAAGCACATAAATTGCATCGGAATAAAATATAAAAGGCACAATGCCGACTTAAGTACAAGAAGGCTGACTCTACGTACTGTTTATGTTTTGAACCATTCCTGTGACACTAGTTATAGATTCTGATGCTTCACTTCAGGTTTACTGTATCCCTCGGACCTTCCTATTGACGATGAAACACGTAAATTGCATCGGAATTAATACAAAAGGCACAATGCCAACTTAAGTACAAGAAGACTGACTCTCCTTACTGTCTATGTTTTGAACCATTCCTGTGACACTAGTTATAGATTCCGATGCTTCACTTCAGGTTTACTGAATCCCTCTGTCCTTCTTATTGACGACGAAACACAGAAATAACATCGGAATTAAATACAAAACGCACAATGCCGACTCAAGTACAAGAAGACTGGCTCTTCTTACTGTCTATGTTTTGAACCATTTCTGTGACACTAGTTATAGATTCCGATGCTTCACTTCAGGTTTACTGTATCCCTCTGACCTTCTTATTGACGAAGAAACACAGATATTGCATCGGAATTAAATACAAAAGGCACAATGCAGACTTAAGTACAAGAAGACTTATCTTCTTACTGTCTATGTTTTGAACCATTAATGTGACACTAGTTATAGATTCCGATGCTTCACTTCAGGTTTACTGTATCCCTAGGACCTTCTTATTGACGATGAAACACAGAAATTGCATCGGAATTAAATACAAAAGGCACAATGCCGACTTAAGTACAAGATGTCTGACTCTTCTTACTGTCTATGATTTGAACCATTCCTGTAACACGAGTTATAGATTCCGATGCTTCACTTCAGGTTTACTGTATCCCTCTGCCTTCTTATTGACGATCAAACACAGAAATTTCATCAGAATTAAATACAAAATGCACAATGCCGACTCATGTACAAGAAGACTGGCTCTTCTAACTGCCTACGTTTTGAACCATTCCTGTGACACTAGTTATAGATTCTGATGCTTCACTTCAGGTTTACTGTATCCCTCTGACCTTCTTATTGACGATGAAACACAGAAATTGCATCCGAATTAAATACAAAAGGCACAATGCCGACTCAAGTACAAGAAGACTGGCTCATCTTACTGTCTATGTTTTGAACCATTTCTGTGACACTAGTTATAGATTCCGATGCTTCACTTCAGGTTTACTGTATCCCCCTGACCTTCTTATTGACGAAGAAACACAGATATTGCATCGGAATTTAATACAAAGCGCACAATGCCGACTTAAGTACAAGAAGACTTATCATCTTATTGTCTATGTTTTGAACCATTCCTGTGACACCAGTTATAGATTCCGATGATTCACTTCAGGTTTACTGTTTCCCTCTGACCTTCGTATTGACGATGAAACACAGAAATTGCATCGGAATTAAATACAAAAGGCACAATGCAGACTTAAGTACAAAAAGACTGCCTCTTCTTACTGTCTATGATTTGAACCATTCCTGTGACACTAGGTATAGATTCCGATGTTCACTTCATGTTTACTGTATCCCTGTGACTTTCTTATTGACGATGAAACACAGAAATTGCAACGGAATTAAAAATGCCGACTTAAGTACAAGAAAACTGACTCTTCTTACTGTCTATGATTTGAACCATTCCTGTGACACGAGTTATAGATTCCGATGCTTCAGGTTTACTGTGTCCCTCTGACCTTCTTATTGACGATCAAACACAGAAATTTCATCAGAATTAAATACAAAATGCACAATGCCGTCTCATGTACAAGAAGACTGGCTCTTCTTACTGCCTATGTTTTGAACCATTCCTGTGACACTAGTTATAGATTCCGATGCTTCACTTCAGGTTTACTGTATCCAGCTGACCTTCTTATTGACGATGAAGCACATAAATTGCATCGGAATAAAATATAAAAGGCACAATGCCGACTTAAGTACAAGAAGGCTGACTCTACGTACTGTTTATGTTTTGAACCATTCCTGTGACACTAGTTATAGATTCTGATGCTTCACTTCAGGTTTACTGTATCCCTCGGACCTTCCTATTGACGATGAAACACGTAAATTGCATCGGAATTAATACAAAAGGCACAATGCCGACTTAAGTACAAGAAGACTGACTCTTCTTACTGTCTGTGTTTTGAACCATTCCTGTGACACTATTTATAGATTCCGATGCTTCCCTTCAGGTTTACTGTATCCCTCTGACATTCTTATTGACGAAGAAACACAGATATTGCATCGGAATTAAATACAAAAGGCACAATGCCGACTTAAGTACAAGAAGACTGACCCTTCTTACTGTCTATGTTTTGAACCATTCCTGTGAATCTAGTTATAGATTCCGAAGCTTCACTTCAGGTTTACTGTATCACTCTGACCCTCGTATTGACGATGAAACACATAAATAGCATCGGAATAAAATAGAAAATGCACAATGCCGACATTAGTACTAAAAGACTGACTCTTCTTACTGTCTATGATTTGAACCATTCCTGTGACACTAGGTATAGATTCCGATGTTCACTTCAGGTTTACTGTATCCCTCTGACTTTCTTATTGACGATGAAACACAGAAATTGCAACTGAATTAAATACATAAGGCACAATGCCGACTTAAGTACAAGAAAACTGACTCTTCTTACTGTCTAGGCCTTGAACCATTACTGTGACACCAGTTATAGATTCCAAAGCTTCACTTCAGGTTTACTGTATCCCTCTGAGCTTCTTCTTGACGATGAAACACAGAAATTGCATCGGAGTTATATACAAAATTCACAATGCCGACTTAAGTACAAGAGGACTTACTCTTCTTACTGTCTATGTTTTGAACCATTCCTGTGACACTAGTAATAGATTCCGAGGCTTCACTTCTGGTTTACTGTATCCCTTTGACCTTCTTATTGACGATGAAACACAGAAATTGCATCTTAATTAAATACAAAAGGCACAAGGCCGACTTAAGTACAAGAAGTCTGACTCTTCTTACTGTCTATGATTTGAACCATTCCTGTGACACGAGTTATAGATTCCGATGCTTCACTTCAGGTTTACTGTATCCCTCTGACCTTCCTATTGACGATGAAACACGTAAATTGCATCGGAATTAATACAAAAGGCACAATGCCGACTTAAGTACAAGAAGACTGACTCTTCTTACTGTCTGTGTTTTGAACCATTCCTGTGACCCTATTTATAGATTCCGATGCTTCACTTCAGGTTTACTGAATCCCTCTGACCTTCTTATTGACGATGAAACACAGAAATAACATCGGAATTAAATACAAAAGGCACAATGCCGACTCAAGTACAAGAAGACTCGCTCTTCTTACTGTCTATGTTTTGAACCATTTCTGTGACACTAGTTATAGATTCCGATGCTTCACTTCAGGTTTACTGTATCCCTCTGACATTCTTATTGACGAAGAAACACAGATATTGCATCGGAATTAAATACAAAAGGCACAATGCCGACTTAAGTACAAGAAGACTGACCCTTCTTACTGTCTATGTTTTGAACCATTCCTGTGAATCTAGTTAAAGAAACCGAAGCTTCACTTCAGGTTTACTGTATCACTCTGACCCTCGTATTGACGATGAAACACATAAATAGCATCGGAATTAAATAGAAAATGCACAATGCCGACTTTAGTACAAAAAGACTGTCTCTTCTTACTGTCTATGATTTGAACCATTCCTGTGACACTAGGTATAGATTCCGATGTTCACTTCAGGTTTACTGTATCCCTCTGACTTTCTTATTGACGATGAAACACAGAAATTGCAACGGAATTAAAAATGCCGACCTAAGTACAAGAAAACTGACTCTTCTTACTGTCTATGATTTGAACCATTCCTGTGACACGAGTTATAGATTCCGATGCTTCAGGTTTACTGTGTCCCTCTGACCTTCTTATTGACGATCAAACACAGAAATTTCATCAGAATTAAATACAAAATGCACAATGCCGTCTCATGTACAAGAAGACTGGCTCTTCTTACTGCCTATGATTTGAACCATTCCTGTGATTCCGATGCTTCACTTCAGGTTTACTGTATCCAGCTGACCTTCTTATTGACGATGAAGCACATAAATTGCATCGGAATAAAATATAAAAGGCACAATGCCGACTTAAGTACAAGAAGACTGACTCTACGTACTGTTTATGTTTTGAACCATTCCTGTGACACTAGTTATAGATTCTGATGCTTCACTTCAGGTTTACTGTATCCCTCTGACCTTCCTATTGACGATGAAACACGTAAATTGCATCGGAATTAATACAAAAGGCACAATGCCGACTTAAGTACAAGAAGACTGACTCTTCTTACTGTCTGTGTTTTGAACCATTCCTGTGACCCTATTTATAGATTCCGATGCTTCACTTCAGGTTTACTGAATCCCTCTGACCTTCTTATTGACGATGAAACACAGAAATAACATCGGAATTAAATACAAAAGGCACAATGCCGACTCAAGTACAAGAAGACTCGCTCTTCTTACTGTCTATGTTTTGAACCATTTCTGTGACACCAGTTATAGATTCCGATGCTTCACTTCAGGTTTACTGTATCCCTCTGAGCTTCTTCTTGACGATGAAACACAGAAATTGCATCGGAGTTATATACAAAATTCACAATGCCGACTTAAGTACAAGAGGACTTACTCTTCTTACTGTCTATGTTTTGAACCATTCCTGTGACACTAGTTATAGATTCCGATGCTTCACTTCTGGTTTACTGTATCCCTTTCACCTTCTTATTGACGATGAAACACAGAAATAGCATCTTAATTAAATACAAAAGGCACAAGGCCGACTTAAGTACAAGAAGTCTGACTCTTCTTACTGTCTATGATTTGAACCATTCCTGTGACACGAGTTATAGATTCCGATGCTTCACTTCAGGTTTACTGTGTCCCTCTGACCTTCTTATTGACGATCAAACACAGAAATTTCATCAGAATTAAATACAAAATGCACAATGCCGACTCATGTACAACAAGACTGGCTCTTCTTACTGCCTATGTTTTGAACCATTCCTGTGACACTAGTTATAGATTCCGATGCTTCACTTCAGGTTTACTGTATCCAGCTGACCTTATTATTGACGATGAAGCATATAAATTGCATCGGAATAAAATACAAAAGGCACAATGCCGACTTAAGTACAAAAAGGCTGACTCTACTTACTGTTTATGTTTGAACCATTCCTGTGACACTAGTTATAGATTCTGATGCTTCACTTCAGGTTTACTGTATCCCTCTGACCTTCCTATTGCCGATGAAACACGTAAATTGCATCGGAATTAATACAAAAGGCACAATGCCGACTTAAGTACAAGAAGACTGACTCTTCTTACTGTCTGTGTTTTGAACCATTCCTGTGACACTATTTATAGATGACGATGCTTCACTTCAGGTTTACTGAATCCCTGTGACCTTCTTATTGACAATGAAACACAGAAATAACATCGGAATTAAATACAAAAGGCACAATGCCGACTCAAGTACAAGAAGACTCGCTCTTCTTACTGTCTATGTTTTGAACCATTTCTGTGGCACTAGTTATAGATTCCGATGCATCATTTCAGGTTTACTGTATCCCTCTGACCTTCTTATTGACGAAGAAACACAGATATTGCATCGGAATTAAATACAAAAGGCACAATGCCGACTTAAGTACAAGAAGATTATCTTCTTACTGTCTATGTTTTGAACCATTCCTGTGACACTAGTTATAGATTCCGATGCTTCACTTCAGGTTTACTGTTTCCCTCTGACCTTCGTATTGACGGCGAAACACAGAAATTGCATCGGAATTAAATACAAAAGGCAAAATGCCGACTTAAGTACAAAAAGACTGACTCTTCTTACTGTCTATGATTTGAACCATTCCTGTGACACTAGGTATAGATTCCGATGTTCACTTCAGGTTGACTGTATCCCTCTGACTTTCTTATTGACGATGAAACACAGATTTTGCATCGGAATTAAATACAAATGGCACAATGCCGACATAAGTACAAGAAAACTGACTCTTCTTACTGTCTATGTCTTGAACCATTCCTGTGACACCAGTTATAGATTCCGTTGCCTCACTTCAGGTTTACTGTATCCCTCTGAGCTTCTTATTGACGATGAAACACAGAAATTGCATCGGCGTTATATACAAAATTCACAATTCCGACTTAAGTACAAGAGGACTTACTCTTCTTACTGTCTATGTTTTGAACCATTCCTGTGACACGAGTTATAGATTCCGATACTTCACTTCAGGTTTACTGTGTCCCTCTGACCTTCTTATTGACGATCAAACACAGAAATTTCATCAGAATTAAGTACAAAATGCACAATGCCGACTCATGTACAAGAAGACTGGCTCTTCTTACTGCCTATGATTTGAACCATTCCTGTGTCACTAGGTATAGATTCCGATGCTTCACTTCAGGTTTACTGTATCCAGCTAACCTTCTTATTGACGATGAAGCACATAAATTGCATCGGAATTAAATACAAAAGGCCCAATGCCGACTTAAGTCCAAGAGGACTGACTCTACTTACTGTTTATGTTGTGAACCATTCCTGTGACACTAGTTATAGATACCGATGCTTCACTGCAGGTTTACTGTATCCTCTGACCTTCTTATTGACGATGAAACACAGAAATTCCATCCGAATTAAATACAAAAGGCACAATGCCGACTCAAGTACAAGAAGACTGGCTCTTCTTACTGTCTATGATTTGAACCATTCCTGCGACACTAGTTATAGATTACGATGCTTCACTTCAGGTATACTGTATCCCTCTGACCTTCTTATTGACGAAGAAACACAGAAATTGCATCGGAATCAAATACAAAAGGCAAATGCCGACTCAAGTACAAGAAGACTGGCTCTTCTTACTGTCTATGTTTTGAACCATTTCTGTGACACTAGTTATAGATTCCGATGCTTCACTTCAGGTTTACTGTATCCAGCTGACCTTCTTATTGACGATGAAGCACATAAATTGCATCGGAATAAAATACAAAAGGCACAATGCCGACTTTAGTACAAGAAGGCAGACTCTACTTACTGTTTATGTTTGAACCACTCCTGTGACACTAGTTATAGATTCTGATGCTTCACTTCAGGTTTACTGTATCCCTCTGACCTTCCTATTGCCGATGAAACACGTAAATTGCATCGGAATTAATACAAAAGGCACAATGCCGACTTAAGTACAAGAAGACTGACTCTTCTTACTGTCTGTGTTTTGAACCATTCCTGTGACACTATTTATAGATTCCGATGCTTCACTTCAGGTTTACTGAATCCCTCTGACCTTCTGATTGACAATGAAACACAGAAATATCATCGGAATTAAATACAAAAGGCACAATGCCGACTAAAGTACAAGAAGATTCGCTCTTCTTACTGTCTATGTTTTGAACCATTTCTGTGACACTAGTTATAGATTCCGATGCATCATTTCAGGTTTACTGTATCCCTCTGACCTTCTTAATGAAGAAGAAACACAGATATTGCATCGGAATTAAATACAAAAGGCACAATGCCGACTTCAGTACAAGAAGACTGACTCTACTTACTGTTTATGTTTTGAAGCATTCCTGTGACACTAGTTATAGATTCCGATGCATCATTTCAGGTTTACTGAATCCCTCTGACCTTCTTATTGACAATGAAACACAGAGATAACATCGGAATTAAATACAAAAGGCACAATGCCGACTCAAGTACAAGAAGTCTGACTCTTCTTACTGTCTATGATTTAAACCATTCCTGTGACACGAGTTATAGATTCCGATGCTTCACTTCGGGTTTACTGTGTCCCTCTGACCTTCTTTTTGACGATCAAACACAGAATTTTCATCAGAATAAAATACAAAATGCACAATGCCGACTCATGTACAAGAAGACTGGCTCTTCGCACTGCCTATGTTTTGAACCATTCCTGTGACACTAGTTATAGATTCCGATGCTTTACTTCAGGTTTACTGTCTCGAGCTGACTTTCTCATTGTCGATGAAGCACATAAATTGCATCGGAATAAAATACAAAAGGCACAATGCCGACTTAAGTACAAGAAGGCTGACTCTACGTACTGTATATGTTTTGAACCATTGCTGTGACACCAGTTATGCTTCACTTCAGGTTTACTGTATCCCTCTGACCTTCCGATTGACGATGAAACACGTAAATTGCATCGGAATTAATACAAAAGGCACAATGCCGACTTAAGTACAAGAAGACTGACTCTTCTTACTGTCTGTGTTTTGAACCATTCCTATGACACTATTTATAGATTCCGATGCTTCACTTCAGGTTTACTGAATTCCTCTGACCTTCCTATTGACGATGAAACACAGAAATAACATCGGAATGAAATACAAAAGGCACAATGCCGACTCAAGTACAAGAAGACTGGCTCTTCTTATTGTCTATGTTTTGAACCATTTCTGTGAATCTTGTTATAGATTCCGATGCTTCACTTCAGGTTTACTGTATCCCTCTGACCATCTTATTGACGAAGAAACACAGATATTGCATCGGAATTAAATACAAAAGGCACAATGCAGACTTAAGTACAAGAAGACTTATCTTCTTACTGTCTATGTTTTGAACCATTCCTGTGACACTAGTTATAGATTCCGATGCTTCACTTCAGGTTTACTGTTTCCCTCTGACCTTCGTATTGACGGCGAAACACAGAAATTGCATTGGAATTAAATACAAAAGGCACAATGCCGACTTAAGTACAAAAAGTCTGACTCTTCGTACTGTGTATGATTTGAACCATTCCTGTGACACTAGGTATAGATTCCGATGTTCACTTCAGGTTTACTGTATCCCTCTGACTTTCTTATTGACGATGAAACACAGAAATTGCATCGGAATTAAATACAAAATTCACAATGCCGACTTAAGTAGAAGAGGACTTACTCTTCTTACTGTCTATGTTGTGAACCATTCCTGTGACACGAGTTATAGATTCCGATGCTTCACTTCAGGTTTACTGTGTCCCTCTGACCTTCTTATTGACGATCAAACACAGAAATTTCATCAGAATTATGTACAAAATGCACAATGCCGACTCATGTACAAGAAGACTGGCTCTTCTTACGGCCTATGTTTTGAACCATTCCTGTGTCACTAGTTATAGATTCCGATGCTTAACTTTAGGTTTACTGTGTCCAGCTGACATTCTTATTGACGATGAAGCACATAAATTGCATCGGATTTAAATACAAAAGGCCCAATGCCGACTTAAGTACAAGAAGACTGACTCTACTTACTGTTTATGTTTTGAACCATTCCTGTGACACTAGTTATGGATTCCGATGCTTCACTGGAGGTTTACTGTATCCCTCTGACCTTCTTATTGACGATGAAACACAGAAATTGCATCCGAATTAAATACAAAAGGCACAATGCCGACTCAAGTACAAGAAGACTGGCTCTTCTTACTGTCTATGATTTGAACCATTCCTGCGACACTAGTTATACATTACGATGCTTCACTTCAGGTTTACTGTATCACTCTGACCTTCTTATTGACGAAGAAACACAGAAATTGCATCGGAATCAAATACAAAAGGCAAATGCCGACTCAAATTCAAGAAGACTAGCTCTTCTTACTGTCTATGTTTTGAACCATTTCTGTGACACTAGTTATTGATTCCGATGCTGCACTTCAGGTTTACTATATCCCTCTGACTTTCTTATTGACGATGAAACACAGAAATTGCATCGAAATTAAACACAAAATGCACAATGCCGACTTAAGTACAAGAATACTGACCCTTCTTACTGTCTATGATTTGAACCATTCCTGTGAATCTAGTTATAGATTCCGAAGCTTCACTTCAGGTTTACTGTATCCCTCTGACCTTATTATTGACGTGAAACACAGAAATTGCATCTTAATTAAATACAAAAGGCACAATGCCGACTTAAGTACAAGAAGACTGACTCTACTTACTGTTTATGTTTTGTACCATTCCTGTGACACTAGTTATAGTTCCGATGCTTCACTTCAGGTTTACTGTATCCAGCTGACCTTCTTATTGACGATGAAACACAGAAATTGCATCGGAATTAAATACATAAGGCACAATTCCGACTTAAGTACAAGAAAACTGACTCTTCCAACTGTCTATGTTTGAACCAATCCCTTGACACTAGTTATAGATTCCGATCCTTCACTTCAGGTTTAATGTATCCCTCTGACCATCTATTGACGATGAAACACAGAAATTGCATCCGAATTAAATACAAAAGCACAATCCCGACTCAAGTACAAAACGACCGGCTCTTCTTACTGTCTATGTTTTGAACCATTCCTGCGACACTAGTTATAGATTCCAATGCTTCACTTCAGGTTTACTGTATCCCTCTGACCTTCTTATTGACAAAGAAACACAGTAATTGCGTAGGAATAAATACAAAAGGCAAATGCCGACTCAAGTCCAAGAAGACTGGCTCTTCTTACTGTCTATGTTTTGAACCATTCCTGTGACACTAGTTATAGATTCCGATGCTTCACTTCAGGTTTACTATATCCCTCTGACCTTCGTATTGACGATGAAACACAGATATTGCATCGGAATTAAATACAAAATGCACAATGCCGACTTAAGTACAAAAAGACTGGCTCTTCTTACTGTCTATGTTTTGAACCATTCCTGTGACACTAGTTATAGATTCCGATGCTTCACTTCAGGTTTACTGTATCTCTCTGACCTTCTTATTGACGATGAAACACAGAAATTGCATAGGAATTAAATACAAAAGGCACAATGCCGACTTAAGTACTAGAAAACTGACTCTTCTTACTGTCTATGTTTTGAACCATTCCTGTGACACTAGTTATAGATTCCGATGTTTCACTTCAGGTTTACTGTATCCCTCTGACCTTCTTATTGACGATGAAACACAGAAATAGCATCGGAATTATATACAAAAGGCACAATGCCGACTTAAGTACAAGAAGACTGACTCTTCTTACTGTCTATGATTTGAACCATTCCTGTGACACTAGTTATAGATTCCGATGCTTCACTTCAGGTTTGCTGTATCCCTCTGACCTTCTTATTGACGAACAAACACAAAAATTTCATCAGAATTAAATACAAAAGGCACAATGCCGACTCAAATACATGAAGACTGGCTCTTCTTACTGCCTATGTTCTGAACCATTGCTCTGACACTAGTTATAGATTCCGATGCTTCACTTCAGGTTTACTGTATCCCTCTGACCTTCGTATTGACGATGAAACACAGAAATTGCATCGGAATTAAATACAAAAGGCACAATGCCGTCTTAAGTACAAAAATACTGACTCTTCTTACTGTCTATGTTTTGAACCATTCCAGTGACACTAGTTATAGATTCCGATGCTTCACTTCAGCTTTACTGTATTACTTTGACCTTCTTATTGTCGATGAAACACAGAAATTGCATCTTAATTAAATACAAAAGGCACAATGCCGACTCAAGTACAAGAAGACTGGCTCTTCTTACTGTCTATGTTTGAACCATTCCTGCGACACTAGTTATAGATTCCGTTGCTTCACTTCAGGTTTACTGTATCCCTCTGACCTTCTTATTGACGAAGAAACACAGAAATTGCATCGGAATTAAATACAAAAGGCAAATGCCGGCTCAAGTACAAGAAGACTGGCTCTGATTACTATCTATGTTTTGAACCATTTCTGTGACACTAGTCATAGATTCCAATGCTTCACTTCAGGTTTACTGTATCCCTCTGACCTTCTTATTGACGATGAAACACAGAAATTGCATCGGAATTAAATACAAAATGCACAAGGCCGACTTAGGTAAGGGAAGACTGCCCCTTCTTACTGTCTATGTTTTAAACCGTTCTTGTGACACTAGTTATAGATTCCGATGCTTCACTTAAGGTTTACTGTATCCCTCTGACCTTCGTATTGACGATGAAACATAGAAATTGATTCGGAATTATATACAAAAGGCACAAAGCCGACTTAAGTACGAAAAGACTGACACTTCTTACTGTCTATGCTTTTGAACCATTCCTGTGACACTAGTTATCGATTCCGATGCTTCACTTCAGGTTTACTGTATCCCTCTGACCTTCTTATTGACGTTGAAACACGTAAATTGCATCGGAATTAATACAAAAGGCACAATGCCAACTTAAGTACAAGAAGACTGACTCTCCTTACTGTCTATGTTTTGAACCATTCCTGTGACACTAGTTATAGATTCCGATGCTTCACTTCAGGTTTACTGAATCCCTCTGTCCTTCTTATTGACGACGAAACACAGAAATAACATCAGAATTAATTACAAAAGGCACAATGCCGACTCAAGTACAAGAAGACTGGCTCTTCTTACTGTCTATGTTTTGAAGCATTTCTGTGACACTAGTTATAGATTCCGATGCTTCACTTCAGGTTTACTGTATCCCTCTGACCTTCTTATTGACGAAGAAACACAGATATTGCATCGGAATGAAATACAAAAGGCACAATGCCGACTTAAGTACAAGAAGACTTATCTTCTTACTGTCTATGTTTTGAACCATTCCTGTGACACTAGTTATAGATTCCGATGCTTCCCTTCTGGTTTACTGTATCCCTAGGACCTTCTTATTGACGATGAAACACAGAAATTGCATCGGAATTAAATACAAAAGGCACAATGCCGACTTAAGTACAAGATGTCTGACTCTTCTTACTGTCTATGATTTGAACCATTCCTGTAACACGAGTTATAGATTCCGATGCTTCACTTCAGGTGTACTGTATCCCTCTGCCTTCTTATTGACGATCAAACACAGAAATTTCATCAGAATTAAATACCAAATGTACAATGCCGACTCATGTACAAGAAGACTGGCTCTTCTTACTGCCTATGTTTTGAACCATTCCTGTGACACTAGTTATAGATTCCGATGCTTCACTTCAGGTTTACTGTATCCAGCTGACCTTCTTATTGACGATGAAGCACATAAATTGCATCGGAATTAAATACAAAAGGCACAATGCCGACTTCAGTACAAGAAGACTGACTCTACTTACTGTTTATGTTTTGAACCATTCCTGTGACACTAGTTATAGATTCTGATGCTTCACTTCAGGTTTACTGTATCCCTCTGACCTTCTTATTGACGATGAAACACAGAAATTGCATCCGAATTAAATACAAAAGGCACAATGCCGACTCAAGTACAAGAAGACTGGCTCTTCTTACTGTCTATGTTTAGAACCATTCCTGCGAAACTAGTTATAGATTCCGATGCTTCACTTCAGGTTTACTGTATCCCTCTGACATTCTTATTGTATAAGAAACACAGAGATTGCATCGGAATTATATGCAAAAGGCAAATGCCGGCTCAAGTACAAGAAGACTGGCTCTTCTTACTGTCTATGTTTTGAACCATTTCTGTGACACTAGTCATAGATTCCGATGCTTCACTTCAGGTTTACTGTATCCCTCTGACCTTCTTATTGACGATGAAACACAGAAATTGCATCTTAATTAAATACAAAAGGCACAATGCCGACTTAAGTACAAGAAGTCTGACTCTTCTTACTGTCTATGATTTGAACCATTCCTGTGACACGAGTTATAGATTCCGATGCTTCAGGTTTACTGTGTCCCTCTGACCTTCTTATT
The DNA here is from genome assembly GCF_023864345.2 of Schistocerca serialis cubense. Taxonomy (NCBI): domain Eukaryota; kingdom Metazoa; phylum Arthropoda; class Insecta; order Orthoptera; family Acrididae; genus Schistocerca; species Schistocerca serialis. Next base: position 30,989,518 of record NC_064647.1, read on the forward strand.
GACGATCAAACACAGAAATTTCATCAGAATTAAATACAAAATGCACAATGCCGTCTCATGTACAAGAAGACTAGCTCTTCTTACTGCCTATGTTTTGAACCATTCCTGTGACACTAGTTATAGATTCCGATGCTTCACATCAGGTTTACTGTATCCAGCTGACCTTCTTATTGACGATGAAGCACATAAATTGCATCGGAATAAAATATAAAAGGCACAATGCCGACTTAAGTACAAGAAGGCTGACTCTATGTACTGTTTATGTTTTGAACCATTCCTGTGACACTAGTTATAGATTCTGATGCTTCACTTCAGGTTTACTGTGTCCCTCTAACCTTCCTATTGGCGCTGAAACACGTAAATTGCATCGGAATTAATACAAAAGGCACAATGCCGACTTAAGTACAAGAAGACTGACTCTTCTTACTGTCTGTGTTTTGAACCATTCCTGTGACACTATTTATAGATTCCGATGCTTCACTTCAGGTTTACTGAATCCCTCTGACCTCTTATTGACGATGAAACACAGAAATAACATCGGAATTAAATACAAAAGGCACAATGCCGACTCAAGTACAAGAAGACTCGCTCTTCTTAGTGTCTATGTTTTGAACCATTTCTGTGACACTAGTTATAGATTCCGATGCTTCACTTCAGGTTTACTGTATCCCTCTGACATTCTTATTGACGAAGAAACACAGATATTGCATCGGAATTAAATACAAAAGGCACAATGCCGACTTAAGTACAAGAAGACTGACCCTTCTTACTGTCTATGTTTTGAACCATTCCTGTGAATCTAGTTATAGATTCCGAAGCTTCACTTCAGGTTTACTGTATCACTCTAACCCTCGTATTGACGATGAAACACATAAATAGCATCGGAATTAAATACAAAATGCACAATGCCGACTTTAGTACAAAAAGACTGACTCTTCTTATTGTCTATGATTTGAACCATTCCTGTGACACTAGGTATAGATTCCGATGTTCACTTCAGGTTTACTGTATCCCTCTGACTTTCTTATTGACGATGAAACACAGAAATTGCAACGGAATTAAATACATAAGGCACAATGCCGACTCAAGTACAAGAAGACTGGCTCTTCTTACTGTCTATGTATTGAAGCATTTCTGTGACACTAGTTATAGATTCCGATGCTTCACTTCAGGTTTACTGTATCCCTCTGACCTTCTTATTGACGAAGAAACACAGATATTGCATCGGAATGAAATACAAAAGGCACAATGCCGACTTAAGTACAAGAAGACTTATCTTCTTACTGTCTATGTTTTGAACCATTCCTGTGACACTAGTTATAGATTCCGATGCTTCCCTTCAGGTTTACTGTATCCCTAGGACCTTCTTATTGACGATGAAACACAGAAATTGCATCGGAATTAAATACAAAAGGCACAATGCCGACTTAAGTACAAGATGTCTGACTCTTCTTACTGTCTATGATTTGAACCATTCCTGTAACACGAGTTATAGATTCCGATGCTTCACTTCAGGTGTACTGTATCCCTCTGCCTTCTTATTGACGATCAAACACAGAAATTTCATCAGAATTAAATACCAAATGTACAATGCCGACTCATGTACAAGAAGACTGGCTCTTCTTACTGCCTATGTTTTGAACCATTCCTGTGACACTAGTTATAGATTCCGATGCTTCACTTCAGGTTTACTGTATCCAGCTGACCTTCTTATTGACGATGAAGCACATAAATTGCATCGGAATTAAATACAAAAGGCACAATGCCGACTTCAGTACAAGAAGACTGACTCTACTTACTGTTTATGTTTTGAACCATTCCTGTGACACTAGTTATAGATTCTGATGCTTCACTTCAGGTTTACTGTATCCCTCTGACCTTCTTATTGACGATGAAACACAGAAATTGCATCCGAATTAAATACAAAAGGCACAATGCCGACTCAAGTACAAGAAGACTGGCTCTTCTTACTGTCTATGTTTAGAACCATTCCTGCGAAACTAGTTATAGATTCCGATGCTTCACTTCAGGTTTACTGTATCCCTCTGACATTCTTATTGAATAAGAAACACAGAGATTGCATCGGAATTATATGCAAAAGGCAAATGCCGGCTCAAGTACAAGAAGACTGGCTCTTCTTACTGTCTATGTTTTGAACCATTTCTGTGACACTAGTCATAGATTCCGATGCTTCACTTCAGGTTTACTGTATCCCTCTGACCTTCTTATTGACGATGAAACACAGAAATTGCATCTTAATTAAATACAAAAGGCACAATGCCGACTTAAGTACAAGAAGTCCGACTCTTCTTACTGTCTATGATTTGAACCATTCCTGTGACACGAGTTATAGATTCCGATGCTTCACTTCAGGTTTACTGTGTCCCTCTGACCTTCTTATTGACGATCAAACACAGAAATTTCATCAGAATTAAATACAAAATGCACAATGCCGACTCATGTACAAGAAGACTGGCTCTTCTTACTGCCTATGTTTTGAACCATTCCTGTGACACTAGTTATAGATTCCGATGCTTCACTTCAGGTTTACTGTATCCAGCTTACCTTCTTATTGACGATGAAGCACATAAATTGCATCGGAATAAAATACAAAAGGCACAATGCCGACTTAAGTACAAGAAGGCTGACTCTACTTACTGTTTATGTTTGAACCATTCCTGTGACACTAGTTATAGATTCTGATGCTTCACTTCAGGTTTACTGTATCCCTCTGACCTTCCTATTGCCGATGAAACACGTAAATTGCATCGGAATTAATACAAAAGGCACAATGCCAACTTAAGTACAAGAAGAATGACTCTTCTTACTGTCTGTGTTTTGAACCATTCCTGTGACACTATTTATAGATTCCGATGCTTCACTTCAGGTTTACTGAATCCCTCTGACCTTCTTAGTGACAATGAAACACAGAAATAACATCGGAATTAAATACAAAAGGCACAATGCCGACTCAAGTACAAGAAGACTCGCTCTTCTTACTGTCTTGGTTTTGAACCATTTCTGTGACACTAGTTATCGATTCCGATGCATCATTTCAGGTTTACTGTATCCCTCTGACCTTCTTATTAACGAAGAAACACAGATATTGCATCGGAATTAAATACAAAAGGCACAATGCCGACTTAAGTACAAGAAGACTTATCTTCTTACTGTCTATGTTTTGAACCATTCCTGTGACACTAGTTATAGATTCCGATGCTTCACTTCAGGTTTACTGTTTCCCTCTGACCTTCGTATTGACGGCGAAACACAGAAATTGCATCGGAATTAAATACAAAAGGCACAATGCCGACATAAGTACAAGAAAACTGACTCTTCTTACTGTCTATGTCTTGAACCATTCCCGTGACACCAGTTATAGATTCCGTTGCCTCACTTCAGGTTTACTGTATCTCTCTGAGCTTCTTATTGACGATGAAACACAGAAATTGCATCGGCGTTATATACAAAATTCACAATGCCGACTTAAGTACAAGAGGACTTACTCTTCTTACTGTCTATGTTTTGAACCATTCCTGTGACACGAGTTATAGATTCCGATGCTTCACTTCAGGTTTACTGTGTCCCTCTGACCTTCTTATTGACGATCAAACACAGAAATTTCATCAGAATTAAGTACAAAATGCACAATGCCGACTCATGTACAAGAAGACTGGCTCTTCTTACTGCCTATGAATTGAACCATTCCTGTGTCACTAGGTATAGATTCCGATGCTTCACTTCAGGTTTACTGTATCCAGCTGACCTTCTTATTGACGATGAAGCACATAAATTGCATCGGAATTAAATACAAAAGGCCCAATGCCGACTCAAGTACAAGAAGACTGACTCTACTTACTGTTTATGTTTTGAACCATTCCTGTGACACTAGTTATAGATTCCGATGCTTCACTGCAGGTTTACTGTATCCCTCTGACCTTCTTATTGACGATGAAACACAGAAATTGCATCCGAATTAAATACAAAAGGCACAATGCCGACTCAAGTACAAGAAGACTGGCTCTTCTTGCTGTCTATGATTTGAACCATTCCTGCGACACTAGTTATAGATTACGATGCTTCACTTCAGGTATACTGTATCCCTCTGACCTTCTTATTGACGAAGAAACACAGAAATTGCACCGGAATCAAATACAAAAGGCAAATGCCGACTCAAGTACAAGAAGACTGGCTCTTCTTACTGTCTATGTTTTGAACCATTTCTGTGACACTAGTTATAGATTCCGATGCTTCACTTCAGGTTTACTGTATCCAGCTGACCTTCTTATTGACGATGAAGCACATAAATTGCATCGGAATAAAATACAAAAGGCACAATGCCGACTTAAGTACAAGAGGGCTGACTCTACTTACTGTTTATGTTTGAACCATTCCTGTGACACTAGTTATAGATTCTGATGCTTCACTTCAGGTTTACTGTATCCCTCTGACCTTCCTATTGCCGATGAAACACGTAAATTGCATCGGAATTAATACAAAAGGCACAATGCCGACTTAAGTACAAGAAGAATGACTCTTCTTACTGTCTGTGTTTTGAACCATTCCTGTGACACTATTTATAGATTCCGATGCTTCACTTCAGGTTTACTGAATCCCTCTGACCTTCTTATTGACAATGAAACACAGAAATAACATCGGAATTAAATACAAAAGGCACAATGCCGACTCAAGTACAAGAAGACTCGCTCTTCTTACTGTCTTGGTTTTGAACCATTTCTGTGACACTAGTTATCGATTCCGATGCATCATTTCAGGTTTACTGTATCCCTCTGACCTTCTTATTAACGAAGAAACACAGATATTGCATCGGAATTAAATACAAAAGGCACAATGCCGACTTAAGTACAAGAAGACTTATCTTCTTACTGTCTATGTTTTGAACCATTCCTGTGACACTAGTTATAGATTCCGATGCTTCACTTCAGGTTTACTGTTTCCCTCTGACCTTCGTATTGACGGCGAAACACAGAAATTGCATCGGAATTAAATACAAAAGGCACAATGCCGACATAAGTACAAGAAAACTGACTCTTCTTACTGTGTATGTCTTGAACCATTCCCGTGACACCAGTTATAGATTCCGTTGCCTCACTTCAGGTTTACTGTATCTCTCTGAGCTTCTTATTGACGATGAAACACAGAAATTGCATCGGCGTTATATACAAAATTCACAATGCCGACTTAAGTACAAGAGGACTTACTCTTCTTACTGTCTATGTTTTGAACCATTCCTGTGACACGAGTTATAGATTCCGATGCTTCACTTCAGGTTTACTGTGTCCCTCTGACCTTCTTATTGACGATCAAACACAGAAATTTCATCAGAATTAAGTACAAAATGCACAATGCCGACTCATGTACAAGAAGACTGGCTCTTCTTACTGCCTATGAATTGAACCATTCCTGTGTCACTAGGTATAGATTCCGATGCTTCACTTCAGGTTTACTGTATCCAGCTGACCTTCTTATTGACGATGAAGCACATAAATTGCATCGGAATTAAATACAAAAGGCCCAATGCCGACTCAAGTACAAGAAGACTGACTCTACTTACTGTTTATGTTTTGAACCATTCCTGTGACACTAGTTATAGATTCCGATGCTTCACTGCAGGTTTACTGTATCCCTCTGACCTTCTTATTGACGATGAAACACAGAAATTGCATCCGAATTAAATACAAAAGGCACAATGCCGACTCAAGTACAAGAAGACTGGCTCTTCTTGCTGTCTATGATTTGAACCATTCCTGCGACACTAGTTATAGATTACGATGCTTCACTTCAGGTATACTGTATCCCTCTGACCTTCTTATTGACGAAGAAACACAGAAATTGCATCGGAATCAAATACAAAAGGCAAATGCCGACTCAAGTACAAGAAGACTGGCTCTTCTTACTGTCTATGTTTTGAACCATTTCTGTGACACTAGTTATAGATTCCGATGCTTCACTTCAGGTTTACTGTATCCAGCTGACCTTCTTATTGACGATGAAGCACATAAATTGCATCGGAATAAAATACAAAAGGCACAATGCCGACTTAAGTACAAGAAGGCTGACTCTACTTACTGTTTATGTTTGAACCATTCCTGTGACACTAGTTATAGATTCTGATGCTTCACTTCAGGTTTACTGTATCCCTCTGACCTTCCTATTACCGATGAAACACGTAAATTGCATCGGAATTAATACAAAAGGCACAATGCCGACTTAAGTACAAGAAGACTCGCTCTTCTTACTGTCTATGTTTTGAACCATTTCTGTGACACTAGTTATAGGTTCCGATGCGTCATTTCAGGTTTACTGTATCCCTCTGACCTTCTTATTGACAATGAAACACAGAAATAACATCGGAATTAAATACAAAAGGCACAATGCCGACTCAAGTACAAGAAGACTCGCTCTTCTTACTGTCTATGTTTTGAACCATTTCTGTGACACTAGTTATAGGTTCCGATGCATCATTTCAGGTTTACTGTATCCCTCTGACCTTCTTATTGACGAAGAAACACAGATATTGCATCGGAATTAAATACAAAAGGCACAATGCCGACTTCAGTACAAGAAGACTGACTCTACTTACTGTTTATGTTTTGAACCATTCCTGTGACACTAGTTATAGATTCTGATGCTTCACTTCAGGTTTACTATATCCCTCTGACCTTCTTATTGACGATGAAACACAGAAATTGCATCCGAATTAAATACAAATGGCACAATGCCGACTCAAGTACAAGAAGACTGGCTCTTCATACTGTCTATGTTTTGAACCATTCCTGCGAAACTAGTTATAGATTCCGATGCTTCACTTCAGGTTTACTCACTCGCAGTCGAGCAGCCGACCCGAGCGGAACGCTGCTCTCTGCACCTGGCGTAGCTGCCCGCGGATAGCTCCTTGGAGTGGTCCCCAATAAGCTACAACTGGCGTAGCTGCCAGTGACGCTCTTCTGAGCGGCACGAACCCGCGCAAGCTGCTTAACGCTTTCGGGCGCTAAGTGGCAAGAGCTTCGGCTCCACTTCCTGCAACTTCGGTTGCAAACCTCCCCAGCGGGACTCTCCCGTTCTTTGGTAGGGTAATCTCAGTGTCAGGGGCCCGTTCACGTCGGATAACCCCGCGCACTGTAGGCCGCTCTCTTCAACCCGCGCTCTCTTGCGCCGCGCATTGCACTCCGCGCAGATAGGTCGTAGGGACCCCCCTCCTCTGTAGGAACAGGATACACAGCGCTTTCGCTAAAAAGCATTATTGTCGCTCCTTAAAAAGAGCAAAATTGTCGTGTTCCATCCTTCCCTATCCAAATAAATAATTACTCCTGAAACAGCGAAGATGTCCGATCTTTCCTGTGCTTCCCCACCACTCACCCGCAGCAAAGCTGCAGCACAAGAGGCGGTAATGCCGGCTACTCCCGCCATCATTTCCGTCCCACTGTCCACCTTCCAGGAGCAGGTTGCCCTGAAGGACCAGCAGATCGCGGAACAGCTGGAGCTGATCGCAGAGCTGATGGGCAGCGAAAACACACAAACACCCAAACCACACACACAGGCACCTGCTGAACAACAGAAGGACATGCCCCCTATGTCATCTCTGGCGGCCCAGGCACCGACGGAACCGGATCCAGAGCCGACAGAGGATACAACAAACACCGATGAAGACGGGCCGTGGCAGCTGGTCGGCCCAAGGCGCAAACAGCAACCAACTACGCAAACAAGTGAGCCCACAAACTCACGAGGCAACGGCCGAGCGCTGCTGCCAACACCATCCACGCTGCGAACAAACAATAACAACACAGGGACCAACACAAACAACCCTGCGACTGCAGCAACCACAAACACACACGCAGCTACGCAGAACACTAACAACACCGCGACTGGCTTCCCACCGGTCATCATTCACAACTATGGAGACCTAAGTCCCCTAAACAAAGAATTTAACAATAAGCACAGCCCCACAACATACTACTCCAAGCTCACCGGGGAACACGCCGCACTGTACGTGGCGAACAAGGCAGACTACACGAATCTACTGGACTTTCTCAAAGAAAGGAAGGTAGAACACTTCACGTACAGGACAGTCTTGGAAAAAACACAACAGTACGTGATTAAGGGGATAGACTCACGAACCCCGATCGACACGGTACACAACGAACTCTCTGCTCTCGGGTGGGAGTGCATTCGGGTAAACCGGATGTCAGAGTTCGGCACAGCGAGACCGTCACATAACTACATGTCGGAGCTGGCCGACACGGCCAAATCCCGCGACCTGCTGAAGCTAAAATTATTTCTTCACATGGTCGTTAATGTAGAGGTGTACAACACGCCGCGCACCCCCCAACAATGCCACAACTGCCAGCGTTATGCGCACGCGGGTATCAGATGCGGTCTCGCACCCCGCTGCCGCATTTGCGCTGGCGGTCACACAACCCAACGCTGCAAACTCCCCAATACAGCACCTCGCAAGTGCGCCAACTGTGGTGCTGCCCATCCGGCTAACTACAGAGGGTGCATTGCTTACAAAGCAGCTCTGAGGCGCAAAATCGCGAAACATGCGAAACCTACCGCCATCACAGTTCCAAAACCGCCCCCGCGCCCAGTAAGAAGTGGAATATCCTTCGCTGGAGTGGTCGCTGGCAGCCCCAGCAGCGCGGGACGGTCAGAGGAGCCCCAGAGCTCAGAACACGCTCAGCAAACACCCCCAGCAACAGACACACAACAGACAAGCACAACAAATGACACCACTCCCGCACCGGGCACACCACACGAAACAAGCAACAACACCACTCTACCCCCTGAGATCGCGAACTGCAGCCCACCACACGCTACAGAAAACGCACCCACACAGGGACAACCACAGCGCCAGAGGAGGAGGAGAAGGAGAAACAGCCGCAGCACGAGGAACACGACCGCACCACAACAAATACACAGTCAACAGAACACCAACACCCACGAACACATCCCGGACACTAACTCAACAACCCACATAACACACCCACTCACCTCAGAAAATACACAGGCGCCCACAACTGCCACACGAACAACCGACTCGCAGGCCAGCCCTCACCAAACGCCAACACTGGAACAAGCGGCCGCTAACACGACCAACAACTCCCAGGCCGACATGACCAATATCACAACAACATTCCAGAGAATAATGGAAACATTATTCCCCGGACGCACGACCACCGAAGTAGTCACGAAGATTATGGGGTGTGTCTCACAACTCTTCATGCAGTTCATGTGGGGTACGCTCAACTGGACTAGCTTCCAAGCCACTATCACACCGCTCTTTACACTACTACATGGATAATACACCACACCAGCCCCGAAACGCAGACTTAAACACAATCACACAGATCCTGTTTTTGGAATGCCAACGGGATCGCAAACAAAAAAGCCGAGATGGCCGCGTTCATGGAGCGAAAGGGTATCCGAATCGCTCTTGTGAACGAAACACTGCTTACGCCTCGCAAACAACTAAACCTCCCAGGTTATTGCGTCTATCGTACCGACCGAGCGGATGGCAGGAGGGGAGGCGGCACGGCAATCATTATACACAGAGACATAGACCACACGAACATCGAGCTCCCAGCACTTGAAAGACTAGAGGCTACGGCCGTTAGGGTCAAGTTCAACGGAGCCAACACCACACTGGTATCGCTATACAATCCTCCTAAAAACATAGTAACACGCGATATCAGCACAGTACTCAACATGGCACCGCGGGTAATAGCCGCTGGAGACCTCAACGCAAAACACCCCGATTGGAACTCACGAATACGAACCTCCAACGGCAAGAAACTGTACGAACACGCACTAGGCCGAAACTACATTATACTTGGGCCGGACGTTCCCACGTTCGTGCCTACACAGGCCCGACATAGGCCAGACGTGTTAGACATAGCCCTCATAAAGGGCATCACATGCACACTCAACCTAACGGTTGAAAACGATCTGGACTCAGACCACATGCCTGTAATACTGCACATGGAAGAGACACTGCAGGACATCGAACCACGCAGGATGCTTAACTACAAGCGTGCGAACTGGACACTGTTCAAGGAAACGCTTGATAGTCGCATTCCTGACACCCACGAAATTAACAACACACAGCAAATCGATGAGGCTGTGGAGGCTCTCACAACTGCCGTCCAAGACGCAATGACTGACGCCATTCCATTTACAACACCAAGACAACACTCGACGGCCCTGCCCCAGGAAATCCTGGGCCTTATCTCAATGAGGAACCGCCTCAGGAGATACTGGCAGCGTACCAGGCGCCCGTTCTATAAACTGCACGTCAACAGACTCCAGGGCATAATACGGAATAAAATCCAAACATTCAGAAACGAACAATGGGGACAGAGACTCGCTCGGCTGGATACCACACGTCCTGGCGTGTGGCAGCTGGCCAGACACTTCACCAGGGAGAAACATTACATTCCCACGTTACAAGGACCAGACGGCCCAGCCTACTCCGCGACGGAGAAGGCAGAGCTTATGGCCACAACACTTGCAGCGTCCTTCATGCCGAATCTGGTTCCTTCAGACCCAGCATTCACACTTGAAACGGACCAGGAGGTTACACGACTTGTAGCCCAGCCCTCGCGCGACGTAATCAGACGTGCTAGCACAAATGAAGTCACATGGGCTATCAAGCACACCAACGCTAGAAAAGCCCCTGGGCCTGATGGCATTCAAAACCGTGTCCTCCAGGAGTTCACGGATAAAGCCGTAGAATACCTCACACACCTAACGAATGCCATCCTGACACACCAACACTTCCCTGACTTTTGGAAGGCGGCCAAGGTCCTGATGTTCAGGAAGCCAGGGAAAGACCACTCCCTCCCACAAAATTACCGACCCATCAGTCTGCTGTGCTCGCTCAGCAAGATTGTTGAGAAGGTAATACTAAAACGTATCACTAGGCATTGCATCGCCAACGACACCCTAAGACCGGAGCAATTCGGCTTTAGGAATCACCACTCGACAACACAACAACTCCTCCGTGTAGTCGGACATATAACACACGGCTACAACATGAACAAAGCCACAGGGGCCGTGTTCCTAGACATCGAAAAGGCTTTCGATCGTCTCTGGCACAACGGACTCATACGCAAACTAAGCGAAGCTGGTTTCCCAGACGGACTCGTACGTCTCATACACTCATATCTCACGAACAGATGTTTCAACACTAACGTGCAGGATAAACAATCAACACAACACGGTATCCAAGCTGGAGTACCCCAAGGAAGCATTCTGGGGCCCATCTTGTTTAACCTGTACATTAATGACTACCCAGCGACACGAAACACGACGTTAGTCGTCTACGCGGATGACACAGCCATCCTCGCGCAAGACTGGAAACCGTCGAACATCAACTCACGAATACAGACAGCACTCAGAACAGCTGAACCTTGGCTGGAGCGATGGCGTATTAAAGTAAACGTCGACAAGTGCGAAGCAGTTCTGTTCACACGCAGACCGAAACTACTGCGCAAACACCAACACTGTAGACCGATAACACTACATACACGCCCAATACGTTTCCGAGAGAAAGTCAGATACCTTGGTGTCTGGCTGGACCGGAAACTTACATGGGGGGACCACATCGAATACGTTGCCAACCGAGCGCACGCGAGGCTCAAACAGCTCTATCCAATGCTCAACAGGGAAAGCACACTGAATAGGAGGGTGTCGAGGTCCTTATACACGACACTGATTAGACCTCTGATGACGTACGCAGCTCCCGTCTGGGGATATGCAGCTCCCACACGACTGCGCCGCCTGCAGATCATACAGAACAAAGTGCTACGAATCATTAGCAATGCTCCACGCTACACACGCACTGTGGATCTTCACCATGAATACCGCCTTGATACCCTCAAGGAAGTATTCAAGAAACACGCCACACGACTATACAGGAACTCGAGACACTCGAACAATCCTTTCATCCTCACTCTGGGAAACTACGATCACAACCACAGGTGGAAACACAAGCGACCAAAGACACTGCTAGCTAGGGCATAACCACCTATGGTAAACTAACATACGCAAACAGCGACAAACGTCGGTAAGCCCCTGCATATCAGCAATACTGACTGGCAACTACCAGCTGCTATTAGAGCCGACCAAACAGGCCACAGCAGGGACACCGACGAGCTCGCCCACAGACGCACGAACAATCTCCCAACACTCCCTCACACTGTGCCTCCGGTATATGACCTATCGGACACAAGACCGATAACAAACATAACTGTTGCAGGTTGCAGGACGCTGAACGAGGACTCTGTACCAGCACCCAGCGCCAGCCGCCGAGCAGCACAAACGCACAACGTCAAGGTATCGACATGCATGATACCCACTACTAACAAAGCCTATCCTTGCACAACCTATCGCAGGCAGCAAGACAACCGCTACTGCTCTTGCCGCCCGACCTAACTTTCGCAGAGGTTTTTTTCCCTTGGCACTTGCCTTGGCACTTTTTTTCCTCTGCCCTTCAAACCGCTACCCTTCGTCAGATTTCGACCAATCTATCTCCAGATGAGCGCGTATTAATGGTTAATCCTAACCAGACGTACGCAACATCGCAGTACCCACATCCTGCGACACCTCACACTTTAGTGAATACTAACCCTTATGCAGAGATGGCAGTAGACCTTTTGTGTTGGCCATCATGCCGGTGTGGGCGTGGAGGGGCTCCACCTCTTGTAAAAAAAAAAATCTGACCTTATTGACGAAGAAACACAGAAATTGCATCGGAATTAAATACAAAAGGCAAATGCCGGCTCAAGTACAAGAAGACTGGCTCTTCTTACTGTCTATGTTTTGAACCATTTCTGTGACACTAGTCATAGATTCCGATGCTTCACTTCAGGTTTACTGTTTCCCTCTGACCTTCGTATTGACGATGAAACACAGAAATTGCATCGGAATTAAATACAAAAGGCACAATGCCGACTTAAGTACAAAAAGACTGCCTCTTCTTACTGTCTATGATTTGAACTATTCCTGTGACACTAGGTATAGATTCCGATATTCACTTCAGGTTTACTGTATCCCTCTGACTTTCTTATTAACGATGAAACACAGAAATTGCAACGGAATTAAATACATAAGGCACAACGCCGACTTAAGTACAAGAAAACTGACTCTTCTTACTGTCTATGTCTTGCTCCATTCCTGTGACACCAGTTATAGATTCCAATGCTTCACTTCAGGTTTACTGTATCCCTCTGACCCTCGTATTGACGATGAAACACATAAATAGCATCGGATTTAAATACAAAATGCACAATGCCGACTCTAGTACAAAAAGACTGAATCTTCTTACTGTCTATGTTTGAACCATTCCTGTGACACTAGTTATAGATTCCGATGCTTCACTTTAGGTTTACTGAATCCCTCTGACGTTCTTATTGACGATGAAACACAGAAATAACATCGGAATTAAAGACAAAAGGCACAATGGCGACTCAAGGACAAGAAGACTGGCTCTTCTTACTGTCTATGTTTTGAACCATGTCTGTGACACTAGTTATAGATTCCGATGCTTCACTTCAGGTTTACTCTATCCCCCTGACCTTCTTATTGACGAAGAAACACAGATATTGCATCGGAATTGAATACAAAAGGCACAATGCCGACTTAAGTACAAGAAGACTTATCTTCTTACTGTCTATGTTTTGAACCATTCCTGTGACACTAGTTATAGATTCCGATGCTTCACTTCAGGTTTACTGTTTCCCTCTGACCTTCGTATTGACGATGAAACACAGAAATTGCATCGGAATTAAATACAAAAGGCACAATGCGACTTAGGTACAAAAAGACTGCCTCTTCTTACTGTCTATGATTTGAACTATTCCTGTGACACTAGGTATAGATTCCGATATTCACTTCAGGTTTACTGTATCCCTCTGACTTTCTTATTAACGATGAAACACAGAAATTGCAACGGAATTAAATACATAAGGCACAATGCCGACTTAAGTACTAGAAAACTGACTCTTCTTACTGTCTATGTCTTGCACCATTCCTGTGACACCAGTTATAGATTCCGATGCTTCACTTCAGGTTTACTGTATCCCTCTGACCCTCGTATTGACGATGAAACACATAAATAGCATCGGATTTAAATACAAAATGCACAATGCCGACTCAAGTACAAAAAGACTGAATCTTCTTACTGTCTATGTTTGAACCATTCCTGTGACACTAGTTATAGATTCCGATGCTTCACTTTAGGTTTACTGTATCCCTCTGACCTTCGCATTGACGATGAAACATATCAATTGCATAGGAATTAAATACAAAAGGCACAATGTTGACTTAAGTACAAGAAGACTGACCCTCTTACTGTCTATGCTTTGAACCATTCCTGTGACACTAGTTATCGATTCCGATGCTTCACTTCTGGTTTACTGAATCCCTCTGACGTTCTTATTGATGATGAAACACAGAAATAACATCGGAATTAAATCCATAAGGCACAATGCCGACTCAAGGACAAGAAGACTGGCTCTTCTTACTGTCTATGTTTTGAACCATTTCTGTGACACTAGTTATAGATTCCGATGCTTCACTTCAGGTTTAATGTAACCCCCTGACCTTCTTATTGACGAAGAAACACAGATATTGCATCGGAATTTAATACAAAAGGCACAATGCCGGCTTAAGTACTAGAAGACATATCTTCTTACTGTCTATGTTTTGAACCATTCCTGTGACACTAGTTATAGATTCCGATGCTTCACTTCAGGTTTATTGTTTCCCTCTGACCTTCGTATTGACGATGAAACACAGAAATTGCATCGGAATTAAATACAAAAGGCACAATGCCGACTTAAGTACAAAAAGACTGCCTCTTCTTACTGTCTATGATTTGAACCATTCCTGTGACACTAGGTATAGATTCCGATGTTCACTTCATGTTTACTGTATCCCTCTGACTTTCTTATTGACGATGAAACACAGAAATTGTAACGGAATTAAATACATAAGGCACAACGCCGACTTAAGTACAAGAAAACTGACTCTTCTTACTGTCTATGTCTTGAACCATTCCTGTGACACCAGTTATAGATTCCGATGCTTCACTTCAGGTTTACTGTATCCCTCTGAGCTTCTTATTGACGATGAAACACAGAAATTGCATCGGAGTTATATACAAAATTCACAATGCCGACTTAAGTACAAGAGGACTTACTCTTCTTACTGTCTATGTTTTGAACCATTCCTGTGACACTAGTTATAGATTCCGAGGCTTCACTTCTGGTTTACTGTTTCCCTCTGACCTTCGTATTGACGAAGAAACACAGATATTGCATCAGAATTAAATACAAAAGGCACAATGCCTACTTAAGTACAAGAAGACTTATCTTCTTACTGTCTATGTTTTGAACCATTCCTGTGACACTAGTTATAGATTCCGATGCTTCACTTCAGGTTTACTGTTTCCCTCTGACCTTCGTATTGACGGCGAAACACAGAAATTGCATCGGAATTAAATACAAAAGGCACAATGCCGACTTAAGTACAAAAAGACTGACTCTTCTTACTGACTATGATTTGAACCATTCCTGTGACACTAGGTATAGATTCCGATGTTCACTTCAGGTTTACTGTATCCCTCTGACTTTCTTATTGACGATGAAACACAGAAAATGCATCGGAATTAAATACAAAAGGCACAATGCCGACATAAGTACAAGAAAACAGACTCTTCTTACTGTCTATGTCTTGAACCATTCCTGTGACACCAGTTATAGATTCCGATGCCTCACTTCAGGTTTACTGTATCCCTCTGAGCTTCTTATTGACGATGAAACACAGAAATTGCATCGGAGTTATATACAAAATTCACAATGCCGACTTAAGTACAAGAGGACTTACTCTTCTTACTGTCTATGTCTTGAACCATTCCTGTGACACCAGTTATAGATTCCGATGCTTCACTTCAGGTTTACTGTATCCCTCTGACCCTCGTATTGACGATGAAACACATAAATAGCATCGGATTTAAATACAAAATGCACAATGCCGACTTAAGTACAAAAAGACTGAATCTTCTTACTGTCTATGTTTGAACCATTCCTGTGACACTAGTTATAGATTCCGATGCTTCACTTCAGGTTTACTGTATCCCTCTGACCTTCTTATTGACGATGAAACACAGAAATTGCATCGGAATTAAATACAAAAGGCACAATGCCGACTTAAGTACAAGAAAACTGACTCTTCTTACTGTCTATGATTTGAACCATTCCAGTGACACTAGTTATAGATTCTGATGCTTCACTTCAGGTTTACTGTATCCCTCTGACCTTCTTATTGACGATGAAACACAGAAATTGCATCCGAATTAAATACAAAAGGCACAATGTTGACTTAAGTACAAAAAGACTGACCTTCTTACTGTCTATGCTTTGAACCATTCCTGTGACACTAGTTATAGATTCCGATGCTTCACTTCAGGTTTACTGAATCCCTCTGACGTTCTTATTGACGATGAAACACAGAAATAACATCGGAATTAAATACAAAAGGCACAATGGCGACTCAAGGACAAGAAGACTGGCTCTTCTTACTGTCTATGTTTTGAACCATTTCTGTGACACTAGTTATAGATTCCGATGCTTCACTTCAGGTTTACTGTATCCCCCAGACCTTCTTATTGACGAAGAAACACAGATATTGCATCGGAATTGAATACAAAAGGCACAATGCCGACTTAAGTACAAGAAGACTTATCTTCTTACTGTCTATGTTTTGAACCATTCCTGTGACACTAGTTATAGATTCCGATGCTTCACTTCAGGTTTACTGTTTCCCTCTGACCTTCGTATTGACGATGATACACAGAAATTGCATCGGAATTAAATACAAAAGCCACAATGCCGACTTAAGTACAAAAAGACTGCCTCTTCTTACTGTCTATGATTTGAACTATTCCTGTGACACTAGGTATAGATTCCGATATTCACTTCAGGTTTACTGTATCCCTCTGACTTTCTTATTAACGATGAAACACAGAAATTGCAACGGAATTAAATACACAAGGCACAATGCCGACTTAAGTACAAGAAAACTGACTCTTCTTACTGTCTATGTCTTGCTCCATTCCTGTGACACCAGTTATAGATTCCGATGCTTCACTTCAGGTTTACTGTATCCCTCTGACCCTCGTATTGACGATGAAACACATAAATAGCATCGGATTTAAATACAAAATGCACAATGCCGACTCAAGTACAAAAAGACTGAATCTTCTTACTGTCTATGTTTGAACCATTCCTGTGACACTAGTTATAGATTCCGATGCTTCACTTTAGGTTTACTGAATCCCTCTGACGTTCTTATTGACGATGAAACACAGGAATAACATCGGAATTAAAGACAAAAGGCACATTGGCGACTCAAGGACAAGAAGACTGGCTCTTCTTACTGTCTATGTTTTGAACCATTTCTGTGACACTAGTTATAGATTCCGATGCTTCACTTCAGGTTTACTGTATCCCCCTGACCTTCTTGTTGACGAAGAAACACAGATATTGCATCGGAATTGAATACAAAAGGCACAATGCCGACTTAAGTACAAGAAGACTTATCTTCTTACTGTCTATGTTTTGAACCATTCCTGTGACACTAGTTATAGATTCCGATGCTTCACTTCAGGTTTACTGTTTCCCTCTGACCTTCGTATTGACGATGAAACACAGAAATTGCATCGGAATTAATTACAAAAGGCACAATGCCGACTTAAGTACAAAAAGACTGCCTCTTCTTACTGTCTATGATTTGAACTATTCCTGTGACACTAGGTATAGATTCTGATATTCACTTCAGGTTTACTGTATCCCTCTGACTTTCTTATTAACGATGAAACACAGAAATTGCAACGGAATTAAATACATAAGGCACAATGCCGACTTAAGTACAAGAAAACTGACTCTTCTTACTGTCTATGTCTTGCACCATTCCTGTGACACCAGTTATAGATTCCGATGCTTCACTTCAGGTTTACTGTATCCCTCTGACCCTCGTATTGACGATGAAACACATAAATAGCATCGGATTTAAATACAAAATGCACAATGCCGACTCAAGTACAAAAAGACTGAATCTTCTTACTGTCTATGTTTGAACCATTCCTGTGACACTAGTTATAGATTCCGATGCTTCACTTTAGGTTTACTGTATCCCTCTGACCTTCGCATTGACGATGAAACATATCAATTGCATCGGAATTAAATACAAAAGGCACAATGTTGACTTAAGTACAAGAAGACTGACCCACTTACTGTCTATGCTTTGAACAATTCCTGTGACACTAGTTATCGATTCCGATGCTTCACTTCAGGTTTACTGAATCCCTCTGACGTTCTTATTGATGATGAAACACAGAAATAACATCGGAATTAAATCCATAAGGCACAATGCCGACTCAAGGACAAGAAGACTGGCTCTTCTTACTGTCTATGTTTAGAACCATTTCTGTGACACTAGTTATAGATTCCGATGCTTCACTTCAGGTTTAATGTAACCCCCTGACCTTCTTATTGACGAAGAAACACAGATATTGCATCGGAATTTAATACAAAAGGCACAATGCCGGCTTAAGTACTAGAAGACATATCTTCTTACTGTCTATGTTTTGAACCATTCCTGTGACACTAGTTATAGATTCCGATGCTTCACTTCAGGTTTATTGTTTCCCTCTGACCTTCGTATTGACGATGAAACACAGAAATTGCATCGGAATTAAATACAAAAGGCACAATGCCGACTTAAGTACAAAAAGACTGCCTCTTCTTACTGTCTATGATTTGAACCATTCCTGTGACACTAGGTATAGATTCCGATGTTCACTTCATGTTTACTGTATCCCTCTGACTTTCTTATTGACGATGAAACACAGAAATTGTAACGGAATTAAATACATAAGGCACAACGCCGACTTAAGTACAAGAAACTGACTCTTCTTACTGTCTATGTCTTGAACCATTCCTGTGACACCAGTTATAGATTCCGATGCTTCACTTCAGGTTTACTGTATCCCTCTGAGCTTCTTATTGACGATGAAACACAGAAATTGCATCGGAGTTATATACAAAATTCACAATGCCGACTTAAGTACAAGAGGACTTACTCTTCTTACTGTCTATGTTTTGAACCATTCCTGTGACACTAGTTATAGATTCCGAGGCTTCACTTCTGGTTTACTGTTTCCCTCTGACCTTCGTATTGACGAAGAAACACAGATATTGCATCAGAATTAAATACAAAAGGCACAATGCCTACTTAAGTACAAGAAGACTTATCTTCTTACTGTCTATGTTTTGAACCATTCCTGTGACACTAGTTATAGATTCCGATGCTTCACTTCAGGTTTACTGTTTCCCTCTGACCTTCGTATTGACGGCGAAACACAGAAATTGCATCGGAATTAAATACAAAAGGCACAATGCCGACTTAAGTACAAAAAGACTGACTCTTCTTACTGTCTATGATTTGAACCATTCCTGTGACACTAGGTATAGATTCCGATGTTCACTTCAGGTTTACTGTATCCCTCTGACTTTCTTATTGACGATGAAACACAGAAAATGCATCGGAATTAAATACAAAAGGCACAATGCCGACATAAGTACAAGAAAACTGACTCTTCTTACTGTCTATGTCTTGAACCATTCCTGTGACACCAGTTATAGATTCCGATGCCTCACTTCAGGTTTACTGTATCCCTCTGAGCTTCTTATTGACGATGAAACACAGAAATTGCATCGGAGTTATATACAAAATTCACAATGCCGACTTAAGTACAAGAGGACTTACTCTTCTTACTGTCTATGTCTTGAACCATTCCTGTGACACCAGTTATAGATTCCGATGCTTCACTTCAGGTTTACTGTATCCAGCTGACCTTCTTATTGACGATGAAGCACATAAATTGCATCGGAATTAAATACAAAAGGCACAATGCCGACTTCAGTACAAGAAGACTGACTCTACTTACTGTTTATGTTTTGAACCATTCCTGGGACACTAGTTATTGATTCTGATGCTTCACTTCAGGTTTACTGTATCCCTCTGACCTTCTTATTGACGAAGAAACACACAAATTGCATCGGAATTAAATACAAAAGGCAAATGGCGGCTCAAGTACAAGAAGACTGGCTCTTCTTACTGTCTATGTTTTGAACCATTTCTGTGACACTAGTCATAGATTCCGATGCTTCACTTTAGGTTTACTGTATCCCTCTGACCTTCTTATTGACGATGAAACACAGAAATTGCATCGGAATTAAATACAAAATGCACAATGCCGACTTAGGTACAAGAAGACTGACCCTTCTTACTGTCTATGTTTTGAACCATTCCTGTGACACTAGTTATAGATTCCGATGCTTCACTTTAGGTTTACTGTATCCCTCTGACCTTCGCATTGACGATGAAACATATCAATTGCATCGGAATTAAATACAAAAGGCACAATGTTGACTTAAGTACAAAAAGACTGACCCTCTTACTGTCTATGCTTTGAACCATTCCTGTGACACTAGTTATCGATTCCGATGCTTCACTTCAGGTTTACTGAATCCCTCTGACGTGCTTATTGATGATGAAACACAGAAATAACATCGGAATTAGATACATAAGGCACAATGCCGACTCAAGGACAAGAAGACTGGCTCTTCATACTGTCTATGTTTTGAACCATTTCTGTGACACTAGTTATAGATTCCGATGCTTCACTTCAGGTTTAATGTAACCCCCTGACCTTCTTATTGACGAAGAAACACAGATATTGCATCGGAATTTAATACAAAAGGCACAATGCCGGCTTAAGTACAAGAAGACTTATCTTCTTACTGTCTATGTTTTGAACCATTCCTGTGACACTAGTTATAGATTCCGATGCTTCACTTCAGGTTTATTGTTTCCCTCTGACCTTCGTATTGGCGATGAAACACAGAAATTGCATCGGAATTAAATACAAAAGGCACAATGCCGACTTAAGTACAAATAGACTGCCCCTTCTTACTGTCTATGATTTGAACCATTCCTGTGACACTAGGTATAGATTCCGATGTTCACTTCATGTTTACTGTATCCCTCTGACTTTCTTATTGACGATGAAACACAGAAATTGCAACGGAAATAAATACATAAGGCACAACGACGACTTAAGTACAAGAAAACTGACTCTTCTTACTGTCGTCTTGAACCATTCCTGTGACACCAGTTATAGATTCCGATGCTTCACTTCAGGTTTACTGTATCCCTCTGAGCTTCTTATTGACGATGAAACACAGAAATTACATCGGAGTTATATACAAAATTCACAATGCCGACTTAAGTACAAGAGGACTTACTCTTCTTACTGTCTATGTTTTGAACCATTCCTGTGACACTAGTTATAGATTCCGAGGCTTCACTTCTGGTTTACTGTTTCCCTCTGATCTTCGTATTGACGAAGAAACACAGATATTGCATCAGAATTAAATACAAAAGGCACAATGCCTACTTAAGTACAAGAAGACTTATCTCCTAACTGTCTATGTTTTGAACCATTCCTGTGACACTAGTTATAGATTCCGATGCTTCACTTCAGGTTTACTGTTTCCCTCCGACCTTCGTATTGACGGCGAAACACAGAAAAAGCATCGGAATTAAATACAAAAGGCACAATGCCGACTTAAGTTCAAAAAGACTGACTCTTCTTACTGTCTATGATTTGAACCATTCCTGTGACACTAGGTATAGATTCCGATGCCTCACTTCAGGTTTACTGTATCCCTCTGAGCTTCTTATTGACGATGAAACACAGAAATTGCATCGGAGTTATATACAAAATTCACAATGCCGACTTAAGTACAAGAGGACTTACTCTTCTTACTGTCTATGTCTTGACCCAATCCTGTGACACCAGTTATAGATTCCGATGCTTCACTTCAGGTTTACTGTATCCCTCTGACCCTCGTATTGACGATGAAACACATAAATAGCATAGGTTTTAAATACAAAATGCACAATGCCGACTTAAGTACAAAAAGACTGAATCTTCTTACTGACTATGTTTGAACCATTCCTGTGACACTAGTTATAGATTCCGATGCTTCACTTCAGGTTTACTGTATCCCTCTGACCTTCTTATTGACGATGAAACACAGAAATTGCATCGGAATTAAATACAAAAGGCACAATGCCGACTTAAGTACAAGAAAACTGACTCTTCTTACTGTCTATGATTTGAACCATTCCAGTGACACTAGTTATAGAATCCGATGCTTCACTTCAGGTTTACTGTATCCCTCTGCCTTCTTATTGACGATCAAACACAGAAATTTCATCAGAATTAAATACAAAATGCACAATGCCGACTCATGTACAAGAAGACTTGCTCTTCTTACTGCCTATGTTGTGAACCATTCCTGTGACACTAGTTATAGATTCCGATGCTTCACTTCAGGTTTACTGTATCCAGCTGACCTTATTGACGATGAAGCACATAAATTGCATCGGAACTAAATACAAAAGGCACAATGCCGACTTCAGTACAAGAAGACTGACTCTACTTACTGTTTATGTTTTGAACCATTCCTGGGACACTAGTTATAGAATCTGATGCTTCACTTCAGGTTTACTGTATCCCTCTGACCTTCTTATTGACGATGAAACACAGAAATTGCATCCGAATTAAATACAAAAGGCACAATGCCGACTCAAGTACAAGAAGACTGGCTCTTCTTACTGTCTATGTTTTGAACCATTCCTGCGAAACTAGTTATAGATTCCGATGCTTCACTTCAGGTTTACTGTATCCCTCTGACCTTCTTATTGACGAAGAAACACAGAAATTGCATCGGAATTAAATACAAAAGGCAAATGCCGGCTCAAGTACAAGAAGACTGGCTCTTCTTACTGTCTATGTTTTGAACCAATTCTGTGACACTAGTCATAGATTCCGATGCTTCACTTCAGGTTTACTGTATCCCTCTGACCTTCTTATTGACGATGAAACACAGAAATTGCATCGGAATTAAATACAAAATGCACAATGCCGACTTAGGTACAAGAAGACTGACCCTTCTTACTGTCTATGTTTTGAACCATTCCTGTGACACTAGTTATAGATTCCGATGCTTCACTTTAGGTTTACTGTATCCCTCTGACCTTCGCATTGACGATGAAACATATCAATTGCATCGGAATTAAATACAAAAGGCACAATGTTGACTTAAGTACAAAAAGACTGACCCTCTTACTGTCTATGCTTTGAACCATTCCTGTGACACTAGTTATCGATTCCGATGCTTCACTTCAGGTTTACTGAATCCCTCTGACGTTCTTATTGATGATGAAACACAGAAATAACATCGGAATTAAATACATAAGGCACAATGCCGACTCAAGGACAAGAAGACTGGCTTTTCTTACTGTCTATGTTTTGAACCATTTCTGTGACACTAGTTATAGATTCCGATGCTTCACTTCAGGTTTAATGTAACCCCCTGACCTTCTTATTGACGAAGAAACACAGATATTGCTTCGGAATTTAATACAAAAGGCACAATGCCGGCTAAAGTACAAGAAGACTTATCTACTTACTGTCTATGTTTTGAACCATTCCTGTGACACTAGTTATAGATTCCGATGCTTCACTTCAGGTTTACTGTTTCCCTCTGACTTTCGTATTGACGATGAAACACAGAAATTGCATCGGAATTAAATACAAAAGGCACAATGCCGACTTAAGTACAAAAAGACTGCCTCTTCTTACTGTCTATGATTTGAACCATTCCTGTGACACTAGGTATAGATTCCGATGTTCACTTCAGGTTTACTGTATCCCTCTGACTTTCTTATTGACGATGAAACACTGAAATTGCAACGGAATTAAATACATAAGGCACAACGCCGACTTAAGTACAAGAAAACTGACTCTTCTTACTGTCTATGCCTTGACCATTCCTGTGACACCAGTTATAGATTCCGATGCTTCACTTCAGGTTTACTGTAACCTTCTGAGCTACTTATTGACGAAGAAACACAGAAATTGCATCGGAGTTATATACAAAATTCACAATGCCGACTTAAGTACAAGGGGACTTACTCTTCTTACTGTCTATGTTTTGAATCATTCCTGTGACACTAGTTATAGATTCCGAGGCTTCACTTCTGGTTTACTGTATCCCTTTCACCTTCTTATTAACGATGAAACACAGAAATTGCATCTTAATTAAATACAAAAGGCACAATCCCAACTTAAGTACAAGAAGTCTGACTCTTCTTACTGTCTATGATTTCAACCATTCCTTGACACGAGTTATAGATTCCGATGTTTCAGGTTTACTGTGTCCCTCTGACCTTCTTATTGACGATCAAACACAGAAATTTCATCAGAATTAAATACATAAGGCACAACGCCGACTTAAGTACAAGAAAACTGACTCTTCTTACTGCCTATGCTTTGAACCATTCCTGTGACACTAGTTATAGATTCCGATGCTTCACTTCAGGTTTACTGTATCCAGCTGACCTTCTTATTGACGATGACGCACATAAATTGCATCGGAATAAAATACAAAAGGCACAATGCCACCTTAAGTACAAGAAGGCTGACACTACTTACTGTTTATGTTTTCAACCATTCCTGTGACACTTGTTATAGATTCTGATGCTTCACTTCAGGTTTACTGTATCCCTCTGACCTTCCTATTGACGATGAAACACGTAAATTGCATCGGAATTAATACAAAAGGCACAATGCCGACTTAAGTACAAGAAGACTGACTCTTCTTACTGTCTGTGTTTTGAACCATTCCTGTGACACTATTTATAGATTCCGATGCTTCACTTCAGGTTTACTGAATCCCTCTGACCTTCTTATTGACGATGAAACACAGAAATAACATCGGAATTAAATACAAAAGGCACAATGCCGACTCAAGTACAAGAAGACTCGCTCTTCTTACTGTCTATGTTTTGAACCATATCTGTGACACTAGTTATAGATTCCGATGCTTCACTTCAGGTTTACTGTATTCCTCTGACCTTCTTATTGACGAAGAAACACAGATATTGCATCAGAATTAAATACAAAAGGCACAATGCCTATTTAAGTACAAGAAGACTTATCTTCTTACTGTCTATGTTTTGAACCATTCCTGTGGCACTAGTCATAGATTCCAATGCTTCAGTTCAGGTTTACTGTTTCCCTCTGACATTCGTATTGACGGCGAAACACAGAAATTGCATCGGAATTCATTACAAAAGGCACAATGCCGACTTAAGTACAAAAAGACTGACTCTTCTTACTGTCTATGATTTGAACCATTCCTGTGACACTAGGTATAGATTCCGATGTTCACTTCAGGTTTACTGTATCCCTCTGACTTTCTTATTGACGATGAAACACAGAAATTGCATCGGAATTAAATACAAAAGGCACAATGCCGACATAAGTACAAGAAAACTGACTCTTCTTACTGTCTATGTGTTCAACCATTCCTGTGACACCAGTTATAGATTCCGATGCCTCACTTCAGGTTTACTGTATCCCTCTGAGCTTCTTATTGACGATGAAAGACAGAAATTGCATCGGAGTTATATACAAAATTCACAATGCTGACTTAAATACAAGAGGACTTACTCTTCTTACTGTCTATGTTTTGAATCAATCCTGTGACACGACTTATAGATTCCGATGCTTCACTTCAGGTTTACTGTATCCAGCTGACCTTCTTATTGACGATGATGCACATAAATTGCATCGGAATTAAATACAAAAGGCCCAAAGCCGACTTAAGTACAAGAAGACTGACTCTACTTACTGTCTATGTTTTGAACCATTCCTGTGAATCTAGTTATAGATTCCGAAGCTTCACTTCAGGTTTACTGTATCCTTCTGACCCTCGTATTTACGATGAAACACATAAATAGCATCGTAATTAAATACAAAATGCACAATGCCGACTTAAGTACAAGAAGACTGACTCTTCTTACTGTCTATGATTTGAACCATTCCAGTGACACTAGTTACAGATTCCGATGCTTCACTTCAGGTTTACTGTATCCCTGTGAGCTTCTTATTGACGATGAAACACAGAAATAACATCGGAATTAAATACAAATGGCACAATGCCGACTTAAGTACAAGAAGACTGACTCTTCTTACTGTCTATGATTTGAACCATTCCTGTGACACGAGTTATAGATTCCGATGCTTCACTTCAGGTTTACTGTTTCCCCCTGACCTTCTTATTGACGAAGAAACACAGATATTGCATCGGAATTTAATACAAAAGGCACAATGCCGACTTAAGTACAAGAAGACTTATCTTCTTACTGTGTATGTTTTGAACCATTCCTGTGACGCTAGTTATAGATTCCGATGCTTCACTTCAGGTTTACTGTTTCCCTCTGACCTTCGTATTGACGATGAAACACAGAAATTGCATCGGAATTAAATACAAAAGCCACAATGCCGACTTAAGTACAAAAAGACTGCCTCTTCTTACTGTCTATGATTTGAACTATTCCTGTGACACTAGGTATAGATTCCGATATTCACTTCAGGTTTACTGTATCCCTCTGACTTTCTTATTAACGATGAAACACAGAAATTGCAACGGAATTAAATACATAAGGCACAATGCCGACTTAAGTACAAGAAAACTGACTCTTCTTACTGTCTATGTCTTGAACCATTCCTGTGACACCAGTTATAGATTCCGATGCTTCACTTCAGGTTTACTGTATCCCTCTGACCCTCGTATTGACGATGAAACACATAAATAGCATCGGATTTAAATACAAAATGCACAATGCCGACTCAAGTACAAAAAGACTGAATCTTCTTACTGTCTATGTTTGAACCATTCCTGTGACACTAGTCATAGATTCCGATGCTTCACTTCAGGTTTACTGTATCCCTCTGACCTTCTTATTGACGATGAAACACAGAAATTGCATCGGAATTAAATACAAAAGGCACAATGCCGACTTAAGTACAAGAAAACTGACTCTTCTTACTGTCTATGATTTGAACCATTCCAGTTACACTAGTTATAGAATCCGATGCTTCACTCAGGTTTACTGTATCCCTCTGCCTTCTTATTGACGATCAAACACAGAAATTTCATCAGAATTAAATACAAAATGCACAATGCCGACTCATGTACAAGAAGACTGGCTCTTCTTACTGCCTATGTTTTGAACCATTCCTGTGACACTAGTTATAGATTCCGATGCTTCACTTCAGGTTTACTGTATCCAGCTGACCTTCTTATTAACGATGAAGCACATAAATTGCATCGGAATTAAATACAAAAGGCACAATGCCGACTTCAGTACAAGAAGACTGACTCTACTTACTGTTTATATTCTGAACCATTCCTGGGACACTAGTTACAGATTCTGATGCTTCACTTCAGGTTTACTGTATCCCTCTGACCTTCTTATAGACGATGAACCACAGAAATTGCATCCGAATTAAATACAAAAGGCACAATGCCGACTCAAGTACAAGAAGACTGGCTCTTCTTACTGTCTATGTTTTGAACCATTCCTTCGAAACTAGTTATAGATTCCGATGCTTCACTTCAGGTTTACTGTATCCCTCTGACCTTCTTATTGACGAAGAAACACAGAAATTGCATCGGAATTAAATACAAAAGGCAAATGCCGGCTCAAGTACAAGAAGACTGGCTCTTCTTACTGTCTATGTTTTGAACCAATTCTGTGACACTAGTCATAGATTCCGATGCTTCACTTCAGGTTTACTGTATCCCTCTGACCTTCTTATTGACGATGAAACACAGAAATTGCATCGGAATTAAATACAAAATGCACAATGCCGACTTAGGTACAAGAAGACTGACCCTTCTTACTGTCTATGTTTTGAACCATTCCTGTGACACTAGTTATAGATTCCGATGCTTCACTTTAGGTTTACTGTATCCCTCTGACCTTCGCATTGACGATGAAACATATCAATTGCATCGGAATTAAATACAAAAGGCACAATGTTGACTTAAGTACAAAAAGACTGACCCTCTTACTGTCTATGCTTTGAACCATTCCTGTGACACTAGTTATCGATTCCGATGCTTCACTTCAGGTTTAATGTAACCCCCTGACCTTCTTATTGACGAAGAAACACAGATATTGCATCGGAATTTAATACAAAAGGCACAATGCCGGCTAAAGTACAAGAAGACTTATCTACTTACTGTCTATGTTTTGAACCATTCCTGTGACACTAGTTATAGATTCCGATGCTTCACTTCAGGTTTACTGTATCCCTCTGACTTTCTTATTGGCGATGAAACACAGAAATTGCAACGGAATTAAATACATAAGGCACAACGCCGACTTAAGTACAAGAAAACTGACTCTTCTTACTGTCTATGCCTTGAACCATTCCTGTGACACCAGTTATAGATGCCGATGCTTCACTTCAGGTTTACTGTATCCCTCTGAGCTTCTTATTGACGATGAAACACAGAAATTGCATCGGAGTTATATACAAAATTCACAATGCCGACTTAAGTACAAGAGGACTTACTCTTCTTACTGTCTATGTTTTGAATCATTCCTGTGACACTAGTTATAGATTCCGAGGCTTCACTTCTGGTTTACTGTATCCCTTTCACCTTCTTATTGACGATGAAACACAGAAATTGCATCTTAATTAAATACAAAAGGCACAATCCCAACTTAAGTACAAGAAGTCTGACTCTTCTTACTGTCTATGATTTCAACCATTCCTGTGACACGAGTTATAGATTCCGATGTTTCAGGTTTACTGTGTCCCTCTGACCTTCTTATTGACGATCAAACACAGAAATTTCATCAGAATTAAATACATAAGAAACAACGCCGACTTAAGTACAAAAAGACTGACTCTTCTTACTGTCTATGATTTGAACCATTCCTGCGACACTAGGTATTGATTCCGATGTTCACTTCAGGTTTACTGTATCCCTCTGAGCTTCTTATTGACGATGAAACACAGAAATTGCATCGGAGTTATATACAAAATTCACAATGCCGACTTAAATACAAGAGGACTTACTCTTCTTACTGTCTATGTTTTGAATCATTCCTGTGACACGAGTTATAGATTCCGATGCTTCACTTCAGGTTTACTGTGTCCCTCTGACCTTCTTATTGACGATCAAACACAGAAATTTCATCAGAATTAAGTACAAAATGCACAATGCCGACTCTTGTACATGAAGACTGGCTCTTCTTACTGCCTATGCTTTGAACCATTCCTGTGTCACTAGTTATAGATTCCGATGCTTCACTTCAGGTTTACTGTATGCAGCTGACCTTCTTATTGACGATGAAGCACATAAATTGCATCGGAATTAAATACAAAAGGCCCAAAGCCGACATAAGTACAAGAAGACTGACTCTACTTACTGTCTATGTTTTGAACCATTCCTGTGAATCTAGTTATAGATTCCGAAGCTTCACTTCAGGTTTACTGTATCCTTCTGACCCTCGTATTTACGATGAAACACATAAATAGCATCGGAATTAAATACAAAATGCACAATGCCGACTTAAGTACAAAAAGACTGACTCTTCTTACTGTCTATGTTTGAACCATTCCTGTGACACTAGTTATAGATTCCGATGCTTCACTTCAGGTTTACTGTATCCCTCTGACCTTCTTATTGACGATGAAACACAGAAATTGCATCGGAATTAAATACAAAAGGCACAATGCCGACTTAAGTACAAGAAAACTGACTCTTCTTACTGTCTATGTTTTGAACCATTCCAGTGACACTAGTTACAGATTCCGATGCTTCACTTCAGGTTTACTGTATCCCTGTGAGCTTCTTATTGACGATGAAACACAGAAATTGCATCGGAATTAAATACAAAAGGCACAATGCCGACTTAAGTACAAGAAGACTGACTCTTCTTACTGTCTATGATTTGAACCATTCCTGTGACACGAGTTATAGATTCCGATGCTTCACTTCAGGTTTACTGTATCCCCCTGACCTTCTTATTGACGAAGAAACACAGATATTGCATCGGAATTTAATACAAAAGGCACAATGCCGACTTAAGTACAAGAAGACTTATCTTCTTACTGTCTATGTTTTGAACCATTCCTGTGACACTAGTTATAGATTCCGATGCTTCACTTCAGGTTTACTGTTTCCCTCTGACCTTCGTATTGACGATGAAACACAGAAATTGCATCGGAATTAAATACAAAAGCCACAATGCCGACTTAAGTACAAAAAGACTGCCTCTTCTTACTGTCTATGATTTGAACTATTCCTGTGACACTAGGTATAGATTTCGATATTCACTTCTGGTTTACTGTATCCCTCTGACTTTCTTATTAACGATGAAACACAGAAATTGCAACGGAATTAAATACATAAGGCACAATGCCGACTTAAGTACAAGAAAACTGACTCTTCTTACTGTCTATGCCTTGAACCATTCCTGTGACACCAGTTATAGATTCCGATGCTTCACTTCAGGTTTACTGTATCCCTCTGACCCTCGCATTGACGATGAAACACATAAATTGCATCGGATTTAAATACAAAATGCACAATGCCGACTTAAGTACAAAAAGACTGAATCTTCTTACTGTCTATGTTTGAACCATTCCTGTGACACTAGTTATAGATTCCGATTCTTCACTTCAGGTTTATTGTATCCCTCTGACCTTCTTATTGACGATGAAACACAGAAATTGCATCGGAATTAAATACAAAAGGCACAATGCCGACATAAGTACAAGAAAACTGACTCTTCTTACTGTCTATGTGTTGAACCATTCCTGTGACACCAGTTATAGATTCCGATGCCTCACTTCAGGTTTACTGTATCCCTCTGAGCTTCTTATTGACGATGAAAGACAGAAATTGCATCGGAGTTATATACAAAATTCACAATGCCGACTTAAATACAAGAGGACTTACTCTTCTTACTGTCTATGTTTTGAATCATTCCTGTGACACGAGTTATAGATTCCGATGCTTCACTTCAGGTTTACTGTGTCCCTCTGACCTTCTTATTGACGATCAAACACAGAAATTTCATCAGAATTAAGTACAAAATGCACAATGCCGACTCTTGTACAAGAAGACTGGCTCTTCTTACTGCCTATGTTTTGAACCATTCCTGTGTCACTAGTTATAGATTCCGATGCTTCACTTCAGGTTTACTGTATCCAGCTGACCTTCTTATTGACGATGAAGCACATAAATTGCATCGCAATTAAATACAAAAGGCCCAAAGCCGACTTAAGTACAAGAAGACTGACTCTACTTACTGTCTATGTTTTGAACCATTCCTGTGAATCTAGTTATAGATTCCGAAGCTTCACTTCAGGTTTACTGTATCCTTCTGACCCTCGTATTTACGATGAAACACATAAATAACATCGGAATTAAATACAAAATGCACAATGCCGACTTAAGTACAAAAAGACTGACTCTTCTTACTGTCTATGTTTGAACCATTCCTGTGACACTAGTTATAGATTCCGATGCTTCACTTCAGGTTTACTGTATCCCTCTGACCTTCTTATTGACGATGAAACACAGAAATTGCATCGGAATTAAATACAAAAGGCACAATGCCGACTTAAGTACAAGAAAACTGACTCTTCTTACTGTCTATGTTTTGAACCATTCCAGTGACACTAGTTACAGATTCCGTTGCTTCACTTCAGGTTTACTGTATCCCTGTGAGCTTCATATTGACGATGAAACACAGAAATTGCATCGGAATTAAATACAAAAGGCACAATGCCGACTTAAGTACAAGAAGACTGACTCTTCTTACTGTCTATGATTTGAACCATTCCAGTGACACTAGTTACAGATTCCGATGCTTCACTTCAGGTTTACTGTATCCCTGTGAGCTTCTTATTGACGATGAAACACAGAAATAACATCGGATTTAAATACAAAAGGCACAATGCCGACTTAAGTACAAGAAGACTGACTCTTCTTACTGTCTATGATTTGAACCATTCCTCTGACACGAGTTATAGATTCCGATGCTTCACTTCAGGTTTACTGTATCCCCCTGACCTTCTTATTGACGAAGAAACACAGATATTGCATCGGAATTTAATACAAAAGGCACAATGCCGACCTAAGTACAAGAAGGCTTATCTTCTTACTGTCTATGTTTTGAACCATTCCTGTGACACTAGTTATAGATTCCGATGCCTCACTTCAGGTTTACTGTTTCCCTCTGACCTTCGTATTGACGATGAAACACAGAAATTGCATCGGAATTAAATACAAAAGGCACAATGCCGACTTAAGTACAAAAAGACTGCCTCTTCTTACTGTCTATGATTTGAAGTATTCCTGTGACACTGGGTATAGATTCAGATGTTCACTTCAGGTTTACTGTATCCCTCTGACTTTCTTATTAACGATGAAACACAGAAATTGCAACGGAATTAAATACATAAGGCACAATGCCGACTTAAGTACAAGAAAACTGACTCTTCTTACTGTCTATGTCTTGAACCATTCCTGTGACACCAGTTATAGATTCCGATGCTTCACTTCTGGTTTACTGTATCCCCCTGACCCTCGTATTGATGATGAAACACATAAATAGCATCGGATTTAAATACAAAATGCACAATGCCGACTTAAGTACAAAAAGACTGAATCTTCTTACTGTCTATGTTTGAACCATTCCTGTGACACTAGTTATAGATTCCGATGCTTCACTTCAGGTTTACTGTATCCCTCTGACCTTCTTATTGACGATGAAACACAGACATTGCATCGGAATTAAATACAAAAGGCACAATGCCGACTTAAGTACAAGAAAACTGACTCTTCTTACTGTCTATGATTTGAACCATTCCAGTGACACTAGTTATAGAATCCGATGCTTCACTTCAGATTTACTGTATCCCTCTGCCTTCTTATTGACGATCAAACACAGAAATTTCATCAGAATTAAATACAAAATGCACAATGCCGACTCATGTACAAGAAGACTGGCTCTTCTTACTGCCTATGTTTTGAACCATTCCTGTGACACTAGTTATAGATTCCGATGCTTCACTTCAGGTTTACTGTATCCAGCTGACCTTCTTATTGACGATGAAGCACATAAATTGCATCGGAATTAAATACAAAAGGCACAATGCCGACTTCAGTACATGAAGACTGACTCTACTTACTGTTTATGTTTTGAACCATTCCTGTGACACTAGTTATAGATTCTGATGCTTCACTTCAGGTTTACTGTATCCCTCTGACCTTCTTATTGACGATGAAACACAGAAATTGCATCCGAATTGAATACAAAAGGCACAATGCCGACTCAAGTACAAGAAGACTGGCTCTTCTTACTGTCTTTGTTTTGAACCATTTCTGTGACACTAGTCATAGATTCCGATGCTTCACTTCAGGTTTACTGTATCCCTCTGACCTTCTTATTGACGATGAAACACAGAAATTGCATCGGAATTAAATACAAAATGCACAATGCCGACTTAGGTACAAGAAGACTGACCCTTCTTACTGTCTATGTTTTGAACCATTCCTGTGACACTAGTTATAGATTCCGATGCTTCACCTTAGGTTTACTGTATCCCTCTGACCTTCGCATTGACGATGAAACATATCAATTGCATCGGAATTAAATACAAAAGGCACAATGTTGACTTAAGTACAAAAAGACTGACCCTCTTACTGCGGATGCTTTGAACCATTCCTGTGACACTAGTTATCGATTCCGATGCTTCACTTCAGGTTTACTGAATCCCTCTGACGTTCTTATTGATGATGAAACACAGAAATAACATCGGAATTAAATACATAAGGCACAATGCCGACTCAAGGACAAGAAGACTGGCTCTTCTTACTGTCTATGTTTTGAACCATTTCTGTGACACTAGTTATAGATTTCGATGCTTCACTTCAGGTTTAATGTAGCCCCCTGACCTTCTTATTGACGAAGAAACACAGATATTGCATCGGAATTTAATACAAAAGGCACAATGCCGGCTTAAGTACAAGAAGACTTATCTTCTTACTGTCTATGTTTTGAACCATTCCTGTGACACTAGTTATAGATTCCGATGGTTCACTTCAGGTTTGCTGTTTCCCTCTGACCTTCGTATTGACAATGAAACACAGAAATTGCATCGGAATTAAATACAAAAGGCACAATGCCGACTTAACTACAAAAAGACTGCCTCTTCTTACTGTCTATGATTTGAACCATTCCTGTGACACTAGGTATAGATTCCGATGTTCACTTCAGGTTTACTGTATCCCTCTGACTTTCTTATTGACGATGAAACACAGAAATTGCAACGGAATTAAATACAAAAGGCACAACGCCGACTTAAGTACAAGAAAACTGACTCTTCTTAGTGTCTATGCCTTGAACCATTCCTGTGACACCAGTTATAGATTCCGATGCTTCACTTCAGGTTTACTGTATCCCTCTGAGCTTCTTATTGACGATGAAACACAGAAATTGCATCGGAGTTATATACAAAATTCACAATGCCGACTTAAGTACAAGAGGACTTACTCTTCTTACTGTCTATGTTTTGAACCATTCCTGTGACACTAGTTATAGATTCCGAGGCTTCACTTCTGGTTTACTGTATCCCTTTCACCTTCTTATTGACGATGAAACACAGAAATTGCATCTTAATTAAATACAAAAGGCACAATGCCAACTTAAGTATAAGAAGTCTAACTCTTCTTACTGTCTATGATTTGAACCATTCCTGTGACACGAGTTATAGATTCCGATGCTTCAGGTTTACTGTGTCCCTCTGACCTTCTTATTGACGATCAAACACAGAAATTTCATCAGAATTAAATACAAAATGCACAATGCCGACTCATGTACAAGAAGACTGGCTCTTCCTACTGCCTATGCTTTGAACCATTCCTGTGACACTAGTTATAGATTCCGATGCTTCACTTCAGGTTTACTGTATCCAGCTGACCTTCTTATTGACGGTGAAGCACATAAAATGCATCGGAATTAATACAAAAGGCACAATGCCGACTTAAGTACAGGAAGACAGACTCTTCTTACTGTCTGTGTTTTGAACCATTCCTGTGACACTATTTATAGATTCCGATGCTTCACTTCAGGTTTACTGAATCCCTCTGACCTTCTTATTGACGATGAAACACAGAAATAACATCGGAATTACATACAAAAGGCACAATGCCGACTCAAGTACAAGAAGACTCGCTCTTCTTACTGTCTACGTTTTGAACCATTTCTGTGACACTTGTTATAGATTCCGATGCTTCACTTCAGGTTTACTGTATCCCTCTGACCTTCGTATTGACGTAGAAACACAGATATTGCATCAGAATTAAATACAAAAGGCACAATGCCTACTTAAGTACAAGAAGACTTATCTTCTTACTGTATATGTTTTGAACCATTCCTGGGACACTAGTTATAGATTCCGATGCTTCACTTCAGGTTTACTGTATCCCTCTGACTTTCTTATTGACGATGAAACACAGAAATTGCATCGGAATTAAATACAAAAGGCACAATGCCGACATAAGTACAAGAAAACTGACTCTTCTTACTGTCTATGTCTTGAACCATTCCTGTGACACCAGTTATAGATTCCGATGCCTCACTTCAGGTTTACTGTATCCCTCTGAGCTTCTTATTGACGATGAAACACAGAAATTGCATCGGAGTTATATACAAAATTCACAATGCCGACTTAAGTACAAGAGGACTTACTCTTCTAACAGTCTATGTTTTGAATCATTCCTGTGACACGAGTTATAGATTCCGATGCTTCACTTCAGGTTTACTGTGTCCCTCTGACCTTCTTATTGACGATCAAACACAGAAATTTCATCAGAATTAAGTACAAAATGCACAATGCAGACTCATGTACAAGAAGACTGGCTCTTCTTACTGCCTATGTTTTGAACCATTCCTGTGACACGAGTTATAGATTCCGAGTCTTCACTTCAGGTTTACTGCATCCCTCTGACCTTCTTATTGACGATCAAATACAGAAATTTCATCAGAATTTTAATACAAAAGGCACAATGCCGACTCAAGTACAAGAAACCTGGCTCTTCTTACTGCCTATGTTTTGAACCATTCCTGTGACACTAGTTATAGATTCCGATGCCTCACTTCAGGTTTACTGTATCCCTCTGAGCTTCTTATTGACGATGAAGCACATAAATTGCATCGGAATTAAATACAAAAGGCCCAAAGCCGACTTAAGTACAAGAAGACTGACTCTACTTATTGTCTATGTTTTGAACCATTCCTGTGAAACTAGTTATAGATTGTGAAGCTTCACTTCAGGTTTACTGTATCCTTCTGACCCTCGTATTTACGATGAA
Source organism: Schistocerca serialis cubense (assembly GCF_023864345.2). Lineage (NCBI taxonomy): Eukaryota > Metazoa > Arthropoda > Insecta > Orthoptera > Acrididae > Schistocerca > Schistocerca serialis. Next base: position 31,025,925 of record NC_064647.1, read on the forward strand.
ACACATAAATAGCATCGGAATTAAATACAAAATGCACAATGCCTACTTAAGTACAAAAAGACTGACTCTTCTTACTGTCTATGTTTGAACCATTCCTGTGACACTAGTTATAGATTCCGATGCTCCACTTCAGGTTTACTGTATCCCTCTGACCTTCTTATTGACGATGAAACACAGAAATTGCATCGGAATTAAATACAAAAGGCACAATGCCGACCTAAGTACAAGAAAACTGACTCTTCTTACTGTCTATGTTTTGAACCATTCCAGTGACACTAGTTACAGATTCCGATGCTTCACTTCAGGTTTACTGTATCCCTGTGAGCTTCTTATTGACGATGAAACACAGAAATTGCATCGGAATTAAATACAAAAGGCACAATGCCGACTTAAGTACAAGAAGACTGACTCTTCTTACTGTCTATGATTTGAACCATTCCTGTGACACGAGTTATAGATTCCGATGCTTCACTTCAGGTTTACTGCATCCCTCTGACCTTCTTATTGACGATCAAATACAGAAATTTCATCAGAATTTTAATACAAAAGGCACAATGCCGACTCAAGTACAAGAAGACTGGCTCTTCTTACTGCCTATGTTTTGAACCATTCCTGTGACACTAGTTATAGATTCCGATGCTTCACTTCAGGTTTACTGTATACGGCTGACATTCTTATTGACGATGAAACACAGAAATTGCATCGGAATTATATACTACTGGCACAATGTCGACTTAAGTACAAGAAGACTGACTCTTCTTACTGACTATGTTTTGAACTATTCCTGCGACACTAGTTATAGATTCCGATACTTCACTTCAGGTTTACTGTATCCCTCTGACCTTATTATTGACGTGAAACACAGAAATTGCATCTTAATTAAATACAAAAGGCACAATGCCGACTTAAGTACAAGAAGACTGACTCTTCTTACTGTCTATGTTTTGAACCATTCCTGTGACACTAGTTATAGATTCCGATGCCTCACTTCAGGTTTCCTGTATCCCTCTGACCTTCTTATTGTCGATGAAACACAGAAATTGCATCGGAATTAAATACAAAAGTCACAATGCCGACTTAAGTCCAAGAAAACTGACTCTTCTTACTGTCTATGTTTTAAATCATTCCTGTGACACTAGTTATAGATTCCGGTGCCTCACTTCAGGTTTACTGTATCCCTCTCACCTTCGTATTGACGATGAAACACAGAAATTGCATCGGAATTAAATACAAAAGGCACAATGCCGACTTAAGTATAAAAACACTGACTCTTCTTACTGTCTATGCTTTGAACCATTCCTGTGTCACTAGTTATAGATTCCGATGCTTCACATCTGGGTTACTGTATTACTTTGACCTTCTTATTGACGATGAAACACAGAAATTGCATCTTAATTAAATACAAAAGGCACAATGCCGACTTAAGTACAAGAAGACTGGCTCTTCTTACTGTCTATGTTTTGAACCATTCCTGTGACACTAGTTATAGATTCCGATGCTTCAGTTTTACTGAATCCCTCTGACCTTCTTATTGACGATGAAACACAGAAATAGCATAGGAATTAAATACAAAAGGCACAATTCTGACTCAAGTACAAGAAGACTGGCTCTTCTTACTGACTATGTTTTGAACCATTTCTGTGACACTAGTAATAGATTCCGCTGCTTCACTACAGGTTTACTGTATCCCTCTGACCTTCTTATTGACGAAGAAATACAGATATTGCATCGAAATTAAATACAAAAGGCACAATGCCACTTAAGTACAACAAGACTGACCTTTCTTTCTGTCTATGTTTTGAACCATTCCTGTGACACTAGTTATAGATTCCGATGCTTCACTTCAGGATTACTGTATCCCTCTGACCATCGTATTGACGATGAAACACAGAAATTGCATGGGAATTAAATACAAAAGGCACAATGCCGACTTAAGTACAAATAGACTGACTCTTCTTACTGTCTATGTTTTGAACCATTCCTGTGACACTAGTTATTGATTCCAATGCATCACTTCAGGTTTACTGTATCCCTGTGGTCTTCTTATTGCCGATGAAACACAGAATTTGCATCGGGATTAAATACAAAAGGCACAATGCCGACTTAAGAACATGAAAACTGACTCTTCTTACTGTCTATGCTTTGAACCATTCCTGTGACACTAGTTATAGATTCCGATGCTTCACTTCAGGTTTACTGTATCCCTCTGAGCTTCTTATTGACGATCAAATACAGAAATTTCACCAGAATTAAATACAAAAGGCACAATGCCGACTCAAGTACAAGAAGACTGGCTCTTCTTACTGCCTATGTTTTGAACCATTCCTGTGACACTAGTTATAGATTCCGATGCTTCACTTCAGGTTTACTGTATACGGCAGACCTTCTTATTGACGTTGAAACACAGAAATTGCATCGGAAGAATATACTAATGGCACAATGTCGACTTAAGTACAAGAAGACTGACTCTTCTTACTGACTATGTTTTGAACTATTCCTGTGACACTAGTTATAGATTCCGATACTTCACTTCAGGTTTACTGTATCCCTCTGACCTTATTATTGACGTGAAACACAGAACTTGCATCTTAATTAAATACAAAAGGCACAATGCCGACTTAAGTACAAGAAGACTGACTCTACATACTGTTTATGTTTTGAACCATTTCTGTGACACTAGTTATAGTTCCGATGCTTCACTTCAGGTTTACTGTACCCAGCTGACCTTCTTATTGACGAAGAAACACAGAAATTGCATCGGAATTAAATACATAAGGCACAATACCGACTAAAGTACAAGAAAACTGACTCTTCTTACTGTCTATGTTTTAAATCATTCTTGTGACACTAGTTATAGATTCCGGTGCCTCACTTCAGGTTTACTGTATCCCTCTGACCTTCTTATTGACGATGAAACACAGAAATTGCATAGGAATTAATTACAAAAGGCACAATGCCGACTTAAGTACAAGAAGTCTGACTCTTCCAACTGTCTATGTTTGAACCAATCCCTTGACACTAGTTATCGATTCCGATGCTTCACTTCAGGTTTACTGTATCCCTCTGACCATCTTATTGACGATGAAACACTGAAATTGCATCCGAATTAAATACAAAAGGCACAATCCCGACTCAAGTACAAAAAGACTGGCTCTTCTTACTGTCTATGTTTTGAACCATTCCTGCGACACTAGTTATAGATTCCGATGCTTCACTTCAGGTTTACTGTATCCCTCTGACCTTCTTATTGACGAAGAAACACAGTAATTGCATAGGAATAAATACAAAAGGCAAATGCCGACTCAAGTTCAAGAAGACTGGCTCTTCTTACTGTCTATGTTATGAATCATTTCTGTGACACTAGTTATAGACTCCGATGCTTCACTTCAAGTTTACTGTATCCCTCTGACCTTCTTATTGACGATGAAACACAGAAATTGCTTCGGAATTAAATACAAAATGCACAATGCCGACTTAAGTACAAGAAGACTGACCCTTCTTTCTGTCTATGATTTGAACCATTCCTGTGACACTAGTTATAGATTCGGATGCTTCACTTCAGGTTTACTGTATCCCTCTCACCTTCACATTGACGATGAAACACAGAAATTGCATCGGAATTAAATACAAAAGGCACAATGCCGACTTAAGTACAAAAAGACTGACTCTTCTTACTGTCTATGCTTTGAACCATTCCAGTGACACTAGTTATAGATTCCGATGCTTCACTTCAGGTTTCCTGTATCCCTCTGACCTTCTTATTGACGATGAAACACAGAAATTGCATCGGAATTAATTACAAAAGTCACAATGCCGACTTAAGTACCAGAAAACTGACTCTTCTTACTGTCTATGTTTTGAACCATTCATGTGACTCTAGTTATAGATTCCGATGCTCCACTTCAGGTTTACTGTATCCCTCTGAGCTTCTTATTGACGATGAAACACTGAAATTGCATCGGAATTAAATACATAAGGCACAATGCCGACTTAAGTACAAGAAAACTGACTCTTCTTACTGTCTATGTCTTAAATCATTCCTGTGACACTAGTTATAGATTCCGGTGCCTCACTTCAGGTTTACTGTATCCCTCTCACCTTCGTATTGAAGATGAAACACAGAAATTGCATCGGAATTAAATACAAAAGGCACAATGCCGACTTAAGTACAAAAAGACTGACTCTTCTTACTGTCTATGTTTTGAACCATTCCTGTGACACTAGTTATAGATTCCGATGCCTCACTTCAGGTTTCCTGTATCCCTCTGACCTTCTTATTGTCGATGAAACACAGAAATTGCATCGGAATTAAATACAAAAGTCACAATGCCGACTTAAGTCCAAGAAAACTGACTCTTCTTACTGTCTATGTTTTGAACCATTCCTGTGACACTAGTTATAGATTCCGATGCTCCACTTCAGGTTTACTGTATCCCTCTGAGCTTCTTATTGACTATGAAACACAGAAATGGCATCGGAGTTATATACAAAAGGCACAATGCCGACTTAAGTACAAGAAGACTGACTCTTCTTACTGTCTATGCTTTGAACCATTCCTGTGACACTAGTTATAGATTCCGTTGCTTCACTTCTGGGTTACTGTATTACTTTGATCTTCTTATTGACGATGAAACACAGAAATTGCATCTTAATTAAATACAAAAGGCACAATGCCGACTTAAGTACAAGAAGTCTGGCTTTTCTTACTGTCTATTTTTGAACCATTCCTGTGACACTAGTTATAGATTCCGATGCTTCACTTCAGGTTTACTGTATCCCTCTGACCTACTTATTGACGATGAAACACAGAAATTGCATCGGAATTAAATACAAATGGCACAATTAAGACTTAAGTTTAAGAAAACTGACTCTTCTCACTGTTTATGTTTCGAACCATTCCTGTGACACTAGTTATCGATTCCGATGCTTCACTTCAGGTTTACTGTATCCCTCTGAGCTTCTTATTGACGATGAAACACAGAAATTGCATCGGAATTATATACAAAAGGCACAATGCCCACTTAAGTACAAGAAAACTGAATCTTCTTACTGTCTACGTTTTGAACCATTCCTGTGACACTAGTTATAGATTCCTATGATTCACTTCAGGTTTACTGTATCCCTCTGACCTTCTTATTGACGATGAAACACGTAAATTGCATCGGAATTAATACAAAAGGCACAATGCCGACTTAAGTACAAGAAGACTGACTCTTCTTACTGTCTATGTTTTGAACCATTCCTGTGACACTAGTTATAGATTCCGATGCTGCACTTCAGGTTTACTGCATCCCTGTTACCTTATTGACGATGAAACACAGAAATTGCATCGGAATTAATTACAAAAGGCACAATGCCGACTTAAGTACAAGAAAACTGATTCTTCTTACTGTCTATGTTTTGAACCATTCCTGTGACACTAGTTATAGATTCCGATGCTTCACTTCAGGCTTACTGTATCCCTCTGACCTTCTTATTGACGATGAAACACGTAAATTGCATCGGAATTAAATTTAAAATGCACAATGCCGACGTAAGTACAAGAAGACCGACTCTTCTTACTGTCGATGTTTTGAACCATTCCTGTGACACTAGTTATAGAATCCGATGCTTCACTTCAGGTTTACTGAATCCCTCTGACCTTCTTATTGACGATGAAACACAGAAATAGCATCGAAATTAAATACAAAAGGCACAATTCTGACTCAAGTACAAGAAGACTGGCTCTTCTTACTTACTATGTTTTGAACCATTTCTGTGACACTAGTAATAGATTCTGATGCTTCACTACAGGTTTACTGTATCCCTCTGACATTCTTATTGACGAAGAAATACAGATATTGCATCGGAATTAAATACAAAAGGCACAATGCCGACTTAAGTACAACAAGACTGACCTTTCTTTCTGTCTATGTTTTGAACCATTCCTGTGACACTAGTTATAGATTCCGATGCTTCACTTCAGGATTACTGTATCCCTCTGACCATCGTATTGACGATGAAACACAGAAATTGCATGGGAATTAAATACAAAAGGCACAATGCCGACTTAAGTACAAAAAGACTGACTCTTCTTACTGTCTATGTTTTGAACCATTCCTGTGACACTAGTTATTGATTCCGATGCATCGCTTCAGGTTTACTGTATCCCTGTGTCCTTCTTATTGCCGATGAAACACAGAATTTGCATCGGAATTAAATACAAAAGGCACAATGCCGACTTAAGAACATGAAAACTGACACTTCTTACTGTCTATGTTTTGAACCATTCCTGTGACACTAGTTATAGATTCTGATGCTTCACTTCAGGTCTACTGTATCCCTCTGAGCTTCTTATTGACGATCAAATACAGAAATTTCATCAGAATTAAATACAAAAGGCACAATGCCGACTCAAGTACAAGAAGACTGGCTCTTCTTACTGCCTATGTTTTGAACCATTCCTGTGACACTAGTTATAGATTCCGATGCTTCACTTCAGGTTTACTGTATACGGCTGACCTTCTTATTGACGATGAAACACAGAAATTGCATCGGAATTATATACTAATGGCACAATGTCGACTTAAGTACAAGAAGACTGACTCTTCTTACTGACTATCATTTGAAACTATTCCTGTCACACTAGTTATAGATTCCGATACTTCACTTCAGGTTTACTGTATCACTCTGACCTTATTATTGACGTGAAACACAGAAATTGCATCTTAACTAAATACAAAAGGCACAATGCCGACTTAAGTACAAGAAAACTGACTCTACATACTGTTTATGTTTTGAACCATTCCTGTGACACTAGTTATAGTTCCGATGCTTCACTTCAGGTTTACTGTATCCAGCTGACCTTCTTATTGACGATGAAACACAGAATTTGCATCGGAATTAAATACATAAGAAACAATGCCGACTTAAGTACAAGAAAACTGACTCTTCTTACTGTCTATGTTTTAAATCATTCTTGTGACACTAGTTATAGATTCCGGTGCCTCACTTCTGGTTTACTGTATCCCTCTGACCTTCTTATTGACGATGAAACACAGAAATTGCATAGGAATTAATTAAAAAAGGCACAATGCCGACTTAAGTACAAGAAGTCTGACTCTTCCAACTGTCTATGTTTGAACCAATCCCTTGACACTAGTTATCTATTCCGATGCTTCACTTCAGGTTTACTGTATCCCTCTGACCATCTTATTGGCGATGAAACACTGAAATTGCATCCGAATTAAATACAAAAGGCACAATCCCGACTCAAGTACAAAAAGACTGGCTCTTCTTACTGTCTATGTTTTGAACCATTCCTGCGACACTAGTTATAGATTCCGATGCTTCACTTCAGGTTTACTGTATCCCTCTGACCTTCTTATTGACGATGAAACACAGAAATTGCTTCGGAATTAAATACAAAGTGCACAATGCCAACTTAAGTACAAGAAGACTGACCCTTCTTTCTGTCTATGATTTGAACCATTCCTGTGACACTAGTTATAGATTCGGATGCTTCACTTCAGGTTTACTGTATCCCTCTCAACTTCGTATTGACGATGAAACACAGAAATTGCATCGGAATTAAATTCAAAAGGCACAATGCCGACTTAAGTACAAAAAGACTGACTCTTCTTACTGTCTATGTTTTGAACCATTCCTGTGACACTAGTTATAGATTCCGATGCTTCACTTCAGGTTTCCTGTATCCCTCTGACCTTCTTATTGACGATGAAACACAGAAATTGCATCGGAATTAAATACAAAAGTCACAATGCCGACTTAAGTACCAGAAAACTGACTCTTCTTACTGTCTATATTTTGAACCATTCCTGTGACTCTAGTTATAGATTCCGATTCTCCACTTCAGGTTTACTGTATCCCTCTGAGCTTCGTATTGACTATGAAACACAGAAATGGCATCGGAATTATATACAAAAGGCACAATGCCGACTTAAGTACAAGAAGACTGACACTTCTTACTCTCTATGTTTTGAACCATTCCTGTGACACTAGTTATAGATTCCGATGCTTCACTTCTGGGTTACTGTATTACTTTGACCATCTTATTGACGATGAAACACAGAAATTGCATCTTAATTAAATACAAAAGGCACAATGCCGATATAAGTACAAGAAGACTGGCTCTTCTTACTGTCTATGTTTTGAACCATTCCTGTGACACTAGTTATAGATTCCGATGCTTCACTTCAGGTTTACTGTATCCCTCTGACCTTCTTATTGACGATGAAACACAGAAATTGCATCGGAATTAAATACAAAAGGCACAATTAAGACTTAAGTTTAAGAAAACTGACTCTTCTTACTGTTTATGTTTCTAACCATTCCTGTGACACTAGTTATAGATTCCGATGCTTCACTTCAGGTTTACTGTATCCCTCTGAGCTTCTTATTGACGATGAAACACAGAAATTGCATCGGAATTATATACAAAAGGCACAATGCCGACTTAAGTACAAGAAGACTGACTCTTCTTACTGTTTATGTTTCTAACCATTCCTGTGACACTAGTTATAGATTCCGATGCTTCACTTCAGGTTTACTGTATCCCTCTGAGCTTCTTATTGACGATGAAACACAGAAATTGCTTCGGAATTATAAACAAAAGGCACAATGCCGACTTAAGTACAAATGGACTGACTCTTCTTTCTGTCTGTTTTGAACCATTCCTGTGACACTAGTTATAGATTCCGATGCTGCACTTCAGTTTTACTGCATCCCTGTTACCTTATTGACGATGAAACACAGAAATTGCATCGGAATTAATTACAAAAGGCACAATGCCGACTTAAGTACAAGAAAACTCATTCTTCTTACTGTCTATGTTTTGAACCATTCCTGTGACACTAGTTATAGATTCCGATGATTCACTTCAGGTTTACTGTATCCCTCTGACCTTCTTATTGACGATGAAACACGTAAATTGCATCGGAATTAAATACAAAAGGCACAATGCCGATTGAAGTACAAGAAGACCGACTCTTCTTACTGTCTATGTTTTGAACCTTTCCTGTGACACTAGTTATAGATTCCGATGCTTCACTTTAGGTTTACTGAATCCCTCTGACCTTCTTATTGACGATGAAACACAGAAATAGCATCGGAATTAAATACAAAAGGCACAATTCTGACTCAAGTACAAGAAGACTGGCTCTTCTTACTGACTATGTTTTGAAACATTTCTGTGACACTAGTAATAGATTCCGATGCTTCACTACAGGTTTACTGTATCCCTCTGACCTTCTTATTGACGAAGAAATACAGATATTGCATCGGAATTAAATACAAAATGCACAATGCCGACTTAAGTACAACAAGACTGACCTTTCTTACTGTCTATGTTTTGAACCATTCCCGTGACACTAGTTATAGATTCCGATGCTTCACTTCAGGATTACTGTATCCCTCTGACCATCGTATTGACGATGAAACACAGAAATTGCATCGGAATTAAATACAATAGGCACAATGCCGACTTAAGTACATGAAAACTGACTCTTCTTACTGTCTATGTTTTGAACCATTCCTGTGACACTTGTTATAGATTCCGATGCTTCACTTCAGGTTTACTGTATCCCTCTGAGCTTCTTATTGACGATGAAACACAGAAATTGCATCGGAGTTATATACAAAATTCACAATGCCGACTTAAGTACAAGAGGACTTACTCTTCTTACTGTCTATATTTTGAACCATTCCTGTGACACTAGTTATAGATTCCGATGCTTCACTTCTGGTTTACTGTATCCCTTTCACCTTCTTATTGGCGACGAAACACAGAAATTGCATCTTAATTAAATACAAAAGGCACAATGCCGACTTATGTTCAAGAAGTCTGACTCTTCTTACTGTCTATGATTTGAACCAATCCTGTGACACGAGTTATAGATTCCGATGCTTCACTTCAGGTTTACTGTGTCCCTCTGACCTTCTTATTGATGATCAAACACAGAAATTTCATCAGAATTAAATACAAAATTTACTGTATCCCTCTAACCTTATTATTGACGTGAAACACAGAAATTGCATCTTAATTAAATACAAAAGGCACAATGCCGACTTAAGTACAAGAAGACTGACTCTACTTACTGTTTATGTTTTGAACCATTCCTGTGACACTAGTTATAGTTCCGATGCTTCACTTCAGGTTTACTGTATCCAGCTGACCTTCTTATTGACGATGAAACACAGAAATTGCATCGGAATTAAATACATAAGGCACAATGCCGACTTAAGTACAAGAAAACTGACTCTTCTTACTGTCTACGTTTTAAATCATTCCTGTGACACTAGTTATAGATTCCGGTGCCTCACTTCAGATTTCCTTAAATACATAAGGCACAATGCCGACTTAAGTACAAGAAAACTGACTCTTCTTACTGTCTATGTTTTAAATCATTCCTGTGACACTAGTTATAGATTCCGGTGCCTCACTTCAGGTTTACTGTATCCCTCTGACCTTCTTATTGACGAAGAAACACAGTAATTGCATAGGAATAAATACAAAAGGCAAATGCTGACTCAAGTCCAAGAAGACTGGCTCTTCTTACTGTCTATATATGAATCATTTCTGTGACACTAGTTATAGACTCCGATGCTTCGCTTCAGGTTTACTGTATCCCTCTGACCTTCTTATTGACGATGAAACACAGAAATTGCATCGGAATTAAATACAAAATGCACAATGCCGACTTAAGTACAAGAAGACTGACCCTTCTTACTGTCTATGATTTGAACAATTCCTGTGACACTAGTTATAGATTCGGATGCTTCACTTCTGGTTTACTGTATCCCTCTCACCTTCGTATTGACGATGAAACACAAAATTGCATCGGAATTAAATACAAAAGGCACAATGCCGACTTAAGTACAAGAAAACTGACTCTTCTTACTGTCTATGTTTTGAACCATTCCTGTGACACTAGTTATAGATTCCGATGCTTCACTTCTGGGTTACTGTATTACTTTGAACTTCTTATTGACGATGAAACACAGAAATTGCATCTTAATTAAATACAAAAGGCACAATGCCGGCTTAAGTACAAGAAGACTTGCTCTTATTACTGTCTATGTTTTGAACTATTCCTGTGACACTAGTTATAGATTCCGATGCTTCACTTCAGGTTTACTGTATCCCTCTGACCTTCTTATTGACGATGAAACACAGAAATTGCATCGGAATTAAATACAAAAGGCACAATTAAGACTGAAGTTTAAGAAAACTGACTCTTCTTACTGTTTATGTTTCGAATCATTCCTGTGACACTAGTTATAGATTCCGATGCTTCAGTTCAGGTTTACTGTATCCCTCTGAGCTTCTTATTGACGATGAAACACAGAAATTGCATCGGAGTTATATACAAAATTCACAATGCCGACTTAAGTACAAGAGGACTTACTCTTCTTACTGTCTATGTTTTGAACCATTCCTGTGACACTAGTTATAGATTCCGATGCTTCACTTCTGGTTTACTGTATCCCTTTCACCTTCTTATTGACGATGAAACACAGAAATAATATCGGAATTAAATACAAAATGCACAATGCCGACTCAAGTACAAGAAGACTGGCTCTTCTTACTGTCTATGTTTTGAACCATTTCTGTGACACTAGGTATAGATTCCGATGCTTCACTTCAGGTTTACTGTATCCCTCTGACCTTCTTATTGACGAAGAAAAACAGATATTGCATCGGAATTAAATACAAAAGGCACAATGCCGACTTAAGTACAAGAATACTTATCTTCTTACTGTCTATATTTTGAACCATTCCTGTGACACTAGTTATAGATTCCGATGCTTCACTTCAGATTTACTGTTTCCCTATGACCTTCGTACTGACGATGAAACACAGAAATTGCATCGGAATTAAATACAAAAGGCACAATGCCAATTAAGTACAAAAAGACTGACTCTTCTTACTGTCTATGATTTGAACCATTCCTGTGACACTAGGTATAGATTCCGATGTTCACTTCAGGTTTACTGTATCCCTCTGACTTTCTGATTGACGATGAAACACAGAAATTGCATCGGAATTAAATACAAAAGGCACAATGCCGACTTAAGTACAAGAAGTCTGACTCTTCTTACTGTCTATGATTTGAACCATTCCTGTGACACGAGTTATAGATTCCGATGCTTCCTTCAGGTTTACAGTGTCCCTCTGACCTTCTTATTGACGATCATACACAGAAATTTCATCAGAATTAAGTACAAAATGCACAATGCCGACTCATGTACAAGAAGACTGGCTCTTCTTACTGCCTATGTTTTGAACCATTCCTGTGTCACTAGTTATAGATTCCGATGCTTCACTTCAGGTTTACTGTATCCAGCTGACCTTCTTATTGACGAAGAAGCACATAAATTGCATCGGAATTAAATACAAAAGGCCCAACGCCGACTTAAGTACAAGAAGACTGACTCTACTTACTGTTTATGTTTTGAACCATTCCTGTGACACTAGTTATAGATTCCGATGCTTCACTGCAGGTTTACTCTATCCCTCTGACCTTCTTATTGACGATGAAACACAGAAATTGCATCCGAATTAAATACAAAAGGCACAATGCCGACTCAAGTACAAGAAGACTGGCTCTTCTTACTGTCTATGATTTGAACCATTCCTGCGACACTAGTTATAGATTACGATGCTTCACTTCAGGTTTACTGTATCCCTCTGACCTTCTTATTGATGAAGAAACACAGAAATTGCATCGGAATCAAATACAAAAGGCAAATGCCGACTCAAGTACAAGAAGACTGGCTCTTCTTACTGTCTATGTTTTGAACCATTTCTGTGACACTAGTTATTGATTCCGATGCTTCACTTCAGGTTTACTGTATCCCTCTGACTTTCTTATTGACGATGAAACACAGAAATTGCATCGGAATTAAACACAAAATGCGCAATGCCGACTTAAGTACAAGAAGACTGACCCTTCTTACTGTCTACGTTTTGAACCATTCCTGTGAATCTAGTTATAGATTCCGAAGCTTCACTTCAGGTTTACTGTATCCCTCTGACCCTCGTATTGACGATGAAACACATAAATAGCATCGGAATTAAATACAAAAGGCACAATGCCGACTTAAGTACAAAAAGACTGACTCTTCTTACTTTCTATGTTTGAACCATTCCTGTGACACTACTTGTGGTGTCACTGCCAGACACCACACTTGCTAGGTGGTAGCTTAAATCGGCCGCGGTCCATTTAGTACATGTCGGACCCGCGTGTCGCCACTGTGTAATCGCAGACCTAGCGCCACCAGCAAGGCAGGTCTCGTGATACGAGAGAGCACTCACCCCAGTTGTACGAGAACCTAGCTACCGACCAGATGCACGAAGCCTTTCTCTCTCATTAGCCGAGAGACAGAATAGCCATCAGCTAAGTTAATGGCTACGAACTAGCAAGATGCCATTAGCCATACAGTGATTGTACTTAAAGTCTCCTGTGTATCGTCAAGATCGATGTACCATAATGATATTAAAGATAAGTATTAATCCTGCTCCGTACTTTTCTTCCTAACATTAATTACGTATCCTGTTCCAGTACATCACGCCCGTCTGCGTTAGTCTAGCGTGCATTTTCAGCCATCTCAACTTCACGGTGTCGGCCCAGATACCGACACAACACAACTTATAGATCACGATGCTTCACTTCAGGTTTACTGTATCCCTCTGACCTTCTTATTGACGATGAAACACAGAAATTGCATCGGAATTAAATACAAAAGGCACAATGCCGACTTAAGTACAAGAAAACTGACTCTTCTTACTGTCTATGATTTGAACCATTCCAGTGACACTAGTTACAGATTCCGATGCTTCACTTCAGGTTTACTTGTTGAGTGTTACTTAAGTAAATAAATTAGCGAAATCAAAGTGAACTACAAATTATAATATAAATGGAAAACTTGGTTTAGTTTAGAGAGTTACATACTGGCATTCAGCGGGCAGAACAGAAGAAACAATGACCGTCGAGTCAGCGAGTTCCACATAAGCGGGCGCTGTCGATTCAGCCGTCAGGGCATCGCCCGACCGGCTCACGTGTTTCTCAGTTGTCACATGCGATCAGAGGCCCCCGCCTACATTCCAAGAGCCAATGACCCAGGTCAAGAAGATTCTTCGAGAAGCTTTTCAACGTGACAGAAGAGGCAATGGCCGTGAAGTCGTTCACCTCCAGTGAACTGATGTGAATAAATACGCGAGACGCGGTGGGCCCGACAGAGGAAGACAGATGAAGACAGATGAAGACAGACGGAGACGAAGACGAGAGACGAAGGAAGAAAAGAAGAGTAGCAGTAGTTTTCAGTCAGTTTCGGTGCTGAAGACCGTCATGCAAGAAGAGACTGCATCATGCACAGACGCACCAAGTCCGCCGCTGTAATGGAATAGCAAGCAGCAGCCGCGGCGCCAGAAGACAGAAGTTAAAAGGTATTGGAAGTCTGGTTTTTACATACCCGGGTGACTCGTGAGGATGGGAAGGAGACGGCCTCACATCAGTAGTTACCTGTGAGCTGGGATGAAGACCTGACAGCCGAAGACTGGCAAGCGGGAGTCCGTGGTTCGAGTTCGGGACACTGGCCTTCCCCCGCCGCGCCGCTCCGCTGGTCGACGCACAACACACGCGGCCGCTTAGAGAAGAGAAACACTGGGACGTCACATTCAAGGTATCACCATCCGATGCACGACGTCGCTCGCAATAATTAAACGGGCCACCTCGCGCTGCGCGTCTCCGGTCAGCTGGTCGAGACGGCGACACGAGATACACACCGCTACGCGTAATCAGACGCCGCCGCCGCCGCCGCCGCCGCCACTGTCGCAGCACAAGGCTACGCAAACGACACGGCTGCCGCTCTCCGAACCAGAACATCCAGTAAGATACAGTTGTACGAAACTTTCAATAAAAGTTATCTTATGTAAAAATGATGTTTCATTCGACCTCATACCCGAGCCAAGGGAGAACCCACCCTGCCCACATGCTGTAAGAGAGAAAAGTTAATTTATTTAATATTTTCACCCTGACAGAATGCTTTAGGATGCTAATCCTGACAATTGACAGCATCAAAAGAGAAAACCCAGTTACATTGAGTGACAGAACTGTCACATTCAGTAACACAACTGTTACATTTGATGTCAGAAGCCGTTATAGTTGTTACATTTGGTGTCAGAGAAAAACCCCTTGGCTCAATATGAGGTGTGAATGACAGTCACTGAAGGTCCACAGTTAATATTGTATAATGTGTGAAAGGATAGAGGTTTGCAGAGCAGTCGTAATATTTTCTTTATTTAGAACTGTATTTTCTCTCATGATTTTAAGAGTTTGTCGGAAATATTTAAACATCTTTTAAATTCAGTATAGGAAGATTGTGTAACTAACAGTTTGTAAAATGATGACACGAAATCGTACAAAGTCAGAGTCAGCACCACAAGCGGTTTCTACTGATGAAGCTATTCAGAGCTTAGTTAATCAAATAGCACAGCTTAAAAATGATAATAATGCATTATTTAAACAGTTGTGTGAGGTTAGGCAAACCAGTTCAATCCCTCCCACCCTAGATTCCTCAGCAGCAGCCTTAGTAACTCCTTTTTCAGGTAAACCTGGCGAGGACATAACAGCCTTTTTTGATGATTTAGTAGCAGCTGCAAAGTTAGGATCATGGTCAGATGAACAGCTCTTACAAATGACAAAGTTAAGATTGACAGGAGAGGCTAAAGCACACGTCTTATACCATGAAGAATTACGGAATGCTCCAACATTTGAGGAATTGAAGAAAGGATTGCTTAAACGTTTTCAAAAACAGAACAGCTGTAGATTTTATAGGGAAAAATTACACACTATCACTCAGAGGCAAAACGAGTCGTTAGAAATCTTTGTAGATAGGATTAGAAAAGTTAATATTAACACCTATCAGTTGACAACTAGTGATGAAGCAAATAAAGTTATTTTACAAGAGGCAGAAGATAGAGCTCTGGATACATTTTTACGTGGGTTACCTCCTGAAACGTCCCGTCGTGTCAGGGCAGAGTTTCCTAAAAATTTAGCAGAAGCTGTATCTGTGGCGACAGCTTTTGAAGAAATTGACATTGCCACCAGATACAAGGAGAAGCGAAATATATTTTCAGCAGGAGTACGATGTTTTAGGTGCGATCGACACGGACATATAGCAAAAAACTGCACACAACCTCAATGCACTAATTGTCAAAGAATAGGTCACACATTCAAGGAATGCAGGTCTAAGAAAGTTTTTGGAAATAGAAATCAGTTAAACTCAAACGGGAATGTCGGAACCGCCGCCAGGCGTTCCCAATAAAATTTCATGCCATTAAGGCGAATGTGAAGGCGGAATGCTGGTTATCTGCTACCATACAGGATAAAGAGGCAAGGATACTGGTGGATACAGGCGCAAACGTATCAATAGTGAGTAATAAATGTATTGGAGAAAAGAAATATGACCCTCCAAGGTATAGATTGAGTGGAGTAGGAGGAGGTACAGTGAAGTCATTAGGATGTACATCACTGATTTTTTATATTCACGGTGTACAATTTCGAGAAGATGTAGAAGTGGTAACAAACGTAACTGACGGGTACGACGCGATCCTAGGGTTGGATTTCCTGAATAAACATCACGCTAAAATCGACCTCAGACAGCAAACTGTAGAACTTAGCGGAATAGTGTTTCAGCTAGGTGACACCGCTGCAAAGGGCCCTCTGCCGCAAGATTTCCCTAACCGGAAGGCGAAATCAACTATACTGCGTGCAACGTCCTTGAAGGTTGATTCGCGGGATCAGATACCATCTGGCTCAGGAAAACTTCTCTGGATGACCGTTGACCACGAAGTACCTACAGATACAGTATGTCTAATAGAGCCTTTAGAGGAAAATGAGGAATTAGATGTATCACATTGTTTTGTACGTAGGAGTGTTGTACGGGTTCAAGACGTTGAGGGAGAAAGAAAAGTACCGGTACATATTGACAATTTCGGAGTGGAGGACAAAGAGTTGCATAAGGGAATATTAGTGGCTACAGTCAGTACTTTTGAAGAAGAAGATTTCATTTGGTCAGATATTACTGATGGTCAGAAACCAGACGCCTACAAAACCGCATTGCGCCAGAAGATTGAGCATTTGAAAGGAAAGGATAGAGACACGATAGAAGCAGTTTTAGTTGAGTTCCAAGATTTATTTAATGCAGAAAGTCCATTGCCAGCAACAGATATCACACAGCATAGGATCCCAACAGGAAATAGCCCCCCAGTTTATAGGAAGCCTTATGGAGTTGCGCATCACTTACAGCCAGTACTGGATGAATTTATAGAACAGCATCTAAAAGATGGAATTATAGAATATTCTGATTCTCCTTATAATTCAAATATTGTAATTATTCCAAAGAAGTCTCCCGACGGTACGAAACGATATAGATTTTGTTGTGACTACAGACACCTTAACAAACAAACTATCTCAGATGTTTATCCTCTTCCAAACATTACAGATATCATTGACAGTTTGGGTAACAGTAAATACTTTTCAACAATCGATCTACGTAGCGGATATCATCAATTGGAAGTTGCACCTGAAGATAGGCATAAAACAGCATTTTCTACCCCTGGAGGCCACTGGCAATTTAAAAGAATGCCTTTCGGTTTGAAAAATGCACCAGCAACTTTTCAAAGACTGCTCGATGGAGTATTGCGAGGACTCAAAACTCAGCAATGTTGTGTATATCTAGACGATATTATTGTATTCTCCAGAGACATTAATGAACATGCTGTGCGTCTGCGTAATGTTTTTCAGAGACTTAGAAAAGCTAAATTAACATTAAATATGGAAAAATGTAGTTTTGCATTGACAGAGGTTACATACCTAGGGCATGTCATTAGTGAAAAAGGAATTAAAACAGATCCTCGATTAATTTCGGCAGTTAAGGACTTCCCAACACCACAACGCGTTAAGGAGGTACAAAGTTTCATTGGTCTCGCATCGTATTACCGAAAATATGTTCAAAATTTTGCTGAAATTGCCCGACCCTTAACCCAATTATTGAAAAAGGGTGCAAAATTTCATTGGTCTGAAGATTGTGAATCAGCATTTCAAACCCTTAAAGATAAGTTAACACACAGTCCTGTATTAGCCTACCCAGATTATAACAAAGAATTTATTTTATCCTGTGACGCAAGTGGTCATTCAGTAGGAGTTGTTTTGAGTCAGAATATTAATGGCACGGAACACCCCATAGCCTATGCTTCGAGACAACTAACAACAGCAGAAAGAAATTATTCCACAACGGAGAAAGAATTGTTAAGTGTTATTTATGGTATCAAATACTTTAAATGCTACTTGTATGGTAGGAAATTCAAGGTCCTTACAGACCACGCAGCTTTAAAATGGTTGCTTGGATTAAAGGATCCATCTAGTCGTCTTACCCGTTGGGCCCTATGTCTTTCCGAAATGGATTTCGAAGTTATCCATAAACCAGGCAAAAAACACACAAATGCAGATTGCCTAAGTCGGAAAATAGCACTTTTGGAAGCAACAGGCCGAGATACTAAGGACTGGAGAAAGGCACAAGATGAGGATACAGAATGTAAAAAATACGCAACTCAAAAACAATTTTGCTTTGAAGATGGTGTATTATGCCGTAAAACAAAACTTGGACCGCGAATTGTTGTTCCCCAACACCTTAGACAAGAAATAATGGCAGAGGCCCACGATCATATCCTTGCAGGACACGGTGGACAGCGGACAACCGAAAGACGAGTAGCAGAGCGATTTTGGTGGCAAACCAGAAAGCAGGATGTTGCGCAGTACGTTCGTAATTGCATTGCGTGCGCACAACGAGCTGAACTTTCTCGTTCAAAAATACCCTTACAGAGGCTCCCCGAGGCTTCATGTCCATTTCAAATCTGCGGATTGGATCTCTACGGGCCATTTCATAAAACACCTGCTGGTAATAAGTATGTTCTTACAATTATCGATCACTTTTCACGCTATCTAGCTATGGTGAGTCTCCCAGATCAGCAAGCAAATACAGTTGCCCAAGCTTTAGTTAACAACTGGATACTTAAATTTGGCGTACCTGAAGCTATTATCACAGATCAGGGATCTAATTTTATGTCTGAATTAATGAAACAGCTATGCTACTTATTAAAAATACGCAAATTACGCACAACTCCGTTACACCCTCAGTGCAACGGGCGCACAGAAAGAGTTCATCGGACAATTGGCAAGATGCTTAGTTATTATATTAACGAACAACATTCTAATTGGGATACGTATTTACCAATAATCGTGTCGGTATACAACGCCAAAACGCATGAAGCAACTGGCATGTCACCTTATGAAGTGGTCTATGGAAAAAAAATGCCGTCCCCTTTTGATGTAATCAGGCAGAAAAACGGAAAAGTCGGAGAAACAGTAAGAGATTTCAGTCGAATGATGAAGGATGTATGGAAAAAGGTTCAAAAATCTAATACAAAGGCTTTGGAACGACAGGAAAGATTAGGTAATACCCAAGCTAAATATCCAAATTACAAAATCGGTCAGTGGGTTATGCTTTCAGCTCCTTACATAGCTAAAGGAAAAACGAAGAAATTTGTAACAAACTA
Source organism: Schistocerca serialis cubense (assembly GCF_023864345.2). Lineage (NCBI taxonomy): Eukaryota > Metazoa > Arthropoda > Insecta > Orthoptera > Acrididae > Schistocerca > Schistocerca serialis. The sequence continues at coordinate 31,045,543 of NC_064647.1, forward strand.
CAGAGGTCCTTATCAAATTATTGAGATCACGTCACCAGTCAACGTTAAATTGCAACTGCCCACCCGAACTACCATTGTCCATGCAAGTCGTTTAAAACCTTTTAAGGGCGCTCCAGATGTAATTCCTTCAACAATAATGTCTGCTTTTCCGAAGGGTGGAGGAAGTTCCCGTAAAGGAAAAAGAGTGGCCACGCCAGCACAACATACAGACATGGCACCATACAATCTTCGTTCAAGGGTGCGAATGTCCTAGTTGAATCTTAGTAGACTGTGGACAGTATACAAATGTAAATAATTAATAAATTATAATGGTTTATTTTTTAAGAAAAAGAAAGTTGAACGTAGAAACATGTAGATCTTGTAGTTAACGATGTATTCCTTCTGTTCATTGTTTTTGTTTTTACAAGGTTTGTAGGTTCATAACCATGTTGTTTGCTTTTTTCAGAAAACGCCATGCAAGCATTTCCTACATAAAACCTATCCTACCTTAATGACTCCCTTGACAGTCCCCTTCTGAAGTCATAAACTCACAGCAAGGCAAAATTGATGCCAATGTTATGATGCAAAAGGTCTTAAAATTAAAAGTGAACGCAAAAGTAAAATAATAATGCTAGGAACGGGTATATCTGGAACCTTTGTGTTGGTGTTTCTGCTTTGTACAGTTTCCTTTTATTTAAGACGAAAAAATAAGCCAAATAATAATATACCACTACATCAAATTCCTGTTAACTGGATACCACACTCTTAACTGGTGTACTTCAGCAGTTACTTTTGAGCATTAGTGTATTAATATTGTTTATTGTACTTCATTCTTTATTAAACAGTCTCTTGTTAACATAAACAATACTGTAGAATAGATATTCTTGCATTAGTATAGCGTAGATTAAACAGCTGTTGCTATGTAATTTTCTAAGTGCAAAATCTGTTTTTAGTTTATTCATTGTCATCAAGATTTGTTACACTTATTAAAACTGTTTATGTAAGAACTATGTGATTCATGACCGTACAGTGCTTTTGTAAAGTGATTAAGTATTTTCCACATACTTTATGTGAAGCGTGTGTAATCTTCTAAGTCGAGAGTTTTCAGTGCTTGTGCTTTTGCCGTGTGAAGAGTGGAGGAATGTTGAGTGGTAAATTCGAGGGCGAATTTCTCCGAAGGGTGGAGGAATGTTGAGTGTTACTTAAGTAAATAAATTAGTGAAATCAAAGTGAACTACAAATTAGAATATAAATGGAAAACTTGGTTTAGTTTAGAGAGTTACATACAGGCATTCAGCGGGCAGAACAGAAGGAACAATGACCGTCGAGTCAGCGAGTTCCACATAAGCGGGCGCTGTCGATTCAGCCGTCAGGGCATCGCCCGACCGGCTCACGTGTTTCTCAGTTGTCGCATGTGAGCAAAGGCCCTCGCCTACATTCCAAGAGCCAATGACCGACGTTAAGAGGATTCTTCGAGAAGCATTTCAACGTGACGGAAGAGGCAATGACCGGCTCACGTGTTTCTCAGTCGTCACATGCGATCAGAGGCCCCCGCCTACATTCCAAGAGCCAATGACCCAGGTCAAGAAGATTCTTCGAGAAGCTTTTCAACGTGACAGAAGAGGCAATGGCCGTGAAGTCGTTCACCTCCAGTGAACTGATGTGAATAAATACGCGAGACGCGGTGGGCCCGACAGAGGAAGACAGATGAAGACAGATGAAGACAGACGGAGACGAAGACGAGAGACGAAGGAAGAAAAGAAGAGTAGCAGTAGTTTTCAGTCAGTTTCGGTGCTGAAGACCGTCATGCAAGAAGAGACTGCATCATGCACAGACGCACCAAGTCCGCCGCTGTAATGGAATAGCAAGCAGCAGCCGCGGCGCCAGAAGACAGAAGTTAAAAGGTATTGGAAGTCTGGTTTTTACATACCCGGGTGACTCGTGAGGACGGGAAGGAGACGGCCTCACATCAGTAGTTACCTGTGAGCTGGGATGAAGACCTGACAGCCGAAGACTGGCAAGCGGGAGTCCGTGGTTCGAGTTCGGGACACTGGCCTTCCCCCGCCGCGCCGCTCCGCTGGTCGACGCACAACACACGCGGCCGCTTAGAGAAGAGAAACACTGGGACGTCACATTCAAGGTATCACCATCCGATGCACGACGTCGCTCGCAATAATTAAACGGGCCACCTCGCGCTGCGCGTCTCCGGTCAGCTGGGCGAGACGGCGACACGAGATACACACCGCTACGCGTAATCAGACGCCGCCGCCGCCGCCGCCGCCGCCGCTGTCGCAGCACAAGGCTACGCAAACGACACGGCTGCCGCTCTCCGAACCAGAACATCCAGTAAGTTACAGTTGTACGAAACTTTCAATAAAAGTTATCTTATGTAAAAATGATGTTTCATTCGACCTCATACCCGGGCCAAGGGAGAACCCACCCTGCCCACATGCTGTAAGAGAGAAAAGTTAATTTATTTAATATTTTCAACCTGACAGAATGCTTTAGGATGCTCATCCTGACAATTGACAGCATCAAAAGAGAAAACCCAGTTACATTGAGTGACAGAACTGTCACATTCAGTAACACAACTGTTACATTTGATGTCAGAAGCCGTTAGTTATTACATACTGTATCCCTCTGAGCTTCTTATTGACGATGAAACACAGAAATTGCATCGGATTTAAATACAAAAGGCACAATGCCGACTTAAGTACAAGAAGACTGACTCTTCTTACTGTCTATGATTTGAACCATTCCTGTGATACGAGTTATAGGTTCCGATGCTTCACTTGAGGTTTACTGCATCCCTCTGACCTTCTTATTGACGATCAAATACAGAAATTTCAACAGAATTAAATACAAAAGGCACAATGCCGACTCAAGTACAAGAAGACTGGCTCTTTTAACTGCCTATGTTTTGAACCATTCCTGTGACACTAGTTATAGATTGCGATGCTTCACTTCAGGTTTACTGTATACGGCTGACCTTCTTATTGACGATGAAACACAGAAATTGCATCGGAATTATATACTAATGGCACAATGTCGACTTAAGTACAAGAAGACTGACTCTTCTTACTGACTATGTTTTGAACTATTCCTGTGACACTAGTTATAAATTCCGATACTTCACTTCAGGTTTACTGTATCCCTCTGACCTTATTATTGACGATGAAACACAGAAATTGCATCTTAATTAAATACAAAAGGCACAATGCCGACTTAAGTACAAGAAGACCGACTCTACTTACTGTTTATGTTTTGAAAGTTTCCTGTGACACTAGTTATAGTTCCGATGCTTCACTTCAGGTTTACTGTATCCCTCTGACCTTCTTATTGACGATGAAACACAGAAATTGCGTCGGAATTAAATACAAAAGTCACAATGCCGACTTAAGTACAAGAAAACTGACTCTTATTAGTGTCTATGTTTTGAACCATTCCTGTGACACTAGTTATAGATTCCGATGCTCCACTTCAGGTTTACTGCATCCCTCTGAGCTTGTTATTGACGATGAAACACAGAAATGGCATCGGAATTATATACAAAAGGAACAATGCCGACTTAAGTACAAGAAGACTGACTCTTCTTACTGTCTATGCTTTGAACCATTCCTGTGACACTAGTTATAGATTCCGATGCTTCACTTCTGGGTTACTGTAATACTTTGACCTTCCTATTGACGATGAAACACAGAAATTGCATCTTAATTAAATACAAAAGGCACAATGCCAACTTAAGTACAAGAAGACTGGCTCTTCTTACTGTCTATGTTTTGAACCATTCCTGTGACACTAGTTATAGATTCCGATACTTCACTTCAGGTTTACTGTATCCCTCTGACCTTCTTATTGACGATGAAACACAGAAATTGCATCGGAATTAAATACAAAAGGCACAATTAAGACATAAGTACAAGATAACTGACTCTTCTTACTGTCTATGTTTCGAACCATTCCTGTGACACTAGTTATAGATTCCGATGCTTCACTTCAGGTTTTCTGTAACCCTCTGAGCTTCTTATTGACGATGAAACACGTAAATTGCATCGGAATTATATACAAAAGGCACAATGCAGACTTAAGTACAAGAAGACTGACTCTTCTTACTGTCTATGTTTTGAACCATTTCTGTGACACTAGTTATAGATTCCGATGCTTCACTTCAGGTTTACTGTATCCCTCTGACCTTATTATTGACGATGAAACACAGAAATTGCATCGGAATTATAAACAAAAGGCACAATGCCGACTTAAGTACAAGAATACTGACTCTTCTTACTGTCTATGTTATGAACCATTCCTGTGACACTAGTTATAGATTCCGATGCTTCACTTCAGGTTTACTGTATCCCTGTTACCTTATTGACGATAAAACACAGAAATTGCATCGGAATTAAATACAAAAGGCACAATGCCGACTTAAGTACAAGAGAACTGATTCTTCTTACTGTCTATGTTTTGAACCATTCCTGTGACACTAGTTATAGATTCCGATGCTTCACTTCCGGTTTACTGTATCCCTGTGACCATCTTATTGACGATGAAACACAGAAATTGCATCGGAATTAAATAGAAAAGGCACAATGCCGTCTTAAGTACATGAAAACTGACTCTTCTTACTGTCTATGCCTTGAACCATTCCTGTGACACTAGTTACAGATTCCGATGCTGCACATCAGGTTTACTATATCCCTCTGAGCTCCTTATTGACGATGAAACACAGAAATTGCATCGGAATTATTTACAAAAGGCACAATGCCGACTTAAGTACAAGAGGACTTACTCTTCTTACTGTCTATGTTTTGAACCATTCCTGTGACACTAGTTATAGATTCCGATGCTTCACTTCAGGTTTACTGTATCCCTGTGACCTTCTTATTGACGATGAAACACAGAAATTGCATCGGAATTAAATACAAAAGCACAATGCCTACTTAAGTACAAGAAAACTGACTCTTCCTACTGTCTATGATTTGAACCATTCCAGTGTCACTAGTTACAGATTCCGATGCTTCACTTCAGGTTTACTGTATCCCTCTGAGCTTCTTTTTGACGATGAAACACAGAAATTCCATCGGATTTAAATACAAAAGGCACAATGCCGACTTAAGTACAAGAAGATTGACTCTTCTTACTGTCTATGATTTGAACCATTCCTGTGACACGAGTTATAGATTCCGATGCTTCACTTCAGGTTTACTGCATCCCTCTGAGCTTCTTATTGACGATCAAATACAGAAATTTCATCAGAATTAAATACAAAAGGCACAATGCCGACTCAAGTACAAGAAGACTGGCTCTTCTTACTGCCTATGTTTTGAACCATTCCTGTGACACTAGTTATAGATTCCGATGCTTCACTTCAGGTTTACTGTATACGGCTGACCTTCTTATTGACGATGAAACACAGAAATTGCATCGGAATTATATACTATTGGCACAATGTCGACTTAAGTACAAGAAGACTGACTCTTCTTACTGACTATGTTTTGAACTATTCCTGTGACACTAGTTATAGATTCCGATACTTCACTTCAGGTTTACTGTATCCCTCTGAGCTTCTTATTGACGATGAAACACAGAAATTGCATCCGAATTAAATACAAAAGGCACAATCCCGACTCAAGTCCAAGAAGACTGGCTCTTCTTACTGTCTATGTTATGAATCATTTCTGTGACACTAGTTAGAGACTCCGATGCTTCACTTCAGGTTTACTGTATCCCTCTGACCTTCTTAATGACGATGAAACACAGAAATTTCGTCGTAATTAAATACAAAAGTCACAATGCCGACTTAAGTACAAGAAAACAGACCGTTCTTACTGTCTATGTTTTGAATCATTCCTGTGACACTAGTTATAAATTCCGATGCTTCACTTCAGGTTTACTGTATCCCTCTGACCTTCTTATTGACGATGAAACACAGAAATTGTGTCGGAATTAAATACAAAAGTCACAATGCCGACTTAAGTACAAGAAAACTGACTCTAATTAGTGTCTATGTTTTGAACCATTCCTGTGACACTAGTTATAGATTCCGATGCTCCACTTCAGGTTTACTGCATCCCTCTGAGCTTGTTATTGACGATGAAACACAGAAATGGCATCGGAATTATATACAAAAGGAACAATGCCGACTTAAGTACAAGAAGACTGACTCTTCTTACTGTCTATGCTTTGAACCATTCCTGTGACACTAGTTATAGATTCCGATGCTTCACTTCTGGGTTACTGTAATACTTTGACCTTCCTATTGACGATGAAACACAGAAATTGCATCTTAATTAAATACTAAAGGCACAATGCCAACTTAAGTACAAGAAGACTGGCTCATCTTACTGTCTATGTTTTGAACCATTCCTGTGACACTAGTTATAGATTCCGATACTTCACTTCAGGTTTACTGTATCCCTCTGACCTTCTTATTGACGATGAAACACAGAAATTGCATCGGAATTAAATACAAAAGGCACAATTAAGACATAAGTACAAGATAACTGACTCTTCTTACTGTCTATGTTTCGAACCATTCCTGTGACACTAGTTATGGATTCCGATGCTTCACTTCAGGTTTTCTGTATCCCTCTGAGCTTCTTATTGACGATGAAACACGTAAATTGCATCGGAATTATATACAAAAGGAACAATGCAGACTTAAGTACAAGAAGACTGACTCTTCTTACTGTCTATGTTTTGAACCATTTCTGTGACACTAGTTATAGATTCCGATGCTTCACTTCAGGTTTACTGTATCCCTCTGACCTTATTATTGACGATGAAACACAGAAATTGCATCGGAATTATAAACAAAAGGCACAATGCCGACTTAAGTACAAGAATACTGACTCTTCTTACTGTCTATGTTATGAACCATTCCTGTGTCACTAGTTATAGATTCCGATGTTTCACTTCAGGTTTACTGTATCCCTGTTACCTTATTGACGATAAAACACAGAAATTGCATCGGAATTAAATACAAAAGGCACAATGCCGACTTAAGTACAAGAGAACTGATTCTTCTTACTGTCTATGTTTTGAACCAATCCTGTGACACTAGTTATAGATTCCGATTCTTCACTTCCGGTTTACTGTATCCCTGTGACCATCTTATTGACGATGAAACACAGAAATTGCATCGGAATTAAATAGAAAAGGCACAATGCCGTCTTAAGTACATGAAAACTGACTCTTCTTACTGTCTATGCCTTGAACCATTCCTGTGACACTAGTTACAGATTCCGATGCTGCACATCAGGTTTACAATATCCCTCTGAGCTCCTTATTGACGATGAAACACAGAAATTGCATCGGAATTATTTACAAAAGGCACAATGCCGACTTAAGTACAAGAGGACTTACTCTTCTTACTGTCTGTGTTTTGAACCATTCCTGTGACACTAGTTATAGATTCCGATGCTTCACTTCAGGTTTACTGTATCCCTGTGACCTTCTTATTGACGATGAAACACAGAAATTGCATCGGAATTAAATACAAAAGCACAAAGCCTACTTAAGTACAAGAAAACTGACTCTTCCTACTGTCTATGATTTGAACCATTCCAGTGTCACTAGTTACAGATTCCGATGCTTCACTTCAGGTTTACTGTATCCCTCTGAGCTTCTTTTTGACGATGAAACACAGAAATTCCATCGGATTTAAATACAAAAGGCACAATGCCGACTTAAGTACAAGAAGATTGACTCTTCTTACTGTCTATGATTTGAACCATTCCTGTGACACGAGTTATAGATTCCGATGCTTCACTTCAGGTTTACTGCATCCCTCTGAGCTTCTTATTGACGATCAAATACAGAAATTTCATCAGAATTAAATACAAAAGGCACAATGCCGACTCAAGTACAAGAAGACTGGCTCATCTTACTGCCTATGTTTTGAACCATTCCTGTGACACTAGTTATAGATTCCGATGCTTCACTTCAGGTTTACTGTATACGGCTGACCTTCTTATTGACGATGAAACACAGAAATTGCATCGGAATTATATACTGTTGGCACAATGTCGACTTAAGTACAAGAAGACTGACTCTTCTTACTGACTATGTTTTGAACTATTCCTGTGACACTAGTTATAGATTCCGATACTTCACTTCAGGTTTACTGTATCCCTCTGACCTTATTATTGACGGAGAAACACAGAAATTGCATCTTAATTAAATACAAAAGGCACAATGCCGACTTAAGTACAAGAAGACTGACTCTTCTTACTGTTTATGTTTTGAACTATTCCTGTGACACTAGTTATAGTTCCGATGCTTCACTTCAGGTTTACTGTATCCCTCTGAGCTTCTTATTGACGATGAAACACAGAAATTGCATCCGAATTAAATACAAAAGGCACAATCCCGACTCAAGTCCAAGAAGACTGGCTCTTCTTACTGTCTATGTTATGAATCATTTCTGTGACACTAGTTAGAGACTCCGATGCTTCACTTCAGGTTTACTGTATCCCTCTGACCTTCTTAATGACGATGAAACACAGAAATTGCGTCGTAATTAAATACAAAAGTCACAATGCCGACTTAAGTACAAGAAAACAGACCGTTCTTACTGTCTATGTTTTGAATCATTCCTGTGACACTAGTTATAGATTCCGATGCTCCACTTCAGGTTTACTGTATTCCTCTGAGCTTCTTATTGACGATGAAACACAGAAATCACATCGGAATTATATACAAAAGGAGCAATGCCGACTTAAGTACAAGAAGACTGACTCTTCTTACTGTCTATGTTTTGAACCGTTCCAGTGACACTAGTTATAGATTCCGATGCTTCACTTTAGGTTTACTGTATCCCTCTGATCTTATCATTTACGATGAAACACAGAAATTGCATCGGAATTGTAAACAAAAGGCACAATGCCGACTTAAGTACGAGAAGACTGACTCATCTTACTGTCTATGTTATGAAACATTCCTGGGACACTAGTTATAGATTCCGATGCTTCACTTCAGGTTTACTGTATCCCTGTTACCTTATTGACGATGAAACACAGAAATTGCATCGGAATTAAATACAAAAGGCACAATGCCGACTTAAGTACATGAAAACTGACTCTTCTTACTGTCTATGCCTTGAACCATTCCTGTGACACTAGTTACAGATTCCGATGCTGCACTTCAGGTTTGCTGTATCCCTCTGAGCTTCTTATTGACGACGAGACACAGAAATTGCATCGGAATTATTTACAAAAGGCACAATGCCGACTTAAGTACAAGAGGACTTACTCTTCTTACTGTCTATGTTTTGAACCATTCCTGTGACACTAGTTATAGATTCCGATGCTTCACTTCAGGTCTACTGTATCCCTGTGACCTTCTTATTGACGATGTAACACAGAAATTGCATCGGAATTAAATACAAAAGGCATAATGCCGATTTAAGTACAAGAAGACCGACTCTTCTTACTGTCTATGTTTTGAACCATTCCTGTGACACTAGTTATAGATTCCGATGCTTCACTTCAGGTCTACTGTATCCCTCTGACCTTCTTATTGACGATGAAACACAGAAATAGCATTGGAATTAAATACAAAAGGCACAATTCTGACTCAAGTACAAGAAGACTGGCTATTCTTACTGTCTATGTTTTGAAGCATTTCTGTGACACTAGTTATAGATTCCGATGCTCCACTATAGGTTTACTGTATCCCTCTGACCTTCTTATTGACGTAGAAATACAGATATTGCATCGGAATTAAATACAAAAGGCACAATGCCGACTTAAGTACAACAAGACTGACCTTTCTTACTGTCTATGTTTTGAACCATTCCTGTGACACTAGTTATAGATTCCGATGCTTCACTTCAGGTTTACTGTATCCCTCTGACAATCGTATTGACGATGAAACACAGAAATTGCATCCGAATTAAATACAAAAGGCACAATCCCGACTCAAGTACAAAAAGACTGGCTCTTCTTACTGTCTATGTTTTGAACCATTCCTGCGACACTAGTTATAGATTCCGATGCTTCACTTCAGGTTTACTGTATCCCTCTGACATTCTTATTGACGAAGAATCACAGAAATTGCATAGGAATAAATACAAAAGGCAAATTCCTACTCAAGTCCAAGAAGACTGGCTCTTCTTACTGTATATGCTATGAATCATTTCTGTGACACTAGTTATAGACTCCGATGCTTCACTTCAGGTTTACTGTATCCCTCTGACCTTCTTATTGACGATGAAACACAGACATTGCATCGGAATTAAATACAAAATGCACAATGCCGACTTAAGTACAAGAAGACTGATCCTTCTTACTGTCTATGCTTTGAACCATTCCTGTGACACTAGTTATAGATTCCGATGCTTCACTACAGGTTTACTGTATCCCTCTCACCTTCGTATTGACGATGAAACACAGAAATTGCATCGGAATTAAATACAAAAGGCACACTGTCAACTTACGTACAAAAAGACTGACTCTTCTTACTGTCTATGTTTTGAACCATTCCTGTGACACTAGTTATAGATTCCGATGCTTCACTTCAGGTTTCCTGTATCCCTCTGACCTTCTTATTGACGAAGAAACACAGAAATTGCATCGGAATTAAATACAAAAGTCACAATGCCGACTTAAGTACAAGAAAACTGACTGTTCTTACTGTCTATGCTTTGAACCATTCCTGTGACACTAGTTATAGATTCCGATGCTCCACTTCAGGTTTACTGTATCCCTCTCAGCTTCTTATTGACGATGAAACACAGAAATGGCATCGGAATTATATACAAAAGGCACAATGCCGACTTAAGTACAAGAAGACTGACTCTTCATACTGTCTATGTTTTGAACCATTCCTGTGACACTAGTTATAGATTCGGATGCTTCACTTCAGGTTTGCTGTAACCCTGTGACCTTCTTATTGACGATGAAACACAGAAATTGCATCGGACTTAAATACAAAAGGCACAATGCCGACTTAAGTACAAGAAAACTGATTCTTCTTACTGTCAATGTTTTGAACCATTCCTGTGACACTAGTTATAGATTCCGATGCTTCACTTCAGGTTTACTGAATCCCTCTGAGCTTCTTATTGACGATGAAACACAGAAACAGCATCGGAATTAAATACAAAAGGCACAATTCTGACTCAAGTACCAGATGACTGGCTCTTCTTACTGTCTATGTTTTGAACCATTTCTGTGACACTAGGTATAGATTCCGATGCTTCACCACAGGTTTACTGCATCCCTCTGACCTTCGCATTGACGAAGAAATACATATATTACATCGGAATTAAATACAAAAGGCACAATGCCGACTTAAGTACAACAAGACTGACCTTTGTTACTGTCTATGTTTTGAACCATTCCTGTGACACTAGTTATAGATTCCGATGCTTCACATGAGGTTTACTGTATCCCTGTGACCTTCTTATTGACGATGAAACACAGAAATTGCATCGGAATTAAATACAAAAGGCACAATGCCGACTTAAGTACATGAAAACTGACTCTTCTTACTGTCTATGTTTTTAACCATTCCTTTGACACTAGTTATAGTTTCCGATGCTTCACTTCAGGTTTACTGTATCCCTCTGAGCTTCTTATTGACGATGAAACACAGAAATTGCATCGGAATTATATACAAAAGGCACAATGCCGACTTAAGTACAAGAGGACTTACTCTACTTCCTCTCCATGTTTTGAACCATTCCTGTGACACTAGTTATAGATTCCGATGCTTCACTTCAGGCTTACTGTATCCCTTTGACCTTCTTATTGATGATGAAACATAGAAATTGCATCTTAATTAAATACAAAAGGCACAATGCCGACTTAAGTACAAGAAGAGTAACTCTTCTTACTGTCTATGATTTGAACCATTCCTGTGACACTAGTTATAGATTCCGATGCTTCACTTCAGGTTTACTGTATCCCTCTGACCTTCTTATTGACGATCAAACACAGAAATGTCATCAGAATTAAATACAAAAGGCACAATGCCGACTCAAGTACAAGAAGACTGGCTCTTCTTAGTGCCTATGTTTTGAACCATTCCTGTTACACTAGTTATAGATTCCGATGCTTCACTTCAGGTTTACTGTATCCAGCTGACCTTCTTATTGACAATGAAACACAGAAATTGCATCCGAATTAAATACAAAAGGCACAATGCCGACTCAAGTACAAGAAGACTGGCTCTTCATACTGTCTAAGATTTGAACCATTCCTGCGACACAAGTTATAGATTCCGATGCTTTACTTAAGGTTTACTGTATCCCTCTGACCTTCTTATTGACGAAGAAACCCAGAAATTGCATCGGAATTAAATACAAAAGGCAAATGCCGACTCAAGTACAAGACTACTGGCTCCTCTTACTGTCTATGTTTTGCACCATTCCTGTGACACTAGTAACAGATTCCGATGCTTCACTTCAGGTTTACTGTATCCCTCTGACCTTCTTATTGACGATTAAATACAGAAATTGCATCGGAATTAAATACAAAATGCACAATGTCGACTTAGGTACAAGAAGACTGACCCTTCTTACTGTCTATGTTTTGAACCACTCCTGTGACACTAGTTATAGATTCCGATGCTTCACTTCAGGTTTACTGTATCCCTCTGACCTTCGTATTGACGATGAAACACAGAAATGTCATCAGAATGAAATACAAAAGGCACAATGCCGACTCAAGTACAAGATGACTGGCTCTTCTTAGTGCCTATGTTTTGAACCATTCCTGTTACACTAGTTATAGATTCCGATGCTTCACTTAAGGTTTACTGTACCCCTCTGACCTTCTTATTGACGATGAAAAACAGAAATTGCATCGGAATTAAATGCAAAAGGCACAATTAAGACTTAAGTACAATTAAACTGACTCTTCTTACTGTCTATGTTTCGAACCATTCCTGTGACACTAGTTATAGATTCCGATGCTTCACTTCAGGTTTACTGTATCCCTCTGAGCTTCTTATTGACGATGAAACACTGAAATTGCATCCGAATTGAATACAAAATGCACAATCACGACTCAAGTCCAAGAAGACTGGCTCTTCTTACTGTCTATGTTATGAATCATTTCTGTGACATTAGTTATCGACTCCGATGCTTCACTTCAGGTTTACTGTATCCCTCTGACCTTCTTATTGACGAAATTGCGTCGGAATTAAATACAAAAGTCACAATGCCGACTTAAGTACAAGAAAACTGACTGTTCTTACTGTCTATGTTTTGAATCATTCCTGTGACACTAGTTATAGATTCCGATGCTCCACTTCAGGTTTACTGTATCCCTCTGAGCTTCTTATTGACGATGAAACACAGAAATGGCATCGGAATTATATACAAAAGGAACAATGCCGACTTAAGTACAAGAGGACTGACTCTTCCTACTGTCTATGATTTGAACCATTCCTGTGACACTAGTTATAGATTCCGATGCTTCACTTCTGGGTTACTGTATTACTTTGACCTTCCTATTGACGATGAAACACAGAAATTGCATCTTAATTAAATACAAAAGGCACAATGCCGACTTAAGTACAAGAAGACTGACTCTTCTTACTGTCTATGTTTCGAACCATTCCTGTGACACTAGTTATAGATTCCGATACTTCACTTCAGGTTTACTGTATCCCTCTGAGCTTCTTATTGACGATGAAACACAGAAATTGCATCGGAATTATATACAAAAGGCACAATGCCGACTTATGTACAAGAAGACTGACTTTTCTTACTGTCTATGTTTTGAACCATTCCTGTGACACTAGTTATAGATTCCGATGCTTCACTTCAGGTTTACTGTATCCCTCTGACCATATTATTGACGATGAAACACAGAAATTGCATCGGAATTATAAACAAAAGGCACAATGCCGACTTAAGTACAAGAAGACTGACTCTTCTTACTGTCTATGTTATGAACCATTCCTGTGACACTAGTTATAGATTCTGATGCTTCACTTCAGGTTTACTGTATCCCCGTTACCTTATTGACGATGAAACACAGAAATTGCATCGGAATTAAATACAAAAGGCATAATGCCGACTTAAGTACAAGAAGACTGACTCTTCTTACTGTCTATGTTATGAACCATTCCTGTGACACTAGTTATAGATTCTGATGCTTCACTTCAGGTTTACTGTATCCCCGTTACCTTATTGACGATGAAATACAGAAATTGCATCGGAATTAAATACAAAAGGCACAATGCCGACTTAAGTACAAGAAAACTGATTCTTCTTACTGTCTATGTTTTGAACCATTCCTGCGAAACTAGTTATAAATTCCGATGCTTCACTTCAGGTTTACTGTATCCCTCTGACCTTCTTATTGACGAAGAAACACAGAAATTGCATAGGAATAAATACAAAAGGCAAATTCCGACTCAAGTCCAAGAAGACTGGATCTTCTTACTGAGTATGTTATGAATCATTTCTGTAACACTAGTTATAGACTCCGATGCTTCACTTCAGGTTTACTGTATCCCTCTGACCTTCTTATTGACGATGAAACACAGAAATTGCATCGGAATTAAATACAAAATGCACAATGCCGACTTAAGTACAAGAAGACTGATCCTTCTTACTGTCTATGTTTTGAACCATTCCTGTGACACTAGTTATAGATTCGGATGCTTCACTTCAGGTTTCCTGTATCCCTGTGACCTTCTTATTGATGATGAAACACAGAAATTGCATCGGAATTAAATACAAAAAGCACAATGCCGACTTAAGTACAAGAAAACTGATTCTTCTTACTGTCTATGTTTTGAACCATTCCTGTGACACTAGTTATAGATTCCGATGCTTCACTTAAGGTTTACTGTATCCCTCTGACCTTCTTATTGACGATGAAACACGTAGATTGCATCGGAATTAAATACAAAAGGCACAATGCCGATTTAAGTACAAGAAGACCGACTCTTCTTACTGTCTATGTTTTGAACCAATCCTGTGACACTAGTTATAGATTCCGATGCTTCACTTCAGGTTTACTGAATCCCTCTGACCTTCTTATTGACGATGAAACACAGAAATAGCATCGGAATTAAATACAAAAGGCACAATTCTGACTCAAGTACCAGAAGACTGGCTCTTCTTAATGTCTATGTTTTGAACCATTTCTGTGACACTAGGTATGGATTCCGATGCTTCACTACAGGTTTACTGTATCCCTCTGACCTTCTTATTGACGAAGAAATACAAATATTGCATCGGAATTAAATACAAAAGGCACAATGCCGACTTAAGTACAACAAGACTGACCTTTCTTACTGTCTATGTTTTGCACCATTCCTGTGACACTAGTTATAGATTCCGATAGTTCACTTCAGGTTTACGGTATCCCTCTAACCTTCGTATTGACGATGAAACACAGAAATTGCATCGGAATGAAATACAAAAGGCACAATGCCGACTTAAGTACAAAAAGAGTGACTCTTCTTGCTGTCTATGTTTTGAACCATGCCTGTTTCACTAGTTATAGATTCCGATGCTTCACTTGAGGATTACTGTAACCCTGTGACCTTCTTATTGACGATGAAACACAGAAATTGCATCGGAATTAAATACAAAAGGCACAATGCCGACTTAAGTACATGAAAACTGACTCTTCTTACTGTCTATGTTTTGAAGCATTCCTGTGACACTAGTTATAGATTCCGATGCTTCACTTCAGGTTTACTGTATCCCTAAGAGCTGCTTATAGACGATGAAACACAGAAATTGCATCGGAATTATATACAAAAGGCACAATGCCGACTTAAGTACAAGAGGACTTACTCTACTTACTGTCTATGTTTTGAACCATTCCTGTGACACTACTTATAGATTCCGATGCTTCACTTCAGGCTTACTGTATCCCTTTGACCTTCTTATTGATGATGAAACATAGAAATTGCATCTTAATTAAATAAAAAGGCACAATGACGACATAAGTACAAGAAGAGTAACTCTTCTTACTGTCTATGATTTGAACCATTCCTGTGACACTAGTTATAGATTCCGATGCTTCACTTCAGGTTTACTGTATCCCTCTGACCTTCTTATTGACGATCAAACACAGAAATGTCTTCAGAATTAAATACAAAAGGCACAATGCCGACTCAAGTAAAAGAAGACTAGCTCTACTTAGTGCCTATGTTTTAAACCATTCCTGTAACACTAGTTATAGATTCCGATGCTTCACTTCAGGTTTACTGTATCCAGCTGACCTTCTTATTGACGATGAAACACAGAAATTGCATCCGAATTAAATACAAAAGGCACAATGCCGACTCAAGTACAAGAAGACTGGCTCTTCATACTGTCTAAGATTTGAACCATTCCTGCGACACAAGTTATAGATTCCGATGCTTCACTTCAGGTTTACTGTATCCCTCTTACCTTCTTATTGAGGATGAAACACAGAAATTGCATCGGAATTAAATTCAAAAGGCACAATGGCGACTTAAGTACAAGAAAACTGACTCTTCTTACTGTCTATATTTTGAACCATTCCTGTGACACTAGTTATAGATTCCGATGCTTCACTTCAGGTTCACTCTATCCCTCTGAGCTTCTTATTGACGATGAAACACAGAAATTGCATCGGAATTATATACAAAAGGCACAATGCCGACTTAAGTACAAGAAGACTGACTCTCCTTACTGTCTACGTTTAGAAACCATTCCTGTGACACTAGTTATAGTTTCCGATGCTTCACTTCAGGTTTACTGTATTACTTTGAACTTCTTATTGACGATCAAACACAGAAATTGCATCTTAATTAAATACAAAAGGCATAATGCCGACTTAAGTACAAGAAGACTGACACTTCTTACTATCTATGTTTTGAACCATTCCTGGGACACTAGTTATAGATTGCGATGCTTCACTTCAGGTTTACTGTATCCCTCTGACCTTCTTATTGTCGATGAAACACAGAAATTGCATCGGAATTAAATACGAAAGGCGCAATGCCGACTTAAGTACAAGAAAACTGATTCTTGTTACTGTCTATATTTGAACCATTCCTGTGACACTTGTTATAGATTCCTATGATTCACTTCAGGTTTACTGTATCCCTCTGACCTTCTTATTGACGATGAAACACGTAAATTGCATCGGAATTAATACAAAAGGCACAATGCCGACATATGTACAAGAAGACTCGCTCTTCTTACTGTATATGTTTTGAACCATTTCTGTGACACTAGTTATAGATTCCGATGTTTCACTTCAGGTTTACTGTATCCCTCTGACCTCCTTATTGACGAAGAAACACAGATATTGCATCGGAATTAAATACAAAAGGCACAATGCCGACTTAAGTACAAGAAGACTGACCGTTCTTACTGTCTATGTTTTGAACCATTCCTGTGACACTAGTTATAGATTCCGATGCTTCACTTCAGGTTTACTGTATCGCTCTGACCTTCGTATTGACGATGAAACACAGAAATTGTACCGGAAATTAAATACAAATGGCACAATGCCGACTTAAGTATATAAAAACTGACTCTTCTTACTGTCTATGTTTTGAACCATTCCTGTGACACTAGTTATAGATTCCGATGCTTCACTTCAGGTTTACTGTATCCCTCTGACCTTCTGATTGACGATGAAACACAGAAATTTCATCGGAATTAAATACAAAAGGCACAATGCCGACTTAAGTACAAGAGAACTGACTCTTCTTACTGTCTATGTTATGAACCATTCCTGTGACACTAGTTATAGATTCCGATGCTTCACTTCGGGTTTACTGCATCCCTCTGAGCTTCGTATTGACGATAAAACCCAGAAATTGTATCGGAATTATATACAAAAGGCACAATGCCGACTTAAGTACAAGAGGACTTACTCTTCTTACTGTCTATGTTTTGAACCATTCCTGGGACACTAGTTATAGATTCCGATGCTTCACTTCAGGTTTACTGTATCCCTCTGACCTTCTTATTGCCGATGAAACACAGAAATTGCATCGGAATTAAATACAAAAGGCACAATGCCGACTTAAGTTCAAGAAAACTGATACTTCTTAGTGTCTATGTTTGAACCATTCCTGTGACGCTAGTTATAGATTCCGATGCTTCACTTCAGGTTTACTGTATCCCTCTGACCTTCTTATTGACGATGAAACACAGAAATTGCATCGGAATTAAATACAAAAGGCACAATGCCGACTTAAGTACAAGAAAACTAATTCTTCTTACTGTCTATGTTTTGAACCATTCCTGTGACACTAGTTATAGATTCCGATGCTTCACTTCAGGTTTACTGTATCCCTCTGACCTTCTTATTGAGGATGAAACACAGAAATTGCATCGGAATTAAATTCAAAATGCACAATGCCGACATAAGTACAAGAAAACTGACTCTTCTTACTGTCTATGTTTTGAACCATTCCTGTGTCACTAGTTATAGATTCCGATGCTTCACTTCAGGTTTACTGTATCCAGCTGACCTTCTTATTGCCGATGAAGCACATAAATTGCATCGGAATTAAATAGAAAAGGCACAATGCCAACTTAAGTACAAGAAGACTGACTCTACTTACTGTTTATGTTTTGAACAAATCCTGTGACACTAGTTGTAAATTTCGACGCTTAACTTCAGGTTTACTGTATCCAGCTGACCTTCTTATTGACGATGAAACACAGAAATTGCATCGGAATTAAATACATAAGGCACAATGCCGACTTAAGTAAAAGGAAACTGACTCTTCTTACTGTCTCTGCTTTGAGCCATTCCTGTGACACTAGTTATAGATTGCGATGCCTCACTTCAGGTTTACTGTATCCCTCTGACCTTCTTATTGACAATGAAACACAGAAATTGCATCGGAATTAAATACAAAAGCCACAATGCAGACTTAAGTACAAGAAGACTGACTCTTCCTACAGTCTATGTTTTGAACCATTCCTGTGACACTAGTTATAGAGTCCGATGCTTCACTTCAGGTTTACTGTATCCCTCTGGCCTTCTTATTGACGATTGAACACAGAAATTGATTCCGAATTAAATACAAAAGGCACAATGCGGCTCAACTACAAGAAGACTGGCTCTTCTTACTGTCTATCTTTTGAACCATTCCTGCGTCACTAGTTATAGATTCCGATGTTTCACATCAGGTATACTGTATCCCTCTGACCTTCTTATTGCCGAAGAAACACAGAAATTGCATCGGAAATAAATACAAATGGCAAATTCCGACTCAAGTGCAAGAATACTGGCTCTTCTTACTGTCTATGTTTTGAACCATTTCTGTGACACTAGTTATAGATTCTGATGCTTCACTTCAGGTTTACAGTATCCCTCTGACCTTCTTATTGACAATGAAACACAGAGATTGCATCTTAATTAAATACAAAAGGCACAATGCCGACTTAAGTACAAGAAGACTGACTCTTCTTACTGTCTATGATTTGAACCATTCCTGTGACACTAGTTATCTATTCCGATGCTTCACTTCAGGTTTACTGTAACCCTCTGAACTTCTGATTGACGATGAAACACATAAATTGCATCGGAATTAAATACAAAAGGCACATTGCCGACTTAAGATCAAGAAAACTGACTCTTCTTACTGTCTATGTATTGAACAATTCCTGTGACACTAGTTATGGATTCCGTGCTTCACTTTAGATTTACTGTATCCCTCTGACCTTCGTATTGACGATGAAACGCAGAAATTGCATCGGAATTAAATACAAAAGGCACAATGCCAACTTAAGTACAAGAAAACTGATTCTTCTTACTGTCTATGTTTTGAACCATTCCTGTGACACTAGTTATAAATACCTATGCTTCACTTCAGGTTTACTCTATACCTCTGACCTTCTAATTGACGATGAAACACGTAAATTGCATCGGATATAAATACAAAAGGCACAATGCCGACTTAAGTACAAGAAGACTGACCCATCTTACTGTCTATGTTTTGAACCATTCCTCTGAAACCAGTTATAGATTCCGATGCTTCACTTCAGGTTTTCTGTATCCCTCTGACCTTCTTATTGATGATGAAACACAGAAATTGCATCGGAATTAAATACAAAAGGCACAATGCCGACTGAAGTACAAGAAAACGGATTCTTCTTACTGTCTATGTTTTGAACCATTCCTGTGACACTAGTTACAAATTCCTATGCTTCACTTCAGGTTTACTCTATACCTCTGACCTTCTTATTGACGATGAAACACGTAAATTGCATCGGAATTAAATACAAAAGGCACAATGCCGTCATAAGTACAAGAAAACTGACCCTTCTTACTGTCTATGTTTTGCACCATTCCTGTGACACTAGTTATAGATTCCGATGCTTCACTTCAGGTTTACTGAATCCCTCTGACCTTCTTATTGACGATGAAACACAGATATAACATCGGAATTAAATACAAAAGGCACAATGCCGACTCAATTACAAGAAAACTGGCTCTTCTTACTGTCTATGTATTGAACCATTTCTGTGACACTAGTTATAGATTCCGATGCTTCACTTCAGGTTTACTGTATCCAGCTGACCTTCTTATTGACGATGAAACACAGAAATTTCATCGGAATTAAATACAAAAGTCACAATGCCGACTCAAGTACAAGAAGACTGGCTCTTCTTACTGTCTATGTTTGAAACCATTCCTGTGACACTAGTTATATATTCCGATGCTACACTTATGGATTACTGTATCACTCTGACCTTCTCATTGACGAAGAAACACAGATATTCCTTCGGAATTAAATACAAAAGGCACAATGCCGACAAAGTACAAGAAGACTGACCCTTCTTACTGTCTGTGTTTTGAAGCATTCCTCTGACACCAGTTATAGATTCCGATGCTTCACTTCAGGTTTTCTGTATCCCTCTGACCTTCTTATTGACGAAGAAACACAGAAATTGCATCGGAATTAAACACAAAAGGCACAATGCCGACTTAAGTAAAAGAAAACTGATTCCTCTTACTGTCTATGCTTTGAACCATTGCTGTGACACTAGTTGTAAATTCCTATGCTTCACTTCAGGTTTACTCTATACCTCTGACCTTCTTATTGACGATGAAACCCGTAAATTGCATCGGAATTAAATACAAAAGGCACAATGCCGACTTAAGTACAAGAAGACTGACCCTTCTTACTGTCCATGTTTTGCACCATTTCTGTGACACTAGTTATAGATTCCGATGCTTCACTTCAGGTTTACTGAATCCCTCTGACCTTCTTATTGACGATGAAACACAGATATAACATCGGAATTAAATACAAAAGGCACAATGCCTACTCAAGTACAAGAAAACTGGCTCTTCTTACTGTCTATGTATTGAACCATTTCTATGACACTAGTTATAGATTCCGATGCTTCACTTCAGTTTTACTGTATCCCTTTGACCTTCTTATTGACGATGAAACACAGAAATTGCATCTTAATTAAATACAAAAGGCACAATGCTGACTTAAGTACAAGAAGACTGAGTCTTCTTACTGTTTATGTTTTGAACCAATCCTGTGACACTAGTTATAGATTCCGATGCTTCACTTCAGGTTTACAGTATCTAGCTGACCTTCTTATTGACGATGAAACACAGAAATTGCATCGGAATTAAATACATAAGGCACAGTGCCGACTTAAGTACAAGAAAACTGACTTTTCTTACTGTCTATGTTTTGAACCATTCCTGTGACACTAGTTATAGATTCCGATGCTTCACTTCGGGTTTACTGTATCCCTCTGACCTTCTTATTGTTGATGAAACACAGAAACTGCATCGAAATTAAATACAAAACGCACAATGCCGACTTAAGTACAAGAAGACTGACTCTTTCTACTGTCTATGTTTTGAACCATTCCTGTGTCACTAGTTATAGATTCCGATGCTTCACTTCACGTTTACAGTATCCCTCTGACCTTCTTATTGACGATGAAACATAGAAATTGCATCCGAATTAAATACAAAATGCACAATGCCGACTCAAGTACAAGAAGACTGGCTCTTCTTACTGTCTATGTTTTGAACCATTCCTGTGACACTAGTTATAGATTCCGATGCTGCACTTCAGGTTTACTGTATCCCTCTGACCTTCTTATTGACGAAGAAACACAGAAATTGCATCGGAATTGAATACAAAAGGCACAATGCCGGCTCAAGTACAAGAAGACTGGCTCTTCTTACTGTCTATGTTTTGAACCATTCCTGTGACACTAGTTATACATTCCGATGCTTCACTTCAGGTTTGCTGTACCCCTCTGAGCTTTTTATTGACGATGAAACACAGAAATTGATCGGAATTATATAGAAAAGGCACAATGCCGACTTAAGTACAAGAAGACTGACTCTCCTTACTGTCTATGTTTTCAACCATTCCTGTGTCACTAGTTATGGATTCCGACGCTTCACTTCAGGTTTACTGTATTACTTTGACCTTCTTATTGACGATGAAGCACAGAAATTGCATCTTAATTATATACAAAATCACAATGCCGACTTAAGTACAAGAAGACTGACTCTTCTTACTGTCTATGTTTTGAACCATTCCTGGGACCCTAGTTATAGATACCGATGCTTCACTTCAGGTTTACTGTATCCCTCTGACCTTCTTATTGTCGATGAAACACAGAAATTGCATCGGAATTAAATACAAAAGGCGCAATGCCGACTTAAGTACAAGAAAACTGATTCTTCTTACTGTCTATGTTTTGAACCATACCTGTCACACTAGTTATAGATTCCTACTATGCACTTCAGGTTTACTGTATCCCTCTGACCTTCTTATTGACGATGAAACACGTAAATTGCATCTTAATTAATACAAAAGGCACAATGCCGACCTAAGTACAAGAAGACTGACTCTTCTTACTGTCTATGTTTTGAACCATTCCTGTGACACTAGTTATAGATTCCGATGCTTCACTTCAGGTTTACTGAATCCCTCTGACCTTCTTATTGACGATGAAACACTGAAATAACATCGGAATTAAATACAAAAGGCACAATGCCGACTCAAGTACAAGGAGACTGACTTTTCTTACTGTCTATGTTTTGAACCATTCCTGTGACACTAGTTATAGATTCCGATGCTTCACTTCAGGTTTACTGAATCCCTCTGACCTTCTTATTGACGATGAAACACTGAAATAACATCGGAATTAAATACAAAAGGCACAATGCCGACTCAAGTACAAGGAGACTGACTTTTCTTACTGTCTATGTTTTGAACCATTCCTGTGACACTAGTTATAGATTCCGATGCTTCACTTCAGGTTTACTGTATCCCTCTGACCTTCTTATTGACGAAGAAACACAGATATTGCATCGGAATTAAATACAAAGGCACAATGCCGACTTAAGTACAAAAAGACTGACTCTTCTTTCTGTCTATGTTTTGAACCATTCCTGTGACACTAGTCATAGATTCCGATGCTTCACTTCAGGTTTACTGTATCCTTCTGACCTTCTTATGGACGATGAAACATAGAAATTGCATCGGAATGAAATACAAAACGCACAATGCCGACTTAAGTACAAGAAAACTGACTCTTCTTACTGTCTATGTTTTGAACCATTCCTGTGACACTAGTTATAGATTCCGATGCTTCACTTCAGATTTACTGTATCCCTCTGACCTTCTTATTGTCGATGAAACACAGAAATTGCATCGGAATTAAATACATAAGGCACAAAGCCGACTTAAGTAAAAGAAAACTGACTCCTTTTACTGTCTATGTTTTGAACCATTCCTGTGACACTAGTTATAGATTCCGATGCTTCACTTGCGGTTTACTGTATCTCTCTGACCTTCTTATTGACGATGAAACACAGAAATTGCATCGCAATTAAATACAAAAGGCACAATGCCGACTTAAGTACAAGAAGACTGACTCTTCCGACTGTCTATGTTTTGAACCATTCCTGTGACACTAGTTATAGAGTCCGATGCTTCACTTCAGGTTTACTGTATCCCTCTGACCTTCTTATTGACGATGGAACACAGAAATTGAATCCGAATTAAATACAAAAGGCGAAATGCCGACTCAAGTACAAGATGACTGGCTCTTCTTACTGCCTATGTTTGAACCATTCCTGCGACACTAGTAATAGATTCCGATGCTTCACATCAGTTATACTGTATCCCTCTTACCTTCTTATTGACGAATAAACACAGAAATTGCATCGGAATTAAATACAAATGGCAAATTTTGACTCAAGTACTAGAAGACTAGCTCTTCTTACTGTCTATGTTTTGAACCATTTCTGTGACACTAGTCATAGATTCCGATGCTTCACTTCAGGTTTACTGTATCCTTCTGACCTTCTTATGGACGATGAAACATAGAAATTGCATCGGAATGAAATACAAAACGCACAATGCCGACTTAAGTACAAGAAAACTGACTCTTCTTACTGTCTATGTTTTGAACCATTCCTCTGACACTAGTTATAGATTCCGATGCTTCACTTCAGATTTACTGAATCCCTCTGAGCTTCTTATTGACGATAAAACACAGAAATTGCATCGGAATTTTATACAAAAGGCACAATGCCGACTTAAGTACAAGAGGACTTACTCTTCTTACTGTTTATGTTTTGAACCATTCCTGGGACACTAGTTATAGATTCCGATGCTTCACTTCAGGTTTACTGTATCCCTCTGACCTTCTTATTGTCGATGAAACACAGAAATTGCATCGGAATTAAATACATAAGGCACAAAGCCGACTTAAGTAAAAGAAAACTGACTCCTTTTACTGTCTATGTTTTGAACCATTCCTGTGACACTAGTTATAGATTCCGATGCTTTACTTGCGGTTTACTGTATCTCTCTGACCTTCTTATTGACGATGAAACACAGAAATTGCATCGCAATTAAATACAAAAGGCACAATGCCGACTTAAGTACAAGAAGACTGACTCTTCCGACTGTCTATGTTTTGAACCATTCCTGTGACACTAGTTATAGAGTCCGATGCTTCACTTCAGGTTTACTGTATCCCTCTGACCTTCTTATTGACGATGGAACACAGAAATTGAATCCGAATTAAATACAAAAGGCGAAATGCCGACTCAAGTACAAGATGACTGGCTCTTCTTACTGCCTATGTTTGAACCATTCCTGCGACACTAGTAATAGATTCAGATGCTTCACATCAGTTATACTGTATCCCTCTTACCTTCTTATTGACGAATAAACACAGAAATTGCATCGGAATTATATACAAAAGGCACAATGCCGACTGAAGTACAATAAGACTGACTCCTCTTACTGTCTATGTTTTGAACCATTCCTGTGACACTAGTTATCGATTCCGATGCTTCACTTCAGGTTTACTGTATCCCTCTGACCTTCTTATTGACGATGAAACACAGAAATTGCATCGGAATTAAATACAAAAGGCACAATGCCGACATAAGTACAAGAAATCTGATTCTTCTTACTGTCTATGTTTTGAACCATTCCTGTGACACTAGTTATAAATTCCTATGCTTCACTTCAGGTTTACTGAATCCCTCTGACCTTCTTATTGTCGATGAATCACAGATATAACATCGGAATTAAATACAAAAGGCAGAATGCCGACTCAACTACAAGAAGACTGGCTCTTCTTACTGTGTATGTGTTGAACCATTTCAGTGACACTAGTTATAGATTCCGATGCTTCTCTTTAGGTTTACTGTATCCCTCTGAGCTTCTTATTGACGATGAAACACAGAAATTGCATCCGAAGTATATACAAAAGGCACATTGCCGACTTAAGTACAAGAAGACTGACTCCTCTTACTGCCTATGTTTTGAACCATTCCTGTGACACCAGTTATAGATTCCGATGCTTCACTTCAGGTTTTCTGTATCCCTCCGACCTTCTTATTGACGATGAAACACAGAAATTGCATCGGAATTGAATACAAAAGGCACAATGCCGCCTCAAGTACAAGAAGACTGGCTCTTCATACTGTCTATGTTTTGAACCATTCCTGTGACACTAGTTATACATTCCGATGCTTCACTTCAGGTTTGCTGTACCCCTCTGAGCTTTTTATTGACGATGAAACACAGAAATTGATCGGAATTATATACAAAAGGCACAATGCCGACTTAAGTACAAGAAGACTGACTCTCCTTACTGTCTATGTTTTCAACCATTCCTGTGTCACTAGTTATGGATTCCGACGCTTCACTTCAGGTTTACTGTATTACTTTGACCTTCTTATTGACGATGAAGCACAGAAATTGCATCTTAATTATATACAAAATCACAATGCCGACTTAAGTACAAGAAGACTGACTCTTCTTACTGTCTATGTTTTGAACCATTCCTGGGACCCTAGTTATAGATACCGATGCTTCACTTCAGGTTTACTGTATCCCTCTGACCTTCATATTGTCGATGAAACACAGAAATTGCATCGGAATTAAATACAAAAGGCGCAATGCCGACTTAAGTACAAGAAAACTGATTCTTCTTACTGTCTATGTTTTGAACCATTCCTGTCACACTAGTTATAGATTCCTACTATGCACTTCAGGTTTACTGTATCCCTCTGACCTTCTTATTGACGATGAAACACGTAAATTGCATCTTAATTAATACAAAAGGCACAATGCCGACCTAAGTACAAGAAGACTGACTCTTCTTACTGTCTATGTTTTGAACCACTCCTGTGACACTAGTTATAGATTCCGATGCTTCACTTCAGGTTTACTGAATCCCTCTGACCTTCTTATTGACGATGAAACACAGAAATAACATCGGAATTAAATACAAAAGGCACAATGCCGACTCAAGTACAAGGAGACTGGCTTTTCTTACTGTCTATGTTTTGAACCATTCCTGTGACACTAGTTATAGATTCCGATGCTTCACTTCGGGTTTACTGTATCCCTCTGACCTTCTTATTGACGAAGATACACAGATATTGCATCGGAATTAAATACAAAGGCACAATGCCGACTTAAGTACAAAAAGACTGACTCTTCTTTCTGTCTATGTTTTGAACCATTCCTGTGACACTAGTCATAGATTCCGATGCTTCACTTCAGGTTTACTGTATCCTTCTGACCTTCTTATGGACGATGAACCATAGAAATTGCATCGGAATTAAATACAAAACGCACAATGCCGACTTAAGTACAAGAAAACTGACTCTTCTTACTGTCCATGTTTTGAACCATTCCTGTGACACTAGTTATAGATTCCGATGCTTCACTTCAGGTTTACTGTATCCCTCTGACCTTCTTACTGTCGATGAAACACAGAAATTGCATCGGAATTAAATACATAAGGCACAAAGCCGACTTAAGTAAAAGAAAACTGACTCCTTGTACTGTCTATGTTTTGAACCATTCCTGTGACACTAGTTATAGATTCCGATGCTTCACTTACGGTTTACTGTATCTCTCTGACCTTCTTATTGACGATGAAACACAGAAATTGCATCGCAATTAAATACAAAAGGCACAATGCCGACTTAAGTACAAGAAGACTGACTCTTCCGACTGTCTATGTTTTGAACCATTCCTGTGACACTAGTTATAGAGTCCGATGCTTCACTTCAGGTTTTCTGTATCCCTCCGACCTTCTTATTGACGATGAAACACAGAAATTGCATCGGAATTGAATACAAAAGGCACAATGCCGCCTCAAGTACAAGAAGACTGGCTCTTCATACTGTCTATGTTTTGAACCATTCCTGTGACACTAGTTATACATTCCGATGCTTCACTTCAGGTTTGCTGTACCCCTCTGAGCTTTTTATTGACGATGAAACACAGAAATTGATCGGAATTATATACAAAAGGCACAATGCCGACTTAAGTACAAGAAGACTGACTCTCCTTACTGTCTATGTTTTCAACCATTCCTGTGTCACTAGTTATGGATTCCGACGCTTCACTTCAGGTTTACTGTATTACTTTGACCTTCTTATTGACGATGAAGCACAGAAATTGCATCTTAATTATATACAAAATCACAATGCCGACTTAAGTACAAGAAGACTGACTCTTCTTACTGTCTATGTTTTGAACCATTCCTGGGACCCTAGTTATAGATACCGATGCTTCACTTCAGGTTTACTGTATCCCTCTGACCTTCTTATTGTCGATGAAACACAGAAATTGCATCGGAATTAAATACAAAAGGCGCAATGCCGACTTAAGTACAAGAAAACTGATTCTTCTTACTGTCTATGTTTTGAACCATTCCTGTCACACTAGTTATAGATTCCTACTATGCACTTCAGGTTTACTGTATCCCTCTGACCTTCTTATTGACGATGAAACACGTAAATTGCATCTTAATTAATACAAAAGGCACAATGCCGACCTAAGTACAAGAAGACTGACTCTTCTTACTGTCTATGTTTTGAACCACTCCTGTGACACTAGTTATAGATTCCGATGCTTCACTTCAGGTTTACTGAATCCCTCTGACCTTCTTATTGACGATGAAACACAGAAATAACATCGGAATTAAATACAAAAGGCACAATGCCGACTCAAGTACAAGGAGACTGGCTTTTCTTACTGTCTATGTTTTGAACCATTCCTGTGACACTAGTTATAGATTCCGATGCTTCACTTCGGGTTTACTGTATCCCTCTGACCTTCTTATTGACGAAGATACACAGATATTGCATCGGAATTAAATACAAAGGCACAATGCCGACTTAAGTACAAAAAGACTGACTCTTCTTTCTGTCTATGTTTTGAACCATTCCTGTGACACTAGTCATAGATTCCGATGCTTCACTTCAGGTTTACTGTATCCTTCTGACCTTCTTATGGACGATGAACCATAGAAATTGCATCGGAATTAAATACAAAACGCACAATGCCGACTTAAGTACAAGAAAACTGACTCTTCTTACTGTCTATGTTTTGAACCATTCCTGTGACACTAGTTATAGATTCCGATGCTTCACTTCAGGTTTACTGTATCCCTCTGACCTTCTTACTGTCGATGAAACACAGAAATTGCATCGGAATTAAATACATAAGGCACAAAGCCGACTTAAGTAAAAGAAAACTGACTCCTTGTACTGTCTATGTTTTGAACCATTCCTGTGACACTAGTTATAGATTCCGATGCTTCACTTACGGTTTACTGTATCTCTCTGACCTTCTTATTGACGATGAAACACAGAAATTGCATCGCAATTAAATACAAAAGGCACAATGCCGACTTAAGTACAAGAAGACTGACTCTTCCGACTGTCTATGTTTTGAACCATTCCTGTGACACTAGTTATAGAGTCCGATGCTTCACTTCAGGTTTACTGTATCCCTCTGACCTTCTTATTGTCGATGGAACACAGAAATTGAATCCGAATTAAATACAAAAGGCGAAATGCTGACTCAAGTACAAGAAGACTGGCTCTTCTTACTGCCTATGTTTTGAACCATTCCTGCGACACTAGTAATAGATTCCGATGCTTCACATCAGGTATACTGTATCCCTCTTACCTTCTTATTGACGAATAAACACAGAAATTGCATCGGAATTAAATACAAATGGCAAATTTTGACTCAAGTACTAGAAGACTAGCTCTTCTTACTGTCTATGTTTTGAACCATTTCTTTGACACTAGTAATAGATTCCGATTCTTCACTTCAGGTTTACTGTATCCCTCTGAGCTTCTTATTGGCGATGAAACATAGTAATTGCATCGGAATTATATACAAAAGGCACAATGCCGACTTAAATACAATAAGACTGACTCCTGTTACTGTCTATGTTTTGATCCATTCCTGTGACACTAGTTATCGATTCCGATGCTTCACTTCAGGTTTACTGTATCCCTCTGACCTTCTTAGTGACGATGAAACACAGAAATTGCATCGGAATTAAATACAAAAGGCACAATGCCGACTTAAGTTCAAGAAAACGGACTCTTCTTACTGTCTATGTATTGAACAATTCCTGTGACACTAGTTATAGATTCCGATGCTTCACTTCAGGTTTACTGTATCCCTCTGACCTTCTTATTGACGATGAAACACAGAAATTGCATCGGAATTAAATACAAAAGGCACAATGCCGACATATGTACAAGAAATCTGATTCTTCTTACTGTCTATGTTTTGAACCATTCCTGTGACACTAGTTATAAATTCCTATGCTTCACTTCAGGTTTACTGAATCCCTCTGACCTTCTTATTGTCGATGAATCACAGATATAACATCGGAATTAAATACAAAAGGCAGAATGCCGACTCAACTACAAGAAGACTGGCTCTTCTTACTGTGTATGTGTTGAACCATTTCAGTGACACTAGTTATAGATTCCGATGCTTCTCTTCAGGTTTACTGTATCCCTCTGAGCTTCTTATTGACGATGAAACACAGAAATTGCATCCGAAGTATATACAAAAGGCACATTGCCGACTTAAGTACAAGAAGACTGACTCCTCTTACTGCCTATGTTTTGAACCATTCCTGTGACACCAGTTATAGATTCCGATGCTTCACTTCAGGTTTTCTGTATCCCTCCGACCTTCTTATTGACGATGAAACACAGAAATTGCATCGGAAGTAAATACAAAAGCCACAATGCCGACTTAAGTACAAGAAAACTGATTCTTCTTACTGTCTATGTTTTGAACCATTCATATGACACTAGTTATAAATTTCTATGCTTCACTTCAGGTTTACTCTATACCTCTGACCTTCTCATGACAATGAAACACGTAAATTGCATCGGACTTAAATACAAAGGGCACAATGCCGACTTAAGTACAAGAAGACTGACCCTTCTTACTGTCTATGTTTTGCACCATTCCTGTGACACTAGTTATAGATTACGATGCTTCACTCTAGGTTTACTGTATCCCTCTGACCTTCTTATTGACGATGAAACACAGAAATTGCATCGGTATTAAATACAAAAGGCACAATGCCGACTTAAGTACAAGAAAACTGACTCTTCTTACTGTCTATGATTTGAACCATTCCTGTGACACTAGTTATAGATTCCGATGCTTCACTTCAGGTTTACTGTATCCCTCTGACCTTCTTATTGGTGATGAAACACAGAAAAATCATCGGAATTAAATACAAAAGGCACAATGCCGACTCAAGTACAAGAAGGCTGGCTCTTCTTAATGTCTATGCTTTGAACCATTCCTGTGACACTAGTTATCGATTCGGATGCTTCACTTCGGGTTTACTGTATCCCTCTGAGCTTCTTATTGACGATGAAACATAGAAATTGCATCGGAATTAAATACAAAAGGCACAATGCCGACTTAAGTACAAGAAGAGTGACTCTTCTTGCTGTCTATATTTGAACCATTCCTGTGACACTAGTTATAGATTCCGATGCTTCACTTCAGGTTTACTGTATTACTTTGACCTTCTTATTGACAATGAAACACAGACATTGCATCTTAATTAAATACAAAAGGCACAATGCCGACTTAAGTACAAGAAGACTGACTCTTCTTACTGTCTATGTTTTGAACCATTCCTGTGACACTAGTTATCGATTCCGATGCTTCACTTCAGGTTTACTGTATCCCTCTGACGTTCTTATTGACGATGAAACACGTAAATTGCATAGAAATTAAATACAAAAGGCACAATGCCGACTTAAGTACAAGAAGACTGACCCATCTTACTGTCTTGCTTTGCACCATTCCTGTGACACTAGTTACAGATTCCGATGCTTCACTTCAGGTTCACTGAATCCGTCTGACCTTCTTATTGTCGACGAAACACAGATATAACATCGGAATTAAATACAAAAGGCAGAATGCCGACTCGAGTACAAGAAGACTGGCTCTTCTTACTGTCTATGTGTTGAACCATTTCTGTGACACTAGTTATAGATTCCGATGCTTCACTTCAGGTTTACTGTATCCCTCTGAGCTTCTTATTGACGATGAAACACAGAAATTGCATCGGAAGTATATACAAAAGGCACATTGCCGACTTAAGTACAAGAAGACTGACTCTTCTTACTGTCTATGATTGAACCATTCCTGTGACACCAGTTATAGATTCCGATGCTTCACTTCAGGTTTTCTGTATCCCTCCGACCTTCTTATTGACGATGAAACATAGAAATTGCATCGGAAGTAATTACAAAAGGCAGAATGCCGACTTAAGTACAAGAAAACTGATTCTTCTTACTGTCTATGTTTTGAACCATTCCTGTGACACTAGTTATAAATTTCTATGCTTCACTTCATTTTTACTCTATACCTCTAACCTTCTTATTGACGATGAAACACGTAAATTGCATCGGAATTAAATACGTAAGGCACAATGCCGACTTAAGTACAAGAAGACTGACCCTTCTTACTGTCTATGTTTTGCACCATTCCTGTGTCACTAGTTATAGATTCCGATGCTTCACTTCAGGTTTACTGAATCCCTCTGACCTTCTTATTGACGATGAAACACAGATATAACATCGGAATTAAATACAAAAGGCATAATGCCGACTCAAGTACAAGAAGACTGGCTCTTCTTACTGTCTATGTGTTGAACCATTTCTGTGACACTAGTTATAGATTCCGATGCTTCCTTCAGGTTTACTGTATCACTCTGACCTTCTTATAGACGAAGAAACACAGATATTGCATCGGAATTAAATACAAAAGGCACAATGCCGACTTAAGTACAAGAAGACTGACCCTTCTTACTGTCTATGTTTTGAACCATTCCTGTGACACCAGTTAAAGATTCCGATGCTTCACTTCGGTTTACTGTATCCCTCTAACCTTCGTATTGACGATGAACCACAGAAATTGCATCGGAATTAAATACAAAAGACACAATACCGACTTAAGTACAAGAAGACTGGCTCTTCTTACTGTCTATGTTATGAACCATTCCTGTGACACTAGTTATAGATTCCGATGCTTCACTTCAGGTTTACTGTATCCAGCTGACCTTCTTATTGACGATGAAGCACATAAATTGCATCGGAATTAAGTACAAAAGGCACAATGCCTACTTAAGTACAAGAAGACTGAGTCTGCTTACTGTTTATGTTTTGAACCAATTCTGTGACACTAGTTATTGATTCCGATGCTTCACTTCAGGTTTACAGTATCCAGCTGACCTTCTTATTGACGATGAAACATAGAAATTGCATCGGAATTAAATACAAAAGGCACAATGCCGACTTAAGTACAAGAAAACAGACTCTTCTTACTGTCTATGTATT
Source organism: Schistocerca serialis cubense (assembly GCF_023864345.2). Taxonomy (NCBI): domain Eukaryota; kingdom Metazoa; phylum Arthropoda; class Insecta; order Orthoptera; family Acrididae; genus Schistocerca; species Schistocerca serialis. The sequence continues at coordinate 31,078,653 of NC_064647.1, forward strand.
GAACAATTCCTGTGACACTAGTTATAGATTCCGATGCTTCACTTCAGGTTTACTGTACCCCTCTGACCTTCTTATTGACTATGAAACGCAGAAATTGCTTCGGAATTAAATACAAAAGGCACAATGCCGACTTAAGTACAAGAAAACTGATTCTTCTTATTGTCTATGTTTTGAACTATTCCTGTGACACTAGTTATAAATTCCTATGCTTCACTTCAGGTTTACTGTATCCCTCTGACCTTCTTATTGACGATGAAACTTGTAAATTGCATCGGAATTAAATACAAAAGGCACAATGCCGACTCAAGTACAAGAAAAATAGGTCTTCTTACTGCCTATGTTTTGAACCATTCCTGTGACACTAGTTATAGATTCCGATGCTTCACTTCAGGTTTACTGTAGCCAGCTGACCTTCTTATTGACGATGAAACACAGAAATTGCATCGGAAATATATACAAATGGCACAATGCCGACTTAAGTACAAGAAGACTGACTCTTCTTACTGTCTATGTTTTGAACCATTCCTGTGACACTAGTTATAGATTCCGATGCTTCACTTCTGGCTTACTGTATCCCTCTAACCTTCTTATTGACGATGAAACACAGAAACTGCATCTTAAGTAAATACAAAAGGCACAATGCCGACTTCAGCACAAGAACACTGACTCTTCTTACTGTCTATGGTTTGAACCAATCCTGTGACACTAGTTATAGATTCCGATGCTTCACTTCAGGTTTACTGTATCCCTCTGACCTTCTTATTGACGATCAAACACAGAAAATTCATCGGCATTAAATACAAAAGACAGAATGCCGACTCAAGTACAATAAGACTTGCTCTTCTTACTGTCCATGATTTGAACCATTCCTGTGACACTAGTTATAGATTGCGATGCTTCACTTCAGGTTTACTGTATCCAGCTGAATTTATTATTGACGATGAAGCACAGAAATTGCATCGGAATTAAATACAAAAGGCACAATGCCGACTTAAGTACAAGAAAACTGATTCTTCTTAATGTCTATGTTTTGAACCATTCCTGTGACTCTAGTTATAAATTCCTATGCTTCACTTCAGGTTTACTGTATCCCTCTGACCTTCTTATTGACGATGAAACTTGTAAATTGCATCGGAATTAAATACAAAAGGCACAATGCCGACTTAAGTACAAGAAGACTAACTCTTCTTACTGTCTATATTTTGCACCATTCCTGTGACACTAGTTATAGATTCCGATGCTTCACTTCTGGTTTACTGAATCCCTCTGACTTTCTTATTGACGATGAAACACAGATATAACATCGGAATTAAATACAAAAGGCACAATGCCTACTCAAGTACAAAAAGACAGGCTCTTCTTACTGTCTATGTTTTGCACCATTCCTGTGACACTAGTTATAGATTCCGATGCTTCACTTCAGGTTTACTGTATTACCGTGACCTTCTTATTGACAATGAAACACAGAAATTGCATCTTAATTAAATACAAACGGCACAATGCCGACTTAAGTACAAGAAAACTGACTCTTCTTACTGTCTCTGTTTTGAAACATTCCTGTGACACTAGTTATAGATTCCGATGCTTCACTTCTGGCTTACTGTATCCCTCTAACCTTCTTATTCACGATGAAACACAGAAACTGCATCTTAAGTAAATACAAAAGGCACAATGCCGACTTCAGCACAAGAACACTGACTCTTCTTACTGTCTATGGTTTGAACCATTCCTGTGACACTAGTTATAGATTCCGATGCTTCACTTCAGGTTTACTGTATCCCTCTGACCTTCTTATTGACGAACAAACACAGAAAATTCATCGGCATTAAATACAAATGGCACAATGCCGACTCAAGTACAAGAAGACTGGCTCTTCTTACTGTCCATGATTTGAACCATTCCTGTGACAGTAGTTATAGATTGCGATGCTTGACTTCACGTTTACTGTATCCAGCTGAATTTATTATTGACGATGAAGCACAGAAATTGCATCGGAATTAAATACAAAAGGCACAATGCCGACTTAAGTACAAGAAGACTGACTCTTCTTACTGTCTATGTTTTGCATCATTCCTCTGACACTAGTTATAGATTCCGAAGCTTCACTTCAGGTTTACTGTATCCAGCTGACCTTCTTATTGACGATGAAACACAGAAATTGCATCGGAATTAAATACATAAGTTACAATGCCGACTTAAGTACCTAAAAACTGACTCTTCTTACTGTCTATGTTTTGAACCATTCCTGTGACACTAGTTATAGATTTCGATGCTGCACTTCAGGTTTACTGTATCCGTCTGACTTTGTTATTGGCGATGAAACACAGAAATTGCATCGGAATTAAATACAAAAGGCACAATGCCGCCTTAAGTACAAGAAAACTGACTCTTCTTACTGTTTATGTTTTGAACCATTCCTGTGACACAAGTTATAGATTCCGATGCTTCACTTCAGGTTTACTGTATCCCTCTGACCTTCTTATTGACGATCAAACACAGATAATTCATCGGAATTAAATACAAAAGGCACAATGCCTACTCAAGTACAAGAAGACTGGCTCTTCTTACTGTCTATGTTTTGCACCATTCCTGTGACAGTAGTTATAGATTCCGGTGCTACACTTCAGGTTTACTGTATCCAGCTGACCTTCTTATTGACGTTGAGGCACATAAATTGCATCGGAATTAAATACAAAAGGCACAATGCCGACTTAAGTACAAGAAGACTGAATCTTCTTACTGTCTATGATTTGAACCATTCCTGTGACACTAGTTATATATTCCGATGCTTCACTTCAGGTTTACTGTATCCAGCTGACTTTCTTATTGACGATGAAACACAGAAATTGCATCTGAATTAAATATTTAAGTCACAATGCCGACTTAAGTACAAGAAAACTAACTCTTCTTACTGTCTATGTTTTAAACCATTCCTGTGACACTAGTTTTAGATTCCGATGCTTCACTTCAGGTGTAATGTATCCCTCTGACCTTCTTATTGACGATGAAACACAGAAATTACATCGGAATTAAATACAAAAGGCACAATGTCGACTTAAGTACAAGAAAACTGACTCTTCTTACTGTCTATGTTTTGAACCATTCCTGTGACACTAGTTATAGTTTCCGATGCTTCACTTCACTTTTACTGTATACCTCTGACCTTCTTATTGGCGATGAAACACAGAAATTGCATCGGAATTAAATACAAAAGGCACAATGCTGACTTATGTACAAGAAGACTGATTCTTCCTACTTTCTATGTTTGAACCATTCCTGTGACACTAGTTTTAGATTCCGATGCTTCACTTCAGGTTTACTGTATCCCTCTGACCTCCATATTGACGATGATACACAAATATTGTATTGGAATTAAATACAAAAGGCACAATGCCGACTTAAGTACAAGAAGACTAACTCTTCTTACTGTCTATGTTTTGAACCATTCCTGTGACACTAGTTATAGATTCCGATGCTTCACTGCAGGTTAACTGTATTCCTCTGACCGTATTATTGACGATCAAACAGAGAAAACTCATCGGAATTAAATACAAAAGGCACAATGCCGACTTAAGTACAAGAAAAGTAGCTCTTCTTACTGCCTATATTTTGAACCATTCCTGCTACACTAGTTATAGATTCCGATGCTTCACTTCTGGTTTACTGTATCCCTCTGACCTTCTTATTGACGATAAAACACAGAAATTGCATCTTAAGTAAATACAAATGGCACAATGCCGACTTCAGCACATATTCATTGACTCTTCTAACTGTCTATGGTTTGAACCATTCCTGTGACACTAGTTATAGATTCCAATGCTTCACTTCAGGTGTAATGTATCCCTCTGACCTTCTGATTGACGATGAAACACAGAAGTTGCATCGGAATTAAATACATAAGGCACAATGCCGACTTAAGTTCAAGAAGACTGACTCTTTCTATTACCTATGTTTTGAACCATTCCTGTGACAATAATTATAGATTCCGATGCTTCACTTCAGGTTTACTGTATCACTCTGACCATCCTATTGACGATGAAACACAGAAAGTGCATCGGAATTAAATACAAAAAGCACAATGCCGACTCAAGTACAAGAAGACTGGCTCTTCTTACTGTCTATGTTTTTAATCATTCCTGTGACACTAGTTATAGATTCCGATGCTTCACTTCAGGTGTACTGTATCCCTCTGATCTTCTTATTGACGATGAAACACAGAAATTACATCGGAATGAAATACAAAAGGCACAATGCCGACTTAAGTACAAGAAAAATGACTCTTCTTACTGTCTATGTTATGAACCGTTCCTGTGACACTAGTTATAGATTCCGATGCTTCACTTCAGGTTTACTGTACCCCTCTGACGTTCTTATTGACGATGAAACTCAGAAATTGCATCTTAATTAAATACAAAAGGCACGATGCCGACTTAAGTACAAGAAAAATGACTCTTCTTACTGTCTATGTTTTGAACTATTCCTGTGACACTAGTTATATATTCCGATGCTTCACTTCAGGTTTACTGTATCCATCTGACCTTCTTATGGACGATGAAGCACAGATATTGCATCGGAATTAAATACAAAAGGCACAATGCCGACTTAAGTACAGGAAGACTGCTTCTTCTTAGTGTCCATGTTTTGAACCATTCCTGTGAGACCAGTTTTAGATACCGATGCTTCACTTCAGTTATACTGTATCCCTCTGACCTTCTTATTGACGATGAAACACAGATATTGCATCGGAATGAAATACATAAGGCACAATGCCGACTTAAGTACAAGAAAACTGACTCTTCTTACTGTCTATGTTTTGAACCATTCCTGTAACACTAGTTATATATTCTGATGCTTCACTTCAGGTTTACTGTATCCCTCTGACCTTCTTAGTGACGATGAAACACAGAAATTATATCGGAATTAAATACAAAAGGCACAATGCCGACTTAAGTACAAGAAGACTGACTCTGCCTACTCTCTATGTTTTTAACCATTCCTGTGACACTAGTTATAGATTCCGATGCTTCACTTCAGGTTTACTGTATCCCTCTGACCTTCATATTGACGATGAAAAACAGAAATTTCCTCGGAATTAAATATAATAGTCACTATGCCAACTCAAGTACAAGAATACTGGCTCTTCTTACTGCCTATGCTTTGAACCATTCCTGTGGCACTAGTTATAGATTCAGATGCTTCACTTGTGGATTACTGTATCCAGCTGACCTTCTTATTGACGATGAAACACAGAAATTGCAACGGAATTATATACAAAAGGCACAATGCCGACTTAAGTACAAGAAGACTGACTCTTCTTACTGTCTATGATTTGAACCATTCCTGTGACACTAGTTATAGATTCCGATGCTTCACTTCAGGTTTGCTGTATCCCTCTGACCTTCTTATTGACGATGAAACACAGAAATTGCATCTTAATTGAATACAAAAGACACAATGCCGTCTTCAGTACGAGAACACTGTCTCTTCTTACTGTCTATGGTTTGAACCATTCCTGTGAAACTAGTTACAGATTCCGATGCTTCACTTCAGGTTTACTTTATCCCTCTGACCTTCTTATTGACGATCAAACACAGAAAATTCATCGGAATTAAATACAAAAGGCACAATGCCAACTCAAGTACAAGAAGACTGGCTCCTCTTACTGTCTATGTTTTGCGCCATTCCTGTGACACTAGTTTTAGATACCGATGCTTCACTTCAGGTTAACTGTATCCAGCTGAACTTCTTATTGACGTTGAAGAACAGAAATTGCATCGGAATTAAATACAAAAGGTACAATGCCGACTAAAGTACAAGAAGACTGAATCTTCTTACTGTCTATGTTTTGAACCATTCCTGTGACACTAGTTATATATTCCAATGCTTCACTTCAGGTTTACTGTATCCAACTGACATTGTTATTGACGATGAAACACAGAAATTGCATCGGAATTAAATACAAAAGGCACAATACCGACTTAAGTACAAGAAAACTGACTCTTCTTACTGTTTATGCTTTGAACCATTCCTGTGACACTAGTTATAGATTCCGATGCTTCACTTCAGGTTTACTGTATCCCTCTGACCTTCTTATTGACTATCAAACACAGAAAATTCATCGGAAATAAATACAAAAGTCACAATGCCAACTCAAGTACAAGAAGACTGACTCTTCTTACTGTCTATGTTTTGAACCATTCCTGTGACACTAGTTATAGATTCCGATGCTTCACTTCTGGTTTACTGTATCCCTCTGATCTTCTTATTGACGATGAACACATAAATTTCATCTTAAGTAAATACAAAAGGCACAATGCCGACTTCAGCACAAGGACATTGACTCTTCTAACTGCCTATGGTTTTAACCATTCCTGTGACACTAGTTATAGTTTCCGATGCTTCACTTCAGGTGTAATGTATCCCTCTGACCTTCTTATTGACGATGAAACACAGAAATTGCATCGGTATTAAATACATAAGGCACAATGCCAACTTAAGTTCAAGAAGACTGTCTTTCTCGATTGTCTATGTTTTGAACCATTCCGGTGACAAGAGTTATAGATTCCGATGCTTCACTTCAGGTTTACTGTATCCCTCTGACCTTCCTATTGACGATGAAACACAGAAACTTCATCGGAATTAAATACAAAAGGCACAATGCCGACTCAAGTACAAGAAGACTGGCTCTTCTTACTGTCTATGATTTTAACCATTCCTGTGACACTAGTTATAGATTCCGATGCTTCACTTCAGGTGTACTGTATCCCTCTGACCTTCTTATTGACGATGAAACACAGAAATTGCATCGGAATGAAATACCAAAGGCACAATGCCGACTTAAGTACAAGAAAACTGATTCTTCTTACTGTCTATGTTTTGAACCATTTCTGTGACACTAGTTATAGATTCCGATGCTTCACATAGGTTTACTGTATCCCTCTGACATTCTTATTGACGATGAAACACAGAAATTGCATCGGAATTATATACAAAAGGCACAATGCCGACTTAAGTACAAGAAAACTGACTCTTCTTGCTGTCTATGTTATGAACCGTTCCTGTGACACTAGTTATAGATTACGATGCTTCACTTCCGATTTACTGTACCCCTCTGTCCTTCTTATTGACGATGAAACACAGAAATTGCATCTTAATTAAATACAAAAGGCACAATGCAGACGTAAGTACAAGAAGACTGACTCTTCTTACTGTCTATGTTTTGAACCATTCCTGTGACACTAGTAATAGATTCCGATGCTTCACATCAGGTTTACTGTATCCCTCTGACCTTCTTATTGACGATGAAACACAGAAATTGCATCGGAATTAAATACATAAGGCACAATACCGACTTAAGTTCAAGAAGACTGACTCTTTGTATTGTCTATGTTTTGAACCATTCCGGTGACAATAGTTATAGATTCCGATGCTTCACTTCAGGTTTACTGTATCCCTCTGACCTTCCTATTGACGATGAAACACAGAAAGTGCATCGGAATTATATACAAAAGGCACAATGCCGACTTAAGTACAAGAAAACTGACTCTTCTTACTGTCTATGTTATGAACCGTTCCTGTGACACTAATTATAGATTACGATGCTTCACTTCAGGAGTTACTGTACCCGTCTGACCTTGTTATTGACGATGAAACACAGATATTGCATCTGAATTAAATATTTAAGTCACAATGCCGACTTAAGTTCAAGAAAACTAACTCTTCTTACTGTCTATGTTTTGAACCATTGCTGTGACACTAGTTTTAGATTGCGATTCATCACTTCAGGTGTAATGTATCCCTCTGACCTTCTTATTGACGATGAAACACAGAAATTACATCGGAATTAAATACAAAAGGCACAATGCCGACTAAAGTACAAGAAAACTGAGTCTTCTTACTGTCTATGTTATGAACCATTCCTGTGACAGTAGTTATAGTTTCCGATGCTTCACTTCACTTTTACTGTATCCCTCTGACCTTCTTATTGACGATGAAACACAGAAATTGCATCGGAATTAAATACAAAAGACACAATGCCGACTTATGTACAAGAAGACTGACTCTTTCTACTGTCTATGTTTTGAACCATTTCTGTGTCACTAGTTTTAGATTCCGATGCTTCACTTCAGGTTTACTGTATCCCTCTGACCTCCATATTGACGATGATACACAAATATTGTATCGGAATGAAATACAAAAGGCACAATGCCGACTTACGTACAAGAAGACTAACTCTTCTTACTGTCTATGTTTTGAACCATTCCTGTGACACTAGTAATAGATTCCGATGCTTCACTGCAGGTTAACTGTATCCCTCTGACCGTTTTATGGACGATCAAACAGAGAAAACTCATCGGAATTAAATACAAAAGTCACAATGCCGACTCAAGTACATGAAAAATAGCTCTTCTTACTGCCTATGTTTTGAACCATTCCTGTGACACTAGTTATAGATTCCGATGCTTCACTTCAGGTTTACTGTACCCAGCTGACCTTCTTATTGACAATGAAACACAGAAATTGCATCGGAGTTATATACAAATGGCACAATGCCGACTTAAGTACAAGAAGACTGACTCTTCTTACTGTCTATGTTTTGAACCATTCCTGTGACACTAGTTATAGATACCGATGCTTCACTTCTGGTTTACTGTATCCCTCTGACCTTCTTATTGACGATGAAACACAGAAATTGCATCTTAAGTAAATACAAAAGGCACAATGCCGACTTCAGCACAAGGACATTGACTCTTCTAACTGTCTATGGTTTGAACCATTCCCGTGACACTAGTTATAGATTCCGATGCTTCACTTCAGGTGTAATGTATCCCTCTGACCTTCTTATTGACGATGAAACACAGAAATTGCATCGGAATTAAATACATAAGGCACAATGCCGACTTAAGTTCAGGAAGACTGACTCTTTCTATTGTCTATGTATTGAACCATTCCGGTGACAATAGTTATAGATTCAGATGCTTCACTTCAGGTTTACTGTATCCCTGTGACCTTCCTATTGACGATGAAACACAGAAAGTGCATCGGAATTAAATACAAAAGGCACAATGCCGACTCAAGTACAAGAAGACTTGCTCTTCTTACTGTCTATGATTTTAACCATTCCTGTGACACAAGTTATAGATTCAGATGCTTCACTTCAGGTGTACTGTATCCCTCTGATCTTCTTATTGACGATGAAACACAGAAATTGCATCGGAATGAAATACCAAAGGCACAATGCCGACTTAAGTACAAGAAAACTGACTCTTCTGACTGTCTATGTTTTGAGCCATTTCTGTGACACTAGTTATAGATTCCGATGTTTCACATAGGTTAACTTTATCCCTCTGACCTTCTTATTGACGATGAAACACAGAAATTGCATCGGAATTATATACAAAAGGCACAATGCCGACTTAAGTACAAGAAAACTGACTCTTCTTACTGTCTATGTTATGAACCGTTCTTGTGACACTAGTTATAGATTACGATGCTTCACTTCAGGTTTACTGTACCCCTCTGACCTTCTTATTGACGATTAAACACAGATATTGCATCTTAATTAAATACAAAAGGCGCAAAGCAGACGTAAGTACAAGAAGACTGATTCTTCTTACTGTCTATGTTTTGAACCATTCCTGTGACACTAGTAATAGATTCCGATGCTTCACATCAGGTTTACTGTATCCCTCTGACCTTCTTATTGACGATCAAACACAGAAATTGCATCGAAATTAAATACATAAGGCACAATGCCGACTTAAGTTCAAGAAGACTGACTCTTTCTATTGTCTATGTTTTGAACCATTCCGGTGACAATAGTTATAGATTCCGATGCTTCACTTCAGGTTTACTGTATCCCTCTGACCTTCCTATTGACGATGAAACACAGAAAGTGCATCGGAATTAAATAAAAAAGGCACAATGCCGACTCAAGTACAAGAAGACTGGCTCTTCTTACTGTCTATGTTTTTAACCATTCCTGTGACACTAGTTATAGATTCCGATGCTTCACTTCAGGTGTACTGTATCCCTCTGACCTTCTTATTGACGATGAAACACAGAAATTGCATCGGAATGAAATACCAAAGGCACAATGCCGACTTAAGTACAAGAAAACTGACTCTTCTTACTGTCTATGTTTTGAGCCATTTCTGTGACACTAGTTATAGATTCCGATGCTTCACATAGGTTTACTGTATCCCTCGGACCTTCTTATTGACGATGAAACACAGAAATTGCATCGGAATTATATACAAAAGGCACAATGCCGACTTAAGTACAAGAAAAATGACTCTTCTTACTGTCTATGTAATGAACCGTTCCTGTGACACTAGTTATAGATTACGATGCTTCACTTCAGGTTTACTGTACCCCTCTGACCTTCTTATTGACGATGAAACACATAAATTGTATCTTAATTAAATACAAAAGGCACAAAGCAGACGTAAGTACAAGAAGACTGACTCTTCTTACTGTCTATGTTTTGAACCATTCCTGTGACACTAGTAATAGATTCCGATCCTTCACATCAGGTTTACTGTATCCCTCTGACCTTCTTATTGACGATCAAACACAGAAAATTCATCGGAATTAAATACAAAAGGCACAATGCCGACTCAAGTACAAGAAGACTGGCTCTTCTTACTGTCTATGTTTTGAACTATTCCTGTGACACTAGTTATAGATTCCGATGCTTCACTTCAGGTTTACTGTATCCAGCTGACCTTCTTATTGACGATGAAACACAGATATTGCATCGGAATTAAATACATAAGGCACAATGCCGACTTAAGTACAAGAAAACTGACTCTTCTTACTGTCTATGTTTTGAACCATTCCTGTGACACTAGTTACACATTCCGATGCTTCACTTCAGGTTTACTGTATCCCTCTGACCTTCTTAATGACGATGAAACACAGAAATTGCATCGGAATGAAATACATAAGGCACAATGCCGACTTAAGTACAAGAAGACTGACTCTGCCTACTCTCTATGTTTTTAACCATTCCTGTGACACTAGTTATAGATTCCGATGCTTCACTTCAGGTTTACTGTATCCCTCTGACCTTCATATTGACGATGAAAAACAGAAATTTCATCGGAATTAAATACAAAAGTCACAATGCCGACTCAAGTACAAAAAGACTGGCTCTTCTTACTGCCTATGCTTTGAACCATTCCTGTGGCACTAGTTATAGATTCCGATGCTTCACTTCAGGTTACTGTATCCAGCTTACCTTCTTATTGACGATGAAACACAGAAATTGCATCGGAATTATATACAAAAGGCACAATGCCGACTTAAGTACAAGAAAACTAACTCTTCTTACTCTCTATATTTGAAAAATTCCTGTGACATTAGTTATAGATTCCGATGCTTCACCTCAGGTTAACAGCATCCTTCTGACCTTTTTATTGACGATCAAACAGAGAAAATTCATCGGAATTAAATACAAAAGGCACAATGCCGACTCAAGTACAATAAGACTCGCTCTTCTTACTGCCTATGTTTTGAACCATTCCTGTGACACTAGTTATAGATTCCGATGCTTCACTTCAGGTTTACTGTACCCAGCTGACCTTCTTATTGACGATGAAACACAGAAATTGCATCGGAAATATATACAAATGGCACAATGCCGACTTAAGTACAAGAAGACTGACTCTTCTCACTGTCTATGTTTTGAATTAATTCTGTGACACTAGTTATAGATTCCTCTGCTTCACTTCCGGTTTACTGTATCCCTCTGACCCTCTTATTGACGATGAAACACAGAAAATGCATCGGAATTAAATACATACGACACAATGCCGACTTAAGTTCAAGAAGACTGCCTCTTTCTATTGTCTATGTTTTGTACCATTCCGATGACACTAGTTATAGATTCCGATGCTTCACATCAGGTTTACTGTATCCCTCTGACCTTCTTACTGACGATGAAACACAGAAAGTGCATCGGAATTAAATACAAAAGGCACAATGCCGACTCAAGCACAAGAAGACTGGCTCTTCTTACTGTCTATGTTTTGAACCATTCCTGTGACAATAGTTATAGATTCCGATGCTTCACTTCAGGTGTTCTGTATCCCTCTGATCATCTTATTGACAATGAAACACAGAAATTGCATCGGAATTAAATACAAAAGGCACAATGCCGACTTAAGTACAAGAAAATTGACTCTTCTTACTGTCTATGTTTTGATCCATTTCTTGGACACTATTTACAGATTCCGATGCATCACTTAGGTTTACTGTATCCCTCTGACCTTCTTATTGACGATGAAACACAGAAATTGCATCGGAATTATATTCAAAAGGCACAATGCCGACTTAAGTACAAGAAAACTGACTCTTCTTACTGTCTATGTATTGAACCATTCCTGAGCCTGTAGTTATAGATTCCGATGCTTCACTTCAGGTTTACTGTACCCCTCAGACCTTCTTATTGACGATGAAACGCAGAAATAGCATCTTAATTAAATACAAAAGGCACAATGCAGACGTAAGTACAAGAAGACTGACTCTTCTTACTCTCTATGTTTTGAACCATTCCTGTGACACTAGTTTTAGATACCGATGCTTCACTTCAGTTTTACTGTATCCCCCTGATCTTCTTATTGACGATCAAACACAGAAAATTCATCGGAATTAATTACAAAAGGCACAGTGCCGACTCAAGGACAAGAGGACTGGCTCTTCTTACTGTCTATGTTTTGAACCATTCCTGTGACACTAGTTATAGATTCCGATGCTTCACTTCAGGTTTACTGTATCCAGCTGACCTTCTTATTGGCGATGAAACACAGAAATAGCATCGGAATTAAATACATAAGCACAATGCCGACTTAAGTACAAGAAAACTGATTCTTCTTACTGTCTATGTTTTGAACCATTTTTGTGACACTAGTTATACATTTCGATGCTGCACTTCAGGTTTACTGTATAACTCTGACCTTCTTATTGGCGATGAAACACAGAAATTGCATCGGAATTAAATACAAAAGGCACAATGCCGACTTAGGTACAAGAAAACTGACTCTTCTTACTGTTTATGTTTTGAACCATTCCTGTGACACTAGTTATAGATTCCGATGCTTCACTTCAGGTTTACTGTTTCCCTCTGACCTTCTTATTGACGATGAAACACAGTAATTGCATCTTAATTGAAAATAAAAGGCACAATGCCGACTTCAGTACAAGAACACTGTCTCTTCTTACTGTCTATGGTTTGAACCATTCCTGTGACACTGGTTATGGATTCCGATGCTTCACTTCAGGTTTACTGTATCCCTCTGACCTTCTTATTGACGATCAAACACAGAAAATTCGTCGGAATAAAATACAAAAGGCACAATGCCAACTGAAGTACAAGAAGACTGGCTCTTCTTACTGCCTATGCGTTGAACCATTCCTGTGGCACTAGTTATAGATTCCGATGCTTCACTTTAGGTTTACTGTATCCAGCTGACCTTCAAATTGACGATGAAACACAGAAATTGCATCGGAATTATATACAAAAGGCACAATGCCGACTTAAGTACAAGAAAACTGACTCTTCTTACTGTCTATGTTTTGAACCATTCCTGTGACACTAGTTATAGATTCCGATGCTTCACTTCAGATTTACTGTATCCATCTGACCGTCTTATTGAAGATGAAACACAGAAATTGCATCATAATTGAATACAAAAGACACAATCTCGACTTTAGTGCAAGAACACTTTCTCTTCTTACTGTCTATGGTTTGAACCATTCCTGTGACACTAGTTACAGATTCCGATGCTTCACTTCAGGTTTACTGTATCCCTCTGACCTTCTTATTGACGATCAAACACAGAAAATTCATCGGAATTAAATACAAAAGGCACAATTCCAACTCAAGTAAAAGAAGACTGGTTACTCTTACTGTCTATGGTTTGCACCTTTCCTGTGACACTAGTTATAGATTCCGATGCTTCACTTCAGGTTTACTGTATCCAGCTGACCTTCTTATTGACAATGAAGCACAGAAATTGCATCGGAATTAAATACAAAAGGCACAATGCCGACTTAAGTACAAGAAGACTAACTCTTCTTACTCTCTATGTTTGAACCATTCCTGTGACATTGGTTATAGATTCCAATGCTTCACTTCAGATTTACTGTATCCCTCTGACCTTCTTATTGACGATGAAACACAGAAATTGCATCTTAATTGAATACAAAAGACACAATCTCGACCTCAGTACTAGAACACTTTCTCTTCTTACTGTCTATGGTTTGAACCATTCCTGTGACACTAGCTATAGATTCCGATGCTTCACTTCAGGTTTACTGTACCCAGCTGACCTTCTTATTGACGATGAAACACAGAAATTGCATCGGAATTATGTACAAAAGGCACAATGCCGACTTAAGTACAAGAAAACTGACTCATCTTACTGTCTATGTTTTGAACCATTCCTGTGACACTAGTTATAGATTCCGATGCTTCACTTCAGGTTTACTGTACCCCTCTGACCTTCTTATTGACGATGAAACACAGACATTGCATCTTAATTAAATACAAAAGGAAGAATGCTGACGTACGTAAATGAAGACTGACTCTTCTTACTGTCTATGTTTTGAACCATTCCTGTGACACTAGTTACAGATTCCGATGCTTCACTTCAGTTTTACTGTATCCCTCTGACCTTCTTATTGACGATCAAACACAGAAAATTCAACGGAATTAAATACAAAAGGCACAGTGCCGACTCAAGAACAAGGAGACTGGCTCTTCTTACTGTCTATGCTTTGAACCATTCCTGTGACACTAGTTATAGATTCCGATGCTTCACTTCAGGTATACTGTATCCAGCTGACCTTCTTATTGACGATGAAACACAGAAATTTCATCGGAATTAAATACAAAAGTCACAATGCCAACTCAAGTACAAGAAGACTGGCTCTTCTTACTGTCTATGATTTGAACCATTCCTGAGGCACTAGTTATAGATTCCGATGCTTCACTTCAGGTTAACTGTATCCAGCTGACCTTCTTATTGTCGATGAAACACAGAAATTGCATCGGAATTATATACAAAAGGCACAATGCCGACTTAAGTACAAGAAGACTGACTCTTCTTACTGTCTATGTTTTGAACCATTAATGTGACACTAGTTATAGATTCCGATGCTTCACTTCAGGTTTACTGTATCCCTCTGACCTTCTAATTGACGATGAAACACAGAAGTTGCATCTTAATTGAATACAAAAGACACAATGCCGACTTCAGTACAAGTACACTGTCTCTTGTTACTGTCTATGGTTTGAACCATTCCTGTGACACTAGTTACAGATTCCGATGCTTCACTTCAGGTTTACTGTATCCCTCTGACCTTCTTATTGACGATCAAACACAGAAAATTCATCGGAATTATCTACAAAAAGGCACAATGCCAACTCAAGTACAAGAAGACTGGCTCCTCTTACTGTCTATGTTTTGCACCATTCCTGTGACACTAGTTATAGATTCCGATGCTTCACTTCAGGTTAACTGTATCCCTCTGACTCTTTTATTGAAGTTCAAACAGAGAAAATTAATCGGAATTAAATACAAAAGGCACAATGCCGACTCAAGTACAATAAGACTGGCTCTTCTTACTGCCTATGTTTTGAACCATTCCTGTGACACTAGTTATAGATTCCGATGCTTCACTTCTGGTTTACTGTATCCCTCTGACCTTCTTATTGACGATGAAACACAGAAATTGCATCTTAAGTAAATACAAAAGGCACAATGCTGACTTCAGTACAAGAACACTGACTCTTCTTACTGTCTATGGTTTGAACCATTCCTGTAACACTAGTTAAAGATTCCGATGCTTCACTTCAAGTTTACTGTATCCCTCTGACCTTCTTATTGACGATCAAACACAGAAAATTCATCGGAATTAAATACAAAAGGCACAATGCCGACTCAAGTACAAGACGACTGGCTCTTCTTACTGTCTATGTTTTCATCATTCCTGTGACACTAGTTATAGATTCCGATGCTTCACTTCAGGTGTACTGTATCCCTCTGATTATCTTAATTACGACGAAACACAGATATTGAATCGGAATTAAATACAAAAGGCACAATGCCGACTTAAGTACAAGAAAACTGACTCTTCTTACTGTCTATGTTTTGAACCATTCCTGTGACACTAGTTATAGATTCCGATGCTTCACTTCAGGTTTACTGTATCCAGCTGACCTTCTTATTGGCGATGAAACACAGAAATAGCATCGGAATTAAATATATAAGCACAATGCCGACTTAAGTACAAGAAAACTGAGTCTTCTTACTGTCTATGTTTTGAACCATTTTTGTGACACTAGCTATAGGTTTCGATGCTGCACTTCAGGTTTACTGTATAACTCTGACCTTCTTATTGGCGATGAAACACAGAAATTGCATCGGAATTAAATACAAAAGGCACAATGCCGACTTAGGTACAAGAAAACTGACTCTTCTTACTGTTTATGTTTTGAACCATTCCTGTGACACTAGTTATAGATTCCGATGCTTCACTTCAGGTTTACTGTATCCCTCTGACCTTCTTATTGACGATGAAACAGAGAAATTGCATCTTAATTGAAAATAAAAGGCACAATGCCGACTTCAGTACAAGAACACTGTCTCTTCTTACTGTCTATGATTTGAACCATTCCTGTGACGCTGGTTACAGATTCCGATGCTTCACTTCAGGTTTACTGTATCCCTCTGACCTTCTTATTGACGATCAAACACAGAAAATTCGTCGGAATTAAATACAAAAGGCACAATGCCAACTCAAGTACAAGAAGACTGGCTCTTCTTACTGCCTATGCGTTGAACCATTCCTGTGGCACTAGTTATAGATTCCGATGCTTCACTTTAGGTTTACTGTATCCAGCTGACCTTCAAATTGACGATGAAACACAGAAATTGCATCGGAATTATATACAAAAGGCACAATGCCGACTTAAGTACAAGAAGACTGACTCTTCTTACTGTCTATGTTTTGAACCATTCCTGTGACACTAGTTATAGATTCCGATGCTTCACTTCAGATTTACTGTATCCCTCTGACCTTCTTATTGACGATGAAACACAGAAATTGCATCTTAATTGAATACAAAAGACACAATCTCGACTTTAGTGCAAGAACACTTTCTCTTCTTACTGTCTATGGTTTGAACCTTTCCTGTGACACTAGTTACAGATTCCGATGCTTCACTTCAGGTTTACTGTATCCCTCTGACCTTCTTATTGACGATCAAACACAGAAAATTCATCGGAATTAAATACAAAAGGCACAATGCCAACTCAAGTAAAAGAAGACTGGTTCCTCTTACTGTCTATGGTTTGCACCATTCCTGTGACACTAGTTATAGATTCCGATGCTTCACTTCAGGTTTACTGTATCCAATTGACCTTCTTATTGACAATGAAGCACAGAAATTGCATCGGAATTAAATACAAAAGGCACAATGCCGACTTAAGTACAAGAAGACTAACTCTTCTTACTCTCTATGTTTGAACCATTCCTGTGCCATTAGTTATAGATTCCGATGCTTCACTTCAGATTTACTGTATCCCTCTGACCTTCTTATTGACGATGAAACACAGAAATTGCATCTTAATTGAATACAAAAGACACAATCTCGACCTCAGTACTAGAACACTTTCTCTTCTTACTGTCTATGGTTTGAACCATTCCTGTGACACTAGCTATAGATTCCGATGCTTCACTTCAGGTTTACTGTACCCAGCTGCCCTTCTTATTGACGATGAAACACAGAAATTGCATCGGAATTATGTACAAAAGGCACAATGCCGACTTAAGTACAAGAAAACTGACTCTTCTTACTGTCTATGTTTTGAACCATTCCTGTGACACTAGTTATAGATTCCGATGCTTCACTTGAGGTTTACTGTATCCAGCTGACCTTCTTATTGACGATGAAACAGAAATTTCATCTGAATTAAATACAAAAGTCACAATGCCGACTCAAGTACAAGAAGACTGGCTCTTCTTACTGTCTATGCTTTGAACCATTCCTGAGGCACTAGTTATAGATTCCGATGCTTCACTTCAGGTTAACTGTATCCAGCTGACCTTCTTATTGTCGATGAAACACAGAAATTGCATCGGAATTATATACAAAAGGCACAATGCCGACTTAAGTACAAGAAGACTGACTCTTCTTACTGTCTATGTTTTGAACCATTCCTGTGACACTAGTTATAGATTCCGATGCTTCACTTCAGGTTTACTGTATCCCTCTGACCTTCTTATTGACGATGAAACACAGAAATTGCATCTTAATTGAATACAAAAGACACAATGCCGACTTCAGTACAAGAACACTGTCTCTTCTTACTGTCTATGGTTTGAACCATTCCTGTGACACTAGTTACAGATTCCGATGCTTCACTTCAGGTTTACTGTATCCCTCTGACCTTCTTATTGACGATCAAACACAGAAAATTCATCGGAATTAAATACAAAAAGGCACAATGCCAACTCAAGTACAAGAAGACTGGCTCCTCTTACTGTCTATGATTTGCACCATTCCTGTGACACTAGTTATAGATTCCGATGCTTCACTTCAGATTTACTGTATCCAGCTGACCTTCTTATTGACAATGAAGCACAGAAATTGCATCGGAATTAAATACAAAAGGCACAATGCCGACTTAAGTACAAGAAGACTGAATCTTCTTACTGTCTATGTTTTGAACCATTTCTGTGACACTAGTTATATATTCCAATGCTTCACTTCAGGTTTACTGTATCCAGCTGACCTTCTTATTGACGATGAAACACAAAAATCGCATCGGAATTAAATACAAAATGCACAAGTCCGAATCAAGTACAAGAAAACTGACTCTTCTTACTGTCTATGTTTTGATACATTCCTGTGACACTAGTTATAGATTACGATGCTTCACTTCAGGTTTACTGTATCCCTCTGACCTTCTTATTGACGATGAAACACAGAAATTGCATCGGAATTATATAGAAAAGGCACAATGCCGTCTTAAGTACAAGAAGACTGACCCTTGTTACTGTCCATGTTTGAACCATTCCAGTGACACTAGTTATAGATTCCGATGCTTCACTTCAGGTTTACTGTATCCCTGTGACCTTCTTATTGACGATGAAACACAGAAATTGCATCGGAATTAAATACAAAAGGCACAATGGCGACTTAAGTACAAGAAAACTGACTCTTTTTACTGTCTATGTTTTGAACCATTCCTGTGACACTAGTTATAGATTCCGAAGCTTCACTTCAGGTTTACTGTATCCCCCTGACCTTCGTATTGACGATGAAACACAGAAATTGCATCGGAATTAAATACAAAAGGCACAATGCCGACTGAAGTACAAGAAGACTGACTCTTTCTATTGTCTATGTTTTGAACCATTCCGGTGACACTAGTTATAGATTCCGATGCTTCACTTCAGGTTTACTGTAAGCCCTCTGACCTTCTTATTGACGATGAAACACAGAAATTGCATCGGAATTAAATATAAATGGCACAATGCCGACTCAAATACAAGAAGACTGACTTTTCTTACTGTCTATGTTTTGAACCATTCCTGTGACACTAGGTATAGATTCCGAAGCTTCACTTCAGGTTTACTGTATCCCTCTGACCGTCTTATTGACGATCAAACATAGAAAATTGATCGGAATTAAATACAAAAGGCACAATGCCGACTCAAGAACAAGAAGACTGGCTCTTCTTACTGTCTATGTTTTAAACCATTCCTGTGACACAAGTTATAGATTCCGATGATTCACTTCATTTGTACTGTATCACTCTGTCCTACTCATTGACGATGAAAGACAGAAATTGCATCTTAATTAAATACAAAAGGCACAATGCCGAATTAAGTACAAGAAGACTGACTCTTCTTACTGTCTATGTTTTGATCCATTCCTGTGACACTAGTTATAGATTCCGATGCTTCACTTCAGGTTTACTGTATCCAGCTGACCTTCTTATTGACGATGAAGCACAGAAATTGCATCGGAATTAAATACAAAAGGCACAATTCCGACTTAAGTACAAGACCACTGACTCTTCCTACTGTCTATGTTTTGAACCATTCCTGTGACACTAGTTATAGATTCCGATGCTTCATATCAGGTCTACTGTATCCAGCTGACCTTCTTATTGACGATGAAACACAGAAATTGCATCGCAATTAAATACAAAAGGCACAATGCCGACATAAGTACAAGTAGACTGACTCTTCTTACTGTCTATGTTTTGAACCATTCCTGTGACACTAGTTATAGATTCCGATGCTCCACTTCAGTTTTACTGTATCCCTCTGACCGTCTTATTGACGACAAAACACAGAAATTGCATAGGAATTAAGTAGAAAAGGCACAATGCCGACTTAAGTACAAGAAAACAGACTCTTCTTAATATCTATGTTTTGAACCATTCCTGTGACACTAGTTATAGATTCCGATGCTTCTCTTCAGGTTTACTGTATCAAGCTGACCTTCTTATTGACGATGAAACACAGAAATTGCATCGGAATTAAATACAAAAGGCACAATGCCGACTTAAGTACAAGAAAACTGACTCTTTTTACTGTCTATGTTTTGAACCATTCCTGTGACACTAGTTATAGATTCCGATGCTTCGCTTCAGTTTTACTGTATCCCCCTGACCTTCGTATTGACGATGATCACAGAAATTGCATCGGAATTAAATACAAAAGGCAAAATGCCGACTCAAGTACTAGAAATTTGACTCTTCTTACTCTCTATTTTTTGAACCATTCCTGTCACACTAGTTATAGATTCCGATGCTTCACTTCGGATTTACTGTATACCCCTGACCGTCGTATTGACGATGAAACACAGATATTGCATCGGAAATAAATACAAAAGGCACAATGCCGACTTAAGTACAAGAAGACTGACTCTTCCTACTGTCTATGTTTTAACCATTCCTGTGACACTAGTTGTAGATTCCGATGCTTCACTTCAGGTTTACTGTATCCCTCTGACCATCTTATTGACGATGAAACACAGAGATTGCATCGGAATTAAATACAAAAGACACAATGCCGACTCAGGTACAAGAAGTCTGGCTCTTCTTACTGTCTATGTTTTGAACCTTTCTTGTGAGACCGGTTTTAGATTCCGATGCTTCACTTCAGGTTTACTGTCTCCCTTGGACCTTCTTATTGACGACGAAACACAGAAATTGCATCGGAATTAAATAGAAAAGGCACAATGCCGACCTAAGTACAAGAAAACAGACTCTTCTTAATATCTATGATTTGAACCATTCCTGTGACACTAGTTATAGATTCCGATGCTTCTCTTCAGGTTTACTGTATCCAGCTGACCTTCTTATTGACGATGAAACACAGAAATTGCAACGGAATTAAATACAAAAGGCACAATACCGACTTGTGTACAATAAGACTGACTCTTCTTACTGTCTATGATTTGAACCTGTGACACTAGTTATAGTTTCCGATGCTTCGCTTCAGTCTTACTGTATACCCCTGACCTTCTTATTGACGATGAAACACAGAAATTGCATCGGAAGTAAATACAAAAGGCACAATGCCGACTCAACTACTAGAAGTCTGACTCTTATTACTGTCTACGTTTTGAACCATTCCTGTGTCACTAGTTATACATTCCGATGCTTCACTTCCGATTTACTGTATCCCCCTGACCGTCGTATTGACGATGAAACACATAAATTGCATCGGAATTAAATACAAAAGGCACAATGCCGACTCAAGTACTAGAAGACTGACTCTTGTTACTGTCCATGTTTGAACCATTCCTGTGACACTAGTTATACATTCCGATGCTTCACTTCAGGTATTCTGTATCCCTCTGACCTTCTTATTGACGATGAAACACAGAAATTGCATCTTAATTAAATACAAAATGCACAATGCCGACTTAAGTACAAGAATACTGACTCTTCTTACTGTCTATGTTTTGAACCATTCCTGTGACACTAGTTATAGATTCCGATGCATCACTTCCGGTTTACTGAATCCAGCTGACCTTCTTATTGATGATGAAGCACAGAAATTGCATCGGAATTAAATACAAAAGGCACAATGCCGACTTAAGTACAAGAAGTCTGGCTCTTCTTACTGTCTATGTTATGAACTATTCCTGTGAAACAAGTTATAGATACCGATGCTTCACTTCAGATTTACTGTATCCCTCTGACGTCCTTATTGACGATGAAACACAGAAATTGCTTCATAATTGAAAACAAAAGGCACAATGCCTACTTAAGTACAAGAAGACGGACTCTTCTTACTGTCTATGTTTGATCCATTCCTGTGACACTAGTTATAGATTCCGATGCTTCACTTCAGGTTTACTGTATCCCTCTGACCTTCTTATTGACGATGAAACACAGAAATTGCATCTGAATTATATAGAAAACGCACAATGCCGACTTAAGTACAAGAAGACTGACTCTTCTTACTGTCTATGTTTTGAACCATTCCTGTGACACTAGTTATAGATTCCGATGCTTCACTTCAGGTTTACTGTATCCAGCTGACCTTCTTATTGACGATGAAGCACAGAAATTGCGTCGGAATTAAATACAAAAGGCACAATGCCGACTTAAGTAGAAGAAAACTGACTCTTCTTACAGCCTATGATTTGCACCATTCCTGTGACACAAGTTATAGATTCCGATGCTTCACTTCAGTTTTACTGTAACCCTCTGACCTTCGTATTGACGATGAAACACAGAATTTGAATCGAAATTAAATACAAAAGGCACAATTCCGACTTAAGTACAAGAAGACTGACGCTTCCTGCTGTCTTCGTTTTGAACCATTACTGTGACACTAGTTTTAGATTCCGATGCTTCACTTCAGGTTTACTGTTTCCCTCTGACCTCCTTATTGACGATGAAACACAGAAATTGCATCTTAATTGAATACAAATGGCACAATGCCGACTTAAGTACAAGGAGACTGACTCTTCTTAATGTCTATGCTTTGAACCATTCCTGTGATACTAGTTAAAGATTCCGATGCTTCTCTTCAGGTTTACTGTATCCCTCTGACCTTCTCATTGACGATCAAACACAGAAATTTCATCGGAATTAAATACAAAATTCACAATGCCGACTCAAGTACAAGAAGACTGGCTCTTTTTACTGTCTATGTTTTGAACCATTCCCGTGACACTAGTTATAGATTCCGATGCTTCACTTCATGTCTACTGTATCCAGCTGACCTTCTTATTGACGATGAAACACAGAAATTGCATCGGTATTAAATACAAAATGCACAATGCCGACATAAGTACAAGTAGACTGACTCTTCTTACGGTCTGCGATTTGAACCATTCCTGTGACACTAGTTATGGATTCCGATGCTTCACTTCAGTTTCACTGTATCCCTCTGACCGTCTTATTGATGATGAAACACAGAAATTGCATTGGAATTAAATACAAAAGGCACAATGCCGACTCAAGTACAAGAAGTCTGGCTCTTCTTACTGTCTATGTTTTGATCCTTTCCTTTGAGACCGGTTTTAGATTCCAATGCTTCACTTCAGCTTTACTGTCTCCCTTGGACGTTCTTATTGACGACGAAACACAGAAATTGCATTGGAATTAAATAGAAAAGGCACAATGCCGACTTAAGTACAAGAAAACAGACTCTTCGTTATATCTATGTTTTGAACCATTCATGTGACACTACTTATAGGTTCCGATGCTTCTCTTCAGGTTTACTGTATCCAACTGACCTTCTTATTGACGATGAAACACAGAAATTGCTTCGGAATTAAATACAAAAGGCACAATGACGACTTAAGTACAAGAAGACTGACTCTTCTTACTGCCTATGTTTTGAACCATTCCTGTGACACTAGTTATAGATTCCGATGCTTCGCTTCAGTTTTACTGTATCCCCTGACCTTCTTATTGACGATGAAACACAGAAATTGCATCGGAATTAAATACAAAAGGCACAATGCCGACTCAAGTACTAGAAGACTGACTCTTCTTAATGTCTATGTTTTGAACCATTCCTGTGACACTAGTTATAGATTCCGATGCTTCACTTCAGTTTTACTGTATCCCTCTGACCTTCTTATTGACGATGAAACACGGAATTTGCATCGGAATTAAATACACAAGGCACAATTCCGACTTAAGTACAAGAAGACTGACTCTTCGTACTGTCTATGTTTTGAACCATTACTGTGACACTAGTTTTAGATTCCGATGCTTCACTTCAGGTTTACTGTTTCAATCTGTCCTCCTTATTGACGATGAAACACAGAATTTGCACCTTAATTGAATACCAAAGGCACAATGCCGACTTAAGTACAAGAAGTCTGACTCTTCTTAATGCCTATGTTTTGAACCATTCCTGTGATACTACTTATTGATTCCGATGCTTCACGTCAGGTTTACTGTATCCCTCTGACTTTCTCATTGACGATCAAACACAGAAATTTCATCGGAATTAAATACAAAAGGCACAATGCCGACTCAAGGCCAAGAAGACTGGCTCATCTTACTGTCTACGTTTGAACCATTCCCTTGACACTAGTTATGGATTCCGATGCATCACTTCAGGTCTACTGTATCCAGCTGTCGTTCTTATTGACGATGAAACACAGAAATTGCATCGGATTTAAATACAAAAAGCACAATGCCGACTTAAGTACAAGAGGACTGACTCTTCTTACTGTCTATGTTTTGAACCATTCCTGTGACACTAGTTATAGATTCCGATGTTTCACTTCAGGTTTACTGTATCCCTGTGACCTTTTTATTGACGATGAAACACAGAAATTGCATCGGAATTAAATACAAAAGGCACATTGCCAACTTAAGTACAAGAAAACTGACTCTTCTTACTGTCTATGTTTTGAACCATTCCTGTGACACTTGTTACAGATTCCGAAGTTTCACTTCAGGTTTACTGTATCCCTCTGACCTTCTTATTGACGATGAAACACAGAAATTGCATCGGAATTAAATACAAAAGGCACAATGCCGACATAAATACAAAAAGACTGACTCTTCTTACTCTCTATGTTTTGATCCATTCCTGTGACACTAGTTATAGATTCCGATGCTTCACTTCAGGTTTGCTGTATCCCTCTGAGCGTCGTATTGACGATGAAACACAGAAATTGCATCGGGTTTAAATGCAAAAGGCACAATGCCGACATAAGTACAAGAAAACTGACTCTTCTTACTCTCTATGTTTTGTACCATACCTGTGACACTAGTTATAGTTTCCGATGCTTCACTTCAGGTTTACTGTATCCAGCTGACCTTCTTATTGACGATGAAACACAGAATTACATCGGAATTAAATACAAAAGGCACAATGCCGACTTAAGTACAAGAAGACTGACACTTCTTACTGTCTATGTTTTGAGCCATTCCTTTGACACAAGTTATAGATTTCGATGCTTCACTTCAGTTTTACTGTTACCTCTGACCATCGTATTGACGATGAAACACAGAAATTACATCGGAATTAAATACAAAATGCACAATGTCGACTTAAGTACAAGAAGACTGACTCTTCCTACTCTCTATGTTTTGAACCATTCCTGTGACACTAGTTTTAGATTCCGATGTTTCACTTCAGTTTTACTGTATCCGTCTGACCTCCGTATTGACGATGGTACACAGAAATTGCATCTTAATTAAATACAAAAGGCACAATGCAGACTTAAGTACAAGAAGACTGACTCTTCTTACTGTCTATGTTTTGAACCATTCCTGTGACACTAGTTATAGATTCCGATGCTTCACTTCAGGTTTACTGTATCCTTCTGACATTCTTATTGACGATGAAACACAGAAATTGCATCGGAATTAAATACAAAAGGATCAATGCCGACTCAAGTACAAGAAGACTGGCTCTTCGTACTGTCTATGCTTTGAACCATTCCTGTGACAGTAGTTATATATTCCGATGCTTCACTTCAGGTTTACTGTATCCCTTTGACTTTCTTATTGACGATGAAACACAGATATTGCATCGGAATTATATACAAAAGGCTCAATGCCGATATAAGTACAAGAAGACTGACTCATCTTACTGTCTATGTTTTGAACCATTCCTGTGACACTAGTTTTAGATTCCGATGCTTCACTTCAGGTTTACTGTATGCGTCTGACCTCCTTATTGACGATGGAACACAGAAATTGCATCTTAATTAAATACAAAAGGCACAATGCTTTCAGTTCAAGAAGACTGACTCTTCTTACTGTCTATGTTTTGAACCGTTCCTGTGACACTAGTTATAGATTCCGATGCTTCACTTCAGGTTTACTGTATCCCTCTGACCTCCTTATTGACGTTGAAACACAGAAATTGCATCGGAAATAAATACAAAAGGAACAATGCCGACTCAAGTACCTGAAGACTGGCTCTCCTTACTGTCTATGTTTTGAACCATTCCTGTGACACTAGTTATAGATTCCGATGCTTCACTTTAGGTTTACTGTATCCCTCCGACCTTCTTATTGACGATGAAACACAGAAATAGCATCGGAATTATATACAAAAGGCACAATGCCGACTTAAGTACAAGAAGACTTACTCTTCTTGCTGTCTATGTTTTGAACTATTCCTGTGAAACAAGTTATAGATTCCGATGCTTCACTTCAGTTTTACTGTATCCCTCTGACCTTCTTGTTTACGATGAAACACAGAAATTGCAACGGAATTAAATAGAAAAGGCACAATTCCGACTTAAGTACAAGAAGACTGACTCTTCCTACTGTCTATGTTTTGAACCATACCTGTGACACTAGTTTTAGATTCCGATGCTTCACTTCAGGTTTACTGTATCCCTCTGACCTCCTTATTGACGATGAAACACAGAAATTGCATCATAATTGAAAACAAAAGGCACAATGCCGACTTAAGTACAAGAAGACCGACTCTTCTTACTGTCTATGATTTGAACCATTCCTGTGACACTAGTTATAGACTCCGATGCCTCACTTCAGGTTTACGGTATCCCTCTGACCTTCTTATTGACGATGAAACACAGAAATTGCATCGGAATTATATAGAAAAGCCACAATGCCGACTTAAGTACAAGAAGACTGACTCTTCTTACTGTCTATGATTTGAGCCATTCCTGTGACACTAGTTATAGCTTCCGTTGCTTCACTTCAGGTTTACTGTATCACTCTGACATTCATATTGACGATGAACACACAGAAATTGCATCTTAATTAAATAAAAAAATGGCACAATGCCGACTTAAGTACAAGAAGACTGACTCTTCTTACTGTCTACGTTTTGAACCATTCCCGTGACACTAGTTATAGATTCCGATGCTTCACTTCAGGTTTACTGTATCCCTCTGACCTTCTTATTGACGATCAAACACAGAAAATTGATCGGAATTGAATACAAAATGAACAATACCGACTCAAGTACAAGAAGACTGGCTCTTCTTACTGTCTATGCTTTGAACCATTCCTGTGACACTAGTTATAGATTCCGATGCTTCACTTCAGGTTTACTGTATAAAGCTGACCTTCTTATTGACGATGAAGCACAGAAATTGCGTCGGAATTAAATACAAAAGGCACAATGACGACTTAAGTACAAGAAAGCTGACTCTTCTTACTGCCTATGTTTTGAACCATTCCTGTGACACAAGTTATAGATTCCGATGCTTCACTTCAGTTTTATTGTATCCCTCTGACCTTCTTATTGACGATGAAACACAGAATTTGCATCGGAATTAAATACAAAAGGCACAATTCCTACTTAAGTACAAGAAGACTGACTCTTCCTACTGTATATGTTTTGAACCATTACTGTGACACTGTTTTTAGATTCCGATGCTTCACTTCCGGTTTACTGTATCCCTCTGACCTCCTTATTGACGATGAAACACAGTAATTGCATCTTAATTGAATACAAATGGCACAATGCCGACTTAAGTACAAGAAGACTAACTCTTCTTATTGTCTATGTTTTCAACCATTCCTGTGACACTAGCTATAGATTCCGATGCATCACTTCAGGTTTACTGTATCCCTCTGACCTTCTCATTGACGATCAAACACAGAATTTTCTTCGGAACTAAATACAAAAGGCACAATGCCGAATCAAGTACAAGAAGACTGGCTCTTCCTACTGTCTATGTTTGAACCATTCCTGTGACACTAGTTATAGATTCCGATGCTTCACTTCAGGTTTACTGTATCAATCTGACCGTCTTATTGACGATGAAACACAGAGATTGCATCGGAATTAAATACAAATGGCACAATGACGACTCAGGTACAAGAAGACTGACTCTTCTTACTGTCTATGTTTTGAACTATTCCTGTGAAACAAGTTATAGGTTCCGATGCTTCACTTCAGTTTTACTGTATCCCTCTGACCTTCTTATTGACGATGAAACACAGAAATTGCATCATAATTGAAAACAAAAGGCACAATGCCGACTTAAGTACAAGAAGACTGACTCTTCTTACTGTCTATGTTTTGAACCATTCCTGTGACACTAGTTGTAGATTCCGATGCTTCACTTCAGGTTTACTGTATCCCTCTGACCTTCTTATTGACGATGAAACACAGAAATTGCATCGGAATTATATAGAAAAGCCACAATGCCGACTTAAGTACAAGAAGACTGACTCTTCTTACTGTCTATGTTTTGAAACATTCCTGTGACACTAGTTATAGGATCCGTTGCTTCACTTCAGGTTTACTGTATACCTCTGACCTTCATATTGACTTTAAACACACAGAAATTGCATCTTAATTAAATACAAATGGCACAATGCCGACTTAAGTACAAGAAGACTGACTCTTCTTACTGTCTATGATTTGAACCATTCCCGTGACACTAGTTATGGATTCCGATGCTTCACTTCAGGTTTACTGAACCCCTCTGACCTTCTTATTGACGATCAAACACAGAGAATTGATCGGAATTAAATACAAAAGGCACAATGCCTACTCAAGTACAAGAAGACTGGCTCTTCTTACTGTCTATGTTTTGACCCATTCCTGTGAC
Source organism: Schistocerca serialis cubense (assembly GCF_023864345.2). Lineage (NCBI taxonomy): Eukaryota > Metazoa > Arthropoda > Insecta > Orthoptera > Acrididae > Schistocerca > Schistocerca serialis. Next base: position 31,107,712 of record NC_064647.1, read on the forward strand.
ACTAGTTATAGATTCCGATGCTTCACTTCAGGTTTACTGTATCCAGCTGACCTTCTTGTTGACGATGAAGCACAGAAATTGAGTCGGAATTAAATACGAAAGGCACAATGCCGACTTAAGTACAAGAAAGCTGACTCTTCTTACTGTCTATGATTTGAACCATTCCTGTGACACTAGTTATTTATTCCGATGCTTTACTTCAGTTTTACTGTATCCATCTGACCGTCTTATTGATGATGAAACACTGAAATTGCATTGGAATTAAATACAAATGGCACAATGCCAACTCAAGTACAAGAAGTCTGGCTCTTCTTACTGTCTATGCTTTGAACCTTTCCTGTGAGACCGGTTTTAGATTCCGATGCTTCACTTTAGGTTTACTGTCTCCCTTGGACCTTCTTATTGACGATGAAACACAGAAATTGCATCGGAATTATATAGAAAAGGCACAATGCCGACTTAAGTACAAGAAGACTGACTCTTCTTACTGTCTATGTTTTGAACCAATCCTCTGACACTAGTTATAGATTCCGATGCTTCGCTTCAGTTTTACTGTATCCCCCTGACCTCCTTATTGACGATGAGACACAGAAATTGCATCGGAATTAAATACAAAAGGCACAATGCCGACTCAAGTACTAGAAGACTGACTCTTCTTACTGTCTATGTTTTGAACCATTCCTGTGACACTAGTTATAGATTCCGATGCTTCACTTCAGATTTACTGGATCCCCCTGACCGTCGTATTCACGATGAAACACAGAAATTGCATCGGAATTAAATACAAAAGCCACAATGCCGACTCAAGTACAAGAAGACTGGCTCTTCCTCCTGTCTATGTTTTGTACCATTCCAGTGACAATAGTTATAGATTCCGATGCTTCACTTCAGGTTTACTGTATCCAGCTGACCTTCTTATTGACGATGAAACACAGAAATTGCATGGCAATTAAATACAAAAGGCACAATGCCGACTTAAGTACAAAAAAACTGACTCTTCTTACTGTCTATGTTTGAACCATTCGTGTGACACTAATTGTAGATTCCGATGCTTCACTTCAGGTTTACTGTATCCCTCGGACCTCCTTGTTGACGATGAAACACAGAAATATCATCTGAATTAAATACAAAATGCACAATGCCGACTTAAGTACATGAAAACTGACTCTTCTTACTGCCTATGATTTGAACCATTCCTGTGACACTAGTTATAGATTCCGATGCTTCACTTCAGGTTTACTGTATCACTCTGACCTTCTCATTGACGATCAAACACAGAAATTTCATCGGAATTAAATACAAAAGGCACAATGCCGACTCAAGAACAAGAAGATTGGCTCATTTTAGTGTCTATGTTTGAACCATTCCCGTGACACTAGTTATAGTTTCCGATGCTTCACTTCAGGTCTACTGTATCCAGCTGTCCTTCTTATTGACGATGAAACACAGAAATTGCATCGGAATTAAATACAGAAAGCACAATGCCGACTTAAGTACAAGAAGACTGACTCTTCTTACTGTCTATGTTTTGAACCATTCCTGTGACACTAGTTATAGATTCCGATGCATCACTCCAGGTTTACTGTATCCCTCTGACCGTCTTATTGACGATGAAACACAGAAATTGTATCGGAATTAAATACAAAAGGCACAACGCCGACTTAATTACAAGAAAACTGGCTCTTCTTACTGTTTATGTTTGAACCATCCCTGTAACACTACTTATAGATTCCGATGCTTCACTTCAGGTTTACTGTATCCCTGTGACCTTTTTATTGACGATGAAACACAGAAATTGCATCGGAATTAAATACAAAAGGCACAATGCCGACATAAGTACAAGAAAACTGACTCTTCTTACTGTTTATGTTTTGAACCATTCCTGTGACAATAGTTATAGATTCCGATGCTTCACTTCAGGATTACTGTATCCCTCTGATCTTTTTATTGACGATGAAATACAGATATTGCATCGGAATTAAATACAAAAGGCACAATGCCGACTTACGTACAAGAAGACTGACTCTTCTTACTGTCTATGATTTGAACCATTCCTGTGACACTAGTTATAGATTCCGATGTTTCACTTCAGGTTTACTGTATCCCTCTGACCTACTTATTGACGATGAAATACAGAAATTGCATCGGAATTATATACAAGAGGCACAATGAAGACTTAAGTACAAAAAGACTGACTCTTCTTACTCTCTATGTTTTGAACCATTCCTGTGACACTAGTAATAGATTCCGATGCTTCACTTTAGGTTTACTGTATCCCTCCGACCGCGTATTGACGATGAAACAAAGAAATTGCATCGGAATTAAATACAAAAGGCACAATGCCGACTTAAATACAAGAAAACTAACTCTTCTTACTGTCTATGTTTTGAACCATTCCTGTGACACTAGTTATAGATTCCGATGCTTCACTTCAGGTTTACTGTATCCCTCTGACCTCCTTATTGAAGATGGAACACAGAAATTGCATATTAATTAAATACAAAAGGCACAATGCTTTAAGTTCAAGGAGACTGACTCTTCTTACAGTCTATGTTTTGAACCATTCCCATGGCACTAGTTATAGATTCCGATGCTTCACTTCAGGTTTACTCTATCCCCCTGACCTTCTTATTGACGATAAAACACAGAAATTGCATCTTATATAAGTACAAAAGGCTCAATGCCGACTTAAGTACAAGAAGACTGAGTCTTCTTACTGTCCATGCTTTGAACAATTAAAGTGACACTATTTATAGATTCCGATGCTTCACTTCAGGTTTACTGTATCCGTCTGACCTTATTATTGACGATGAAACACAGAAAATTACTCGGAATAAATACAAAGGGCACAATGCCGACTCAAGTGAAAGAAGACTGGCTCTTCTTACTGTCTATATTTTGAACCATTCCTGTGACACTAGTTATAGATTCCGATGCCTCACTTCAGGTCTACTGTATCCAGCTGACCTTCTTATTGACGATGAAACACCAAAATTGCATCGGAATTAAATACAAAAGGCACAATGCCCACTCAAGTACAAGAAGACTGGCTCTTCTTACTGTCTATGATTTGAACCATTCCCGTGACACGAGATATAGATTCCGATGCTTCACTTCAGCTTTATTGTATCCAGCTGACCTTCTTATTGACGATGAAACACAGAAATTGCATCGGAATTAATTACAAAAGGCACAATGCCGACTTGAGTACAAGAAGACTGACTCTTCTTACTGTCTATGTTTTGAACCATTCCTGTCACACTAGCTATAGATTCCGATGCTTGACTTCAGTTTTACTGTATCCCTCTGACCGTCTTATTGACGATGAAACAAAGAGATTGAATCGGAATTAAATACAAAAGGGACAATGCCGACTCAAGTACAAGATATCTGGCTCCTCTTACTGTCTATGATTTGAACATTTCCTGTGAGACCGGTTTCAGATTCCGATGCTTCACTTCAGGTTTACTGTATCCCTTGGACCTTCTTAGTGACGACGAAACACAGAAATTGCATCGGAAATAAATTGAAAAGGCACAATGCCGACTTAAGTACAAGAAAACTGACTCTTCTTCCTATCTATGTTTTGAACTTTTCCTGTGACACTAGTTATACATTCCGATGCTTCTTTTCTGGTTTACTGTATCCAGCTGACCTTCTTATTGATGATGAAACACAGAAATTGCATCGGAATTAAATACAAAAGGCACAATGCCGACTTAAGTACAAGAAGTCTGACTCTTCTTACTGTCTATGTTTTGAACCAATCCTCTGACACTAGTTATAGATTCCGATGCTTCGCTTAAGTTTTACTGTATCCCCCTGACCTCCTTATTGACGATGAGACACAGAAATTGCATCGGAATTAAATACAAAAGGCGCAATGCCGACTCAAGTACTAGAAGACTGACTCTTCTTACTGTCTATGTTTTGAACCAAACCTGTGACACTACCTATAGATTCCGATGCTTCACTTCAGATTTACTGTATCCCCCTGACCGTCGTATTGACGATGAAACACAGAAATTGCATCGGAATTAAATACAAAAGCCACAATGCCGACTCAAGTCCAAGAAGACTGGCTCTTCTTCCTGTCTATGATTTGAACAATTCCAGTGACAATAGTTATAGATCCCGATGCTTCACTTCAGGTTTACTGTATCCAGCTGACCTTCTTATTGACGATGAAACACAGAAATTGCATGGCAATTAAATACAAAAGGCACAATGCCGACTTAAGTACAAGAAAACTGACTCTTCTTACTGTCTATGTTTGAACCATTCGTGTGACACTTGTTGTAGATTCCGATGCTTCACTTCAGGTTTACTGTGACCTCCTTGTTGACGATGAAACTCAGAAATATCAACTGAATTAAATACAAAATGCACAATGCCGATTTAAGTACAAGAAAACTGACTCTTCTTACTGCCTATGATTTGAACCATTCCTGTGACACTAGTTATAGATTCCGATGCTTCACTTCAGGTTTACTGTATCACTCTGACCTTCTCATTGACGATCAAACACAGAAATTTCATCGGAATTAAATACAAAAGGCACAATGCCGACTCAAGAACAAGAAGATTGGCTTATTTTAGTGTCTATGTTTGAACCATTCCCGTGACACTAGTTATAGTTTCCGATGCTTCACTTCAGGTCTACTGTATCCAGCTGTCTTTCTTATTGACGATGAAACATTGAAATTGCATCGGAATAAATACAGAAAGCATAATGCCGACTTAAGTACAAGAAGACTGACTTTTCTTACTGTCTATGTTTTGAACAATTCCTGTGACACTAGTTATAGATTCCGATGCATCACTCCAGGTTTACTGTATCCCTCTGACCGTCTTATTGAAGATGAAACACAGAAATTGCATCGGAATTAAATACAAAAGGCACAACGCCGACTTAATTACAAGAAAACTGGCTCTTCTAACTGTTTATGATTTGAACCATCCCTGTGACACTACTTATAGATTCCGATGCTTCACTTCAGGTTTACAGTATCCCTGTGACCTTTTTATTGACGATGAAACACAGAAATTGCATCGGAATTATATACAAAAGGCACAATGCCGACTTATGTACAACGAGACTGACTCTTCCTACTGTCTATGTTTTGAACCTTTCCTGTGACACTAGTTTTAGATTCCGATGCTTCACTTCAGGTTTACTGTATCCCTCTGACCTCCTTATTGACGATGGAACACAGAAATTGCATCTTAATTAAGTACAAAAGGCACAATGCTTTAAGATCAAGGAGACTGACCCTTCTTACTGTCTATATTTTGAACCATTCCTGTGGCACTAGTTACAGATTCCGATGCTTCACTTCAGGATTACTCTATCCCCCTGACCTTCTTATTGACGATGAAACACCAAAATTGCATCGGAATTAAATACAAAAGGCACAATGCCGACTTAAGTACAAGAAGACTGACTCTTCTTACTGTCTATGTTTTGATCCATTCCTGTGACACTAGCTATAGATTCCGATGCTTGACTACAGTTTTACTGTATCCCTCTGACCGTCTTATTGACGATGAAACAAAGAAATTGAATCGGAATTAAATACAAAAGGGACAATGCCGACTCAAGTACAAGATATCTGGCTCCTCTTACTGTCTATGATTTGAACCTTTCCTGTGAGACCGGTTTCAGATTCCGTTGCTTCACTTCAGGTTTACTGTATCCCTTGGACCTTCTTAGTGACGACGAAACACAGAAATTGCATCGGAATTAAATAGAAAAGGCACAATGCCGACTTAAGTACAAGAAAACTGACTCTTCTTCCTGTCTATGTTTTGAACCATTCCTGTGACACTAGTTATACATTCCAATGCTTCACTTCTGGTTTACTGTATCCAGCTGACCTTCTTATTGATGATGAAACACAGAAATTGCATCGGAATTAAATACAAAAGGCACAATGCCGACTTAAGTACAAGAAGACTGACTATTCCTACTGTCTATGTCTTGAACCATTCCTGTGACACTAGTTATAGATTCCGATGCTTCACTTCAGGTTTACTGTATCCCTCTGACCGTCTTATTGACGATGAAACACAGAAATTGCTTCGGAATTAAATACAAAAGGCACAATGCTGACTCAGGTACAAGAAGTCTGGCTCTTCTTACTGTCTATGTTTGAACCATTCCTGTGACACTAGTTATAGATTCCGATGCTTCACTTCAGGTTTACTGTATCAATCTGACCGTCTTATTGACGATGAAACACAGAGATTGCATCGGAATTATATACAAAAGGCACAATGACGACTCTGGTACAAGAAGACTGACTCTTCTTACTGTCTATGTTTTGAACTATTCCTGTGAAACAAGTTATAGATTCAGATGCTTCACTTCAGTTTTACTGTATCCCTCTGACCTTCTTATTGACGATGAAACACAGAAATTGCATCATAATTGAAAACAAAAGGCACAATGCCGACTTAAGTACAAGAAGACTGACTCTTCTTACTGTCTATGTTTTGAACCATTCCTGTGACACTAGTTGTGGATTCCGATGCTTCACTTCAGGTTTACTGTATCCCTCTGACTTTCAAATTGACGATGAAACACAGAAATTGCATCGGAATTATATAGAAAAGGCACAATGCCGCCTTAAGTACAAGAAGACTGACTCTTCTTACTGCCTTTGTTTTGAAACATTCCTGTGACACTAGTTATAGGGTCCGTTGCTTCACTTCAGGTTTACTGTATACCTCTGACCTTCATATTGACTATAATCACACAGAAATTGCATCTTAATTAAATACAAATGGCACAATGCCGACTTAAGTAGAAGAAGACTGACTCTTCTTACTGTCTATGAATTGAACCATTCCCGTGACACTAGTTATAGATTCCGATGCTTCACTTCAGGTTTACTGAACCCCTCTGACCTTCTTATTGACGATCAAACACAGAGAATTGATCGGAATTAAATACAAAAGGCACAATGCCGACTCAAGTACAAGAAGACTGGCTCTTCTTACTGTCTATGTTTTGACCCATTCCTGTGACACTAGTTATAGATTCCGATGCTTCACTTCAGGTTTACTGTATCCAGCTGACCTTCTTGTTGACGATGAAGCACAGAAATTGAGTCGGAATTAAATACGAAAGGCACAATGCCGACTTAAGTACAGGAAAGCTGACTCTTCTTACTGCCTATGATTTGAACCATTCCTGTAACACAAGTTATAGATTCCGATGCTTCACTTCAGTTTTACTGTCTCCCTCTGACCTTCTTATTGACGATGAAACACAGAATTTGCATCGGAATTAAATACAAAAGGCACAATTCCGACTTAAGTACAAGAAGACTGACTCTTCCTACTGTCTATGTATTGAACCATTACTGTGACACTAGTTTTAGATTCCGATGCTTCACTTCCGGTTTACTGTATCCCTTGGACCTCCTTATTGACGATCATACACAGAAATTGCATCTTAATTGAATACAAAAGGCACAATGCGGACTTAAGTACAAGAAGACTATCTCTTTTTAATGTCTATGTTTTGAACCACTCCTGTGACACTAGTTATAGATTCCGATGCTTCACTTCAGGTTTACTGTATCCCTCTGACCATCTTATTGACGATGAAACACAGAAATTGCATCGGAATTAAATACTAAAGGCACAATGCCGACATAAGTACAAGTAGACTGACTCTTCTTACTGTCTATGTTTTGAACCATTCCTGTGACACTAGTTATTTATTCCGATGCTTTACTTCAGTTTTACTGTATCCATCTGACCGTCTTATTGATGATGAAACACAGAAATTGCATTGGAATTAAATACAAAAGGCACAATGCCAACTCAAGTACAAGAAGTCTGGCTCTTCTTACTGTCTGTGTTTTGAACCTTTCCTGTGAGACCGGTTTTAGATTCCGATGCTTCACTTCAGGTTTACTGTCTTCCTTGGACCTTCTTATTGACGATGAAACACAGAAATTGCATCGGAATTATATAGAAAAGGCACAATGCCTACTTAAGTACAAGAAGACTGACTCTTCTTACTGTCTATGTTTTGAACCAATCCTCTGACTCTAGTTATAGATTCCGATGCTTCACTTCAGGTTTACTGTATCCCTCTGACCTCCTTATTGACGATGAAACACAGAAATTGCATCGGAAGTAAATACAAAAGGCACAATGCCGACTCAAGTACTAGAAGACTGACTCTTCTTACTGTCTATGTTTTGAACCATTCCTGTGACACTAGTTATAGATTCCGATGCTTCACTTCAGATATACTGTATCCCCCTGACCGTCGTATTGACGATGGAACACAGAAATTGCATCGGAATTAAATACAAAAGCCACAATGCCGACTCAAGTACAAGAAGACTGGCTCTTCTTCCTGTCTATGCTTTGTACCATTCCAGTGACAATAGTTATAGATTCCGATGCTTCACTTCAGATTTCCTGTATCCAGCTGACCTTCTTATTGACGATGAAACACAGAAATTGCATGGCAATTAAATACAAAAGGCACAATGCCGACTTAAGTACAAAAAAACTGACTCTTCTTACTGTCTATGTTTGAACCATTCGTGTGACACTAATTGTAGATTCCGATGCTTCACTTCAGGTTTACTGTATCCCTCGGACCTCCTTGTTGACGATGAAACACAGAAATATCATCTGAATTAAATACAAAATTCACAATGCCGACTTAAGTACAAGAAGACTGACTCTTCTTACTGTCTATGTTTTGAACCATTCCTGTGACACTAGTTATAGATTCCGATGCATCACTCCTGCTTTACTGTATCCCTCTGACCGTCTTATTGACGATGAAACACAGAAATTGTATCGGAATTAAATACAAAAGGCACAACGCCGACTTATATACAAGAAAACTGGCTCTTCTTACTCTTTATGTTTTGAACCATCCCTGTGACACTACTTATAGATTCCGATGCTTCACTTCAGGTTTACAGTATCCCTGTGACCTTTTTATTGACGATGACACACAGAAATTGCATCGGAATTAAATACAAAAGGCACAATGCCGACGTAAGTACAAGAAAACTGACTCTTCTTACTGTTTATGTTTTGAACCATTCCTGTGACAATAGTTATAGATTCCGATGCTTCACTTCAGGATTACTGTATCCCTCTGATCTTCTTATTGACGATGAAATACAGATATTGCATCGGAATTAAATACAAAAGGCACAATGCCGACTTACGTACAAGAAGACTGACTCTTCTTACTGTCTATGATTTGAACCATTCCTGTGACACTAGTTATAGATTCCGATGTTTCACTTCAGGTTTACTGTATCCCTCTTACCTACTTATTGACGATGAAACACAGAAATTGCATCGGCATCATATACAAGAGGCACAATGAAGCCTTAAGTACAAAAAGACTGACTCTTCTTACTCTCTATGTTTTGAACCATTCCTGTGGCACTAGTTATAGATTCCGATGCTTCACTTTAGGTTTACTGTATCCCTCCGACCGTCGTATTGACGATGAAACACAGAAATTGCATCGGAATTAAAAACAAAAGGCACAATGCCGACCTAAGTACAAGAAAACTGACTCTTCTTACTGTCTATGTTTTGAACCATTCCTGTGACACTAGTTATAGATTCCGATGCTTCACTTCAGGTTTACTGTATCCCTCCGACCTTCTTATTGACGATGAAACACAGAAATTTCATTGGAATTATATACAAAATGCACAATGCCGACTTATGTACTACGAGACAGACTCTTCCTACTGTCTATGTTTGAACCATTCCTGTGACACTAGTTTTAGATTCCGATGCATCACTTAAGGTTTACTGTATCCCTCTGACCTCCTTATTGACGATGGATCACAGAAATTGCATCTTAATTAAATACAAAAGGCACAATGCTTTAAGTTCAAGGAGACTGACTCTTCTTACTGTCTATGTTTAGAACCATTCCCGTGGCACTAGTTATAGATTCCGATGCTTCACTTCAGGTTTACTCTATCCCCCTGACCTTCTTATTGACGATAAAACACAGAAATTGCATCTTAAATAAGTACAAAAGGCTCAATGCCGACTTAAGTACAAGAAGACTGAGTCCTCTTACTGTCCATGCTTTGAACAATTAAAGTGACACTAGTTATAGATTCCGATGCTTCACTTCAGGTTTACTGTATCCGTCTGACCTTCTTATTGACGATGAACACAGAAAATTACTCGGAATAAATACATCGGGCACAATGCCGACTCAAGTGAAAGAAGACTGGCTCTTCTTACTGTCTATATTTTGAACCATTTCTGTGACACTAGTTATAGATTCCGATGCTTCACTTCAGGTCTACTGTATCCAGCTGACCTTCTTGTTGACGATGAAACACCAAAATTGCATCGGATTAAATACAAAAGGCACAATGCCCACTCAAGTACAAGAAGACTGGCTCTTCTTACTGTCTATGATTTGAACCATTCCCGTGACACGAGATATAGATTCCGATGCTTCACTTCAGCTTTACTGTATCCAGCTGACCTTCTTATTGACGATGAAACACAGAAATTGCATCTGAATTAATTACAAAAGGCACAATGCCGACTTAAGTACAAGAAGACTGACTCTTCTTACTGTCTATGTTTTGAACCATTCCTGTCACACTAGCTATAGATTCCGATGCTTGACTTCAGTTTTACTGTATCCCTCTGACCGTCTTATTGACGTTGAAACAAAGAAATTGAATCGGAATTAAATACAAAAGGGACAATGCCGACTCAAGTACAAGATATCTGGCTCCTCTTACTGTCTATGATTTGAACCTTTCCTGTGAGACCGGTTTCAGATTCCGATGCTTCACTTCAGGGTTACTGTATCCCTTGGACCTTCTTAGTGACGACGAAACACAGAAATTGCATCGGAATTAAATAGAAAAGGCACAATGCCGACTTAAGTACAAGAAAACTGACTCTTCTTCCTGTCCATGTTTTCAACCATGCCTGTGACACTAGTTATACATTTCGATGCTTCACTTCTGGTTTACTGTATCCCCCTGACCGTCGTATTGACGATGAAACACAGAAATTGCATCGGAATTACATACAAAAGCCAGAATGCTGACTCAAGTACAAGAAGACTGGCTCTTCTTCCTGTCTATGTTTTGAACCATTCCAGTGACAATAGTTATAGATCCCGATGCTTCACTTCAGGTTTACTGTATCCAGCTGACCTTCTTATTGACGATGAAACACAGAAATTGCATGGCAATTAAATACAAAAGGCACAATGCCGACTTAAGTACAAATAAACTGACTCTTCTTACTGTCTATGTTTGAACCATTCGTGTGACACTAGTTGTAGATTCCGATGCTTCACTTCAGGTTTACTGTATCCCTCTGACCTCCTTGTTGACGATGAAACACAGAAATATCATCTGAATTAAATACAAAATGCACAATGCCGATTTAAGTACAAGAAAACTGACTATTCTTACTGCATATGTTTTGAACCATTCCTGTGACACTAGTTATAGATTACGATGTTTGACTTCAGGTTTACTGTATCCCTCTGACCTACTTATTGACGATGAAACACAGAAATTGCATCGGAATTATATACAAAAGGCACAATCCCGACTTATGTACAAGGAGACTGACTCTTCTTACTGTCTATGTTTTGAACCATTCCTGTGACACTAGTTATAGATTGCGATGCTTCACTTCAGGTTTACTGTATCACTCTGACCTTCTCATTGACGATCAAACACAGAAATTTCATCGGAATTAAATACAAAAGGCACAATGCCGACTCAAGGACAAGAAGATTGGCTTATTTTAGTGTCTATGTTTGAACCATTCCCGTGACACTAGTTATAGTTTCCGATGCTTCACTTCAGGTCTACTGTATCCAGCTGTCTTTCTTATTGACGATGAAACACAGAAATTGCATCGGAATTAAATACAGAAAGCATAATGCCGACTTAAGTACAAGAAGACTGACTTTTCTTACTGTCTATGTTTGAACCATTCCTGTGACACTAGTTATAGATTCCGATGCATCACTCCAGGTTTACTGTATCCCTCTGACCGTCTTATTGAAGATGAAACACAGAAATTGCATCGGAATTAAATACAAAAGGCACAACGCCGACTTAATTACAAGAAAACTGGCTCTTCTAACTGTTTATGATTTGAACCATCCCTGTGACACTACTTATAGATTCAAATGCTTCACTTCAGGTTTACAGTATCCCTGTGACCTTTTTATTGACGATGAAACACAGATATTGAATCGGAATTAAATACAAAAGGCGCAATGCCGACATAAGTACAAGAAAACTGACTCTTCTTACTGTGTATGTTTTGAACAATTCCTGTGACAATAGTTATAGATTCCGATGCTTCACTTCAGGTTTACTGTATCCCTCTGATCTTCTTATTGACGATGAAATACAGATATTGCATCGGAATTTAATACAAAGGGCACAATGCCGACTTACGTACAAGAAGAATGACTCTTCTTACTGTCTATGTTTTGAACCATTCCTGTGACACTAGTTATAGATTACGATGTTTGACTTCAGGTTTACTGTATCCCTCTGACCTACTTATTGACGATGAAACACAGAAATTGCATCGGAATTATATACAAAAGGCACAATCCCGACTTATGTACAACGAGACTGACTCTTCCTACTGTCTATGTTTTGAACCTTTCCTGTGACACTAGTTTTAGATTCCGATGCTTCACTTCAGGTTTACTGTATCCCTCTGACCTCCTTATTGACGATGGAACACAGAAATTGCATCTTAATTAAGTACAAAAGGCACAATGCTTTAAGTTCAAGGAGACTGACTCTTCTTACGGTCTATGTTTTGAACCATTCCTGTGGCACTAGTTATAGATTCCGATGCTTCACTTCAGGTTTACCCTATCCCCCTGACCTTTTTATTGACGATGAAACACCATATTGCATCGGAATTAAATACAAAAGGCACAATGCCCACTCAAGTACAAGAAGACTGGCTCTTCTTACTGTCTATGATTTGAACCATTCCCGTGACACGAGATATAGATTCCGATGCTGCACTTCAGGTTTACTGTATCCAGCTGACCTTCTTATTGACGATGAAACACAGAAATTGCATCGGAATTAATTACAAAAGGCACAATGCCGACTTAAGTACAAGAAGACTGACTCTTCTTACTGTATATGTTTTGAACCATTCCTGTGACACTAGCTATAGATTCCGATGCTTGACTTCAGTTTTACTGTATCCCTCTGACCGTCTTATTGACGTTGAAACAAAGAAATTGAATCGGAATTAAATACAAAAGGGACAATGCCGACTTAAGTACAAGAAAACTGACTCTTCATCCTGTCTATGTTTTGAACCATTCCTGTGACACTAGTTATACATTCCAATGCTTCACTTCTGGTTTACTGTATCCAGCTGACCTTCTTATTGATGATGAAACACAGAAATTGCATCGGAATTAAATACAAAAGGCACAATGCCGACTTAAGTACAAGAAGACTGACTATTCCTACTGTCTATGTCTTGAACCATTCCTGTGACACTAGTTATAGATTCCGATGCTTCACTTCAGGTTTACTGTATCCCTCTGACCGTCTTATTGACGATGAAATACAGAAATTGCTTCGGAATTAAATACAAAAGGCACAATGCTGACTCAGGTACAAGAAGTCTGGCTCTTCTTACTGTCTATGTTTGAACCTTTCCTGTGAGACCGGTTTTAGATTCCGATGCTTCACTTCAGGATTACTGTATCCCTTGGACCTTCTTATTGACGACGAAACACAGAAATTGCATCGGAATTAAGTACAAAAGGCATAATGCCTAATTAGGTACAAGAAAACAGACTCTTCTTACTGTCTATGTTTTGAACCATTCCTGTGACAGTAGTTATAGATTCCGATGCTTCGCTTCAGTTTTACTGTACCCCCTGTCTTTCTTATTGACGATGTAACACAGAAATCGCATCGTCATTAAATACAAAAGGCACAATGCCGACTCAAGTACTAGAAGACTGACTCTTCTTACTCTCTATGTTTTGAACCATTCCTGTGACACTAGTTATGGATTCCGAAGTTTCACTTCAGATTTACTGTATCCCCCTGGCCGTCGTATTGACGATGAAACACAGAAATTGCATCGGAACTAAATACAAAAGCCACAATGCCGACTCAAGTACAAGAAGACTGGCCCTTCTTCCTGTCTACGTTTCGAACCATTCCTGTGACACTAGTTATAGATTCCAATGCTTCACTTTAAGTTTACTGTATCCAGCTGACCTTCTTATTGACGATGAAACACAGAAATTGCATCGGAATTAAATACAAATGGCACAATGCCGACTTAAGTACAAGAAAACTGACTCTTCTTACTGTCTATGTTTTGAACCATTCCTGTGACACTAGTTATAGATTCCGATGCTTCACTTGAGGTTTACTCTATCCCTCTGACCTTCTTATTGACGATGATACACAGAAATTGCATCTTAATTAAATACAAAAGGCTCAATGCCGACTTAAGTACAAGAAGACTGAGTCTTCTTACTGTCTATGCTTTGAACCATTCCTGTGACACTAGTTATAGATTCCGATGCTTCACTTCAGGTTTACTGCATCCGTCTGACCTTCTTATTGACGATGAAACACATAAAATTGATAGGAATTAAATACAAAAGGCACAATGCCGATTCAAGTACAAGGTGACTGGCTCTTCTTACTCTCTATGTTTTGAACCATTCCTGTGACACTAGCTATAGATTCCGATGCTTCACTTCAGGTTTACTGTATCCAGCTGACCTTCTTATTGACGATGAAACACAGAAACTGCATCTTAATTAAATACAAAAGGCACAATGCCGACATAAGTACAAGAGGACGGACTCTTCTTACTGTCTATGTTTTGAACCATTCCTGGGACTCTAGTTATAGATTCCGATGCTTCACTTCAAGTTTACTGTATCCCTCTGACCTTCTCATTAGCGATCAAACACAGAATTTTCATAGGAATTAAATACAAAAGGCACAATGCCCACTCAAGTATAAGAAGACTGGCTCTTCTTACTGTCTATGTTTTGAACCATTCCCGTGTCACGAGATATAGATTCCGATGCTTCACTTCAGGTTTACTGTATCCAGCTGACCTTCTTATTGACGATGAAACACAGAAATTGCATCGGAATTAATTACAAAAGGCATAATGCCGACTTAAGTACAAGAAGACTGACTCTTCTTACTGTCTATGTTTTGAACCATTCCTGTGACACTAGCTATAGATTCCAATGCTTCACTTTAAGTTTACTGTATCCAGCTGACCTTCTTATTGACGATGAAACACAAAAATTGCATCGGAATTAAATACAAATGGCACAATGCCGACTTAAGTACAAGAAAACTGACTCTTCTTACTGTCTATGTTTTGAACCATTCCTGTGACACTAGTTATAGATTCCGATGCTTCACTTGAGGTTTACTCTATCCCTCTGACCTTCTTATTGACGATGAAACACAGAAATTGCATCTTAATTAAATACAAAAGGCTCAATGCCGACTTAAGTACAAGAAGACTGAGTCTTCTTACTGTCTATGCTTTGAACCATTCCTGTGACACTAGTTATAGATTCCGATGCTTCACTTCAGGTTTACTGCATCCGTCTGACCTTCTTATTGACGATGAAACACATAAAATTGATAGGAATTAAATACAAAAGGCACAATGCCGATTCAAGTACAAGATGACTGGCTCTTCTTACTCTCTATGTTTTGAACCATTCCTGTGACACTAGCTATAGATTCCGATGCTTCACTTCAGGTTTACTGTATCCAGCTGACCTTCTTATTGACGATGAAACACAGAAACTGCATCTTAATTAAATACAAAAGGCACAATGCCGACATAAGTACAAGAGGACGGACTCTTCTTACTGTCTATGTTTTGAACCATTCCTGGGACTCTAGTTATAGATTCCGATGCTTCACTTCAAGTTTACTGTATCCCTCTGACCTTCTCATTAGCGATCAAACACAGAATTTTCATAGGAATTAAATACAAAAGGCACAATGCCCACTCAAGTATAAGAAGACTGGCTCTTCTTACTGTCTATGTTTTGAACCATTCCCGTGTCACGAGATATAGATTCCGATGCTTCACTTCAGGTTTACTGTATCCAGCTGACCTTCTTATTGACGATGAAACACAGAAATTGCATCGGAATTAATTACAAAAGGCATAATGCCGACTTAAGTACAAGAAGACTGACTCTTCTTACTGTCTATGTTTTGAACCATTCCTGTGACACTAGCTATGGATTCCGATGCTTCACTTCAGTTTTACTGTATCCCTCCGACCGTCTTATTGACGATGAAACACATTAATTGCATCGGAATTTAATACAAAAGGGAAAATGCCGACTCAAGAACAAGATATCTGGCTCCTCTTACTGTCTATGATTTGAACCTTTCCTGTGAGACCGGTTTTAGATTCCGATGCTTCACTTCAGGTTTACTGTATCCCTTGGACCTTCTTAGTGACGACGAAACACAGAAATTGCATGGGAATTACATGGAAAAGGCACAATGCCGCCTTAAGTACAAGAAAACTGACTCTTCTTTCTGTCTATCTTTTGAACCATTCCTGTGACAGTAGTTATACATTCCGATGCTTCACTTCAGGTTTAATGTATCCAGCTAACCTTCTTATTGACGATGAAACACAGAAATTGCACCGGAATTAAATACAAAAGGCACAATGACGACTTAAGTACAAGAAGACTGACTATTCCTACTGTCTATGTTTTGAACCATTCCTGTGACACTAGTTATAGATTCCGATGCTTCACTTCATGTTAACTGTATCCCTCTGACCGTCTTATTGACGATGAAACACAGAAATTGCTTCGGAAATAAATACAAAAGGCACAATGCTGACTCAGGTACCAAAAGGCACAATGCCGACACAATAACTAGAAGACTGACTCTTCTTACTGTCTATGTTTTGAACCATTCCTGTGACACTAGTTATAGATTCTGATGCTTCACTTCAGTTTTACTGTATCCCTCTAACCTTCGTATTGACGATGAAACACAGAAACTGCATCGGAATTAAATACAAAAGGCACAATTGCGACTCAAGTACAAGAAGACTGGCTCTTCTTACTGTCTATGTTCTGAACCTTTAATGTAAGACCAGTTTTAGATTCCGATGCTTGACCTCAGGTTTATTGTATCCATTGGACCTTCTTACTGACGACCAAACACAGAATATGAATTGGAATTAAATAGACAAGGCACAATGCCGACTTAAGTACAAGAGAACTGACTCTTCTTCCTTTCTATGCTTTGAACCATTACTGTGACACTAGTTATAGATTCCGATGCATCACTTCAGGTTTACTGTATCCCTCTGACCTTCTTATTGACGATGAAACACAGAAATTGCATCGGAATTAAATACTAAAGGCACAATGCCTACTTAAGTATAAGAAAACTGTCTCTTCTTATTGTCTATGCTTTGAACCATTCCTGTGACACTAGTTGTAGATTCCATTGCTTCACTTCAGGTTTACTGTATCCCTTGGACCTTCTTGTTGACGACGAAACACAGAAATTGCGTCGGAATTAAATACAAAAGGCACAATGCCGACTTAAGTACAAGAAAACTGATTCTTCTTACTGTCTATGTTTTGAACCTTTCCTGTGATACCAGTTTTTGATTCCGATGCTTGACTTCAGGTTTTCAGTATCCCTTGGACCTTCTTATTGACGATGAAACACAGAAATTGCATCGGAATTAAATAGAAAAGGCACAATGCCAACTTAAGAACAAGAAAACTGACTCTTCTTACTGTCTATGATTTGAACCATTCCTGTGACACTAGTTATAGATTCCGATGCTTCACTTCAGGTTTACTGTATCCCTCTGACCTTCTTATTGACGATGAAACACAGAAATTGCATCGGAATTAAATACAAAATGCACAATGCCGATCCAAGTACAAGATGACTGGCTCTTCTTACTCTCTATGTTTTGAACCATTCCTGTGACACTAGTTATAGATTCCGATGCTTCACTTCAGGTTTACTGTATCCAGCTGACCTTCTTATTGACGATGAAACACAGAAACTGCATCTTAATTAAATACAAAAGGCACAATGCCGACATAAGTACAAGAGGACTGACTCTTCTTACTGTCTATGTTTTGAACCATTCCTGGGACACTAGTTATAGATTCCGATGCTTCACTTCAGGTTTACTGTATCCCTCTGAACTTCTTATTGACGATGAAGCACAGAAATTGCATCGGAAATAAATACAAAAGCCACAATGACGACTTAAGTAAACGAAAACTGATTCTTCTTTCTGTCTATGATTTTAAGCATTCCTTTGACACTAGTTCCAGATTCTGATGCTTCACTTCAGGTTTACAGTATCCCTCTGACCGTCGTATTGACGATGAAACAAGGATATTGCATCGGAATGAAATACTAAAGGCACAATGCCGACTCAAGTACAAGGAGACTGTCTCTTCTTACTGTCTATGTTTTGAACCTATCCTGTGATACCGGTTTTAGATTTCGATTCTTCACTTCACGTTTACTGTATCCCTTGGGCCTTCTTATTGTCGACGAAATACAGAAACTGCATCGGAATTAAATACAAAAGGCACAATGCCGACTTAAGTACAAGAAAACTGCTTCTTCTTACTGTTTATGTTTTGAAAAATTTGTGTGCACTAGTTATAGATCCAATGCTTCACCTCAGGTTTACTGTATCCCTGTGACATTCTTATTGACGATGAATTACAGAAATTGCATCGGAATTAAATACAAAAGGCACAATGCCGGCTTAAGTACAAGGAAACTGACTCTTCTTACTGTCTATGTTTTGAACCATTCCTGTGACACTTGTTATAGATTCCGATGCTTCACTTCAGGTTTACTGTATCCCTCTGACCTTCTTAATGACGATGAAACACAGAAATTGCATCGGAATACAAATAAAAGGCACAATGCCGACTTAGGTACAAGAAGACTGACTCTTCTTACTGTCTATGTTTTGAACCATTCCTGTGACACTAGTTATAGATTCCGATGCTTCACTTCAGGTTTACTGTATCCCTTGGACCTTCTTATTGACGATGAAACACAGAAATTGCATCGGAATTTAATACAAAAGGCACAATGCCCACTCAAGTACAAGAAGACTGGCTCTTCTTACTGTCTATGTTTTGAACCATTTCCGTGACACGAGATATAGATTCCGATGCTTCACTTCAGGTTTACTGTATCCAGCTGACCTTCTTATTGACGATGAAACACAGAAATTGCATCGGAATTAATTACAAAAGGCACAATGCCGACATAAGTACAAGAAGACTGACTCTTCTTACTGTCTATGTTTTGAACCATTCCTGTGACACTAGCTATTGATTCCGATGCTTCACTTCAGTTCTACTGTATCCCTGCGACCGTCTTATTGACGATGAAACACAGAAATTGCATCGGAATTTTATACAAAAGGGACAATGCCGACTCAAGTACAAGATATGTAGCTCCTCTTACTGTCTATGATTTGACCCTTTACTGTGAGACCGGTTTTAGATTCTGATGCTTCACTTCAGGTTTACTGTATCCCTCTGACCTCCTTATTGACGATGGAACACAGAAATTGCATCTTAATTAAATACAAATAGCCACAATGCTTTAAGTTCAAGGAGACTGACTCTTCTTACTGTCTATGTTTTAAACCATTCCTGTGACACTAGTTATAGATTCCGATGCTTCACTTCAGGTTTACTGTATCCCTCTGACATTCTTATTGACGACGAAACACAGAAATTGCATCGGAATTAAATACAAAATGAACAATGCCGACTCAAGTACAAGAAGACTGGCTCTTCTTACTGTCTATGATTTGAACCATTCCTGTGACACTAGTTATAGATTCCGATGCTTCACTTCAGGTTTACTCTATCCCTCTGACCTTCTTATTGACGATGAAACACAGAAATTGCATCTTAATTAAATACAAAAGGCTCAATGCCGACTTAAGTACAAGAAGACTGAGTCTTCTTACTGTCTATGCTTTGAACCATTCCTGTGACACTAGTTATAGATTCCGATACTTCACTTCAGGTTTACTGCATCCGTCTGACATTCTTATTGACGATGAAACACAGAAAATTGATAGGAATTAAATACAAAAGGCACAATTCCGATTCAAGTACAAGATGACTGGCTCTTCTTACTCTCTTTGTTTTGTACCATTCCTGTGACACTAGTTATAGATTCCGATGCTTCACTTCTGGTTTACTGTATCCAGCTTACCTTCTTATTGACGATGAAACACAGAAACTGCATCTTAATTAAATACAAAAGGCACAATGCCGACATAAGTACAAGAGGACTGACTCTTCTTACTGTCTATGTTTTGAACCATTCCTGGGACCCTAGTTATAGATTCCGATGCTTTACTTCAGGTTTACTGTATCCCTCTGACCTTCTCATTGGCGATCAAACACAGAATTTTCATAGGAATTAAATACAAAAGGCACAATGCCCACTCAAGTACAAGAAGACTGGCTCTTCTTACTGTCTATGTTTTGAACCGTTCCCGTGACACGAGATATAGATTCCGATGCTTCACTTCAGGTTTACTGTATCCAGCTGACCTTCTTATTGACGATGAAACACAGAAACTGCATCTTAATTAAATACAAAAGGCACAATGCCGACATAAGTACAAGAGGACTGACTCTTCTTACTGTCTATGTTTTGAACCATTCCTATGACACTAGTTATAGATTCCGATGCGTTACTTCAGGTTTACTGTATCCGTCTGACCTTCTCATTGGCGATCAAACACAGAATTTTCATAGGAATTAAATACAAAAGGCACAATTCCGATTCAAGTACAAGATGACTGGCTCTTCTTACTCTCTATGTTTTGTACCATTCCTGTGACACTAGCTATAGATTCCGATGCTTCACTTCAGTTTTACTGTATCCCTCCGACCGTCTTATTGACGATGAAACACAGAAATTGCATCGGAATTAAATACAAAAGGGAAAATGCCGACTCAAGAACAAGATATCTGGCTCCTCTTACTGTCTATGATTTGAACCTTTCCTATGAGACCGGTTTTAGATTCCGATGCTTCACTTCAGGTTTACTGTATCCCTTGGACCTTCTTAGTGACGACGAAACACAGAAATTGCATCGGAATTAAATGGAAAAGGCACAATGCCGACTTAAGTACAAGAAAACTGACTCTTCTTTCTGTCTATCTTTTGAACCATTCCTGTGACACTAGTTATACATTCCGATGCTTCACTTCAGGTTTAATGTATCCAGCTAACCTTCTTATTGACGATAAAACACAGAAATTGCACCGCAATTAAATACAAAAGGCATAATGCCTACTTAAGTACAAGAAAACAGACTCTTCTTAATAACTATGATTTGAACCATTCCTGTGACACTAGTTATAGATTCCGATGCTTCATTTGAGGTTTACTGTATCCAGCTGACCTTCTTATTGACGATGAAACACAGAAATTGCATCGGAATTAAATACAAAAGGCACAATGCCGACTCAATAACTAGAAGACTGACTCTTCTTACTGTCTATGTTTTGAACCATTCCTGTGACACTAGTTATAGATTCCGATGCTTCACTTCAGTTTTACTGTATCCCTCTGACCTTCGTATTGACGATGAAACACAGAAATTGCATCAGAATTAAATACAAAAGGCACAAAGCCAAATCAAGTACTAGAAGACTGGCTCTTCATACTGTCTATGCTTTGAACCATTCCTGTGACACTAGTTTTAGATTTCGATGCTTCACTTAATTTTTATTGTATCCCTCTGACCTTCTTATTGACGATGAATCACAGAAACTGCATCGGAATAAAATACAAAAGGCACAATGCCGACTCAAGTACAAGAAGACTGGCTCTTCTTACTGTCTATGTTTTGAACCTTTAATGTAAGACCAGTTTTAGATTCCGATGCTTGACTTCAGGTTTTCAGTATCCCTTGGACCTTCTTATTGACGACGAAACACAGAAATTGCATCGTAATTTAATAGAAAAGGCACAATGCCGACTTAAGAACAAGAAAACTGACTCTTCTTACTGTCTATGATTTGAACCATTCCTGTGACACTAGTTGTAGATTCCATTGCTTCACTTCAGGTTTACTGTATCCCTTGGACCTTCTTGTTGACGACGAAACACAGAAATTGCGTCGGAATTAAATACAAAAGGCACAATGCCGACTTAAGTACAAGAAAACTGATTCTTCTTACTGTCTATGCTTTTGAACCTTTCCTGTGAGACCAGTTTTAGATTCCGATGCTTGACTTCAGGTTTTCAGTATCCCTTGGACCTTCTTATTGACGACGAAACACAGAAATTGCATCGTAATTTAATAGAAAAGGCACAATGCCGACATAAGAACAAGAAAACTGACTCTTCTTACTGTCTATGATTTGAACCATTCCTGTGACACTAGTTATAGATTCCGATGCTTCACTTCAGGTTTACTGTATCCCTCTGACCTTCTTATTGACGATGAAGCACAGAAATTGCATCGGAAATAAATACAAAAGCCACAATGCCGACTTAAGTAAACGAAAACTGATTCTTCTTACTGTTTATGATTTTAAGCATTCCTGTGAAACTAGTTCCAGATTCTGATGCTTCACTTCAGGTTTACAGTATCCCTCTGACCGTCGTATTGACGATGAAACACGGTTATTGCATCGGAATGAAATACTAAAGGCACAATGCCGACTCAAGTTCAAGAAGACTGTCTCTTCTTACTGTCTATGTTTTGAACCTATCCTGTGATACCGGTTTTAGATTTCGATTCTTCACTTCACGTTTACTGTACCCCTTGGGCCTTCTTATTGTCGACGAAATACAGAAACTGCATCGGAATTAAATACAAAAGGCACAATGCCGACTTAAGTACAAGAAAACTGCTTCTTCTTACTGTTTATGTTTTGAAAAATTTGTGTGCACTAGTTATAGATCCGATGCTTCACTTCAGGTTTACTGTATCCCTGAGACCTTCTTATTGACGATGAATTACAGAAATTGCGTCGGAATTAAATACAAAAGGCACAATGCCGACTTAAGTACAAGGAAACTGACTCTTCTTACTGTCTATGTTTTGAACCATTCCTGTGACACTTGTTATAGATTCCGATGCTTCACTTCAGGTTTACTGTATCCCTTGGACCTTCTTATTGACGATGAAACACAGAAATTGCATCGGAATTTAATACAAAAGGCACAATGCCCACTCAAGTACAAGAAGACTGGCTCTTCTTACTGTCTATGTTTTGAACCATTCCCGTGACACGAGATATAGATTTCGATGCTTCAGTTCAGGTTTACTGTATCCCTCTGACCGTCTTATTGACGATGAAACACAGAAATTGCTTCGGAATTAAATACAAAAGGCACAATGCTGACTCAGGTACAAGAAGTCTGGCTCTTCTTACTGTCTATGTTCGAACCTTTCCTGTGAGACGGGTTTTAGATTCCGATGCTTCACTTCAGGCTTACTGTATCCCTTGGACCTTCTTATTGACGACGAAACACAGAAATTGCATCGGAATTAAATACAAAAGGCACAATGTCGAGTTAAGTTCAGGAAAACTGACGCTTCTTACTGTCTATGTTTTGAACCATTCCTGTGACACTAGTTATAGATTCCGATGCTTCACTTCAGGTTTACTGTATCCCTCTGACCTTCTTATTGACGATGAAGCACAGAAATTGCATCGGAAATAAATACAAAAGGCACAATGCCGACTTAAGTACAAGAAAACTGATTCTTCTTACTGACTATGATTTTAACCATTCCTGTGACACTAGTTACAGATTCTGATGCTTCTCTTCAGGTTTACAGTGTCCCTCTGACCGTCTTATTGACGATGAAACACGGAAATTGCATCGGAATTAAATACTAAAGGCACAATGCCGACTTAAGTACTAGAAGACTGCCTCTTCATACTGTCTATGTTTTGAACTTTTCCTGTGACACTAGTTATAGATTTCGATGCTTCACTTAAGGTTTATTGTATCCCTCTGACCTTCTTATTGACGATGAAACACAGAAACTGCATCGGAATTAAATACAACAGGCACAATGCCGACTCAAGTACAAGAAGACTGACTCTTCTTCCTGTCTATGCTTTGAACTGAAGTGGACGGACAAGGCAGCCAGTCCACAGTGACGGGTAGCCGATAGAAAGGCACGCGTACACACTCACGGCGACGGGCGTCAATTCTGGAACAGGATAACTATTGAATGGTAGCATGAAATGTATGTAGCTGCTTTATAGTTGTATGTAGCTGCTTTATAGTTAACTTTATTATTGGATGACTACAGCATTCTTCTTGAGACATTAATACTATAACTCTCAAAGTAGGTAAGGCTAATGGCGCCTTGCTAGGTCGTAGCCATGGACTTAGCAGACTGCTATTCTAACTGGCTCTCGGCAAATGAGGGGAAGGCTACGTCCGTATGGTCGCTAGCAATCTCCTCGTACAACTGGGGCGAGTGCTATATCGTCTCTCGAGACCTGCCTTGTGGTGGCGCTAGGTCTGCGATTACACAGTGGCGACACGCGGGTCCGACATGTACTAAATGGACCGCGGCCGATTTAAGCTACCACCTAGCAAGTGTGGTGTCTTTCGGTGACACCACATGAACCATTACTGTGACACTAGTTATAGATTCCGTGCATCACTTCAGGTTTACTGTATCCCTCTGACCTTCTTATTGACGATGAAACACAGAAATTGCATCGGAATTGAATACTAAAGGCACAATGCCTACTTAAGTATAAGAAAACTGACACTTCTTACTGTCTATGCTTTGAACCATTCCTGTGACACTAGTTGTAGATTCCAATGCTTCACTTCAGGTTTACTGTATCCCTTGGACCTTCTTGTTGACGACGAAACACAGAAATTGCGTCGGAATTAAATACAAAAGTCACAATGCTGACTTAAGTACAAGAAAACTGATTCTTCTTACCGTCTATGTTTTGAACCTTTCCTGTGAGACCAGTTTTAGATTCCGATGTTTGACTTCAGGTTTTCAGTATCCCTTGGACCTTCTTATTGACGACGAAACACAGAAATTGCATCGGAATTAAATAGAAAAGGCACAATGCCGACTTAAGAACAAGAAAACTGACTCTTCTTACTGTCTATGATTTGAACCCTTCCTGTGACACTAGTTATAGATTCCGATGCTTCACTTCAGGTTTACTGTATCCCTCTGACCTTCTTATTAACGATGAAACACAGAAATTGCATCGGAATTAAATACAAAAGGCACAATGCTGACTCAAGTACAAAAAGACTGGCTGTACTTACTGTCTATGTTTTGAACCTTTCCTGTGAGACCGGTTTTAGATTCCGATGCTTAACTTCAGGTTTACTGTATCCCTTGGACCTTCTTATTGACGACGAAACACAGAAATAGCATCTGAATTAAATACAAAAGGCACAATGTCGATTTAAGTTCAAGAAAACTGACTCTTCTTACTGTCTATGTTTTGAACCATTCCAGTGACACTAGTTATAGATTCCGATGCTTCACTTCAGGTTTACAGTATCCCTCTGACCGTCGTATTGACGATGAAACACGGATATTGCATCGGAATGAAATACTAAAGGCACAATGCCGACTCAAGTACAAGAGGACTGTCTCTTCTTACTGTCTATGTTTTGAACCTATCCTGTGATACCGGTTTTAGATTTCTATTCTTCACTTCAGGTTTACTGTATCCCTTGGGCCTTCTTATTGTCGACGAAATACAGAAACTGCATCGGAATTAAGTACAAAAGGCACAATGCCGACTTAAGTACAAGAAAACTGCTTCTTCTTACTGTTTACGTTTTGAAAAATTCCTGTGCACTAGTTATAGATTCCGATGCTTCACTTCAGGTTTACTGTATCCCTGTGACCTTCTTATTGACGATGAATTACAGAAATTGCATCGGAATTAAATACAAAAGGCACAATGCCGACTTAAGTACAAGGAAACTGACTCTTCTTACTGTCTATGTTTTGAACCATTCCTGTGACACTAGTTATAGATTCCGATGCTTCACTTCAGGTTTACTGTATCCCTCTGACCTTCTTAATGACGATGAAACACAGAAATTGCATCGGAATACAAATAAAAGGCACAATGCCGACTTAAGTACAAGAAGACTGACTCTTCTTACTGTCTATAATTTGAACCATTCCTGTGACACTAGTTATAGATTCCGATGCTTCACTTCAGGTTTACTGTATACCTTGGACCTTCTTATTGACGAGGAAACACAGAAATTGCATCGGAATTTAATACAAAAGGCACATGCCGACTCAAGTACAAGAATACTGGCTCTTCTTACTGTCTATGTTTTGAACCTTTCCTGTGAGACCGGTTTTAGATTACGATGCTTCACTTCAGGTTTACTGTATCCCTTGGACCTTCTTATTGACGCCGAAACAGAGAAATTGCATCGGAATTAAAAAGAAAAGGCACAATGCCGACTTAAGTACAAGAATACTGACTCTCCTTTCTGTCTATGTTTTCAACCATTCCTGTGAAACTAGTTATAGATTCCGATTCTTCACTTCAGGTTTTGCTGTATCCCTCTGGCCTTCTTATTGACGATGAAACACAGGAATTGCATCGGAATTAAATACAAAAGGCACAATGCCGACCTAAGTACAAGAAAACTGACTCTTATTATTGTCTATGTTTTGACGCATTCCTGTGACACTAGTTATAGATTCCGATGCATCACTTCAGGTTTACTGTATCCCTCTGACCGTCTTATTGACGATGAAACACAGGAATTGCATCGGAAATAAATACAAAAGGCACAATGCCGACTTAAGTACGAGAAAACTGGCTCTTCTTACTGTTTATGTTTTGAAAAATTCCTGTGACACTAGTTATAGATTCCGATGCTTCACTTCAGGTTTACTGTATCCCTGTGACCTTGTTATTGACGATGAAACACAGAAATTGCATCGGAATTAAATACAAAAGGCACAATGCCGACGTAAGTACATGAAAACCGACTCTTCTTACTGTCTATGTTTTGAACCATTCCTGTGAGACCAGTTTTAGATTCCGATGTTTGACTTCAGGTTTACTGTATCACTGTGACCGTCTTATTGACGATGAATTACAGAAATTGCATCGGAATTAAATACAAAAGGCACAATGCCGACCTAAGTACAAGAAAACTGACTCTTATTATTGTCTATGTTTTGACGCATTCCTGTGACACTAGTTATAGATTCCGATGCTTCACTTCAGGTTTACTGTATCCCTTGGACCTTCTTATTGACGACGAAACACAGAAATTGCATCTGAATTAAATACAAAAGGCACAATGTCGATTTAAGTTCAAGAAAACTGACTCTTCTTACTGTCTATGTTTTGAACCATTCCAGTGACACTAGTTATAGATTCCGATGCTTCACTTCAGGTTTACAGTATCCCTCTGACCGTCGTATTGACAATGAAACACGGATATTGCATCGGAATGAAATACTAAGGGCACAATGCCGACTCAAGTACAAGAAGACTGTCTCTTCTTACTGTCTATGTTTTGAACCTATCCCGTGATACCGGTTTTAGATTTCGATTCTTCACTTCAGGTTTACTGTATCCCTTGGGCCTTCTTATTGTCGACGAAATACAGAAACTGCATCGGAATTAAATACAAAAGGCACAATGCCGACTTAAGTACAAGGAAACTGACTCTTCTTACTGTCTATGTTTTGAACCATTCCTGTGACACTAGTTATAGATTCCGATGTTTCACTTCAGGTTTACTGTATCCCTCTGACCTCCTTAATGACGATGAAACACAGAACTTGCGTCGCAAAACAAATAAAAGGCTCAATGCCGACTTAAGTACAAGAAGACTGACTCTTCTTACTGTCTATGACTTGAACCATTCCTGTGACTCTAGTTATAGATTCCGATGCTTCACTTCAGGTTTTGCTGTATCCCTCTGGCCTTCTTATTGACGATGAAACACAGGAATTGCATCGGAATTAAATACAAAAGGCACAATGCCGACCTAAGTACAAGGAAACTGACTCTTATTATTGTCTATGATTTGACCCATTCCTGTGACACTAGTTGTAGATTCCGATGCTTCACTTCAGGTTTACTGTATCCCTCTGACCGTCTTATTGACGATGAAACACAGGAATTGCATCGGAAATAAATACAAAAGGCACAATGCTGACTCAAGTACAAAAAGACTGGCTTTACTTACTGTCTATGTTTTGAACCTTTCCTGTGAGACCGGTTCTAGATTCCGATGCTTCACTTCCGGTTTACTGTATCCCTTGCACCTTCTTATTGACGACGAAACACAGGAATTGCATCGGAATTAAATACAAAAGGCAAAATGTCGAGTTAAGTTCAAGAAAACTGACTCTTCTTACTGTCTATGTTTTGAACCATTCCTGTGACACTAGTTATAGATTCCGATGCTTCACTTCAGGTTTACTGTATCCCTCTGACCTTCTTATTGACGATGAAGCACAGAAATTGCATCGGAAATAAATACAAAATGCACAATGCCGACTTAAGTAAAGAAAACTGATTCTTCTTACTGACTATGATTTTAACCATTCCTGTGACACTAGTTACAGATTCTGATGCTTCACTTCAGGTTTACAGTGTCCATCTGACCGTCTTATTGACGATGAAATACGGAAATTGCATCGGAATTTAATACAAAAGGCACAATGCCGACTTAAGTACAAGAAAACTGCTTCTTCTTACTGTTTATGTTTTGGAAAATTCCTGTGCACTAGTTATAGATTCCGTTGCTTCACTTCAGGTTTACTGTATCCCTTGGACCTTCTTATTGACGATGAAACACAGAAATTGCATCGGAATTTAATACAAAAGGCACATGCCGACTGAAGTACATGAATACTGGCTCTTCTTACTGTCTATGTCTTGAACCTTTCCTGTGAGACCGGTTTTAGATTACGATCCTTCACTTCAGGTTTACTATATCCCTTGGACCTTCTTATTGACGCCGAAACACAGAAATTGCATCGGAATTAAAAGAAAAGGCACAATGCCGACTTAAGTACAAGAAAACTGACTCTCCTTACTGTCTATGCTTTGAACCATTCCTGTGAAACTAGTTATAGATTCTGATGCTTCACTTCAGGTTTTGCTGTATCCCTCTGGCCTTCTTATTGACGATGAAACACAGGAATTGCATCGGAATTTAGTACAAAAGGCACAATGTCGACCTAAGTACAAGAAAACAGACTCTTCTTACTGTCGATGTTTTGAACCATTCCTGTGACATTAGTTATAGATTCCGATGCTTCACATCAGGTTTACTGTATCCCTTTGACCGTCTTATTGACGATGAAACACAGAAATTGCTTCGGAATTAAATACAAAAGGCACAATGCCGACTTAAGTACGAGAAAACTGGCTCTTCTTACTGTTTATGTTTGAAAAATTCATGTGACACTAGTTATAGATTCTGATTCTTCACTTCAGGTTTACTGTATCCCTGTGACCTTGTTATTGACGATAAAACACAGAAATTCCATCGGAATTAAATACAAAAGGCACAATGCCGACTTAAGTACAAGAGAACTGACTCTCCTTACTGTCTATGCTTTGAACCATTCCTGTGAAACTAGTTATAGATTCCGATGCTTCACTTCAGGTTTTGCTGTATCCCTCTGGCCTTCTTATTGACGATGAAACACAGGAATTGCATCGGAATTAAATACATAAGGCACAATGCCGACCTAAGTACAAGAAAACTGACTCTTCTTACTGTCTATGATTTTAACCATTCCTGTGACACTAGTTACAGATTCTGATGCTTCACTTCAGGTTTACAGTATCCCTCTGACCGTCTTATCGACGATGAAACACGGAAATTGCATCGGAATTAAATACTAAAGACACAATGCCGACTCAAGTACAAGAAGACTGTCTCTTCTTACTGTCTATGTTTTGAACCTATCCTGTTATACCGGTTTTAGACTCCGATGCTTCACTTCAGATTTACTGTATCCCTGTGACCGTCTTATTGACGATGAATTACAGAAATTGCATCGGAATTAAATACAAAAGGCACAAAGCCGACTTAAGTACAAGAAAACTGACTCTTCTTACTTTCTATGTTTTGAACCATTCCTGTGACACTTGTTATAGATTCCGATGCTTCACTTCAGGTTTACTGTATCCCTCTGACCGTCTTATTGACGATGAAACACAGAAATTGCATCGGAATTAAATACAAAAGGCACAATGCCGATTTAAGTACGAGAAAATTGGCTCTTCTTACTGTTTATGTTTTGAAAAATTCCTGTGACACTAGTTATAGATTCCGTTGCTTCACTTCAGGTTTACTGTATCCCTATGACCTTGTTATTCACGATGAAACAGAGAAATTGCATCTTAATTAAATACAAAAGGCACAATGCCGACGTAAGTACAAGAAAAGTGAATCTTCTTACTGTCTATGTTTTGAACCATTCCTGTGACACTAGTTATAGATTCCGATGCTTCACTTCAGGTTTACTGTATCCCTCTGACCTTCTTATTGATGATGAAAGACAGAAATTGCGTCTGAATTAAATACAAAAGGCACAATGCCGACTTAAGTACAAGAAGACAGGCTCTTCTTACTGTCTATGTTTTGAACCATTCCTGTGACACTAGTTATGGATTCCGATGCTTCACTTCAGGTTTACTGTATCCCTCTGATCTTCTTATTGACGATGAAACACAGATATTGCATCGGAATTAAATACAAATAGCACAGGGCCGACTTAAGTACAAGAAGACTGACTCTTCTTACTGTCTATGTTTTGAACCATTCCTGTGACACTAGTTATAGATTCCGATGCTTCACTTCTGGTTTACTGTATCCCTCTGACCTTCTTATTGACGATGAAACACAGAAATTGCATCGGAATTTAATACAAAAGGCACATGCCGACTGAAGTACAAGAATACTGGCTCTTCTTACTGTCTATGTCTTGAACCTTTCCTGTGAGACCGGTTTTAGATTACGATGCTTCACTTCAGGTTTACTATATCCCTTGGACCTTCTTATTGACGCCGAAACACAGAAATTGCATCGGAATTAAAAGAAAAGGCACAATGCCGACTTAAGTACAAGAAAACTGACTCTCCTTACTGTCTATGCTTTGAACCATTCCTGTGAAACTAGTTATAGATTCTGATGCTTCACTTCAGGTTTTGCTGTATCCCTCTGGCCTTCTTATTGACGATGAAACACAGGAATTGCATCGGAATTTAGTAACAAAGGCACAATGTCGACCTAAGTACAAGAAAACAGACTCTTCTTACTGTCTATGTTTTGAACCATTCCTGTGACACTAGTTATAGATTCCGATGCTTCACATCTGGTTTACTGTATCCCTTTGACCGTCTTATTGACGATGAAACACAGAAATTGCTTCGGAATTAAATACAAAAGGCACAATGCCGACTTAAGTACGAGAAAACTGGCTCTTCTTACTGTTTATGTTTGAAAAATTCATGTGACACTAGTTATAGATTCTGATGCTTCACTTCATGTTTACTGTATCCCTGTGACCTTGTTATTGACGATAAAACACAGAAATTCCATCGGAATTAAATACAAAAGGCACAATGCCGACTTAAGTACAAGAAAACTGACTCTCCTTACTGTCTATGCTTTGAACCATTCCTGTGAAACTAGTTATAGATTCCGATGCTTCACCTCAGGTTTTGCTGTATCCCTCTGGCCTTCTTATTGACGATGAAACACAGGAATTGCATCGGAATTAAATACATAAGGCACAATGCCGACCTAAGTACAAGAAAACTGACTCTTCTTACTGTCTATGATTTTAACCATTCCTGTGACACTAGTTACAGATTCTGATGCTTCACTTCAGGTTTACAGTACCCCTCTGACCGTCTTATCGACGATGAAACACGGAAATTGCATCGGAATTAAATACTAAAGGCACAATGCCGACTCAAGTACAAGAAGACTGTCTCTTCTTACTGTCTATGTTTTGAACCTATCCTGTTATACCGGTTTTAGACTCCGATGCTTCACTTCAGATTTACTGTATCCCTGTGACCGTCTTATTGACGATGAATTACAGAAATTGCATCGGAATTAAATACAAAAGGCACAAAGCCGACTTAAGTACAAGAAAACTGACTCTTCTTACTTTCTATATTTTGAACCATTCCTGTGACACTTGTTATAGATTCCGATGCTTCACTTCAGGTTTACTGTATCCCTCTGACCGTCTTATTGACGATGAAACACAGAAATTGCATCGGAATTAAATACAAAAGGCACAATGCCGACTTAAGTACGAGAAAATTGGCTCTTCTTACTGTTTATGTTTTGAAAAATTCCTGTGACACTAGTTATAGATTCCGTTGCTTCACTTCAGGTTTACTGTATCCCTATGACCTTGTTATTCACGATGAAACAGAGAAATTGCATCGGAATTAAATACAAAAGGCACAATGCCGACGTAAGTACAAGAAAAGTGAATCTTCTCACTGTCTATGTTTTGAACCATTCCTGTGACACTAGTTATAGATTCCGATGCTTCACTTCAGGTTTACTGTATCCCTCTGACCTTCTTATTGATGATGAAACACAGAAATTGCGTCTGAATTAAATACAAAATGCACAATGCCGACTTAAGTACAAGAAGACTGGCTCTTCTTACTGTCTATGTTTTGAACCATTCCTGTGACACTAGTTATGGATTCCGATGCTTCACTTCAGGTTTACTGTATCCCTCTGATCTTCTTATTGACGATGAAACACAGATATTGCATCGGAATTAAATACAAATAGCACAATGCCGACTTAAGTACAAGAAGACTGACTCTTCTTACTGTCTATGTTTTGAACCATTCCTGTGACACTAGTTATAGATTCCGATGCTTCACTTCTGGTTTACTGTATCCCTCTGACCTTCTTATTGACGATGAAACACAGAAATTGCATCGGAATTTAATACAAAAGGCACATGCCGACTGAAGTACAAGAATACTGGCTCTTCTTACTGTCTATGTCTTGAACCTTTCCTGTGAGACCGGTTTTAGATTACGATGCTTCACTTCAGGTTTACTATATCCCTTGGACCTTCTTATTGACGCCGAAACACAGAAATTGCATCGGAATTAAAAGAAAAGGCACAATGCCGACTTAAGTACAAGAAAACTGACTCTCCTTACTGTCTATGCTTTGAACCATTCCTGTGAAACTAGTTATAGATTCTGATGCTTCACTTCAGGTTTTGCTGTATCCCTCTGGCCTTCTTTTTGACGATGAAACACAGGAATTGCATCGGAATTTAGTAACAAAGGCACAATGTCGACCTAAGTACAAGAAAACAGACTCTTCTTACTGTCTATGTTTTGAACCATTCCTGTGACACTAGTTATAGATTCCGATGCTTCACATCTGGTTTACTGTATCCCTCTGACCGTCTTATTGACGATGAAACACAGAAATTGCTTCGGAATTAAATACAAAAGGCACAATGCCGACTTAAGTACAAGAAAACTGACTCTCCTTACTGTCTATGCGTTGAACCATTCCTGTGAAACTAGTTATAGATTCCGATGCTTCACTTCAGGTTTTGCTGTATGCCTCTGGCCTTCTTATTGACGATGAAACACAGGAATTGCATCGGAATTAAATACATAAGGCACAATGCCGACCTAAGTACAAGAAAACTGACTCTTCTTACTGTCTATGATTTTAACCATTCCTGTGACACTAGTTACAGATTCTGATGCTTCACTTCAGGTTTACAGTATCCCTCTGACCGTCTTATCGACGATGAAACACGGAAATTGCATCGGAATTAAATACAAATGGCACAATGCCGACTTAAGTACAAGAAGACTGACTCTTCTTACTGTCTATGTTTTGAACCATTCCTGTGACACTAGTTATACATTCCGATGCTTCACTTCTGGTTTACTGTATCCCTCTGACCTTCTTATTGACGATGAAACACAGAAATTGCATCGGAATTTAATACAAAAGGCACATGCCGACTGAAGTACAAGAATACTGGCTCTTCTTACTGTCTATGTTTTGAACCTATCCTGTTAAACCGGTTTTAGACTCCGATGCTTCACCTCAGGTTTACTGTATCCCTGTGACCGTCTTATTGACGATGAATTACAGAAATTGCATCGGAATTAAATACAAAAGGCACAAAGCCGACTTATGTACAAGAAAACTGACTCTTCTTAATTTCTATGTTTTGAACCATTCCTGTGACACTTGTTATAGATTCCGATGCTTCACTTCAGGTTTACTGTATCCCTCTGACCGTCTTATTGACGATGAAACACAGAAATTGCATCGGAATTAAATACAAAAGGCACAATGCCGACTTAAGTACGAGAAAATTGGCTCTTCTTACTGTTTATGTTTTGAAAAAATTCCTGTGACACTAGTTATAGATTCCGTTGCTTCACTTCAGGTTTACTGTATCCCTATGACCTTGTTATTCACGATGAAACACAGGAATTGCATCGGAATTAAATACAAAAGGCACAATGCCGACTTAAGTACGAGAAAACTGGCTCTTCTTACTGTTTATGTTTTGAAAAATTCCTGTGACACTAGTTATAGATTCCGATGCTTCACTTCAATTTTACTGTATCCCTGTGACCTTGTTATTGACGATGAAACACAGAAATTGCAACGGAATTAAATACAAAAGGCACAATGCCGACGTAAGTACAAGAAAATCGACTCTTCTTACTGTCTATGTTTTGAACCAATCCTGTGACACTAGTTATAGAGTCCATTGCTTCACTTCAGGTTTACTGTATCCCTCTGACCTTCTTATTGATGATGAAATACAGAAATTGCGTCTGAATTAAATACAAAAGGCACAATGCCGACTTAAGTACAAGAAGACTGGCTCTTCTTACTGTCTATGATTTGAACCATTCCTGTGACACTAGTTATAGATTCCGATGCTTCACTTCAGGTTTACTGTATCCCTCTGATCTTCTTATTGACGATGAAACACAGATATTGCATCGGAATAAAATACAAATGGCACAATGCCGACTTAAGTACAAGAAGACTGACTCTTCTTACTGTCTATGTTTTGAACCATTCCTGTGACACTAGTTATGGATTCCGATGCTTCACTTCAGGTTTACTGTATCCCTCTGACCTTCTTAATGACGATGAAACACAAAAATTGCATCGGAATGCAAATAAAAGGCACAATGCCGACTTAAGTACAAGAAGACTGACTCTTCTTACTGTCTATGTTTTGAACCATTCCTGTGACACTAGTTATGGATTCCGATGCTTCACTTCAGGTTTACTGTATCCCTTGGACTTTCTTATTGACGATGAAACACAGAAATTGCATCGGAATTAAATACAAAAGGCACATGCCGACTCAAGTACAAGAAAACTGACTCTACTTACTGTCTATGTTTTGAACCATTCCTGTGACACTAGTTATAGATTCCGATGCTTCACTTCAGGTTTACTGTATCCCTCTGATCTTCTTATTGACGATGAAACACAGATATTGCATCGGAATTAAATGCAAATGGCATAATGCCGACTTAAGTACAAGAAGACTGACTCTTCTTACTGTCTATGTTTTGAACCATTCCTGTGACACTAGTTATAGATTCCGATGCTTCACTTCAGGTTTGCTGTATCCCTCTGACCTTCTTATTAACGATGAAACACAGAAATTGCATCGGAAACAAATACAAAAGGCACAATGCCGACTTAAGTACAATAAAACTGATTCTTCTTACTGTCTATGATTTTAACCATTCCTGTGACACTAGTTACAGATTCTGATGCTTCACTTCAGGTTTACTGTATCTCTCTGACCGTCTTATTGACGATGAAACACGGAAATTGCATCGGAATTTAATACTAAAGGCACAATGCCGACTCAAGTACAAGAAGACTGTCTCTTCTTGCTGTCTATGCTTTGAACCTATCCTGTGATACCGGTTTTAGATTCCGATGCTTCACTTCAGGTTCACTGTATCCCTTGGACCTTCTTATTCTCGACGAAATACAGAAACTGCATCGGAATTAAATACAAAAGGCACAATGCCGACGTAAGTACAAGAAAACTGCTTCTTCTTACTGTTTATGTTTTGAAAAATTCCTGTGCACTAGTTATAGATTCCGATGCTTCACTTCAGGTTTACTGTATCCCTGTGACCTTCTTATTGACGATGAAACACAGGAATTGCATCGGAATTTAGTACAAAAGGCACAATGCCGACCTAAGTACAAGAAAACAGACTCTTCTTACTGTCTATGTTTTGAACCATTCCTGTGACACTAGTTATAGATTCCGATGCTTCACATCAGGTTTACTGTATCCCTCTGCCCGTCTTATTGACGATGAAACACAGAAATTGCTTCGGAATTAAATACAAAAGGCACAATGCCGACTTAAGTACGAGAAAACTGGCTCTTCTTACTGTTTATGTTTGAAAAATTCCTGTGACACTAGTTATGGATTCCGAAGCTTCACTTCAGGTTTACTGTATCCCTGTGACCTTGTTATTGACGATAAAACACAGAAATTGCATCGGAATTAAATACAAAAGGCACAACGCCGACGTATGTACAAGAAAACTGACTCTTCTTACCGTCCATGTTTTGAACCATTCCTGTGACACTAGTTATAGATTACGATGCTTCACTTCAGGTTTACTGTATCCCTTGGACCTTCTTATTGACAATGAAACACAGAAATTGAATCGGAATTAAATACAAAAGGCACATGCCGACTCAAGTACAAGAATACTGGCTCTTCTTACTGTCTATGTTTTGAACCTTTCCTGTGAGATCGGTTTTAGATTACGATGCTCACTTCAGGTTTACTGTATCCCTTGGACCTTCTTATTGACGCTGAAACACAGAAATTGCATCGGAAATAAAAATAAAAGGCACAATGCCGACTTAAGTACAAGAAAACTGACTCTCCTTACTGTCTATGTTTTGAACCATTCCTGTGAAACTAGTTATAGATTCCGATGCTTCACTTCAGGTTTTGCTGTATCTTTCTGGCCTTCTACATCTACATCTACATCTACATTGATACTCCGCAAGCCACCCAACGGTGTGTGGCGGAGGGCACTTTACGTGCCACTGTCATTACCTCCCTTTCCTGTTCCAGTCGCGTATGGTTCGCGGGAAGAACGACTGTCTGAAAGCCTCCGTGCGCGCTCTAATCTCTCTAATTTTACATTCGTGATCTCCTCGGGAAGTATAAGTAGGGGGAAGCAATATATTCGATACCTCATCCAGAAACGCACCCTCTCGAAACCTGGCGAGCAAGCTACACCGCGATGCAGAGCGCCTCTCTTGCAGAGTCTGCCACTTGAGTTTATTAAACATCTCCGTAACGCTATCACGGTTACCAAATAACCCAGTGACGAAACGCGCCGCTCTTCTTTGGATCTTCTCTATCTCCTCCGTCAACCCGACCTGGTACGGATCCCACACTGATGAGCAATACTCAAGTATAGGTCGAACGAGTGTTTTGTAAGCCACCTCCTTTGTTGATGGACTACATTTTCTAAGCACTCTCCCAATGAATCTCAACCTGGTACCCGCCTTACCAACAATTAGTTTTATATGATCATTCCACTTCAAATCGTTCCGTACGCATACTCCCAGATATTTTACAGAAGTAACTGCTACCAGTGTTTGTTCCGCTATCATATAATCATACAATAAAGGATCCTTCTTTCTATGTATTCGCAATACATTACATTTCTTATTGACGATGAAACACAGGAATTGCATCGGAATTAAATACATAAGGCACAATGCCGACCTAAGTACAACAAAACTGACTCTTCTTACTGTCTATGATTTTAACCATTCCTGTGACACTAGTTACAGATTCTGATGCTTCACTTCAGGTTTACAGTATCCCTCTGACCGTCTTATCGACGATGAAACACGGAAATTGCGTCGGAATTAAATACTAAAGGCACAATGCCGACTCAAGTACAAGAAGACTGTCTCTTCTTACTGTCTATGTTTTGAACCTATCCTGTTATAGCGGTTTTAGACTCTGATGCTTCACTTCAGGTTTACTGTATCCCTGTGACCGTCTTATTGACGATGAATTACAGAAATTGCATCGGAATTAAATACAAAAGGCACAATGCCGACTTAAGTACAAGAAAACTGACTCTTCTTACTTTCTATGTTTTGAACCATTCCTGTGACACTAGTTATAGATTCCGATGCTTCACTTCAGGTTTACTGTATCCCTCTTACCGTCTTATTGACGATGAAACACAGAAATTGCATCGGAATTAAATACAAAAGGCACAATGCCGACTTAAGTACGAGAAAATTGGCTCTTCTTACTGTTTATGTTTTGAAAAATTCCTGTGACACTAGTTATAGATTCCGTTGCTTCACTTCAGGTTTACTGTATCCCTATGACCTTGTTATTCACGATGAAACACAGAAATTGCATCGAAATTAAATACAAAAGGCACAATGCCGACGTAAGTACAAGAAAACTGACTCTTCTTACTGTCTATGTTTTGAACCATTCCTGTGACACTAGTTATAGATTCCGATGCTTCACTTCAGGTTTACTGTATCCCTCTGACCTTCTTATTGATGATGAAACACAGAAATTGCGTCTGAATTAAATACAAAAGGCACAATGCCGACTTAAGTACAAGAAGACTGGCTCTTCTTACTGTCTATGTTTTGAACCATTCCTGTGACACTAGTTATAGATTCCGATGCTTCACTTCAGGTTTACTGTATCCCTCTGATCTTCTTATTGACGATGAAACACAGATATTGCATCGGAATTAAATACAAATAGCACAATGCCGACTTAAGTACAAGAAGACTGACTCTTCTTACTGTCTATGTTTTGAACCATTCCTGTGACACTAGTTATAGATTCCGATGCTTCACTTCAGGTTTACTGTATCCCTCTGACCTTCTTATTGAGGATGAAACACAGAAATTGCATCGGAATTGAATACCAAAGGAACAGTGCCGACTCAAGTACAAGAAGACTGGCTCCTCTTACTGTCTATGTTTGAACCATTCCTGTGACACTAGTTATTGATTCCCATGCTTCACTTCAGGTTTACTGTATCCCTCTGATCTTCTTACTGACGATGAAACACAGAAATTGCATCGCAATTATATACAAAAGGCACAATGCCGACTTAAGTACAAGAACACTGTCTCTTCTTACTATCTATGTTTTGAACCATTCCTGTGACACTAGTTATAGATGAAACGTCCCCTTTGAACAATTATACATGACTGTGCTTAAACTGACACACAATATTTTGTTAGCGCAACGCAATCTGACTTTCAAAATTCTCTACAAAAGAATGGCCCTGACTAACATTAAACTATACTTTTCACAAATCACTTACCTCAGAAAAATCTTCGCTGTTCAAGCTACTGCAATACAGCGAGCGCCACTACTGCCAGCTAAATAAAAGATTCAAACTATGGAAGGCACTAACTACTGATAGGGATAGTTAGCAAATCAAAGATATTAATAGAGGACAAACAATGTATTTACCTTGATATCATCATATATAAATATAGCAGTTCATGACAAATTTCAAATCTCCGCCATCTCTCTCCCCACATCCACCACTGCTGGCGGCTCACCTCCAACTGCGCAACGCTACGCGCTGTTCACATCCAGCTGCCGAACACTACAATGGCGAGTATTACAACAATGCAAAGCAGCCACAGACTGCACACAGCACAGCCAGTGATTTTCATACAGAGGTGGCGTTACCAATAAAAAACCTAAACAGCCTACTTACATAGAGAAAACATAAACAGCCTACTTACATAGAGAAAACATAAACAGCCTACTTACATAGCCCCCATGCTCCCCACAAAAAATTTTTCAAATTGGTTTGGGCAGTGGCCAATACAGATTTGAAAAAAATTTTTCATAATTACAATAACAAAGCAATCAAATGCACACACTTATTGATAAAGTGTTGGTCAAAAGCTAAAAATTTCTCACAGTCCATAAAGACAGTCCAGATTGTTCATCACAGTAAAAATGCAGAGTTTTTCTCAAAGTCTGAGCAGTAAAAGAAAATGCACACAGAAGTAGTGGATTTCCATGCAGTCTTAAAGAAGTAGTGTTGTCCTTCCAACGGAAAGACAGTGCTGACTCTTGACATGCATACAGGTAATGGGCCACAACAGAGCAAACCCACAGCAGAGTCAGTCGAAATTTTGAAGAGTATTGGTAGGTAGGTCATCACAGAGCAGACCCACTGTAGTCCTGGTAGAGATTACGGTATTGGTGGGCC
Organism: Schistocerca serialis cubense; assembly: GCF_023864345.2. NCBI lineage: Eukaryota > Metazoa > Arthropoda > Insecta > Orthoptera > Acrididae > Schistocerca > Schistocerca serialis. The sequence goes on from NC_064647.1 coordinate 31,148,153, forward strand.
ACCAGAGGTGCAGACCCACTGCAGTCCTTGTAGAAATAATGGTACTGGTGAGTCAGTAAAGACGCAGACCCACTGTAGTCTTTGTAGAGACGGCCAGCAGCCATCTGTTGCAAATGTGCAGGTGCACAATCACCATCGAAGAGTCTTGCGGACAATATAGCAAGTCCATAAAACACCACTTGCGTACTCACAAAGTTTCTGGAATTGTCGTTAGAACCAGCAATGCTGTTATCCAGTGCCTTGCTGAATCAGTAACACACGTGCAAACACTATCAGTCCCTACTTCTCACATATTGTCCATATACTATGACCAACGGAAATGTGTGCAGTGAAATGAATGCTTACAAGGTACTTAGTTTGATAAACTGGTGTCAATTACAATTTTATAAGATGAGAATACAATAACAAAGGTACAGAATACATCATTAGAAACATAACAATACAAATAACATTTGTAGTACAGGCTTTACAAAAGATCGAACTAACATATACATCAGTGGAATTATGACATGAGTACATACATAAAAGATCACAATAACTTTCGAAACATCAACTTCACACATGAGCATTAACACAAAACAGAATTAATAATGTCTAACATCTTTACAAAGTAAATAACATATTATTAATGCAAATTATATTTGAGGATAACAGTATTCCTCATCATAGTGACTGTAGCTTAATATTAAAAGAAGAAAAATTCTATGAAACTACACAGAGACAGGAAGAAAACAAATACACAAGGGTACACAAACATTAGTGGGATAACACAAAAGGGAAAGGACAGGGTTTGTTTTACTGCAGTATTTTGCATGGAGATCTCCCTTTGTTCATCATTAGTCCCAAAAAGTCCTATCTAAGCCTGCTTTCTGTATTCTGTTCATATTTCTTTCAAAATAATTATTTCTGATTGTACAATACTCATTTGGGCCCAAATCGTTTTCATATAACTTTCAAAGCATTCTTTCCCTATTCTCCATAGTTAGGTTCTTATATAGTCTACTCCCTCTTAAGCTAACTTAAATCTACTGAGCTCAGATGCTAAACTAAGGGACGAGGCAATGCAGCAGCACAAAACAATTAACACAAACATCAATGACAAAAATACAAATGCCAAAGCAATTGCAATATTACAACTAATATAGGGCACTGTGCAGCAAAAAAAAAATAAATCTGGCTTAGCAGAGTAACACAAATTAAAGTTCAGTAGCACTATGCCTGGCAAACAGCAGCTTATATCGAAACATGACATAGCTCAAGCAGAAAAAATAGTACACTAAAGATAACAATGCAGATAAGGGAAATGTATAATCACATCTTAATGTCTAAGTAATTAAAGTGGTGTACCACAACAACTTATTGTAAAAAAAAATATTACCATGTACTTGAAAAGAAAATTATGTGTTACTGTTACTAGTTCCTTCTTATTGTTCTTTCCTTTCCAAGTGCTCCTTTTTTGAAGAATGTGGATCACAAAATTATTATTTAATAGATCTGTTGACAGAAAGTGTTCACATTAGCAAATGCATTTAATTTTATTTTATGAAACCAATGCTGCAACACAGCTGGAAACCAGATATCAAATGAAATAAGCAACTATGAAAAGCAAAGCATAAAAATATCATTCAGTAGTCATGTGACATTTCATAAGTTAGTAGAAATTCTCTCAACTCTCATAGAAAGACGCTTGTCATAATCAGGTGTGCAGATGTAAAAATATTTCTTGTCATTTTAGTAGGCATTTCAGTAAATATCATAAATTACGAGCTCCACAGTATGCTTTCAACAAGGAAATGTCAGTAGCGCGGACAATGGCCTTCCCTTTCTTTTTTTTCTACCTGTGCTTCTGATGAGGCACTCACTAATGACTTGTTCTGCCGGCGTCTGACACAGCTGCGTGCCCACGACGCATTACGTGCAGGTGGTCACTTAACTTTCTTACGGAAATATTTATGACGACAGCAGTTTTCGCTACAGTGACAGTGTCATATAAAAATTTCACAGGTCGAAAATTTGCGTTACAAATGTGTAGAAACAAAACCCTATAAATATAAGTGTCCAAATAAAATATTCGTCAGCATTGTGATACAGTCACGCATTTACGCACATTTCATAACTCTTAAAGTACGATTCTTGGTTTCCAACAACCTTTTCCACAAATCAGAGTCACCACTACTCATTATTCCTTACCTTATTACATATACATATTCGTCGACACTACTTCAATATTTCATCATGAGAAATACGTAGCATAATAAACATTCCTCAACAACATAACACACATCGTCGTCGTAATAATAACATCATACCACCTCAGTCAAATCTCAAAAACGTCGTAGCTTTCTGCAATAATTTCAAAACCTAATAAAATTCTCTGCTCATTTCAATAGTGTCATCTACCTCAAACGTACTTTAAAATCATGCTCCCTTACCAAATATATCATTCAAAGCTCTCATAGTATCACAATGGTTCCGAAAAAATATGAACAGATCACACAGTACAGACAAAATACAATTTCGTAAGTGTGAAGTAACCCAACTCTGTAATTGCGTAAACATATGTCACTGATGTAATAAAAAAAGTTTATCTCTCAGTTACATGATCAAAATAGCTGTGTAATTTGTGTGTTAGAGAAATATGGTACCGATGTGTAAAGTTGTATAAGCAAATACCATATTAGCTATGGTTCCTTGTGCTTGCCAAACACATGGTACACAAAGTAAGTGTGTACCCCCATGAGGATTAATGTTATTATACCCTCAGGTGTTACAGATTACAGCTATGGAATGAAATGTATCACGGAAAACTTTCTTTGTAATTCAAAAATCTTTAAAAGTAAATGTTTTAAGTACACAATTAATCACTCAAATACGTGTACTGTAGCGCTAAATGTGCGTCTTGTTGCAACATAATCTGTGTGGAAGTGTCGTAGTTATCGTCCTCCGAAAGCTAAGTTCTGCAGAAGTCAATGTACTTACCTCATAATACACAAAAGTGAAATGCTTTGCGTATAAATGTCTTAGTTATTACGCTTATTGCCGTGATGAGGAAAGTACTGTGCTGTAACGTATTGTTGTGCTACGGAAATGGCAGTCTCATTGTAGCTATACCACAAAATTACTACTAAAACCTGTTTTACTTTCCAGAATAATTCAGGAAAACTGTGCAGATATAAAACAGATATAGCGCAAAAGCAACATTGTAAATTGTCACTCATTAGTGGCGTCGTGATAAAATCGTGTATCTGTCACATAAACTAATCACTCTGTCGTCTGGTATCTCACAGAAAGTACTTTAAACCCAGAATGTATTTTCAAGTAAACCAAAATGTTGCATTAAAATCTCATTAGCAGTACTGGTAAATGTTCTAAGTATGTAAGCCTTATATTCGTTCCATAATTGTGCAACTAACAAGCAAGAATGTACACACACAATAACACTGTGACGTCTGTTCACTATAACAATGCATTCGTCATTTCTGTTTAAATAAGTTCTCTTGGTTCTTTATTGGATATTTAACTTCAAACATTGTTGTATGTTAACAGATTCTAAGTCTGACAAGCATACTAGTAATGTAAAGTGAAAAGTTTTATGGCAATGACAAAGTTAAAAAGCAGATTATCTCTCAATAAATGGTTTTACATGTGAAATGTGGTGTAAACCTTTACTCTTCCTAGTACGCAGCGTTTCAACTTCAACGCAATTATCATGCGGTATACGTCGTTAAACAATACTAGAATTTTTCTTAAGGTTAGCGTCTATGTTATTTTTCTCTGAGCCAGCCGGCGCAAGCGGCTGCCTGCGGTGCGAGTCATTGTCTGTTCCTTTGTTGGCGCGCGTCGTTATTGGGATTTAGAGACCTAACTTCTACAAATTCACCGTGACGAGAGGGCCCTGCTCTGTTTGAATCCCGCCAGTTCTGATGCAATTCAGGTCTGTCGTTACGATCATATCGTCTGTCGTCATGTCGGTAGATTCCATAGTTTCTTTCTTGTCGGTCACATGGTGGAGAATTTCTCCCTGAATCGTAACTGCGCGCTGGTCCGTTGCGTCTAAAGTTATTCTGTCTCCCTTGATAGTATTTATTTTGGTTCCCATATTGTCTGTTTCTCTTATTGTCTCTGTGATAGTCATTACCACAGAGAGGTGATCTTTCCCTGTAGTTATTACTACTCTGCCAACGGTTGTCATATGGGTGGTGTCTGTTTTGGTCACGATTTGTGTTGTGGGAATAGCCTTGTCGTGTCAAGTTATTACTTCTTTCATCGCGGAATTGCGACGGATGTGACCTGTAATTGTTGTGTTCCTGGTTTCGCGTTCCGCGATTGTCAGTGTCAATTTCTAATTCTTGTAAGAGTCCCTGAAATGCTTCAATGTCGTCTTTGCAACGTCCTGCCAAAATAATATGTCGTAAATGTTCAGGCAGTTTGATTAAGCAAATGCGGATGAGTTCTGAGGGGCTGTATGGGTTTGAAAGATACTGATTCTTATGCAACATGTCTTCAAAATATTTCACAAGACTGGAGAATTCAGATTGTTCGAAATGTTTCATCATTATGATACCATGTTTTACTCGGTCTTGTTTGGCTTGAGACCAATATGCTGAGAGGAAGGCATGGTAAAATTCTCCTTCACTGTGGCAATCGTGAATGACCGATCGCATTCTTACAGCTGGTTCATTCTCTAAGTAGCCACACATAAATTCTAATCTGTGTTCCAACGACCAGTTGGGAGGAAAACAATGAGAGAATTGATGGAGCCATGCTTGTGGATGAATGTCGTTGCCAGAATTCTTAAATGTTTTGAATTTACGTGTACTAATGAACAGCTTATAGTCAAAATCATCATGTCGGCGAGTCGCATATCGGTCATTGTTAGGTCGTGTCGGCCGTTCCATCTCAAAATTCGGTGCACATTGCCAATTTCTTTCATAACTTCCGAAATGCCCTGTGTTATTATTTTGCGGCTTTTCCGTATTTCTGTGTCCCTCTTCCCGTATTGGGGCGCGAGTATCCTCTGAAATACGTAATTCTTGTATTACCTGTGTCAGCTGATCTTGTACTTCCCGGATTTCTCTTTTGTACTGTGTATTGATTTGATTTTGATTCTGTTTGAATTTTCTAATTTGTTCATACTCTTCTGTGTCAGTGAAGGCTACAGGTCTTGTGTCATTCAGATCATCATCTACCTTTGTTGATAAGTTAGTGACCTGATCCGAAAGTTCGGCTACTTTCTCTGATAGTGAACACATTTCCTCAGTGTGTTTTTCTGAACCAAGTTTCAGAGTGTCCATTTGTGTTGAAATCGAATCTACTGTGTCCTTTAAGTTTTCCTGAGATTTTGCAAGTTGCGTAACCGAATCGGTACATGCAACTGAGTCAAATTTAGCTTGCAAGGTCTCATGATTTTCATGAACAATGGCTTGCAGTTCTTTTACGGCTGCTTCGTGATTCTGTAATGCATTTTCATGCCGCGAAAAAATAGGTTGAAAATGCTCACAAATTTGTGTTTTTAGGTCATTACAGACTTTTTGACATTTCGATTCAATGTTATGTAAATCAGTAGTTAAATCTTCACGTGTTTGTTCAAGTGTTTGTTCCAATGAGTCTAACTTTTTAAGATTTTGTTCCATTGTGTCTAACTGTTGCTGTGTTTGTCTCTGATATTGTTCCATTGTGTCTAACTTTTCAAGCTTTTGTCCCATTTGTTGCATTAATTGTAATAACAATGCACTGGTGTCTGAAACATGTTCCTCAGTGCTTTTCGGCAGTGAAGTTGCACCGGCAACATTCACATTTTGACAAGTGGAAAATGTGTCTTGACTCATTTGAGAAAACGGTGGGAACCCAAAACCTGAGTCTGCAGTATTTGCAATATTGTGTTCTGTCTTTCCCGATTCCTGAGGCGAGCTGTTGCCGACCAATCGATCGATAACGCTTCCCTGTTCACTACCTGTTTCACTGTCTACACCATTGTTTGCCGCCCGCTCCATTTCCCTATGCGCAATTACCAAATTACTACTTTGAACATTAGTTAATTCATTACTCTGCGGCGCTAACACACTGCTTTCGTCTTCACTGTCATTTCTCAGTTTACTTTGGAGCCTAGTATTACGTTTTTCACACGCCATTATTGTCACAGTATTTCACACGATAACACAGAAAAGCGCAATTTGAAGAGCAAAATAAAATAACATAGCAATGGAAATAATGTCTACTTAATTGCCAGCGCAGCTGCGAAATACTTGGTGCAAATCTACATGCATGCCACAACTGTTTTACTGTACAACAATGAAAAACTACAACTACAAAGGAAATTCTCTCTATAATTACGCGCTAGCAATAAACAATAGCTACACTAATTACACAAACTACAAGAAAAAATCAGAAGATTCCAGTGAGGTATCCTAGGCTAAGGGTCGACATATGAAACGTCCCCTTTGAACAATTATAAATGACTGTGCTTAAACTGACACACAATTTTTTGTTAGCGCAACGCAATCTGACTTTCAAAATTCTCTACAAAAGAATGGCCCTGACTAACATTAAACTATACCTTTCACAAATCACTTACCTCACAAAAATCTTCGCTGCTCAAGCTACTGCAATACAGCGAGCGCCACTACTGCCAGCTAAATAAAAGATTCAAACTATGGAAGGCACTAACTACTGACAGAGATAGTTAGCAAATCAAAGATATTAATAGAGAACAAACAATGTATTTACCTTGATACCATCATATATAAATATAGCAGTTCATGACAAATTTCAAATCTCCGCCATCTCTCTCCCCACATCCACCACTGCTGGCGGCTCACCTCCAACTGCGCAACGCTACACGCTGTTTACATCCAGCTGCCGAACACTACAATGGCGAGTATTACAACAATGCAAAGCAGCCACAGACTGCACACAGCACAGCCAGTGATTTTCATACAGAGGTGGCGTTACCAATAAAAAACCTAAACAGCCTACTTACATAGAGAAAAAATAAACAGCCTACTTACATAGAGAAAACATAAACAGCCTACTTACATAGATGACCATGCTTCACTTCAGGTTTACTCTATCCCTCTGACCTTCTTGTTGACGATGAAACACAGAAAATGCATCTCAATTAATTACAAAAGGCACAATGCCGACTTAAGTACAAGAAAACAGACTCTTCTTACTGTCTATGTTTTGAACCATTCCTGTGACACTAGTTATAGATTCTGATGCTTCACTACAGGTTTACTGTATCCCTCTGACCTGCCTATTGACGATCAAACACAGGAAATTGATCGGAATTAAATACAAAAGGCACAATACCGACTCAAGTACAAGAAGACTGGCTCTTCTTACTATCTATGATTTGAACCATTCCTGTGACACTAGTTATAGAATCCGATGCTTCACTACAGGTTTACTGTATCCAGCTGACCTTCTTATTGACGATGAAACACAGAAATTGCATCGGAATTAAATACAGAAGGCACAATGCCGACTTAAGTACTAGAAGTTTGACTCTTCTTACTGTCTATGATTTGAACCATTCCTTTGACACGAGTTATGGATTCCGATGCTTCACTACAGTTTTACTGTATCCCTCTGACCTTCTTATTGACGATGAAACACAGAAATTGCATCGGATTTAAATACAAAAGGCACAATGCCGACTTAAGTACAAAAAGACTGACTCTTCCTTCTGTCTATGTTTTGAACCATTCCTGTGACACTAGTTATAGATTCCGATGCTTCATTTCAGTTTTACTGTATCCCTCTGACCTTCTTATTGACGATGAAACATAGAAATTGCATCGGAATTATATACAAAAGGCACAACGCCGACTTAAGTACAAGAAGACTGACTCTTCATACTGTCTATGCTTCGAACCATTCCTGTGACACTAGTTATAGATTCTGATGATTCACTTCAGGTTTACTGTATCCCTCTGACCACCTTATTGACGATGAAACACAGAAATTGCATCTTAATTAAATACAAAAGGCACAATGCCGACTTAGGTACAAGAAGACTGACTCTTCTTACTGTCTATGCTTTGAACCATTCCTGTGACACTAGTTATAGATTCCGATGCTTCACTTCAGGTTTACTGTATCCCTCTGACCTTCTTATTGACGATGAAACGCAGAAATTGAATCGGAATTAAATACAGAAGGCACAATGCCGACTAAAGTACAAGAAGACTGACTCTTCTTACTGTCTATGTTTTGAACGATTCCTTCGACACAAGTTATAGATTCCGATGCTTCACTTCAGTTTTACTGTATCCCTCTGACCATCTTATTGACGATGAAACACAGAAATTGCATCGGAATTAAATACAAAAGGCACAATGCCGACTTAAGTACAAAAAGACTGACTCTTCCTACTGTTTATGTTTTGAACCATTCCTGTGACACTAGTTTTAGATTCCGATGCTTCACTTCAGGTTTACTGTATCCCTCAGACCTCCTTATTGTCGATGAAACACAGAAATTGCATCTTAATTAATTACAAAAGGCACAATGCTGACTTAAGTACAAGAAGACTGACACTTCTTACTGTCTATGTTTTGAATCATTCTTGTGATACTGGTTATAGATTCCGATGCTTCACTTCAGGCTTACTGTATCCCTCTGACCTTCTTATTAACGATGAAACACGGAAATTGCATCGGAATTAAATACAAAACGAACCTTGCCGACTCAAGTACAAAAAGACTGGAACTTCTTACTGTCAACGTTTTGAACGATTCCTGTGACAGTAGTTATAGATTCCGATGCTTCACTTCAGTTTTACTGTATCCCTCTGACCTTCTTATTGACGATGAAACACAGAAATTGCATCTCAATTATATACAAAAGGTACAATGCCGACTTAAGTACAAGTAGACTAACTCTTCATACTGTCTATGCTTCGAACCATTCCTGTGACACTAGTTATAGATTCTGATGATTCACTTCAGGTTTACTGTATCCCTCTGACCTTCTTATAGACGATGAAACACAAAAATTGCATCGTAATTAAATACAAAAGGCACAATGCCGACTGAAGTACACGAAGACTGACTCTTCTTACTGTCTATGTTTTGAACCATTCCAATGACACTAGTTATAGATTCCGATGCTTCACTTCAGTTTTACTGTATCCCTCTGACCTTCTTATTGACGATGAAACACAGAAATTGCATCTGAATTATATACAAAAGGTACAATGCCGACTTAAGTACAAGAAGACTAACTCTTCATACTGTCTATGCTTCGAACCATTCCTGTGACACTAGTTATAGATTCTGATGATTCACTTCAGGTTTACTGTATACCTCTGACCATCTTATTGACGATGAAACACAGAAATTGCATCTTAATTAAATACAAAAGGCACAATGCCGACTTAGGTACAAGAAGACTGACTCTCCTTACTGTCTATGTTTTGAACCATTCCTGTGACACTAGTTATAGATTCCGATGCTTCACTTCAGGTTTACTGTATCCAGCTAACCTTCTTATTGATGATGAAACACAGAAATTGCATCGGAATTAAATACAAAAGGCACAATGCCGAATTAAGTACAAGAATACTGACTCTCCTAACTGTCTATGTTTTGAACCATTCCTGTGACACAAGTTATATATTCCGATGCTTCACTTCAGTTTTACTGTATCCCTCTGACCGTCTTATAGACGATGAAACACAGAAATTGTATCGTAATTAAATACCAAAGGCACAATGCCGACTGAAGTACACGAAGACTGACTCTTCTTACTGTCTATGTTTTGAACCATTCCTGTGACACTAGTTTTAGATTCCGATGATTCACTTCAGGTTTACTGTATCCCTCAGACCTCCTTAATGACGATGAAACACAGAAATTGCATCTTAATTAATTACAAAATGCACAATGCTGACTTAAGTACATGAAGACTGACTCTTCTTGCTGTCTATGCTTTGAACCATTCCTGTGACACTAGTTATAGATTCCGATGCTTCCCTTCAGGCTTACTGTATCCCTCTGACCTTCTTATTAACGATGAAACACGGAAATTGAGTCGGAATTAAATACAAAAAGAACCATGCCGACTCAAGTACAAAAAGACTGGAACTACTTACTGTCTATGTTTTGAACCATTCCTGTGACACTAGTTATAGATTCCGATGCTTCACTTCAGTTTTACTGTATCCCTCTGACCATTCTTATTGACGATGAAACACAGAAATTGCATCGGAATTAAAAACAAATGGCACAAGGCCGACTCATGTACAAGAAGTCTGGCTCTTCTTACTGTCTATGTTTTGAACCTTTCCTGTGAGACCGGTTTTAGATTCCGATGCTTCACTTCAGGTTTACTGTATCCCTTGGACCTTCTTAGTGACGACGAAACACAGAAATTGCATCGGAATTAAATAGAAAAGTCACAATGCCGACTTAAGTACAAGAAAACTGACTCCTCTTCCTGTCTATGTTTTGAACCATTCCTGTGACACTAGTTATAGATTTCGATGCTTCTCTTCAGGTTTACTGTATCCAGCTGATCTTCTTATTGATGATGAAACACAGAAATTGCATCGGAATGAAATACAAAAGGCACAATGCCGACTTAAGTACAAGAAGACTGACTCTTCCTACTGTCTATGTTTTGAACCATTCCTGTGACACTAGTTATAGTTTCCGATGCTTCACTTCAGGTTTACTGTATCCCTCTGACCGTCTTATTGACGATGAAACACAGAAATTGCATCGGAATTAAATACAAAAGTCACAATGCCGACTCAGGTACAAAATGTCTGGCTCTTCTTACTGTCTATGTTTTGAACCTTTCCTGTGAGACCGGTTTTAGATTGCGATGCTTGACTTCAGGTTTACGTATCCCTTGGACCTTCTTATTGAATATGAAACACAGAAATTGGATCGGAATTAAATACAAAAGGCACATGCCGACTCAAGTACACGAATACTGACTCTTCTTACTGTCTATGTTTTGAGCCTTTCCTGTGAGACCGGTTTTAGATTACGATGCTTCACTTCAGGTTTACTGTATCCCTTGGACCTTCTTATTGACGCCGAAACACAGAAATTGCATCGGAATTAAAAAGAAAAGGCACAATGCCGACTTAAGTACAAGAAAACTGACTCTCCTTACTGTCTATGTTTTGAACCATTCCTGTGAAACTAGTTATAGATTCCGATGCTTCACTTCAGGTTTGCTGTATCCCTCTGGCCTTCTTATTGACGATGAAACACAGGAATTGCATCGGAATTAAATATATAAAGCACAATGCCGAGCTAAGTACAAGAAAAATGACTCTTCTTACTGTCTATGATTTTAACCATTCCTGTGACACTAGTTACAGATTCTGATGCTTCACGTCAGGTTTACAGTATCCCTCTGACCGTCTTATTGACGATGAAACAGGGAAATGGCATCGGAATTAAATACTATAGGCACAATGCCGACTCAAGTACAAGAATACTGTATCTTCTTACTGTCTATGTTTTGAACCTATCCTGTGATACCGGTTTTAGATTCCGATGCTTCACTTCAGGTTTACCGTATCCCTTGGACCTTCTTATTGTCGACGAAATACATAAACTGTATCGGGAATTAAATACAAAAGGCACAATGCCAACTTAAGTACAAGAAAACTGCTTCTTCTTACTGTTTATGTTTTGAAAAATTCCTGTGACACTAATTATAGATTCCGATGCTTCACTTCAGGTTTACTGTATCCCTGTGACCTTATTATTGACGATGAAACACAGAAATTGCATCCGAATTGAATACAAAAGGCACAATGCCGACGTAAGTATAAGAAAACTGACTCTTCTTACTGTCTATGTTTGAACCATTCCTGTGACACTAGTTATAGAGTCCGATGCTTCACTTCAGGTTTACTGTATCCCTCTGACCTTCTTATTGATGATGAAACACAGAAATTGCGTCTGAATTAAATACAAAAGGCACAATGCCGACTTAAGTACAAGAAGACTGGCTCTTCTTACTGTCTATGTTTTGAACCATTCCTGTGACACTAGTTATAGAATCCGATGCTTCACTTCAGGTTTACTGTATCCAGCTGACCTTCTAATTGACGATGAAACACAGAAATTGCATCGGAATTAAATACAGAAGGCACAATGCCGACTTAAGTACAAGAAGACTGACTCTTCTTGCTGTCTATGTTTTGAACCATTCCTGTGACACTAGTTTCAGATTCCGATGCTTCGCTTCAGGTTTACTGTATCTCTCTTACCTCGTTAATGACGATGAAACACAGAAATTGCATCTTAATTAATGACAAAAGGCACAATGCTGACATAAGTACAAGAGGACGGACTCTTCTTACTGTCTATGTTTTGAACCATTTCTGTGACACTAGTTATAGATTCCGATTCTTCACTTCAGGTTTACTGTATCCCTCTGACATTCTAATTAACGATGAAACACGGAAATTGCATCGGAATTAAATACAAAAAGAACAATGCCGACTCAAGTACAAGAAGACTGGATCTTTTTACTGTCTATGTTTTGAACCATTCCTGTGACACTAGTTATAGATTCCGATGTTTCACTTTAGTTTTACTGTATCCCTCTGACCTTCTTATTGTCGATGAAACACAGAAATTACATCGGAATTATATACAAAAGGCACAATACCGACTTAAGTACAACAAGACTGACTCTTCATACTGTCTATGCCTCGAACCATGCCTGTGCCACTAGTTATAGATTCTGATGATTCACTTCAGTTTTACTGTATCCCTCTGACCTTTCTTATTGACGATGAAACACAGAAATTGCATCGGAATTAAAAACGAAAGGCACAAGGCCAACTCATGTACAAGAAGACTGGCTCTTCCTACTGTCTATGTTTTGAACCTTTCCTGTGAGACCGGTTTTAGATTCCGATGCTTCACTTCAGGTTTACTGTATCCCTTGGACCTTCTTAGAGACGACGAAACACACAAATTGCATCGGAATTAAATAGAAAAGTCACAATGCAGACTTAAGTACAAGAAAACTGACTCTTTTTCCTGTCTATGTTTTGAACCATTCCTGTGACACTAGTTATAGATTTCGATGCTTCTCTTCAGGTTTACTGTATCCAGCTTATCTTCTTATTGACGATGAAACACAGAAATTGCATCGGAATTAAATACAAAAGGCACAATGCCGACTTAAGTACAAGAAGACTGACTCTTCCTACTGTCTATGTTTTGAACCATTCCTGTGACACGAGTTATAGATTCCGATGCATCACTTCAGTTTTACTGTATCCCTGTGACCTTCGTATTGACGATGAAACACTGATATTGCATCGGAATTAAATACAAAAGGCACAAAGCCAACTCAAGTACTAGAAGACTGACTCTTCTTTCTGTGTATGTTATGAACCATTCCTGTGACACTAGTAATAGATTCCGATGCTTCACTTCAGGTTTACTGTATCCCTCTGACCGTCGTATTGACGATGAAACACCGAAATAGCATCGGAATTAAATTGAAAAGGCAGTAAGCCGACTCAAGTACAAGAAGACTGGCTCTTCTTACTGTCTTTGTTTAGAACCATTCCTGTGAGACCGATTTTAGATTCCGATGCTTCACTTCTGGCTTACTGTATCCCTTGGACCTTCTTATTGACGACGAAACACAGAAATTGCATCGGAATTAAATATAAAAGGCACAATGCCGAATTAAGTACAAGAGAACTGACTCTTCTTCCTGTCTATGTTTTGAACGATTACTGTGACACTAGTTATAAATTCCGATGCATCACTTCAGGTTTACTGTATCCCTCTGACCTTCTTATTGACGATGAAACACAGAAATTGCATCGAAATTAAATACAAAAGGCACAATGCCGACTTAAGTATAAGAAAACTGACTCTTCTTACGGTCTATGCTTTGAACCATTCCGGTGACACTATTTATAGATTCCGATGCTTCACTTCAGGTTAACTGTATCCCTTGGACCTTCTTATTGACGACGAAACACAGATATTGCATCGGAATTAAATTCAAAAGGCGCAATGTCGACTTCAGTACAAGAAAACTGTCTCTCCTTACTGTCTATGTTGTGAACCATTACTGTGAAACTAGTTATAGATTCCGATGCTTCACTTCAGGTTTTCTGTATCCCTCTGACCTTGTTATTGACAATGAAACACATAAATTGCATTCGAATTATATACAGAAGGCACAATGCCGACTTAAGAGCAAGAAAACTGGTCTTTCATACTGTCTATGTTTTGTTCCATTCCTGTGATACTAGTTATAGTTTCTGATGCCTCAATTCATGTTTACTGTATCCCTCTGACCGTCACATTGACGACGAAACACAGAAATTGCATCGGAATTAAATACAAAAGGCACAATGCCGACTCAAGTACAAGAAGACTGGCTCTTCTTACTGTCTATGTTTTGAACCTTTCCTGTGAAACCGGTTTTAGATTCCGATGCTTCACTTCAAGTTTACTGTATCCCTTGGACCTTCTTATTGATGACGAAACACAGAAACTGCATCGGAATCACATAGAAAAGGGACAATGTCGACTTAAGTACAAGAAAACTGACTCTTCTTACTGTCTATATTTGAACCATTCCTGTGACACTAGTTTTAGGTTCCGATGCATCACTTCAGGTTTACTGTATCCCTCAGACCTTCTTACCGATGATGAAACACAGAAATTGTTTCGGAATTTAATACAAAAGGCACAATGCCGGCTTAAGTACAAGAAAACTGACTCTTCTTACTGTCTATGCTTTGAACCATTCCTGTGACACTAGTTATAGATTCCGATGCTTCACTTCAGGTTTACTGTATCCCTCTGACCCTCTTATTGACGAAGAAACACAGAAATTGCATCGGAAATAAATACAAAAGGCACAATTCCGACTCTAGTACAAGATGTCTGGCTCTTCTTACTGTCTATGTTTTGAACCTTTCCTGTGAGACAGGTTTTTAATTCCGATGCTTCACTTCAGGTTTACTGTCTCCCTTGGACCTTCTTATTGACGACGAACACAGAAATTGCATCGGAATTAAATTCAAAAGTCTCAATGCCGACTTCAGTACAAGAAAACTGACTCTTCTTATTGTCTATGCTTTGAACCATTCCTGTGACACTACCTATAGATTCCGATGTTTCACTTCAGGTTTACTGTATCCTTCGGACCTTCTTATTGACGATGAAACACAGAATTTGCATCGGAATTATATACAAAAGGCACAATGCCGACTTAAGTACGAGAAAACTGGCTCTTCTTACTGTTTATGTTTTGAAAAATTCCTGTGACACAAGTTATAGATTCCGATGCTTCACTTCAGGTTTACTGTATCCCTCTGACCTTGTTATTGACGATGAAACACAGAAATTGCATCGGAATTAAATACCAAAGGAACAGTTCCGACTCAAGTACAAGAAGACAGGCTCCTCTTACTGTCTATGTTTGAACCATTCCTGTGACATTAGTTACAGATTCCCATGCTTCACTTCAGGTTTACTGTATCCCTCTGACCTTCTCATTGACGATGAAACACAGAAATTGCATCGGAATTATATACAAAAGGCACAATGCCGACTTAAGTACAAGAACACTGTCTCTTCTTACTGTCTATGTTTTGAACCATTCCTGTGACACTAGTTATAGATTCCGATGCTTCACTTCAGGTTTACTGTATCCCCCTGACCTTCTTATTGACGATGAAACACAAAAATTGCATCTTTATTAATTACAAAATGCACAATGCCGACTTGAGTACAAGAAGACTGACTCTTCTTACTGTCTATGTTTTGAACCATTCCTGTGACACTAGTTATAGATTCCGATGCTTCACTTCAGGTTTACTGTATCCCTCTGACCTGCCTATTGACGATCAAACACAGAAAATTGATCGGAATTAAATACAAAAGGCACAATACCGACTCAAGTACAAGGAGACTGGCTCTTCTTACTATCTATGATTTGAACCATTCCTGTGACACAAGTTATAGAATCCGATGCTTCACTTCAGGTTTACTGTATCCAACTGACCTTCTTATTGACGATGAAACACAGAAATTGCATCGGAATTAAATACAGAAGGCACAATGCCGACTTAAGTACAAGAAAACTGACTCTCTCTTACTGTCTAAGCTTTGAACCATTCCTTTGACACAAGTTATAGATTCCGATGCTTCACTTCAGTTTTACTGTATCCCTCTGACCTTCTTATTGACGATGAAACACAGAAATTGCATCGGAATTATATACAAAAGGCACAATGCCGACTTAAGAACAAGAAGACTAACTCTTCATATTGTCTATGCTTCGAACCATTCCTGTGACACTAGTTATAGATTCCGATGCTTCACTTCAGGTTTACTGTATCCCTCTGACCTGCCTATTGACTATCAAACACAGAAAATTGATCGGAATTAAATACAAAAGGCACAATGCTGACTTAAGTACAAGAAGGCGGACTCTTCTTACTGTCTATGTTTTGAACCATTCCTGTGACACTAGTTATAGAATCCGATGCTTCACTTCAGGTTTACTGTATCCAACTGACCTTCTTATTGACAATGAAACACAAAAATTGCATCTTTATTAATTACAAAATGCACAATGCCGACTTGAGTACAAGAAGACTGACTCTTCTTACTGTCTATGTTTTGAACCATTCAAGTGACACTAGTTATAGATTCCGATGCTTCACTTCAGGTTTACTGTATCCCTCTGACCTGCCTGTTGACGATCAAACACAGAAAATTGATCGGAATTAAATACAAAAGGCACAATACCGACTCAAGTACAAGAAGACTGGCTCTTCTTACTATCTATGATTTGAACCATTCCTGTGACACTAGTTATAGATTCCGATGCTTCACTTCAGTTTTACTGTATCCCTCTGACCTTCTTATTAACGATGAAACACGGAATTTGCATCGGAATTAAATACAAAGAGAACCATGCCGACTCAAGTACAAGAAGACTGGATCTTCTTACTGTCTATGTTTTGAACCATTCCTGTGACATTAGTTATAGATTCCAATGCTTCACTTCAGTTTTACTGTATCCCTCTGACCTTCTTATTGACGATGAAACACAGAAATTGCATCGGAATTATATACAAAAGGCACAATGCCGACTTAAGAACAAGAAGACTAACTCTTCATACTGTCTATGCTTCGAACCATTCCTGTGACACTAATTAAAGATTCTGATGATTCGCTTCACGTTTACTGTATCCAGCTGATCTTCTTATTGACCATGAAACACAGAAATTGCATCGGAATTAAATAGAAAAGGCACAATGCCGACTTAAGTACAAGAAGACAAACTCTTCCTACTGTCTATATTTTGAACCATTCCTGTGACACTAGTTATAGATTCCGATGCTTCACTTCAGGTTTACTGTATCCCTCTGACCGTCTTATTGACGATGAAACACAGAAATTGCACCGGAATTAAATACAAAAGTCACAATGCCGACTCAGGTACAAGATGTCTGGCTCTTCTTACTGTCTATGTTTTGAACCTTTCCTGTGAGACCGGTTTTAGATTGCGATGCTTGACTTCTGGTTTACTGTATCCCTTGGACCTTCTTATTGACGACGAAACACAGAAATTGCATTGGAATTAAATAGAAAAGACACAATTCGTACTTAAGTACAAGAAAACAGACTCTTCTTAATATCTATGTTTTGAACCATTCCTGTGACACTAGTTATAGATTCCGATGCATCACTTCAGTTTTACTGTATCCGTCTGACCTTCGTATTGACGATGAAACACAGATATTGCATCGGAATTAAATACAAAAGGCACAAAGCCAACTCAAGTACTAGAAGACTGACTCTTCTTTCTGTGTATGATTTGAACCATTCCTGTGACACTAGTTATAGATTCCGATGCTTCACTTCAGGTTTACCTTATCCCTCTGACCGTCGTATTGACGATGAAACACCGAAATTGCATCGGAATTAAATTCAAAAGGCAGTATGCCGACTCAAGTACAAGAAGACTGGCTCTTCTTACTGTCTTTGATTTGAACCATTCCTGTGAGACCGGTTTTAGATTTCGATGCTTCACATCAGGTTCACTGTATCCCTTGGACCTTCTTATTGACGACGAAACACAGAAATTCCATCGGAATTAAATAGAAAAGGCACAATGCCGAATTAAGTACAAGAGAACTGACTCTTCTTCCTGTCTATGTTTTGAACGATTACTGTGACACGAGTTATAGATTCCGATGCATCACTTCAGGTTAACTCTATCCCTTGGACCTTCTTATTGACGACGTAACACAGAAATTGCATCGGAATAAAATTCAAAAGGCACAATGCCGACTTCAGAACAAGAAAACTGACTCTCCTTACTGTCTATGTTTCGAACCATTACTGTGACACTAGTTATAGATTCCGATGCTTCACTTAAGGTTTACTGTATCCCTCTGACCTTCTTATTGACAATGAAACACAGAAATTGCATTCGAATTATATACAAAAAACCCAATGCCGACTTAAGTACAAGAAAACTGGTTCTTCTTACTGTCTATGTTTTGATCCATTCCTGTGATACTAGTTATAGGTTCTGATGCCTCACTTCAGGTTTACTGTATCCCTCTGACCGTCATATTGACGATGAAACACAGAATTTGCATCGGAATTTAATACAAAAGGCACAATGCCGACTTAAGTACAAGAATACTGACTCTTCTTAATGTCTATGTTTTGAACCATTCCTGTGACACTAGTTATAGATTCCGATACTTCACTTCAGGTTTACTGTATCCCTCTGACCTTCTTATTGACGATGAAACACAGAAATTGCATTGAATTAAATACAAAAGGCACAATGCCGACTTAAGTACAAGAAAACTGATTCCTCTTACTGTCTATGTTTTCAACCATTCCTGTGACACTAGTTATAGATTCCGATGCTTCACTTCAGGTTTACTGTCTCCCTTGGACCTTCTTATTGACGACGAAACACAGATATTGCATCGGAATTAAATAGAAAACGCCCAATGCCGACTTAAGTACAAGAGAACAGAATCTTCTTCCTGTCTATGTTTTGAACGATTACTGTGACACTAGTTATAGATTCCGAAGCATCACTTCAGGTTTACTGTATCCCTCTGACCTTCTTATTGACGATGAAACACAGAAATTGCATCGGAATTATATACAAAAGGCACAATGCCGACTTAAGTATAAGAAAACTAACTCTTCTTACTGTCTATGCTTTGAACCATTCCTGTGACACTAGTTATAGATTCCGATGCTTCACATCAGGTTAACTGTATACCTTGGACCTTCTTATTGACGACGAAACACGGAAATTGCATCAGAATTAAATACAAAAGGCACAATGCCGACTTCAGTACGAGTAAACTGACTCTTCTTACAGTCTATGTTTTGAACCATTCCTGTGACACTAGTCATAGATTCCGATGCTTCACTTCAGGTTTTCTGTATCCCTCTGACCTTCTTATTGACAATGAAGCACAGAAATTGCATCGGAATTAAATACAAAAGGCACAATACCGACTTAAGTACAAGAAAACTGATTCTTCTTACTGTCTATGTTTTGATCCATTCCTGTGACACTAGTTATAGATTCCGATGCTTCACTTCAGGTTTACTGTATCCCTCTGACCGTCTTATTGACGATGAAAAACAGAAATTGCATCGGAATTAGATACAAATGGCACAATGCCGACTCAAGTACAAGAAGACTGGCTCTTCTTACTGTCTATGTTTTGAACCTTTCCTGTGATATCGGTTTTAGATTCCGATGCTTCACTTAGAGTTTACTGTATCCCTTGGACCTTCTTATGGACAACGAAACACAGAAACTGCATCGGAATTAAATAGAAAAGGCACCATGCCGACTTAAGTATAAGAAAACTGACTCTTCTTACTGTCTATGAATTGCACCATTCCTGTGACACTAGTTATAGATTCCGATGCTTCACATCAGGTTAACTGTATCCCTTGGACCTTCTTATTGACGACGAAACACAGAAATTGCATCGGAATTAAATACAAAAGGCACAATGCCGACTTCAGTAAAAGAAAACTGCGTCTTCTTACTGTCTATGTTTTGATCATTCCTGTGACACTATATATAGATTCTCATGCTTCACTTCCGGTTTACTGTATCCCTCTGACCGTCTTATTGACGATGAAACACAGAAATTGCATCGGTATTAAATACAAAAGGCACAATGCCCACTCAAGTACAAGAAAACTGACACATCTTACTTTCTATGGGTTGAACAATTCCTGTGACACTAGTTATAGATTCCGATGCTTCACTACAGGTTTACTGTATCCCTCTGACCTTCTTATTGACGATGAAACACAGAAATTACATCGGAATTAAATACTAAAGGCACAATGCCGACTCAAGTACAAAAAGACCGGCTCTTCTTACTGTCTATGTTTTGAACCTTTCCTGTGAGACCAGTTTTAGAATCCGATGCTTCACTTCTGGTTTACTGTATCCCTTGGACCTTCTTATTGACGACGAAACACAGAAATTGCATCGGAATTCAAAAGAAAAGGCACTATGCCGACTTAAGGACAAGAAAACAGACTCTTCTTACTGTCTATGTTCTGAACCATTCCTGTGACACTAGTTATAGATTCCGATGCTTCACTTCAGGTTTACTGTATTCCTCTGACCTTCTTAATGACGATGAAACACAGAAAATGAATCGGAATACAAATATAAGGCACAATGCCGACTTAAGTACAAGAAGACTGACTCTTCTTACTGTGTATGTTTTGAACCATTCCTGTGACACTAGTTATAGATTCCGATGCTTCACTTCAGGTTTACTTTATCCCTCTGACCTTCTTATTGACGATGAAACACAGAAATTGCATCGGAATTAAATAGAAAAGGCAAAATGCCGACTTAAGTACAAGAAAACTAATTCTTCTTACTGTCTATGTTTTTAACCATTCCTGTGACTCTAGTTATAGATTCCGATGCTTCACTTCAGGTTTACTGTATCCCTCTGACCGTCTTATTGACGATGAAACACAGATATTACATCGGCATTAAATACAAAAGTCACAATGCCGACTCAAGTTCAAGAAGACTGGCTCCAATTAGTGTCTATGGTTTGAACCTTTCCTGTGATACCGGTTTTAGTTTCGGATGCTTCAATTCAGGTTTACTGTATCCCTTGGACCTTGTTGTGACGACGAAACACACAAACAGCATCGGAATTAAATAGAAAAGGCACAGTGTCGACTTAAGTACAAGAAAACTGACTCTTCTTCCTGTCCATGTTCTGAACCAATCCCATGACACTAGTTATAGATTCCGATGCATCACTTAAGGTTTACTGTATCCCTCTGACCTTCTTATTGACGATGAAACACAGAAATGGCATCGGAATTAAATACAAAAGTCACAATGCCGACTTAGGTATAAGAAAACTGACTCTTCTTACTGTCTATGCTTTGAACCATTCCTGTGACACTAGTTATAGATTCCAAAGCTTGATTTCAGGTTCAGTGTATCCCTTGGACCTTCTTATTTACGACCAAACACAGAAATTGCATCGGAATTAAATAGAAAAGGCACAATGTCGACTTAAGTACAAGAAAACTGATCTTCTTACTGTCTATGCTTTGAACCATTCCTGTGACACTGGTTATAGATTCGGTTTACGGTATCCCTCTGACTTTCTTATTGACGATGAAACACAGAAATTGCATCGGAATTAAATACAAAAGGCACAATGCCGACTCAAGTAAAAGAAGACTGGCTCTTCTTACTGTCTATGTTTTGAACATATCCTGTGAGACCAGTTTCAGATTCCGATGCCTCACGTAGAGTTTACTGTATCCCTTGGACCTTCTTATTGACGACGAAACACAGAAATTCCATCGGAATCCAATAGAAAAGGACCAATGCCGACTTAAGAACAAGAAAACTGACTCTTCTTACTGTCTATGTTTTGAACCATTCCTGTGACACTAGTTATAGATTCCGATGCTTCACTTCAGGTTTACTTTATCCCTCTGACCTGCTTAATGACGATGAAATACAGAAATTACATCGGAATACAAACAAAAGGCACAATGCCGACTTAAGTACAAGAAGACTGACTCGTTTTACTATCTATGTTTTGAACTATTCCTGTGACACTAGTTATAGATTCCGATGCTTAACTTCAGGTTTACTGTATCCCTCTGACCTTCTTATTGGCGATAAAACACAGAAATTGCATCGGAATTAAATCCAAAAGGCACAATAACGACTCAAGTACAAGAAGACTGGCCCTCCTTACTGTCTATGTTTTGAACCTTTCCTGTGATACTGGTTTTAGATTCCGATGCTTCACTTCAGGTTTACTGTATCCCTCTGGCCTTCTTATTGACGATGAAACACAGAAATTGCATCCGAATTAAATACAAAGGCACAATGCCGCCTCTAGTACAAGAAGACTAGCTTTTCTTACTGGCTATGATTTGAACCTTTCCTGTGAGACCGGTTTTAGATTCCGATGCTTCACTTCAGGTTTACTCTATCCCTTGGACCTTCTTATTGACGACGAAACACAGAAATTGCATCGGAATTAATTAGAAAAGGCACAATGACGACTTAAGTACACGGAAACTGAATCCTCTTACTGTCTATGTTTCGAACCATTCCTGTGACACTAGTTACACATTCCGATGCTTCACTTCAGGTTTACTGTATCCCTCTGACCTTCTTATTGACGATGAAACACAGAAATTGCATCGGAATTAAATACAAAAGGCACAATAACGACTCAAGTACAAGAACACTGGCTCTTCTTACTGTCTATGTTTTGAACCTCTCCTGTGAGACCAGTTTTAGATTCCGATGCTTGACTTCAGGTTCACTGTATCCCTTGTACCTTCTTATTGACGATGAAACACAGAAATAGCATCGGAATTAAATTCAAAAGGCACAATGCCGACTTAAGTACAAGTAAACTGACTCTTCTTACTGTCTATGTTTGAACCATTCATGTGTCACTAGTAATAGATTCCGATGCTTCACTTCAAGTTTACTGTATCCCTCCGATCTTCTTATTGACGATGAAACACAGAAATTGCATCGGAATCAAATAGAAAAGGCACAATGCCGACTTAAGTACAAGAAAACTGACTCTTCTTACTGTCTATGTTTTTAACCATTTCTGTGACACTAGTTATAGATTCCGATGCTTCACTTCTGGTTTACTGTATCCCTCTGACCTTCTTATTGACGATGAAACACAGAAATTGCATCGGAATTAAATAGAAACGGCACAATGCCGACTTAAGTACAAGAAAACTGACTCTTCTTACTGTCTATGTTTTTTAACCATTTCTGTGACACTAGTTATAGATTCCGATGCTTCACTTCTGGTTTACTGTATCCCTCTGACCTTCTTATTGACGATGAAACACAGAAATTGCATCGGAATTAATTACAAAAAGCACAATGCCGACTTAAGTACAAGAAAAATAACTCTTCTTACTGTCTATGTTTTGAACCATTCCTGTGACATTAGTTATAGATTGCGATGCTTCACTTCAGGTTTACTGTATCCCTCTGACCTTCTCACTGACGATAAAACACAGAAATTGCATCGGAATTAAATACAAAATGCTCAATGCCGACTCAAGTACAAGAAGACTGGGTCTTCGTAGTGTCTATGCTTTGAACCTTTCCTGTGATACCGGTTTTAGATTCCGATGCTTCACTTCAGGTTTACTGTATCTCTCTGACCTTCTTATTGACGATGAAACACAGAAATTGCATCGGAATTAAATACAAAAGGCACAATGCCGCCTCTAGTACCAGAAGACTAGTTTTTCTTACTGTCTATGATTTGAACCTTTCCTGTCAGACCGGTTTTAGATTCCGATGCTTCACTTCAGGTTTACTCTATCCCTTGGACCTTCTTATTGACGACGAAACACAGACATTGCATTGGAATTTAATAGAAAAAGCTCAATGCCGATCTAAGTACACGGAAACTGACTCTTCTTACTGTCTATGTTTTGAACCATTCCTGTGACACTAGTTACAGATTCCGATGCTTCACTTCAGGTTTACTCTATCCCTGTGACCTTCTTATTGACGATGAAACGCAGAAATTGCATCGGAATTAAATACAAAAGGCACAATAACGACTCAAGTACAAGAAGACTGGCTCTTCTTACTGTCTATGTTTTGAACCTCTCCTGTGAGACCAGTTTTAGATTCCGATGCTTGACTTCAGGTTTACTGTATCCCTTGTACCTTCTTATTGACGATGAAACACAGAAATTGCATCGGAATTAAATACAAAAGGCACAATGCCGACTTCAGTAAAAGAAAACTGCGTCTTCTTACTGTCTATGTTTTGATCATTCCTGTGACACTATATATAGATTCTCATGCTTCACTTCCGGTTTACTGTATCCCTCTGACCGTCTTATTGACGATGAAACACAGAAATTGCATCGGTATTAAATACAAAAGGCACAATGCCCACTCAAGTACAAGAAAACTGACACATCTTACTTTCTATGGGTTGAACAATTCCTGTGACACTAGTTATAGATTCCGATGCTTCACTACAGGTTTACTGTATCCCTCTGACCTTCTTATTGACGATGAAACACAGAAATTACATCGGAATTAAATACTAAATGCACAATGCCGACTCAAGTACAAAAAGACCGGCTCTTCTTACTGTCTATGTTTTGAACCTTTCCTGTGAGACCAGTTTTAGAATCCGATGCTTCACTTCTGGTTTACTGTATCCCTTGGACCTTATTGACGACGAAACACAGAAATTGAATCGGAATTCAAAAGAATAGGCACTATGCCGACTTAAGGACAAGAAAACAGACTCTTCTTACTGTCTATGTTCTGAACCATTCCTGTGACACTAGTTATAGATTCCGATGCTTCACTTCAGGTTTACCGTATTCCTCTGACCTTCTTAATGACGATGAAACACAGAAAATGAATCGGAATACAAATATAAGGCACAATGCCGACTTAAGTACAAGAAGACTGACTCTTCTTACTGTGTATGTTTTGAACCATTCCTGTGACACTAGTTATAGATTCCGATGCTTCACTTCAGGTTTACTTTATCCCTCTGACCTTCTTATTGACGATGAAACACAGAAATTGCATCGGAATTAAATAGAAAAGGCAAAATGCCGACTTAAGTACAAGAAAACTAATTCTTCTTACTGTCTATGTTTTTAACCATTCCTGTGACACTAGTTATAGATTCCGATGCTTCACTTCAGGTTTACTGTATCCCTCTGACCGTCTTATTGACGATGAAACACAGATATTACATCGGCATTAAATACAAAAGGCACAATGCCGACTCAAGTTCAAGAAGACTGGCTCCAATTAGTGTCTATGGTTTGAACCTTTCCTGTGATACCGGTTTTAGTTTCGGATGCTTCAATTCAGGTTTACTGTATCCCTTGGACCTTGTTGTGACGAGGAAACACACAAACTGCATCGGAATTAAATAGAAAAGGCACAGTGTCGACTTAAGTACAAGAAAACTGACTCTTCTTCCTGTCCATGTTCTGAACCAATCCCATGACACTAGTTATAGATTCCGATGCATCACTTAAGGTTTACTGTATCCCTCTGACCTTCTTATTGACGATGAAACACAGAAATGGCATCGGAATTAAATACAAAAGTCACAATGCCGACTTAGGTATAAGAAAACTGACTCTTCTTACTGTCTATGCTTTGAACCATTCCTGTGACACTAGTTATAGATTCCAAAGCTTGATTTCAGGTTCAGTGTATCCCTTGGACCTTCTTATTTACGACCAAACACAGAAATTGCATCGGAATTAAATAGAAAAGGCACAATGTCGACTTAAGTACAAGAAAACTGATCTTCTTACTGTCTATGCTTTGAACCATTCCTGTGACACTGGTTATAGATTCGGTTTACGGTATCCCTCTGACTTTCTTATTGACGATGAAACACAGAAATTGCATCGGAATTAAATACAAAAGGCACAATGCCGACTCAAGTACAAGAAGACTGGCTCTTCTTACTGTCTATGTTTTGAACATATCCTGTGAGACCAGTTTCAGATTCCGATGCCTCACGTAGAGTTTACTGTATCCCTTGGACCTTCTTATTGACGACGAAACACAGAAATTCCATCGGAATCCAATAGAAAAGGACCAATGCCGACTTAAGAACAAGAAAACTGACTCTTCTTACTGTCTATGTCTTGAACCATTCCTGTGACACTAGTTATAGATTCCGATGCTTCACTTCAGGTTTACTTTACCCCTCTGACCTGCTTAATGACGATGAAATACAGAAATTACATCGGAATACAAACAAAAGGCACAATGCCGACTTAAGTACAAGAAGACTGACTCGTTTTACTATCTATGTTTTGAACTATTCCTGTGACACTAGTTATAGATTCCGATGCTTAACTTCAGGTTTACTGTATCCCTCTGACCTTCTTATTGGCGATAAAACACAGAAATTGCATCGGAATTAAATACAAAAGGCACAATAACGACTCAAGTACAAGAAGACTGGCCCTCCTTACTGTCTATGTTTTGAACCTTTCCTGTGATACTGGTTTTAGATTCCGATGCTTCACTTCAGGTTTACTGTATCCCTCTGGCCTTCTTATTGACGATGAAACACAGAAATTGCATCCGAATTAAATACAAAGGCACAATGCCGCCTCTAGTACAAGAAGACTAGCTTTTCTTACTGGCTATGATTTGAACCTTTCCTGTGAGACCGGTTTTAGATTCCGATGCTTCACTTCAGGTTTACTCTATCCCTTGGACCTTCTTATTGACGACGAAACACAGAAATTGCATCGGAATTAATTAGAAAAGGCACAATGCCGACTTAAGTGCACGGAAACTGAATCCTCTTACTGTCTATGTTTCGAACCATTCCTGTGACACTAGTTACACATTCCGATGCTTCACTTCAGGTTTACTGTATCCCTCTGACCTTCTTATTGACGATGAAACACAGAAATTGCATCGGAATTAAATACAAAAGGCACAATAACGATTCAAGTACAAGAACACTGGCTCTTCTTACTGTCTATGTTTTGAACCTCTCCTGTGAGACCAGTTTTAGATTCCGATGCTTGACTTCAGGTTCACTGTATCCCTTGTACCTTCTTATTGACGATGAAACACAGAAATAGCATCGGAATTAAATTCAAAAGGCACAATGCCGACTTAAGTACAAGAAAACTGACTCTTCTTACTGTCTATGTTTGAACCATTCATGTGTCACTAGTAATAGATTCCGATGCTTCACTTCAAGTTTACTGTATCCCTCCGATCTTCTTATTGACGATGAAACACAGAAATTGCATCGGAATTAAATAGAAAAGGCACAATGCCGACTTAAGTACAAGAAAACTGACTCTTCTTACTGTCTATGTTTTTAACCATTTCTGTGACACTAGTTATAGATTCCGGTGCTTCACTTCTGGTTTACTGTATCCCTCTGACCTTCTTATTGACGATGAAACACAGAAATTGCATCGGAATTAAATAGAAAAGGCACAATGCCGACTTAAGTACAAGAAAACTGACTCTTCTTACTGTCTATGTTTTTTAACCATTTCTGTGACACTAGTTATAGATTCCGATGCTTCACTTCTGGTTTACTGTATCCCTCTGACCTTCTTATTGACGATGAAACACAGAAATTGCATCGGAATTAATTACAAAAAGCACAATGCCGACTTAAGTACAAGAAAAATAACTCTTCTTACTGTCTATGTTTTGAACCATTCCTGTGACTTTAGTTATAGATTGCGATGCTTCACTTCAGGTTTACTGTATCCCTCTGACCTTCTCACTGACGATAAAACACAGAAATTGCATCGGAATTAAATACAAAATGCTCAATGCCGACTCAAGTACAAGAAGACTGGGTCTTCTTAGTGTCTATGCTTTGAACCTTTCCTGTGATACCGGTTTTAGATTCCGATGCTTCACTTCAGGTTTACTGTATCTCTCTGACCTTCTTATTGACGATGAAACACAGAAATTGCATCGGAATTAAATACAAAAGGCACAATGCCGCCTCTAGTACCAGAAGACTAGTTTTTCTTACTGTCTATGATTTGAACCTTTCCTGTCAGACCGGTTTTAGATTCCGATGCTTCACTTCAGGTTTACTCTATCCCTTGGACCTTCTTACTGACGACGAAACACAGAAATTGCATTGGAATTTAATAGAAAAGGCGCAATGCCGACCTAAGTACACGGAAACTGACTCTTCTTACTGTCTATGTTTTGAACCATTCCTGTGACACTAGTTACAGATTCCGATGCTTCACTTCAGGTTTACTCTATCCCTGTGACCTTCTTATTGACGATGAAACGCAGAAATTGCATCGGAATTAAATACAAAAGGCACAATAACGACTCAAGTACAAGAAGACTGGCTCTTCTTACTGTCTATGTTTTGAACCTCTCCTGTGAGACCAGTTTTAGATTCTGATGCTTGACTTCAGGTTTACTGTATCCCTTGTACCTTCTTATTGACGATGAAACACAGAAATTGCATCGGAATTAAATTCAAAAGGCACAATGCCGACTTAAGTACAAGAAAACTGACTCTTCTTACTGTCTATGTTTGAACCATTCATGTGACACTAGTAATAGATTCCGATGCTTCACTTCAGGTTTACTGTATCCTTCCGACCTTCTTATTGACGATGAAACACAGAAATTGCATCGGAATTAAATAGAAAAGGCACAATGCCGACTTAAGTACAAGGAAACTGACTCTAATTGCTGTCTATGTTATTTAACCATTTCTGTGACACTAGTTATAGATTCCGATGCTTCACTTGTGGTTTACTGTATACCTCTGACCTTCTTATTGACGATGAAACACAGAAATTGCATCGGAATTAAATAGAAAAGGCACAATGCCGACTTAAGTACAAGAAAACTGACTCTTCTTACTGTCTATGTTTTTTAAACATTTCTGTGACACTAGTTATAGATTCCGATGCTTCACTTCTGGTTTACTGTATCCCTCTGACCTTCTTATTGACGATGAAACACAGAAATTGTATCGGAATTAATTACAAAAGGCACAATGCCGACTTAAGTACAAGAAAAATAACTCTTCTTACTGTCTATGTTTTGAACCATTCCTGTGACAGTAGTTATAGATTGCGATGCTTCACTTCAGGTTTACTGTATCCCTCTGACCTCTCACTGACGATGAAACACAGAAATTGCATCGGAATTAAATACAAAATGCACAATGCCGACTCAAGTACAAGAAGACTGGCTCTTCTTAGTGTCTATGTTTTGAACCTTTCCTGTGATACCGGTTTTAGATTCCGATGCTTCACTTTAGGTTTACTGTATCCCACTGACCTTCTTATTGACGATGAAACACAGAAATTGCATCGGAATTAAATACAAAAAGCACAATGCCGCCTCTAGTACAAGAAGACTAGCTCTTCTTACTGTCTATGATTTGAACCTTTCCTGTGAGACCGGTTTTAGATTCCGATGCTTCACTTCAGGTTTACTCTATCCCTTGGACCTTCTTATAGACGACGAAACACAGAAATTGCATCGGAATTAAATAGAAAAGGCACAATGCCGACTTAAGTACACGGAAACTGACTCTTCTTGCTGTCTATGTTTTGAACCATTCCTGTGACACTAGTTACAGATTCCGATGCTTCACTTCTGGTTTACTGTATCCCTCTGACCTTCTTATTGACGATGAAACACAGAAATTGCATCGGAATTAAATACAAAAGGCACAATAACGACTCAAGTACAAGAAGACTGGCTCTTCTTTCTGTCTATGTTTTGAACCTCTCCTGTGAGACCAGTTTTAGATTCCGATTCTTGACTTCAGGTTTACTGTATCCCTTGTACCTTCTTATTGACGATGAAACACAGAAATTGCATCGGAATACAAACAAAAGGCACAATGCCGACTTAAGTACAAGAAAACTGACTCTTCTTACTGTCTTTGTTTGAACCATTCATGTGACACTAGTAATAGATTCCGATGCTTCACTTCAGGTTTACTGTATCCCTCCGACCTTCATATTGACGATGAAACACAGAAATTGCATCGGAATTAAATTGAAAAGGCACAATGCCGACTTAAGTACAAGAAAACTGACTCTTCTTACTGTCTATGTTTTTTAACCATTTCTGTGAAACTAGTTATAGATTCCGATGCATCACTTCTGGTTTACTGTATCCCTCTGACCTTCTTATTGACGATGAAACACAGAAATTGCATCGGAATTAATTACAAAAGGCTCATTGCCGACTTAAGTACAAGAAAAATAACCCTTCTTACTGTCTATGTTTTGAACCATTCCTGTGACATTAGTTATAGATTGCGATGCTTCACTTTAGGTTTACTGTATCCCTCTGACCTTCTCACTGGCGATGAAACACAGATATTGCATCGGAATTAAATACAAAATGCACAATGCCGACTCAAGTACAAGAAGACTGGCTCTTCTTAGTGTCTATGTTTTGAACCTTTCCTGTCATACCGGTTTTAGTTTCGGATGCTTCACTTCAGGTTTACTGTATCCCTTGGACCTTGGTTTGACGACTAAACACAGAAACTGCATCGGAATTAAATAGAAAAGGAACAATGTCCACTTAAGTACAAGAAAACTGGCTCTTCTTACTGTCTATGTTTTGAACCATTCCTGTGACACTAGTTATAGGTTACGATGCATCACTTCAGGTTTACTGTATCCCTCTGACCTTCTTATTGACGATGAAACACAGAAATTGCACCGGAATCTAATACAAAAGGCACAATGCCGACTTAAGGATATAAAAACTGACTTTTCTTACTGTCTATGCTTTGAACCACTCCTGTGACACTAGTTATAGATTCCGATGCTTCACTTCAGGTTTACTGTATCCCTTGACCTTCTTATTGACTATGAAACACAGAAATTGCATCGGAATTAAATACAAAAGGCACAATGCCGACTCAAGTACAAGAAAACTGACTCTTCTTACTGTCTATGCTTTGAACCATTCCTGTGATACTAGTTATAGATTCCGATGCTTCACTTCAAGTTTACTGTATCCCTCTGACCATCTTATTGACGATGAAACACAGAAATTTCATCGGAATTAAATACAAAAGGCAGAATGCCGACTTAAGTACAAGAAAACTGATTCTTCTTACTGTCTATGTTTTTAACCGTTCCTGTGACACTAGTTATAGATTCCGATGCTTCACTTCAGGTTTACTATATCCCTCTGACCGTCTGATAGACGATGAAACACAGAAATTGCATCGGAATTAAATACGAAAGGCACAATGCCGACTCATGTACAAAAGACTGGCTCTTCTTAGTGTCTATGTTTTGAACCTTTCCTGTGATACCGGTTTTGGTTTCGGATGCTTCACTTCAGGTTTACTGTATCCCTTGGACCTTGTTTTGACGACGAAACACAGAAACTGCATCGGAATTAAATAGAAAAGGAACAATGTCGACTTAAGTACAAGAAAACTGACTCTTCTTACTGTCTATGTTTTGAGCCGTTCCTGTGACACTAGTTATAGATTCCGATGCATCACTTCAGGTTTACTGCATCCCCCTCACCTTCTTATTGACGATGAAACACAGAAATTGCATCGGAATTAAATACAAAAGGCACAATGCCGACTTAAGTATAATAAAACTGACACTTCTTACTGTCTATGATTTGAACCATTCCTGTGACACTAGTTATAGATTCCGATGCTTCACTTCAGGTTTACTGTATCACTCTGACCTTCTTATTGCCGATGAAACACAGAAATTGCATCGGAATTAAATTGAAAAGGCACAATGCCGACTTAAGTACACGGAAACTGACTCTTCTTACTGTCTATGTATTGAATCATTCCTGTGACACTAGTTATAGATTCCGATGCTTCACTTCAGGTATACTGTATCCCTCTGACCTTCTTATTGACGATGAAACACAGATATTGCATCGGAATTAAATACAAAATGCACAATTCCGACTCAAGTACAAGAAGACTGGCTCTTCTTACTGTCTATGTTTTGAACCTATCCTGTGAGACCAGTTTTAGATTCCGATGGTTCACGTCAGGTTTACTGTATCGCTTGGACGTTCTCATTGACGACGAAACACAGAAATTGCATCGGAATTCAATAGACAAGGCACAATGCCGACTTAAGAACAAGAAAACTGACTCTTCTTACTGTCTATGTTTTGAACCATTCCTGTGACACTAGTTACACATTCCGATGCTTCACTCTAGGTTTACTGTATCCCTCTGACCTTCTTATTGACGATGAAACACAGAAATTGCATCGGAATTAAATACAAAAGGCACAATAACGACTCAAGTACAAGAAGACTGGCTCTTCTTACTGTCTATGTTTTGAACCTCTCCTGTGAGACCAGTTTTAGATTTCGATGCTTGACTTCAGGTTTACTGTATCCATTGTACCTTCTTATGGACGATGAAACACAGAAATTGCATCGGAATTAAATTCAAAAGGCACAATGCCGACTTAAGTACAAGAAAACTGACTCTTCTTACTGTCTATGTTTGAACCATTCATGTGACACTAGTAATAGATTCCGATGCTTCACTTCAGGTTTACTGTATCCCTCCGACCTTCTTATTGACGATGAAACACAGAAATTGCATCGGAATTAAATTGAAAAGGCACAATGCCGACTTAAGTACACGGAAACTGACTCTTCTTATTGTCTATGTTTTGAACCATTCCTGTGACACTAGTTATAGATTCCGATGCTTAACTTCAGGTTTACTGTACCCCTCCGACCTTCTTTTTGACTATGAAACACAGAAATTGCATCGAAATTAAATAGAAAAGGCAAAATGCCGACTTAAGTACAAGGAAACTGACTCCTCTTACTGTCTATGATTTTAACCATTCTGTGACACTAGTTATAGATTCCGATGCTTCACTTCAGGTTTACTGTATCCCTCTGACCGTCTTATTGACGAAGAAACTCAGAAATTGCATCGGAATTAATTACAAAACGCACAATGCCGACATAAGTACAAGAAAACTGACTCTTCTTACTGTCTATGTATTGAATCATTCCTGTGACACTAGTTATAGATTCCGATGCTTCACTTCAGGTATACTGTATCCCTCTGACCTTCTTATTGACGATGAAACACAGATATTGCATCGGAATTAAATACAAAATGCACAATGCCGACTCAAGTACATGAAGACTGGCTCTTCTTACTGTCTATGTTTTGAACCTTTCCTGTGAGACCAGTTTTAGATTCCGATGCTTCACTTCTGGTATACTGTATCCCTCTCACCTTCTTATTGACGATGAAACACGGAAATTGCATCGGAATACAAACAAAAGGCACAATGCCAAATGAAGTACAAGATGACTGACTCTTCTTACTATCTATGTTATGAACCATTCCTGTGACACTAGTTATTGATTCCGATGCTTCACTTCAGGTTTACTGTTTTCCTCTGACAGTCTTATTGACGATGAAACACAGAAATTGCATCGGAATTAATTACAAAAGGCACAATGAAGAGTCAAGTACAAGACGTCTGGCTCTTCTTACTGTCTATGTTTTGAACCTTTCCTGTGACACCGGTTTTAGATTCCGATGCTTCACTTCAGGTTTACTGTATCCCTCTGACCTTCTTATCGACCATGAAACACAGAAATTGCATCGGAATTAAATACAAAAGGCATAATGCCGCCTCTAGTACAAGAAGACTAGCTTTTCTTACTGTCTATGATTTGAACCTTTCCTGTGAGACCGGTTTTAGATTCCGATGCTTCACTTCAGGTTTACTGTATCCCTCCGACCTTCTCACTGACGATAAATCACAGAAATTGCATCGGAAATAAATACAAAATGCACAATGCCGACTCAAGTACAAGAAGACTGGCTCTTCTTAGTGTCTATGTTTTGAACCTTTCCTGTGATACAGGTTTTAGATTCCGATGCTTCCCTTCAGGTTTACTGTATCCCTCTGACCTTCTTATTGACGATGAAACACAGAAATTGCATCGGAATTAAATACAAAAGGCACAATGCCGCCTGTAGTACAAGAAGACTAGTTTTCCTTACTGTCTATGATTTGAACCTTTCCTGTGAGACCGGTTTTAGATTCCGATGCTTCACTTCAGGTTTACTCTATCCCTTGGACCTTCTTATTGACGACGAAACACAGAACTTGCATTGGAATTAAATAGAAAGGGCACAATGCAGACTTAAGTACACGGAAACTGACTCTTCTTACTGTCTATGTTTTGAAACATTCCTGTGACACTAGTTACAGATTCCGATGCTTCACTTCAGGTTTACTGTATCCCTCTGACCTTCTTATTGACGATGAAACACAGAAATTGCATCGGAATTAAATTCAAAAGGCACAATGCCGACTTAAGTACAAGAAAACTGACTCTTCTTACCGTCTATGTTTGAACCATTCATGTGACACTAGTAATAGATTCCGATGCTTCACTTCAGGTTTACTGTATCCCTCCGACCTTCTTATTGACGATGAAACACAGAAATTGCATCGGAATTAAATAGAAAAGGCACAATGCCGACTTAACTACAAGAAAACTGACTGTTCTTACGGTCTATAATTTTTAACCGTTTCTGTGACACTAGTTATAGATTCCGATGCTTCACTTCTGGTTTACTGTATCCCTCTGACCTTCTTATTGACGATGAAACACAGAAATTGCATCGGAATTAAATAGAAAAGGCACAATGCCGACTTAAGTACAAGAAAACTGACTCTTCTTACTGTCTATGTTTTTTAACCATTTCTGTGACACTAGTTATAGATTCCGATGCTTCACTTCTGGTTTACTGTATCCCTCTGACCTTCTTATTGACGATGAAACACAGAAATTGCATCGGAATTAATTACAAAAGGCACAATGCCGACTTAAGTTTAAGAAAAATAACTCTTATTACTGTCTATGTTTTGAACCATTCCTGTGACATTAGTTATAGATTCCGATGCTTCACTTCAGGTTTACTGTATCCCTCTGACCTTCTCACTGACGATGAAACACAGAAATTTCATCGGAATTAAATACAAAATGCACAATGCCGACTCAAGTACAAGAAGTCTGGCTGTTCTTAGTGTCTATGTTTTGAACCTTTCCTGTGATACCGGTTTTAGATTCCGATGCTTCACTTCAGGTTTACCGTATCCCTCTGACCTTCTTATTGACGATGAAACACAGAAATTGCATCGGAATTAAATACAAAAGGCACAATGCCGCCTCTAGTACAAGAAGACTAGCTCTTCTTACTGTCTATGATTTGAACCTTTCCTGTGAGACCGGTTTTAGATTCCGATGCTTCACTTCAGGTTTACTCTATCCCTTGGACCTTCTTATAGACGACGAAACACAGAAATTGCATCGGAATTAAATAGAAATGGCACAATGGCGACTTAAGTACACGGAAACTGACTCTTCTTACTGTCTATGTTTTGAACCATTCCTGTGACAGTAGTTACAGATTCCGATGCTTCACTTTAGGTTTACTGTATCCCTCTGACATTCTTATTGACGATGAAACACAGAAATTGCATCGGAATTAAATACAAAAGGCACAATAACGACTCAAGTACAACAAGACTGGCTCTTCTTACTGTCTATGTTTTGAACCATTCCTGTGACATTAGTTATAGATTCCGATGCTTCACTTCAGGTTTACTGTATCCCTCTGACCTTCTCACTGACGATGAAACACAGAAATTTCATCGGAATTAAATACAAAATGCACAATGCCGACTCAAGTACAAGAAGACTGGCTCTTCTTAGTGTCTATGTTTTGAACCTTTCCTGTGATACCGGTTTTGGATTCCGATGCTTTACTTCAGGTTTACTGTATCCCACTGATCTTCTTATTGACGATGAAACACAGAAATTGCTTCGGAATTAATTACAAAAGGCACATTGCCGACTTAAGTACAAGAAAAATAACTCTTCTTACTGTCTATGTTTTGAACCATTCCTGTGACATTAGTTATAGATTGCGATGCTTCACTTCAGGTTTACTGTATCCCTCTGACCTTCTCACTGACGATGAAACACAGAAATTGCATCGGAATTAAATAGAAAATGCACAATGCCGACTCAAGTAAAAGAAGACTGGCTCTTCTTAGTGTCTATGTTGTGAACCTTTCCTGTGATACCGGTTTTAGTTTCGGATGCTTCACTTCAGCTTTACTGTATCCCTTGGACCTTGTTTTGACGACGAAACACAGAAACTGCATCGGAATTAAATAGAAAAGGAACAATGTCGACTTAAGTACAAGAAAACTGGCACTTCTTACTGTCTATGTTTTGAACCATTCCTGTGACACTAGTTATAGGTTCCGATGCATCACTTCAGGTTTACTGTATCCCTCTGACCTTCTTATTGACGATGAAACACAGAAATTGCATCGGAATTTAATACAAAAGGCACAATGCCGACACAAGTACAAGAATACTGGCTCTTCTTAGTGTCTATGTTTTGAACCTTCCCTGTGATACCGGTTTTGGTTTCGGATGCTTCACTTCAGGTTTACTGTATCCCTTCGACCTTGTTTTGACGACGAAACACAGAAACTGCATCGGAATTAAATAGAAAAGGAACAATGTCGACTTAAGTACAAGAAAACTGACTCTTCTTACTGTCTATGATTTGAACCATTCCTGTGACACTAGTTATAGATTCCGATGCTTCACTTCAGGTTTACTGTATCCCTGTGACCTTCATATTACGATGAACACAGAAATTGCATCGGAATTAAATACAAAAGGCACAATGCCGACTCTAGTACAAGAAGACTAGCTCTTCTTACTGTCTATGATTTGAACCATTCTTGTGAGACCGGTTTTAGATTCCGATGCTTCACTTCAGGTTCACTGTATCCCTTGGACATTCTTATTGATGACGAAACACAGAAATTGCATCGGAATTAATTACAAAAGGCACAATGCCGACATAAGTACTAGAAAATTGACTCTTCTTACTGTCTATGATTTGAACCATTCCTGTGACACTAGTTATAGATTCCGATGCTTCACTTCAGGTATACTGTATCCCTCTGACCTTCTTATTGACGATGAAACACAGATATAGCATCGGAATAAAATAGAAAATGCACAATGCCGACTCAAGTACATGAAGACTGGCTCTTCTTACTGTCTATGTTTTAACCTTTCCTGTGAGACCAGTTTTAGATTCCGATGCTTCACTTTAGGTTTACTGTATCCCTTGGACGTTCTTATTGACGACGAAACACAGAAATTGCATCGGAATTCAATAGAAAAGGCACAATGCCGACTTAAGTACGAGAAAACTGGCTCTTCTTACTGTTTATGTTTGAAAAATTCCTGTGACACTAGTTATGGATTCCGAAGCTTCACTTCAGGTTTACTGTATCGCTCTGACCTTCTTAATGACGATGAAACACAGAAATTGCATCTGAATACAAACAAAAGGCACAATGCCAAATGAAGTACAAGAAGACTGACTCTTCTTACTGTCTATGTTTTGAACCATTCCTGTGACGCTAGTTATAAATTCCGATGCTTCACTTCACGTTTACTGTTTTCCTCTGACAGTCTTATTGACGATGAAACACAGAAATTGCATCGGAATTAAATACAAAAGTCACAATGAAGAGTCAAGTACAAGACGTCTGGCTCTTCTTACTGTCTATGTTTTGAACCTTTCCTGTGATACCGGTTTTAGATTCCGATGCTTCACTTCAGGTTTACTGTATCGCTTGGACCTTCTGATTGACGATGAAACACAGAAGTTGCATCGGAATTAAATACAAAATGCACAATGCCTACTTAAGTACAAGAAAACTGGCTCTTCTTACTGTCTATATTTTGACCCATTCCTGTGACACTAGTTATAGATTCCGATGCTTCACTTCAGGTTTACTTTATCCCTCCGACCTTCTTATTGACGATGAAACACAGATATTGCATCGGAATTATATACAAAATGCACAATTCTGACTTAAGAACAAGAAAAGAGATGCTTCTTACTGTCTATGATATTCACCATTCCTGTGACACTAGTTATAGATTCCGATGTTTCACTTCAGGTTTACTGTATCCCTCTGAACGTCTTATTGACGATGAGACACAGAAATTGCATCGGAATTAAAAACAAAAGGCACAATGCCGACTCAAGTACAAGAAGACTGGCTCTTCTTACTGTCAATGTTTTGAACCTTTCCTGTGATACCGGTTTTAGATTGCGATGCTTCACTTCAGGTTTACTGAATCCCTCTGACCTTCTTATTGACGATGAAACACAGAAATTGCATCGGAATTATATACAAAAGGCAAAATGCCGCCTCTAGTACAAGAAGACTAGCTCTTCTTACTGTCTATGTTTTTAACCTTTCCTGTGAGACCGGTTTTAGATTCCGATGCTTATCTTCAGGTTTACTGTATCCCTTGGAAATTCTTATTGACGACGAAACACAGAAATTGCATCGGAATTAAGTGGAAAAGGCACGATGCCGACTTAAGTACACGGAAACTGACTCTTCTTACTGTCTAAGATTTGAACCATTCCTGTGACACTAGTTATAGATTCCGATGCTTCACTTCAGGTTTACTGTATCCCTCTGACCTTCTTATTGACGATGAAACACAGAAATTGCATCGGAATTAAATACAAAAGGCACAATAACGACTCAAGTACAAGAAGACTGGCTCTTCTTACTGTCTATTATTTGAACCTCTCCTGTGAGACCAGTTATAGATTCCGATGCTTGACTTCAGGTTTACTGTATCCCTTGTACCTTCTTATTGACGATGAAACACAGAAATTGCATCGGAATTAAATTCAAAAGGCACAATGCCGACTTAAGTACAAGAAAACTGACTCTTCATACTGAGTATGTTTGAACCATTTATGTGACACTAGTAATAGATTCAGATGCTTCACTTCAGGTTAACTGTATCCCTCCGACCTTCTTATTGACGATGAAACACAGAAATTGCATCGGAATTAATTACAAAATGCACAATGCCGACTTAAGTACAAGAAAACTGACTCTTCTTACTGTCTATGTTTTTTAACCATTTCTGTGACACTAGTTATAGATTCCGATGCTTATTTTCTGGTTTACTGTATCCCTCTGACCTTCTTATTGACGATGAAACACAGAAATTGCATCGGAATTAAATACAAAATGCACAATGCCGACTTAAGTACAAGAAAACTGACTCTTCTTACTGTCTATGTTTTGAACCATTCCTGTGACACTAGTTATAGATTCCGATGCTTCACTTCAGGTTTACTGTATCCCTCCGACCTTCTTATTGACGATGACACACAGAAATTGCATCGGAATTAAATACAAAATGCACAATTCCGATTTAAGTACAAGAAGACTGACTCTTCTTACTGTCTATGTTTTGAACCATTCCCGTGACACTAGTTATAGTTTCCGATGCTTCACTTCAGGTATACTATATCCCTTAGACCTTCTTATTGACGACGAAACACAGAAATTGCATCGGAATTAAATACAAAAGTCGCAATGCCGACTTAAGTACAAGATAACTGTCTCTTCTTACTGTCTATGCTTTGAACCATTCCTGTGACACTAGTTATAGATTCCGATGCTTCACTTCAAGTTTACTGTATCCCTCTGACCTTCTTATTGACGATGAAAAACATATTTTGCATCGGAATGAAATACAAAAGGCACAATGCCGACTTAAGTAAAAGAAAACAGATTCTTCTTATTGTCTATGTTTTTAACCATTCCTGTGACATTAGTTATAGATTCCGATGCTACACTTCAGGTTTACTGTATCCCTCTGACCGTCTTATTGACGATGAAACCCAGAAATTGCATCGGAATTAAATACAAAAGGCACAATGCCGACTTAAGTACATGAAGACTGGCTCTTCTTAGTGTCTATGTTTTGAACCGTTCCTGTGATACCGGTTCTAGTTTCGGATGCTTCACTTCAGGTTTACTGTATCCCTTGGACCTTGTTTTGACGACGAAACACAGAAACTTCATCGGAATTAAATAGAAAAGGAACAATGTCGACTTAAGTACAGGAAAACTGGCTCTTCTTTCTGTCTGTGTTTTGAACCATTCCTGTGACACTAGTTATAGGTTCCGATTCATCACTTCAGGTTTACTGTATCCCTCTGACCTTCTTAATGACGATCAAACACAGAAACTGCATCGGAATTTAATACAAAAGGCTCAATGCCGACTTTGAATATAAAAACTGACTCTTCTTACTGTCTATGCTTTGAACCATTCCTGTGACACTAGTTATAGATTCCGATGCTTCACTTCAGGTTTACTGTATCCTTTGACCTTCTTATTGACTATGAAACACAGAAATTGCATCGGAATTAAATACAAAAGGCACAATTCCGACTCAAGTACAAGACGACTGGCTCTTCTTACTGTCTATGTTTTGAACCTTTCCTGTGAGACCAGTTTTAGAATCCGATGCTTCACTTCAGGTTTACTGTATCCCTTGGACCTTCTTATTGACGACGAAACACAGTAATTGCATCGGAATTCAGTAGAAAAGGCACAATGCCGACTTAAGAACAAGAAAACTGACTCTTCTTACTGTCTATGTTCTGAACCATTCCTTTGACACTAGTTATAAATTTCGATGCTTCACTTCAGGGCTACTGTCCCTCTGACCTTCTTAATGACGAAGAAACACAGAAATTGCATCGGAATACAAATAAAAGGCACAATGCCGACTTAAGTACAAGAAGACTGACTCTTCTTACTGTCAATGTTTTGAACCATTCCTGTGACACTAGTTAAGGGTTCCGATGCTTCACTTCAGGTTTACTGTATCCCTTGGACGTTCTTATTGACGACGAAACACAGAAATTGCATCGGAATTAAATACAAAAGGCACAATGCGGACTTAAGTACAAGAAAACTGACTCCTCTTACTGTCTATGCTTTGAACCATTCCTGTGACACTAGTTATAGATTCCGATGCTTCACTTCAAGTTTACTGTATCCCTCTGACCTTCTTATGGACAATGAAACACAGAAATTTCATCGGAATTAAATACAAAAGTCAGAATGCTGACTTAAGTACAAGAAGACTGACTCTTCTTACTGTCAATGTTTTTAACCGTTCCTGTGACACTAGTTATAGATTCCGATGCTTCACTTCTGGTTTACTATATCCCTCTGACCGTCTGATTGACGATGAAACACAGAAATTGCATCGGAATTAAATACAAAATGCACA
Source organism: Schistocerca serialis cubense (assembly GCF_023864345.2). NCBI lineage: Eukaryota > Metazoa > Arthropoda > Insecta > Orthoptera > Acrididae > Schistocerca > Schistocerca serialis. The sequence goes on from NC_064647.1 coordinate 31,189,448, forward strand.
ATGCCGACTCAAGTACATGAAGACTGGCTCCTCTTATTGTCTATGTTTATAACCTTTCCTGTGAGACCAGTTTTATATTCCGATGCTTCACTTCAGGTTTACTGTATCCATTGGATGTTCTTATTGACGTCGAAACACAGAAATTGCATCGGAATTCAATAGAAAAGGCTCAATACCGACTTAAGAACAAGGAAACTGACTGTTCTTACTGTCTATGTTTTGAACCATTCCTGTGACAGAAGTTATAGATTACGATGCTTCACTTCAGGTTTACTGTATCTCTCTGACCTTCTTAATGACGATGAAACACAGAAATTGCATCGGAATACAAACAAAAGGCACAATGCTGACTTAAAAGCCAGAAGACGGACTCTTCTTACTGTCTATCTTTTGAACCATTCCTGTGACACTAGTTATAGATTCCGATGGTTCACTTCAGGTTTACTGTATCCCTCTGACCTTCTTATTGACGATGAAACACAGAAATTGCATCGGAATTAAATACAAAAGGCACAATGCCGACTCTAGTACAGGAAGACTGGCTCTTCTTACTGTCTATGTTTTGAACCTTTCCTGTGAGACCGGTTTTAGATTCCGATGCTTCACTTCAGGTTTACTATATCCCTTGGACCTTCTTATTGACGACGAAACTCAGAAATTGCATCGGAATTAAATAGAAAGGGCACAATGCCGACTTAAGCACACGGAAACTGACTCTTCTTACTGTCTATGTTTTGAACCATTCCTGTGACACTAGTTATAGATTCCGATGCTTCACTTCAGGTTTACTGTATCCCTCTGACCGTCTTATTGACGATGAAACACAAAAATTGCACCGGAATTAAATACAAAAGGCACAATGCCGACTCCAGTACAAGAAGACTGGCTCTTCTTACTGTCTATGATTTGAACCTTTCCTGTGAGACCGGTTTTAGATTCCGATGCTTCACTTAAGGTTTACTGAATCCCTTGGCCCTTCTTGTTGACGACGAAACACGGAAATTGCATCGGAATTGAATGGAAAAGGCACAATGCCGACTTAACTACAAGAAAACTGACTCTTCTTACTGTCTATGTTTGAACTATTCCTGTGACACTAGTTATAGGTTCCGATGCTTCACTTCAGGTATTCTGTTTCCCTCTGACTTTCTTATTGACGATGAAACACAGATATTGCATCGGAATTAAATACAAAAGGCACAATGCCGACTCAAGTACAAGAAGACTGGATCTTCTTACTGTCTATGTTTTGAACCTTCCCTGTGAGACCAGTTTTAGGTTGCGATGCATCACTTCAGGATTACTGTATCCCTTTGACCTTCTTATTGACGACGAAACACAGAAATTGCATCGGAATTCAATAGAAAAGGCACAATGCCGACTTAAGAACAAGAAAACTGACTCTTCTTACTGTCTATGTTTTGAACCATTCCTGTGACACTAGTTATAGATTGCGATGCTTCACTTCAGGTTTACTGTATCCCTCTGACCTTCTTAATGACGATGAAACACAGAAATTGCATCGGAATACAAACAAAAGGCACAATGCCTACTTAAGTACAAGAAGACTGACTCTTCTTACTGTCTATGTTTTGTACCATTCCTGTGACACTAGTTATAGATTCCGATGGTTCACTTCAGGTTTACTGTATCCCTCTGACTTTCATATTGACGATGAAACACAGAAATTGCATCGGAATTAAATAGAAAAGGCACAAAGCCGACTCTAGTACATGAAGACTGGCTCTTCTTGCTGTCTATGCTTTGAACCTTTCCTGTGAGACCGGTTTTAGATTCCGAGGCTTCACTTCAGGTTTACTGTATCCATTGGACCTCCTTATTGACGACGAAACACAGAAATTGCATCGGAAATAAACAGAAAAGGCACAATGCCGACTTAAGCACACAGAAACTGACTCCTCTTACTGTCTATGTTTTGAACCATTCCTGTGACACTAGTTATAGATTCCGATGCTTCACTTCAGGTTTACTGTATCCCTCTGACCGTCTTATTGACGATGAAATACAGAAATTGCACCGGAATTAAATACTAAAGGCCCAATGCCGACTGAAGTAAAAGAAGACTGGCTCTTCTTACTGTCGGTGATTTGAACCTTTCCTGTGAGAGCGGTTTTAGATTCCGATGCTTCACTTCAGGTTTACTGTATCCCTTGGACCTTCTTATTGACGACGAAACACAGAAATTGCATCGGAATTAAATACAAAACGCACAATGCCGACTTAATTATAAAAAAACTGACTCTTCTTACTGTCTATGCTTTGAACCATTCCTGTGTCACTAGTTATAGATTCCGATGCTTCACTTCAGGTCTACTGTGTCCCTCTGACCTTATTATTGACGATAAAACACATAAATTGCATCGGAATTAAATACTAAAAGCACAATGCCGATTCAAGTACAAGAAGACTGGCTCTTCTTACTGTCAATGCTTTGAACCTTTCCTGTGAGACAAGTTTTAGATTCTGATGCTTCACTTCGGGTTTACTGTACTCTTGGACCTTCTTATTGACGACGAAACACAGAAATTGCATCGGAATTCAATAGAAAAGTCACAATGCCGACTTAAGAACAAGAGAATTGACTCTTCTTACTGTCTATGTTTGAATCATTCCTGTGACACTAGTTATGGTTTCCGATGCTTCACTTCAGGTTTACTGTATCCCTCTGACCTTCTTAATGATGATGAAACACAGAAATTGCATCGGAATACAAAGAAAAGGCACAATGCCGACTTAAATACAAGGAGACTGACTCTTCTTACTGTCTATGATTTGAACCATTCCTGTGACACTAGTTATAGATTCCGATGCTTCACTTCAGGTTTACTGTATCCCTCAGAACTTCTTATTAACGATGAAACACAGAAATTGCATCGGAATTAAATACAAAAGGCACAATGCCGACTTAAGCACACGGAAACTGACTCATTCCTGTGACACTAGTTATAAATTTCGATGCTTCACTTCAGGGCTACTGTCCCTCTGACCTTCTTAATGACGAAGATACACAGAAATTGCATCGGAATACAAATAAAAGTCACAATGCCGACTTAAGTACAAGAAGACTGACACTTCTTACTGTCTATGATTTGAACCACTCCTGAGACACTAGTTAAGGGTTCCGATGCTTCACTTCTGGTATACTGTATCCCTTTGACCTTCTTATTGACGACGAAACACAGAAATTGCATTGGAATTAAATACAAAAGGCACAATGCGGGCTTAAGTACAAGAAAACTGACTCTTCTTACTGTTAATGCTTTGAACCATTCCTGTGACACTAGTTATAGATTCCGATGCTTCACTTCAAGTTTACTGTATCACTCTGACCTTCTTATGGACAATGAAACACAGAAATTTCCTCGGAATTAAATACAAAAGGCAGAATGCTGACTTAAGTACAAGAAAACTGATTCTTCTTACTGTCTATGTTTTTAACCGTTCCTGTGACACTAGTTATAGATTCCGATGCTTCACTTCAGGTTTACTATATCCCTCTGACCGTCTGATTGACGATGAAACACAGAAATTGCATCGGAATTAAATACAAAAGGCACAATGCCGACTCAAGTACATGAAGACTGGCTCCTCTTATTGTCTATGTTTATAACCGTTCCTGTTAGACCAGTTTTATATTCCGATGCTTCACTTCAGGTTTACTGTATCCATTGGATGTTCTTATTGACGTCGAAACACAGAACGTGCATCGGAATTCAATAGAAAATGCTCAATGCCGACTTAAGAACAAGGAAACCGACTCTTCTTACTGTCTATGTTTTGAACCATTCCTGTGACAGAAGTTATAGATTCCGATGCTTCACTTCAGGTTTACTGTATCTCTCTGACCTTCTTAATGACGATGAAACACAGAAATTGCATCGGAATACAAACAAAAGGCACAATGCTGACTTAAGTGCCAGAAGACTGACTCTTCTTACTGTCTATCTTTTGAACCATTCCTGTGACACTAGTTAAGGGTTCCGATGCTTCACTTCTGGTATACTGTATCCCTTGGACCTTCTTATTGACGACGAAACACAGAAATTGCATCGGAATTAAATACAAAAGGCTCAATGCCGACTTAAGAACAAGGAAACTGACTCTTCTTACTGTCTATGTTTTGAACCATTCCTGTGACAGAAGTTATAGATTCCGATGCTTCACTTCAGGTTCACTGTATCCCTCTCACCTTCTTATTGACGATGAAACACAGAAATTGAATCGGAATTAAATACAAAAGGCACAATGCCGACTTAATTATAAGAAAACTGACTCTTCTTACTGTCTATGTTTTGAACCATTCCTGTGACACTAGTTATAGATTCCGATGCTTCACTTCAGGTTTACTGTATTGCTCTGACCTTCTTATTGATGATGAAACACAGAAATTGCATCGGAATTAAATACAAAAGGCACAATGCCGACTCTAGTACCAGAAGACTGGCTCTTCTTACTGCCTAAGTTTTGAACCTTTCCTGTGAGACCGGTTTTTTTTCCGATGCTTCACATCAGGTTTGCTGTATCCATTGGACCTACTTATTGACGACGAAACACAGAAATTGCATCGGAATTAAATAGAAAAGGCACAATGCCGACTTAAGCACACGGAAACTGACTCTTCTTACTGTCTATGTTTTGAACCATTCCTGTGGCACTAGTTATAGATTGCGATGCTTCACTTCAGATTTACTGTATCCCTCTGAACTACTTATTAACGATGAAACACAGAAATTGCATCGGAATTAAATACAAAAGGCACAATGCCGACTCTAGTACAAGAAGACTAGGTCTTCTTACAGTCTATATTTAGAACCTTTCCTGAGAGACCGGTTTAGAGATTCCGATGCTTCGCTTCAGGTTTACTGTATCCCTAGGACCTTCTTATTGACGACGAAACACAGATATTGCATCGGAATTAAATAGAAAAGGCACAATGCCGACTTAAGTAGAAGAAAATTGAATCTTCTTACTGTCTATGTTTGAACCATTCCTGTGACGCTAGTTATAGATTCCGATGCTTCACTTCAGATATACTGTTTCCCTCTGACTTTCTTATTGACGATGAAACACAGATATTGCATCGGAATTAAATGTAAAAGGCACAATGCCGACTCAAGTACAAGAAGACTGGCTCTTCTTACTGTCTATAATTTGAACCTTCCCTGTGAGACCAGTTTTAGATTCCGATGCTTCACTTCATGTTCACTGTATCCCTCTGACCGTCTTATTGACGATGAAATACAGAAATTGCACCGGAATTAAATACAAAGGGACCAATGCCGACTGAAGTACAAGAAGACTGGCTCTTCTTACTGTCTATGTTTTGAACCTTCCCTGTGAGACCAGTTTTAGATTCCGATGCTTCACTTCATGTTTACTGTATCCCTCTGACCGTCTTATTGACGATGAAACACAAAAATTGCACCGGAATTAAATACAAAAGGCACAATGCCGACTCCAGTACAAGAAGACTGGCTCTTCTTACTGTCTATGATTTGAACCTTTCCTGTGAGACCGGTTTTAGATTCCGATGCTTCACTTAAGGTTTACTGAATCCCTTGGACCTTCTTGTTGACGACGAAACACGGAAATTGCATCGGAATTGAATGGAAAAGGCACAATGCCGACTTAACTACAAGAAAACTGACTCTTCTTACTGTCTATGTTTGAACTATTCCTGTGACACTAGTTATAGTTTCCGATGCTTCACTTCAGGTATTCTGTTTCCCTCTGACTTTCTTATTGACGATGAAACACAGATATTGCATCGGAATTAAATACAAAAGGCACAATGCCGACTCAAGTACAAGAAGACTGGATCTTCTTACTGTCTATGTTTTGAACCTTCCCTGTGAGACCAGTTTTAGGTTGCGAAGCATCACTTCAGGATTACTGTATCCCTTTGACCTTCTTATTGACGACGAAACACAGAAATTGCATCGGAATTCAATAGAAAAGGCACAATGCCGACTTAAGAACAAGAAAACTGACTCTTCTTACTGTCTATGTTTTGAACCATTCCTGTGACACTAGTTATAGATTGCGATGCTTCACTTCAGGTTTACTGTATCCCTCTGACCTTCTTAATGACGATGAAACACAGAAATTGCATCGGAATACAAACAAAAGGCACAATGCCTACTTAAGTACAAGAAGACTGACTCTTCTTACTGTCTATGTTTTGTACCATTCCTGTGACACTAGTTATAGATTCCGATGGTTCACTTCAGGTTTACTGTATCCCTCTGACTTTCATATTGACGATGAAACACAGAAATTGCATCGGAATTAAATAGAAAAGGCACAAAGCCGACTCTAGTACATGAAGACTGGCTCTTCTTGCTGTCTATGCTTTGAACCTTTCCTGTGAGACCGGTTTTAGATTCCGAGGCTACACTTCAGGTTTACTGTATCCATTGGACCTCCTTATTGACGACGAAACACAGAAATTGCATCGGAAATAAACAGAAAAGGCACAATGCCGACTTAAGCACACAGAAACTGACTCCTCTTACTGTCTATGTTTTGAACCATTCCTGTGACACTAGTTATAGATTCCGATGCTTCACTTCAGGTTTACTGTATCCCTCTGACCGTCTTATTGACGATGAAATACAGAAATTGCACCGGAATTAAATACTAAAGGCCCAATGCCGACTGAAGTAAAAGAAGACTGGCTCTTCTTACTGTCGGTGATTTGAACCTTTCCTGTGAGAGCGGTTTTAGATTCCGATGCTTCACTTCAGGTTTACTGTATCCCTTGGACCTCTTATTGATGAGGAAACACAGAAATTGCATCGGAATTAAATACAAAAGGCACAATGCCGACTTAAGTACAAGAAAAGTGACTCAACTTAATGTCTATGTTTTGAACCATTCCTGTGACATTAGTTATAGATTCCGATGCTTCACTTCAGCTTTACTGTATCCCTCTGAACTTCTTGTTGACGATGAAACACAGAAATTGCATCGGAATTAAATACAAAGTCACAATGCCGACTTTAGTACAAGAAGACTGGCTCTTCTTACTGTCTATATTTTGAACCTTTCCGGTGAGACCGGTTTTAGATTCCGATGCTTCGCTTCAGGTTTACTGTATCTCTTGGACCTCTCGTATTGATGACGAAACACAGAAATTGCATCGGAATTAAATACAAAAGGCACAATGCCGACTTAATTATAAAAAAACTGACTCTTCTTACTGTCTATGCTTTGAACCATTCCTGTGACTCTAGTTATAGATTCCGATGCTCCACTTCAGGTTTACTGTGTCCCTCTGACCTTCTTATTGACAATGAACACAGAAATTGCATCGGAATTAAATACAAAAGGCACAATGCCGACTCTAGTACAAGAAGACTGGCTCTTCTTACTGTCTATATTTTGAACCTTTCCTGTATGACCGGTTTTAGATTCCGATGCTTCGCTTCTGGTTTACTGTATCCCTTGGACCTTCTTATTGACGACGAATCACAGAAATTGCATTGGAATTAAATAGAAAAGGCACAATGCCGACTTAAGTACAAGAAATCTGACCTATCTTACTGCCTATGTTTGAACCATTCCAGTGACACTAGTTATAGATTCCGATGCTTCACTTCAGGTTTACTGTGTCCCTCTGACCTTCTTATTGACAATGAAACACAGAAATTGCATCGGAATTAAATACAAAAGGCACAATGCAGACTAAAGTACAAGAAGACTGGCTCTTCTTACTGTCAATGTTTTGAACCTTTCCTGTGAGACAAGTTTTAGATTCTGATGCTTCACTTCAGGTTTACTGTATCCCTTGGACCTTCTTATTGACGACGAAACACAGAAATTGCCTCGGAATTCAATAGAAAAGCCACATTGCCAACTTAAGAACATGAGAACTGACTCTTCTTACAGTCTATGTTTTGAACCATTCCTGTGACACTAGTTATAGATTCCGATGCTTCATTTCAGGTTTACTGTATCACTTTGACCTTGTTAATGATGATGAAACACAGAAATTGCATCGGAATACAAACAAAAGTGACAATGCCGACTTAAGTACAAGAAGACTGACTCTTCTTACTATCTATGATTTGAACCATTCCGGTGACACTAGTTATAGATACCGATGGTTCACTTCAGGTTTACTGAATCCTTTGGACCTTCTTATTGACGACGAAACACAGAAATTGCATCGGAATTAAATACAAAAGGCACAATGCCGACTCTAGTACAGGAAGACTGGGTCTTCTTACTGCCTATGTTTTGAACCTTTCCTGTCAGACCGGTATTAGATTCCGATTCTTCGCTTCAGGTTTACTGTATCCCTTGGAACTTCTTATTGACGATGAAACAAAGAAATTGCATCGGAATTAAATACAAATGGCACAATGCAGATTTAATTATAACAAAACTGACTCTTCTTACTGTCTATGCTTTGAACCATTCCTGTGACCCTAGTTATAGATTCCGATGCTTCACTTCTGGTTTACTGTATCCCTCTGACCTTCTTATTGACGATGAAACACAGAAATTGCATAGGAATTAACTACAAAAGGCACAATGCCGACTTAAGTACAAGAAAACTGACTCTTCTTACTGTCTATGTTTTGAACCATTCCTGTGACATTAGTTATAGATTCCGATGCTTTACTTCAGGTTTCCTGTATCATTCTGACCTTCATGTTGACGATGAAACACAGAATTGCATCGGAATTAAATACAAAAGGCACAATGCCGACTCTAGTACAAGAAGACTGACTCTTCTTACTGTCTATATTTTGAACCTTTCCTGTGAGACCGGTTTTAGATTCCGATGCTTCGCTTCAGGTTTACTGTATCCCTTGGACCTTCTTATTGACGACGAAACACAGAAATTGCATCGGAATTAAATAGAAAAGGCACATTGCCGACTTAAGTTCAGGAAAACTGACTCTTCTTACTGTCAATGTTTTAACAATTCCTGTGACACTAGTTATAGATTCCGATGCTTCACTTCAGGTTTACTGTATCACTCTGACCTTCTTATTGACGATGAAACACAGAAATTGCATCGGAATTAACTACAAAAGGCACAATGCCGACTTAAGTACAAGAAAACTGACTCTTCTTACTGTCAATGTTTTAACAATTCCTGTGACACTAGTTATAGATTCCGATGCTTCACTTCAGGTTTACTGTATCACTCTGACCTTCTTATTGACGATGAAACACAGAAATTGCATCGGAATTAACTACAAAAGGCACAATGCCGACTTTAGTACAAGAAAACTGACTCTTCTTACTGTCTATGTTTTGAACCATTCCTGTGACATTAGTTATAGATTCCGATGCTTTACTTCAGGTTTACTGTATCACTTTGACCTTGTTAATGATGATGAAACACAGAAATTGCATCGGAATACAAACAAAAGTGACAATGCCGACTTAAGTACAAGAAGACTGACTCTTCTTACTATCTATGATTTGAACCATTCCGGTGACACTAGTTATAGATACCGATGGTTCACTTCAGGTTTACTGAATCCTTTGGACCTTCTTATTGACGACGAAACACAGAAATTGCATCGGAATTAAATACAAAAGGCACAATGCCGACTCTAGTACAGGAAGACTGGGTCTTCTTACTGCCTATGTTTTGAACCTTTCCTGTCAGACCGGTATTAGATTCCGATTCTTCGCTTCAGGTTTACTGTATCCCTTGGAACTTCTTATTGACGATGAAACAAAGAAATTGCATCGGAATTAAATACAAATGGCACAATGCAGATTTAATTATAACAAAACTGACTCTTCTTACTGTCTATGCTTTGAACCATTCCTGTGACCCTAGTTATAGATTCCGATGCTTCACTTCTGGTTTACTGTATCCCTCTGACCTTCTTATTGACGATGAAACACAGAAATTGCATAGGAATTAACTACAAAAGGCACAATGCCGACTTAAGTACAAGAAAACTGACTCTTCTTACTGTCTATGTTTTGAACCATTCCTGTGACATTAGTTATAGATTCCGATGCTTTACTTCAGGTTTCCTGTATCATTCTGACCTTCATGTTGACGATGAAACACAGAATTGCATCGGAATTAAATACAAAAGGCACAATGCCGACTCTAGTACAAGAAGACTGACTCTTCTTACTGTCTATATTTTGAACCTTTCCTGTGAGACCGGTTTTAGATTCCGATGCTTCGCTTCAGGTTTACTGTATCCCTTGGACCTTCTTATTGACGACGAAACACAGAAATTGCATCGGAATTAAATAGAAAAGGCACATTGCCGACTTAAGTTCAGGAAAACTGACTCTTCTTACTGTCAATGTTTTAACAATTCCTGTGACACTAGTTATAGATTCCGATGCTTCACTTCAGGTTTACTGTATCACTCTGACCTTCTTATTGACGATGAAACACAGAAATTGCATCGGAATTAACTACAAAAGGCACAATGCCGACTTAAGTACAAGAAAACTGACTCTTCTTACTGTCAATGTTTTAACAATTCCTGTGACACTAGTTATAGATTCCGATGCTTCACTTCAGGTTTACTGTATCACTCTGACCTTCTTATTGACGATGAAACACAGAAATTGCATCGGAATTAACTACAAAAGGCACAATGCCGACTTTAGTACAAGAAAACTGACTCTTCTTACTGTCTATGTTTTGAACCATTCCTGTGACATTAGTTATAGATTCCGATGCTTTACTTCAGGTTTCCTGTATCATTCTGACCTTCATGTTGACGATGAAACACAGAATTGCATCGGAATTAAATACAAAAGGCACAATGCCGACTCTAGTACAAGAAGACTGACTCTTCTTACTGTCTATATTTTGAACCTTTCCTGTGAGACCGGTTTTAGATTCCGATGCTTCGCTTCAGGTTTACTGTATCCCTTGGACCTTCTTATTGACGACGAAACACAGAAATTGCATCGGAATTAAATAGAAAAGGCACATTGCCGACTTAAGTTCAGGAAAACTGACTCTTCTTACTCTCCATGTTTGAACCATTCCTGTGACACTAGATATAGATTCCGATGCTTCCGGTATACTGTATCCCTTTGACATTCTTATTGACGATAAAACACAGATATTGCAGCGGAATTAAATACAAAAGACACAATGCCGACTCAAGTATAAGAAGACTGGCTCTCCTTACTGTCTATGATTTGAACCTTTCCTGTGAGACCAGTTTTAGATTCTGATGCTTAACTTCAGGTTTACTGTATCCCTTGGACCTTCTTATTGACGACGAAACACAGAAATTGCATCGGAATTCAATAGAAGAGGCACAATGCCGACTTAAGAACAGGAATACTGACTCTGCTTACTGTCTATGATTTGAACCATTCCTGTGACACTAGTTATAGATTCCGATGCTTCACTTCAGGTTTACTATATCCCTCTGACCTTCTTAACAGCGATGAAACACAGAAATTGCATCGGAATACAAACAAAAGGCACAATGCCGACTTAAGTTCAAGAAGACTGACTCTACTTACTGTCTATGTTTTGAACCATTCCTGTGACACTAGTTATAGATTCCGATGGTTCACATCAGGTTTACTGTATCCCTCTGACCTTCTTATTGACGATGAAACACAGAAATTGCTTCGGAATTAAATACAAAATGCACAATGCCTACTTAAGTACAAGAAAACTGGCTCTTCTTACTGTCTATGTTTTGCCCCATTCCTGTGACACTAGTTATAGATTCCGATGCCTCACTTCAGGTTTACTTTATCCCTCCGACCTTCTTATTGACGATGAAACAAAGAAATTGCATCGGAATTATATACAAAATGCACAATTCTGACTTAAGTACAAGAAAACAGATTCTTCTTACTGTCTATGTTATTAACCATTCCTGTGACACTAGTTCTAGATTCCGATGTTTCACTTCAGGTTTACTGTATCCCTCTGAACGTCTTATTGACGATGAGACACAGAAATTGCATCGGAATAAAATACAAAAGCACAATGATGACTTAAGTACAAGCAAACTGACTCTTCTTATTGTCTATGTTTTGAACCATTCCTGTGACACTAGTTATAGATTCCGATACTTCACTTCAGTTTTACTGTATCCCTCCCACCTTCTTATTGACGATGAAACACAGAAATTGCATCGGAATTAAATAGAAAAGGCACAATGCTGACTTAAGCACACGGAAACTGACCCTTCTTACTGTCTATGTTTTAAACCATTCCCGTGACACTAGTTATAGACTACGATGCCTCACTTCAGGTTTACTGTATCGCTCTGACCTTCTTATTGACGATGAAACACAGAAATTGCATTGGAATTAAATACAAAATGCACAATGCCCACCTAAGTACTAGAAAACTGACTCTTCTTACTGTCTATGTTTTTAACCATTCCTGTGACACTAGTTAAAGATTCCGATGCTCCACTTCAGGTTTACTGTATCCCTCTTACCTTCTTATTGACGATGAAACGCAGAATTTGGATCGGAATTAAATAGAAAAGGCACAATGCCGACTTAAGTACAAGAAAACTGACTCTTCTTACTGTCTATGGTTTCAACAATTCCTGTGACAGTAGTTATAGATTCCGATGCTTCACTTCAGGTTTACTGTATCCTTCTGACCTTCTTATCGACGACAAAACACAGAAATTGCATCGGAATTATATAGAAAAGGCACAATGCCGAATTAAGTACAAGAAAACTGACTCTTCTTTCTGTCTATGTTTTGAACCGTTCCTGTGACACTAGTTATAGATTCCGATGCCTCACTTCAGGTTTACTGTATCCCTCTGACCTTCTTATTGGCGATGAAACACAGAAATTGCATCGGAATTAGATACAAAAGGTACAATGCCGACCCTAGTACAAGAATACTGGATTTTCTTACTGTCTATATTTTGAACCTTTCCTGTAAGACCGGTTTTAGATTCCGATGCTTCACTTCAGGTTTACTGTATCCCTTGGACCTTCTTACTGACGACGAAACGCAGAAATTGCATCGGATTTCATTAGAAAAGGCACAATGCCGACTTAAGGACAAGAGAACTGCCACTTCTTACTGTCTATGTTTTGAACCATTCCTGTGACACTAGTTATACATTCCGATGCTTCACTTCAGGTTTACTGTATCCCTCTGACCTTCTTAATGACGATGAAACACCGAAATTGCATCGGAATACAAACAAAAGGCACAATGCCGACTTAAGTACAAGAAGACTGACTCTTCTTACTGTCTATGTTTTGAACCATTCCTGTGACACTAGTTATTGATTTCGATGTTTCACCTCAGGTTTACTGTATCCCTCTGACCTTCTTATTGACGATGAAACACAGAAATTGCATAGGAATGAAATACAAAAGGCACAATGCCGACTCTCGTACAAGAAGACTGGCTCTTCTTACTGTCTATGTTTTAAACCTTTCCTGTGAGACCGAATTTAGATTCCGATGCTTCACTTCAGGTTTACTGTATCCCTTGGACCTTCTTATTGACGACGAAACACAATAAATTGCATCGGAATTTAATACAAAGGGCACAATGCCGACTGAAGCACACGGAAACTGACTCTTCTTACTGTCTATGTTTTGAACCATGTCTGTGACACTAGTTATAGGTTCCGATGCTTCACTTCAGGTTTACTGTATCCCTCTGACCTCCTTAATGACGATGAAACACTGAAATTGCATCGGAATACAAACAAAAGGCACAATGCCGACTTAAGTACAAGAAGACTGACCCTACTTACTTTCTATGTTTTGAACCATTCCTGTGACACTAGTTATAGATTTCGATGTTTCACTTCTGGTTTACTGTATCCCTCTGACCTTCTTATTGACGATGAAACACAGATATTGCATCGGAATTAAATACAAAAGGCACAATGCCGACTCTCGTACATGAAGACTGGCTCTTCTTACTGTCTATGTTTTGAACCTTTCCTGTGAGACCGAATTTAGATTCCGATGCTTCACTTCAGGTTTACTGTATCCCTTGGACCTTCTTATTGACGACGAAACACAGAAATTGCATCGGAATTAAATACAAAAGGCACAATGCCGACTTAAGCACACGGAAACTGACTCTTCTTACTGTCTATGTTTTAAACCATTCCTGTGACACTAGTTATAGATTCCGATGCTTCACTTGAGGTTTACTGTATCACTCTGACCGTCTTATTGACGATGAAACACAGAAATTGCATCGGAATTAAATAGAAAAGGCACAATGCTGACTTAAGCACACGGAAACTGACTCTTCTTACTGTCTATGTTTTAAACCATTCCCGTGACACTAGTTATAGACTACGATGCCTCACTTCAGGTTTACTGTATCGCTCTGACCTTCTTATTGACGATGAAACACAGAAATTGCATTGGAATTAAATACAAAATGCACAATGCCGACCTAAGTACTAGAAAACTGACTCTTCTTACTGTCTATGTTTTGAACCATTCCTGTGACATTAGTTATAGATTCCGATGCTTTACTTCAGGTTTCCTGTATCATTGTGACCTTCATGTTGACGATGAAACACAGAATTGCATCGGAATTAAATACAAAAGGCACAATGCCGACTCTAGTACAAGAAGACTGACTCTTCTTACTGTCCATATTTTGAACCTTTCCTGTGAGACCGGTTTTAGATTCCGATGCTTCGCTTCAGGTTTACTGTATCCCTTGGACCTTCTTATTGACGACGAAACACAGAAATTGCATCGGAATTAAATAGAAAAGGCACATTGCCGACTTAAGTTCAGGAAAACTGACTCTTCTTACTCTCCATGTTTGAACCATTCCTGTGACACTAGATATAGATTCCGATGCTTCCGGTATACTGTATCCCACTGACATTCTTATTGACGATAAAACACAGATATTGCAGCGGAATTAAATACAAAAGACACAATGCCGACTCAAGTATAAGAAGTCTGGCTCTCCTTACTGTCTATGATTTGAACCTTTCCTGTGAGACCAGTTTTAGATTCTGGTGCTTAACTTCAGGTTTACTGTATCCCTTGGACCTTCTTATTGACGACGAAACACAGAAATTGCATCGGAATTCAATAGAAGAGGCACAATGCCGACTTAAGAACAAGAAAACTGACTCTTCTTACTGTCTATGATTTGAACCATTCCTGTGACACTAGTTATAGATTCCGATGCTTCACTTAAGGTTTACTATATCCCTCTGACCTTCTTAACGGCGATGAAACACAGAAATTGCATCGGAATACAAACAAAAGGCACAATGCCGACTTAAGTTCAAGAAGACTGACTCTTCTTACTGTCTATGTTTTGAACCATTCCTGTGACACTAGTTATAGATTCCGATGGTTCACATCAGGTTTACTGTATCCCTCTGACCTTCTTATTGACGATGAAACACAGAAATTGCTTCGGAATTAAATACAAAATGCACAATGCCTACTTAAGTACAAGAAAACTGGCTCTTCTTACTGTCTATGTTTTGCCCCATTCCTGTGACACTAGTTATAGATTCCGATGCTTCACTTCAGCTTTACTTTATCCCTCCGACCTTCTTATTGACGATGAAACAAAGAAATTGCATCGGAATTATATACAAAATGCACAATTCTGACTTAAGTACAAGAAAACAGATTCTTCTTACTGTCTATGTTATTAACCATTCCTGTGACACTAGTTCTAGATTCCGATGTTTCACTTCAGGTTTACTGTATCCCTCTGAACGTCTTATTGACGATGAGACACAGAAATTGCATCGGAATAAAATACAAACGCACAATGATGACTTAAGTACAAGCAAACTGACTCTTCTTATTGTCTATGTTTTGAACCATTCCTGTGACACTAGTTATAGATTCCGATACTTCACTTCAGGTTTACTGTATCCCTCCCACCTTCTTATT
Organism: Schistocerca serialis cubense; assembly: GCF_023864345.2. Lineage (NCBI taxonomy): Eukaryota > Metazoa > Arthropoda > Insecta > Orthoptera > Acrididae > Schistocerca > Schistocerca serialis. The sequence goes on from NC_064647.1 coordinate 31,205,330, forward strand.
GACGATGAAACACAGAAATTGCATCGGAATCAAATAGAAAAGGCACAATGCCGACTTAAGTACAATAAAACTGACTCTTCTTACTGTCTATGGTTTTAACCATTCCTGGGACACTAGTTATAGATTCCGATGCTTCACTTCAGGTTTACTGTATCCCTCTGACCTTCTTATTGACGATGAAACACAGAAATAGATTCGGAATTAATTACAAAAGGCACAATGCCGACTCAAGTACAAGAAGACTGGCTCTTCTCACTGTCTATTATTTAAACCTTTCCTGTGAGACCGGTTTCAGATTCCGAAGCTTCACTTCAGGTTTACTGTATCCCTTGGACCTTCTTATTGACGATGGAACACATAAATTGGATCGTAATTAAATACAAAAGGCACAATTCCGACTTAAGTACAAGAAAACTGACTCTTCTTACTGTCTATTTTTTGAACCATTCCTGTGACACTAGTTATAGATTCCGATGCTTCACTTCAGGTTTACTGTATCCCTCTAACCTTTCTTAATGACTATGAAACACAGAAATTGCATCGGAATACAAACAAAAGACACAATGCCGACTTATGTACAACAAGACTGACTCTTCTTAATGTCTATGTTTTGAACCATTCCTGTGACACTAGTTATAGATTCCGATGCTTCATTTCAGGTTTACTGTATCCCTCTGACCTTCCTATTGACGATGAAACACAGAAATTGCATCGGAATTAAATAGAAAAGGCACAATGCTGACTTAAGCACACGGAAACTGACTCTTCTTACTGTCTATGTTTTAAACCATTCCCGTGACACTAGTTATAGACTACGATGCCTCACTTCAGGTTTACTGTATCGCTCTGACCTTCTTATTGACGATGAAACACAGAAATTGCATTGGAATTAAATACAAAATGCACAATGCCCACCTAAGTACTAGAAAACTGACTCTTCTTACTGTCTATGTTTTTAACCATTCCTGTGACACTAGTTAAAGATTCCGATGCTCCACTTCAGGTTTACTGTATCCCTCTTACCTTCTTATTGACGATGAAACGCAGAATTTGGATCGGAATTAAATAGAAAAGGCACAATGCCGACTTAAGTACAGGAAAACTGACTCTTCTTACTGTCTATGGTTTTAACAATTCCTGTGACAGTAGTTATAGATTCCGATGCTTCACTTCAGGTTTACTGTATCCTTCTGACCTACTTATAGACGATGAAACACAGAAATTGCATCGGAATTAATTAAAAAAGGCACAATGCCGACATAAGCACAAGAAAACTGACTCTTCTTACTGTCTATGTTTTGAACCATTCCTATGACACTAGTTATAGATTCCGATGATTCACTTCAGGTTTACTGTATCTCTCTGACCTTCTTATTGACGATGAAACACAGAAATTGCATCGGAATTATATACAAAAGTCACAATGCCGACTCAAGTACAAGAAGACTGGCTCTTCTTACTGTCTATGTTTTGAACCTTTCCTGTGAGACCGGTTTTAGATTCCGAGGCTTCACTTCAGGTTTACTGTATCCCTTGGCCCTTCTTATCGACGACAAAACACAGAAATTGCATCGGAATTATATAGAAAAGGCACAATGCCGAATTAAGTACAAGAAAACTGACTCTTCTTTCTGTCTATGTTTTGAACCGTTCCTGTGACACTAGTTATAGATTCCGATGCCTCACTTCAGGTTTACTGTATCCCTCTGACCTTCTTATTGGCGATGAAACACAGAAATTGCATCGGAATTAGATACAAAAGGTACAATGCCGACTCTAGTACAAGAAGACTGGATTTTCTTACTGTCTATATTTTGAACCTTTCCTGTAAGACCGGTTTTAGATTCCGATGCTTCACTTCAGGTTTACTGTATCCCTTGGACCTTCTTACTGACGAGGAAACGCAGAAATTGCATCGGATTTCATTAGAAAAGGCACAATGCCGACTTAAGGACAAGAGAACTGCCACTTCTTACTGTCTATGTTTTGAACCATTCCTGCGACACTAGTTATACATTCCAATGGTTCACTTCAGGTTTACTGTATCCCTCAGACCTTCTTAATGACGATGAAACACCGAAATTGCATCGGAATACAAACAAAAGGCACAATGCCGACTTAAGTACAAGAAGACTGACTCTTCTTACTGTCTATGTTTTGAACCATTCCTGTGACACTAGTTATTGATTTCGATGTTTCACCTCAGGTTTACTGTATCCCTCTGACCTTCTTATTGACGATGAAACACAGAAATTGCATAGGAATGAAATACAAAAGGCACAATGCCGACTCTCGTACAAGAAGACTGGCTCTTCTTACTGTCTATGTTTCAAACCTTTCCTGTGAGACCGAATTTAGATTCCGATGCTTCACTTCAGGTTTACTGTATCCCTTGGACCTTCTTATTGACGACGAAACACAATAAATTGCATCGGAATTTAATACAAAGGGCACAATGCCGACTGAAGCACACGGAAACTGACTCTTCTTACTGTCTATGTTTTGAACCATTCCTGTGACACTAGTTATAGGTTCCGATGTTTCACTTCAGGTTTACTGTATCCCTCTGACCTTCTTAATGACGATGAAACACTGAAATTGCATCGGAATACAAACAAAAGGCACAATGCCGACTTAAGTACAAGAAGACTGACCCTTCTTACTTTCTATGTTTTGAACCATTCCTGTGACACTAGTTATAGATTTCGATGTTTCACTTCTGGTTTACTGTATCCCTCTGACCTTCTTATTGACGATGAAACACAGAAATTGCATCGGAATTAAATACAAAAGGCACAATGCCGACTCTCGTACATGAAGACTGGCTCTTCTTACTGTCTATGTTTTGAACCTTTCCTGTGAGACCGAATTTAGATTCCGATGCTTCACTTCAGGTTTACTGTATCCCTTGGACCTTCTTATTGACGACGAAACACAGAAATTGCATCGGAATTAAATACAAAAGGCACAATGCCGACTTAAGCACACGGAAACTGACTCTTCTTACTGTCTATGTTTTAAACCATTCCTGTGACACTAGTTATAGATTCCGATGCTTCACTTTAGGTTTACTGTATCACTCTGACCGTCTTGTTGACGATGAAACACAGAAATTGCACCGGAATTAAATACAATCGGCACAATGCCGACTCAAGTACAAGAAGACTGGCTCTTCTTACTGTCTATGATTTGAACCTTTCCTGTGAGACCGGTTTTAGATTCCGATGCTTCACTTCAGGTTTACTGTATCCCTTGGACATTCTTATTGATGACGAATCACAGAAATTGCATCGGAATTATATAGAAAAGGCACAATGCCGACTTAAGTAAAAGAGAACTGACTCTTCTTACTGTCTATGGTTTTAACCACTCCTGTGACACTTGTTATAGATTCCGATGCTTCACTTCAGGTTTACTGTATCCCTCTGGCCTTCTTATTGACGATGAAACACTGAAATTGCATCGGAATTAAATACAAAAGGCACAATGCCAACTTAAGGACAAGAAAACCCACTCTTCTTACTGTCTCTGTTTTGAACCATTCCTGTGACACTAGTTATAGATTCCGATGCTTCACTTCAGGTTTACTGTATCCCTCTCACCTTCTTATTGACGATGAAACACAGAAATTGCATCGGAATTAAATACAAAAGGCACAATGCCGACTCAAGTACAAGAAGACTGGCACTTCTTACTGTCTATGTTTTGAACCTTTCCTGTGTGACCGGTTTTAGATCACGATGCATCACTTCAGTTTTACTGTATCCCTTGGCCCTTCTTAGTGACGACGAAACACAGAAATTGCATCGGAATTAAATACAAAAGGCACAATGAAAACTTAATTGTAAAAAAACTGACTCTTCTTACTGTCTATGCTTTGAACCATTCCTGTGACACTAGTTATAGATTCCGATGCTTCACTTCAGGTTTACTGTATCCCTCTGAACTTCTTATTGACGATGAAACACTGAAATTGCATCGGAATTAAATACAAAAGGCACAATGCCGACTTAAGTACAAGTAAACTGACTCTTCTTACTGTCTATGCTTTGAACCATTCCTGTGACACTAGCTATAGATTCCGATGCTTCACTTCAGGTTTACTGAAACCCTCTGACCTTCTTATTGACGATGAAACACAGAAATTGCAATGGAATTGAATACAACATGCACAATGCCGACTTCAGTACAAGATACTGACTCTTCTTACTGTCTATGTTTTGAAAGTTCCCTTTGACACGAGTTATAGATTCCGATGCTTCACTTCGTATTTACTGTATCCCTCTGACCTACTTATTGACGATGAAACACAGAACTTGCATCGGAATCAAATACAAAAGGCACAATGCCGACTTAAGTACAAGAAAACTGACTCTTCTTACTGTCTATGTTTTGAACTATTCCTGTGACACTAGTTATAGATTCCGATGCTTCACTTCAGGTTTACTGTATCCCTCTGAACGTCTTATTGACGATGAAACACAGAAATTGCATCGGAATTAATTCCAAAAGGCACAATGCCGACTCTATTACAAGAAGACTGGCTCTTCTTACGGTCTATATTTTGAACCCTTCCTATGAGACCGGTTTTAGATTCCGACGCTTCGCTTAAGGTTTACTGTATCAATTGGACCTTCTTATTGACGACGAAACACAGAAATTGCATCGGAATTAAATAGAAAAGGTACAATGCCGACTTAAGTACAAGAAAACTGTCTCTTCTTACTGTCTATGTTTGAACCATTCCTGTGACACTTGTTATAGATTCCGATGCTTCACTTCAGGTTTACTGTATCCCTCTGACCGTCTTATTGACGACGAAACACAGAAATTGCAATGGAATTAAATACAAAAGGCACAATGCCGACTCAAGTACAAGAAGACTGGCTCTTCTTACTGTCGATGATTTGAACCTTTCCTGTGAGACCGGTTTTAGATTTCGATGCTTCACTTCAGGTTTACTGTATCCCTTGGACCTTCTTATTGACGACGAAACATAGAAATTGCATCGGACTTAAATACAAAAGGCACAACGCCGACTTAAGTATAAGAAAACTGACTCTTCTTACTGTCTATGTTTTGCACCATTCCCGTGACACTAGTTATATATTCCGATGGCTTACTTCAGGTTTACTGTATCCCTCGGATCTTCTTATTGACGATGAAACACAGAAATTGCAACGGAATTAAGTACAAAAGGCACAATGCCGACTTAATTATAAAAAAACTGACTCTTCTTACTGTCTATGCTTTGAACCATTCCTGTGACACTAGTTATAGATTCCGAAGCTTCACTTCAGGTTTACTGTATCCCTCTGACCTTCTTATTGATGATGAAACGCAGAAATTGCATCGGAATTATATACAAAGGCACAATATCGACTCAAGTATAAGGAGACTGGCTCTTCTAACTGTCTATGTTTTGAACCTTTCCTGTGAGACCAGTTTTAGATTCCGATGCTTGACTTCAGGTTTACTGTATCCCTTGGACCTTCTTATTGACGATGGGAGACAGAAATTGCATTGGAATTAAATACAAAAGGCACAATGCCGACATAAGTACAAGAAAACTGACTCTTCTTATTGTCCATGCTTTGAACCATTCCTGTGACACTAGTTATAGATTCCGACGCTTCACTTCAGGTTTACTGTATCCTTCCGACCTTTTTATTGACGATGAAACACAGAATTTGGATCCTAATTAAATAGAAATGGCACAATGCCGAATTAAGTACAAGAAAACTGACTCTTCTTACTGTCTATGGTTTTAACCATTCCTGTGACAGTAGTTATAGATTACGATGCTTCACTTCAGGTTTACTGTATCCCTCCGACCTTCTTATTGACGATGAAACACAGAAATTGCATCTGAATTAATTAAAAAAGGCACAATGCCGACTTAAGTACAAGAAAACTGACTCTTCTTACTGTCTATGTTTTGAACCATTCCTGTGACATTAGTAATAGATTCCGATGCTTCACTTCAGGTTTACTGTATCCCTCTGACCTTCTTATTGACGATGAAACACAGAAATTGCATCGGAATTATATACAAAAGTCACAATGCCGACTCAAGTACAAGAAGACTGGCTCTTCTTACTGTCTATGTTTTGAACCTTTCCTGTGAGACCGGTTATAGATTCCGATGCTTCACTTCAGGTTTACTGTATCTCTTGGCCCTTCTTATCGACGACAAAACACAGAAATTGCATCGGAATCATATAGAAAAGGCACAATGCCGAATTAAGTACAAGAAAACTGACTCTTCTTTCTGTCTATGTTTTGAACCGTTCCTGTGACACTAGTTATAGATTCCGATGCCTCACTTCAGGTTTACTGTATCCCTCTGACCTTCTTATTGGCGATGAAACACAGAAATTGCATCGGAATTAGATACAAAAGGTACAATGCCGACTCTAGTACAAGAAGACTGGATTTTCTTACTGTCTATATTTTGAACCTTTCCTGTAAGACCGGTTTTAGATTCCGATGCTTCACTTCAGGTTTACTGTATCCCTTGGACCTTCTTACTGACGAGGAAACGCAGAAATTGCATCGGATTTCATTAGAAAAGGCACAATGCCGACTTAAGGACAAGAGAACTGCCACTTCTTACTGTCTATGTTTTGAACCATTCCTGCGACACTAGTTATACATTCCGATGCTTCACTTCAGGTTTACTGTATCCCTCAGACCTTCTTAATGACGATGAAACACCGAAATTGCATCGGAATACAAACAAAAGGCACAATGCCGACTTAAGTACAAGAAGACTGACTCTTCTTACTGTCTATGTTTTGAACCATTCCTGTGACACTAGTTATTGATTTCGATGTTTCACCTCAGGTTTACTGTATCCCTCTGACCTTCTTATTGACGATGAAACACAGAAATTGCATAGGAATGAAATACAAAAGGCACAATGCCGACTCTCGTACAAGAAGACTGGCTCTTCTTACTGTCTATGTTTTAAACTTTTCCTGTGAGACCGAATTTAGATTCCGATGCTTCACTTCAGGTTTACTGTATCCCTTGGACCTTCTTATTGACGACGAAACACAATAAATTGCATCGGAATTTAATACAAAGGGCACAATGCCGACTGAAGCACACGGAAACTGACTCTTCTTACTGTCTATGTTTTGAACCATTCCTGTGACACTAGTTATAGGTTCCGATGCTTCACTTCAGGTTTACTGTATCCCTCTGACCTTCTTAATGACGATGAAACACTGAAATTGCATCGGAATACAAACAAAAGGCACAATGCCGACTTAAGTACAAGAAGACTGACCCTTCTTACTTTCTATGTTTTGAACCATTCCTGTGACACTAGTTATAGATTTCGATGTTTCACTTCTGGTTTACTGTATCCCTCTGACCTTCTTATTGACGATGAAACACAGAAATTGCATCGGAATTAAATACAAAAGGCACAATGCCGACTCTCATACATGAAGACTGGCTCTTCTTACTGTCTATGTTTTGAACCTTTCCTGTGAGACCGAATTTAGATTCCGATGCTTCACTTCAGGTTTACTGTATCCCTTGGACCTTCTTATTGACGACGAAACACAGAAATTGCATCGGAATTAAATACAAAAGGCAAATGCCGACTCAAGTACAGAAGACTGGCTCTTCTTACTGTCTATGTTTTAAACCATTCCTGTGACACTAGTTATAGATTCCGATGCTTCACTTTAGGTTTACTGTATCACTCTGACCGTCTTATTGACGATGAAACACAGAAATTGCACCGGAATTAAATACAATCGGCACAATGCCGACTCAAGTACAAGAAGACAGGCTCTTCTTACTGTCTATGATTTGAACCTTTCCTGTGAGACAGGTTTTAGATTCCGATGCTTCACTTCAGGTTTACTGTATCCCTTGGACATTCTTATTGATGACGAATCACAGAAATTGCATCGGAATTATATAGAAAAGGCACAATGCCGACTTAAGTAAAAGAGAACTGACTCTTCTTACTGTCTATGGTTTTAACCACTCCTGTGACACTTGTTATAGATTCCGATGCTTCACTTCAGGTTTACTGTATCCCTCTGGCCTTCTTATTGACGATGAAACACTGAAATTGCATCGGAATTAAATACAAAAGGCACAATGCCAACTTAAGGACAAGAAAACTCACTCTTCTTTCTGTCTCTGTTTTGAACCATTCCTGTGACACTAGTTATAGATTCCGATACTTCACTTCAGGTTTACTGTATCCCTCTCACCTTCTTATTGACGATGAAACACAGAAATTGCATCGGAAATAAATACAAAAGGCACAATGCCGACTCGAGTACAAGAAGACTGGCACTTCTTACTGTCTATGTTTTGAACCTTTCCTGTGTGACCGGTTTTAGATCACGATGCATCACTTCAGTTTTACTGTATCCCTTGGCCCTTCTTAGTGACGACGAAACACAGAAATTGCATCGGAATTAAATACAAAAGGCACAATGAAAACTTAATTGTAAAAAAACTGACTCTTCTTACTGTCTATGCTTTGAACCATTCCTGTGACACTAGTTATAGATTCCGATGCTTCACTTCAGGTTTACTGTATCCCTCTGAACTTCTTATTGACGATGAAACACTGTAATTGCATCGGAATGAAATACAAAAGGCACAATGCCGACTTAAGTACAAGTAAACTGACTCTTCTTACTGTCTATGCTTTGAACCATTCCTGTGACACTACCTATAGATTCCGATGCTTCACTTCAGGTTTACTGAAACCCTCTGACCTTCTTATTGACGATGAAACACAGAAATTGCAATGGAATTGAATACAAAATGCACAATGCCGACTTCAGTACAAGATACTGACTCTTCTTACTGTCTATGTTTTGAAAGTTCCCTTTGACACGAGTTATAGATTCCGATGCTTCACTTCATATTTACTGTATCCCTCTGACCTACTTATTGACGATGAAACACAGAACTTGCATCGGAATCAAATACAAAAGGCACAATGCCGACTTAAGTACAAGAAAACTGACTCTTCTTACTGTCTATGTTTTGAACTATTCCTGTGACACTAGTTATAGATTCCGATGCTTCACTTCAGGTTTACTGTATCCCTCTGAACGTCTTATTGACGATGAAACACAGAAATTGCATCGGAATTAATTCCAAAAGGCACAATGCCGACTCTATTACAAGAAGACTGGCTCTTCTTACGGTCTATATTTTGAACCCTTCCTATGAGACCGGTTTTAGATTCCGATGCTTCGCTTAAGGTTTACTGTATCCCTTGGACCTTCTTATTGACGACGAAACACAGAAATTGCATCGGAATTAAATAGAAAAGGTACAATGCCGACTTAAGTACAAGAAAACTGTCTCTTCTTACTGTCTATGTTTGAACCATTCCTGTGACACTTGTTATAGATTCCGATGCTTCACTTCAGGTTTACTGTATCCCTCTGACCGTCTTATTGACGACGAAACACAGAAATTGCAATGGAATTAAATACAAAAGGCACAATGCCGACTCAAGTACAAGAAGACTGGCTCTTCTTACTGTCGATGATTTGAACCTTTCCTGTGAGACCGGTTTTAGATTTCGATGCTTCACTTCAGGTTTACTGTATCCCTTGGACCTTCTTATTGACGACGAAACACAGAAATTGCATCGGACTTAAATACAAAAGGCACAACGCCGACTTAAGTATAAGAAAACTGACTCTTCTTACTGTCTATGTTTTGCACCATTCCCGTGACACTAGTTATATATTCCGATGGCTCACTTCAGGTTTACTGTATCCCTCGGATCTTCTTATTGACGATGAAACACAGAAATTGCAACGGAATTAAATACAAAAGGCACAATGCCGACTTAATTATAAAAAAACTGACTCTTCTTACTGTCTATGCTTTGAACCATTCCTGTGACACTAGTTATAGATTCCGAAGCTTCACTTCAGGTTTACTGTATCCCTCTGACCTTCTTATTGATGATGAAACGCAGAAATTGCATCGGAATTATATACAAAGGCACAATATCGACTCAAGTATAAGGAGACTGGCTCTTCTAACTGTCTATGTTTTGAACCTTTCCTGTGAGACCAGTTTTAGATTCCGATGCTTGACTTCAGGTTTACTGTATCCCTTGGACCTTCTTATTGACGATGGGAGACAGAAATTGCATTGCAATTAAATACAAAAGGCACAATGCCGACATAAGTACAAGAAAACTGACTCTTCTTATTGTCCATGCTTTGAACCATTCCTGTGACACTAGTTATAGATTCCGACGCTTCACTTCAGGTTTACTGTATCCCTCCGACCTTCTTATTGACGATGAAACACAGAATTTGGATCCTAATTAAATAGAAATGGCACAATGTCGAATTAAGTACAAGAAAACTGACTCTTCTTACTGTCTATGGTTTTAACCATTCCTGTGACAGTAGTTATAGATTACGATGCTTCACTTCAGGTTTACTGTATCCCTCCGACCTTCTTATTGACGATGAAACACAGAAATTGCATCTGAATTAATTAAAAAAGGCACAATGCCGACTTAAGTACAAGAAAACTGACTCTTCTTACTGTCTATGTTTTGAACCATTCCTGTGACATTAGTAATAGATTCCGATGCTTCACTTCAGGTTTACTGTATCCCTCTGACCTTCTTATTGACGATGAAACACAGATATTACATCGGAATTAAATACAAAAGGCACAATGCCGACTTAAGTACAAGAAAACTGACTCTTCTTACTCTCTATGTTTTGAACCATTCCTATGACACTAGTTATAGATTCCGATGCTTCACTTCAGGTTTACTGTATCCCTCTGACGTTATTATTGACGATGAAACGCAGAAATTGCATCGGAATTATATACAAAAGGCACAATGCCGACTCAAGTACAAGGAGACTGGCTCTTCTTACTGTCCATGTTTTGAACCTTTCCTGTGAGACCGGTTATAGATTCCGATGCTTCACTTCAGGTTTACTGTATCCCTTGGCCCTTCTTATCGACGACGAAACACAGAAATTGCATCGGAATTATATAGAAAAGGCACAATGCCGAATTAAGTACAAGAAAACTGACTCTTCTTTCTGTCTATGTTTTGAACCGTTCCTGTGACACTAGTTATAGATTCCGATGTTTCACTTCAGGTTTGCTGTATCACTCTAACCGTCTTATTGACGATGAAACACAGGAATTGCATCGGAATTAAATACAAAAGCACAATGCCGACTTAATTATAAGACAACTGACTCTTCTTACTGTCTATGCTTTGAACCATTCCTGTGACACTAGTTATAGATTCCGATGCCTCACTTCAGGTTTACTGTATCCCTCTGACCTTCTTATTGGCGATGAAACACAGAAATTGCATCGGAATTAGATACAAAAGGTACAATGCCGACTCCAGTACAAGAAGACTGGATTTTCTTACTGTCTATTCTTTGAACCTTTCCTGTAAGACCGGTTTTAGATTCCGATGCTTCACTTTAGGTTTACTGTATCCCTTGGACCTTCTTACTGACGACGTAACGCAGAAATTGCATCGGATTTCAATAGAAAAGGCACAATGCCGACTTAAGGACAAGAGAACTGACACTTCTTACTGTCAATGTTTGAACCATTCCTGTGACACTAGTTATAGATTCCGATGCTTCACTTCTGGTTTACTGTATCCCTCTGACCTTCTTATTGGCGATGAAACACAGAAATTGCATCGGAATTAGATACAAAAGGTACAATGCCTACTCTAGTACAAGAAGACTGGATTTTCTTACTGTCTATATTTTGAACCTTTCCTGTAAGACCGGTTTTAGATTCCGATGTTTCACTTCAGGTTTACTGTATCCCTTGGACTTTCTTATTGACGACGAAACACAGAAATTGCATCGGAATTAAATACAAAAGGCACAATGCCGACTTAAGCACACTGAAACTGACTCTTCTTACTGTCTATGATTTAAACCATTCCTGTGACACTAGTTATAGATTCCGATGCTTCACTTCAGGTTTACTGTATCACTCTGACGGTCTTATTGACGATGAAACACAGAAATTGACCGGAATTAAATATAATCGGCACAATGCCGACTCAAGTACAAGAAGACTGGCTCTTCTTTCTGTCTATGATTTGAACCTTTCCTGTGAGACCGGTTTTAGATTCCGATGCTTCACTTCAGGTTTACTGTATCCCTTGGACATTCTTATTGATGACGAATCACAGAAATTGCATCGGAATTATATAGAAAAGGCACAATGCCGACTTAAGTACAAGGGAACTGACTCTTCTTACTGTCTATGGTTTTAAGCACTCCTGTGACACTTGTTATAGATTCCGTTGCTTCACTTCAGGTTTACTGAATCCCTCTGGCCTTCTTATTGACGATGAAACACAGAAATTGCATCGGAATTAATTACAGAAGGCACAATGCCGACTTAAGTACAAGAAAACTGACTCTTCTTACTGTCAATGTTTCGGACCATTCCTGTGACACTAGTTAGACATTCCGATGCTTCACTTCAGGTTTACTGTATCCCTCTGACCTTCTTATTGACGATGAACCACAGAAATTGCATCGGAATTAAATACAAAAGGCACAATGCCGACTCAAGTACATGAAGACTGGCTCTTCTTACTGTCTATGTTTTTAACCTTTCCTGTGTGACCGGTTTTAGATACCGATGCATCACTTCAGGTTTACTGTATCCCTTGGCCCTTCTTATTGACGACGAAACACAGAAATTGCATCGGAATTTTATAGAAGAGGGACAATGCCGACTTAAGTACAAGAAAACTGAATTCTCTTATTGTCTAAGTTTTGAACCATTTTTGTGACACTAGTTATAGATTCCGATGCTTCACTTCAGGTCTGATGTATCAATCTGACCGACTTAATGACGATGAAACACAGAAATTGCATCGGAATTAAATACAAAAGGCACAATGAAGACTTAATTATAAGAAAACTGACTTTTCTTACTGTCTATGGTTTTAACCATTCCTGTGACAGTAGTTATAGATTACGATGCTTCACTTCAGGTTTACTGTATCCCTCCGACCTTCTTATTGACGATGAAACACAGAAATTGCATCTGAATTAATTAAAAAAGGCACAATGCCGACTTAAGTACAAGAAAACTGACTCTTCTTACTGTCTATGCTTTTAACTATTCCTGTGACATTAGTAATAGATTCCGATGCTTCACTTCTGGTTTACTGAAACCCTCTGACCTTCTTATTGACGATGAAACACAGAAATTGCATCGGAATTGAATACAAAAGGCACAATGCCGACTCAAGTACATGAAGACTGGCTCTTCTTACTGTCTATGTTTTTAACCTTTCCTGTGTGACCGGTTTTAGATACCGATGCATCACTTCAGGTTTACTGTATCCCTTGGACATTCTTATTGATGACGAATCACAGAAATTGCATCGGAATTATATAGAAAAGGCACAATGCCGACTTAAGTACAAGGGAACTGACTCTTCTTACTGTCTATGGTTTTAAGCACTCCTGTGACACTTGTTATAGATTCCGATGCTTCACTTCAGGTTTACTGAATCCCTCTGGCCTTCTTATTGACGATGAAACACAGAAATTGCATCGGAATTAATTACAGAAGGCACAATGCCGACTTAAGTACAAGAAAACTGACTCTTCTTACTGTCAATGTTTCGGACCATTCCTGTGACACTAGTTAGACATTCCGATGCTTCACTTCAGGTTTACTGTATCCCTCTGACCTTCTTATTGACGATGAACCACAGAAATTGCATCGGAATTAAATACAAAAGGCACAATGCCGACTCAAGTACATGAAGACTGGCTCTTCTTACTGTCTATGTTTTTAACCTTTCCTGTGTGACCGGTTTTAGATACCGATGCATCACTTCAGGTTTACTGTATCCCTTGGCCCTTCTTATCGACGACGAAACACAGAGATGGCATCGGAATTATATAGAAAAGGCACAATGCCGAATTAAGTACTAGAAAACTGACTCTTCTTTCTGTCTATGTTTTGAACCGTTCCTGTGACACTAGTTATAGATTCCGATGTTTCACTTCAGGTTGGCTGTATCACTCTAACCTTTCCTGTGTGACCGGTTTTAGATACCGATGCATCACTTCAGGTTTACTGTATCCCTCTGACCTTCTTATTGACGATGAAACACAGAACTTGCATCGGAATCAAATACAAAAGGCACAATGCCGACTTAAGTACAAGAAAACTGACTCTTCTTACTGTCTATGTTTTGACACTAGTTATAGATTCCGATTCTTCACTTCAGGTTCACTGTATCCCTCTGACGTTATTATTGATGATGAAACACAGAAATTGCATCGGAATTATATACAAAAGGCACAATGCCGACTCAAGTACAAGAAGACTGGCTCTTCTTACTGTCCATGTTTTGAACCTTTCCTGTGAGACCGGTTATAGATTCCGATGCTTCACTTCAGGTTTACTGTATCCCTTGGCCCTTCTTATCGACGACGAAACACAGAGATTGCATCGGAATTATATAGAAAAGGCACAATGCCGAATTAAGTACTAGAAAACTGACTCTTCTTTCTGTCTATGTTTTGAACCGTTCCTGTGACACTAGTTATAGATTCCGATGTTTCACTTCAGGTTGGCTGTATCACTCTAACCGTCTTATTGACGATGAAACACAGAAATTGCATCGGAATTAAATACAAAAGGCACAATGCCGACTTAATTATAAGACAACTGACTCTTCTTACTGTCTATGCTTTGAACCATTCCTGTGACACTAATTATAGATTCCGATGCCTCACTTCAGGTTTACTGTATGCCTCTGACGTTCTTATTGGCGATGAAACACAGAAATATCATCGGAATTATATACAAAAGGCACAATGCCGACTCAAGTACAAGAAGACTGGCTCTTCTTACTGTCCATGTTTTGAACCTTTCCTGTGAGACCGGTTATAGATTCCGATGCTTCACTTCACGTTTACTGTATCCCTTGGCCCTTCTTATCGACGACGAAACACAGAGATTGCTTCGGAATTATATAGAAAAGGCACAATGCCGAATTAAGTACTAGAAAACTGACTCTGCTTTCTGTCTATGTTATGAACCGTTCCTGTGACACGAGTTATAGATTCCGATGTTTCACTTCAGGTTGGCTGTATCACTCTCACCGTCTTATTGACGATGAAACACAGAAATTGCATCGGAATTAAATACAAAAGGCACAATGCCGACTTAAATATAAGACAACTGACTCTTCTCACTGTCTATGCTTTGAACCATTCCTGTGACACTAATTATAGATTCCGATGCCTCACTTCAGGTTTACTGTATGCCTTAGACGTTCTTATTGGCGATGAAACACAGAAATTGCATCGGAATTAGATACAAAAGGTACAATGCCGACTCTAGTACAAGAAGACTGGATTTTCTTACTGTCTATATTTTGAACCTTTCCTGTGTGACCGGTTTTAGATACCGATGCATCACTTCAGGTTTACTGTATCCCTTGGCCCTTCTTATTGACGACGAAACACAGAAATTGCATCGGAATTTTATAGAAGAGGGACAATGCCGACTTAAGTACAAGAAAACTGAATTCTCTTATTGTCTAAGTTTTGAACCATTTTTGTGACACTAGTTATAGATTCCGATGCTTCACTTCAGGTTTGCTGTATCAATCTGACCGACTTAATGACGATGAAACACAGAAATTGCATCGGAATTAAATAGAAAAGGCACAATGAAGACTTAATTATAAGAAAACTGACTTTTCTTACTGTCTATGCTTTGAACCATTCCTGTGACACTAGTTATAGATTCCGATGCTTCACTTCAGGTTTACTGTATCCCTCTGACCTTTTTATTGACGATGAAACACTGAAATTGCATCGGAATTAAATACAAAAGGCACAATGCCGACTTAAGTACAAGTAAACTGACTCTTCTTACTGTCTATGCTTTGAACCATTCCTGTGACACTAGTTATAGATTCCGATGCTTCACTTCTGGTTTACTGAAACCCTCTGACCTTCTTATTGACGATGAAACACAGAAATTGCATCGGAATTGAATACAAAAGGCACAATGCCGACTTCAGTACAAGATACTGACTCTTCTTACTGTCTATGTTTTGAAAGATTCCTTTGACACGAGTTATAGATTCCGATGCTTCACTTCATATTTACTGTAGCCCTCTGACCTTCTTATTAACGATAAAACACAGAACTTGCATCGGAATCAAATACAAAAGGCACAATGCCGACTTAAGTACAAGAGAACTGACTCTTCTTACTGTCTATGGTTTTAACCACTCCTGTGACACTTGTTATAGATTCCGATGCTTCACTTCAGGTTTACTGTATCCCTCTGGCCTTCGTATTGACGATGAAACACAGAAATTGCATCGGAATTAAATACAAAAGGCACAATGAAGACTTAATTACAAGAAAACTGACTTTTCTTACTGTCTATGCTTTGAACCATTCCTGTGACACTAGTTATAGATTCCGATGCTTCACTTCAGGTTTGCTGTATCAATCTGACCGACTTAATGACGATGAAACACAGAAATTGCATCGGAATTAAATACAAAAGGCACAATGAAGACTTAATTATAAGAAAACTGACTCTTCTTACTGTCTATGCTTTGAACCATTCCTGTGACACTAGTTATAGATTCCGATGCTTCACTTCAGGTTTACTGTATCCCTCTGACCTTCTTATTGACGATGAAACACTGAAATTGCATCGGAATTAAATACAAAATGCACAATGCCGACTTAAGTACAAGTAAACTGACTCTTCTTACTGTCTATGCTTTGAACCATTCCTGTGACACTAGTTATAGATTCCGATGCTTCACTTCAGGTTTACTGAAACCCTCTGACCTTCTTATTGACGATGAAACACAGAAATTGCATTGAAATTGAATACAAAAGGCACAATGCCGACTTCAGTTCAAGATACTGACTCAATTTACTGTCTATGTTTTGAATGATTCCTTTGACACGAGTTATAGATTCCGATGCTTCACTTCATATTTACTGTATCCCTCTGACCTTCTTATTGACGATAAAACACAGAACTTGCATCGGAATCAAATACAAAAGGCACAATGCCGACTTAAGCACACGGAAACTGACTCTTCTTACTGTCTATGTTTTGAACCATTCCTGTGACACTAGTTATAGGTTGCGATGCTTCACTTCAGGTTTACTGTATCCCTCTGACCTTCTTAATGACGATGAAACACAGAAATTGCCTCGGAATACAAACAAAAGGCACAATGCAGACTTAAGTACAAGAAGACTGACCCTTCTTACTTTCTATGTTTTGAACCTTTCCTGTGAGACCGAATTTAGATTCCGATGCTTCACTTCAGGTTTACTGTATCCCTTGGACCTTCTTATTGACGACGAAACACAGAAATTGCATCGGAATTTTATAGAAAAGGGACAATGCCGACTTAAGTACAAGAAAACTGAATTCTCTTATTGTCTATGTTTTGAACCATTTTTGTGACACTAGTTATAGATTCCGATGCTTCACTTCAGGTATACTGAAACCCTCTGACCTTCTTATTGACGATAAAACACAGAAATTGCATTGGAATTGCGTACAAAAGGCACAATGCCGACTTCAGTACAAGATACTGACTCTTCTTACTGTCTATGTTTTGAAAGATTCCTTTGACACGAGTTATAGATTCCGATGCTTCACTTCATATTTACTGTATCCCTCTGACCCTCTTATTGACGATGAAACACAGAACTTGCATCGGAATCAAATACAAAAGGCACAATGCCGACTTAAGTACAAGAGAACTGACTCTTCTTACTGTCTATGGTTTTAACCACTCCTTTGACACTTGTTATAGATTCCGATGGTTCACTTCAGGTTTACTGTATCACTCTGACCGTCGTATTGACGATGAACCACAGAAATTGCACCGGAATTAAGTACAATTGGCACAATGCCGACTCAAGTACAAGAAGACTGGCTCTTCTTACTGTCTACGATTTGAACCTTTCCTGTGAGACCGGTTTTAGATTCCGATGCTTCACTTCAGGTTTACTGTATCCCTTGGACATTCTTATTGATGACGAATCACAGAAATTGCATCGGAATTATATAGAAAAGGCACAATGCCGACTTAAGTACAAGAGAACTGACCCTTCTTACTGTCTAAGTTTTGAACCATTAGTTATAGATTCCGATGCTTCACTTCAGGTTTACTGTATTCCTCTGTCCTTCTTAATGACGATGAAACACCGAAATTGCATCGGAATACAAACAAAAGGCACAATGCCGACTTCAGTACAAGAAGACTGACTCTTCTTACTGTCTATGTTTTGAACCATTCCTGTGACACTAGTCATAGATTTCGATGTTTCACTTCAGGTTTACTGTATCCCCCTGACCTTCTTATTGACGATGAAACACAGAAATTGCATAGGAATTAAATACAAAAGGCACAATGCCGACTCTCGTACAAGAAGACTGGCTCTTCTTACTGTCTATGTTTTGAACCTTTCCTGTGAGACCGAATTTAGATTCCGATGCTTAACTTCAATTTTACTGTATCCCTTGGACATTCTTATTGGCGACGAAACACAGAAATTGCATCGGAATTAAATACAAAAGGCACAATGCCGACTTAAGCACACGGAAACTGACTATTCTTACTGTCTATCTTTTGAACCATTCCTGTGACACTAGTTATAGTTTCCGATGCTTCACTTCAGGTTTACTGTATCCCTCTGACCTTCTTAATGACGATGAAACACAGAAATTGCATCGAAATACAAACAAAAGGCACAATGCCGACTAAAGTACAAGAAGACTGACCCTTCCTACTTTCTATGTTTGAACCATTCCTGTGACACTAGTTATAGATTTCGATGTTTCACTTCAGGTTTACTGTATCCCTCTGACCTTCTTATTGACGATGAAACACAGAAATTGCGTCGGAATTAAATGCAAAAGGCACAATACCGACTCCCGTACAAGAAGACTGGCTCTTCTTACTGTCTATGTTTTGAACCTTTCCTGTGAGACCGAATTTAGATTCCGATGCTTCACTTCAGGTTTACTGTATCCCTTGGACCTTCTTATTGACGACGAAACACAGAAATTGCATCGGAAAAATACAAAAGGCACAATGCCGACTTAAGCACACGGAAACTGACTCTTCTTACTGTCTATGTTTTAAACCATTCCTGTGACACTAGTTATAGATTCCGATGCTTCACTTCAGGTTTACTGTATCACTCTCACCGTCTTATTGACGATGAAACACAGAAATTGCACCGGAATTAAATACAATCGGCACAATGCCGACTCAAGTACAAGAAGACTGGCTGTTCTTACTGTGTATGATTTGAACCTTTCCTGTGAGACCGGTTTTAGATTCCGATGCTTCACTTCAGGTTCACTGTACCCCTTGGACATTCTTATTGATGACGAATCACAGAAATTGCATCGCAATTATATAGAAAAGGCACAATGCCGACTTAAGTACAAGAGAACTGACTCTGCTTACTGTCTATGGTTTTAACCACTCCTGTGACACTTGTTATAGATTCCGATGCTTCACTTCAGGTTTACTGTATCCCTCTGGCCTTCTTATTGACGATGAAACACAGAAATTGCATCGGAATTAATTACAAAAGGCACAATGCCGACTTAAGTACAAGAAAACTGACTCTGCTTACTGTCTATGTTTCGAACCATTCCTGTGACACTAGTTAGACATTCCGATGCTTCACTTCAGGTTTACTGTATCCCTCGGACCTTCTTATTGACGATGAAACACAGAAATTGCATCGGAATTAAATACAAAAGGCACAATGCCGACTTAAGTACAAGAAAACTCACTCTTCTTACTGTCAATGTTTTGAACCATTCCTGTGACACTAGTTATAGATTCCGATGCTTCACTTCAGATTTACTGTATCCCTCTGACCTTCTTATTGACAATGAAACACAGAAATTGCATCGGAATTAAATACAAAAGGCACAATGCTGACTCATGTACAAGAAGACTGGCTCTTCTTACAGTCTATGTTTTGAACCTTTCCTGTGTGACCGGTTTTAGATACCGATGCATCACTTCAGGTTTACTGTATCCCTCTGACCTTCTTATTGACGATGAAACACACAACTTGCATCGGAATCAAATACAAAAGGCACAATGCCGACTTAAGTACAAGAAAACTGACTCTTCTTACTGTCTATGTTTTGATCCATTTCCGTGACACTAGTTATATATTCCGATGGTTCACTTCAGGTTTACTGTATCCCTCTGATCTTATTATTGACGATGAAACACAGAAATTGCAACGGAATTAAATACAAAAGGCACAATGCCGACTTAAATATAAGAAAACTGACTCTTCTTACTGTCTATGCTTTGAACCATTCCTGTGACACTAGTTATAGATTCCGAAGCTTCCCTTCAGGTTTACTGTATCCTTCTGACTTTCTTATTGACGATGAAACGCAGAAATTGCATCGGAATTAAATACAAAAGGCACAATAACGACTCAAGTACAAGGAGACTGGCTCTTCTAACTGTCTATGTTTTGAACCTTTCCTGTGAGACCAGTTTTAGATTCCGATGCTTGACTTCAGGTTTACTGTATCCCTTGGACCATCTTATTGACGATGGGAGACAGAATTTGCATTGGAATTAAATACAAAAGGCACAATGCCGACTTAAGTACAAGAAAACTGACTCTTCTTACTGTCTATGCTTTGAACCATTCCTGTGACACTAGTTAAAGATTCCGACGCTTCACTTCAGGCTTACTGTATCCCTCCGACCTTCTTATTGACGATGAAACACAGAATTTGCATCGGAATTAAATAGAAAATGCACAATGCCGACTTAAGTACAAGAAAACTGACTCTTCTTACTGTCTATGGTTTTAACCATTCCTGTGACAGTAGTTATAGATTCCGATGCTTCACTTCAGGTTTACTGTATCCCTCTGACCTTCTTACTGACGATGAAACACAGCAATTGCATCGGAATTAATTAAAAAAGGCACAATGCCGACTTAAGTACAAGAAAACTGGCTCTTCTTACTCTTTGATTTTAACCATTCATGTGTCACTAGTTATAGATTCCAAAGCTTCACATCAGCATTACTGTATCCCTATGACCTTCTTATTGACGATGAAACACTGAAATTGCAACGGACTGAAATACAAAAGGCACAATGCCAACATAAGTACAAGTAAACTGACTCTTCTTACTGTCTATGTTTTGAACCATTCCTGTGACACTAGTTATAGTTTCCGATACTTCACTTCAGGTTTACTGCATCCCTCTGACCGTCTTATTGACGTTGGAACACAGATATAGCATCGGAATTCAATAGAAAAGGCACAATACCGACTTAAGTACAAGAAGACTGACTCTTCTTACTGTCTATGGTTTGAACCATTCCTGTGACACTAGTTATAGATTCCGATGCTTCACTTCAGGTTTACTGTATCCCTTGGACCTTCTTATTGACGATGAAACACAGATATTGCATCGGAATTAAATGCAAAAGGGACAATGCCGACTCAAGTACAAGAAGACTGGCTCTTCTTACGGTCTATAATTTGAACATTTCCTGTGAGGCCGGTTTTAGATTCCGATGCTTCTTTTCAGGTTTACTGTATCCCTTGGCCCTTCTTATTGACGAGGAAACACAGAAAGTGCATCGGAATTAAATAGAAAAGGCACAATGCCGACTTAAGTACAAGAAAACTGACTCTTCTTACTGTCTATGTTTTGAACCATTCCTGTGACGCTAGTTATAGGTTCCGATGCTTCACTTCAGGTTTGCTGTATCCCTCTGACCGTCTTATTGGCGATGAAACACAGAAATTGCATCGGAATTAAAAACAAAAGGCACAATGCCGACTCAAGTACATGAAGACTGGCTCTTCTTACTGTCTATGTTTTGAACCTTTCCTGTGAGACCGGTTTTAGATTCCGATGCTTCACTTCAAGTTTACTGTATCCCTAGGACCTTTGTATTGACGACGAAACACAGAAATTGCATCGGAATTAAATAGAAAAGGCACAATGCCGGGTTAAGTTCAAGAAAACTGACTCTTCCTACTGTCTATGTTTTGAACCATTCCTGTGACACTAGTTATAGATTCCGATGCATCACTTCAGGGTTACTGTATCCCTCTGACCTTCTTATTGACGATGAAACACAGAAGTTGCATCGGAATTAAATACAAAAGGCACAATGCCGACTTAATTAAAAGAAAACTGACTCTTCTTACTGTCTATGCTTTGAACCATTCCTGTGACACTAGTCATAGATTCCGATGCTTCACTTCAGGTTTACTGTATCCCTCTGACCTTCTTATTGACGATGGAACACAGAGATTGCATCGGAATTAAATGCAAAACGCACAATGCCGATTTAAGTACAAGTAAACTGACGCTTCTTACTGTCTATGTTTTGAACAATTCCTGTGACGCTAGTTATAGATTCCGATTCTTCACCTCAGGTTTACTGTAACCCTCTGACCTTCTTATTGACGGTGAAACATCGAAATAGCATCGGAATTACATACAAAAGGCACAATGCCGACTTAAGTACAAGAAGACTGACTCTTCTTACTGTCTATGTTTTGAACCATTCCTGTGACACTAGTTATAGATTCCGATGCTTCACTTCAGGTTTACTGTATCCCCCTGACCTTCTTATTGACGATGAAACACAGAAATTTAATCGGAATTAAATACAAAACGCACAATGCCGACTTCAGTACAAGAAAATTGACTCTTCTTACTGTCTATGTTTTGAACCATTCCTGTGACACTAGTTATAGATTCCGATGCTTCACTTCAGGTTTGCTGTATCCCTCTGACATTCTTATAGACGATGAAACACAGAAATGGCATCGGAATGAAATGCAAAACGCACAATGCCAACTTATGTAAAGTAAACTGACTCTTCTTACTATCTATGCTTTTAACCATTCCTGTGACACTACTTATGGATTCCGATACTTCACTTCTGATTTACTGTATGCCTCTGACCTTCTAATTGACGATGAAACACAAAAAATGCATCGGAATTAAATACAAATGGCACAATGCCGAATTAAGTACAAGTAAACTGACTCTTCTTACTGTCTAAGTTTTGAACTATTCCTGTGACACTAGTCATACATTCCGACGCTTCACTTCAGGTTTACTGTATCCCTCTGACCTTCTTATTGACGATGAAACACAGAAATTTCATTGGAATTGAACACAAAAGGCACAATGCCGACTTCAGTACAAGATACTGACTCTTCTTACTGTCTATGTTTTGAAAGATTCCTGTGACACGAGTTATAGATTCCGATGCTTCACTTCATATTTACTGTATCCCTCTGACCTTCTTATTGACGATGAAACCTAGAAATTGCATCGGAATTAAATACAAAAGGCACAATGCCGACTTAAGTACAATAAAACTGACTATTTCTACTGTCTATGTTTTGAACCATTCCTGTGACACTAGTTATGGATTCCGATGCTTCACTTCAGGTTCACTGTATCCCTCTGACCTTGTTATGGACGTTGAAACACTGAAATTGCATCGGAATTATATACAAAAGGCACAATGCCGACTTTAGTACAAGAAAACTGACTCTTCTTACTGTCTATGTTTTGAGCCATTCCTGTGACACTAGTTATAGATTCCGATGCTTCACTTCAGGTTTTCTGTACCCTCTGACCTTCTTATTGACGATGAAACACAGAAATTGCATCGGAAATAAATACAAAAGGCACAACGCCGACATAAGTACAAGAAAACTGACTCTTGTTACTGTGTATGTTTTGAACCATTCCTGTGCCACTAGTTATAGATTCCGATGCTTCACTTCAGGTTTACTGTATCCCTCTGACCTTCTTATTGACGATGAAACATAGAAATTGCATCGTAATTAAATACAAAAGGCACAACGCCGACTTAAGTACAAGAAAACTGACTCTTCTTACTGTCTTTGTTTTGAACCATTTCTCTGACACTAGTTATAGATTCCGATGCTTCACTTCAGGTTTACTGTATCCCTCTGACCTTCTTATTGACGATGAAACACAGAAATTGCATCGGAATTAAATACAAAAGGCACAATGCCGACTTAAGTACAAGAAAACTGACCCTTCTTACTGTCTATGTTTTAAACCATTCATGTGACACTAGTTATAGATTCCGATGCTTCACTTCAGGTTTACTGTATCACTCTGTCCATCTTATTGACGATGAAACACAGAAATTGCATCGGAATTAAATACAGAAGGCACAATGCCCACTTAAGTACCAGATAACTGACTCTTCTTACTGTCTATGTTTTGAACCATTCATGTGACACTATTTATAGATTCCGATGCTTCACTTCAGGTTTACTGTATCGCGCTGACCTTCTTATTGACGATGAAACACAGAAATTGCACCGGAATTAAATACAAAAGGCACAACGCCGACTTAAGTACAAGAAAACTGACATTTTTTACTGTCTATGTTTTGAACCATTCCTGTGACACTAGTTATAGATTCCGATGCTTCACATCAAGTTTCCTGTATCCATCTGACCTTCTTATTGACGATGAAACACAGAAATTGCACCGGAATTAAATACAAAAGGCACAATGCCGACTTAAGTACAACAAAACTGACTCTTCTTACTGTCTATGTTTTACACCACTCATGTGACACTAGTTATAGATTCCAATGCTTTACTCCAGGTTTACTGTATCACTCTGACATTCTTATTGACGATGAATCACAGAAATTGCTTCGGAATTAAATACAAAATGCACAATGCCGACTTAAGTACAAGAAAACTGACTCTTCTTACTGTCTATGCTTTGATCCATTCCTGTGACACTAGTTATAGTTCCCGATGCTTCACTTCAGGTTTACTGTATCCCTCTGACATTGTTATTGACGATGAAACATAGAAATTGCATCGGAACTAAATACAAAAGGCACAATGCCGACTTAAGTACAAGAAAACTGACTCTTCTTACTGTCTATGTTTGAACCATTCCTGTGACACTAGTTATAGATTCTGATGCTTCACTTCAGGTTTACTGTATCCCTCTGACCTTCTTATTGCCGATGAGTCGCATAAATTGCATCGGAATTAAATACAAAAGGCACAATGCCGACTTAAGTACAAGAAATCTGTCTCTTCTTACTGTCTATGCTTTGATCAATTCCTGTGACACTAGTTATAGTTCCCGATGCTTCACTTCAGGTTTACTGTATCCCTCTCACCTTCGTATTGACGATGAAACACAGAAATTGCATCGGAATTAAATACAAAAGGCACAATGCCGACTTAAGTACAAGATAACTGACTCTTCTTACTGTCTACGTTTTAAACCATTCATGTGACACTAGTTATAGATTCCGATGCTTTACTCCAGGTTTACTGTATCACTCTGACATTCTTATTGACGACGAATCACAGAAATTGCTTCGGAATAAAATACTAAAGGCACAATGCCGACTTAAGTACAAGAAAACTGACACTTCTTACTGTCTATGCTTTGATCCATTCCTGTGACACTAGTTATAGATTCCGATGCTTCACTTCAGGTTTACTGTATCCCTCTGACCTTCTTATTGACGACGAATCACAGAAATTGCTTCGGAATTAAATACAAAAGTCACAATGCCGACTTAAGTACAAGAAAACTGACTCTTCTTACTGTCTATGTTTGAACCATTCCTGTGACACTAGTTATAGATTCCGATGCTTCACTTCAGGTTTACTGTATCCCTCTGACCTTCTTATTGCCGATGAAACACATAAATTGCATCGCAATTAAATACAAAAGGCACAATGCCGACTTAAGTACAAGAAAACTGTCTCTTCTTACTGTCTATGCTTTGATCAATTCCTGTGACACTAGTTATAGTTCCCGATGCTTCACTTCAGGTTTACTGTATCCCTCTGACCTTCTTACTGACGACGAATCACAGAAATTGCTTCGGAATTAAATACAAAAGGCACAATGCCGACTTAAGTACAAGAAAACTGTCTCTTCTTACTGTCTATGGTTTGATCCGTTCCTGTGACACTAGTTATAGATTCCGATGCTTCACTTCAGGTTTACTGTATCCCTCTGACCTTCTTGTTGACGATGAAACATAGATATTGCATCGGAATTAAATAGAAAAGGAACAATGCCGACTTAGGTACAAGAAAACTTACTCTTCTTACTGTCTATGTTTTGAACTATTCCTGTGACGCTAGTTATAGATTCCGATGCTTCACTTCAGGTTTACTGTATCCCTCTGACCTTCGTATTGACGATGAAACACAGAAATTGCATCGGAATTAAATAGAAAAGGCACAATGCCGACTTAAGTACAAGATAACTGACTCTTCTTACTGTCTACGTTTTAAACCATTCATGTGACACTAGTTATAGATTCCGATGCTTTACTCCAGGTTTACTGTATCACTCTGACATTCTTATTGCGACGAATCACAGAAATTGCTTCGGAATAAAATACTAAAGGCACAATGCCGACTTAAGTACAAGAAAACTGACTCTTCTTACTGTCTATGCTTTGATCCATTCCTGTGACACTAGTTATAGATTCCGATGCTTCACTTCAGGTTTACTGTATCCCTCTGACCTTCTTATTGACGACGAATCACAGAAATTGCTTCGGAATTAAATACAAAAGTCACAATGCCGACTTAAGTACTATAAAGCTGACTCTTCCTACTGTCTATGTTTTGATCCATTCCTGTGACAATAGTTATGGATTCCGATGCTTCACTTCAGGTTCACTGTATCCCTCTGACCTTCTTATGGACGTTAAAACACTGAAATTGCATCGGAATTATATACAAAAGGCACAAAGCCGACTTTAGTACAAGAAAACTGACTCTTCTTACTGTCTATGTTTTGAACCATTCCTGTGACACTAGTTATAGATTCCGATGCTTCACTTCAGTTTTACTGTATCCCCCTGAACGTCTTATTGACGATGAAACACAGAAATTGCATCGGAATTAAATACAAAAGGTACAATGCCGACTTAAGTATAAGAAAACTGACTCATCTTACTGTCTAAGTTTTGAACCATTCATGTTACACTAGTTATAGATTCCGATGCTTCACTTCAGGTTTACTGTATCCCTCTGACCTTCTTATTGACGATGAAACACAGAAATTGCATCGGAATAAAATACAAAAGGCACAATGCTGACTTAAGTACAAGAAAACTGACACTTCTTACTGTCTATGTTTTGAACCATTCCTGTGACACTAGTTATAGATTCCGATGCTTCACTTCAGGTTTACTGTATCCCTCTGACCTTATTGACGATGAAACACAGAAATTGCATCGGAATGAAATACAATAGGCACAACGCCGACTTAAGTACAAGAAAACTGACTCTTCTTACTGTCTATGTTTTACACCATTCATGTTACACTAGTTATAGAGTCCGATGCTTTACTCCAGGTTTACTGTATCACTCTGACATTCTTATTGACGATGAATCACAGAAATTGCTTCGGAATTAAATACAAAATGCACAATGCCGACTTAGGTACAAGAAAACTGACTCTTCTTACTGTCTATGCTTTGATCCATTCCTGTGACACTAGTTATAGTTCCCGATGCTTCACTTCAGGTTTACTGTATCCCTCTGACCTTGTTATTGACGATGAAACATAGAAATTGCATCGGAATTAAATACAAAAGGCACAATGCCGACTTAAGTACAAGAAAACTGACTCTTCTTACTGTCTATGTTTGAACCATTCCTGTGACACTAGTTATAGATTCCGATGCTTCACTTCAGGTTTACTGTATCCCTCTGACCTTCTTATTGCCGATGAAACACATAAATTGCATCGGAATTAAATACAAAAGGCACAATGCCGACTTAAGTACAAGAAAACTGTCTCTTCTTACTGTCTATGCTTTGATCAATTCCTGTGACACTAGTTATATTTCCCGATGCTTCACTTCAGGTTTACTGTATCCCTCTGACCTTCTTATTGACGACGAATCACAGAAATTGCTTCGGAATTAAATTCAAAAGGCACAATGCCGACTTAAGTACAAGAAATTGTCTCTTCCTACTGTCTGCGCTTTGATCCGTTCCTGTGACACTAGTTATAGATTCCGATGCTTCACTTCAGGTTTACTGTATCCCTCTGACCTTCTTGTTGACGATGAAACATAGAAATTGCATCGGAATTAAATAGAAAAGGAACAATGCCGACTTAAGTACAAGAAAATTTACTCTTCTTACGGTCTATTTTTTGAACAATTCCTGTGACGCTAGTTATAGATTCCGATGCTTCACTTCAGGTTTACTGTATCCCTCTGACCTTCGTATTGACGATGAAACACAGAAATTGCATCGGAATTAAATACAAAAGGCACAATGCCGACTTAAGTACCAGATAACTGACTCTTCTTACTGTCTACGTTTTAAACCATTCATGTGACACTAGTTATAGATTCCGATGCTTTACTCCAGGTTTACTGTAGCACTCTGACGTTCTTATTGACGACGAATCACAGAAATTGCTTCGGAATTAAATACAAAAGTCACAATGCCGACTTAAGTACAATAAAGCTGACTCTTCCTACTGTCTATGTTTTGAACCATTCCTGTGACACTAGTTATGGATTCTGATGCTTCACTTCAGGTTCACTGTATCCCTCTGGCCTTCTTATGGACGTTGAAACACTGATATTGCATCGGAATTATATACAAAAGGCACAATGCCGACTTTAGTACAAGAAAACTGACTGTTCTTACTGTCTATGTTTTGAACCATTCCTGTGACACTAATTATAGATTCCGATGCTTCACTTCAGGTTTACTGTATCGCGCTGACCTTCTTATTGACGATGAAACACAGAAACTGCACCGGAATTAAATACAAAAGGCACAACGCCGACTTAAGTACAAGAAAACTGACATTTTTTACTGTCTATGTTTTGAACCATTCCTGTGACACTAGTTATAGATTCCGATGCTTCACATCAAGTTTCCTGTATCCATCTGACCTTCTTATTGACGATGAAACACAGAAATTGCACCGGAATTAAATACAAAAGGCACAATGCCGACTTAAGTACAACAAAACTGACTCTTCTTACTGTCTATGTTTTACACCACTCATGTGACACTAGATATAGATTCCGATGCTTTACTCCAGGTTTACTGTATCACTCTGACATTCTTATTGACGATGAATCACAGAAATTGCTTCGGAATGAAATACAAAATGCACAATGCCGACTTAAGTACCAGATAACTGACTCTTCTTACTGTCTACGTTTTAAACCATTCATGTGACACTAGTTATAGATTCCGATGCTTTACTCCAGGTTTACTGCAGCACTCTGACATTCTTATTGACGACGAATCACAGAAATTGCTTCGGAATTAAATACAAAAGTCACAATGCCGACTTAAGTACAATAAAGCTGACTCTTCCTACTGTCTATGTTTTGAACCATTCCTGTGACACTAGTTATAGATTCCGATGCTTCACTTCAGTTTTACTGTATCACTCTGACATTCTTATTGACGATGAATCACAGAAATTGCTTCGGAATTTAATACAAAATGCGCAATGCCGACTTAGGTACAAGAAAACTGACACTTCTTACTGTCTATGCTTTGATCCATTCCTGTGACACTAGTTATAGTTCCCGATGCTTCACTTTAGGTTTACTGTATCCCTCTGACCTTGTTATTGACGATGAAACATAGAAATTGCATCGGAATTAAATACAAAAGGCACAATGCCGACTTAAGTACAACAAAACTGACTCTTCTTACTGTCTATGTTTGAACCATTCCTGTGACACTAGTTATAGATTCCGATGCTTCACTTCCAGTTTACTGTATCCCTCTGACCTTCTTATTGCCGATGAAACACATAAATTCCATCGGAATTAAATACAAAAGTCACAATGCCGACTTAAGTACAAGAAAACTGACTCTTCTTACTGTCTATGTTTGAACCATTCCTGTGACACTAGTTATAGATTCCGATGCTTCACTTCAGGTTTACTGTATCCCTCTGACCTTCTTATTGCCGATGAAACACATAAATTGCATCGCAATTAAATACAAAAGGCACAATGCCGACTTAAGTACAAGAAAACTGTCTCTTCTTACTGTCTATGCTTTGATCAATTCCTGTGACACTAGTTATAGTTCCCGATGCTTCACTTCAGGTTTACTGTATCCCTCTGACCTTCTTATTGACGACGAATCACAGAAATTGCTTCAGAATTAAATACAAAAGGCACAATGCCGACTTAAGTACAAGAAAACTGTCTCTTCTTACTGTCTATGTTTTGATCCGTTCCTGTGACACTAGTTATAGATTCCGATGCTTCACTTCAGGTTTACTGTATCCCTCTGACATTCTTATTGACGATGAAACATAGAAATTGCATCGGAATTAAATAGAAAAGGAACAATGCCGACTTAAGTACAAGAAAACTTACTCTTCTTACTGTCTATGTTTTACACCATTCATGTGACACTAGTTATAGATTCCGATGCTTTACTCCAGGCTTACTGTATCACTCTGACATTCTTATTGACGATGAATCACAGAAATTGCTTCGGAATTAAATACAAAATGCACAATGCCGACTTAAGTACAAGAAAACTGACTCTTCTTACTGTCTATGTTTTGATCCATTCCTGTGACACTAGTTATAGTTCCCGATGCTTCACTTCAGGTTTACTGTATCCCTCTGACCTTGTTATTGACGATGAAACATAGAAATTGCATCGGAATTAAATACAAAAGGCACAATGCCGACTTAAGTACAAGCAAACTGACTCGTCTTACTGTCTATGTTTGAACCATTCCTGTGACACTAGTTATAGATTCCGATGCTTCACTTCAGGTTTACTGTATCCCTCTGACCTTCTTATTGCCGATGAAACACATAAATTGCATCGGAATTAAATACAAAAGGCACAATGCCGACTTAAGTACAAGAAAACTGTCTCTTCTTACTGTCTATGTTTTGATCAATTCCTGTGACACTAGTTATAGTTCCCGATGCTTCACTTCAGGTTTACTGTATCCCTCTGACCTTCTTATTGACGACGAATCACAGAAATTGCTTCGGAATTAAATACAAAAGGCACAATGCCGACTTAAGTACAAGAAAACTGTCTCTTCTTACTGTCTATGATTTGATCAGTTCCTGTGACACTAGTTATAGATTACGATGCTTCACTTCAGGTTTACTGTATCCCTCTGACCTTCTTTTTGACGATGAAACATAGAAATTGCATCGGAATTAAATAGAAAAGGAACAATGCCGACTTAAGTACAAGAAAACTTACTCTTCTTACTGTCTATGTTTTGAACTATTCCTGTGACGCTAGTTATAGATTCCGATGCTTCACTTCAGGTTTACTGTATCCCTCTGACCTTCGTATTGACGATGAAACACGGAAATTGCATCGGAATTAAATACAAAAGGCACAATGCCGACTTAAGTACAAGATAACTGACTCTTCTTACTGTCTACGTTTTAAACCATTCATGTGACACTAGTTATAGATTCCGATGCCTTACTCCAGGTTTACTGTATCACTCTGACATTCTTATTGACGACGAATCACAGAAATTGCTTCGGAATAAAATACTAAAGGCTCAATGCCGACTTAAGTGCAAGAAAACTGACTCTTCTTACTGTCTATGCTTTGATCCATTCCTGTGACACTAGTTATAGATTCCGATGCTTCACTTCAGGTTTACTGTATCCCTCTGACCTTCTTATTGACGACGAATCGCAGAAATTGCTTCGGAATTAAATACAAAAGTCACAATGCCGACCTAAGTACAATAAAGCTGACTCTTCCTACTGTCTATGTTTTGATCCATTCCTGTGACACTAGTTATGGATTCCGATGCTTCACTTCAGGTTCACTGTATCCCTCTGACCTTCTTATGGACGTTAAAACACTGAAATTGCATCGGAATTATATACAAAAGGCACAATGCCGACTTTAGTACAAGAAAACTGACTCTTCTTACTGTCTATGTTTTGAACCATTCCTGTGACACTAGTTATAGATTCCGATGCTTCACTTCAGTTTTACTGTATCCCCCTGAACTTCTTATTGACGATGAAACACAGAAATTGCATCGGAATTAAATACAAAAGCTACAATGCCGACATAAGTATAAGAAAACTGACTCATCTTACTGTCTAAGTTTTGAACCATTCATGTTACACTAGTTATAGATTCCGATGCTTCACTTCTGGTTTACTGTATCCCTCTGACCTTGTTATTGACGATGAAACATAGAAATTGCATCGGAATTAAATACAAAAGGCACAATGCCGACTTAAGTACAAGAAAACTGACTCTTCTTACTGTCTATGTTTGAACCATTCCTGTGACACTAGTTATAGATTCCGATGCTTCACTTCAGGTTTACTGTATCCCTCTGACCTTCTTATTGCCGATGAAACACATAAATTGCATCGGAATTAAATACAAAAGGCACAATGCCGACTTAAGTACAAGAAAACTGTCTCTTCTTACTGTCTATGCTTTGATCAATTCCTGTGACACTAGTTATAGTTCCCGATGCTTCACTTCAGGTTTACTGTATCCCTGTGACCTTCTTATTGACGACGAATCACAGAAATTGCTTCGGAATTAAATTCAAAAGGCACAATGCCGACTTAAGTACAAGAAATTGTCTCTTCTTACTGTCTGTGCTTTGATCCGTTCCTGTGACACTAGTTATAGATTCCGATGCTTCACTTCAGGTTTACTGTATCCCTCTGACCTTCTTGTTGACGATGAAACATAGAAATTGCATCGGAATTAAATAGAAAAGGAACAATGCCGACTTAAGTACAAGAAAATTTACTCTTCTTACTGTCTATTTTTTGAACTATTCCTGTGACGCTAGTTATAGATTCCGATGCTTCACTTCAAGTTTACTGTATCCCTCTGACCTTCGTATTGACGATGAAACACAGAAATTGCATCGGAATTAAATACAAAAGGCACAATGCCGACTTAAGTACCAGATAACTGACTCTTCTTACTGTCTACGATTTAAACCATTCATGTGACACTAGTTATAGATTCCGATGCTTTACTCCAGGTTTACTGTAGCACTCTGACGTTCTTATTGACGACGAATCACAGAAATTGCTTCGGAATTAAATACAAAAGTCACAATGCCGACTTAAGTACAATAATGCTGACTCTTCCTACTGTCTATGTTTTGAACCATTCCTGTGACACTAGTTATGGATTCCGATGCTTCACTTCAGGTTCACTGTATCCCTCTGGCCTTCTTATGGACGTTGAAACACTGATATTGCATCGGAAATATATACAAAAGGCACAATGCCGACTTTAGTACAAGAAAACTGACTCTTCTTACTGTCTATGTTTTGAACCATTCCTGTGACACTAATTATAGATTCCGATGCTTCACTTCAGGTTTACTGTATCGCGCTGACCTTCTTATTGACGATGAAACACAGAAACTGCACCGGAATTAAATACAAAAGGCACAACGCCGACTTATGTACAAGAAAACTGACATTTTTTACTGTCTATGTTTTGAACCATTCCTGTGACACTAGTTATAGATTCCGAAGCTTCACATCAAGTTTCCTGTATCCATCTGACCTTCTTATTGACGATGAAACACAGAAATTGCACCGGAATTAAATACAAAAGGCACAATGCCGACTTAAGTACAACAAAACTGACTCTTCTTACTGTCTATGTTTTACACCACTCATGTGACACTAGTTATAGATTCCGATGCTTTACTCCAGGTTTACTGTATCACTCTGACATTCTTATTGACGATGAATCACAGAAATTGCTTCGGAATTAAATACAAAATGCACAATGCCGACTTAAGTACCAGATAACTGACTCTTCTTACTGTCTACGTTTTAAACCATTCATGTGACACTAGTTATAGATTCAGATGCTTCACTCCAGGTTTACTGCAGCACTCTGACATTCTTATTGACGACGAATCACAGAAATTGCTTCGGAATTAAATACAAAAGTCACAATGCCGACTTAAGTACAATAAAGCTGACTCTTCCTACTGTCTATGTTTTGAACCATTCCTCTGACACTAGTTATAGATTCCGATGCTTCACTTCAGTTTTACTGTATCCCCCTGAACTTCTTATTGACGATGAAACACAGAAATTGCATCGGAATTAAATACAAAAGGTACAATGCCGACTTAAGTATAAGAAAACTGACTCATCTTACTGTCTAAGTTTTGAACCATTCATGTTACACTAGTTATAGATTCCGATGCTTCACTTCAGGTTTACTGTATCCCTCTGACCTTCTTATTGACGATGAAACACAGAAATTGCATCGGAATTAAATACAAAAGGCACAACGCCGACTTAAGTACAAGAAAACTGACACTTCTTACTGTCTATGTTTTGAACCATTCCTGTGACACTAGTTATAGATTCCGATGCTTCACTTCAGGTTTACTGTATCCCTCTGACCTTATTGACGATGAAACACAGAAATTGCATCGGAATGAAATACAAAAGGCACAACGCCGACTTAAGTACATGAAAACTGACTCTTCTTACTGTGTATGTTTTACACCATTCATGTGACACTAGTTATAGATTCCGATGCTTTACTCCAGGTTTACTGTATCACTCTGACATTCTTATTGACGATGAATCACAGAAATTGCTTCGGAATTATATACAAAATGCACAATGCCGTCTTAGGTACAAGAAAACTGACTCTTCTTACTGTCTATGCTTTGATCCATTCCTGCGACACTAGTTATAGTTCCCGATGCTTCACTTTAGGTTTACTGTATCCCTCTGACCTTGTTATTGACGATGAAAAATAGAAATTGCATCGGAATTAAATACAAAAGGCACAATGCCGACTTAAGTACAACAAAACTGACTCTTCTTACTGTCTATGTTTGAACCATTCCTGTGACACTAGTTATAGATTCCGATGCTTCACTTCAGGTTTACTGTATCCCTCTGACCTTCTTATTGCCGATGAAACACATAAATTGCATCGGAATTAAATACAAAAGGCACAACGCCGACTTAAGTACAAGAAAACTGTCTCTTCTTACTGTCTATGCTTTGATCAATTCCTGTGACACTAGTTATAGTTCCCGATGCTTCACTTCAGGTTTTCGGTATCCCTCTGACCTTCTTATTGACGACGAATCACAGAAATTGCTTCGGAATTAAATTCAAAAGGCACAATGCCGACTTAAGTACAAGAAATTGTCTCTTCTTACTGTCTGTGCTTTGATCCGTTCCTGTGACACTAGTTATAGATTCCGATGCTTCACTTCAGGTTTACTGTATCCCTCTGACCTTCTTGTTGACGATGAAACATAGAAATTGCATCGGAATTAAATAGAAAAGGAACAATGCCGACTTAAGTACAAGAAAATTTACTCTTCTTACTGTCTATGTTTTGAACTATTCCTGTGACGCTAGTTATAGATTCCGATGCTTCACTTCAGGTTTACTGTATCCGTCTGACCTTCGTATTGACGATGAAACACAGAAATTGCATCGGAATTAAATACAAAAGGCACAATGCCGACTTAAGTACCAGATAACTGACTCTTCTTACTGTCTACGTTTTAAACCATTCATGTGACACTAGTTATAGATTCCGATGCTTTACTCCAGGTTTACTGTAGCTCTCTGACATTCTTATTGACGACGAATCACAGAAATTGCTTCGGAATTAAATACAAAAGTCACAATGCCGACTTAAGTACAATAAAGCTGACTCTTCCTACTGTCTATGTTTTGAACCATTCCTGTGACACTAGTTATGGATTCCGATGCTTCACTTCAGGTTCACTGTATCCCTCTGGCCTTCTTATGGACGTTGAAACACTAAAATTGCATCGGAATTATATACAAAAGGCACAATGCCGACTTTAGTACAAGAAAATTGACTCTTCTTACTGTCTATGTTTTGAACCATTCCTGTGACACTTGTTATAGATTCCGATGCTTCACTTCGGGTTTACTGTATGGCGCTGACCTTCTTATTGACGATGAAACACAGAAATTGCACCGGAATTAAATACAAAAGGCACAACGCCGACTTAAGTACAAGAAAACTGACATTTTTTACTGTCTATGTTTTGAACCATTCCTGTGACACTAGTTATAGATTCCGATGCGTCACATCAAGTTTCCTGTATCCATCTGACCTTCTTATTGACGATGAAACACAGAAATTGCACCGGAATTAAATACAAAAGGCACAATGCCGACTTAAGTACAACAAAACTGACTCTTCTTCCTGTCTATTTTTTACACCACTCATGTGACACTAGTTATAGATTCCGATGCTTTACTCCAGGTTTACTGTATCACTCTGACATTCTTATTGACGATGAATCACAGAAATTGCTTCGGATTTAAATACAAAATGCACAATGCCGACTTAAGTACAAGAAAACTGACTCTTCTTACTGTCTATGCTTTGATCCATTTCTGTGACACTAGTTATAGTTCCCGATGCTTCACTTCAGGTTTACTGTATCCCTCTGACCTTGTTATTGACGATGAAACATAGAAATTGCATCGGAATTAAATACAAAAGGCACAATGCCGACTTAAGTACAAGCAAACTGACTCGTCTTACTGTCTATGTTTGAACCATTCCTGTGACACTAGTTATAGATTCCGATGCTTCACTTCAGGTTTACTGTATCCCTCTGACCTTCGTATTGCCGATGAAACACATAAATTGCATCGGAATTAAATACAAAAGGCACAATGCCGACTTAAGTACAAGAAAACTGTTTCTTCTTACTGTCTATGCTTTGATCAATTCCTGTGACACTAGTTATAGTTCCCGATGCTTCACTTCAGGTTTACTGTATCCCTCTGACCTTCTTATTGACGACGGATCACAGAAATTGCTTCGGAATTAAATACAAAAGGCACAATGCCGACTTAAGTACAAGAAAACTGTCTCTTCTTACTGTCTATGATTTGATCAGTTCCTGTGACACTAGTTATAGATTCCGATGTTTCACTTCAGGTTTACTGTATCCCTCTGACCTTCTTTTTGACGATGAAACATAGAAATTGCATCGGAATTAAATAGAGAAGTAACAATGCCGACTTAAGTACAAGAAAACTTACTCTTCTTTCTGTCTATGTTTTGAACTATTCCTGTGACGCTAGTTATAGATTCCGATGCTTCACTTCGTGTTTACTGTATCCCTCTGAGCTTCGTATTGACGATGAAACACAGAAATTGCATCGGAATTAAATACAAAAGGCACAATGCCGACTTAAGTACAAGATAACTGACTCTTCTTACTGTCTACGTTTTAAACCATTCATGTGACACTAGGTATAGATTCCGATGCTTTACTCCATGTTTACTGTATCACTCTGACATTCTTATTGACGACGAATCACAGATATTGCTTCGGAATAAAATACTAAAGGCACAATGCCGACTTAAGTACAAGACAACTGACTCTTCTTACTGTCTATGCTTTGATCCATTCCTGTGGCACTAGTTATAGATTCCGATGCTTCACTTCAGGTTTACTGTATCCCTCTGACCTTCTTATTGACGACGAATCACAGAAATTGCTTCGGAATTAAATACAAAAGTCACAATGCCGACTTAAGTACAATAAAGCTGACTCTTCCTACTGTCTATGTTTTGATCCATTCCTGTGACACTAGTTATGGATTCCGATGCTTCACTTCAGGTTCACTGTATCCCTCTGACCTTCTTATGGACGTTAAAACACTGAAATTGCATCGGAATTATATACAAAAGGCACAATGCCGACTTTAGTACAAGAAAACTGATTCTTCTTACTGTCTATGATTTGAACCATTCCTGTGACACTAGTTATAGATTCCGATGCTTCACTTCAGTTTTACTGTATCCCCCTGAACTTCTTATTGACGATGAAACACAGAAATTGCATCGGAATTAAATACAAAAGGTACAATGCCGACTTAAGTATAAGAAAACTGACTCATCTTACTGTCTAAGTTTTGAACCATTCATGTTACACTAGTTATAGATTCCGATGCTTCACTTCAGGTTTACTGTATCCCTCTGACCTTCTTATTGACGATGAAACACAGAAATTGCATCGGAATTAAATACAAAAGGCACAACGCCGACTTAAGTACAAGAAAACTGACACTTCTTACTGTCTATGTTTTGAACCATTCCTGTGACACTAGTTATAGATTCCGATGCTTCACTTCAGGTTTACTGTATCCCTCTGACCTTCTTATTAACGATGAAACACAGAAATTGCATCGGAATTAAATACAAAAGGCACAATGCCGACTTAAGTACAAGAAAACTGACCCTTCTTACTGTCTATGTTTTAAACCATTCATGTGACACTAGTTATAGATTCCGATGCTTCACTTCAGGTTTGCTGTATCCCTCTGACCTTCTTATTGACGATGAAATATAGAAATTGCATTGGAATTAAATAGAAAAGGAACAATGCCGACTTAAGAACAAGAAAAGTGACTCTTCTTACTGTCTATGTTATGAACCCTTCCTGTGACACTTGTTATAGATTCCGATGCTTCACTTCAGGTTTACTGTATCCCTCTGACCATCTTATTGACGATGAAACACAGAAATTGCATCGGAATTAAATACAGAATGCACAATGCCCACTTAAGTACCAGATAACTGACTATTCTCACTGTCTATATTTTGAACCATTCATGTGACACTAGTTATAGATTCCGATGCTTCACTTCAGGTTTACTGTATCGCGCTGACCTTCTTATTGACGATGAAACACAGAAATTGCATCGGAATTAAATACAAAAGGCACAACGCCGACTTAAGTACAAAAAGCTGACTCTTCTTACTGTCTATGATTTACACCATTCATGTGACACTAGTTATAGATTCCGATGCTTTACTCCAGGTTTACTGTATCACTCTGACATTCTTATTGACGATGAATCACAGAAATTGCTTCGGAATTAAATACAAAATGCACAATGCCGACTTAGGTACAAGAAAACTGACTCTTCTTACTGTCTATGCTTTGATCCATTCCTGTGACACTAGTTATGGTTCCCGATGCTTCACTTCAGGTTTACTGTATCCCTCTGACATAGTTATTGACGATGAAACATAGAAATTGCATCGGAATTAAATACAAAAGGCACAATGCCGACTTAAGTACAAGAAAACTGACTCTTCTTACTGTCTATGTTTGAACCATTCCTGTGACACTAGTTATAGATTCCGATGCTTCACTTCAGGTTTACTGTATCCCTCTGACCTTCTTATTGCCGATGAAACACATAAATTGCATCGGAATTAAATACAAAAGGCACAATGCCGACTTAAGTACAAGAAAACTGTCTCTTCTTACTGTCTATGCTTTGATCAATTCCTGTGACACTAGTTATAGTTCCCGATGCTTCACTTCAGGTTTACTGTATCCCTCTGGCCTTCTTATTGACGACGAATCACAGAAATAGCTTCGGAATTAAATTCAAAAGGCACAATGCCGACTTAAGTACAAGAAAACTGTCTCTTCTTACTCTCTGTGCTTTGATCCGTTCCTGTGACACTAGTTACAGATTCCGATGCTTTACTTCAGGTTTACTGTATCCCTCTGACCTTCTTGTTGACGATGAAACATAGAAATTGCATCGGAATTAAATAGAAACGTAACAATGCCGACTTAAGTACAAGAAAATTTACTCTTCTTACTGTCTATGTTTTGAACTATTCCTGTGACGCTAGTTATAGATTCCGATGCTTCACTTCAGGTTTACTGTATCCCTCTGACCTTCGTATTGACGATGAAACACAGAAATTGCATCGTAATTAAATACAAAAGGCACAATGCCGACTTAAGTACCAGATAACTGACTCTTCTTACTGTCTACGTTTTAAACCATTCATGTGACACTAGTTATAGATTCCGATGCTTTACTCCAGGTTTACTGTAGCACTCTGACATTCTTATTGACGACGAATCACAGAAATTGCTTCGGAATTAAATACAAAAGTCACTTTGACGACTTAAGTACAATAAAGCTGACTCTTCCTACTGTCTATGTTTTGAACCATTCCTGTGACACTAGTTATGGATTCCGATGCTTCACTTCAG
This sequence comes from Schistocerca serialis cubense, assembly GCF_023864345.2. Lineage (NCBI taxonomy): Eukaryota > Metazoa > Arthropoda > Insecta > Orthoptera > Acrididae > Schistocerca > Schistocerca serialis. The sequence continues at coordinate 31,245,540 of NC_064647.1, forward strand.
GTTCACTGTATCCCTCTGGCCTTCTTATGGACGTTGAAACACTGAAATTGCATCGGAATTATATACAAAAGGCACAATGCCGACTTTAGTACAAGAAAACTGACTCTTCTTACTGTCTATGTTTTGAACCATTCCTGTGACACTAGTTATAGATTCCGATGCTTCACTTCAGGTTTACTGTATCCCCCTGACCTTCTTATTGACGATGAAACACAGAAATTGCATCGGAATTAAATACAAAAGGCAAAATGCCGACTTAAGTATAAGAAAACTGACTCATCTTACTGTCTAAGTTTTGAACCATTCATGTTACACTAGTTATAGATTCCGATGCTTCACTTCAGGTTTACTGTATCCCTCTGACCTTCTTATTGACGATGAAACACAGAAATTGCATCGTAATTAAATACAAAAGGCACAACGCCGACTTAAGTACAAGAAAACTGACGCTTCTTACTGTCTATGTTTTGAACCATTCCTGTGACACTAGTTATAGATTCCGATGCTTCACTTCAGGTTTACTGTATCCCTCTGACCTTCTTATTGACGATGAAACACAGAAATTGCATCGGAATTAAATACAAAAGGCACAACGCCGACTTAAGTACAAGAAAACTGACTCTTCTTACTGTCTATGATTTGAACCATTCCTGTGACACTAGTTATAGATTCCGATGCTTCACTTCAGGTTTACTGTATCCCTCTGACCTTCTTATTGACGATGAAACACAGAAATTGCATCGGAATGAAATACAAAAGGCACAACGCCGACTTAAGTACAAGAAAACTGACTCTTCTTACTGTCTATGCTTTGATCCATTCCTGTGACACTAGTTATAGATTCCGATGCTTCACTTCAGGTTTACTGTATCCCTCTGACCTTCTTATTGACGATGAAACACAGAAATTGCATCGAAATTAAATACAAAAGGCACAATGCCGACTTAAGTACAATAAAACTGACTCTTTCTACTGTCTATGATTTGAACCATTCCTGTGACACTAGTTATAGATTCCGATGCTTCACTTCAGGTTTACTGTATCCCTCTGTCCATCTTATTGACGATGAAACACAGAAATTGCATCGGAATTAAATACAGAAGGCACAATGCCCACTTAAGTACCAGATAACTGACTCTTCTTACTGTCTATGTTTTGAACCATTCATGTGACACTATTTATAGATTCCGATGCTTCACTTCAGGTTTACTGTATCGCGCTGACCTTCTTATTGACGATGAAACACAGAAATTGCACCGGAATTAAATACAAAAGGCCCAACGCCGACTTAAGTACAAGAAAACTGACTCTTTTTACTGTCTATGTTTTGAACCATTCCTGTGACACTAGTTATAGATTCCGATGCATCACATCAAGATTCCTGTATCCCTCTGACCTTCTTATTGATGATGAAACACAGAAATTGCAACGGAATCAAATACAAAAGGCACAATGCCGACTTAAGTACAATAAAACTGACTCTTTCTACTGTCTATGATTTGAACCATTCCTGTGACACTAGTTATGGATTCCGATGCTTCACTTCAGGTTCACTGTATCCCTCTGACCTTCTTATGGACGTTGAAACACAGAAATTGCATCGGAATGAAATACAAAAGGCACAACGCCGACTTAAGTACAAGAAAACTGACTCTTCTTACTGTCTACGTTTTGAACTATTAATGTGACACTAGTTATGGATTCCGATGTTTCACTTCAGATTTACTGTATCCCTCTGACCTTCTTACTGACAATGAGACACAGAAATTGCACCGGAATTAAATACAAAAGGCACAATGCCGACTTAAGTACAACAAAACTGACTCTTCTTACTGTCTACGTTTTAAACCATTAATGTGACACTAGTTATAGATTCCGATGCTTTACTCCAGGTTTACTGTATCACTCTGACATTCTTATTGACGACGAATCACAGAAATTGCTTCGGAATAAAATACTAAAGGCACAATGCCGACTTAAGTACAAGAAAACTGACTCTTCACACTGTCTATGCTTTGATCCATTCCTGTGATACTAGTTATAGATTCCGATGCATCACTACAGGTTTACTGTATCCCTCTGACCTTCTTATTGACGATGAAACACAGAAATTGCATCGAAATTATATACAAAAGGCACAATGCCGACTTAAGTACAATAAATCTGACTCTATCTACTGTCTATGCTTTGAACCATTCCTGTGACACTAGATATGGATTCCGATGCTTCACTTCAGGTTCACTGTATCCCTCTGACCTTCTTATGGACGTTGAAACACTGAAATTGCATCGGAATTATATACAAAAGGCACAATGCCGACTTTAGTACAAGAAAACTGACTCTTATTACTGTCTATGTTTTGAACCATTCCTGTGACACTAGTTATAGATTCCGATGCTTCACTTCAGTTTTACTGTATCCCTCTGACCTTCTTATTGACGATGAAACACAGAAATTGCATCGGAAATAAATACAAAAGGCACAACGCCGACTTAAGTACAAGAAAACTGACTCTTCTTACTGTCTATGATTTAAACCATTCATGTGACACTAGTTATAGATTCCGATGCTCTACTCCAGGTTTACTGTATCCCTATGACCTTCTTATTGACGATGAAACACAGAAATTGCATCGGAATTAAATACAAAAGGCACAACGCCGACTTAAATACAAGAAAACTGACTCTTCTTACTGTCTATGTTTGAACCATTCCTGTGACACTAGTTATAGATTCCGATGCTTCACTTTAGGTTTACTGTATCCCTCTGACCTTCTTATTGACGATGAAACACAGAAATTGCATCGGAATTAAATACAAAAGGCACAATGCCGACTTAAGTACAAGAAAACTGACCCTTCTTACTGTCTATGTTTTAAACCATTCATGTGACACTTATTATAGATTCAGATGCTTCACTTCAGGTTTACTGTATCCCTCTGTCCATCTTATTGACGATGAAACACAGAAATTGCATCGGAATTAAATACAGAAGGCACAATGCCCACTTAAGTACCAGATAACTGACTCTTCTTACTGTCTATGTTTTGAACCATTCATGTGACACTATTTATAGATTCCGATGCTTCACTTCAGGTTTACTGTATCGCGCTGACCTTCTTATTGACGATGAAACACAGAAATTGCACCGGAATTAAATACAAAAGGCCCAACGCCGACTTAAGTACAAGAAAACTGACTCTTTTTACTGTCTATGTTTTGAACCATTCCTGTGACACTAGTTATAGATTCCGATGCATCACATCAAGATTCCTGTATCCCTCTGACCTTCTTATTGATGATGAAACACAGAAATTGCAACGGAATTAAATACAAAAGGCACAATGCCGACTTAAGTACAATAAAACTGACTCTTTCTACTGTCTATGATTTGAACCATTCCTGTGACACTAGTTATGGATTCCGATGCTTCACTTCAGGTTCACTGTATCCCTCTGACCTTCTTATGGACGTTGAAACACAGAAATTGCATCGGAATGAAATACAAAAGGCACAACGCCGACTTAAGTACAAGAAAACTGACTCTTCTTACTGTCTACGTTTTGAACCATTAATGTGACACTAGTTATGGATTCCGATGTTTCACTTCAGATTTGCTGTATCCCTCTGACCTTCTTACTGACGATGAGACACAGAAATTGCACCGGAATTAAATACAAAAGGCACAATGCCGACTTAAGTACAACAAAACTGACTCTTCTTACTGTCTACGTTTTAAACCATTAATGTGACACTAGTTATAGATTCCGATGCTTTACTCCAGGTTTACTGTATCACTCTGACATTCTTATTGACGACGAATCACAGAAATTGCTTCGGAATAAAATACTAAAGGCACATTGCCGACTTAAGTACAAGAAAACTGACTCTTCTTACTGTCTATGCTTTGATCCATTCCTGTGATACTAGTTATAGATTCCGATGCTGCACTTCAGGTTTACTGTATCCCTCTGACCTTCTTATTGACGATGAAACACAGAAATTGCATCGAAATTATATACAAAAGGCACAATGCCGACTTAAGTACAATAAAACTGACTCTTTCTACTGTCTATGTTTTGAACCATTCCTGTGACACTAGTTATGGATTCCGATGCTTCACTTCAGGATCACTGTATCCCTCTGACCTTCTTATGGACGTTGAAACACTGAAATTGCATCGGAATTATATACAAAAGGCACAATGCCGACTTTAGTACAAGAAAACTGACTCTTATTACTGTCTATGTTTTGAACATTTCCTGTGACACTAGTTATAGATTCCGATGCTTCACTTCAGTTTTACTGTATCCCTCTGACCTTCTTATTGACGATGAAACACAGAAATTGCATCGGAAATAAATACAAAAGGCACAACGCCGACTTAAGTACAAGAAAACTGACTCTTCTTACTGTCTATGATTTAAACCATTCATGTTACACTAGTTATAGATTCCGATGCTTTACTCCAGGTTTACTGTATCCCTATGACCTTCTTATTGACGATGAATCACAGAAATTGCTTCGGAATTGAATACAAAAGGCACAATCCCGACTAAAGTACAAGAAAACTGACTCTTCTTACTGTCTATGTTTGAACCATTCCTGTGACACTAGTTATAGATTCCGATGCTTCACTTCAGGTTTACTGTATCCCTCAGACCTTCTTATTGACGATGAAACACAGAAATTGCATCGGAATTAAATACAAAAGGCACAATGCCGACTTAAGTACAAGAAAACTGACCCTTCTTACTGTCTATGTTTTAAACCATTCATGTGACACTTATTATAGATTCAGATGCTTCACTTCAGGTTTACTGTATCCCTCTGTCCATCTTATTGACGATGAAACACAGAAATTGCATCGGAATTAAATACAGAAGGCACAATGCCCACTTAAGTACCAGATAACTGACTCTTCTTACTGTCTATGTTTTGAACCATTCATGTGACACTATTTATAGATTCCGATGCTTCACTTCAGGTTTACTGTATCGCGCTGACCTTCTTATTGACGATGAAACACAGAAATTGCATCGGAATGAAATACAAAAGGCACAACGCCGACTTAAGTACAAGAAAACTGACTCTTCTTACTGTCTATGCTTTGATCCATTCCTGTGACACTAGTTATAGATTCCCATGCTTCACTTCAGGTTTACTGTATCCCTCTGACCTTCTTATTGACGATGAAACACAGAAATTGCATCGAAATTAAATACAAAAGGCACAATGCCGACTTAAGTACAATAAAACTGACTCTTTCTACTGTCTATGATTTGAACCATTCCTGTGACACTAGTTATGGATTCCGATGCTTCACTTCAGGTTCACTGTATCCCTCTGACCTTCTTATGGACGTTGAAACACAGAAATTGCATCGGAATGAAATGCAAAAGGCACAACGCCGACTTAAGTACAAGAAAACTGACTCTTCTTACTGTCTACGTTTTGAACCATTAATGTGACACTAGTTATGGATTCCGATGTTTCACTTCAGATTTAGTGTATCCCTCTGACCTTCTTACTGACAATGAGACACAGAAATTGCACCGGAATTAAATACAAAAGGCACAATGCCGACTTAAGTACAACAAAACTGACTCTTCTTACTGTCTACGCTTTAAACCATTAATGTGACACTAGTTATAGATTCCGATGCTTTACTCCAGGTTTACTGTATCACTCTGACATTCTTATTGACGACGAATCACAGAAATTGCTTCGGAATAAAATACTAAAGGCACAATGCCGACTTAAGTACAAGAAAACTGACTCTTCTTACTGTCTATGCTTTGATCCATTCCTGTGATACTAGTTATAGATTCCGATGCTTCACTTCAGGTTTACTGTATCCCTCTGACCTTCTTATTGACGATGAAACACAGAAATTGCATCGAAGTTATATACAAAAGGCACAATGCCGACTTAAGTACAATAAATCTGACTCTTTCTACTGTCTATGTTTTGAACCATACCTGTGACACTAGTTATGGATTCCGATGCTTCACTTCAGGTTCACTGTATCCCTCTGACCTTCTTATGGACGTTGAAACACTGAAATTGCATCGGAATTATATACAAAAGGCACAATGCCGACTTTAGTACAAGAAAACTGACTCTTATTACTGTCTATGCTTTGAACCATTCCTGTGACACTAGTTATAGATTCCGATGCTTCACTTCAGTTTTACTGTATCCCTCTGACCTTCTTATTGACGATGAAACACAGAAATTGCATTGGAAATAAATACAAAAGGCACAACGCCGACTTAAGTACAAGAAAACTGACTCTTCTTACTGTCTATGATTTAAACCATTCATGTGACACTAGTTATAGATTCCGATGCTTTACTCCAGGTTTACTGTATCCCTATGACCTTCTTATTGACGATGAATCACAGAAATTGCTTCGGAATTGAATACAAAAGGCACAATCCCGACTAAAGTACAAGAAAACTGACTCTTCTTACTGTCTATGCTTTGATCCATTCCTGTGACACTAGTTATAGATTCCGATGCTTCACTTCAGGTGTACTGTATCCCCCTGACCTTCTTATTGACGATGAAACATAGAAATTGCATCGGAATTAAATAGAAAAGGAACAATGCCGACTAAAGTACAAGAAAACTGACTCTTCTTACTGTGTATGTTTTGAACCATTCCTGTGCCACTAGTTATAGATTCCGATGCTTCACTTCAGGTTTACTGTATCCCTCTGACCTTCTTATTGACGATGAAACACAGAAATTGCATCGGAATAAAATACAAAAGGCACAACGCCGACTTAAATATAATAAAACTGACTCTTCTTACTGTCTATGTTTGAACCATTCCTGTGACACTAGTTAAAGATTCCGATGCTTCACTTCAGGTTTACTGTATCCCTCTGACCTTCTTATTGACGATTAAACACAGAAATTGCATCGGAATTAAATACAAAAGGCACAATGCCGACTTAAGTACAATAAAACTGACTCTTTCTACTGTCTATGATTTGAACCATTCCTGTGACACTAGTTATGGATTCCGATGCTTCACTTCAGGTTCACTGTATCCCTCTGACCTTCTTATGGACGTTGAAACACAGAAATTGCATCGGAATGAAATACAAAAGGCACAACGCCGACTTAAGTACAAGAAAACTGACTCTTCTTACTGTCTACGTTTTGAACCATTAATGTGACACTAGTTATGGATTCCGATGTTTCACTTCAGATTTGCTGTATCCCTCTGACCTTCTTACTGACGATGAGACACAGAAATTGCACCGGAATTAAATACAAAAGGCACAATGCCGACTTAAGTACAACAAAACTGACTCTTCTTACTGTCTACGTTTTAAACCATTAATGTGACACTAGTTATAGATTCCGATGCTTTACTCCAGGTTTACTGTATCACTCTGACATTCTTATTGACGACGAATCACAGAAATTGCTTCGGAATAAAATACTAAAGGCACATTGCCGACTTAAGTACAAGAAAACTGACTCTTCTTACTGTCTATGCTTTGATCCATTCCTGTGATACTAGTTATAGATTCCGATGCTTCACTTCAGGTTTACTGTATCCCTCTGACCTTCTTATTGACGATGAAACACAGAAATTGCATCGAAATTATATACAAAAGGCACAATGCCGACTTAAGTACAATAAAACTGACTCTTTCTACTGTCTATGTTTTGAACCATTCCTGTGACACTAGTTATGGATTCCGATGCTTCACTTCAGGTTCACTGTATCCCTCTGACCTTCTTATGGACGTTGAAACACTGAAATTGCATCGGAATTATATACAAAAGGCACAATGCCGACTTTAGTACAAGAAAACTGACTCTTATTACTGTCTATGTTTTGAACATTTCCTGTGACACTAGTTATAGATTCCGATGCTTCACTTCAGTTTTACTGTATCCCTCTGACCTTCTTATTGACGATGAGACACAGAAATTGCATCGGAAATAAATACAAAAGGCACAACGCCGACTTAAGTACAAGAAAACTGACTCTTCTTACTGTCTATGATTTAAACCATTCATGTGACACTAGTTATAGATTCCGATGCTTTACTCCAGGTTTACTGTATCCCTATGACCTTCTTATTGACGATGAATCACAGAAATTGCTTCGGAATTGAATACAAAAGGCACAATCCCGACTAAAGTACAAGAAAACTGACTCTTCTTACTGTCTATGTTTGTACCATTCCTGTGACACTAGTTATAGATTCCGATGCTTCACTTCAGGTTTACTGTATCCCTCAGACCTTCTTATTGACGATGAAACACAGAAATTGCATCGGAATTAAATACAAAAGGCACAATGCCGACTTAAGTACAAGAAAACTGACCCTTCTTACTGTCTATGTTTTAAACCATTCATGTGACACTTATTATAGATTCAGATGCTTCACTTCAGGTTTACTGTATCCCTCTGTCCATCTTATTGACGATGAAACACAGAAATTGCATCGGAATTAAATACAGAAGGCACAATGCCCACTTAAGTACCAGATAACTGACTCTTCTTACTGTCTATGTTTTGAACCATTCATGTGACACTATTTATAGATTCCGATGCTTCACTTCAGGTTTACTGTATCGCGCTGACCTTCTTATTGACGATGAAACACAGAAATTGCATCGGAATGAAATACAAAAGGCACAACGCCGACTTAAGTACAAGAAAACTGGCTCTTCTTACTGTCTATGCTTTGATCCATTCCTGTGACACTAGTTATAGATTCCGATGCTTCACTTCAGGTTTACTGTATCCCTCTGACCTTCTTATTGACGATGAAACACAGAAATTGCATCGAAATGAAATACAAAAGGCACAATGCCGACTTAAGTACAATAAAACTGACTCTTTCTACTGTCTATGATTTGAACCATTCCTGTGACACTAGTTATGGATTCCGATGCTTCACTTCAGGTTCACTGTATCCCTCTGACCTTCTTAAGGACGTTGAAACACAGAAATTGCATCGGAATGAAATACAAAAGGCACAACGCCGACTTAAGTACAAGAAAACTGACTCTTCTTACTGTCTACGTTTTGAACCATTAATGTGACACTAGTTATGGATTCCGATGTTTCACTTCAGATTTAGTGTATCCCTCTGACCTTCTTACTGACAATGAGACACAGAAATTGCACCGGAATTAAATACAAAAGGCACAATGCCGACTTAAGTACAACAAAACTGACTCTTCTTACTGTCTACGCTTTAAACCATTAATGTGACACTAGTTATAGATTCCGATGCTTTACTCCAGGTTTACTGTATCACTCTGACATTCTTATTGACGACGAATCACAGAAATTGCTTCGGAATAAAATACTAAAGGCACAATGCCGACTTAAGTACAAGAAAACTGACTCTTCTTACTGTCTATGCTTTGATCCATTCCTGTGATACTAGTTATAGATTCCGATGCTTCACTTCAGGTTTACTGTATCCCTCTGACCTTCTTATTGACGATGAAACACAGAATTTGCATCGAAATTATATACAAAAGGCACAATGCCGACTTAAGTACAATAAATCTGACTCTTTCTACTGTCTATGTTTTGAACCATACCTGTGACACTAGTTATGGATTCCGATGCTTCACTTCAGGTTCACTGTATCCCTCTGACCTTCTTATGGACGTTGAAACACTGAAATTGCATCGGAATTATATACAAAAGGCACAATGCCGACTTTAGTACAAGAAAACTGACTCTTATTACTGTCTATGCTTTGAACCATTCCTGTGACACTAGTTATAGATTCCGATGCTTCACTTCAGTTTTACTGTATCCCTCTGACCTTCTTATTGACGATGAAACACAGAAATTGCATTGGAAATAAATACAAAAGGCACAACGCCGACTTAAGTACAAGAAAACTGACTCTTCTTACTGTCTATGATTTAAACCATTCATGTGACACTAGTTATAGATTCCGATGCTTTACTCCAGGTTTACTGTATCCCTATGACCTTCTTATTGACGATGAATCACAGAAATTGCTTCGGAATTGAATACAAAAGGCACAATCCCGACTAAAGTACAAGAAAACTGACTCTTCTTACTGTCTATGCTTTGATCCATTCCTGTGACACTAGTTATAGATTCCGATGCTTCACTTCAGGTGTACTGTATCCCCCTGACCTTCTTATTGACGATGAAACATAGAAATTGCATCGGAATTAAATAGAAAAGGAACAATGCCGACTAAAGTACAAGAAAACTGACTCTTCTTACTGTGTATGTTTTGAACCATTCCTGTGCCACTAGTTATAGATTCCGATGCTTCACTTCAGGTTTACTGTATCCCTCTGACCTTCTTATTGACGATGAAACACAGAAATTGCATCGGAATTAAATACAAAAGGCACAACGCCGACTTAAATATAAGAAAACTGACTCTTCTTATTGTCTATGTTTGAACCATTCCTGTGACACTAGTTATAGATTCCGATGCTTCACTTCAGGTATACTGTATCCCTCTGACCTTCTTATTGACGATTAAACACAGAAATTGCATCGGAATTAAATACAAAAGGCACAATGCCGACTTAAGTACATGAAAACTGACCCTTCTTACTGTCTATGATTTAAACCATTCATGTGACACTTATTATAGATTCAGATGCTTCACTTCAGGTTTACTGTATCCCTCTGTCCATCTTATTGACGAAGAAACACAGAAATTGCATCGGAATTAAATACAGAAGGCACAATGCCCACTTAAGTACCAGATAACTGACTCTTCTAACTGTCTAAGTTTTGAACCATTCATGTGACACTATTTATAGATTCCGATGCTTCACTTCAGGTTTACTGTATCCCACTGACCTTCTTATTGACGATGAAAGACAGAAATTGCATCGAAATTAAATACAAAAGGCAGAATGCCGACTTAAGTACAATAAAGCTGACTCTTCCTACTGTCTATGTTTTGAACCATTCCTGTGACACTAGTTATGGATTCAGATGCTTCACTTCAGGTTCACTGTATCCCTCTGACCTTCTTATGGACGTTGAAACACTGAAATTGCATCGGAATTAAATACAGAATGCACAATGCCCACTTAAGTACCAGATAACAGATAATTCTTACTGTCTATGTTTTGAACCATTCATGTGACACTAGTTATAGATTCCGATGCTTCACTTCAGGTTTACTGTATCGCGCTGACCTTCTTATTGACGATGAAACTCAGAAATTGCATCGGAATTAAATACAAAAGGCACAACGCCGACTTAAGTACAAGAAAACTGACTCTTCTTACTGTCTATGTTTTGAACCATTCCTGTGACACTAGTTATGGATTCCGATGCCTCACTTCAGGTTTACTGTATCCCTCTGACCTTCATATTGACGATGAAACACAGTAATTGCACCGGAATTAAATACAAAAAGGACAATGCCGAATTAAGTACAACAAAACTGACTCTTCTTACTGTCTATGTTTTACACCATTCATGTGACACTAGTTATAGATTCCGATGCTTTACTCCAGGTTTACTGTATCACTCTGACATTCTTATTGACGATGAATCACAGAAATTGCTTCGGAATTAAATACAAAATGCACAATACCGACTTAAGTACAAGAAAACTGACTCTTCTTACTGTCTATGCTTTGATCCATTCCTGTGACACTAGTTATAGTTCCCGATGCTTCACTTCAGGCTTACTGTATCCCTCTGACCTTGTTATTGACGTTGAAACGTAGAAATTGCATCGGAATTAAATAGAAAATGAACAATGCCGACTTAAGTACAAGAAATTTGACTCTTCTTACTGTCTATGTGTTGAACCTTTCCTGTGACACTAGTCATAGATTCCGATGCTTCACTTCAGGTTTACTGTATCCCTCTGACCTTCTTATTGACGATGAAACACAGAAATTGCATCGGAATTAAATACAAAAGGCACAATGCCGACTTAAGTACAAGATAACTGACTCTTCTTACTGTCTATGTTTGAACCATTCCTGTGACACAAGTTATAGATTCCGATGCTTCACTTCAGGTTTACTGTATCCCTCTGACCTTCTTATTGCCGATGAAACACATAAATTGCATCGGAATTAAATACAAAAGGCACAATGCCGACTTAAGTACAAGAAAACTGTCTCTTCTTACTGTCTATGCTTTGATCAATTCCTTTGACACTACTTATAGTTCCCGATGCTTCACTTCAGGTTTACTGTATCCCTCTGACCTTCTTATTGACGACGAATCACAGAAATTGCTTCGGAATTAAATACAAAAGGCACAATGCCGACTTAAGTACAAGAAAACTGTCTCTTCTTACTGTCTATGCTTTGATCCGTTCCTGTGACACTAGTTATAGATTCCGATGCTTCACTTCAGGTTTACTGTATCCCTCTGACCTTCTTATTGACGATGAAACATAGAAATTGCATTGGAATTAAAAAGAAAAGGAACAATGCCGACTTAAGTACAAGAAAACTGACTCTTCTTACTGTCTATGTTTTGAACTATTCCTGTGACGCTAGTTACAGATTCCGATGCTTCACGTCAGGTTTACTGTGTCCCTCTGACCTTCGTATTGACGATGAAACACAGAAATTGATTCGGAATTAAATACAAAAGGCACAATGCCGACTTAAGTACAAGATAACTGACACTTCTTACTGTCTACGTTTTAAACCATTCATGTGACACTAGTTATAGATTCCGATGCTTTACTCCAGGTTTACTGTATCACTTTGACATTCTTATTGACGACGAATCACAGAAATTGCTACGGAATAAAATACTAAAGGCACAATGCCGACTTAAGTACAAGAAAATTGACTCTTCTTACTGTCTATGTGTTGAACCTTTCCTGTGACACTAGTCATAGATTCCGATGCTTCACTTCAGGTTTACTGTATCCCTCTGACCTTCTTATTGACGATGAAACACAGAAATTGCATCGGAATTAAATACAAAAGGCACAATGCCGACTTAAGTACAAGATAACTGACTCTTCTTACTGTCTATGTTTTGAACCATTCATGTGACACTAGACTCCGATGCTTCACTTCAGGTTTACTGTATCCCTCTGACTTTCTTATTGACGATGAAACACAGAAATCGCATCGGAATTAAATACAAAAGGCACAACGCCGACTTAAGTTCAAGAAAACTGACTCTTCTTACTGTCTATGTTTTGAACCATTCCTGTGACACTAGTTATAGATTCCGATGCTTCACTTCAGGTTTACTGTACCCCTCTGACCTTGTTATTGACGATGAAACGTAGAAATTGCATCGGAATTAAATAGAAAATGAAGAATGTCGACTTAAGTACAAGAAAATTGACTCTTCTTACTGTCTATGTTTTGAACTATTCCTGTGACGCTAGTTATAGATTCCGATGCTTCACGTCAGGTTTACTGTGTCCCTCTGACCTTCGTATTGACGATGAAACACAGAAATTGATTCGGAATTAAATACAAAAGGCACAATGCCGACTTAAATACAAGATAACTGACACTTCTTACTGTCTACGTTTTAAACCATTCATGTGACACTAGTTATAGGTTCCGATGCTTTACTCCAGGTTTACTGTATCACTCTGACATTCTTATTGACGACGAATCACAGAAATTGCTACGGAATAAAATACTAAAGGCACAATGCCGACTAAAGTACAAGAAAACTGACTCTTCTTAGTGTCTATGCTTTGATCCATTCCTGTGACACTAGTTATAGATTCCGATGCTTCACTTCAGGTTTACTGTATCTCACTGACCTTCTTATTGACGATGAAAGACAGAAATTGCATCGAAATTAAATACAAAAGGCAGAATGCCGACTTAAGTACAGTAAAGCTGACTCTTCCTAGTGTCTATGTTTTGAACCATTCCTGTGACACTAGTTATGGATTCCGATGCTTCACTTCAGGTTCACTGTATCCCTCTGACCTTCTTATGGACGTTGAAACACAGAAATTGCATCGGAATTAAATACAAAAGGCACAATGCCGACTTAAGTACAAGATAACTGACTCTTCTTACTGTCTATGTTTTGAACCATTCATGTGACACTAGACTCCGATGCTTCACTTCAGGTTTACTGTATCCCTCTGACTTTCTTATTGACGATGAAACACAGAAATCGCATCGGAATTAAATACAAAAGGCACAACGCCGACTTAAGTTCAAGAAAACTGACTCTTCTTACTGTCTATGTTTTGATCCATTCCTGTGACACTAGTTATAGTTCCCGATGCTTCACTTCAGGTTTACTGTATCCCTCTGACCTTGTTATTGACGATGAAACGTAGAAATTGCATCGGAATTAAATAGAAAATGAACAATGCCGACTTAAGTACAAGAAAATTGACTCTTCTTACTGTCTATGTGTTGAACCTTTCCTGTGACACTAGTCATAGATTCCGATGCTTCACTTCAGGTTTACTGTATCCCTCTGACCTTCTTATTGACGATGAAACACAGAAATTGCATCGGAATTAAATACAAAAGGCACAATGCCGACTTAAGTACAAGATAACTGACTCTTCTTACTGTCTATGTTTTGAACCATTCATGTGACACTAGACTCCGATGCTTCACTTCAGGTTTACTGTATCCCTCTGACTTTCTTATTGACGATGAAACACAGAAATCGCATCGGAATTAAATACAAAAGGCACAACGCCGACTTAAGTTCAAGAAAACTGACTCTTCTTACTGTCTATGTTTTGAACCATTCCTGTGACACTAGTTATGGATTCCGATGCTTCACTTCAGGTTTACTGTATCGCGCTGACCTTCTTATTGACGATGAAACACAGAAATTGCATCAGAATTAAATACAAAAGGCACAACGCCGACTTAAGTACAAGAAAACTGACTCTTCTCACTGTCTATGTTTTGAACCATTCCTGTGACACTAGTTATAGATTCCGATGCTTCACTTCAGGTTTACTGTATCCCTCTGACCTTCTTATTGACGATGAAACACAGAAATTGCACCGGAATTAAATACAAAAGGCACAATGCCGACTTAAATACAAGAAAACTGACTCTTCTTACTGTCTATGTTTTACACCATTCATGTGACACTAGTTATAGATTCCGATGCTTTACTCCAGGTTTACTGTATCACTCTGACATTCTTATTGACGATGAATCACAGAAATTGGTTCGGAATTAAATACAAAAGCCACAATGGAGACTTAAGTAAAAGAAAACTGATTCTTCTTACTGTCTATGCATTGATCCATTCCTGTGACATTAGTTATAGTTCCCGATGCTTCACTTCAGGTTTACTGTAACCCTCTGACCTTGTTAATGACGATGAAACATAGAAATTGCATCGGAATTAAATAGAAAAGGAACAATGCCGACTTAAGTACAAGAAAACTGACTCTTCTTACTGTCTATGTTTTGAACAATTGCTGTGACGCTAGTTATAGATTCCGATGCTTCACTTCAGGTTTACTGTATCCCTCTGACCTTCTAATTGACGATGAAAGGCAGAAATTGCATCGGAATTAAATACAAAAGGCCCAATGCCGACTTAAGTACAATAAAGCTGACTCTTCCTACTGTCTATGTTTTGAACCATTCCTGTGACACTAGTTATGGATTCCGATGCTTCACTTCAGGTTCACTGTATCCCTCTGACCTTCTTATGGACGTTGAAACAGTGAAATTGCATCGGAATTATATACAAAAGGCACAATGCCGACTTTAGTACAAGAAAACTGACTCTTCTTACTGTCTATGATTTAAACCATTCATGTGACACTAGTTATAGATTCCGATGCTTTACTCCAGGTTTACTGTATCCCTATGACCTTCTTATTGACGATGAATCACAGAAATTTCTTCGGAATTGAATACAAAAGGCACAATCCCGACTAAAGTACAAGAGAACTGACTCTTCTTACTGTCTATTTTTGATCCATTCCTGTGACACTAGTTATAGATTCCGATGCTTCACTTCAGGTTTACTGTATCCCCCTGACCTTCTTATTGACGATGAAACATAGAAATTGCATCGGAATTAATTAGAAAAGGAACAATGTCGACTTAAGTACAAGAAAACTGACTCTTCATACTGTTATGCTTTGATCCATTCCTGTGACACTAGTTATAGATTCCAATGCTTCACTTCAGGTTTACTGTATCCCCCTGACCTTCTTATTGACGATGAAACACAGAAATTGCATCGGAATTAAATACAAAAGGCACAATGCCGACTTAAGTATAAGAAAACTGACTCATCTTACTGTCTAAGTTTTGAACCAATCATGTTACACTAGTTATAGATTCCGATGCTTCACTTCAGGTTTACTGTATCCCTCTGACCTTCTTATTGACGATGAAACACAGAAATTGCATCGGAATTAAATACAAAAGGCACAACGCCGACTTAAGTACAAGAAAACTGACTCCTCTTACTGTCTATGTTTTGAACCATTCCTGTGACACTAGTTATAGATTCCGATGCTTCACTTCAGGTTTACTGTATCCCTCTGACCATCTTATTGACGATGAAACACAGAAATTGCATCGGAATTAAATACAAAAGGCACAACGCCGGCTTAAGTACAAGAAAACTGACTCTTCTTACTGTCTATGTTTTGAACCATTCCTGTGACACTAGTTATAGATTCCGATGCTTCACTTCAGGTTTACTGTATCCCTCTGACCTTCATATTGACGGTGAAACACAGAAATTGCACCGGAATTAAATACAAAAACGACAATGCCGACTTAAGTACAACAAAACTGACTCTTCTTACTGTCTATGTTTTACACCATTCATGTGACACTAGTTATTGATTCCGATGCATTACTCCAGGTTTACTGTATCACTCTGACATTCTTATTGACGATGAATCACAGAAATTGCTTCGGAATTAAATACAAAATGCACAATACCGACTTAAGTACAAGAAAACTGACTCTTCTTACTGTCTATGCTTTGATCCATTCCTGTGACACTAGTTATAGTTCCCGATGCTTCACATCAGGTTTACTGTATCCCTCTGACCTTGTTATTGTCGATGAAACGTAGAAATTGCATCGGAAATAAATAGAAAATGAACAATGCCGACTTAAGTACAAGAAAATTGACACTTCTTACTGTCTATGTTTTGAACCTTTCCTGTGACACTAGTCATAGATTCCGATGCTTCACTTCAGGTTTACTGTATCCCTCTGACCTTCTTATTGACGATGAAACACAGAAATTGCATCGGAGTTAAATACAAAAGGCACAATGCCGACTTAAGTACAAGATAACTGACTCTTCTTACTGTCTATGTTTTGAACCATTCATGTGATACTAGACTCCGATGCTTCACTTCAGGTTTACTGTATCCCTCTGACTTTCTTATTGACGATGAAACACAGAAATCGCATCGGAATTAAATACAAAAGGCACAACGCCGACTTAAGTACAAGAAAACTGACTCTTCTTACTGTCTATGTTTTGAACCATTCCTGTGACACTAGTTATAGATTCCGATGCTTCACTTCAGGTTTACTGTATCCCTCTGACCTTGTTATTGACGATGAAACGTAGAAATTGCATCGGAATTAAATAGAAAATGAACAATGCCGACTTATGTACAAGAAAATTGACTCTTCTTACTGTCTATGTTTTGAACCTTTCCTGTGACACTAGTCATACATTCCGATGCTTCACTTCAGGTTTACTGTATCCCTCTGACCTTCTTATTGACGATGAAACACAGAAATTGCATCGGAATTAAATACAAAAGGCACAATGCCGACTTAAGTACAAGATAACTGACTCTTCTTACTGTCTATGTTTTGAACCATTCATGTGACACTAGATTCCGATGCTTCACTTCCGGTTTACTGTATCCCTCTGACCTTCTTATTGACGATGAAACACAGAGATTGCATCGGAATTAAATACAAAAGGCACAACGCCGACTTAAGTACAAGAAAACTGACTCTTCTTACTGACTATGTTTGAACCGTTCCTGTGACACTAGTTGTAGATACCGATGCTTCACTTCAGGTTTACTATATCCCTCTGACCTTCTTATTGCCGATGAAACACAGAAATTGCATCTGAATTAAATACAAAAGGCACAATGCCGACTTAAGTACAAGAAAACTGACTCTTCTTACTGTCTATGCTTTGATCCATTCCTGTGACACTAGTTATAGTTCCCGATGCTTCACTTCAGGTTTACTGTATCCCTCTGACCTTCGTATTGACGACGAATCACAGAAATTGCTTCGGAATTAAATACAAAAGGCACAATGCCGAATTAAGTTCAAGAAAACTGACTCTTCTTACTGTCTATGTTTTGAACCATTCATGTGACACTAGATTCAGATGCTTCACGTCCGGTTTACTGTATCCCTCTGACCTTCTTATTGACGATGAAACACAGAGATTGCATCGGAATTAAATACAAAAGGCACAACGCCGACTTAAGTACAAGAAAACTGACTCTTCTTACTGTCTATGTTTGAACCATTCCTGTGACACTAGTTATAGATTCCGATGCTTCACTTCAGGTTTACTATATCCCTCTGACCTTCTTATTGCCGATGAAACACAGAAATTGCATCTGAATTAAATACAAAAGGCACAATGCCGACTTAAGTACAATAAAACTGACTCTTCCTACAGTCTATGTTTTGAACCATTCCTGTGACACTAGTTATGGATTCCGATGCTTCACTTCAGGTTCACTGTTACCCTCTGACCTTGTTATGGACGATGAAACACTGAAATTGCTTCGGAATTATATACAAAAGGCACAATGCCGACTTAAGTACAAGAAAACTGACTCTTCTTAGTGTCTATGCTCTGATCCATTCCTGTGACACTAGTTATAGATTCCGATGCTTCACTTCAGGTTTACTGTATCCCCCTGACCTTCTTATTGACGATGAAACATAGAAATTGCATCGGAATTAAATAGAAAAGGAACAATGCCGACTTAAGTACAAGAAAACTGACTCTTCTTACTGTGTATGTTTTGAACCGTTCCTGTGCCACTAGTTATAGATTCCGATGCTTCACTTCAGGTTTACTGTATCCCTCTGACCTTCTTATTGACGATGAAACACAGAAATTGCATCGGAAGTAAATACAAAAGGCACAATGCCGACTTAAGTATAAGAAAACTGACTCATCTTACTGTCTAAGTTTTGAACCATTCATGTGACACTAGTTATAGATTCCGATGCTTCACTTCAGGTTTACTGTATCGCGCTGACCTTCTTATTGACGATGAAACACAGAAATTGCATCGGAATTAAATACAAAAGGCACAACGCCTACTTAAGTGCAAGAAAACTGACTCTTCTTACTGTCTATGTTTTGAACCATTCCTGTGACACTAGTTATAGATTCCGATGCTTCACTTCAGGTTTACTGTATCCCTCTGACCTTCTTATTGACGATGAAACACAGAAATTGCACCGGAATTAAATACAAAAGGCACAATGCCTACTTAATTACAACAAAACTGACTCTTCTTACTGTCTGTGTTTCACACCATTCATGTGACACTAGTTATAGATTCCGATGCTTTACTCCAGGTTTACTGCATCACTCTGACATTCTTATTGGCGATAAATCACAGAAATTGCTTCGGAATTAAATACAAAATGCACAATGCCGACTTAAGTACAAGAAAACTGTCTTTACTTACTGTCTATGCTTTGATCCATTCCTGTGACACTAGTTATAGTTCCCGATGCTCAACTTCAGGTTTACTGTATCCCTCTGACCTTGTTATTGACGATGAAACATAGAAATTGCATCAGAATTAAATACAAAAGGCACAATGCCGACTTAAGTACAAGAAAAATGACTCTTCTTACTGTCTATGTATTGAACCTTTCCTGTGACACTAGTCATAGATTCCGATGCTTCACTTCAGGTTTTCTGTATCCCTCTGACCTTCTTATTGACGATGAAACACAGAAATTGCATCGGAATTAAATACAAAAGGCACAATGCCGACCTAAGTACAAGATAACTGACTCTTCTTACTGTCTATGTTTGAACCATTCCTGTGACACTAGTTATAGATTCCGATGCTTCACTTCAGGTTTACTGTATCCCTCTGACCTTCTTATTGCCGATGAAACACATAAATTGCATCGGAATTAAATACAAAAGGCACAATGCCGACTTAAGTACAAGAAAACTGTCTCTTCTTACTGTCTATGCTTTGATCAATTCCTTTGACACTACTTATAGTTCCCGATGCTTCACTTCAGGTTTTTCTGTATCCCTCTGACCTTCTTATTGACGACGAATCACAGAAATTGCTTCGGAATTAAATACAAAAGGCACAATGCCGACTTAAGTACAAGAAAACTGTCTCTTCTTACTGTCTATGCTTTGATCCGTTCCTGTGACACTAGTTATAGATTCCGATGCTTCACTTCAGGATTACTGTATCCCTCTGACCTTCTTATTGACGATGAAACATAGAAATTGCATCGGAATTAAATAGAAAAGGAACAATGCCGACTTAAGTACAAGAAAACTGACTCTTCTTACTGTCTATGTTTTGAACTATTCCTGTGACGCTAGTTATAGATTCTGAAGCTTCACGTCAGGTTTACCGTGTCCCTCTGACCTTCGAATTGACGATGAAACACAGAAATTGATTCGGAATTAAATACAAAATGCACAATACCGACTTAAGTACAAGAAAACTGACTCTTCTTACTGTCTATGTTTTACACCATTCATGTGACACTAGTTATTGATTCCGATGCATTACTCCAGGTTTACTGTATCACTCTGACATTCTTATTGACGATGAATCACAGAAATTGCATCGGAATTAAATACAAAAGGCACAACGCCGGCTTAAGTACAAGAAAACTGACTCTTCTTACTGTCTATGTTTTGAACCATTCCTGTGACACTAGTTATAGATTCCGATGCTTCACTTCAGGTTTACTGTATCCCTCTGACCTTCATATTGACGATGAAACACAGAAATTGCACCGGAATTAAATACAAAAATGACAATGCCGACTTAAGTACAACAAAACTGACTCTTCTTACTGTCTATGTTTTACTCAATTCATGTGACACTAGTTATTGATTCCGATGCATTACTCCAGGTTTACTGTATCTCTCTGACATTCTTATTGACGATGAATCACAGAAATTGCTTCGGAATTAAATACAAAATGCACAATACCGACTTAAGTACAAGAAAACTGACTCTTCTTACTGTCTATGCTTTGATCCATTCCTGTGACACTAGTTATAGTTCCCGATGCTTCACTTCAGGTTTACTGTATCCGTCTGACCTTGTTATTGACGATGAAACGTAGAAATTGCATCGGAAATAAATAGAAAATGAACAATGCCGACTTAAGTACAAGAAAATTGACTCTTCTTACTGTCTATGTTTTGAACCTTTCCTGTGACACTAGTCATAGATTCCGATGCTTCACTTCAGGTTTACTGTATCCCTCTGACCTTCTTATTGACGATGAAACACAGAAATTGCATCGGAGTTAAATACAAAAGGCACAATGCCGACTTAAGTACAAGATAACTGACTCTTCTTACTGTCTATGTTTTGAACCATTCATGTGATACTAGACTCCGATGCTTCACTTCAGGTTTACTGTATCCCTCTGACTTTCTTATTGACGATGAAACACAGAAATCGCATCGGAATTAAATACAAAAGGCACAACGCCGACTTAAGTACAAGAAAACTGACTCTTCTTACTGTCTATGTTTTGAACCATTCCTGTGACACTAGTTATAGATTCCGATGCTTCACTTCAGGTTTACTGTATCCCTCTGACCTTGTTATTGACGATGTAACGTAGAAATTGCATCGGAATTAAATAGAAAATGAACAATGCCGACTTATGTACAAGAAAATTGACTCTTCTTACTGTCTATGTTTTGAACCTTTCCTGTGACACTAGTCATACATTCCGATGCTTCACTTCAGGTTTACTGTATCCCTCTGACCTTCTTATTGACGATGAAACACAGAAATTGCATCGGAATTAAATACAAAAGGCACAATGCCGACTTAAGTACAAGATAACTGACTCTTCTTACTGTCTATGTTTTGAACCATTCATGTGACACTAGATTCCGATGCTTCACTTCCGGTTTACTGTATCCCTCTGACCTTCTTATTGACGATGAAACACAGAGATTGCATCTGAATTAAATACAAAAGGCACAACGCCGACTTAAGTACAAGAAAACTGACTCTTCTTACTGTCTATGTTTGAACCGTTCCTGTGACACTAGTTATAGATACCGATGCTTCACTTCAGGTTTACTATATCCCTCTGACCTTCTTATTGCCGATGAAACACAGAAATTGCATCTGAATTAAATACAAAAGGCACAATGCCGACTTAAGTACAAGAAAACTGACTCTTCTTACTGTCTATGCTTTGATCCATTCCTGTGACACTAGTTATAGTTCCCGATGCTTCACTTCAGGTTTACTGTATCCCTCTGACCTTCGTATTGACGACGAATCACAGAAATTGCTTCGGAATTAAATACAAAAGGCACAATGCCGAATTAAGTTCAAGAAAACTGACTCTTCTTACTGTCTATGTTTTGAACCATTCATGTGACACTAGATTCAGATGCTTCACGTCCGGTTTACTGTATCCCTCTGACCTTCTTATTGACGATGAAACACAGAGATTGCATCGGAATTAAATACAAAAGGCACAACGCCGACTTAAGTACAAGAAAACTGGCTCTTCTTACTGTCTATGTTTGAACCATTCCTGTGACACAAGTTATAGATTCCGATGCTTCACTTCAGGTTTACTATATCCCTCTGACCTTCTTATTGCCGATGAAACACAGAAATTGCATCTGAATTAAATACAAAAGGCACAATGCCGACTTAAGTACAATAAAACTGACTCTTCCTACAGTCTATGTTTTGAACCATTCCTGTGACACTAGTTATGGATTCCGATGCTTCACTTCAGGTTCACTGTTACCCTCTGACCTTGTTATGGACGATGAAACACTGAAATTGCTTCGGAATTATATACAAAAGGCACAATGCCGACTTAAGTACAAGAAAACTGACTCTTCTTAGTGTCTATGCTCTGATCCATTCCTGTGACACTAGTTATAGTTTCCGATGCTTCACTTCAGGTTTACTGTATCCCCCTGACCTTCTTATTGACGATGAAACATAGAAATTGCATCGGAATTAAATAGAAAAGGAACAATGCCGACTTAAGTACAAGAAAACTGACTCTTCTTACTATGTATGTTTTGAACCGTTCCTGTGCCACTAGTTATAGATTCCGATGCTTCACTTCTGGTTTACTGTATCCCTCTGACCTTCTTATTGACGATGAAACACAGAAATTGCATCGGAAGTAAATACAAAAGGCACAATGCCGACTTAAGTATAAGAAAACTGACTCATCTTACTGTCTAAGTTTTGAACCATTCATGTGACACTAGTTATAGATTCCGATGCTTCACTTCAGGTTTACTGTATCGCGCTGACCTTCTTATTGACGATGAAACACAGAAATTGCATCGGAATTAAATACAAAAGGCACAACTTCTACTTAAGTGCAAGAAAACTGACTCTTCTTACTGTCTATGTTTTGAACCATTCCTGTGACACTAGTTATAGATTCCGATGCTTCACTTCAGGTTTACTGTATCCCTCTGACCTTCTTATTGACGATGAAACACAGAAATTGCACCGGAATTAAATACAAAATGCACAATGCCTACTTAATTACAACAAAACTGACTCTTCTTACTGTCTGTGTTTCACACCATTCATGTGACACTAGTTATAGATTCCGATGCTTTACTCCAGGTTTACTGCATCACTCTGACATTCTTATTGCCGATAAATCACAGAAATTGCTTTGGAATTAAATACAAAATGCACAATGCCGACTTAAGTACAAGAAAACTGTCTTTACTTACTGTCTATGCTTTGATCCATTCCTGTGACACTAGTTATAGTTCCCGATGCTCAACTTCAGGTTTACTGTATCCCTCTGACCTTGTTATTGACGATGAAACATAGAAATTGCATCGGAATTAAATACAAAAGGCACAATGCCGACTTAAGTACAAGAAAAATGACTCTTCTTACTGTCTATGTATTGAACCTTTCCTGTGACACTAGTCATAGATTCCGATGCTTCACTTCAGGTTTACTGTATCCCTCTGACCTTCTTATTGACGATGAAACACAGAAATTGCATCGGAATTAAATACAAAAGGCACAATGCCTACCTAAGTACAAGATAACTGACTCTTCTTACTGTCTATGTTTGAACCATTCCTGTGACACTAGTTATAGATTCCGATGCTTCACTTCAGGTTTACTGTATCCCTCTGACCTTCTTATTGCCGATGAAACACATAAATTGCATCGGAATTAAATACAAAAGGCACAATGCCGACTTAAGTACAAGAAAACTGTCTCTTCTTACTGTCTATGCTTTGATCAATTCCTTTGACACTACTTATAGTTCCCGATGCTTCACTTCAGGTTTTTCTGTATCCCTCTGACCTTCTTATTGACGACGAATCACAGAAATTGCTTCGGAGTTAAATACAAAAGGCACAATGCCGACTTAAGTACAAGAAAACTGTCTCTTCTTACTGTCTATGCTATGATCCGTTCCTGTGACACTAGTTATAGATTCCGATGCTTCACTTCAGGTTTACTGTATCCCACTGACCTTCTTATTGACGATGAAAGACAGAAATTGCATCGAAATTAAATACAAAAGGCAGAATGCCGACTTAAGTACAATAAAGCTGACTCTTCCTACTGTCTATGTTTTGAACCATTCCTGTGACACTAGTTATGGATTCCGATGCTTCACTTCAGGTTCACTGTATCCCTTTGACCTTCTTATGGACGTTGAAACACTGAAATTGCATCGGAATTAAATACAGAATGCACAATGCCCACTTAAGTACGAGATAACTGACTATTCTTACTGTCTATGTTTTGAACCATTCATGTGACACTAGTTATAGATTCCGATGCTTCACTTCAGGTTTACTGTATCGCGCTGACCATCTTATTGACGATGAAACACAGAAATTGCATCAGAATTAAATACAAAAGGCACAACGCCGACTTAAGTACAAGAAAACTGACTCTTCTTACTGTCTATGTTTTGAACCATTCCTGTGACACTAGTTATAGATTCCGATGCTTCACTTCAGGTTTACTGTATCCCTCTGACCTTCAAATTGACGATGAAACACAGACATTGCACCGGAATTAAATACAAAAAGGACAATGCCGAATTAAGTACAACAAAACTGACTCTTCTTACTGTCTATGTTTTACACCATTCATGTGACACTAGTTATAGATTCCGATGCTTTACTCCAGGTTTACTGTATCACTCTGACATTCTTATTGACGGTGAATCACAGAAATTGCTTCGGAATTAAATACAAAATGCACAATACCGACTTAAGTACAAGAAAACTGACTCTTCTTACTGTCTATGATTTGATCCATTCCTGTGACACTAGTTATAGTTCCCGATGCTTCACTTCAGGTTTACTGTATCCCTCTGACCTTGTTATTGACGATGAAACGTAGAAATTGCATCGGAATTAAATTGAAAATGAACAATGCCGACTTAAGTACAAGAAAATTGACTCTTCTTACTGTCTATGTGTTGAACCTTTCCTGTGAAACTAGTCATAGATTCCGATGCTTCACTTCAGGTTTACTGTATCCCTCTGATCTTCTTATTGACGATGAAACACAGAAATTGCATCGGAATTAAATACAAAAGGCACAATGCCGACTTAAGTACAAGATAACTGACTCTTCTTACTGTCTGTGTTTTGAACCATTCATGTGACACTAGACTCCGATGCTTCACTTCAGGTTTACTGTATCCCTCTGACTTTCTTATTGACGATGAAACACAGAAATCGCATCGGAATTAAATACAAAACGCACAACGCCGACTTAAGTTCAAGAAAACTGACTCTTCTTATTGTCTACGTTTTGAACCATTCCTGTGACACTAGTTATAGATTCCGATGCTTCACTTCAGGTTTACTGTATCCCTCTGACCTTGTTATTGACGATGAAACGCAGAAATTGCATCGGAATTAAATAGAAAATGAAGAATGTCGACTTAAGTACAAGAAAATTGACTCTTCTTACTGTCAATGTTTTGAACATTTCCTGTGACACTAGTCACACATTCCGATGCTTCACTTCAGGTTTACTGTATTCCTCTGACCTTCTTATTGACGATGAAACACAGAAATTGCATCGGAATTAAAAACAAAAGGCACAATGCCGACATAAGTACAAGAAAACTGACTCTTCTTACTGTCTATGTTTTGAACCATTCCTGTGACACTAGTTATAGTTCCCGATGCTTCACTTCAGGTTTACTGTATCCCTCTGACCTTCGTATTGACGACGAATCACAGAAATTGCCTCGGAATTAAATACAAAAGGCACAATGCCGACTTAAGTTCAAGAAAACTGTCTCTTCTTACTGTCTATGTTTTGTTCCGTTCCTGTGACACAAGTTATAGATTCCGATGCTTCACGTCAGGTTTACTGTATCCCTCTGACCTTCGTATTGACGACGAATCACAGAAATTGCCTCGGAATTAAATACAAAAGGCACAATCCCGACTTAAGTTCAAGAAAACTGTCTCTTCTTACTGTCTATGTTTTGATCCGTTCCTGTGACACAAGTTATAGATTCCGATGCTTCACTTCAGGTTTACTGTATCCCTCTGACCTTCTTATTGACGATGAAACACAGAAATTGCATCGGAATTAAATACAAAAGGCACAATGCCGACTTAAGTACAATAAAACTGACTCTTCCTACTGTCTATGTTTTGAACCATTCCTGTGACACTAGTTATGGATTCCGATGCTTCACTTCAGGTTTACTGTATCGCGCTGACCTTCTTATTGACGATGAAACACAGATATTGCTTCGGAATTAAATACAAAAGGCACAACGCCGACTTAAGTACAAGAAAACTGACTCTTCTTACTGTCTATGTTTTGAACCATTCCTGTGACACTAGTTATAGATTCCGATGCTTCACTTCAGGTTTACTGTATCCCTCTGACCTTCTTATTGACGATGAAACACAGAAATTGCACCGGAATTAAATACAAAAGGCACAATGCCGACTTAAATACAACAAAACTGACTCTTCTTACTGTCTATGCTTTACACCATTCATGTGACACTAGTTATAGATTCCGATGCTTTACTCCAGGTTTACTGTATCACTCTGACATTCTTATTGACGATGAATCACAGAAATTGGTTCGGAATCAAATACAAAAGGCACAATGGAGACTTAAGTAAAAGAAAACTGATTCTTCTTACTGTCTATGCATTGATCCATTCCTGTGACATTAGTTATAGTTCCCGATGCTTCACTTCAGGTTTACTGTAACCCTCTGACCTTGTTAATGACGATGAAACATAGAAATTGCATCGGAATTAAATAGAAAAGGAACAATGCCGACTTAAGTACAAGAAAACTGACTCTTCTTACTGTCTATGTTTTGAACTATTGCTGTGACGCTAGTTATAGATTCCGATGCTTCACTTCAGGTTCACTGTATCCCTCTGACCTTCTTATGGACGTTGAAACAGTGAAATTGCATCGGAATTATATACTAAAGGCACAATGCCGACTTTAGTACAAGAAAACTGACTCTTCTTACTGTCTATGATTTAAACCATTCATGTGACACTAGTTATAGATTCCGATGCTTTACTCCAGGTTTACTGTATCCCTATGACCTTCTTATTGACGATGAATCACAGAAATTTCTTCGGAATTGAATACAAAAGGCACAATCCCGACTAAAGTACAAGAGAACTGACTCTTCTTACTGTCTATGTTTGATCCATTCCTGTGACACTAGTTATAGATTCCGATGCTTCACTTCAGGATTACTGTATCCCCCTGACCTTCTTATTGACGATGAAACATAGAAATTGCATCGGAATTAATTAGAAAAGGAACAATGTCGACTTAAGTACAAGAAAACTGACTCTTCATACTGTCTATGCTTTGATCCATTCCTGTGACACTAGTTATAGATTCCAATGCTTCACTTCAGGATTACTGTATCCCCCTGACCTTCTTATTGACGATGAAACACAGAAATTGCATCGGAATTAAATACAAAAGGCACAACGCCGACTTAAGTACAAGAAAACTGACTCCTCTTACTGTCTATGTTTTGAACCATTCCTGTGACACTAGTTATAGATTCCGATGCTTCACTTCAGGTTTACTGTATCCCTCTAACCATCTTATTGACGATGAAACACAGAAATTGCATCGGAATTAAATACAGAATGCACAATGCCCACTTAAGTACCAGATAACTGACTATTCTTACTGTCTATGTTTTGAACCATTAATGTGACACTAGTTATAGATTCCGATGCTTCACTTCATGTTTACTGTATCGCGCTGACCTTCTTATTGTCGATGAAACACAGAAATTGCATCGGAATTAAATACAAAAGGCACAACGCCGGCTTAAGTACAAGAAAACTGACTCTTCTTACTGTCTATGTTTTGAACCATTCCTGTGACACTAGTTATAGATTCCGATGCTTCACTTCAGGTTCACTGTATCCCTCTGACCTTCTTATGGACGTTGAAACACAGAAATTGCATCGGAATTAAATACAAAAGGCACAATGCCGACTTAAGTACAAGATAACTGACTCTTCTTACTGTCTATGTTTGAACCATTCCTGTGACACTAGTTATAGATTCCGATGCTTCACTTCAGGTTTACTGTATCTCACTGACCTTCTTATTGACGATGAAAGACAGAAATTGCATCGAAATTAAATACAAAAGGCAGAATGCCGACTTAAGTACAGTAAAGCTGAGTCTTCCTACTGTCTATGTTTTGAACCATTCCTGTGACACTAGTTATGGATTCCGATGCTTCACTTCAGGTTCACTGTATCCCTCTGACCTTCTTATGGACGTTGAAACACAGAAATTGCATCGGAATTAAATACAAAAGGCACAATGCCGACTTAAGTACAAGATAACTGACTCTTCTTACTGTCTATGTTTTGAACCATTCATGTGACACTAGACTCCGATGCTTCACTTCAGGTTTACTGTATCCCTCTGACTTTCTTATTGACGATGAAACACAGAAATCGCATCGGAATTAAATACAAAAGGCACAACGCCGACTTAAGTTCAAGAAAACTGACTCTTCTTACTGTCTATGTTTTGATCCATTCCTGTGACACTAGTTATAGTTCCCGATGCTTCACTTCAGGTTTACTGTATCCCTCTGACCTTGTTATTGACGATGAAACGTAGAAATTGCATCGGAATTAAATAGAAAATGAACAATGCCGACTTAAGTACAAGAAAATTGACTCTTCTTACTGTCTATGTGTTGAACCTTTCCTGTGACACTAGTCATAGATTCCGATGCTTCACTTCAGGTTTACTGTATCCCTCTGACCTTCTTATTGACGATGAAACACAGAAATTGTATCGGAATTAAATACAAAAGGCACAATGCCGACTTAAGTACAAGATAACTGACTCTTCTTACTGTCTATGTTTTGAACCATTCATGTGACACTAGACTGCGATGCTTCACTTCAGGTTTACTGTATCCCTCTGACTTTCTTATTGACGATGAAACACAGATATCGCATCGGAATTAAATACAAAAGGCACAACGCCGACTTAAGTACAAGAAAACTGACTCTCCTTACTGTCTATGTTTTGAACCATTCCTGTGACACTAGTTATAGATTCCGATGCTTCACTTCAGGTTTACTGTATCCCTCAGACCTTCTTATTGACGATGAAACACAGAAATTGCACCGGAATTAAATACAAAAGGCACAATGCCGACTTAAATACAAGAAAACTAACTCTTCTTACTGTCTATGTTTTACACCATTCATGTGACACTAGTTATAGATTCCGATGCTTTACTCCAGGTTGACTGTATCACTCTGACATTCTTATTGACGATGAATCACAGAAATTGGTTCGGAATTAAATACAAAAGCCACAATGGAGACTTAAGTAAAAGAAAACTGATTCTTCTTACTGTCTATGTATTGAACCATTCCTGTGACTGTGGTTCCGATGCTTCACTTCAGGTTTACTGAATCCCTCTGATCTTCTTATTGACGATGAAACACAGAAATAACTTTGGACTTAAATACAAAGGGCACAATGCCGACTCAAGTACAAGAAGACTGGCTCTTCTTACTGTCTATGTTTTTAACCATTCCTGTGACCCTAGTTATAGATTCCGATGCTTCACTTCAGGTTTACTGTATCCCTCTGACCTTCTAATTGACGATGAAAGGCAGAAATTGCATCGGAATTAA
The DNA here is from genome assembly GCF_023864345.2 of Schistocerca serialis cubense. Lineage (NCBI taxonomy): Eukaryota > Metazoa > Arthropoda > Insecta > Orthoptera > Acrididae > Schistocerca > Schistocerca serialis. The sequence goes on from NC_064647.1 coordinate 31,275,953, forward strand.
ATACAAAAGGCCCAATGCCGACTTAAGTACAATAAAGCTGACTCTTCCTACTGTCTATGTTTTGAACCATTCCTGTGACACTAGTTATGGATTCCGATGCTTCACTTCAGGTTCACTGTATCCCTCTGACCTTCTTATGGACGTTGAAACAGTGAAATTGCATCGGAATTATATACAAAAGGCACAATGCCGACTTTAGTACAAGAAAACTGACTCTTCTTACTGTCTATGATTTAAACCATTCCTGTGACACTAGTTATAGATTCCGATGCTTCACTTCAGGTTCACTGTATCCCTCTGACCTTCTTATGGACGTTGAAACACAGAAATTGCATCGGAATTAAATACAAAAGGCACAATGCCGACTTAAGTACAAGATAACTGACTCTTCTTACTGTCTATGTTTGAACCATTCCTGTGACACTAGTTATAGATTCCGATGCTTCACTTCAGGTTTACTGTATCTCACTGACCTTCTTATTGACGATGAAAGACAGAAATTGCATCGAAATTAAATACAAAAGGCAGAATGCCGACTTAAGTACAGTAAAGCTGAGTCTTCCTACTGTCTATGTTTTGAACCATTCCTGTGACACTAGTTATGGATTCCGATGCTTCACTTCAGGTTCACTGTATCCCTCTGACCTTCTTATGGACGTTGAAACACAGAAATTGCATCGGAATTAAATACAAAAGGCACAATGCCGACTTAAGTACAAGATAACTGACTCTTCTTACTGTCTATGTTTTGAACCATTCATGTGACACTAGACTCCGATGCTTCACTTCAGGTTTACTGTATCCCTCTGACTTTCTTATTGACGATGAAACACAGAAATCGCATCGGAATTAAATACAAAAGGCACAACGCCGACTTAAGTTCAAGAAAACTGACTCTTCTTACTGTCTATGTTTTGATCCATTCCTGTGACACTAGTTATAGTTCCCGATGCTTCACTTCAGGTTTACTGTATCCCTCTGACCTTGTTATTGACGATGAAACGTAGAAATTGCATCGGAATTAAATAGAAAATGAACAATGCCGACTTAAGTACAAGAAAATTGACTCTTCTTACTGTCTATGTGTTGAACCTTTCCTGTGACACTAGTCATAGATTCCGATGCTTCACTTCAGGTTTACTGTATCCCTCTGACCTTCTTATTGACGATGAAACACAGAAATTGTATCGGAATTAAATACAAAAGGCACAATGCCGACTTAAGTACAAGATAACTGACTCTTCTTACTGTCTATGTTTTGAACCATTCATGTGACACTAGACTGCGATGCTTCACTTCAGGTTTACTGTATCCCTCTGACTTTCTTATTGACGATGAAACACAGATATCGCATCGGAATTAAATACAAAAGGCACAACGCCGACTTAAGTACAAGAAAACTGACTCTCCTTACTGTCTATGTTTTGAACCATTCCTGTGACACTAGTTATAGATTCCGATGCTTCACTTCAGGTTTACTGTATCCCTCAGACCTTCTTATTGACGATGAAACACAGAAATTGCACCGGAATTAAATACAAAAGGCACAATGCCGACTTAAATACAAGAAAACTAACTCTTCTTACTGTCTATGTTTTACACCATTCATGTGACACTAGTTATAGATTCCGATGCTTTACTCCAGGTTGACTGTATCACTCTGACATTCTTATTGACGATGAATCACAGAAATTGGTTCGGAATTAAATACAAAAGCCACAATGGAGACTTAAGTAAAAGAAAACTGATTCTTCTTACTGTCTATGTATTGAACCATTCCTGTGACTGTGGTTCCGATGCTTCACTTCAGGTTTACTGAATCCCTCTGATCTTCTTATTGACGATGAAACACAGAAATAACTTTGGACTTAAATACAAAGGGCACAATGCCGACTCAAGTACAAGAAGACTGGCTCTTCTTACTGTCTATGTTTTTAACCATTCCTGTGACCCTAGTTATAGATTCCGATGCTTCACTTCAGGTTTACTGTATCCCTCTGACCTTCTAATTGACGATGAAAGGCAGAAATTGCATCGGAATTAAATACAAAAGGCCCAATGCCGACTTAAGTACAATAAAGCTGACTCTTCCTACTGTCTATGTTTTGAACCATTCCTGTGACACTAGTTATGGATTCCGATGCTTCACTTCAGGTTCACTGTATCCCTCTGACCTTCTTATGGACGTTGAAACAGTGAAATTGCATCGGAATTATATACAAAAGGCACAATGCCGACTTTAGTACAAGAAAACTGACTCTTCTTACTGTCTATGATTTAAACCATTCATGTGACACTAGTTATAGATTCCGATGCTTTACTCCAGGTTTACTGTATCCCTATGACCTTCTTATTGACGATGAATCACAGAAATTTCTTCGGAATTGAATACAAAAGGCACAATCCCGACTAAAGTACAAGAGAACTGACTCTTCTTAATGTCTATGTTTGATCCATTCCTGTGACACTAGTTATAGATTCCGATGCTTCACTTCAGGTTTACTGTATCCCCCTGTCCTTCTTATTGACGATGAAACATAGAAATTGCATCGGAATTAATTAGAAAAGGAACAATGTCGACTTAAGTACAAGAAAACTGACTCTTCATTCTGTTATGCTTTGATCCATTCCTGTGACACTAGTTATAGATTCCAATGCTTCACTTCAGGTTTACTGTATCCCCCTGACCTTCTTATTGACGATGAAACACAGAAATAGCATCGGAATTAAATAGAAAAGCCACAATGCCGACTTAAGTCCAAGATGACTGACTCCTCCTACTGTCAATGTTTGAATCATTCCTGTGACACAAGTTATACATTCCGATGCTTCACTTCAGGTTTACTGTATCCCTCTGACCTTCGTATTGACGATGAAACAAAGAAATTGCATCGGAGTTAAATAGAAAAGCACAATGCCGACTTAAGTACAAGAAGACTGACTCATCTTACTGTCTAAGTTTTGAACCATTCCTGTGACACTAGTTATAGATTCCGATGCTTCACTTCAGGTGTACTGCATCCCTTGGACCTTCTTATTGACGCTGAAATACAGAAATTGCATCGGAATTAAATACGAAAGGCACAATGGCGACTTAAGTACAAGAAGACTGACTCTTCTTACTGACTTTGTTTTGAACCATTCCTGTGACACTAGTTATAGATTCCGATGCTTCACTTCAGGTTTACTGTATCCCTCTGACCATCTTATTGACGATGAAACACAGAAATTGCATCGGAATTAAATACAGAATGCACAATGCCCACTTAAGTACCAGATAACTGACTATTCTTACTGTCTATGTTTTGAACCATTAATGTGACACTAGTTATAGATTCCGATGCTTCACTTCAGGTTTACTGTATCGCGCTGACCTTCTTATTGACGATGAAACACAGAAATTGCATCGGAATTAAATACAAAAGGCACAACGCCGGCATAAGTACAAGAAAACTGACTCTTCTTACTGTCTATGTTTTGAACCATTCCTGTGACACTAGTTATAGATTCCGATGCTTCACTTCAGGTTTACTGTATCCCTCTGACCTTCATATTGACGATGAAACACAGAAATTGCACCGGAATTAAATACAAAAACGACAATGCCGACTTAAGTACAACAAAACTGACTCTTCTTACTGTCTATGTTTTACACCATTCATGTGACACTAGTTATTGATTCCGATGCATTACTCCAGGTTTACTGTATCACTCTGACATTCTTATTGACGATGAATGACAGAAATTGCTTCGGAATTAAATACAAAATGCACAATACCGACTTAAGTACAAGAAAACTGACTCTTCTTACTGTCTATGTTTTGAACCATTCCTGTGACACTAGTTATAGATTCCGATGCTTCACTTCAGGTTTACTGTATCCCTCTGACCTTCTTATTGACGATGAAACACAGAAATTGCATCGGAGTTAAATACAAAAGGCACAATGCCGACTTAAGTACAAGATAACTGACTCTTCTTACTGTCTATGTTTTGAACCATTCATGTGATACTAGACTCCGATGCTTCACTTCAGGATTACTGTATCCCTCTGACTTTCTTATTGACGATGAAACAGAGAAATCGCATCGGAATTAAATACAAAAGGCACAACGCCGACTTAAGTACAAGAAAACTGACTCTTCTTACTGTCTATGTTTTGAACCATTCCTGTGACACTAGTTATAGATTCCGATGCTTCACTTCAGGTTTACTGTATCCCTCTGACCTTGTTATTGACGATGAAACGTAGAAATTGCATCGGAATTAAATAGAAAATGAACAATGCCGACTTATGTACAAGAAAATTGACTCTTCTTACTGTCTATGTTTTGAACCTTTCCTGTGACACTAGTCATACATTCCGATGCTTCACTTCAGGTTTACTGTATCCCTCTGACCTTCTTATTGACGATGAAACACAGAAATTGCATCGGAATTAAATACAAAAGGCACAATGCCGACTTAAGTACAAGTTAACTGACTCTTCTTACTGTCTATGTTTTGAACCATTCATGTGACACTAGATTCCGATGCTTCACTTCCGGTTTACTGTATCCCTCTGACCTTCTTATTGACGATGAAACACAGAGATTGCATCGGAATTAAATACAAAAGGCACAACGCCGACTTAAGTACAAGAAAACTGACTCTTCTTACTGTCTATGTTTGAACCGTTCCTGTGACACTAGTTATAGATACCGATTCTTCACTTCAGGTTTACTATATCCCTCTGACCTTCTTATTGCCGATGAAACACAGAAATTGCATCTGAATTAAATACAAAAGGCACAATGCCGACTTAAGTACAAGAAAACTGACTCTTCTTACTGTCTATGCTTTGAATCATTCCTGTGACACTAGTTATAGTTCCCGATGCTTCACTTCAGGTTTACTGTATCCCTCTGACCTTCGTATGGACGACGAATCACAGAAATTGCTTCGGAATTAAATACAAAAGGCACAATGCCGACTTAAGTTCAAGAAAACTGACTCTTCTTACTGTCTATGTTTTGAACCATTCATGTGACACTAGATTCCGATGCTTCACGTCCGGTTTACTGTATCCCTCTGACCTTCTTATTGACGATGAAACACAGAGATTGCATCGGAATTAAATACAAAAGGCACAACGCCGACTTAAGTACAAGAAAACTGACTCTTCTTACTGTCTATGTTTGAACCATTCCTGTGACACTAGTTATAGATTCCGATGCTTCACTTCAGGTTTACTATATCCCTCTGACTTTCTTATTGCCGATGAAACACAGAAATTGCATCTGAATGAAATACAAAAGGCACAATGACGACTTAAGTACAATAAGAGTGACTCTTCCTACAGTCTATGTTTTGAACCATTCCTGTGACACTAGTTATGGATTCCGATGCTTCACTTCAGGTTCACTGTATCCCTCTGACCTTCTTATGGACGTTGAAACACAGAAATTGCATCGGAATTAAATACAAAAGGCACAATGCCGACTTAAGTACAAGATAACTGACTCTTCTTACTGTCTATGTTTGAACCATTCCTGTGACACTAGTTATAGATTCCGATGCTTCACTTCAGGTTTACTGTATCTCACTGACCTTCTTATTGACGATGAAAGACAGAAATTGCATCGAAATTAAATACAAAAGGCAGAATGCCGACTTAAGTACAGTAAAGCTGACTCTTCCTACTGTCTATGTTTTGAACCATTCCTGTGACACTAGTTATGGATTCCGATGCTTCACTTCAGGTTCACTGTATCCCTCTGACCTTCTTATGGACGTTGAAACACAGAAATTGCATCGGAATTAAATACAAAAGGCACAATGCCGACTTAAGTACAAGATAACTGACTCTTCTTACTGTCTATGTTTTGAACCATTCATGTGACACTAGACTCCGATGCTTCACTTCAGGTTTACTGTATCCCTCTGACTTTCTTATTGACGATGAAACACAGAAATCGCATCGGAATTAAATACAAAAGGCACAACGCCGACTTAAGTTCAAGAAAACTGACTCTTCTTACTGTCTATGTTTTGATCCATTCCTGTGACACTAGTTATAGTTCCCGATGCTTCACTTCAGGTTTACTGTATCCCTCTGACCTTGTTATTGACGATGAAACGTAGAAATTGCATCGGAATTAAATAGAAAATGAACAATGCCGACTTAAGTACAAGAAAATTGACTCTTCTTACTGTCTATGTGTTGAACCTTTCCTGTGACACTAGTCATAGATTCCGATGCTTCACTTCAGGTTTACTGTATCCCTCTGACCTTCTTATTGACGATGAAACACAGAAATTGCATCGGAATTAAATACAAAAGGCACAATGCCGACTTAAGTACAAGATAACTGACTCTTCTTACTGTCTATGTTTTGAACCATTCATGTGACACTAGACTCCGATGCTTCACTTCAGGTTTACTGTATCCCTCTGACTTTCTTATTGACGATGAAACACAGATATCGCATCGGAATTAAATACAAAAGGCACAACGCCGACTTAAGTTCAAGAAAACTGACTCTTCTTACTGTCTATGTTTTGAACCATTCCTGTGACACTAGTTATGGATTCCGATGCTTCACTTCAGGTTTACTGTATCGCGCTGACCTTCTTATTGACGATGAAACACAGAAATTGCATCGGAATTAAATACAAAAGGCACAACGCCGACTTAAGTACAAGAAAACTGACTCTTCTTACTGTCTATGTTTTGAACAATTCCTGTGACACTAGTTATAGATTCCGATGCTTCACTTCAGGTTTACTGTATCCCTCTGACCTTCTTATTGACGATGAAACACAGAAATTGCACCGGAATTAAATACAAAAGGCACAATGCCGACTTAAATACAAGAAAACTTACTCTTCTTACTGTCTATGTTTTACACCATTCATGTGACACTAGTTATAGATTCCGATGCTTTACTCCAGGTTTACTGTATCACTCTGACATTCTTATTGACGATGAATCACAGAAATTGGTTCGGAATTAAATACAAAAGCCACAATGGAGACTTAAGTAAAAGAAAACTGATTCTTCTTACTGTCTATGCATTGATCCATTCCTGTGACATTAGTTATAGTTCCCGATGCTTCACTTCAGGTTTACTGTAACCCTCTGACCTTGTTAATGACGATGAAACATAGAAATTGCATCGGAATTAAATAGAAAAGGAACAATGCCGACTTAAGTACAAGAAAACTGACTCTTCTTACCGTCTATGTTTTGAACAATTGCTGTGACGCTAGTTATAGATTCCGATGCTTCACTTCAGGTTTACTGTATCCCTCTGACCTTCTAATTGACGATGAAAGGCAGAAATTGCATCGGAATTAAATACAAAAGGCCCAATGCCGACTTAAGTACAATAAAGCTGACTCTTCCTACTGTCTATGTTTTGAACCATTCCTGTGACACTAGTTATGGATTCCGATGCTTCACTTCAGGTTCACTGTATCCCTCTGACCTTCTTATGGACGTTGAAACAGTGAAATTGCATCGGAATTATATACAAAAGGCACAATGCCGACTTTAGTACATGAAAACTGACTCTTCTTACTGTCTATGATTTAAACCATTCATGTGACACTAGTTATAGATTCCGATGCTTTACTCCAGGTTTACTGTATCCCTATGACCTTCTTATTGACGATGAATCACAGAAATTTCTTCGGAATTGAATACAAAAGGCACAATCCCGACTAAAGTACAAGAGAACTGACTCTTCTTACTGTCTATGTTTGATCCATTCCTGTGACACTAGTTATAGATTCCGATGCTTCACTTCAGGTTTACTGTATCCCCCTGTCCTTCTTATTGACGATGAAACATAGAAATTGCATCGGAATTAATTAGAAAAGGAACAATGTCGACTTAAGTACAAGAAAACTGACTCTTCATACTGTTATGCTTTGATCCATTCCTGTGACACTAGTTATAGATTCCAATGCTTCACTTCAGGTTTACTGTATCCCCCTGACGTTCTTATTGACGATGAAACACAGAAATTGCATCGGAATTAAATCCAAAATGCACAATGCCGACTTAAGTATAAGAAAACTGACTCATCTTGCTGTCTAAGTTTTGAACCATTCATGTTACACTAGTTATAGATTCCGATGCTTCACTTCAGGTTTACTGTATCCCTCTGACCTTCTTATTGACGATGAAACACAGAAATTGCATCGGAATTAAATACAAAAGGCACAACGCCGACTTAAGTACATGAAAACTGACTCCTCTTACTGTCTATGTTTTGAACCATTCCTGTGACACTAGTTATAGATTCCGATGCTTCACTTCAGGTTTACTGTATCCCTCTGACCATCTTATTGACGATGAAACACAGAAATTGCATCGGAATTAAATACAGAATGCACAATGCCCACTTAAGTACCAGATAACTGACTATTCTTACTGTCTATGTTTTGAACCATTAATGTGACAATAGTTATAGATTCCGATGCTTCACTTCAGGTTTACTGTATCGCGCTGACCTTCTTATTGACGATGAAACACAGAAATTGCATCGGAATTAAATACAAAAGGCACAACGCCGGCTTAAGTACAAGAAAACTGACTCTTCTTACTGTCTATGTTTTGAACCATTCCTGTGACACTAGTTATAGATTCCGATGCTTCACTTCAGGTTTACTGTATCCCTCTGACCTTCATATTGACGATGAAACACAGAAATTGCACCGGAATTAAATACAAAAACGACAATGCCGACTTAAGTACAACAAAACTGACTCTTCTTACTGTCTATGTTTTACACCATTCATGTGACACTAGTTATTGATTCCGATGCATTACTCCAGGTTTACTGTATCACTCTGACATTCTTATTGACGATGAATCACAGAAATTGCTTCGGAATTAAATACTAAATGCACAATACCGACTTAAGTACAAGAAAACTGACTCTTCTTACTGTCTATGCTTTGATCCATTCTTGTGACACTAGTTATAGTTCCCGATGCTTCACTTCAGGTTTACTGTATCCCTCTGACCTTGTTATTGACGATGAAACGTAGAAATTGCATCGGAAATAAATAGAAAATGAACAATGCCGACTTAAGTACAAGAAAATTGACTCTTCTTACTGTCTATGTTTTGAACCTTTCCTGTGACACTAGTCATAGATTCCGATGCTTCACGACAGGTTTACTGTATCCCTCTGACCTTCTTATTGACGATGAAACACAGAAATTGCATCGGAGTTAAATACAAAAGGCACAATGCCGACTTAAGTACAAGATAACTGACTCTTCTTACTGTCTATGTTTTGAACCATTCATGTGATACTAGACTCCGATGCTTCACTTCAGGTTTACTGTATCCCTCTGACTTTCTTATTGACGATGAAACACAGAAATCGCATCGGAATTAAATACAAAAGGCACAACGCCGACTTAAGTACAAGAAAACTGACTCTTCTTACTGTCTATGTTTTGAACCATTCCTGTGACACTAGTTATAGATTCCGATGCTTCACTTCAGGTTTACTGTATCCCTCTGACCTTGTTATTGACGATGAAACGTAGAAATTGCATCGGAATTAAATAGAAAATGAACAATGCCGACTTATGTACAAGAAAATTGACTCTTCTTACTGTCTATGTTTTGAACCTTTCCTGTGACACTAGTCATACATTCCGATGCTTCACTTCAGGTTTACTGTATCCCTCTGACCTTCGTATTGACGACGAATCACAGAAATTGCTTCGGAATTAAATACAAAAGGCACAATGCCGAATTAAGTTCAAGAAAACTGACTCTTCTTACTGTCTATGTTTTGAACCATTCATGTGACACTAGATTCCGATGCTTCACGTCCGGTTTACTGTATCCCTCTGACCTTCTTATTGACGATGAAACACAGAGATTGCATCGGAATTAAATACAAAAGGCACAACGCCGACTTAAGTACAAGAAAACTGACTCTTCTTACTGTCTATGTTTGAACCATTCCTGTGACACTAGTTATAGATTCCGATGCTTCACTTCAGGTTTACTATATCCCTCTGACCTTCTTATTGCCGATGAAACACAGAAATTGCCTCTGAATTAAATACAAAAGGCACAATGCCGACTTAAGTACAATAAAACTGACTCTTCCTACAGTCTATGTTTTGAACCATTCCTGTGACACTAGTTATGGATTCCGATGCTTCACTTCAGGTTCACTGTTACCCTCTGACCTTGTTATGGACGATGAAACACTGAAATTGCTTCGGAATTATATACAAAATGCACAATGCCGACTTAAGTACAAGAAAACTGACTCTTCTTAGTGTCTATGCTCTGATCCATTCCTGTGACACTAGTTATAGATTCCGAAGCTTCACTTCAGGTTTACTGTATCCCCCTGACCTTCTTATTGACGATGAAACATAGAAATTGCATCGGAATTAAATAGAAATGGAACAATGCCGACTTAAGTACAAGAAAACTGACTCTTCTTACTGTGTATGTTTTGAACCGTTCCTGTGCCACTTGTTATAGATTCCGATGCTTCACTTCAGGTTTACTGTATCCCTCTGACCTTCTTATTGACGATGAAACACAGAAATTGCATCGGAATTAAATACAAAAGGCACAATGCCGACTTAAGTATAAGAAAACTGACTCATCTTACTGTCTAAGTTTTGAACCATTCATGTGACACTAGTTATAGATTCCGATGCTTCACTTCAGGTTTACTGTATCGCGCTGACCTTCTTATTGACGATGAAACACAGAAATTGCATCGGAATTAAATACAAAAGGCACAACGCCTACTTAAGTGCAAGAAAACTGACTCTTCTTACTGTCTATGTTTTGAACCATTCCTGTGACACTAGTTATAGATTCCGATGCTTCACTTCAGGTTTACTGTATCCCTCTGACCTTCTTATTGACGATGAAACACAGAAATTGCACCGGAATTAAATACAAAAGGCACAATGCCTACTTAATTACAACAAAACTGACTCTTCTTACTGTCTGTGTTTCACACCATTCATGTGACACTAGTTATAGATTCCGATGCTTTACTCCAGGTTTACTGCATCACTCTGACATTCTTATTGGCGATAAATCACAGAAATTGCTTCGGAATTAAATACAAAATGCACAATGCCGACTTAAGTACAAGAAAACTGTCTTTACTTACTGTCTATGCTTTGATCCATTCCTGTGACACTAGTTATAGTTCCCGATGCTCAACTTCAGGTTTACTGTATCCCTCTGACCTTGTTATTGACGATGAAACATAGAAATTGCATCGGAATTAAATACAAAAGGCACAATGCCGACTTAAGTACAAGAAAACTGACTCTTCTTACTGTCTATGTATTGAACCTTTCCTGTGACACTAGTCATAGATTCCGATGCTTCACTTCAGGTTTTCTGTATCCCTCTGACCTTCTTATTGACGATGAAACACAGAAATTGTATCGGAATTAAATACAAAAGGCACAATGCCGACTTAAGTACAAGAAAACTGTGTCTTCTTACTGTCTATGCTTTGATCAATTCCTTTGACACTACTTATAGTTCCCGATGCTTCACTTCAGGTTTTTCTGTATCCCTCTGACCTTCTTATTGACGACGAATCACAGAAATTGCTTCGGAATTAAATACAAAAGGCACAATGCCGACTTAAGTACAAGAAAACTGTCTCTTCTTACTGTCTATGCTTTGATCCGTTCCTGTGACACTAGTTATAGATTCCGATGCTTCACTTCAGGTTTACTGTATCCCTCTGACCTTCTTATTGACGATGAAACATAGAAATTGCATCGGAATTAAATAGAAAAGGAACAATGCCGACTTAAGTACAAGAAAACTGACTCTTCTTACTGTCTATGTTTTGAACTATTCCTGTGACGCTAGTTATAGATTCCGAAGCTTCACGTCAGGTTTACCGTGTCCCTCTGACCTTCGTATTGACGATGAAACACAGAAATTGATTCGGAATTAAATACAAAAGGCACAATGCCGACTTAAGTACAAGATAACTGACACTTCTTACTGTCTACGTTTTAAACCATTCATGTGACACTAGTTATAGATTCCGATGCTTTACTCCAGGTTTACTGTATCACTCTGACATTCTTATTGACGACGAATCACAGAAATTGCTACGGAATAAAATACTAAAGGCACAATGCCGACTAAAGTACAAGAAAACTGACTCTTCTTAGTGTCTATGCTTTGATCCATTCCTGTGACACTAGTTATAGATTCCGATGCTTCACTTCAGGTTTACTGTATCCCACTGACCTTCTTATTGACGATGAAAGACAGAAATTGCATAGAAATTAAATACAAAAGGCAGAATGCCGACTTAAGTACAATAAAGCTGACTCTTCCTACTGTCTATGTTTTGAACCATTCCTGTGACACTAGTTATGGATTCCGATGCTTCACTTCAGGTTCACTGTATCCCTTTGACCTTCTTATGGACGTTGAAACACTGAAATTGCATCGGAATTAAATACAAAAGGCACAACGCCGACTTAAGTACAAGAAAACTGACTCTTCTTACTGTCTATGTTTTGAACCATTCCTGTGACACTTGTTATAGATTCCGATGCTTCACTTCAGGTTTACTGTATCCCTCTGACCTTCATATTGACGATGAAACACAGAAATTGCATCGGAATTAAATACAAAAGGCACAACGCCGACTTAAGTACAAGAAAACTGACTCTTCTTACTGTCTATGTTTTGAACCATTCCTGTGACACTTGTTATAGATTCCGATGCTTCACTTCAGGTTTACTGTATCCCTCTGACCTTCATATTGACGATGAAACACAGAAATTGCACCGGAATTAAATACAAAAAGGACAATGCCGAATTAAGTACAACAAAACTGACTCTTCTTACTGTCTATGTTTTACACCATTCATGTGACACTAGTTATAGATTCCGATGCTTTACTCCAGGTTTACTGTATCACTCTGACATTCTTATTGACGGTGAATCACAGAAATTGCTTCGGAATTAAATACAAAATGCACAATACCGACTTAAGTACAAGAAAACTGACTCTTCTTACTGTCTATGCTTTGATCCATACCTGTGACACTAGTTATAGTTCCCGATGCTTCACTTCAGGTTTACTGTATCCCTCTGACCTTGTTATTGACGATGAAACGTAGAAATTGCATCGGAATTAAATTGAAAATGAACAATGCCGACTTAAGTACAAGAAAATTGACTCTTCTTACTGTCTATGTGTTGAACCTTTCCTGTGAAACTAGTCATAGATTCCGATGCTTCACTTCAGGTTTACTGTATCCCTCTGATCTTCTTATTGACGATGAAACACAGAAATTGCAACGGAATTAAATACAAAAGGCACAATGCCGACTTAAGTACAAGATAACTGACTCTTCTTACTGTCTGTGTTTTGAACCATTCATGTGACACTAGACTCCGATGCTTCACTTCAGGTTTACTGTATCCCTCTGACTTTCTTATTGACGATGAAACACAGAAATCGCATCGGAATTAAATACAAAACGCACAACGCCGACTTAAGTTCAAGAAAACTGACTCTTCTTATTGTCTACGTTTTGAACCATTTCTGTGACACTAGTTATAGATTCCGATGCTTCACTTCAGGTTTACTGTATCCCTCTGACCTTGTTATTGACGATGAAACGCAGAAATTGCATCGGAATTAAATAGAAAATGAAGAATGTCGACTTAAGTACAAGAAAATTGACTCTTCTTACTGTCAATGTTTTGAACGTTTCCTGTGACACTAGTCACACATTCCGATGCTTCACTTCAGGTTTACTGTATCCCTCTGACCTTCTTATTGACGATGAAACACAGAAATTGCATCGGAATTAAAAACAAAAGGCACAATGCCGACTTAAGTACAAGAAAACTGACTCTTCTTACTGTCTATGTTTTGAACCATTCCTGTGACACTAGTTATAGTTCCCGTTGCTTCACTTCAGGTTTACTGTATCCCTCTGACCTTCGCATTGACGACGAATCACAGAAATTGCCTTGGAATTAAATACAAAAGGCACAATGCCGACTTAAGTTCAAGAAAACTGTCTCTTCTTACTGTCTATGTTTTGTTCCGTTCCTGTGACACAAGTTATAGATTCCGATGCTTCACGTCAGGTTTACTGTATCCCTCTGACCTTCGTATTGACGACGAATCACAGAAATTGCCTCGGAATTAAATACAAAAGGCACAATCCCGACTTAAGTTCAAGAAAACTGTCTCTTCTTACTGTCTATGTTTTGATCCGTTCCTGTGACACAAGTTATAGATTCCGATGCTTCACTTCAGGTTTACTGTATCCCTCTGACCTTCTTATTGACGATGAAACACAGAAATTGCATCGGAATTAAATACAAAAGGCACAATGCCTACTTAAGTACAATAAAACTGACTCTTCCTACTGTCTATGTTTTGAACCATTCCTGTGACACTAGTTATGGATTCCGATGCTTCACTTCAGGTTTACTGTATCGCGCTGATCTTCTTATTGACGATGAAACACAGATATTGCTTCGGAATTAAATACAAAAGGCACAACGCCGACTTAAGTACAAGAAAACTGACTCTTCTTACTGTCTATGTTTTGGACCATTCCTGTGACACTAGTTATAGATTCCGATGCTTCACTTCAGGTTTACTGTATCCCTCTGACCTTCTTATTGACGATGAAACACAGAAGTTGCACCGGAATTAAATACAAAAGGCACAATGCCGACTTAAATACAACAAAACTGACTCTTCTTACTGCCTATGCTTTACACCATTCATGTGACACTAGTTATTGATTCCGATGCTTTACTCCAGGTTTACTGTATCACTCTGACATTCTTATTGACGATGAATCACAGAAATTGGTTCGGAATTAAATACAAAAGGCACAATGGAGACTTAAGTAAAAGAAAACTGATTCTTCTTACTGTCTATGCATTGATCCATTCCTGTGACATTAGTTATAGTTCCCGATGCTTCACTTCAGGTTTACTGTAACCCTCTGACCTTGTTAATGACGATGAAACATAGAAATTGCATCGGAATTAAATAGAAAAGGAACGATGCCGACTTAAGTACAAGGAAACTGACTCTTCTTACTGTCTATGTTTTGAACTATTGCTGTGACGCTAGTTATAGATTCCGATGCTTCACTTCAGGTTTACTGTATCCCTCTGACCTTCTAATTGACGATGAAAGGCAGAAATTGCATCGGAATTCAATACAAAAGGCCCAATGCCGACTTAAGTACAATAAAGCTGACTCTTCCTACTGTCTATGATTTGAACCATTCCTGTGACACTAGTTATGGATTCCGATGCTTCACTTCAGGTTCACTGTATCCCTCTGACCTTCTTATGGACGTTGAAACAGTGAAATTGCATCGGAATTATATACAAAAGGCACAATGCCGACTTTAGTACAAGAAAACTGACTCTTCTTACTGTCTATGATTTAAACCATTCATGTGACACTAGTTATAGATTCCGATGCTTTACTCCGGGTTTACTGTATCCCTATGACCTTCTTATTGACGATGAATCACAGAAATTTCTTCGGAATTGAATACAAAAGGCACAATCCCGACTAAAGTACAAGAGAACTGACTCTTCTTACTGTCTATGTTTGATCCATTCCTGTGACACTAGTTATAGATTCCGATGCTTCACTTCAGGTTTACTGTATCCCCCTGACCTTCTTATTGACGATGAAACATAGAAATTGCATCGGAATTAATTAGAAAAGGAACAATGTCGACTTAAGTACAAGAAAACTGACTCTTCATACTGTCTATGCTTTGATCCATTCCTGTGACACTAGTTATAGATTCCAATGCTTCACTTCAGGATTACTGTATCCCCCTGACCTTCTTATTGACGATGAAACACAGAAATTGCATCGGAATTAAATACAAAAGGCACAACGCCGACTTAAGTACAAGAAAACTGACTCCTCTTACTGTCTATGTTTTGAACCATTCCTGTGACACTAGTTATAGGTTCCGATGCTTCACTTCAGGTTTACTGTATCCCTCTAACCATCTTATTGACGATGAAACACAGAAATTGCATCGGAATTAAATACAGAATGCACAATGCCCACTTAAGTACCAGATAACTGACTATTCTTACTGTCTATGTTTTGAACCATTAATGTGACACTAGTTATAGATTCCGATGCTTCACTTCAGGTTTACTGTATCGCGCTGACCTTCTTATTGACGATGAAACACAGAAATTGCATCGGAATTAAATACAAAAGGCACAACGCCGGCTTAAGTACAAGAAAACTGACTCTTCTTACTGTCTATGTTTTGAACCATTCCTGTGACACTAGTTATAGATTCCGATGCTTCACTTCAGGTTTACTGTATCCCTCTGACCTTCATATTGACGATGAAACACAGAAATTGCACCGGAATTAAATACAAAAACGACAATGCCGACTTAAGTACAACAAAACTGACTCTTCTTACTGTCTATGTTTTACACCATTCATGTGACACTAGTTATTGATTCCGATGCATTACTCCAGGTTTACTGTATCACTCTGACATTCTTATTGACGATGAATCACAGTAATTGCTTCGGAATTAAATACTAAATGCACAATACCGACTTAAGTACAAGAAAACTGACTCTTCTTACTGTCTATGCTTTGATCCATTCCTGTGACACTAGTTATAGTTCCCGATGCTTCACTTCAGGTTTACTGTATCCCTCTGACCTTATTATTGACGATGAAACGTAGAAATTGCATCGGAAATTAATAGAAAATGAACAATGCCGACTTAAGTACAAGAAAATTGACTCTTCTTACTGTCTATGTTTTGAACCTTTCCTGTGACACTAGTCATAGATTCCGATGCTTCACTTCAGGTTTACTGTATCCCTCTGACCTTCTTATTGACGATGAAACACAGAAATTGCACCGGAATTAAATACAAAAGGCACAATGCCGACTTAAATACAACAAAACTGACTCTTCTTACTGTCTATGTTTTACACCATTCATGTGACACTAGTTATAGATTCCGATGCTTTACTCCAGGTTCACTGTATCACTCTGACATTCTTATTGACGATGAATCACAGAAATTGGTTCGGAATTAAATACAAAAGGCACAATGGAGACTTAAGTAAAAGAAAACTGATTCTTCTTACTGTCTATGCATTGATCCATTCCTGTGACATTAGTTATAGTTCCCGATGCTTCACTTCAGGTTTACTGTAACCCTCTGACCTTGTTAATGACGATGAAACATAGAAATTGCATCGGAATTAAATAGAAAAGGAACAATGCCGACTTAAGTACAAGAAAACTGACTCTTCTTACTGTCTATGTTTTGAACTATTGCTGTGACGCTAGTTATAGATTCCGATGCTTCACTTCAGGTTTACTGTATCCCTCTGACCTTCTAATTGACGATGAAAGGCAGAAATTGCATCGGAATTAAATACAAAAGGCCCAATGCCGACTTAAGTACAATAAAGCTGACTCTTCCTACTGTCTATGTTTTGAACCATTCCTGTGACACTAGTTATGGATTCCGATGCTTCACTTCAGGTTGACTGTATCCCTCTGACCTTCGTATGGACGTTGAAACAGTGAAATTGCATCGGAATTATATACAAAAGGCACAATGCCGACTTTAGTACAAGAAAACTGACTCTTCTTACTGTCTATGATTTAAACCATTCATGTGACACTAGTTATAGATTCCGATGCTTTACTCCAGGTTTACTGTATCCCTATGACCTTCTTATTGACGATGAATCACAGAAATTTCTTCGGAATTGAATACAAAAGGCACAATCCCGACTAAAGTACATAGGAACTGACTCTTCTTACTGTCTATGTTTGATCCATTCCTGTGACACTAGTTATAGATTCCGATGCTTCACTTCAGGTTTACTGTATCCCCCTGACCTTCTTATTGACGATGAAACACAGAAATTGCATCGGAATTAAATACAAAAGGCACAATGCCGACTTAAGTACAAGATAACTGACTCTTCTTACTGTCTATGTTTTGAACCATTCATGTGACACTAGATTCCGATGCTTCACTTCCGGTTTACTGTACCCCTCTGACCTTCTTATTGACGATGAAACACAGAGATTGCATCGGAATTAAATACAAAAGGCACAACGCCGACTTAAGTACAAGAAAACTGACTCTTCTTACTGTCTATGTTTGAACCGTTCCTGTGACACTAGTTATAGATTCCGATGCTTCACTTCCGGTTTACTGTATCCCTCTGACCTTCTTATTGCCGATGAAACACAGAAATTGCATCTGAATTAAATACAAAAGGCACAATGCCGACTTAAGTACAAGAAAACTGACTCTTCATACTGTCTAATCTTCGATCCATTCCTGTGACACTTGTTATAGTTCCCAATGCTTCACTTCAGGATTACTGTATCCCTCTGACCTTCGTATTGACGACGAATCACAGAAATTGCTTCGGAATTAAATACAAAAGGCACAATGCCGACTTAAGTTCAAGAAAACTGACTCTTCTTACTGTCTATGTTTTGAACCATTCATGTGACACTAGATTCCGATGCTTCACGTCCGGTTTACTGTATCCCTCTGACCTTCTTATTGACGATGAAACACAGAGATTGCATCGGAATTAAATACAAAAGGCACAACGCCGACTTAAGTACAAGAAAACTGACTCTTCTTACTGTCTATGTTTGAACCATTCCTGTGACACTAGTTATAGATTCCGATGCTTCACTTCAGGTTTACTATATCCCTCTGACTTTCTTATTGCCGATGAAACACAGAAATTGCATCTGAATGAAATACAAAAGGCACAATGCCGACTTAAGTACAATAAAAGTGACTCTTCCTACAGTCTATGTTTTGAACCATTCCTGTGACACTAGTTATGGATTCCGATGCTTCACTTCAGGTTCACTGTTACCCTCTGACCTTGTTATGGACGATGAAACACTGAAATTGCATCGGAATTATATACAAAAGGCACAATGCCGACTTAAGTACAAGAAAACTGACTCTTCTTACTGTCTTTGTTTTGAACCATTCCTGTGACACTAGTTATAGATTCCGATGCTTCACTTCAGGTTAACTGTATCCTTCGGACCTTCTTATTGACGATGAAACACAGAAATTGCATCGGAATTGAATACAAAAGGCACAACGCCGACTTAAGTACAAGAAAACTGACTCTTCTTAGTGTCTATGTTCTGATCCATTCCTGTGACACTAGTTATAGATTCCGATGCTTCACTTCAGGTTTACTGTATCCCCCTGACCTTCTTATTGACGATGAAACATAGAAATTGCATCGGAATTAAATTGAAAAGGAACAATGCCGACTTAAGTACAAGAAAACTGACTCTTCTTACTGTGTATGTTTTGAACCGTTCCTGTGCCACTAGTTATAGATTCCGATGCTTCACTTCAGGTTTACTGTATCCCTCTGACCTTCTTATTGACGATGAAACACAGAAATTGCATCGGAATTAAATACAAAAGGCACAATGCCGACTTAAGTATAAGAAAACTGACTCATCTTACTGTCTAAGTTTGAACCATTCATGTGACACTAGTTATGGATTCCGATGCTTCACTTCAGGTTTACTGTATCGCGCTGACCTTCTTATTGACGATGAAACACAGAAATTGCACGGAATTAAATACAAAAGGCACAACGCCTACTTAAGTACAAGAAAACTGACTCTTCTTACTGTCTATGTTTTGAACCATTCCTGTGACACTAGTTATAGATTCCGATGCTTCACTTCAGGTTTACTGTATCCCTCTGACCTTCTTATTGACGATGAAACACAGAAATTGCACCGGAATTAAATACAAAAGGCACAATGCCTACTTAATTACAACAAAACTGACTCTTCTTACTGTCTATGTTTCACACCATTCATGTGACACTACTTATAGATTCCGATGCTTTACTCCAGGTTTACTGTATAACTCTGACATTCTTATTGACGATGAATCACAGAAATTGCTTCGGAATTAAATACATAATGCACAATGCCAACTTAAGTACAAGAAAACTGTCTTTCCTTACCGTCTATGCTTTGATCCATTCCTGTGACACTAGTTATAGTTCCCGATGCTTCACTTCAAGTTTACTGTATCCCTCTGACCTTGTTATTGACGATGAAACTTAGAAATTGCATCGGAATTAAATACGAAAGGCACAATGCCGACTTAAGTACAAGAAAACTGACTCTTCTTACTGTCTATGTGTTGAACCTTTCCTGTGACACTAGTCATAGATTCCGATGCTTCACTTCAGGTTTACTGTATCCCTCTGACCTTCTGTTGACGATGAAACACAGAAATTGCATCGGAATTAAATACAAAAGGCACAATGCCGACTTAAGTACAAGATAACTGACTCTTCTTACTGTCTATGTTTGAACCATTCCTGTGACACTAGTTATAGATTCCGATGCTTCACTTCAGGTTTACTGTATCCCTCTGACCTACTTATTGACGATGAAACACATAAATTGCATCGGAATTAAATACAAAAGGCACAATGCCGACTTAAGTACAAGAAAACTGTCTCTTCTTACTGTCTATGCTTTGATCAATTCCTTTGACACTACTTATAGTTCCCGATGCTTCACTTCAGGTTTACTGTATCCCTCTGACCTTCGTATTGACGACGAATCACAGAAATTGCTTCGGAATTAAATACAAAAGGCACAATGCCGACTTAAGTACAAGTAAACTGACTCTTCTTAGTGTCTATGCTTTGATGCATTCCTGTGACACTAGTTATAGATTCCGATGCTTCACTTCAGGTTTACTGTATCCCTCTGACCTTCTTATTGACGATGAAACATAGAAATTGCATCGGAATTAAATAGAAAAGGAACAATGCCGACTTAAGTACAAGAAAACTGACTCTTCTTACTGTCTATGTTTTGAACTATTCCTGTGACGCTAGTTATAGATTCCGATGCTTCACGTCAGGTTTACTGTGTCCCTCTGACCTTCGTATTGACGATGAAACACAGAAATTGATTCGGAATTAAATACAAAAGGCACAATGCCGACTTAAGTACAAGATAACTGACACTTCTTACTGTCTACGTTTTAAACCATTCATGTGACACTAGTTATAGATTCCGATGCTTTACTCCAGGTTTACTGTATCACTCTGACATTCTTATTGACGACGAATCACAGAAATTGCTACGGAATAAAATACTAAAGGCACAATGCCGACTAAAGTACAAGAAAACTGACTCTTCTTAGTGTCTATGCTTTGATCCATTCCTGTGACACTAGTTATGGATTCCGATGCTTCACTTCAGGTTCACTGTATGCCTCTGACCTTCTTATGGACGTTGAAACACTGAAATTGCATCGGAATTAAATACAGAATGCACAATGCCCACTTAAGTACCAGATAACTGACTATTCTTACTGTCAATGTTTTGAACCATGCATGTGACACTAGTTGTAGATTCCGATGCTTCATTTCAGGTTTACTGTTTCGCGCTGACCTTCTTATTGACGATGAAACACAGAAATTGCATCGGAATTAAATACAAAAGGCACAACGCCGACTTAAGTACAAGAAAACTGACTCTTCTTACTGTCTATGTTTTGAACCATTCCTGTGACACTAGTTATAGATTCCGATGCTTCACTTCAGGTTTACTGTATCCCTCTGACCTTCATATTGACGATGAAACACAGAAATTGCACCGGAATTAAATACAAAAAGGACAATGCCGAATTAAGTACAACAAAACTGACTCTTCTTACTGTCTATGTTTTACACCATTCATGTGACACTAGTTATAGATTCCGATGCTTTACTCCAGGTTTACTGTATCCCTCTGACCTTCTTATTGACGATGAAACACAGAAATTGCATCGCAATTAAATACAAAAGGCACAATGCCGACTTAAGTACAATAAAACTGACTCTTCTTACTGTCTATGCTTTGATCCATTCCTGTGACACTAGTTATAGTTCCCGATGCTTCACTTCAGGTTCACTGTATCCCTCTGACCTTGTTATTGACGATGAAACGTAGAAATTGCATCGGAATTAAATAGAAAATGAACAATGCCGACTTAAGTACAAGAAAATTGACTCTTCTTACTGTCTATGTGTTGAACCTTTCCTGTGACACTAGTCATAGATTCCGTTGCTTCACTTCAGGTTTACTGTATCCCTCTGACCTTCTTATTGACGATGAAACACAGAAATTGCATCGGAATTAAATGCAAAAGGCACAATGCCGACTTAAGTACAAGATAGCTGACTCTTCTTACTGTCTATGTTTTGAACCATTCATGTGACACTAGACTCCGATGCTTCACTTCAGGTTTACTGTATCCCTCTGACTTTCTTATTGACGATGATACACAGAAATCGCATCGGAATTAAATACAAAAGGCACAACGCCGACTTAAGTTCAAGAAAACTGACTCTTCTTACTGTCTATGTTTTGAACCATTCCTGTGACACTAGTTATAGATTCCGATGCTTCACTTCAGGTTTACTGTATCCCTCTGACATTGTTATTGACGATGAAACGTAGAAATTGCATCGGAATTAAATAGAAAATGAAGAATGTCGACTTAAGTACAAGAAAATTGACTCTTCTTACTGTCTATGTTTTGAACCTTTCCTGTGACACTATTCATACATTCCGATGCTTCACTTCACGTTTACTGTATCCCTCTGACCTTCTTATTGACGATGAAACACAGAAATTGCATCGGAATTAAAAACAAAAGGCACAATGCCGACTTAAGTACAAGAAAACTTACTCTTCTTACTGTCTATGTTTTGAACCATTCCTGTGACACTAGTTATAGTTCCCGATGCTTCACTTCAGGTTTACTGTATCCCTCTGACCTTCGTATTGACGACGAATCACAGAAATTGCCTCGGAATTAAATACAAAAGGCACAATGCCGACTTAAGTTCAAGAAAACTGTCTCTTCTTACTGTCTATGTTTTGATCCGTTCCTGTGACACAAGTTATAGATTCCGATGCTTCACTTCAGGTTTACTGTATCCCTCTGACCTGCGTATTGACGACGAATCACAGAAATTGCCTCGGAATTAAATACAAAAGGCACAATGCCGACTTAAGATCAGGAAAACTGTCTCTTCTTACTGTCTATGTTTTGATCCGTTCCTGTGACACAAGTTATAGATTCCGATGCTTCACTTCAGGTTTACTGTATCCCTCCGACCTTCTTATTGACGATGAAACACAGAAATTGCATCGGAATTAAATACAAAAGGCACAATGCCGACTTAAGTACAATAAAACTGACTCTTCCTCCTGTCTATGTTTTGGACCATTCCTGTGACACTAGTTATGGATTCCGATGCTTAACTTCAGGTTCACTGTATCCCTCTGACCTTCTTATGGACGTTGAAACAGTGAAATTGCATCGGAATTATATACAAAAGGCACAATGCCGACTTTAGTACAAGAGAACTGACTCTTCTAACTGTCTATGATTTAAACCATTCATGTGACACTAGTTTTAGATTCCGATGCTTTACTCCAGGTTTACTGTATCCCTATGACCTTCTTATTGACGATGAATCACAGAAATTTCTTCGGAATTGAATACAAAAGGCACAACGCCGACTATAGTACAAGAAAACTGACTCTTCTTACTGTCTATGTTTGAACCGTTCCTGTGACACTAGTTATAGATTCCGATGCTTCACTTCAGGTTTACTATATCCCTCTGACCTTCTTATTGCCGATGAAACACAGAAATTGCATCTGAATTAAATACAAAAGGCACAATGCCGACTTAAGTACAAGAAAACTGACTCTTCTTACTGTCTATGCTTTGATCCATTCCTGTGACACTAGTTATAGTTCCCGATGCTTCACTTCAGGTTTACTGTATCCCTCTGACCTTCGTATTGACGACGAATCACAGAAATTGCTTCGGAATTAAATACAAAAGGCACAATGCCGACTTAAGTTCAAGAAAACTGACTCTTCCTACAGTCTATGTTTTGAACCATTCCTGTGACACTAGTTATGGATTCCGATGCTTCACTTCAGGTTCACTGTTACCCTCTGACCTTGTTATGGACGATGAAACACTGAAATTGCATCGGAATTATATACAAAAGGCACAATGCCGACTTAAGTACAAGAAAACTGACTCTTCTTACTGTCTTTGTTTTGAACCATTCCTGTGACACTAGTTATAGATTCCGATGCTTCACTTCAGGTTTACTGTATCCCTCGGACCTTCTTATTGACGATGAAACACAGAAATTGCATCGGAATTAAATACAAAAGGCACAACGCCGACTTAAGTACAAGAAAACTGACTCTTCTTAGTGTCTATGCTCTGATCCATTCCTGTGACACTAGTTATAGATTCCGATGCTTCACTTCAGGTTTACTGTATCCCCCTGACCTTCTTATTGACGATGAAACATAGAAATTGCATCGGAATTAAATAGAAAAGGAACAATGCCGTCTTAAGTACAAGAAAACTGACTCTTCTTACTGTGTATGTTTTGAACCGTTCCTGTGCCACTAGTTATAGATTCCGATGCTTCACTTCAGGTTTACTGTATCCCTCTGACCTTCTTATTGACGATGAAACACAGAAATTGCATCGGAATTAAATACAAAAGGCACAATGCCGACTTAAGTATAAGAAAACTGACTCATCTTACTGTCTAAGTTTTGAACCATTCATGTGAAACTAGTTATAGATTCCGATGCTTCACTTCAGGTTTACTGTATCGCGCTGACCTTCTTATTGACAATGAAACACAGATATTGCATCGGAATTAAATACAAAAGGCACAACGCCTACATCAGTACAAGAAAACTGACTCTTCTTACTGTCTATGTTTTGAACCTTTCCTGTGACACTAGTTATAGATTCCGATGCTTCACTTCAGGTTTACTGTATCCCTCTGACGTTCATATTGACGATGAAACACAGAAATTGCACCGGAATTAAATACAAAGGGCACAATGCCTACTTAATTACAACAAAACTGACTCTTCTTACTGTCTATGTTTCACACCATTCATGTGACACTAGTTATAGATTCCGATGCTTTACTCCAGGTTTACTGTATCACTCTGACATTCTTATTGACGATGAATCACAGAAATTGGTTCGGAATTAAATACAAAAGGCACAATGCCGACTTAAGTATAAGAAAACTGACTCATCTTACTGTCTAAGTTTTGAACCATTTATGTTACACAAGTTATAGATTCCGATGCTTCACTTCAGGTTTACTGTATCCCTCTGACCTTCTTATTGACGATGAAACACAGAAATTGCATCGGAATTAAATACAAAAACGACAATGCCGACTTAAGTACAACAATACTGACTCTTGTTACTGTCTATGTTTTACACCATTCATGTGACACTATTTATTGATTCCGATGCATTACTCCAGGTTTACTGTATCACTGTGACATTCTTATTGACGATGAATCACAGAAATTGGTTCGGAATTAAATACAAAATGCACAACGCCGACTTAAGTACAAGAAAACTGACTCCTCTTACTGTCTATGTTTTGAACCATTCCTGTGACACTAGTTATAGATTCCGATGTTTCACTTCAGGTTTACTGTATCCCTCTGACCATCGTATTGAAGATGAAACACAGAAATTGCATCGGAATTAAATACAGAATGCACAACGCCCACTTAAGTACCGGATAACTGACTATTCTTACTGTCTATGTTTTGAACCATTAATGTGACACTAGTTATAGATTCCGATGCTTCACTTCAGGTTTACTGTATCGCGCTGTCCTTCTTATTGACGATGAAACACAGAAATTGCATCGGAATTAAATACAAAAGGCACAACGCCGGCTTAAGTACAAGAAAACTGACTCTTCTTACTGTCTATGTTTTGAACCATTCCTGTGACACTAGTTATAGATTCCGATGCTTCACTTCAGGTTTACTGTATCCCTCTGACCATCATATTGACGATGAAACACAGAAATTGCACCGGAATTAAATACAAAAACGACAATACCGACTTAAGTACAACAAAACTGACTCTTGTTACTGTCTATGTTTTACACCATTCATGTGACATTAGTTATTGATTCCGATGCATTACTCCAGGTTTACTGTATCACTCTGACATTCTTATTGACGATGAATCACAGAAATTGCTTCGGAATTAAATACAAAATGCACAATACCGACTTAAGTACAAGAAAACTGACTCTTCTTACTGTCTATGCTTTGATCCATTCCTGTGACACTAGTTATAGTTCCCGATGCTTCACTTCAGGTTTACTGTATCCCTCTGACCTTGTTATTGACGATGAAACGTAGAAATTGCATCGGAAATAAATAGAAAATGAACAATGCCGACTTAAGTACAAGAAAATTGACTCTTCTTACTGTCTATGGTTTGAACCTTTCCTGTGACACTAGTCATAGATTCCGATGCTTCACTTCAGGTTTACTGTATCCCTCTGACCTTCTTATTGACGATGAAAGACAGAAATTGCATCGGAGTTAAATACAAAAGGCACAATGCCGACTTAAGTACAAGATAACTGACTCTTCTTACTGTCTATTTTTTGAACCATTCATGTGATACTAGATTCCGATGCTTCACTTCAGGTTTACTGTATCCCTCTGACTTTCTTATTGACGATGAAACACAGAAATCGCATCGGAAATAAATACAAAATGCGCAACGCCGACTTAAGTACAAGTAAACTAACTCTTCTTACTGTCTATGTTTTGAACCATTCCTGTGACACTAGTTATAGATTCCGATGCTTCACTTCAGGTTTACTGTATCCCTCTGACCTTCTTATTGATGATGAAACACAGAAATTGCATCGGAATTAAATACAAAAGGCACAATGCCGACTTAAGTACAAGATAACTGACTCTTCTTACTGTCTATGTTTTGAACCATTCATGTGACACTAGATTCCGATGCTTCACTTCCGGTTTACTGTATCCCTCTGACCTTCTTATTGACGATGAAACACAGAGATTGCATCGGAATTAAATACAAAAGGCACAACGCCGACTTAAGTACAAGAAAACTGACTCTTCTTACTGTCTATGTTTGAACCGTTCCTGTGACACTAGTTATAGATTCCGATGCTTCACTTCAGGTTTACTATAGCCCTCTGACCTTCTTATTGCCGATGAAACACAGAAATTGCATCTGAATTAAATACAAAAGGCACAATGCCGACTTAAGTACAAGAAAACTGACTCTTCTTACTGTCTATGCTTTGATCCATTCCTGTGACACTAGTTATAGTTCCCGATGCTTCACTTCAGGTTTACTGTATCCCTCTGACCTTCGTATTGACGACGAATCACAGAAATTGCTTCGGAATTAAATACAAAAGGCACAATGCCGACTTAAGTTCAAGAAAACTGACTCTTCCTACAGTCTATGTTTTGAACCATTCCTGTGACACTAGTTATGGATTCCGATGCTTCACTTCAGGTTCACTGTTACCCTCTGACCTTGTTATGGACGATGAAACACTGAAATTGCATCGGAATTATATACAAAAGGCACAATGCCGACTTAAGTACAAGAAAACTGACTCTTCTTACTGTCTTTGTTTTGAACCATTCCTGTGACACTAGTTATAGATTCCGATGCTTCACTTCAGGTTTACTGTATCCCTCGGACCTTCTTATTGACGATGAAACACAGAAATTGCATCGGAATTAAATACAAAAGGCACAACGCCGACTTAAGTACAAGAAAACTGACTCTTCTTAGTGTCTATGCTCTGATCCATTCCTGTGACACTAGTTATAGATTCCGATGCTTCACTTCAGGTTTACTGTATCCCCCTGACCTTCTTATTGACGATGAAACATAGAAATTGCATCGGAATTAAATAGAAAAGGAACAATGCCGTCTTAAGTACAAGAAAACTGACTCTTCTTACTGTGTATGTTTTGAACCGTTCCTGTGCCACTAGTTATAGATTCCGATGCTTCACTTCAGGTTTACTGTATCCCTCTGACCTTCTTATTGACGATGAAACACAGAAATTGCATCGGAATTAAATACAAAAGGCACAATGCCGACTTAAGTATAAGAAAACTGACTCATCTTACTGTCTAAGTTTTGAACCATTCATGTGAAACTAGTTATAGATTCCGATGCTTCACTTCAGGTTTACTGTATCGCGCTGACCTTCTTATTGACAATGAAACACAGATATTGCATCGGAATTAAATACAAAAGGCACAACGCCTACATCAGTACAAGAAAACTGACTCTTCTTACTGTCTATGTTTTGAACCTTTCCTGTGACACTAGTTATAGATTCCGATGCTTCACTTCAGGTTTACTGTATCCCTCTGACGTTCATATTGACGATGAAACACAGAAATTGCACCGGAATTAAATACAAAGGGCACAATGCCTACTTAATTACAACAAAACTGACTCTTCTTACTGTCTATGTTTCACACCATTCATGTGACACTAGTTATAGATTCCGATGCTTTACTCCAGGTTTACTGTATCACTCTGACATTCTTATTGACGATGAATCACAGAAATTGGTTCGGAATTAAATACAAAAGGCACAATGCCGACTTAAGTTCAAGAAAACTGACTCTTCTTACTGTCTATGCATTGATCCATTCCTGTGACATTAGTTATAGTTCCCGATGCTTCAATTCAGGTTTACTGTATCCCTCTGACCTTGTTAATGACGATGAAACATAGAAATTGCATCGGAATTAAATAGAAAATGAACAATGCCGACTTAAGTACAAGTAAACTGACTCTTCTTACTTTCGATGTTTTGAACCTTTCCTGTGACACTAGTTATAGATTCCGATGCTTCACTTCAGGTTTACTGTATCCCTCTGACCTTCTTATTGACGATGAAACATAGAAATTGCATCGGAATTAAATAGAAAAGGAACAATGCCGACTTAAGTACAAGAAAACTGACTCTTCTTACTGTCTATGTTTTGAACTATAGCTGTGACGCTAGTTATAGATTCCGATGCTTCACTTCAGGGTTACTGTATCCCTCTGACCTTCTAATTGACGATGAAAGGCAGAAATTGCATCGGAATTAAATACAAAAGGCACAATGCCGACTTAAGTACAAGATAACTGACTCTTCTTGCTGTCTATGTTTTTAACCATTCATGAGGCACTAGTTACAGATTCCGATGCTTCACTTCAGATTTACTGTATCCCTCTGACCGTCTTATTGTCGATGAAACATAGCAATTGCATCGGAATGAAATACAAAAGGCACAATGCCGACTTAAGTACAAGAAAACTGACTCTTCTTACTGTCTATGGTTTAAACCATTCATGTGACTCTAGTTATAGATTCCGATGCTTCACTTCAGGTTTACTGTATCCCTCTGACCTTCTTATGGACGTTGAAACACTGAAATTGCATCGGAATTACATACAAAACGCACAATGCCGACTTAAGTACAAGAAAACTGACTCTTCTTACTGTCTATGTTTAGAACCATTCCTGTGACACTAGTTATAGATTCCGATGCTTCACTTCAGGTTTACTGTATCCCTCTGACCTTCTTATTGACGATGAAACATAGAAATTGCATCGGAATTAAATAGAAAAGGAACAATGCCGACTTAAGTACAAGAAAACTGACTCTTCTTACTGTCTATGTTTTGAACTATAGCTGTGACGCTAGTTATAGATTCCGATGCTTCACTTCAGGGTTACTGTATCCCTCTGACCTTCTTATTGACGATGAAACACAGAAATTGCTTCGGAATTAAATACAAAAGGCACAACGCCGACTTAAGTACAAGAAAACTGATTCTTCTTACTGTCTATGTTTTCAACCATTCCTGTGGCACTAGTTATAGATTCCGATGCTTCACTTCAGGTTTACTGTATCCCTCGACCTTCTTATTGACGATGAAACACAGAAATTGCATCGGAATTAAATACAAAAGGCACAATGCCGACTTAAGTACAAGAAAACTGAACCTTCTTACTGTCTATGTTTTGAACCATTCCTGTGGCACTAGTTATAGATTCCGATGCTTCACTTCAGGTTTACTGTATCCCTCTGACCTTCTTATTGACGATGAAACACAGAAATTGCATCGGAATTAAATACAAAAGGCACAATGCCGACTTAAGTACAAGAAAACTGACCCTTCTTACTGTCTATGTTTTGAACCATTCCTGAGACACTAGTTATAGATTCCGATGCTTCACTTGAGGTTTACTGTATCCCTCTGACCTTCTTATTGACGATGTAACATAGAAATTGCATCGGAATTAAATAGAAAAGGAACAATGCCGACTTAAGAACAAGGAAACTGATTCTTCTTACTGTCTATGTTATGAACCGTTCCTGTGACACTTTTTATGGATTCCGATTCTTCACTTCAGGTTTACTGTATCCCTCTGACCATCTTATTGACGATGAAACACAGAAATTGCATCGGAATTAAATACAGAAGGCACAATGCCCACTTAAGTACCAGATAACTGACTCTTCTTACTGTCTATGTTTTGAACCATTCATGTGACACTAGTTATAGATTCCGATGCTTCACTTCAGGTTTACTGTATCGCGCTGACCTTCTTATTGACGATGAAACACAGAAATTGCATCGGAATTAAATAAAAAAGGCACAACGCCGACTTAAGTACAAGAAAACTTATTGTTCTTACTGTCTATGTTTTGAACCATTTCTGTGACACTAGTTATAGATTCCGATGCATCACTTCAGGTTTACTGTATCCCTCTGACCTTCTTATTGACGATGAAACACAGAAATTGCATCGGAATTAAATACAAAAGGCACAATGCCGACTTAAGTACAAGAAAACTGACCCTTGTTACTGTCTATGTTTTGAACCATTCCTGTGACACTAGTTATAGATTCCGATGCTTCACTTGAGGTTTACTGTATCCCTCTGACCTTCTTATTGACGATGAAACATAGAAATTGCATCGGAATTAAATAGAAAAGGAACAATGCCGACTTAAGTACAAGAAAACTGACTCTTCTTACTGTGTATGTTTTGAACCGTTCCTGTGCCACTAGTTATAGATTCCGATGCTTCACTTCAGGTTTACTGTATCCCTCTGACCTTCTTAATGACGATGAAAGACAGAATTTGCACCGGAATTAAATACAAAAGGCACAATGCCTACTTAATTACAACAAAACTGACTCTTCTTACTGTCTATGTTTCACACCATTCATGTGACACTAGTTATAGATTCCGATGCTTTACTCCAGGTTTACTGTATCACTCTGACATTCTTGTTGACGATGAATCACAGAAATTGGTTCAGAATTAAATACAAAAGGCACAATGCCGACTTAAGTACAAGAAAACTGACTCTTCTTACTGTCTATGCATTGATCCATTCCTGTGACATTAGTTATAGTTCCCGATGCTTCAATTCAGGTTTACTGTATCCCTCTGACCTTGTTAATGACGATGAAACATAGAAATTGCATCGGAATTAAATAGAAAATGAACAATGCCGACTTAAGTACAAGTAAACTGACTCTTCTTACTTTCGATGTTTTGAACCTTTCCTGTGACACTAGTTATAGATTCCGATGCTTCACTTCAGGTTTACTGTATCCCTCTGACCTTCTTATTGACGATGAAACATAGAAATTGCATCGGAATTAAATAGAAAAGGAACAATGCCGACTTAAGTACAAGAAAACTGACTCTTCTTACTGTCTATGTTTTGAACTATTGCTGTGACGCTAGTTATAGATTCCGATGCTTCACTTCAGGTTTACTGTATCCCTCTGACCTTCTAATTGACGATGAAAGGCAGAAATTGCATCGGAATTGAATACAAAAGGCACAATGCCGACTTAAGTACAAGATAACTGACTCTTCTTGCTGTCTATGTTTTTAACCATTCATGTGACACTAGTTACAGATTCCGATGCTTCACTTCAGGTTTACTGTATCCCTCTGACCGTCTTATTGACGATGAAACACAGAAATTGCATCGGAATGAAATACAAAAGGCACAATGCCGACTTAAGTACAGGAAAACTGACTATTCTTACTGTCTATGATTTGAACCATTCATGTGACACTAGTTATTGATTCAGATGATTCACTTCAGGTTTACTGTATCCCTCTGACCTTCTTATTGACGATGAAACACAGAAATTCCATCGGAATTAAATACAAAAGGCACAATGCCGACTTAAGTACAATAAAACTGACTCTTCCTACTGTCTATGTTTTGAACCATTCCTGTGACACTAGTTATGGATTCCGATGCTTCATTTCAGGTTCACTGTATCCCTCTGACCTTCTTATGGACGTTGAAACACTGAAATTGCATCGGAATTATATACAAAAGGCACAATGCCGACTTAAGTACAAGAAAACTGACTCTTCTTACTGTCTATGTTTTGAACCATTCCTGTGACACTAGTTATAGATTCCGATGCTTCACTTCAGTTTTATTGTATCCCTCGGACCTTCTTATTGACGATGAAACACAGAAATTGCTTCGGAATTAAATACAAAAGGCACAACGCCGACTTAAGTACAAGAAAACTGACTCTTCTTACTGTCTATGATTTAAACCATTCATGTGACACTAGTTATAGATTCCGATGCTTTACTCCAGGTTTACTGTATCCCTATGACCTTCTTATTGACGAAGAATCACAGAAATGGCTTCGAAATTGAATACAAAAGGCACAATCCCGACTAAAGTACAAGAAAACTGACTCTTCTTACTGTCTATGCTTTGATCTATTCCTGTGACACCAGTTATAGATTCCGATGCTTCACATCAGGTTTACTGTATCCCCCTGACCTTCTTATTGACGGTGAAACATAGAAATTGCATCGGAATTAAATAGAAAAGGAACAATGCCGACTTAAGTACAAGAAAACTGACTCTTCTTACTGTGTATGTTTTGAACAATTCCTGTGCCACTAGTTATAGATTCCGATGCTTCACTTCAGGTTTACTGTATCCCTCTGACCTTCTTATTGACGATGAAACACAGAAATTGCATCGGAATTAAATACAAAAGACACAATGCCGACTTAAGTATAAGAAAACTGACTCATTTTACTGTCTAACTTTTGAACCATTCATGTGACACTAGTTATAGATTCCGATGCTTCACTTCCGGTTTATTGTATCCCTCTTACCTTCTTATTGACGATGAAACACAGAATTTGCATCGGAATTAAATACAAAAGGCACAACGCCTACTTATGTACAAGAAAACTGACTCTTCTTACTGTCTATGTTTTGAACCATTCCTGTGGCACTAGTTATAGATTGCGATACTTCACTTCAGGTTTACTGTATCCCTCTGACCTTCTTATTGACGATGAAAGATAGAAATTGCATCGGAATTAAATAGAAAAGGAACAATGCCGACTTAAGAACAAGAAAACTGATTCTTCATACTGTCTATGTTATGAACCGTTCCTGTGACACTTGTTATGGATTCCGATTCTTCACTTCAGGTTTACTGTACCCTCTGACCATCTTATTGACGATGAAACACAGAAATTGCATCGGAATTAAATACAGAAGGCACAATGCCCACTTAAGTACCAGATAACTGACTCTTCTTACTGTCTATGTTTTGAACCATTCATGTGACACTAGTTATAGATTCCGATGCTTCACTTCAGGTTTACTGTATCGCGCTGACCTTCTTATTGACGATGAAACACAGAAATTGCATCGGAATTAAATACAAAAGTCACAACGCCGACTTAAGTACAAGAAAACTGACTGTTCTTACTGTCTATGTTTTGAACCATTCCTGTGACACTAGTTATAGATTCCGATGCTTCACTTCAGGTTTACTGTATCCCTCTGACCTTGTTATTGACGATGAATCATAGAAATTGCATCGGAATTAAATAGAAAATGAACAATGCCGACTTAAGTACAAGAAAACTGACTCTTCTTACTGTCTATTTTTGAACCTTTCCTGTGTCACTAGTCATAGATTCCGATGCTTCACTTCAGGTTTACTGTATCCCTCGGACCTTCTTATTGACGATGAAACACAGAAATTGCATCGGAATTAAATACAAAAGGGACAATGCCGAATTAAGTACAAGATAACTGACTTTTCTTACTGTCTATGTTCTAAACCATTCATGTGACACTAGTTATAGATTCCGATGCTTCACATCCGGTTTACTGTATCCCTCTGACCTTCTTATTGACGATGAAACACAGAAATTGCATCGGAATTAAATACAAAAGGCTCAATGCCGACTTAAGTACAAGAAAACTGACTCATCTTACTGTCTATGTTTTGAACCATTCATGTGACACTAGTTATAGATTCCGATACTTCACTTCCCGTTTACTGTATCCCTCTGACCTTCTTATTGTTGATGAAACACTGAAATTGCATCGGAATTAAATACAAAAGGCACAATGCCGACTTAAGTACAAGAAAACTGACTCTTCTTACTGTCTATGCTTTGATCCATTCCT
Source organism: Schistocerca serialis cubense (assembly GCF_023864345.2). NCBI lineage: Eukaryota > Metazoa > Arthropoda > Insecta > Orthoptera > Acrididae > Schistocerca > Schistocerca serialis. The sequence goes on from NC_064647.1 coordinate 31,310,479, forward strand.
GTGACACTAGTTATAGTTCTCGATGCTTCACTTCAGGTTTACTGTATCCCTCTGACCTTCTTATTGACGATGAAACATAGAAATTGCGTCGGAATAAATAGAAAAGGAACAATGCCGACTTAAGTACAAGAAAACTGACTCTTCTTACTGTCTATGTTTGGAACTATTCCTGTGACGCTAGTTATAGATTCCGATGCTCCACTTCAGGTTTACTGTATCCCTCTGACCTTCTTATTGACGATGAAACACAGAAATTGCTTCGGAATTAAATACAAAAGGCACAACGCCGACTTAAGTACAAGAAAACTGACTCTTCTTACTGTCTATGATTTAAACCATTCATGTGACACTAGTTATAGATTCCGATGCTTTACTCCAGGTTTACTGTATCCCTATGACCTTCTTATTGACGAAGAATCACAGAAATTGCTTCGAAATTGAATACAAAAGGCACAATCCCGACTAAAGTACAAGAAAACTGACTCTTCTTACTGTCTATGCTTTGATCTATTCCTGTGACACTAGTTATAGATTCCGATGCTTCACTTCAGGTTTACTGTATCCCCCTGACCTTCTTATTGACGATGAAACATAGAAATTGCATCGGAATTAAATAGAAAAGGAACAATGCCGACTTAAGTACAAGAAAACTGACTCTTCTTACTGTGTATGATTTGAACCATTCCTGTGCCACTAGTTATAGATTCCGATGCTTCACTTGAGGTTTACTCTATCCCTCCGACCTTCTTATTGACGATGAAACATAGAAATTGCATCGGAATTAAATAGAAAAGGAACAATGCCGACTTAAGAACAAGAAAACTGATTCTTCTTACTGTCAATGTTATGAACCGTTCCTGTGACACTTGTTATGGATTCCGATTCTTCACTTCAGGTTTACTGTATCCCTCTGACAATCGTATTGACGATGAAACACAGAAATTGCATCGGAATTAAATACAGAAGGCACAATGCCCACTTAAGTACCAGATAACTGACTCTTCTTACTGTCTATGTTTTGAACCATTCATGTGACACTAGTTATAGATTCCGATGCTTCACTTCAGGTTTACTGTATCGCGCTGACCTTCTTATTGACGATGAAACACAGAAATTGCATCGGAATTAAATACAAAAGGCACAAAGCCGACTTAAGTACAAGAAAACTGACTGTTCTTACTGTCTATGTTTTGAACCATTCCTGTGACACTAGTTATAGATTCCGATGCTTCACTTCAGGTTTACTGTATCCCTCTGACCTTCTTATTGACGATGAAACACAGAAATTGCACCGGAATTAAATACAAAAGGCACAACGCCGACTTAAGTACAACAAAACTGACTCTTGTTACTGTCTATGTCTTTACACCATTCATGTGACACTAGTTATAGATTCCGATGCTTTACTCCAGGTTTACTGTATCACTCTGACATTCTTATTGACGATGAATCACAGAAATTGCTTCGGAATTAAATACAAAAGGCACAATGCCGACTTAAGTACAAGAAAACTGACTCTTCTTACTGTCTATGCTTTGATCCATTCCTGTGACACTAGTTATAGTTCCCGATGCTTCACTTCAGGTTTACTGTATCCCTCTGACCTTGTTATTGACGATGAAACATAGAAATTGCATCGGAATTAAATAGAAAATGAACAATGCCGACTTAAGTACAAGAAAACTGACTCTTCTTACTGTCTATTTTTAACCTTTCCTGTGACACTAGTCATAGATTCCGATGCTTCACTTCAGGTTTACTGTATCCCTCGGACCTTCTTATTGACGATGAAACACAGAAATTGCATCGTAATTAAATACAAAAGGCACAATGCCGACTTAAGTACAAGATAACTGACTCTTCTTACTGTCTATGTTTTAAACCATTCATGTGACACTAGTTATAAATTCCGATGCTTCACATCCGGTTTAATGTATCCCTCTGACCTTCTTATTGACGATGAAACACAGAAATTGCATCGGAATTAAATACAAAAGGCACAATGCCGACTTAAGTACAAGAAAACTGACTCATCTTACTGTCTATGTTTTGAACCATTCATGTGACACTAGTTATAGATTCCGATACCTCACTTCCGGTTTACTGTATCCCTCTGACCTTCTTATTGTTGATGAAACACTGAAACTGCATCGGAATTAAATACAAAAGGCACAATGCCGACTTAAGTACAAGAAAACTGACTCTTCTTACTGTCTATGCTTTGATCCATTCCTGTGACACTAGTTATAGTTCTCGATGCTTCACTTCAGGTTTACTGTATCCCTCTGACCTTCTTATTGACGATGAAACATAGAAATTGCATCGGAATAAATAGAAAAGGAACAATGCCGACTTAAGTACAAGAAAACTGACTCTTCTTACTGTCTATGTTTTGAACTATTCCTGTGACGCTAGTTATAGATTCCGATGCTCCACTTCAGGTTTACTGTATCCCTCTGACCTTCTTATTGACGATGAAACACAGAAATTGCATCGGAATTAAATACAAAAGGCACAATGCCGACTTAAGTACAAGATAACTGACTCTTCTTACTGTCTATGTTTTTAACCATTCATGTGACACTAGTTATAGATTCCGATGCATCACTTCAGGTTTACTGTATCCCTCTGACCATCTTATTGACGATGAAACACAGAAATTGCATCGGAATGAAATACAAAAGGCACAATGCCGACTTAAGTACAAGAAAACTCACTCTTCTTACTGTCTATGATTTGAACCATTCATGTGACACTAGTTATAGATTCCGATGCTTCACTTCAGGTTTACTGTATCCCTCTGACCTTCTTATTGACGATGAAACACACACATTGCATCGGAATTAAATACAAAAGGCACAATGCCGACTTAAGTACAATATAACTGACTCTTCCTACTGTCTATGTTTTGATCCATTCCTGTGACACTAGTTATGGATTCCGATTCTTCATTTCAGGTTCACTGTATCCCTCTGACCTTCTTATGGTCGTTGAAACACTGAAATTGCATCGGAATTATATACAAAATGCACAATGCCGACTTAAGTACAAGAAAACTGACTCTTCTTACTGTCTATGTTTTGAACCATTCCTGTGACACTAGTTATAGATTCCGATGCTTCACTTCAGGTTTATTGTATCCCTCGGACCTTCTTATTGACGCTGAAACACAGAAATTGCATCGGAATTAAATACAAAATGCACAACGCCGACATAAGTACAAGAAAACTGACTCTTCTTACTGTCTATGATTTAAACCATTCATGTGACTCTAGTTATAGATTCCGATGCCTTACTCCAGGTTTACTGTATCCCTATGACCTTCTTATTGACGATGAATCACAGAAATTGCTTCGGAATTGAATACAAAAGGCACAATCCCGACTAAAGTACAAGAAATCTGACTCTTCTTACTGTCTATGCTTTGATCCATTCCTGTGACACTAGTTATAGATTCCGATGCTTCACTTCAGGTTTACTGTATCCCCCTGACCATCTTATTGACGATGAAACATAGAAATTGCATCGGAATTAAATAGAAAAGGAACAATGCCGACTTAAGTACAAGAAAACTGACTCTTCTTACTGTGTATGGCTTGAACCATTCCTGTGCCACTAGTTATAGATTCCGATGCTTCACTTCAGGTTTACTGTATCCCTCTGACCTTCTTATTGACGATGAAACACAGAAATTGCATCGGAATTAAATACCAAAGGCACAATGCCGACTTAAGTACAAGAAAACTGACCCTTCTTACTGTCTATGTTTTGAACCACTCCTGTGACACTAGTTATAGATTCCGATGCTTCACTTGAGGTTTACTGTATCCCTCTGACCTTCTTATTGACGATGAAACATAGAAATTGCATCGGAATTAAATACAAAAGGCACAATGCCGACTTAAGTACAAGAAAACTGACTCTTTTTACTGTCTATGCTTTGATCCATTCCTGTGACACTAGTTATAGTTCTCGATGCTTCACTTCAGGTTTACTGTATCCCTCTGCCCTTCTTATTGACGATGATACATAGAAATCGCATCGGAATAATTAGAAAAGGAACAATGCCGACTTAAGTACAAGAAAACTGACTCTTCTTACTGTCTATGTTTTGAACTATTCCTGTGCCACTAGTTATAGATTCCGATGCTTCACTTCAGGTTTACTGTATCCCTCTGACATTCTTATTGACGATGAAACACAGAAATTGCATCCGAATTAAATACAAAAGACACAATGCCGACTTAAGTATAAGAAAACTGACTCATCTTACTGTCTAACTTTTGAACCATTCATGTGACACTAGTTATAGATTCCGATGCTTCACTTCCGGTTTACTGTATCCCTCTTACCTTCTTATTGACGATGAAACACAGAATTTGCATCGGAATTAAATACAAAAGGCACAACGCCTACTTAAGTACAAGAAAACTGACTCTTCTTACTGTCTATGTTTTGAACCATTCCTGTGGCACTATTTATAGATTGCGATACTTCACTTCAGGTTTACTGTATCCCTCTGACCTTCTTAGTGACGATGAAACACAGAAATTGCATCGGAATTAAATACAAAAGGCACAATGCCGACTTAAGTACAAGAAAACTGACCCTTCTTACTGTCTATGTTTTGAACCATTCCTGTGACACTAGTTATAGATTCCGATGCTTCACTTGAGGTTTACTGTATCCCTCTGACCTTCTTATTGACGATGAAACATAGAATTTGCATCGGAATTAAATAGAAAAGGAACAATGCCGACTTAAGAACAAGAAAACTGATTCTTCTTACTGTCTATGTTATGAACCGTTCCTGTGACACTTGTTATGGATTCCGATTCTTCACTTCAGGTTTACTGTATCCCTCTGACCATCTTATTGACGATGAAACACAGAAATTGCATCGGAATTAAATACAGAAGGCACAAAGCCCACTTAAGTACCAGATAACTGACTCTTCTTACTGTCTATGTTTTGAACCATTCATGTGACACTAGTTATAGATTCCGATGCTTCACTTCAGGTTTACTGTATAGCGCTGACCTTCTTATTGACGATGAAACACAGAAATTGCATCGAAATTAAATACAAAAGGCACAAAGCCGACTTAAGTACAAGAAAACTGACTGTTCTTACTGTCTATGTTTTGAACCATTCCTGTGACACTAGTTATAGATTCCGATGCTTCACTTCAGGTTCACTGTATCCCTCTGACCTTCTTATTGACGATGAAACACAGAAATTGCATCGGAATTAAATACAAAAGGCACAATGCCGACTTAAGTACAAGAAAACTGACCCTTCTTACTGTCTATGTTTTGAACCATTCCTGTGACACTAGTTATAGATTCCGATGCTTCATTTGAGGTTTACTGTATCCCTCTGACCTTCTTATTGACGATGAAACACAGAAATTGCACCGGAATTAAATACAAAAGGCACAATGCCGACTTAAGTACAAGATAACTGACTCTTCTTACTGTCTATGTTTTTAACCATTCATGTGACACTAGTTATAGATTCCGATGCATCACTTCAGGTTTACTGTATCCCTCTGACCATCTTATTGACGATGAAACACAGAAATTGCATCGGAATGAAATACAAAAGGCACAATGCCGACTTAAGTACAAGAAAACTCACTCTTCTTACTGTCTATGATTTGAACCATTCATGTGACACTAGTTATAGATTCCGATGCTTCACTTCAGGTTTACTGTATCCCTCTGACCTTCTTATTGACGATGAAACACACACATTGCATCGGAATTAAATACAAAAGGCACAATGCCGACTTAAGTACAATATAACTGACTCTTCCTACTGTCTATGTTTTGATCCATTCCTGTGACACTAGTTATGGATTCCGATTCTTCATTTCAGGTTCACTGTATCCCTCTGACCTTCTTATGGACGTTGAAACACTGAAATTGCATCGGAATTATATACAAAATGCACAATGCCGACTTAAGTACAAGAAAACTGACTCTTCTTACTGTCTATGTTTTGAACCATTCCTGTGACACTAGTTATAGATTCCGATGCTTCACTTCAGGTTTATTGTATCCCTCGGACCTTCTTATTGACGCTGAAACACAGAAATTGCATCGGAATTAAATACAAAATGCACAACGCCGACATAAGTACAAGAAAACTGACTCTTCTTACTGTCTATGATTTAAACCATTCATGTGACTCTAGTTATAGATTCCGATGCCTTACTCCAGGTTTACTGTATCCCTATGACCTTCTTATTGACGATGAATCACAGAAATTGCTTCGGAATTGAATACAAAAGGCACAATCCCGACTAAAGTACAAGAAATCTGACTCTTCTTACTGTCTATGCTTTGATCCATTCCTGTGACACTAGTTATAGATTCCGATGCTTCACTTCAGGTTTACTGTATCCCCCTGACCTTCTTATTGACGATGAAACATAGAAATTGCATCGGAATTAAATAGAAAAGGAACAATGCCGACTTAAGTACAAGAAAACTGACCCTTCTTACTGTGTATGGCTTGAACCATTCCTGTGCCACTAGTTATAGATTCCGATGCTTCACTTCAGGTTTACTGTATCCCTCTGACCTTCTTATTGACGATGAAACACAGAAATTGCATCGGAATTAAATACAAAAGGCACAATTCCGACTTAAGTACAAGAAAACTGACCCTTCTTACTGTCTATGTTTTGAACCACTCCTGTGACACTAGTTATAGATTCCGATGCTTCTCTTGAGGTTTACTGTATCCCTCTGACCTTCTTATTGACGATGAAACATAGAAATTGCATCGGAATTAAATACAAAAGGCACAATGCCGACTTAAGTACAAGAAAACTGACTCTTTTTACTGTCTATGATTTGATCCATTCCTGTGACACTAGTTATAGTTCTCGATGCTTCACTTCAGGTTTACTGTATCCCTCTGCCCTTCTTATTGACGATGATACATAGAAATTGCATCGGAATAATTAGAAAAGGAACAATGCCGACTTAAGTACAAGAAAACTGACTCTTCTTACTGTCTATGTTTTGAACTATTCCTGTGCCACTAGTTATAGATTCCGATGCTTCACTTCAGGTTTACTGTATCCCTCTGACCTTCTTATTGACGATGAAACACAGAAATTGCATCCGAATTAAATACAAAAGACACAATGCCGACTTAAGTATAAGAAAACTGACTCATCTTACTGTCTAACTTTTGAACCATTCATGTGACACTAGTTATAGATTCCGATGCTTCACTTCCGGTTTACTGTATCCCTCTTACCTTCTTATTGACGATGAAACACAGAATTTGCATCGGAATTAAATACAAAAGGAACAATGCCGACTTAAGAACAAGAAAACTGATTCTTCTTACTGTCTATGTTATGAACCGTTCCTGTGACACTTGTTATGGATTCCGATTCTTCACTTCAGGTTTACTGTATCCCTCTGACCATCTTATTGACGATGAAACACAGAAATTGCATCGGAATTAAATACAGAAGGCACAAAGCCCACTTAAGTACCAGATAACTGACTCTTCTTACTGTCTATGTTTTGAACCATTCATGTGAGACTAGTTATAGATTCCGATGCTTCACTTCAGGTTTACTGTATCGCGCTGCCCTTCTTATTGACGATGAAACACAGAAATTGCATCGGAATTAAATACAAAAGGCACAACGCCGACTTAAGTACAAGAAAACTGACTGTTCTTACTGTCTATGTTTTGAACCATTCCTGTGACACTAGTTACAGATTCCGATGCTTCACTTCAGGTTTACTGTATCCCTCTGACCTTCTTATTGACGATGAAACACAGAAATTGCACCGGAATTAAATACAAAAGGCACAATGCCGACTTAAGTACAACAAAGCTGACTCTTGTTACTGTCTATGTTTTTACACCATTCATGTGACACTAGTTATAGATTCCGATGCTTTACTCCAGGTTTACTGTATCACTCTGACATTCTTATTGACGATGAATCACAGAAATTGCTTCGGCATTAAATACAAAAGGCACAATGCCGACTTAAGTACAAGAAAACTGACTCTTCTTACTGTCTATGCTTTGATCCATTCCTGTGACACTAGTTATAGTTCCCGATGCTTCACTTCCGGTTTACTGTATCCCTCTGACCTTGTTATTGACGATGAAACATAGAAATTGCATCGGAATTAAATAGAAAATGAACAATGCCGACTTAAGTACAAGAAAACTGACTCTTCTTACTGTCTATTTTTGAACCTTTCCTGTGACACTAGTCATAGATTCCGATGCTTCACTTCAGGTTTACTGTATCCCTCGGACCTTCTTATTGACGATGAAACACAGAAATTGCATCGTAATTAAATACAAAAGGCACAATGCCGACTTAAGTACAAGTTAACTGACTCTTCTTACTGTCTATGTTTTAAACCATTCATGTGACGCTAGTTATAGATTCCGATGCTTCACATCCGGTTTACTGTATCCCTCTGACCTTCTTATTGACGATGAAACACAGAAATTGCATCGGAATTAAATACAAAAGGCACAATGCCGACTTAAGTACAAGAAAACTGACTCATCTTACTGTCTATGTTTTGAACCATTCATGTGACACTAGTTATAGATTCCGATACTTCACTTCCGGTTTACTGTATCCCTCTGACCTTCTTATTGTTGATGAAACACTGAAATTGCATCGGAATTAAATACAAAAAGCACAATGCCGACTTAAGTACAAGAAAACTGACTCTTCTTACTGTCAATGCTTTGATCCATTCCTGTGACACTAGTTATAGTTCTCGATGCTTCACTTCAGGTTTACTGTATCCCTCTGACCTTCTTATTGACGATGAAACATAGTAATTGCATCGGAATAAATAGAAAAGGAACAATGCCGACTTAAGTGCAAGAAAACTGACTCTTCTTACTGTCTATGTTTTGAACAATTCCTGTGACGCTAGTTATAGATTCCGATGCTCCACTTCAGGTTTACTGTATCCCTCTGACCTTCTTATTGACGATGAAACACAGAAATTGCATCGGAATTAAATACAAAAGGCACAATGCCGACTTAAGTACAATAAAACTGACTCTTCCTACTGTCTATGTTTTGAACCATTCCTGTGACACTAGTTATGGATTCCGATGCTTCATTTCAGGTTCACTGTATCCCTCTGACCTTCTTATGGACGTTGAAACACTGAAATTGCATCGGAATTATATACAAAAGGCACAATGCCGACTTAAGTACAAGAAAACTGACTCTTCTTACTGTCTATGTTTTGAACCATTCCTGTGACACTAGTTATAGATTCCGATGCTTCACTTCAGGTTTATTGTATCCCTCTGACCTTCTCATTGACGATGAAACACAGAAATTGCTTCGGAATTAAATACAAAAGGCACAACGCCGACTTAAGTACAAGAAAACTGACTCTTCTTACTGTCTATGATTTAAACCATTCATGTGACACTAGTTATAGATTCCGATGCTTTACTCCAGGTTTACTGTATCCCTATGACCTTCTTATTGACGAAGAATCACAGAAATTGCTTCGAAATTGAATACAAAAGGCACAATCCCGACTAAAGTACAAGAAAACTGACTCTTCTTACTGTCTATGCTTTGATCTATTCCTGTGACACTAGTTATAGATTCCGATGCTTCACTTCAGGTTTACTGTATCCCCCTGACCTTCTTATTGACGATGAAACATAGAAATTGCATCGGAATTAAATAGAAAAGGAACAATGCCGACTTAAGTACAAGAAAACTGACTCTTCTTACTGTGTATGTTTTGAACCATTCCTGTGCCACTAGTTATAGATTCCGATGCTTCACTTCAGGTTTACTGTATCCCTCTGACCTTCTTATTGACGATGAAACACAGAAGTTGCATCGGAATTAAATACAAAAGACACAATGCCGACTTAAGTATAAGAAAACTGACTCATCTTACTGTCTAACTTTTGAACCATTCATGTGACACTAGTTATAGATTCCGATGCTTCACTTCCGGTTTACTGTATCCCTCTTACCTTCTTATTGACGATGAAACACAGAATTTGCATCGGAATTAAATACAAAAGGCACAACGCCTACTTAAGTACAAGAAAACTGACTCTTCTTACTGTCTATGTTTTGAACCATTCCTGTGGCACTAGTTATAGATTGCGAAGATTCACTTCAGGTTCACTGTATCCCTCTGACCTTCTTATTGACGATGAAACACAGAAATTGCATCGGAATTAAATACAAAAGGCACAATGCCGACTTAAGTACAAGAAAACTGACCCTTCTTACTGTCTATGTATTGAACCATTCCTGTGACACTAGTTATAGATTCCGATGCTTCACTTGAGGTTTACTGTATCCCTCTGACCTTCTTATTGACGATGAAACATAGAAATTGCATCGGAATTAAATAGAAAAGGAACAATGCCGACTTAAGAACAAGAAAACTGATTCTTCTTACTGTCAATGTTATGAACCGTTCCTGTGACACTTGTTATGGATTCCGATTCTTCACTTCAGGTTTACTGTATCCCTCTGACCATCTTATTGACGATGAAACACAGAAATTGCATCGGAATTAAATACAGAAGGCACAATGCCCACTTAAGTACCAGATAACTGACTCTTCTTACTGTCTATGTTTTGAACCATTCATGTGACACTAGTTATAGATTCCGATGCTTCACTTCAGGTTTACTGTATCGCGCTGACCTTCTTATTGACGATGAAACACAGAAATTGCATCTGAATTAAATACAAAAGGCACAACGCCGACTTAAGTACAAAAAAACTGACTGTTCTTACTGTCTATGCTTTGAACCATTCCTGTGACACTAGTTATAGATTCCGATGCTTCACTTCAGGTTTACTGTATCCCTCTGACCTTCTTATTGACGATGAAACACAGAAATTGCACCGGAATTAAATACAAAAGGCACAATGCCGACTTAAGTACAACAAAACTGACTCTTGTTACTGTCTATGTTTTACACCATTCATGTGACACTAGTTATAGATTCCGATGCTATACTCCAGGTTTACTGTATCACTCTGACATTCTTATTGACGATGAATCACAGAAATTGCTTCGGAATTAAATACAAAAGGCACAATGCCGACTTAAGTAGAAAAAACTGACTCTTCTTACTGTCTATGCTTTGATCCATTCCTGTGACACTAGTTATAGTTCCCGATGCTTCACTTCAGGTTTACTGTATCCCTCTGACCTTGTTATTGACGATGCAACATAGAAATTGCATCGGAATTAAATATAAAATGAACAATGCCGACTTAAGTACAAGAAAACTGACTCTTCTTACTGTCTATTTTTGAACCTTTCCTGTGACACTAGTCATAGATTCCGATGCTTCACTTCAGGTTTACTGTATCCCTCGGACCTTCTTATTGACGATGAAACACAGAAATTGCATCGTAATTAAATACAAAAGGCACAATGCCGTTTTAAGTACAAGAAAACTGACTCTTCTTACTGTCTATGCTTTAAACCATTCATGTGACACTAGTTATAGATTCCGATACTTCACATCCGGTTTACTGTATCCCTCTGACCTTCTTATTGACGATGAAACACAGAAATTGCATCGGAATTAAATACAAAAGGCACAATGCCGACTTAAGTACATGAAAACTGACTCATCTTACTGTCTATGTTTTGAACCATTCATGTGACACTAGTTATAGATTCCGATACTTCACTTCCGGTTTACTGTATCCCTCTGACCTTCTTATTGTTGATGAAACACTGAAATTGCATCGGAATTAAATACAAAAGGCACAATGCCGACTTAAGTACAAGAAAACTGACTCTTCTTACTGTCTATGCTTTGATCCATTCCTGTGACACTAGTTCTCGATGCTTCACTTCAGGTTTACTGTATCCCTCTGACCTTCTTATTGACGATGAAACATAGAAATTGCATCGGAATAAATAGAAAAGGAACAATGCCGACTTAAGTACAAGAAAACTGACTCTTCTTACTGTCTATGTTTTGAACTATTCCTGTGACGCTAGTTATAGATTCCGATGCTCCACTTCAGGTTTACTGTATCCCTCTGACCTTCTTATTGACGATGAAACACAGAAATTGCATCGGAATTAAATACAAAAGGCACAATGCCGACTTAAGTACAAGATAACTGACTCTTCTTACTGTCTATGTTTTTGACCATTCATGTGACACTAGTTATAGACTCCAATGCATCACTTCAGGTTTACTGTATCCCTCTGACCATCTTATTGACGATGAAACACAGAAATTGCATCGGAATGAAATACAAACGGCACAATGCCGACTTAAGTACAAGAAAACTCACTCTTCTTACTGTCTATGATTTGAACCATTCATGTGACACTAGTTATAGATTCCGATGCTTCACTTCAGGTTTACTGTATCCCTCTGACCTTCTTATTGACGATGAAACACACACATTGCATCGGAATTAAATACAAAAGGAACAATGCCGACTTAAGTACAATATAACTGACTCTTCCTACTGTCTATGTTTTGATCCATTCCTGTGACACTAGTTATGGATTCCGATTCTTCATTTAAGGTTCACTGTATCCCTCTGACCTTCTTATGGACGTTGAAACACTGAAATTGCATCGGAATTATATACAAAATGCACAATGCCGACTTAAGTACAAGAAAACTGACTCTTCTTACTGTCTATGTTTTGAACCATTCCTGTGACACTAGTTATAGATTCCGATGCTTCACTTCAGGTTTATTGTATCCCTCGGACCTTCTTATTGACGATGAAACACAGAAATTGCATCAGAATTAAATACAAAATGCACAACGCCGACATAAGTACAAGGAAACTGACTCTTCTTACTGTCTATGCTTTGATCCATTCCTGTGACACTAGTTATAGATTCCGATGCTTCACTTCAGGTTTACTGTATCCCCCTGACCTTCTTATTGACGATGAAACATAGAAATTGCATCGGAATTAAATAGAAAAGGAACAATGCCGACTTAAGTACAAAAAAACTGACTCTTCTTACTGTGTATGTTTTGAACCATTCCTGAGCCACTAGTTATAGATTCCGATGCTTCACTTCAGGTTTACTGTATCCCTCTGACCTTCTTATTGACGATGAAACACAGAAATTGCATCGGAATTAAATACAAAAGGCACAATGCCGCTTAATTATAAGAAAACTGACTCATCTAACTGTCTAAGTTTTGAACCATTCATGTGACACTAGTTATAGATTCCGATGCTTCACTTCAGGTTTACTGTATCCCTCTGACCTTCTTATTGGCGGTGAAACACAGAAATTGCATCGGAATTAAATACAAATGGCACAATGCCGACTTAAGTACAAGAAAACTGACCCTTCTTACTGTCTATGTTTTGAACCATTCCTATGACACTAGTTATAGATTCCGATGCTTCACTTCAGGTTTATTGTATCCCTCGGACCTTCTTATTGACGATGAAACTCAGAAATTGCATCGGAATTAAATACAAAATGCACAACGCCGACATAAGTACAAGAAAACTGACTCTTCTTACTGTCTATGATTTAAACCATTCATGTGACTCTAGTTATAGATTCCGATGCTTTACTCCAGGTTTACTGTATCCCTATGACCTTCTTATTGACGATGAATCACAGAAATTGCTTCGGAATTGAATACAAAAGGCACAATCCCGGTTAAAGTACAAGAAATCTGACTCATCTTACTGTCTATGCTTTGATCCATTCCTGTGACACTAGTTATAGATTCCGATGCTTCACTTCAGGTTTACTGTATCCCCCTGACCTTCTTATTGACGATGAAACATAGAAATTGCATCGGAATTAAATAGAAAAGGAACAATGCCGACTTAAGTACAAGAAAACTGACTCTTCTTACTGTGTATGTTTTGAACCATTCCTGTGCCACTAGTTATAGATTCCGATGCTTCACTTCAGGTTTACTGTATCCCTCTGACCTTCTTATTGACGATGAAACACAGAAATTGCATCGGAATTAAATACAAAAGGCACAATGCCGACTTAAGTACAAGAAAACTCACTCTTCTTACTGTCTATGTTTTGAACCAATCCTGTGACACTAGTTATAGATTCCGATGCTTCACCTCAGTTTTACTGTATCCCTCTGACCTTCTTATTGACGATGACACACATAAGTTGCATCGGTATTAAATACAAAAGGCACAATGCCGACTTAGGTACAAGAAAACTGACTCTTCTTACTGTCTATGTTTTGAACCATTCATGTGACACTATTAACAGATTCCGATGCTTCACTTCAGGTTTACTGTATCCCTCTGACCATCTTATTGACGATGAAACACAGATATTGCATCGGAATTAAATACAGAAGGCACATTGCCCACATAAGTAACAGATAACAGACTCTTCTTACTGTCTATGTTTTGAACCATTCATGTGACACTAGTTATAGATTCCGATGTTTCACTTCAGGTTGACTGTATCGCGCTGACCTTCTTATTGACGATGAAACACAGAAATTGCATCGGAATTAAATACAAAAGGCACAACGCCGACTTAAGTAAAAGAAAACTGATTCTTCTTACTGTCTATGTTTTGAACCATTCCTGTGACACTAGTTATAGATTCCGATGCTTCACTTCAGGTTTACTGTATCCCTCTGACTTTCTTATTGACGACGAATCACAGAAATTGCTTCGGAATTAAATACAATAGGCACAATGCCGACTTAAGTACAAGAAAACTGTCTCTTCTTTCGGTCTATGCTTCGATCCGTTCCTGTGACACTATTTATAAATTTCGATGCTTCACTTCAGGTTTACTGTATCCCTCTGACCTTCTGATTGACGATGAAACATAGAAATTACATCGGAATTAAATAGAAAAGGAACAATGCCGACTTAAGTACAAGAAAACTGACTCTTCTTACTGTCTATGTTTTGAACTACTCCTGTGACGCTAGTTATAGATTCCGATGCTTCACTTCAGGTTTACTGTATCCCTCTGACCTTCTTATTGACAATGAAACACAGAAATTGCATCGGAATTAAATACAAAAGGCACAATGCCGACTTAAGTACAAGATAACTGACTCTTCTTACTGTCTATGTTTTTAACCATTCATGTGACACTAGTTATAGATTCCGATGCTTCACTTCAGGTTTACTGTATCCCTCTGACCTTCTTATTGACGATGAAACACAGAAATTGCATCGGAATGAAATACAAAAGGCACAACGCCGACTTAAGTACAAGAAAACTCACTCTTCTTACTGTCTATGATTTGTTCCATTCATGTGACACTAGTTATAGATTCCGATGCTTCACTTCAGGTTTACTATATCCCTCTGACCTTCTTATTGACGATGAAACACGCACATTGAATCGGAATTAAATACAAAAAGCATAATGCCGACTTAAGTACAATAAAACTGACTCTTCCAACTGTCTATGATTTGATCCATTCCTGTGACACTAGTTATGGATTCCGATGCTTCATTTCAGGTTCACTGTATCCCTCTGACCTTCTTATGGACGTTGAATCACAGAAATTGCTTCTGAATTGAATACAAAAGGCACAATCCCGACTAAAGTACAAGAAAACTGACTCTTCTTACTGTCTATGCTTTGCTCCATTCCTGTGACACTAGTTATAGATTCCGATGCTTCACTTCAGGTTTACTGTATCCCCCTGACCTTCTTATTGACGATGAAACATAGAAATTGCATCGGAATTAAATAGAAAAGGGACAATGCCGACTTAAGTACAAGAAAACTGACTCTTCTTACTGTGTATGATTTGAACCATTCCTGTGCGACTAGTTATAGATTCCGATGCTTCACTTCAGGTTTACTGTATCCTTCTGACCTTCTTATTGACGATGAAACACAGAAATTGCATCGGAATTAAATACAAAAGGCACAATGCCGACTTAATTATAAGAAAACTGACTCATCTAACCGTCTAAGTTTTGAACCATTCATGTGACACTAGTTATAGATTCCGATGCTTCACTTCAGGTTTACTGTATCCCTCTGACCTTCTTATTGACGGTGAAACACAGAAATTGCATCGGAATTAAATACAAAAGGCACAATGCCGACTTAAGTACAAGAAAACTGACCCTTCTTACTGTCTATGTTTTGAACCACTCCTGTGACACTAGTTATAGATTCCGATGCTTCACTTGAGGTTTACTGTATCCCTCTGACCTTCTTATTGACGATGAAACATAGAAATTGCATCGGAATTAAATAGAAAAGGAACAATGCCGACTTAAGAACAAGAAAACTGACTCTTCTTACTGTCTATGTTATGAACCCTTCCTGTGACATCTGTTATAGATTCCGATGCTTCACTTCAGGTTTACTGTATCCCTCTGACCATCTTATTGACGATGAAACACAGAAATTGCATCGGAATTAAATACAGAAGGCACATTGCCCACATAAGTACCAGATAACAGACTCTTCTTACTGTCTATGTTTTGAACCATTCATGTGACACTAGTTATAGATTCCGATGTTTCACTTCAGGTTGACTGTATCGCGCTGACCTTCTTATTGACGATGAAACACAGAAATTGCATCGGAATTAAATACAAAAGGCACAACGCCGACTTAAGTAAAAGAAAACTGATTCTTCTTACTGTCTATGTTTTGAACCATTCCTGTGACACTAGTTATAGATTCCGATGCTTCACTTCAGGTTTACTGTATCCCTCTGACTTTCTTATTGACGACGAATCACAGAAATTGCTTCGGAATTAAATACAATAGGCACAATGCCGACTTAAGTACAAGAAAACTGTCTCTTCTTTCTGTCTATGCTTCGATCCGTTCCTGTGACACTAGTTATAGATTCCGATGCTTCACTTCAGGTTTACTGTATCCCTCTGACCTTCTGATTTACGATGAAACATAGAAATTACATCGGAATTAAATAGAAAAGGAACAATGCCGACTTAAGTACAAGAAAACTGACTCTTCTTACTGTCTATGTTTTGAACTATTCCTGTGACGCTAGTTATAGATTCCGATGCTTCACTTCAGGTTTACTGAATCCCTCTGACCTTCTTATTGACAATGAAACACAGAAATTGCATCGGAATTAAATACAAAAGGCACAATGCCGACTTAAGTACAAGATAACTGACTCTTCTTACTGTCTATGTTTTTAACCATTCATGTGACACTAGTTATAGATACCGATGCTTCACTTCACGTTTACTGTATCCCTCTGACCTTCTTATTGACGATGAAACACAGAAATTGCATCGGAATGAAATACAAAAGGCACAACGCCGACTTAAGTACAAGAAAACTTACTCTTCTTACTGTCTATGTTTTGAACCAATCCTGTGACACTAGTTATAGATTCCGATGCTTCACTTCAGTTTTACTGTATCCCTCTGACCTTCTTATTGACGATGACACACATAAGTTGCATCGGTATTAAATACAAAAGGCACAATGCCGACTTAGGTACAAGAAAACTGACTCTTCTTACTGTCTATGTTTTGAACCATTCATGTGACACTATTAACAGATTCCGATGTTTTACCTCAGGTTAACTATATCCCTCAGACCTTCTTATTGACGATGAAACACAGAAATTGCATCGGAATTAAATACAAAAAGCACAATGCCGACTTAAGTACAAGAAAACTGACTCTTCTTACTGTCTATGTTTGAACTATTCCTGTGACACTAGTTATAGATTCCGATGCTTCACTTCTGGTTCACTGTATCCCTCTGACCTTCTTAGTGACGAAGAAACACAGAAATTGCATCGGAATCAAATACAAAAGGCAAATGCCGACTCAAGTACAAGAAGACTGGCTCTTCTTACTGTCTATGTTTTGAACCATTTCTGAGACAATAGTTATAGATTTCGATGCTTCACTTCAGGTTTACTGTATCCCTCTGACCTTCTTATTGACGATGAAACACAGAAATTGCATCGGAATTATATACAAAAGGCACAATGCCGACTTAAGTACAAGAAGACTGACTCTTCTTACTGCCTATGTTTTGAACCATTCCTGTGACACTAGTTATAGATTCCGTTGCATCACTTCAGGTTTACTGTATCCCTCTGAGCTTCTTATTGACGATGAAACACAGAAATGGCATCGGAATTATAAACAAAAGGCACAATGCCGACTTAAGTAAAAGAAGACAGACTCTTCTTACTGTCTATGTTTTGAACCATTCCTGTGACACTAGTTATAGATTCCGATGCTTCACTTCAGGGTTAATGTATTACTTTGACCTTCTTATTGACTATGAAACACAGAAATTGCATCTTAATTAAATACAAAAGGCACAATGCCGACTTAACTACAAGAAGACTGGCTCTTCTTACTGTCTATGATTTGAACCAATCCTGTGACACTAGTTATCGATTCCGATGCTTCACTTCAGGTTTACTGTGTCCCTCTGACCTTATTGACGATGAAACACCGACATTGCATCGGAATTAAATACAAAATGCACAATGCCGCTTAATTATAAGAAAACTGACTCATCTAACTGTCTAAGTTTTGAACCATTCATGTGACACTAGTTATGGATTCCGATGCTTCACTTCAGGTTTACTGTATCCCTCTGACCTTCTTATTGACGGTGAAACACAGAAATTGCATCGGAATTAAATACAAAAGGCACAATGCCGACTTAAGTACAAGAAAACTGACCCTTCTTACTGTCTATGTTTTGAACCATTCCTGTGACACTAGTTATAGATTCCGATGCTTCACTTCAGGTTTATTGTATCCCTCGGACCTTCTTATTGATGATGAAACACAGAAATTGCATCGGAATTAAATACAAAATGCACAACGCCGACATAAGAACAAGAAAACTGACTCTTGTTACTGTCTATGATTTAAACCATTCATGTGACTCTAGTTATAGATTCCGATGCTTCACTTCAGGTTCACTGTATCCCTCTGACCTTCTTAATGACGATGAAACACATAAATTGCATCGGAATTAAATGCAAAAGGCACAATGCCGACCTAAGTACAAGAAAACTGGCTCTTCTTATTGTTTATGTTTTGAACCATTCCTGTGTCACTAGTTATAGATTCCGATGCTTCACTTCTGGTTAACTGTATCCATGTGACCTTCTTATTGACGATGAAACACAGAAATTGCATCGGAAATAAATACAAAAGGCACAATGCCGACTTAAGTACAAGAGAAATTGTTTCTTCTTACTGTCTATGATTTGAACCATTCCTGTGACACTAGTTATAGATTCCGATGCTTCACTTCAGGTTTACTGTATCCCTCTGACCTTCTTATTGACGATGAAACACGTAAATTGCATCGGAATTAAATACAAAAGCCACAATGCCGACTTAAGTACAAGAAGACCGACTCTTCTTACTGTCTATGTTTTGAACCATTCCTGTGACACTAGTTATAGATTCCGATGCTTCACTTCAGGTTTTCTGAATCCCTCTGACGCTCTTATTGTCGATGAAACACAGAAATAGCATCGGAATTAAATACAAAAGGCACAATGCTGACTTAAGTACAAGAAAACTGACTCTTCTTACTGTCTATGTTTTGAACCATTCCTGTGACACTCGTTATCGATTCCGATGCTTCACTTCAGGTTTACTGTATCCCTTTGACCTTATTGACGATGTAACACCGACATTGCATTGGAATTAAATACAAAAGGCACAATGCCGACTTAAGTACAAGAAAACTGACTCTTCTTACTGTCTATGTTTTGAACTATTCCTGTGACACTAGTTATAGATTCCGATGCTTCACTTCTGGTTTACTGTATCCCTCTGACATTCTTAGTGACGAAGAAACACAGAAATTGCATCGGAATCAAATACAAAAGGCAAATGCCGACTCAAGTACAAGAAGACTGGCTCTTCTTACTGTCTATGTTTTGAACCATTTCTGTGACAATAGTTATAGATTCCGATGCTTCACTTCAGGTTTCCTGTATCCCTCTGACCATCTTATTGACGATGCAGCACAGAAATTGCATCGGAATTATATACAAAAGGCACAATGCCGACTTAAGTACAAGAAGACTGACTCTTCTTACTGTCTATGTTTTGAACCATTCCATTGACACTAGTTATAGATTCCGATGCTTCACTTCAGGTTTACTGTATCCCTCGCAGCTTCTTATTGACGATGAAACACAGAAATGGCATCGGAATTATATACAAAAGGCACAATGCCGACTTAAGTACAAGAAGACTGACTCTTCTTACTGTCTATGTTTTGAACCATTCTTGTGACACTAGTTATAGATTCCGATGCTTAACTTCAGGTTTACTGTATCCCTCTGACCGTCGCACTGACGATGAAACACAGAAATAGCATCGGAATTAAATACAAACGGCACAGTGCCGACTCAAGTACAAGAAGACTGGCTCTTCTTACTGTCTATGTTTTGAACCTTCCCTGTGTGACCGGTTTTAGATTCCGATGCTCCACTTCAGGTTTACTGTATGCCTTGGACCATCTTATTGACGACGAAACACAGAAATTGCATCGGAATTAAATAGAAAAAGCACAATGCCGACTTAAGTACAAGAAAACAGACTCTTCTTAATATCTATGTTTTGAACCATTCCTGTGACACTAGTTATCGATTCCGATGCTTCACTTCAGGTTTACTGTATCCCTCTGACCTTCTTATTGACGATGATACACTGAAATAGCATCGGAATTATATACAAAAGGCACAATGCCGACTTAAGTACAAGATGACTGACTCTTCTTACTGTCTATGTTTTGAATCATTTCTGTGACACTAGTTATAGATTCCGATGCTTCACTTCAGGTTTACTGTACCCCTCTGACCGTCGTACTGACTATGAAACACAGTAATTGCATCGGAATTAAATACAAAAGGCATAGTGCCGACTCAAGTACAAGAAGACTGGCTCTCCTTACTGTCTATGTTTTGAATCTTTCCTGTGGGACCGGTTTTAGATTCCGATGCTTCACTTCAGGTTTACTGTATCCCTTGGACTTTCTTATTGACGACGAAACACAGTAATTGCATCGGAATTAAATAGAAAAGGCACAATGCCTACTTAAGTACAAGAAAACAGACTCTTCTTAATATCTATGTTTTGAAAAACTCCTGGGACACTAGTTATAGATTCCGATTCTTCACTTCAGGTTTGCTGTATCCCTCTGACCTTCTAATTGACGATGAAACACATAAATTGCAACGTAATTAAATTCAAAAGGCACAATGCCTACCTAAGTACAAGAAAACTGACTCTTCTTACTGTTTATGTTTGAACCATTCCTGTGTCACTTGTTATAGATTCCGATGCTTCACTACAGGTTTACTGTATCCATGTGACCTTCTTATTGACGATGAAACACAGAAATTGAATCGGAATTAAATACAAAAGGCACAATGCCGACTTAAGTACAAGAAAATTTGTTTCTTCTTTTTGTCTATGATTTGAACCATTCCTGTGACACTAGTTATAGATTCCAATGCTTCACCTCAGGTTTACTGTATCCCTCTGACCTTCTTATTGACGATGAAACACAGAAATTGCATTGGAATTAATTACAAAAGGCACAATGCCGACTTAAGTACAAGAAAACTGACTCTTCTTACTGTCTATGTTTTGAACCATTCCTGTGACACTAGTTATAGATTCCGATGCTACACTTCAGGTTTACTGTATCCGTCTGATCTTCTTATTGACGATGAAACACAGAAATTGCATCGGAATTATATACAAAAGGCATAATGCCGACTCAAGCACAAGAAGACTGGCTCTTCTTACTGCCTATGTTTTGAACCATTCCTGTGACACTAGTTACAGATTCCGATGCTTCACTTCAGGTTTACTGTACCCAGCTGACCTTCTTATTGACGAAGAAACACAGAAATTGCATCGGAATTAAATACAAAAGGCAAATGCCGACTCAAATACATGAAGACTGGCTCTTCTTACTGTCTATGTTTTTAACTATTTCTGTGACACTAGTTATAGATTCCGATGCTTCACTTCAGGTTTACTGTATCCCTCTGACCTTCTAATTGACGATGAAACACAGAAATTGCATCGGAATTAATACAAAAGGCACAATGCCGACTTAAGTACAAGAAGACTGACTCTACTTACTGTCTATGTTTTGAACCATTCCTGTGACACTAGTTATAGATTCCGATGCTTCACTTCAGGTTTACTATATCCCTCTGACCTTCGTATTGACGATGAAGGACAGAAATTGCATCGGAAATTAAATACAAAAGGCACAATGCCGACTTAAGTACAAAGAGACTGACTCTTCTTACTGTCTACGTTTTAACCATTCCTGTGACACTAGTTATAGATTCCGATGCTTCACTTCGGGTTTACTGTATCCCTGTGAGCTTCTTATTGACGATAAAACACAGAAAAAGCATCGGAATTATATACAAAAGGCACAATGCCGACTTAAGTACAAGAGGACTTACTCTTCTTACTGTCTATGTTTTGAACCATTCCTGTGACACTAGTTATAGATTCCAATACTTCACTTTAGGTTTACAGTATCCGGCTGACCTTCTTATTGACGATGAAACACAGAAACTGCATCGGAATTATATACAAAAGGCACAATGCCGACTTAAGTACAAGAAGTCTGACTCTTCTTACTGACTATGTTTTGAACCATTCCTATGACACTAGTTATAGATTCCGATACTTCACTTAAGGTTTACTGTATCCCTCCGACCTCCTTATTGACGATGAAACACAGAAATTGCATCTTAATTAAATACAAAAGGCACAATGCCGACTTCAGTACAAGAACACTGACTCTTCTTACTGTCGATGGTTTGGCCATTCCTGTGACACTAGTTATAGATTCTGATGCTTCACTTCACGTTTACTGTATCCCTCTGACCTTCTTATTGACGATCAAACACAGAAAATTCATCGGAAGTAAATAGAAAAGGCACAATGCCGACTCAAGTACAAGATGACTGGCTCTTCTTACTGTCTATATTTTGAACTACTCCTGTGACACTAGTTATAGATTCCGATGCTTCACTTCAGGTTTACTGTATCCAGCTGACTTTCTTATTGACGATGAAGCACATAAATTGCATCGGAATTAAATACAAAAGGCACAATGCCGACTTAAGTACAAGAAGACTGACTCTACTTACTGTTTATGTTTTGAACCATTCCTGTAACACTAGTTATAGATTCCGATGCTTCACTTCAGGTTTACTGTATTCATCTGACCTTCATATTGACGATGAAACACAGAAATTGCATCAGAATTAAATAAATAAGGCACAATGCCGACTTAAGTAAAAGAAAACTGACTCTTCTTACTGTCTATGCTTTGAACCATTCCTGTGACACTAGTTATAGATTCCGATGCTTCACTTCAGGTTTACTGTATCCCTCTGACCTTATTGACGATGAAACACAGAAATAGAATCCGAATTAAATACAAAAGGCGCAATGCAAACTCAGGTACAAGAAGACTGGCTCTTCTTACTGTCTTTGATTTGAACCATTCCTGCGACACTAGTTATAGATTCCGATGCTTCACTTCAGGTTTACTATATCCCTCTGACCTTCGTATTGACGATGAAACTCAGAAATTACATCGGAAATTAAATACAAAAGGCACAATGCCGACTTAAGTACAAAGAGACTGACTCCTCTTACTGTCTATGTTTTGAACCATTCCTGTGACACTAGTTATAGATTCCGATGCTTCACTTCAGGTTTACTGTATCCCTCTGACCTTCTTATTGACGATCAAACACAGAAAATTCATCGGAATTAAATACAAAAGGCAAATGCCGACACAAGTACAAGAAGACTGGCTCTTCTTACTGTCTATGCTTTGAACCATTTCTGTGACACTAGTTATAGATTCCGATGCTTCACTTCAGGCTTACTGTATCCCTCTGACCTTCTTATTGACGATGAAACACAGAAATTGCATCGGAATTAATACAAAAGGCACAATGCCGACATAAGTACTTGAAGACTGACTCTTCTTACTGTCTACGTTTTGAACCATTCCTGTGACACTAGTTATAGATTCCGATGCTTCACTTCAGGTTTACTGTATCCCGCTGACCTTCTTATTGACGATGAAACACAGAAATTGCATCGGAATTACATACAAATGGCACAATACTGAATTAAGTGCAAGAAGACCGACTCTTCCTACTGTCTATGATTTGAACCATTCCTGTGACACAAGTTATAGATTCTGATGCTTCACTTCAGGTTTCCTGTATCCCTCTGTCCTTCTTATTGACGATGAAACACAATAATTGCATCCGAATTAAATACAAACGGCTCAATGCCGACTCAAGTACAAGAAGACTGGCTCTTCTTACTGTCTATGTTTTGAATCATTCCTGCGACACTAGTTATAGATTCCAATGCTTCACCACAGGTTTACTGTATCCCTCTGACCTTCTTATTGACGAAGAAACACAGAAATTGCATCGGAATTAAATACAAAAGGCACAATGCCGACTCAAGTTCAAGAAGACTGGCTCTTCTTACTGTCTATGTTTTGAACCATTTCTGTGACACTATTTATAGATTCCGATGCTTCACTTCAGGTTTACTGTATCCCGCTGACCTTCTAATTGACGATGAAACACAGAAATAGCATCGGAATTAATACAAAAGGCGCAATGCCGACATAAGTACAAGAAGACTGACTCTTCTTACTGTCTATGTTTTGAACCATTCCTGTGACACTAGTTATAGATTCCGATGCGACACTTCAGTTTTACTGAATCCCTCTGACCTTCTTATTGACGATGAAACACAGGAATAACATCGGAATTAAATACAAAAGGCACAATGCCGACTCAGGTACAAGGAGACTGGCTCTTCTTACTGTCTATGTTTTGAACCATTCCTGTGACACTAGTTATAGATTCCGATGCTTGACTTCAGGTTTATTGTATCCCTCCGACCTTCTTATTGACGACGAACCACAGAAATTGCATCGGAAATTAAATACAAAAGGCACAATGCCGACTTAAGTACAAAGAGACTGACTCCTCTTACTGTCTATGTTTTGAACCATTCCTGTGACACTAGTTATAGATTCCGATGCTTCACTTCAGGTTTACTGTATCCAGCTGACCTTCTTATTGACGATGAAACACAGAAATTGCATCAGAATTAAATACATAAGGCACAATGCCGACTTAAGTAAAAGAAAACTGACTCTTCTTACTGTCTATGTTTTGAACCATTCCTGTGACACTAGTTATAGATTCCGATGCTTCACTTCAGGTTTACTGTATCCATCTGACCTTCATATTGACGGTGAAACACTGAAATTGCATCGGAATTAAATACAAAAGGCACAATGCCGACTTAAGTACAAGAAGACTGACTCTTCCTACTCTCTATGCTTTGAACCATTCCTGTGACACTAGTTATAGATTCCGATGCTTCACTTCAGGTATACTGTATCCCTCTGACCTTCTTATTGACGATGAAACACAGAAGTAGAATCCGAATTAAATACAAAAGGCGCAATGCCGACTCAGGTACAAGAAGACTGGCTCTTCTTACTGTCTATGTTTTGAACCATTCCTGCGACACTAGTTATACATTCCGATGCTTCACTTCAGGATTACTGTATCCCTCTGACCTTCTTACTGACGATGAAACACTGAAATTGCATCGGAATTAAATACAAAAGGCACAATGCCGACTTAAGTACAAGGAGACTGACTCTTCCTACTCTCTATGTTTTTAACCATTCCTGCGACACTAGTTATAGATTAAGATGCTTCACATCAGGTATACTGTATCCCTCTGACCTTCTTATTGTCGAAGAAACACAGAAACTGCATCGGAATTAAATACAAAAGGCAAATGCCGACTCAAGTACAAGAAGACTGGCTCTTCTTACTGTCTATGTTTTGAACCATTCCTACGACACTAGTTATACATTCCGATGCTCACTTCAGGTTTACTGTATCCCTCTGACCTTCTTATTGACGAAGAAACACAGAAATTGCATCGGAATTAAATACAAAAGGCAAATGCCGACTCAAGTACAAGATGACTGGCTCTTCTTACTGTCTATGTTTTGAACAATTTCTGTGACACTAGTTATAGATTCCGATGCTTCACTTCAGGCTTACTGTATCCCTCTGACCTTCTTATTGACGATGAAACACAGAAATTGCATCGGAATTAATACAAAAGGCACAATGCCGACATAAGTACAAGAAGACTGACTCTTCTTACTGTCTATGATTTGAACCATTCCTGTGACACTAGTTATAGATTCCGATGCTTCACTTCAGGTTTACTGTATCCCGCTGACCTTCTTATTGACGATGAAACATAGAAATTGCATCGGAATTACATACAAATGGCACAATGCCGAATTAAGTGCAAGAAGACTGACTCTTCCTACTGTCTATGATTTGAACCATTCCTGTGATACTAGTTATAGATTCTGATGCTTCACTTCAGGTTTCCTGTATCCCTCTGTCCTTCTTATTGACGATGAAACACAATAATTGCACCCGTATTAAATACAAAAGGCTCAATGCCGACTCAAGTACAAGAAGACTGGCTCTTCTTACTGTCTATGATTTGAATCATTCCTGCGACACTAGTTATAGATTCCAATGCTTCACTTCAGGTTTACTGTATCCCTCTGACCTTCTTATTGACGATGAAACACAGAAATTGCATCGGAAGTATATATAAAATGCAGAATGCCGACTTAAGTAGTTGAAGACTGACTCGACTTACTGACTAAGATTTGAACCATTCCTATGACACTAGTTATAGATTCCGATACTTCACTCCTGGTTTACTGTATCCCTCTGACCTTCTTATTGGCGATGAAACACAGAAATTGCATCTTAATTAAATACAAAAGGCACAATGCCGACTTAAGTACAAGAAGACTGACTCTTCTTACTGTCTATGTATTGAACCACTCCTGGGACAATAGTTATAGATTCCGATGCTTCACTTCAGGTTTACTGTATCCCTCTGTCCTTCTTATTGACGATGAAACACAATAATTGCACCCGTATTAAAGACAAAAGGCTCAATGCCGACTCAAGTACAAGAAGACTGGCTCTTCTTACTGTCTATGATTTGAATCATTCCTGCGACACTAGTTATAGATTCCAATGCTTCACTTCAGGTTTACTGTATCCCTCTGACCTTCTTATTGACGAAGAAACACAGAAATTGCATCGGAATTAAATACAAAAGGCACAATGCCGACTCAAGTACAAGAAGACTGGCTCTTCTTACTGTCTATGTTTTGAACCATTCCTGCGACACTAGTTATAGATTCCGATGCTTCACTTCGGGTTTACTGTATCCCTCTGACCTTCTTATTGACGAAGAAACACAGAAATTGCATCGGAATTAAATACAAAAGGCACAATACCGACTTAAGTTCAAGAAAACTGACTCTTCTTACTGTCTATGTTTTGAACCATTCCTGTGATGCTAGTTAAAGATTCCGATGCTTCAGTTCCGGTTTAGTGTATCCCTCTGACCTTCTTATTAACGATGAAACACAGAAATTGCATCGGAATTAAATACAAAAGGCACAATGCCGACCTAAGTACAAGAAAACTGATTCTTCTTACTGTCTATGTTTTGAACCACTCCTGTGACACTAGTTATAGATTCCTATGATTGACTTCAGGTTTACTGCATCCCTCTGACTTTCTTATTGACGATGAAACACGTAAATTGCATCGGAATTAATACAAAAGGCACAATGCCGACATAAGTACAAGAAGATTGACTCTTCTTACTGTCTATGTATTCAACCATTCCTGTGACTGTGGTTCCGATGCTTCAATTCAGGTTTACTGAATCCCTCTGATCTTCTTATTGACGATGAAACACAGAAATAACTTTGGACATAAATACAAAGGGCACAATGCCGACTCAAGTACAAGAAGACTGGCTCTTCTTACTGTCTATGTTTTGAACCATTCCTGTGACCCTAGTTATAGATTCCGATGCTTCACTTCAGGTTTACTGTATCCCTCTGACCTTCTTATTGGCGATGAAACACAGAAATTGAATCAGAATTAAATACAAAAGGCTCAATTCCGACTTAAGTACAAGAGGACATACTCTTCGTATTTTCTATGTTTTGAACCATTCCTGTGACACTAGTTATAGATTCCGATGCTTCACTTCAGGTTTACTGTATCCTTTTGACCTTCTTTTTGACGATGAAACACAGAAATTTCATCTTAATTAAATACAAAAGGCACAATGCCGACTTAAGTACAAGAAGACTGACTCTTCTTACTGTCTATGATTTGAACCATTCCTGTGACACTAGTTATAGATTCCGATGCTTCACTTCAGGTTTGCTGAATCCCTCTGACCTTCTTATTGACGATGAAACACAGATATAACATCGGAATTAAATACAAAAGGCACAATGCCGACACAAGTACAAGAAGACTGGCTCTTCTTACTGTCTATATTTTCAACCATTTCTGTGACACTAGTTATAGATTCCGATGCTTCACTTCAGGTTTACTGTATCACACTGACCTTCTTATTGACGAAGAAACACAGATATTGCATCGGAATTAAATACAAAAGGCACAATGCCAACTTAAGTACAAGAAGACTGACCCTTCTTACTGTCTATGTTTTGAACCATTCCTGTGACACTAGTTATAGATTCCGATGCTTCACTTCAGGTTTACTGTATCCATCTGACCTTCTTATTGACGATGAAACACAGAAATTGCATCGGAATTAAATACAAAAGGCAAAATGCCGACTTAAGTACAAGAAGACTGACTCTTCCAACTGTCTATGTTTTGAACCATTCCTGTGACACTAGTTATAGATTCCGATGCTTCACTTCAGGTTTACTGTATCCCTCTGACCTTCTTATTGACGATGAAACACAGAAATTGAATCCTAAATAAATACAAAAGGCACAATGCCGACTCAGGTACAAGAAGACTTGTTTATCTTACTGTCTATGTTTTGAACCATTCCTGCGACACTAGTTATAGATTCCGATGATTCACATCAGGTATACTGTATCCCTCTGACCTTCGTATTGACGAAGAAACACAGAAATGCATCGGAATTAAATACAAAAGGCAAATGCCGACTCAAGTACAGAAGACTGGCTCTTCTTACTGTCTATGTTTTGAACCATTCCTGTGACAACTAGTTATAGATTCCGATGGTTTACTTCGGGTTTACTGTATCCCTCTGAGCTTCTTATTGACGATGAAACACAGATATTGCATCTTAATTAAATACAAAAGCCACAACGCCGACTTAAGTACAAGAAGACTGACTCTTCTTACTGTCTATGTTTTGAACCATTCCTGTGACACTAGTTATAGATTCCGATGCTTCACTTTAGGTTTACTGTATCCCTCTGACCTTCTTATTGACGGTGAAACACAGAACTTGCATCGGAATTAAGTTCAAAATTCACAATGCCGACTTAAGTTCAAGAAAACTGACTTTTCTTACTGTCTATGCTTTGAACCATTCCTGTGACACTACTTATAGATTCCGATGCTTCACTTCAGGTTTACTGTAGCCCTCTGACCTTCTTATTGACGATGAAACACAGAAATTGCTTCGGAATTAAATACAAAACGCACAATGTCGCCTTAAGTACAAGAAAACTGACTCTTCTTACTCTCTATGTTTTGAACCATTCATGTGACACTAATTATAGATTCCGATGCTTCACTTCAGGTTTACTGTATCCCTCTGACCTTCTTATTGACGAAGAAACACAGAAATTGCAACGGAATTAAATACAAAAGGCACAATGCCGACTTATGTACAAGAAAACTGACGCTTCTTACTGTTTATGTTCGAACCATTCATGTGACACTAGTTACAGAATCCGATGCTTCACTTCAGTTTTACTGTATCCCTGTGACCTTATTGACGATGAAACACAGAAATTGCATCGGAATTATATACAAATGGCACAATGCCGACTTAAGTACAAGAAACCTGACTCTTCTTACTGTGTATGTTTTGAACTATTCCTGTGACACTAGTTATAGATTCCGATGCTTCACTTCAGGTTTACTGGATCCCGCTGACCTTCTAATTGACGATGAAACACAGAAACTGCATCGGAATTAATACAAAAGGCGCAATGCCGACTTAAGTACAAGAGGACTTACTCTTCCTACTGTCTATGTTTTGAACCATTCCTGTGACACTAGTTGTAGATTCCGATGCTTCACTTCAGGTTTACTGTATCCCTTTGACCTTCTTATTGACGATGAAGCACAGAAATTCCATCTTAATTAAATACAAAAGGCACAATGCCGACTCTAGTACAACAATAGTGACTCTTCTTACTGTCTATGATTTGAACCATTCCTGTGACACTAGTTATAGATTCGAATGCTTCACTTCAGGTTTACTGTATCCGGCTGACCTTCTTATTGACGATGAAACACAGAAATTGCATCGGAAGTATATATAAAATGCAGAATGCCGACATAAGTAGTTGAAGACTGACTCTACTTACTGACTAAGATTTAAACCATTCCTATGACACTAGTTGTAGATTCCGATACTTCACTCCTGGTTTACTGTATCCCTCTGACCTTCTTATTGGCGATGAAACACAGAAATTGCACCTTAATTAAATACAAAAGTTCCAATGCCGACTTAAGTACAAGAAGACTGACTCTTCTTACTATCTATGTATTGAACCACTCCTGGGACACTAGTTATAGATTCCGATGCTTCACTTCAGGTTTACTGTATCCCTCTGACCTCTTATTGTCGATGAACCACAGAAATTGCATCGGAATTAAATACAAAAGGCACAATGCCGACTTAAGTTCAAGAAAACTGACTCTTCTTACTGTCTATGTTTTGAACCATTCCTGCGACGCTAGTTAAAGATTCCGATGCTTCAGTTCCGGTTTACTGTATCCCTCTGACCTTCTTATTAACGATGAAACACAGAAATTGCATCGGAATTAAATACAAAAGGCACAATGCCGACTTAAGTACAAGAAAACTGATTCTTCTTACTGTCTATGTTCTGAACCACTCCTGTGACACTAGTTATAGATTCCTATGATTGACTTCAGGTTTACTGCATCTCTCTGACCTTCTTATTGACGATGAAACACGTAAATTGCATCGGAATTAAATACAAAAGGCACAATGCCGACATAAGTACAAGAAGATTGACTCTTATTACTGTCTATGTATTGAACCATTCCTGTGACTGTGGTTCCGATGCTTCACTTCAGGTTTACTGAAGCCCTCTGATCTTCTTATTGACGATGAAACACAGAAATAAATTTTGGACTTAAATACAAAGGGCACAATGCCGACTCAAGTACAAGAAGACTGGCTCTTCTTACTGTCTATGTTTTTAACCATTCCGGTGACCCTAGTTATAGATTCCGATGCTTCACTTCAGGTTTACTGTATCCGGCTGACCTTCGTATTGACGATGAAACACAGAAATTGCATCGGAAGTATATACAAAATGCACAATGCCGACTTAAGTTCAAGAAGACTGACTCTACTTACTGACTATGATTTGAACCATTCCTATGACACTAGTTATAGATTCCGATACTTCACTCCTGGTTTACTGTATCCCTCTGACCTTCTTATTGGCGATGAAACACAGAAATTGCATCAGAATTAAATACAAAAGGCTCAATGCCGACTTAAGTACAAGAGGACTTACTCTTCGTACTTTCTATGTTTTGAACCATTCCTGTGACACTAGTTATAGTTTCCGATGCTTCACTTCAGGTTTACTGTATCCCTTTGACCTTCTTATTGACGATGAAACACAGAAATTTCATCTTAATTAAATACAAAAGGCACAATGCCGACTTAAGTACAAGAAGACTGACTCTTCTTACTGTCTATGATTTGAACCATTCCTGTGACACTAGTTATAGATTCCGATGCTTCACTTCAGGTTTGCTGAATCCCTCTGACCTTCTTATTGACGATAAAACACAGATATAACATCGGAATTAAATACAAAAGGCACAATGCCGACACAAGTACAAGAAGACTGGCTCTTCTTACTGTCTATGTTTTCAACCATTTCTGTGACACTAGTTATAGATTCCGATGCTTCACCTCAGGTTTACTGTATCACACTGACCTTCTTATTGACGAAGAAACACAGATATTGCATCGGAATTAAATACAAAAGGCACAATGCCGACTTAAGTACAAGAAGACTGACCCTTCTTACTGTCTATGTTTTGAACCATTCCTGTGACACTAGTTATAGATTCCGATGCTTCACTTCAGGTTTACTGTATCCCTCTGACCTTCTTATTGACGATGAAACACAGAAATTGCATCGGAATTAAATACAAAAGGCACAATGCCGACTTAAGTACAAGAAGCCTGACTCTTCCAACTGTCTATGTTTTGAACCATTCCTGTGACACTAGTTATAGATTCCGATGCTTCACTTCAGGTTTACTGTATCCCTCTGACCTTCTTAATGACGATGAAACACAGAAATTGAATCCTAAATAAATACAAAAGGCACAATGTTGACTCAGATACAAGAAGACTGGCTCTTCTTACTGTCTA
This sequence comes from Schistocerca serialis cubense, assembly GCF_023864345.2. Lineage (NCBI taxonomy): Eukaryota > Metazoa > Arthropoda > Insecta > Orthoptera > Acrididae > Schistocerca > Schistocerca serialis. Next base: position 31,343,084 of record NC_064647.1, read on the forward strand.
TGTTTTGAACCACTCCTGCGACACTAGTTATAGATTCCGATGCTTCACATCAGGTATACTGTATCCCTCTGACCTTCTTATTGACGAAGAAACACAGAAATTGCATCGGAATTAAATACAAAAGGCAAATGCCGACTCAAGTACAGAAGACTGGCTCTTCTTACTGTCTATGTTTTGAACCATTCCTTGTGACAACTAGTTATAGATTCCGATGGTTTACTTCGGGTTTACTGTATCCCTCTGAGCTTCTTATTGACGATGAAACACAGAAATTGCATCGGAATTATATACAAAAGGCACAATGCCGAATTAAGTACAAGAAGAGTGACTCTTCTTACGGTCTATGTTTTGAACCATTCCTGTGACACTAGTTATAGATTCCGATGCTTCACTTCAGGTTTACTGTATTACTTTGTTATTCTTATTGACGATGAAGCACAGATATTGCATCTTAATTAAATACAAAAGGCACAATGCCGACTTAAGTACAAGAAGACTGACTCTTCTTACTGTCTATGTTTTGAACCATTCCTGTGACACTAGTTATAGATTCCGATGCTTCACTTTAGGTTTACTGTATCCCTCTGACCTTCTTATTGACGATGAAACACAGAACTTGCATCGGAATTAAGTTCAAAATTCACAATGCCGACTTAAGTTCAAGAAAACTGACTCTTCTTACTGTCTATGCTTTGAACCATTCCTGTGACACTAGTTATAGATTCCGATGCTTCACTTCAGGTTTACTGTATCCCTCTGACCTTCTTATTGACGATGAAACACAGAAATTGTTTCGGAATTAAATACAAAACGCACAATGTTGCCTTAAGTACAAGAAAACTGACCCTTCTTACTCTCTATGTTTTGAACCATTCATGTGACACTAATTATAGATTCCGATGCTTCACTTCAGGTTTACTGTATCCCTCTGACCTTCTTATTGACGAAGAAACACAGAAATTGCAACGGAATTAAATACAAAAGGCACAATGCCGACTTATGTACAAGAAAACTGACTCTTCTTACTGTCTATGTTTGAACCATTCATGTGACACTAGTTATAGAATCCGATGCTTCACTTCAGTTTTACTGTATCCCTCTGACCTTATTGACGATGAAACACAGAAATTGCATCGGAATTATATACAAATGGCACAATGCCGACTTAAGTACAAGAAACCTGACCCTTCTTACTATCTATGTTTTGAACTATTCCTGTGACACTAGTTATAGATTCCGATGCTTCACTTCAGGTTTACTGTATCCCTCTGACCTTCTTATTGACGATGAAAAAATTATAAATTCCAACGGAATTAAAAACAAAATGTACAATGCCGACACATGTACAAGAAAACTGACTCTTCTTTCTGTCTATGTTTGAACCATTCCTGTGACATTAGTTATAGAATCCGATGCTTCACTTCAGGTTTACTGTATCCCTCTGACCTTCTTATTGACGATGAAACACAGAAATTGCAACGGAATTAAATACAAAAGGCACAATGCCGACTTATGTACAAGAAAAATGACTCTTCTTACTGTCTATGTTTGAACCATTCCTGTGACACTAGTTATAGATTCCAATGCTTCACTTCAGGTTTACTGTATCCGACTGACCTTCTTATTGACGATGAAACACAGAAATTGCATCGGAATTAAATACAAAACGCACAATGTCGAATTAGGTACTAGAAAACTGACTCTTCTTACTCTCTATGTTTTGAACCATTCATGTGACACTAATTATAGATTCCGATGCTTCACTTCAGGTTTATTGTATCCACCTCACCTTCTTATTGACGATGAAACACAGAAATTGCAACGGAATTAAATACAAAAGGCACAATGCCGACTTATGTACAAGAAGACTGACTCTTCTTACTGTCTATGTTTGAACCATTCCTGTGACACTAGTTATAGATTCCAATGCTTCACTTCAGGTTTACTGTATCCGGCTGACCTTCTTATTGACGATGAAACACCGAAATTGCATCGGAAGTATATACAAAGTGCACAATGCCGACTTAAGTACAAGAAGACTGACTCTTCTTACTGACTACGTTTTGTACCATTCCTATGACACTAGTTATAGATTCCGATACTTCACTTCAGGTTTACTGTATCCATCTGACTTTATTATTGACGATGAAACACAGAAATTACATCTTAATTAAATACAAAAGGCACAATGCCGACTTCAGTACAAGAACACTGAGTCTTCTTACTGTCGATGGTTTGAAACATTCCTGTGACACTAGTTATAGATTCCGATGCTTCACTTCAGGGTTACTGTATCCAGCTGACTTTTTTATTGACTATGAAGCTCATAAATTGAATCGGAATTAAATACAAAATGCACAATGCCGACTTAAGTACAAGAAGACTGACTCTTCTTACTGTCTATATATTGAACCATTCCTGTGATACTAGTTATAGATTCCGATGCTTCACTTCAGGGTTGCTGTATCCAGCTGACTTTTTTATTGGCGATGAAGCACATAAATTGCATCGGAATTAAATACAAAATGCACAATGCCGACTTAAGTACAAGAAGACTGACTCTTCTTACTGACTACGTTTTGAACCATTTCTATGACACTAGTTATAGATTCCGATGCTTACCTTCAGGTTTACTGTATCCCTCTGACATTCTTATAGACGAAGAAACACAGATATTGCATCGGAATTAAATACAAAAGGCACAATGCCGACTTAAGTACAAGAAGACTGACCGTTCTTACTATCTATGTTTTGAACCATTCCTGTGACACTAGTTATAGATTCCGATGCTTCACTTCAGGTTTACTGTATCCCTCTGAGCTTCTTATTGACGATGAAACACAGAAATTGCATCGGAATTATATACAAAAGGCACAATGCCGACTTAAGTTCAAGATGACTTACTCTTCTTTCAGTCTATATTTTGAACCATTCCTGTGCACTAGTTATAGATTCCGATGCTTCATTTCAGGTTTACTGTATCCCTTTGACCTTCTTATTGATGATGAAACACAGAAATTGCATCTTAATTAAATACAAAAGGCACAATGCCGACTTAAGTACAAGAAGACTGACTCTTCTTACTGTCTATGATTTGAACCATTCCTGTGACACTAGTTATAGATTCTGATGCTTCACTTCAGGTTTACTGTATCCCTCTGACCTTCTTATTGACGATCAAACACAGAAATTTCATCAGAATTAAATACAAAAGGCACAATGCCGACTCAAGTACAAGAAGACTGGCTCCACTTACTGCCTATGTTTTGAACCACTCCTGTGACACTAGTTATAGATTCCGATGCTTCATTTCAGGTTTACTGTATCCCTCTGACCTTCTAATTCACGATGAAACACAGAAATTGCATCGAAATTAAATACAAATGGCACAATGCCGACTTAAGTGCAAGAAGACTGACTCTTCCTACTGTCTATGATTTGAACCATTCCTGTGACACTAGTTATAGGTTCTGATGCTTCACTTCAGGTTTCCTGTATCCCTCTGACCTTCTTACTGACGAAGAAACACAGAAATTGCATCGGAATTAAATACAAAAGGCAAATGCCGACTCAAGTACAGAAGACTGGCTCTTCTTACTGTCTATGTTTTGAACCATTCCTTGTGACAACTAGTTATAGATTCCGATGGTTTACTTCGGGTTTACTGTATCACTCTGAGCTTCTTATTGACGATGAAACACAGAAATTGCATCGGAATTATATACAAAAGGCACAATGCCGACTTAAGTACAAGAAGAGTGACTCTTCTTACTCTCTATGTTTGAACCATTCCTGTGACACTAGTTATAGATTCCGATGCTTCACTTAAGGTTTACTGTATCCCTCTGACCTTCTTATTGACGAAGAAACACAGATGTTGCATCGGAATTAAATACAAAAGGCACAATGCCGACTTAAGTACAACAAAACTGACTCTTCTTACTGTCTATGATTTGAACCATTCCTGTGACACTAGTTATAGATTCCGATGCTTCACTTTAGGTTTACAGTATCCGGCTGACCTTCTTATTGACGATGAAAAAGAGAAATTGAATCGGAATTTTATACAAAAGGCACAATGCCGACTTAAGTACAAGAAGTCTGACTCTTCTTACTGACTATGTTTTGAACCATTCCTATGACACTAGTTATAGATTCTGATTCTTCACTTCAGGTTTACTGTATCCCTCTGACCTTTTTATTGACGATGAAACACAGAAATTGCATTTTAATTAAATACAAAAGGCACAATGCCAACTTCAGTACAAGAACACTTACACTTCTTACTGTCGATGGTTTGAACCATTCCTGTGACACTAGTTATAGATTCCGATGCTTCACTTCAGGTTTACTGTATCCCTCTGACCTTGTTACTGACGATCAAACACAGAAAATTCATCGGAATTATATACGAAAGGCACAATGCCGACTCAAGTACAAGATGACTGGCTCTTCTTACTGTCTATATTTTGAACCATTCCTGTGACACTAGTTATAGATTCCGATGCTTCACTTCAGGTTTACTGTATCCAGCTGACTTTCTTATTGACGATGAAGCACATAAATTGCAACGGAATTAAATAGAAAAGGCACAATGCCGATGTAAGTACAAGAAAACTGACTCTTCTTACTGTCTACGTTTTGAACCATTCCTGTGACACTAGTTATTGATTCCGATGCTTCACTTCAGGTTTACTGTATCCCTCTGAGCTTCTTATTGACGATAAAACACAGAAATTGCATCGGAATTATATACAAAAGGCACAATGCCAACTTAAGTACAAGAGGACTTACTCTTCTTACTGTCTATGATTTGAACCATTCCTGTGACACTAGTTATAGATTCCGATGCTTCACTTCAGGTTTACAGTATCCCTTTGACCTTCTTATTGACGATGAAACACAGAAATTGCATCTTAAATAAATACAAAAGGCACAATGCCGACTTAAGTAAAAGAAAACTGACCCCTCTTACTGTCTATGTTTTGAACCATTCATGTGACACTAGTTATAGATTCCGATGCTTCACTTCAGGTTTACTGTATCCCTCTGACCTTCTTATTGACGATAAAACACAGATATTGCTTCGGAATTAAATACAAAAGGCACAATGCCGACTTAAATACAAGAAGACTGACTCTACCTACTCTCTATGTTTTGATCCATTACTGTGACACTAGTTATAGATTCCGATGCTTCACTTCAGGTTTACGGTGTCCAGCTGACCTTCTTATTGACGATGAAACACAGAAATTGCATCATATTTAAATTCAAAAGGCACAATGCCGACTTTAGTACAAGAAGACTGACTCTTCTTACTGTCTATGTATTGAACCATTCCTGGGACACTAATTATAGATTCCGATGCTTCACTTCAGGTTTACTGTATCCCTCTGACCTCTTATTGTCGATGAACCGCAGAAATTGCATAGGAATTAAATACAAAAGGCACAATGCCGACTTAAGTAAAAGAAAACTGATGCTTCTTACTGTCTATGTTTTGAATCATTCCTGTGACACTAGCTATAGATTCCTATGATTAACTTCAGGTTTTCTGTATCCCTCTGACCTTCTTATTGACGATGAAACACGTAAATTGCATCGGAATTAAGACAAAAGGCACAATGCCGACATAAGTACAAGAAGATTGACTCTTCTTACTGTCTATGTATTGAACCATTCCTGTGACACTAGTTATAGGTTCCGATGCTTCACTTCAGGTTTACTAAATCCCTCTGATCTTCTTATTGACGATGAAACACAGAAATAACATCGGACTTAAATACAAAGGGCACAATGCCGACTCAAGTACAAGAAGACTGGCTCTTCTTACTGTCTATGTTTTGAACCATTCCTGTGACCCTAGTTATGGATTCCGATGCTTCACTTCAGGTTTACTGTATCCCTCCGACCTTCTTATTGACGAAGAAACACAGATATTGCATCGGAATTAAATACAAAAGGCATTATGCCGACTTAAGTACAAGAAGACTGACCCTTCTTACTGTCTATGTTTTGAACCATTCCTGTGACACTAGTTATAGATTCCGATGCTTCACTTCAGGTTTACTGTATCCCTCTGACTTCTTATTGACGATAAAACACAGAAATTTCATCGGAATTATATACAAAAGGCTCAATGCCGACTTAAGTACAAGAGGACTTACTCTTCCTACTGTCTATGTTTTGAACCATTCCTGTGACACTAGTTATAGATTCCGATGCTTCACTTCAGGTTTACTGTATCCCTTTGACCTTCTTATTGACGATGAAGCACAGAAATTGCATCTTAATTAAATACATAAGGCACAATGCCGACTCCAGTACAACAATAGTGACTCTTCTTACTTTCTATGATTTGATCCATTCCTGTTACACTAGTTATAGATTCGAATGCTTCACTTCAGGTTTACTGTATCCGGGTGACCTTCTTATTGACGATGAAACACAGAAATTGCATCGGAAGTATATATAAAATGCAGAATGCCGACTTAAGTAGTTGAAGACTGACTCTACTTACTGACTAAGAATTGAACCATTCCTATGACACTAGTTATAGATTCCGGTACTTCACTCCTGGTTTACTGTATCCCTCTGACCTTCTCATTGGCGATGAAACACAGAAATTTCATCTTAATTAAATACAAAAGGCACAATGCCGACTTAAGTACAAGAAGACTGACTCTTCTTACTTTCTATGTATTGAACCACTCCTGGGACACTAGTTATAGATTCCGATGCTTCACTTCAGGTTTACTGTATCCCTCTGACCTCTTATTGTCGATGAACCACAGAAATTGCATCGGAATTAAATACAAAAGGTACAATGAGGACTTAAGTTCAAGAAAACTGACTCTTCTTACTGTCTATGGTTTGAACCATTCCTGTGAAGCTAGTTAAAGATTCCGATGCTTCAGATCCGGTTTACTGTATCCCTCTGACCTTCTTATTAACGATGAAACACAGAAATTGCATCGGAATTAAATACAAAAGGCACAATGCCGACTTAAGTACAAGCAAACTGATTCTTCTTACTGTCTATGTTTTGAACCACTCCTGTGACACTAGTTATAGATTCCTATGATTGACTTCAGGTTTACTGCATCCCTCTGACCTTCTTATTGACGATGAAACACGTAAATTGCATCGGAATTAATACAAACGGCACAATGCCGACATAAGTACAAGAAGATTGACTCTTTTTACTGTCTATGTATTGAACCATTCCTGTGACTGTGGTTCCGATGCTTCACTTCAGGTTTACTGAATCCCTCTGACCTTCTTATTGACGATGAAACACAGAAATAACTTTGGACTTAAATACAAAGGGCACAATGCCGACTCAAGTACAAGAAGACTGGCTCTTCTTACTGTCTATGTTTTGAACCATTCCTGTGACCCTAGTTATAGATTCCGATGCTTCACTTCAGGTGTACTGTATCCAGCTGACTTTCTTATTGACGATGAAGCACATAAATTGCATCGGAATTAAATATAAAAGGCACAATGCCGACTTAAGTACAAGAAGAGTGACTCTACTTACTGTTTATGTTTTGAACCATTCCTGTGACACTAGTTATAGATTCCGATGCTTTACTTCAGGTTTACTGTATCCAGCAGACCTTCTTATTGACGATCAAACACAGAAATTGCATCAGAATTAAATACATAAGGCACAATGCCGACTTAAGTAAAAGAAAACTGACTTTTCTTACTGTCTATGTTTTGATCCATTCCTGTGACACTAGTTATAGATTCCGATGCTTCACTTCAGGTTTACTGTATCCCTCTGACCTTCATATTGACGATGAAACACAGAAATTGCATCGGAATTAAATACAAAAGGTAAATGCCGACTCAAGTACAAGAAGACTGGCTCTTCTTACTGTCTATGCTTTGAACCAGTTCTGTGACACTAGTTATAGAATCCGATGCTTCACTTCAGGTTTCCTGTATCCCTCTGACATTCTTATTGACGATGAAACACAGGAATTGCATCGGAATTAAATACAAAAAGCAAAATGCCGACTTAAGTACAAGAAGACTGACTCTTCTTACTGTCTATGTTTTGAACCATTCCTGTGACACTAGTTATAGATTCAGATGCTTCACTACGGGTATACTGTACCCCTCTGAGCTTCTTATTGACGACGAAACACAGAAATTGCATAGGAATTATATACAAAAGGCACAATGCCGACTCCAGAACAAGTAGAGTGACTCTTCTTACTGTCTATGTTTTGAATCATTCCGGTGACACTAGTTATAGATTCCGATGCTTCACTTCAGGTTTACAGTATTACTTTGACTTCTTATTGACGATGAAACACAGAAATTGCATCTTAATTAAATACAAAAGGCACAATGCCGACTTAAGTAAAAGAAGACTGACTCTTCTTATTGTCTATGTTTTGAACCATTCCTGTGACACTAGTTATAGATTCCGATGCTTCACTTCAGGTTTACTGTATCCCTCTGACCTTCTTATTGACGATGAAACACAGAAATTGCATCAGATTAAATACAAAATGCACAATGCCGACATAAGTACAAGAAAACTGACTCTTCTTACTCTCTATGTTTTGAACCACTCCTGTGACACTAGTTATAGATTCCGATGGTTCACTTCAGGTTTACTGTATCCCTCTGAGCTTCTTATTGACGATAAAACACAGAAATTGCATCGGAATTATATACCAAAGGCACTATGCCGACTTAAGTACAAGAGGACTTACTCTTCTTACTGTCTATGTTTTGAACCATTCCTGTGACACTAGTTATAGATTCCGATGCTTCACTTCAGGTTTACTGTATCCCTTTGACCTTCTTATTGACGATGAAACACAGAAATTGCATCTTAATTAAATACAAAAGGCACAATGCCGACTCAAGTACAAGAAGACCGGCTCTTCTTACTGTCTATATTTTGAACCATTCCTGTGACACTAGTTATAGATTCCGATGCTTCACTTCAGGTTTACTGTATCCCTCTGACTTCTTATTGACGATAAAACACAGAAATTTCATCGGAATTATATACAAAAGGCTCAATGCCGACTTAAGTACAAGAGGACTTACTCTTCCTACTGTCTATGATTTGAACCATTCCTGTGACACTAGTTATAGATTCCGATGCTTCACTTCAGGTTTACTGTATCCCTTTGACCTTCTTATTGACGATGAAGCACAGAAATTGCATCTTCATTAAATACAAAAGGCACAATGCCGTCTCCAGTACAACAATAGTGACTCTTCTTACTGTCTATGATTTGAACCATTCCTGTGACACTAGTTATAGATTCGAATGCTTCACTTCAGGTTTACTGTATCCGGCTGACCTTCTTATTGACGATGAAACACAGAAATTGCATCGGAAGTATATATAAAATGCAGAATGCCGACTTAAGTAGTTGAAGACTGACTCTACTTACTGACTAAGATTTGAACCATTCCTATGACACTAGTTATAGATTCCGATACTTCACTCCTGGTTTACTGTATCCCTCTGACCTTCTTATTGGCGATGAAACACAGAAATTGCATCTTAATTAAATACAAAAGGCACAATGCCGACTTAAGTACAAGAAGACTGACTCATCTTACTGTCTATGTATTGAACCACTCCTGGGACACTAGTTATAGATTTCGATGCTTCACTTCAGGTTTACTGTATCCTTCTGACCTCTTAATGTCGATGAACCACAGAAATTGCATCGGAATTAAATACAAAAAGCACAATACCGACTTAAGTTCAAGAAAACTGACTCTTCTTACTGTCTCTGTTTTGAACCATTCCTGTGATGCTAGTTAAAGATTCCGATGCTTCAGTTCCGGTTTACTGTATCCCTCTGACCTTCTTATTAACCATGAAACACAGAAATTGCATCGGAATTAAATACAAAAGGCACAATGCCGACCTAAGTACAAGAAAACAGATTCTTCTTACTGTCTATGTTTTGAACCACTCCTGTGACACTAGTTATAGATTCCTTTGATTGTCTTCAGGTTTACTGCATCCCTCTGACCTTCTTATTGACGATGAAACACGTAAATTGCATCGGAATTAATACAAAAGGCACAATGCCGACATAAGTACAAGAAGATTGACTCTTCTTACTGTCTATGTATTCAACCATTCCTGTGACTGTGGTACCGATGCTTCACTTCAGGTTTACTGAATCCCTCTGATCTTCTTATTGACGATGAAACACAGAAATAACTTTGGACATAAATACAAAGGGCACAATGCCGACTCAAGTACAAGAAGACTGGCTCTTCTTACTGTCTATGATTTGAACCATTCCTGTGACCCTAGTTATAGATTCCGATGCTTCACTTCAGGTTTACTGTATCCGGCTGACCTTCGTATTCACGATGAAACACAGAAATTGCATCGGAAGTATATACAAAATGCACAATGCCGACTTAAGTACAAGAAGACTGACTCTACTTACTGACTATGATTTGAACCATTCCTATGACACTAGTTATAGATTCCGATACTTCACTCCTGGTTTACTGTATCCCTCTGACCTTCTTATTGGCGATGAAACACAGAAATTGCATCAGAATTAAATACAAAAGGCTCAATGCCGACTTAAGTACAAGAGGACTTACTCTTCGTATTTTCTAAGTTTTGAACCATTCCTGTGACACTAGTTATAGATTCCGATGCTTCACTTCAGGTTTACTGTATCCCTTTGACCTTCTTATTGACGATGAAACACAGAAATTTCATCTTAATTAAATACAAAAGGCACAATGCCGACTTAAGTACAAGAAGACTGACTCTTCTTACTGTCTATGTTTTGAACCATTCCTGTGACACTAGTTATAGATTCCGATGCTTCACTTCAGGTTTGCTGAATCCCTCTGACCTTCTTATTGACGATGACACACAGATATAACATCGGAATTAAATACAAAAGGCACAATGCCGACACAAGTACAAGAAGACTGGCTCTTCTTACTGTCTATGTTTTCAACCATTTCTGTGACACTAGTTATAGATTCCGATGCTTCACTTCAGGTTTACTGTATCACACTGACCTTCTTATTGACGAAGAAACACAGATATTGCATCGGAATTAAATACAAAAGGCACAATGCCGACTTAAGTACAAGAAGACTGACCCTTCTTACTGTCTATGTTTTGAACCATTCCTGTGACACTAGTTATAGATTCCGATGCTTCACTTCAGGTTTACTGTATCCCTCTGACCTTCTTATTGACGATGAAACACAGAAATTGCATCGGAATTAAATACAAAAGGCACAATGCCGACTTAAGTACAAGAAGACTGACTCTTCCAACTGTCTATGTTTTGAACCATTCCTGTGACACTAGTTATAGATTCCGATGCTTCACTTCAGGTTTACTGTATCCCTCTGACCTTCTTATTGACGATGAAACACAGAAATTGAATCCTAAATAAATACAAAAGGCACAATGCCGACTCAGGTACAAGAAGACTGGTTCTTCTTACTGTCTATGTTTTGAACCATTCCTGCGACACTAGTTATAGATTCCGATGCTTCACATCAGGTATACTGTATCCCTCTGACCTTCGTATTGACGAAGAAACACAGAAATTGCATCGGAATTAAATACAAAAGACAAATGCCGACTCAAGTACAGAAGACTGGCTCTTCTTACTGTCTATGTTTTGAACCATTCCTGTGACAACTAGTTATAGATTCCGATGGTTTACTTCGGGTTTACTGTATCCCTCCGAGCTTCTTATTAACGATGAAACACAGAAATTGCATCGGAAATATATACAAAAGGCACAATGCCGACTTAAGTACAAGAAGAGTCACTCTTCCTACGGTCTATGTTTTGAACCATGCCTGTGACACTAGTTATAGATTCCGATGCTTCACCTCAGGTTTACTGTATTACTTTGTTATTCTTATTGACGATGAAACACAGATATTGCATCTTAATTAAATACAAAAGCCACAATGCCGACTTAAGTACAAGAAGACTGACTCTTCTTACTGTCTATGTTTTGAACCATTCCTGTGACACTAGTTATAGATTCCGATGCTTCACTTTAGGTTTACTGTATCCCTCTGACCTTCTTATTGACGATGAAACACAGAACTTGCATCGGAATTAAGTTCAAAATTCACAATGCCGACTTAAGATCAAGAAAACTGACTCTTCTTACTGTCTATGCTTTGAACCATTCCTGTGATACTAGTTATAGATTCCGATGCTTCACTTCAGGTTTACTGTATCCCTCTGACCTTCTTATTGACGATGAAACACAGAAATTGCTTCGGAATTAAATACAAAACGCACAATGTCGCCTTAAGTACAAGAAAACTGACTCTTCTTACTCTCTATGTTTTGAACCATTCATGTGACACTAATTATAGATTCCGATGCTTCACTTCAGGTTTACTGTATCCCTCTGACCTTCTTATTGACGAAGAAACACAGAAATTGCAACGGAATTAAATACAAAAGGCACAATGCCGACTTCTGTACAAGAAAACTGACTCTTCTTACTGTCTATGTTTGAACCATTCATGTGACACCAGTTATAGAATCCGATGCTTCACTTCAGTTTTACTGTATCCCTCTGACCTTATTGACGATGAAACACCGAAATTGCATCGGAATTATATACAAATGGCACAATGCCGACTTAAGTACAAGAAACCTGACTCTTCTTACTGTCTATGTTTTGAACTATTCCTGTGACACTAGTTATAGATTCCGATGCTTCACTTCAGGTTTACTGTATCCCTCTGACCTTCTTAATGACGATGAAATACAGAAATTGCAACGGAATTAAAAACAAAATGTACAATGCCGACTCATGTACAAGAAAACTGACTCTTCTTACTGTCTATGTTTGAACCATTTCTGTGACATTAGTTATAGAATCCGATGCTACACTTCAGGTTTGCTGTATCCCTTTGCCTTCTTATTGACGATGAAGCACAGAAATTCCATCTTAATTAAATACAAAAGGCACAATGCCGACTCCAGTACAACAATAGTGACTCTTCTCACTGTCTATGATTTTAACCATTCCTGTGACACTAGTTATAGATTCGAATGCTTCACTTCAGGTTTACTGTATCCGGCTGACCTTCTTATTGACGATGAAACACAGAAATGGCATCGGAAGTATATATAAAATGCAGAATGCCGACATAAGTAGTTGAAGACTGACTGTACTTACTGACTAAGATTTGAACCATTCCTATGACACTAGTTGTAGATTCCGATACTTCACTCCTGGTTTACTGTATCCCTCTGACCTTCTTATTGGCGATGAAACACAGAAATTGCATCTTAATTAAATACAAAAGGCCCAATGCCGACTTAAGTACAAGAAGACTGACTCTTCTTACTGTCTATGTATTGAACCACTCCTGGGACACTAGTTATAGATTCCGAAGCTTCACTTCAGGTTTACTGTATCCCTCTGACCTCTTATTGTCGATGAACCACAGAAATTGCATCGGAATTAAATACAAAAGGCACAATGCCGACTTAAGTTCAAGAAAACTGACTCTTCTTACTGTCTATGTTTTGAACCATTCCTGTGACGCTAGTTAAAGATTCCGATGCTTCAGTTCCGGTTTACTGTATCCCTCTGACCTTCTTATTAACGATGAAACACAGAAATTGCATCGGAATTAAATACAAAAGGCACAATGCCGACTTAAGTACAAGAAAACTGATTCTTCTTACTGTCTATGTTTTGAACCACTCCTGTGACACTAGTTATAGACTCCTATGATTGACTTCAGGTTTACTGCATCCCTCTGACCTTCTTATTGACGATGAAACACGTAAATTGCATCGGAATTAATACAAAAGGCACAATGCCGACATAAGTACAAGAAGATTGACTCTTATTACTGTCTATGTATTGAACCATTCCTGTGACTGTGGTTCCGATGCTTCACTTCAGGTTTACTGAATCCCTCTGATCTTCTTATTGACGATGAAACACAGAAATAACTTTGGACTTAAATACAAAGGGCACAATGCCGACTCAAGTACAAGAAGACTGGCTCTTCTTACTGTCTATGTTTTTAACCATTCCTGTGACCCTAGTTATAGATTCCGATGCTTCACTTCAGGTTTACTGTATCCGGCTGACCTTCGTATTGACGATGAAACACAGAAATTGCATCGGAAGTATATACAAAATGCACAATGCCGACTTAAGTACAAGAAGACTGACTCTACTTACTGACTATGATTTGAACCATTCCTATGACACTAGTTATAGATTCCGATACTTCACTCCTGGTTTACTGTATCCCTCTGACCTTCTTATTGGCGATGAAACACAGAAATTGCATCAGAATTAAGTACAAAAGGCTCAATGCCGACTTAAGTACAAGAGGACTTACTCTTCGTACTTTCTATGCTTTGAACCATTCCTGTGACACTAGTTATAGATTCCGATGCTTCACTTCAGGTTTACTGTATCCCTTTGACCTTCTTATTGACGATGAAACACAGAAATTTCATCTTAATTAAATACAAAAGGCACAATGATGACTTAAGTACAAGAAGACTGACTCTTCTTACTCTCTATGATTTGAACCATTCCTGTGACACTAGTTATAGATTCCGATGCCTCACTTAAGGTTTGCTGAATCCCTCTGACCTTCTTATTGACGATGAAACACAGATATAACATCGGAATTAAATACAAAAGGCACAATGCCGACACAAGTACAAGAAGACTGGCCCTTCTTACTGTCTATGTTTTCAACCATTTCTGTGACACTAGTTATAGATTCCGATGCTTCACTTCAGGTTTACTGTATCACACTGACCTTCTTATTGACGAAGAAACACAGATATTGCATCGGATTTAAATACAAAAGGCACAATGCCGACTTAAGTACAAGAAGACTGACCCTTCTTACTGTCTATGTTTTGAACCATTCCTGTGACACTAGTTATAGATTCCGATGCCTCACTTCAGGTTTACTGTATCCCTCTGACCTTCTTATTGACGATGAAACACAGAAATTGCATCGGAATTAAATACAAAAGGCACAATGCCGACTTAAGTACAAGAAGACTGACTCTTCCAACTGTCTATGTTTGAACCATTCCTGTGACACTAGTTATAGATTCCGATGCTTCACTTCAGGTTTACTGTATCCCTCTGACCTTCTTATTGACGATGAAACACAGAAATTGAATCCTAAATAAATACAAAAGGCACAATGCCGACTCAGGTACAAGAAGACTGGCTCTTCTTACTGTCTATGTTTTGAACCATTCCTGCGACACTAGTTATAGATTCCGATGCTTCACATCAGGTATACTGTATCCCTCTGACCTTCTTATTGACGAAGAAACACAGAAATTGCATCGGAATTAAATACAAAAGGCAAATGCCGACTCAAGTACAGAAGACTGGCTCTTCTTACTGTCTATGGTTTGAACCATTCCTTGTGACAACTAGTTATAGATTCCGATGGTTTACTTCGGGTTTACTGTATCCCTCTGAGCTTCTTTTAGACGATGAAACACAGAAATTGCATCGGAATTATATACAAAAGGCACAATGCCGACTTAAGTACAAAAAGAGTGACACTTCTTACGGTCTAAGTTTTGAACCATTACTGTGACACTAGTTATAGATTCCGATGCTTCACTTCAGGTTTACTGTATTACTTTGTTATTCTTATTGACGATGAAACACAGATATTGCATCTTAATTAAATACAAAAGGCACAATGCCGACTTAAGTACAAGAAGACTGACTCTTCTTACTGTCTATGCTTTGAACCATTCCTGTGACACTAGTTATAGATTCCGATGCTTCACTTCAGGTTTACTGTATCCCTCTGACCTTCGTATTGACGATGAAACACAGAAATTGCTTCGGAATTAAATACAATACGCACAATGTCGCCTTAAGTACAAGAAAACTGACCCTTCTTACTCTCTATGTTTTGAACCATTCATGTGACACTAATTATAGATTCCGATGCTTCACTTCAGGTTTACTGTATCCCTCTGACCTTCTTATTGACGATGAAACACCGAAATTGCATCGGAATTATATACAAATGGCACAATGCCGACTTAAGTACAAGAAACCTGACTCTTCTTACTGTCTATGTTTTGAACTATTCCTGTGACACTAGTTATAGATTCCGATGCTTCACTTCAGGTTTACTGTATCCCTCTGACCTTCTTATTGACGATGAAATACAGAAATTGCAACGGAATTAAAAACAAAATGTACACTGCCGACTCATGTACAAGAAAACTGACTCTTCTTACTGTCTATGTTTGAACCATTCCTGTGACATTAGTTATAGAATCCGATGCTACACTTCAGGTTTACTGTATCCCTTTGCCTTCTTATTGACGATGAAGCACAGAAATTCCATCTTAATTAAATACAAAAGGCACAATGCCGACTCCAGTACAACAATAGTGACTCTTCTCACTGTCTATGATTTTAACCATTCCTGTGACACTAGTTATAGATTCGAATGCTTCACTTCAGGTTTACTGTATCCGGCTGACCTTCTTATTGACGATGAAACACAGAAATGGCATCGGAAGTATATATAAAATGCAGAATGCCGACATAAGTAGTTGAAGACTGACTGTACTTACTGACTATGATTTGAACGATTCCTATGACACTAGTTGTAGATTCCGATACTTCACTCCTGGTTTACTGTATCCCTCTGACCTTCTTATTGGCGATGAAACACAGAAATTGCATCTTAATTAAATACAAAAGGCCCAATGCCGACTTAAGTACAAGAAGACTGACTCTTCTTACTGTCTATGTATTGAACCACTCCTGGGACACTAGTTATAGATTCCGAAGCTTCACTTCAGGTTTACTGTATCCCTCTGACCTCTTATTGTCGATGAACCACAGAAATTGCATCGGAATTAAATACAAAAGGCACAATGCCGACTTAAGTTCAAGAAAACTGACTCTTCTTACTGTCTATGTTTTGAACCATTCCTGTGACGCTAGTTAAAGATTCCGATGCTTCAGTTCCGGTTTACTGTATCCCTCTGACCTTCTTATTAACGATGAAACACAGAAATTGCATCGGAATTAAATACAAAAGGCACAATGCCGACTTAAGTACAAGAAAACTGATTCCTCTTACTGTCTATGTTTTGAACCACTCCTGTGACACTAGTTATAGATTCCTATGATTGACTTCAGGTTTACTGCATCCCTCTGACCTTCTTATTGACGATGAAACACGTAAATTGCATCGGAATTAATACAAAAGGCACAATGCCGACATAAGTACAAGAAGATTGACTCTTATTACTGTCTATGTATTGAACCATTCCTGTGACTGTGGTTCCGATGCTTCACTTCAGGTTTACTGAATCCCTCTGATCTTCTTATTGACGATGAAACACAGAAATAACTTTGGACTTAAATACAAAGGGCACAATGCCGACTCAAGTACAAGAAGACTGGCTCTTCTTACTGTCTATGTTTTTAACCATTCCTGTGACCCTAGTTATAGATTCCGATGCTTCACTTCAGGTTTACTGTATCCGGCTGACCTTCGTATTGACGATGAAACACAGAAATTGCATCGGAAGTATATACAAAATGCACAATGCCGACTTAAGTACAAGAAGACTGACTCTACTTACTGACTATGATTTGAACCATTCCTATGACACTAGTTATAGATTCCGATACTTCACTCCTGGTTTACTGTATCCCTCTGACCTTCTTATTGGCGATGAAACACAGAAATTGCATCAGAATTAAATACAAAAGGCTCAATGCCGACTTAAGTACAAGAGGACTTACTCTTCGTACTTTCTATGCTTTGAACCATTCCTGTGACACTAGTTATAGATTCCGATGCTTCACTTCAGGTTTACTGTATCCCTTTGACCTTCTTATTGACGATGAAACACAGAAATTTCATTTTAATTAAATACAAAAGGCACAATGCCGACTTAAGTACAAGAAGACTGACTCTTCTTACTGTCTATGCTTTAACCATTCCTGTGACCCTAGTTATAGATTCCGATGCTTCACTTCAGGTTTACTGTATCACACTGACCTTCTTATTGACGAAGAAACACAGATATTGCATCGGATTTAAATACAAAAGGCACAATGCCGACTTAAGTACAAGAAGACTGACCCTTCTTACTGTCTATGTTTTGAACCATTCCTGTGACACTAGTTATAGATTCCGATGCCTCACTTCAGGTTTACTGTATCCCTCTGACCTTCTTATTGACGATGAAACACAGATATTGCATCGGATTTAAATACAAAAGGCACTATGCCGACTTAAGTACAAGAAGACTGACCCTTCTTACTGTCTATGTTTTGAACCATTCCTGTGACACTAGTTATAGATTCCGATGCCTCACTTCAGGTTTACTGTATCCCTCTGACCTTCTTATTGACGATGAAACACAGAAATTGCATCGGAATTAAATACAAAAGGCACAATGCCGACTTAAGTACAAGAAGACTGACTCTTCCAACTGTCTATGTTTTGAACCATTCCTGTGACACTAGTTATGGATTCCGATGCTTCACTTCAGGTTTACTGTATCCCTCTGACCTTCTTATTGACGATGAAACACAGAAATTGAATCCTAAATAAATACAAAAGGCACAATGCCGACTCAGGTACAAGAAGACTGGCTCTTCTTACTGTCTATGTTTTGAACCATTCCTGCGACACTAGTTATAGATTCCGATGCTTCACATCAGGTATACTGTATCCCTCTGACCTTCTTATTGACGAAGAAACACAGAAATTGCATCGGAATTATATACAAAAGGCACAATGCCGACTTAAGTACAAGAAGAGTGACTCTTCTTACGGTCTATGTTTTGAACCATTCCTGTGACACTAGTTATAGATTCCGATGTTTCACTTCAGGTTTACTGTATCCCTCTGACCTTCGTATTGACCATGAAACACAGAAATTGCTTCGGAATTAAATACAAAACGCACAATGTCGCCTTAAGTACAAGAAAACTGACCCTTCTTACTCTCTATGTTTTGAACCATTCATGTGACACTAATTATAGATTCCGATGCTTCACTTCAGGTTTACTGTATCCCTCTGACCTTCTCATTGACGAAGAAACACAGAAATTGCAACGGAATTCAATACAAAAGGCACAATGCCGACTTATGTACAAGAAAACTGACTCTTCTTACTGTCTATGTTTTGACCCATTCATGTGACACTAGTTATAGAATCCGATGCTTCACTTCAGTTTTACTGTATCCCTCTGACCTTATTGACGATGAAACACAGAAATTGCATCGGAATTATATACAAATGGCACAATGCCGACTTAAGTACAAGAAACCTGACCCTTCTTACTGTCTATGTTTTGAACTATTCCTGTGACACTAGTTATAGATTCCGATGCTTCACTTCAGGTTTACTGTATCCCTCTGACCTTCTTATTGACGATGAAAAAATTAGAAATTGCAACGGAATTAAAAACAAAATGTACAATGCCGACTCATGTACAAGAAAACTGACTCTTCTTACTGTCTATGTTTGAACCATTCCTGTGTCATTAGTTATAGAACCCGATGCTTCACTTCAGGTTTACTGTATCCCTCTGACCTTCTTATTGACGATGAAAGACAGAAATTGCAACGGAATTAAATACAAAAGGCACAATGCCGACTTATGAACAAGAAAATTGACTCTTCTTACTGTCTATGTTTGAACCATTCCTGTGACACTAGTTATAGATTCCAATGCTTCACTTCAGGTTTACTGTATCCGACTGACCTTCTTATTGACGATGAAACACAGAAATTTCATCAGAATTAAATACAAAACGCACAATGTCGAATTAAGTACTAGAAAACTGACTCTTCTTACTCTCTATGTTTTGAACCATTCATGTGACACAAATTATAGATTCCGATGCTTCACTTCAGGTTTATTGTATCCATCTCACCTTCTTATTGACGATGAAACACAGAAATTGCAACGGAATTAAATACAAAAGGCACAATGCCGACTTATGTACAAGAAGACTGACTCTTCTTACTGTCTATGTTTGAACCATTCCTGTGACACTAGTTATAGATTCCAATGCTTCACTTCAGGTTTACTGTATCCGGCTGACCTTCTTATTGACGATGAAACACCGAAATTGCATCGGAAGTATATACAAAGTGCACAATGCCGACTTAAGTACAAGAAGACTGACTCTTCTTACTGACTACGTTTTGAACCATTCCTATGACACTAGTTATAGATTCCGATACTTCACTTCAGGTTTACTGTATCCATCTGACTTTATTATTGACGATGAAACACAGAAATTACATCTTAATTAAATACAAAAGGCACAATGCCGACTTCAGTACAAGAACACTGAGTCTTCTTACTGTCGATGGTTTGAAACATTCCTGTGACACTAGTTATAGATTCCGATGCTTCACTTCAGGTTTACTGTATCCCTCTGACCTTCTTATTGACGATCAAACACAGAAAATTCATCGGAATTAAATACAAAAGGCACAATGCCGACTCAAGTACAAGAAGACTGACTCTTCTTACTGTCTATATATTGAACCATTCCCGTGATACTAGTTATAGATTCCGATGCTTCACTTCAGGGTTACTGTATCCAGCTGACTTTTTTATTGACGATGAAGCACATAAATTGCATCGGAATTAAATACAAAATGCACAATGCCGACTTAAGTACAAGAAGACTGACTCTTCTTACTGACTACGTTTTGAACCATTCCTATGACACTAGTTATAGATTCCGATGCTTAACTTCAGGTTTACTGTATCCCTCTGATCTTCTTATACACGAAGAAACACAGATATTGCATCGGAATTAAATACCAAAGGCACAATGCCGACTTAAGTACAAGAAGACTGACCGTTCTTACTATCTATGTTTTGAACCATTCCTGTGACACTAGTTATAGATTCCGATGCTTCACTTCAGGTTTACTGTATCCCTCTGAGCTTCTTATTCACGATGAAACACAGAAATTGCATCGGAATTATATACAAAAGGCACAATGCCGACTTAAGTTCAAGATGACTTACTCTTCTTTCAGTCTATGCTTTGAACCATTCCTGTGACACTAGTTATAGATTCCGATGCTTCATTTCAGGTTTACTGTATCCCTTTGACCTTCTTATTGATGATGAAACACAGAAAGTGCATCTTAATTAAATACAAAAGGCACATTGCCGACTTAAGTACAAGAAGACTGACTCTTCTTACTGTCTATGATTTGAACCATTCCTGTGACACTAGTTATAGATTCCGATGCTTCACTTCAGGTTTACTGTATCCCTCTGACCTTCTTATTGACGATCAAACACAGAAATTTCATCAGAATTAAATACAAAAGGCACAATGCCGACTCAAGTACAAGAAGACTGGCTCCTCTTACTGCCTATGTTTTGAACCACTCCTGTGACACTAGTTATAGATTCCGATGCTTCACTTCAGGTTTACTGTATCCAGCTGACCTTCTGATTGACGATGAAACACAGAAATTGCATCGGAATTAAATACAAATGGCACAATGCCGACTTAAGTGCAAGAAGACTGACTCTTCCTACTGTCTATGATTTGAACCATTCCTGTGACACTAGTTATAGGTTCTGATGCTTCACTTCAGGTTTCCTGTATCCCTCTGACCTTCTTACTGACGATGAAACACAGAAATTGCATCCGAATTAAATACAAAAGGCACAACGCCGACTTAAGTACAAGAAGACTGGCTTTTCTTACTGTCTATGTTTTGAATCATTCCTGCGACACTAGTTATAGATTCCGATGCTTCACTTCAGGTTAACTGTATCCCTCTGACCTTCTTATTGACGAAGAAACAAAGGAATTGCATCGGAATTAAATACAAAAGGCAAATGCAGACTCAAGTACAAGAAGACTGGCTCTTCTTACTGTCTATGTTTTGAACCATTTCTGTGACACTAGTTATAGATTCCGATGCTTCAGTTCAGGTTTACTGTATCCCTCTGCCCTTCTTATTAACGATGATACACAGAAATTGCATCGGAATTGATAGAAAAGGTACAATGCTGACATAAGTACAAGAAGACTGACTCTTCTTACTGTGTATGTTTTGAACCATTCCTGTGACACTAGTTATAGATTCCGATGCTTCACCTCAGGTTTACTGAATCCCTCTTACCTTCTTATTGACGATGAAACACAGAAATTGCATCGGAATTAAATACAAAAGGCACAATGCCGACTGAAGTAAATGAAGACTGGCTCTTCTTACTCTCTATGTTTTGAACCATTCCTGTGACACTAGTTATAGATTCCGATGCTTCACTTAAGGTTTACTGTATCCCTCTGACCTTCTTATTGACGAAGAAACACAGATGTTGCATCGGAATTAAATACAAAAGGCACAATGCCGACTTAAGTACAAGAAGACTGACCCTTCTTACTGTCTATGTTATGAACCATTCCTGTGACACTAGTTATAGATTCCGATGCTTCACTTCAGGTTTACTGTATCCCTCTGACCTTCTTATTGACGATGAAACTCAGAAATTGCATCGGAATTAAATACAAAAGGCACAATGCCGACTTAAGTACAACAAAACTGACTCTTCTTACTGTCTATGTTTTGAACCATTCCTGTGACACTAGTTATAGATTCCGATGCTTCACTTTAGGTTTACAGTATCCGGCTGACCTTCTTATTGACGATGAAAAAGAGAAATTGCATCGAAATTTTATACAAAAGGCACAATGCCGACTTAAGTACAAGATGTCTGACTCTTCTTACTGACTATGTTTTGAACCATTCCTATGGCACTAGTTATAGATTCTGATTCTTCACTTCAGGTTTACTGTATCCCTCTGACCTTTTTATTGACGATGAAACACAGAAATTGCATTTTAATTAAATACAAAAGGCACAATGCCAACTTCAGTACAAGAACACTTACACTTCTTACTGTCGATGGTTTGAACCATTCCTGTGACACTAGTTATAGATTCCGATGCTTCACTTCACGTTTACTGTATCCCTCTGACCTTGTTACTGACGATCAAACACAGAAAATTCATCGGAATTAAATACGAAAGGCACAATGCCGACTCAAGTACAAGATGACTGGCTCTTCTTACTGTCTATATTTTGAACCATTCCTGTGACACTAGTTATAGATTCCGATGCTTCACTTCAGGTTTACTGTATCCAGCTGACTTTCTTATTGACGATGAAGCACATAAATTGCAACGGAATTAGATACAAAAGGCACAATGCCGACTTAAGTACAAGAAAACTGACTCTTCTTACTGTCTACGTTTTGAACCATTCCTGTGACACTAGTTATAGATTCCGATGCTTCACTTCAGGTTTACTGTATCCCTCTGAGCTTCTTATTGACGATAAAACACAGAAATTGCATCGGAATTATATACAAAAGGCACAATGCCGACTTAAGTACAAGAGGACTTACTCTTCTTACTGTCTATGATTTGAACCATTCCTGTGACACAAGTTATAGATTCCGATGCTTCACCTCAGGTTTACTGTATCCCTTTGACCTTCTTATTGACGATGAAACACAGAAATTGCATCTTAAATAAATACAAAAGGCACAATGCCGACTTAAGTAAAAGAAAACTGACCCCTCATACTCTCTATGTTTTGAACCATTCATGTGACACTAGTTATAGATTCCGATGCTTCACTTCAGGTTTACTGTATTCCTCTGACCTTCTTATTGACGATAAAACACAGATATTGCTTCGGAATTAAATACAAAATGCACAGTGCCGACTTAAGTACAAGAAGACTGACTCTACCTACTCTCTATGTTTTGATCCATTACTGTGTCACTAGTTATAGATTCCGATGCTTCACTTCAGGTTTACTGTATCTCTCTGACCTTCTTATTGACGATGAAACACAGAAATTGAATCCGAATTAAATACAAAAGGCACAATGCCGACTCAGGTACAAGAGGACTGGATCTTCTTACTGTCTATGTTTTGAACCATTCCTGCGACACTAGTTATAGATTCCGATGCTTCACATCAGGTATACTGTATTCCTCTGACCTTCGTATTGAAGAAGAAACACAGAAATTGCATCGGAATTAAATACAAACGGCAAATGCCGACTCAAGTACAAGAAGAGTGACTCTTCTTACTGGCTATGTTTTGAATCATTCCTGTGACACTAGTTATAGATTCCGATGCTTCACTTCAGGTTTACTGTATTACTTTGACCTTCTTATTGACAATGAAACACAGAAATTGCATCTTAATTAAATACAAAAGGCACAATGCCGCCTTAAGTACAAGAAAACTGACCCTTCTTACTGTCTATGTTTTGAACCATTCCTGTGACACTAGTTATAGATTCCGATGCTTCACTTCAGGTTTAATGTATCCCTCTGAGCTTCTTATTGACGATAAAACACAGAAATTGCATCGGAATTATATACAAAAGGCACAATGCCGACTTAAGTACAAGAGGACTTACTCTTCTTACTGTCTATGATATGAACCATTCCTGTGACACTAGTGATAGATTCCGATGCTTCACTTCAGGTTTTCTGTATCCCTTTGACCTTCTTATTGACGATGAAACACAGAAATTGCATCTTACTTAAATACAAAAGGCACAATGCCGACTCAAGTACAAGAAGACTGGCTCTTCTTACTGTCTATATTTTGAACCATTCCTGTGACACTAGTTATAGATTCCGATGCTTCACTTCAGGTTTACTGTGTCCAGCTGACCTTCTCATTGAAGATGAAACACAGTAATTGCATCTTAATTAAATACAAAAGGCACAATGCCGACTCAGGTACAAGAAGACTGGCTCTTCTTACTGTCTATGTTTTGAACCATTCCTGCGACACTAGTTATAGATTCCGATGCTTCACATCAGGTATACTGTATTCCTCTGACCTTCTTATTGACGAAGAAACACAGAAATTGCATCGGAATTAAATACAAACGGCAAATGCCGACTCAAGTACAAGAAGAGTGACTCTTCTTACTGTCTATGTTTTGAATCATTCCTGTGACACTAGTTATAGATTCCGATGCTTCACTTCAGGTTTACTGTATTACTTTGACCTTCTTATTGACAATGAAACACAGAAATTGCATCTTAATTAAATACATAAGGCACAATACCGCCTTAAGTACAAGAAAACTGACTCTTCTTACTGTCTATGTTTTGAACCATTCCTGTGACACTAGTTATAGATTCCGATGCTTCACTTCAGGTTTACTGTATCCCTCTGACCTTCTTATTGACGATGAAACACAGAAATTGCATCGGAATTAAATACAAAAAGCCCAATGCCGACTTAAGTACAAGAAAACTGACTCTTCTTACTGTCTATTTTGTGAACCATTCCTGTGACACTAGTTATAGATTCCGATGCTTCACTTCAGGTTTACTCTATCCCTCTGAGCTTCTTATTGACGATAAAACACAGAAATTGCATCAGAATTATATTCAAAAGGCACAATGCCGACTTCAGTACAAGAGTACTTACTGTTCTTACTGTCTATGATTTGAACCATTCCTGTGACACTAGTTATAGATTCCGATGCTTCACTTCAGGTTTTCTGTATCCCTTTGACCTTCTTATTGACGATGAAACACAGAAATTGCATCTTAATTAAATACAAAAGGCACAATGCTGACTCAAGTACAAGAAGGCTGGCTCTTCTTACTGTCTATATTTTGAACCATTCCTGTGACACTAGTTATAGATTCCGATGCATCACTTCAGGCTTACTGTGTCCAGCTGACCCTCTCATTGAAGATGAAACACAGAAATTGCATCTTAATTAAATACAAAAGGCACGATGCCGACTTAAGTACAAGAAGACTGACTCTTCTTGCTGTCTATGTTTTGACCATTCCTGTGACGCTAGTTATAGATTCCGATGCTTCACTTCAGGTTTACTGTATACCTTTGACCTTCCTAATGACGATGAAACACAGAAATTGCAACGGAATTAAATACAAAAGGCACAATGCCGACTTAAGTACAAGAAGACTGATTCTTCTTACTGTCTATGTTTTGAACCATTCCGGTGACGCTATTTATAGATTCCGATGCTTCACTTCAGGTTTACTGTATCCCTCTGAGCTTCTTATTGACGATAAAACACAGAAATTGCATCGGAATTATATACAAAAGGCACAATGCCGACTTAAATACAAGAGGACTTACTCTTCTTACTGTCTATGATTTGAACCATTCCTGTGACACTAGTTATAGATTCCGATGCTTCACTTCGGATTTACTGTATCCCTCTGACCTTGTTATTGACGATCAAACACAGAAAATTCATCGGAATTAAATACAAAAGGCACAATGCCGACTCAAGTACCAGATGACTGGCTCTTCTTACTGTCTATATTTTGAACCATTCCTGTGACACTAGTTATAGATTCCGATGCTTCACTTCAGGATTACTGTATCCAGCTGACTTTCTTATTGACGATGAAGCACATAAATAGCAACGGAATTAAATACAAAAGGCACAATGCCGACTTAAGTATAAGAAGACTGACTCTACTTACTGTTTATGTTTTGAACAATTCCTGTGACACTAGTTATAGATTCCGATGCTTCACTTCGAGTTTACTGTATCCAACTGACCTTCTTATTGACGATGAAACACAGATATTGCATCAGAATTGAATACATAAGGCACAATGCCGACTTCAGTAAAAGAAAACTGACCCTTCTTACTCTCTATGTTTTGAACCATTCCTGTGACACTAGGTATAGATTTCGATGCTTCACTTCTTGTTTACTGTACCCCTCTGAGCTTCTTATTGACGATGACACACAGAAATTGCATCGGAATTATATAAAAAAGGCACAATGCCGTCTCCAGTACAAGAAGAGTGACTCTTCTTACTGTCTATGTTTTGAATCATTCCTGTGACACTAGTTATAGATTCCGATGCTTCACTTCAGGTTTACTGTATTACTTTGACCTTCTTATTGACGATGAAACACAGAAATTGCATCTTAATTAAATTCAAAAGGCACAATGCCGACTTAAGTACAAGAAAACTGACTCTTCTTACTGTCTATGTTTTGAACCATTCCTGTGACACTAGTTATAGATTCCGATGCTTCACTTCAGGTTTACTGTATCCCACAGACCTTCTTATTGACGATGAAACACAGAAATTGCATCGGAATTAAATACAAAAGGCCCAATGCCGACTTAAGTACTAGAAAACTGACTCTTCTTACTGTCTATGTTTTGAACCATTCCTGTGACACTAGTTATAGATTCCGATGCTTCACTTCAGGTTTACTGTATCACTCTGAGCTTCTTATTGACGATAAAACACAGATATTGCATCGGAATTATATACAAAAGGCACAGTGCCGACTTAAGTACAAGAGGACTTACTCTTCTTACTGTCTATGATTTGAACCATTCCTGTGACACTAGTTATAGATTCCGATGCTTCACTTCAGGTTTACTGTATCGCTTTCACCTTCTTGTTGACGATGAAACACAGAAATTGCATCTTAATTAAATACAAAAGGCACAATGCCGACTCAAGTACAAGAAGACTGGCTCTTCTTACTGTCTATATTTTGAACCATTCCTGTGACACTAGTTATAGATTCCGATGCTTCACTTCAGGTTTACTGTATCCCTCTGACCTTCTTATTGACGATGAAACACAGAAATTGCATCGGAATTAAAAACAAAAGGCACAATGCCGACTTAAGTACAAGAAAACTGATTCTTCTTACTGTCTATGTTTTGAACCATTCCTGTGACACTAGTTATAGATTCGTATGATTCACTTCAGGTTTACTGTATCCCTCTGACCTTCTTATTGACGATGAAACAAAGAAAGTGCATCGTAATTAATACAAAAGGCACAATGCCGATATAAGTACAAGAAGACTGACTCTTCTTACTGTCTATGTTTTGTACCATTCCTGTGACACTAGTTATAGATTCCGATGCTTCACTTCAGGTTTACTGAATCCCTTCTGACCTACTTATTGACGATGAAAAACAGAAATAACATCGGAATTAAATACAAAGGGCACAATGCCGACTCAAGTACAAGAAGACTGGCTCTTCTTACTGTCTATGTTTTGAGCCTATCCTGTGACACTAGTTATAGATTCCGATGCTTCACTTCAGGTTTACGGTATCCCTCTGACCTTCTTATTGACGAAGGATCACAGATATTGCATCGGAATTAAATACAAAAGGCAATATGCTGTCTTAAGTACAAGAAGACTGACCCTTCTTACTGTCTATGTTTTTAACTTTCCTGTGACACTAGTTATAGATTCCGATGCTTCACTTCAGGTTTACTGTATCCCTCTGACCTTCGTATTGACGATGAAACACAGAAATTGCATCGGAAATTAAATACAAAAGGCACAATGCCGACTTAAGTACAAAAAGACTGACTCTTATTACTGTCTATGTTTTGAACCATTCCTGTGACACTAGTTATAGATTCCGATGATTGACTTCAGGTTTACTGTATCCCTCTGACCTTATTATTGACGATGAAACACAGAAATAGCATCTTAATTAAATACGAAAGGCACAATGCCGACTTCAGTACAAGAACACTGAGTCGTCTTACTGTCTATGGTTTGAACCATTCCTGTGACACTAGTTATAGATTCCGATGCTTCACTTCAGGTTTACTGTATCCCTCTGACCTTCTTATTGACGATCAAACACAGATAATTCATCGGAATTAAATACAAAATGCACAATGCCGACTCAAGTACAAGAAGACTGACTCTTCTTACTGTCTATATTTTGAACCATTCCTGTGACACTAGTTATAGATTCCGATGCTTCACTTCAGGTTTACTGTATCCAGCTGACCTTCTTATTGACGATGAAACATAGAAATTGTATCGGAATTAAATACATAAGCACAATGCCGACTTAAGTAAAAGAAAACTGACTCTTCTTACTGTCTATGTTTTGAACCATTCCTGTGACACTAGTTATAGATTCCGATGCTTCACTTCAGGTTTACTGTATCCCTCTGATCTTCTTATTGACGATGAATCACAGAAATTGCATCGGAATTAAATATAAAAGGCACAATGCCGACTTAAGTACAAGAAGACTGACTCTTTCTACTGTCTATGTTTTGAACCATTCCTGTGACACTAGTTATAGATTCCGATGATTCACTTCAGGTTTACTGTATGCCTCTGACCTTCTTATTGACGATGAAACACAGAAATTGAATCCAAATTAAATACAAAAGGCACAATGCCGACTCAGGTACAAGAAGACTGGCTCTTCCTACTGTCTATGTTTTGAACCATTCCTGCGACACTAGTTATAGATTCCGATGCTTCACATAAGGTATACTGTATCCCTCTGACCTTCTTATTGACGAAGAAACACAGAAATTGCATCGGAATAAAATACAAAAGGCAAATGCCGACTCAAGTACAAGAAGACTGGTTCTTCTTACTGTCTATGTTTTGAACCGTTTCTATGACACTAGTTATAGATTCCGATGCTTCACTTCAGGTTTACTGTATCCCGCTGACCTTCGTATTGACGATGAAACACAGAAATTGCATCGGAAATTAAATACAAAAGGTACAATGCCGACTTAAGTACAAAAAGACTGACTCTTCTTACTGTCTATGTTTTGAAGCATTCCTGTGACACTAGTTATAGATTCGGATGCTTCACTTCAGGTTTACTGTATCCCTCTGACCTTCTTATTGACGAAGAAACACAGATATTGCATCGGAATTAAATACAAAAGGCAATATGCCGACATAAGTACAAGAAGACTGACCCTTCTTACTGTCTATGTTTTGAACCATTCCTGTGACACTAGTTATAGTTTCCGATGCTTCACTTCAGGTTTACTGTATCCCGCTGACCTTCGTATTGACGATGAAACACAGAAATTGCATCGGAAATTAAATACAAAAGGTACAATGCCGACTTAAGTACAAAAAGACTGACTCTTCTTACTGTCTATGTTTTGAACCATTCCTGTGACACTAGTTATAGGTTCCGATGCTTTCCTTCAGGTTTACTGTATCACTCTGACCTTCTTATTGACGATGAAACACAGAAATTGCATCGGAATTAAATACAAAAGGCACAATGCCGACTCAAGTACAAGAAATCTGACTCTTCTTACTGTCTATGTTTTGAACCATTCCTGTGACACTAGTTATAGATTCTGATGTTTCACTTCAAGTTTACTGTATCCCTCTGACTTCTTATTGACGATAAAACACAGAAATTGCATCGGAATTTTATACAAAAGGCTCAATGCCCACTTAAGTACAAGAGGACTTACTCTTCTTACTGTCTATGTTTTGAACCATTCCTGTGACATTAGTTATAGATTTCGATGCTTCACTTCAGGTTTAGTGTATGCCTTTGACCTTCGTATTGACGATGAAACACAGAAATTGTATCTTAATTAAATACAAAAGGCACAATGCCGACTTAAGTACAAGAAGACTGACTCTACTTACTGTTTATGTTTTGAACCATTCCTGTGACACTAGTTATAGATTCCGATGCTTCACTCCAGGTTTACTGTATCCAGCTGACCTTCATATTGACGATGAAACACAGAAATTGTATCGGAATTAAATACATAAGGCACAATGCCGACTTAAGTAAAAAAAACTGACTCTTCTTACTATCTAAGTTTTGAACCATTCCTGTGACACTAGTTATAGATTCCGATGCTTCACTTCAGGTTTACTGTATCCCTCTGAACTTCTAATTGACGATGAATCACAGAAATTGCATCGGAAGTAAATATAAAAGGCACAATGCCGACTTAAGTACAGGAAGACTGACTCTTCCTACTGTCTATGCTTTGATCCATTCCTGTGACACTAGATATAGATTCCGATGCTTCACTTCAGGTTTACTGTATCCCTCTGACCTTCTTATTGACGATGAAACTCAGAAATTGCATCGGAAGTAAATACAAAAGACAAAACCCGACTCAAGTACAAGAAGACTGGCTTATCTTACTGTCTATGTTTTGAACCATTTCTGTGACACTAGTTATAGATTCCGATGCTTCACTTCAGGTTTACTGTATCTCTCTGACCTTCCTATTGACGATGAAACACCGAAATTGCATCGGAATTAAATACAAAATGTAAAATGCCGACTTAAGTACAAGAAGACTGACCCTTCTTACTGTCTATGTTTTGAACCATTCCTGTGACACTAGTTATAGATTGCGATGCTTCACTTCGGGTTTACTGTATCCCTCTGACCTTCTTATTGACGATGAAACACAGAAATTGCATCGGAATTATATACAAAAGGCACAATGCGGACGTAAGTACAAGAAGGGTGACTCTTCTTACTGTCTATGTTTTGTACCATTCCTGTGACACTAGTTGTAGATTCCGATGCTTCACTTCAGGTTTACTGCATCCCTCTGACCTTCTTGTTGACGATGAAACACAGAAAGTGCAACGGAATTAAACTCAAATGGCACAATGCCGACTTAATTACAAGAAAACGGACTCTTCTTACTGTCTATGTTTTGAACCATTCCTGTGACACTAGTTATAGATTCCAATGCTTCACTTCAGGTTTACTGAATCCCACTGACCTTCTTATTGACGATGAAACACAGATATAACATCGGAATGAAATACAAAAGGCACAATGCCGACTCAAGTACAAGAAGACTGGCTCTTCTTACTGTCTATGTTTTGAACCATTCCTGTGACACTAGTTATAGATTCCGATGCTTCACTTCAGGTTTACTGAATCCCTCTGACCTACTTATTGACGATGAAACACAGAAGTAACATCGGAATTAAATACAAAGGCACAATGCCGACTCAAGTACAAGAAGACTGGCTCTTCTTAATGTCTATGTCTTGAACCATTCCTGTGACACTAGTTATAGATTCCTATTCTTCATTTCATGTTTACTGTATCCCTCTGACCTTCTTATTGACGAAGAAACACAGATATTGCATCGGAATTAAAAACAAAAGGCAATATGCTGACTTAAGTACAAGAAGACTGACCCTTCTTACTGTCTATATTTTGAACCATTCCTGTGACACTAGTTATAGATTCCGATGCTTCACTTCAGGTTTACTGTATCCCTCTGACCTTCTTTTGACGATGAAACACAGAAATTACATCGGAATTAAATACAAAATGCACAATGCCGACTTAAGTTCAAGTAAACTGACTCTTCTTACTGTCTATGTATTGAACCAATACTGTGACACTAGTTATACATTCCAATGCTACACTTCAGGTTTACTGAATCCCACTGACCTTCTTATTGACGATGAAACACAGATATAACATCGGAATGAAATACAAAAGGCACAATGCCAACTCAAGTACAAGAAGACTGGCTCTTCTTACTGTCTATGTTTTGAACAATTCCTGTGACACTAGTTATAGATTTCGATGCTTCACTTTAGGTTTACTGTATCCCTCTGACCTTCTTATTGACGAAGAAACACAGATATTGCATCGCAATTAAATACAAAAGGCAAAATGCCGCCTTAAGTACAAGAAGAATGACCCTTCTTACTGTATATGTTTTGGTCAATTCCTGTGACACCTGTTATAGATTCCGATGCTTCACTTCAGCTTTACTGTATCCCTCTGACCTTCTTATTGTCCATGAAACACAGAAATTGCATCGGAATTAAATACAAAGGGCACAATGCCGACTCAAGTACAAGAAGACTGGCTCTTCTTACTGTCTATGTTTTGAACCATTCCTGTGACACTAGTTATAGAATCCGATGCTTCACTTCAAGTTTACTGTATCCCTCTGACCTTCTTATTGACGAAGAAACACAGATATTGCATCGGAATTAAATACAAAAGGCAATATGCCGACTTAAGTACAAGAAGACTGACCCTTCTTACTGTCTATGTTTTGAACCATTCCTGTGACACTAGTTATAGATTCCTATGATTCACTTCAGGTTTACTGTATCCCTATGACCTTCTTATTGACGAAGAAACACAGATATTGCATCGGAATTAAATAAAAAAGGCAATATGCCGACTTAAGTACAAGAAGACTGACCCTTCTTACTGTCTATGTTTTGAACCATTCCTGTGACACTAGTTATAGATTCCTATGATTCACTTCAGGTTTACTGTATCCCTCTGACCTTCTTATTGACGATGAAACACAGAAATTGCATCGGAATTAATACAAAAGGCACAATGCCGACATAAGTACAAGAAGACTGACTCTTCTTACTGTCTAAGTTTGAACCATTCCTGTGACACTAGTTATAAATTCCGATGCTTCACTTCAGGTTTACTGAATCCCTCTGACCTACTTATTGACGATGAAACACAGAAATAACATCGGAATTAAATACAAAGGGCACAATGCCGACTCCAGTACAAGAAGAGTGACTCTTCTTACTGTCTATGATTTGAACCATTCCTGTGACACTAGTTATAGATTCCGATGCTTCACTTCAGGTTTACTGTATCCCTCTGACTTTCTTATTGACGATCAAACACAGAAATTTCATCAGAATTAAATACAAAAGGCACAATGGCTCCTCAAGTACAAGAAGACGAGCTCTTCTTACTGCCTATGTTTTGAACCATTCCTGTGACACTAGTTATAGATTCCAATGCTTCACTTCAGGTTTACTGTATCCGGCTGACTTTCTTATTGACGATGAAACACAGAAATTGCATCGGAAGTATATACAAAATGCACAATTCCGACTTAAGTACAAGAAGACTGACTCTTCTTACTGACTATGTTTTGAACCATTCCTATGACACTAGTTATAGATTCCGATACTTCACTTCAGGTTTACTGTATCCCTCTGACCTTATTATTGACGATGAAACACAGAAATTGTATCTTAATTAAATACGAAAGGCACAATGCCAACTTCAGTACAAGAACACTGAGTCGTGTTACTGCCTATGGTTTGAACCATTCCTGTGACACTAGTTATAGATTCCGATGCTTCACTTCAGGTTTACTGTATCCCTCTGACCTTCTTATTGACGATCAATCACAGAAAATTCATCGGAATTAAATACAAAAGGCACAAGGCCGACTCAAGTACAAGAAGACTGACTCTTCTTACTGTCTATATTTTGAACCATTCCTGTTACACTAGTTATAGATTCCGATGCTTCACCTCAGGTTTACTGTATCCAGCTGACTTTCTTATTGACAATGAAGCACATAAATTGCATCGGAATTAAATACAAAAGGCACAATGCCGACTTAAGTACAAGAAGACTGACTCTACTTACTGTTTATGTTTTGAACCATTCCTGTGACACTAGTTATAAATTCCGATGCTTCACTCCATGTTTACTGTATCCAGCTGACCTTCTTATTGACGATGAAACACAGAAATTGTATCGGAATTAAATACATAAGGCACAAAGCCGACTTAAGTAAAAAAAACTGACTCTTCTTACTATCTAAGTTTTGAACCATTCCTGTGACACTAGTTATAGTTCCGATGCTTCACTTCAGGTTTACTGTTTACCTCTGAACTTCTTAATGACGATGAATCACAGAAATTGCATCGGAATTAAATATAAAAGGCACAATGCCGACTTAAGTACAGGAAGACTGACTCTTCCTACTGTCTATGCTTTGAACCATTCCTGTGACACTAGTTATAGATTCCGATGCTTCACTTCAGGTTTACTGTATCCCTCTGACCTTCTTATTGACGATGAAACTCAGAAATTGCATCGGAAGTAAATACAAAAGACAAATGCCGACTCAAGTACAAGAACACTGGCTCTTCTTACTGTCTATGTTTTGAACCATTTCTGTGACACTAGTTGTAGATTCCGATGCTTCACTTCATGTTTACTGTATCCCTCTGACCTTCCTATTGACGATGAAACACCGAAATTGCATGGGAATTAAATACAAAATGTAAAATGCCGACTTAAGTACAAGAAGACTGACCCTTCTTACTGTCTATGTTTTAACCATTCCTGTGACACTAGTTATAGATTCCGATGCTTCACTTCGGGTTTACTGTATCCCTCTGACCTTCTTGTTGACGATGAAACACAGAAATTGCATCGGAATTATATACAAAAGGCACAATGCCGACTTAAGTACAAGAAGAGTGACTCTTCTTACTGTCTATGTTTTGTACCATTCCTGTGACACTAGTTGTAGATTCCGATGCTTCACTTCAGGTTTACTGCATCCCTCTGACCTTCTTGTTGACGATGAAACACAGAAAGTGCATCGAAATTAAACTCAAATGGCACAATGCCGACTTAATTACAAGAAAACGGACTCTTCTTACTGTCTATGTTTTGAACCATTCCTGTGACACTAGTTATAGATTCCGATGCTTCACTTCAGGTTAACTGTACCCCTCTGACCTTCTTATTGACGATGAAACACAGAAATTACATCGGAATTAAATACAAAATGCACAATGCCGACTTAAGTTCAAGAAAACTGACTCTTCTTACTGTCTATGTATTGAACCATTCCTGTGACACTAGTTATAGATTCCAATGCTTCACTTCAGGTTTACTGAATCCCACTGACCTTCTTATTGACGATGAAACACAGATATAACATCGGAATGAAATACAAAAGGCACAATGCCGACTCAAGTACAAGAAGACTGGCTCTTCTTACTGTCTATGTTTTGAACCATTTCTGTGACACTAGTTATAGATTCCGATGCTTCACTTTAGGTTTACTGTATCCCTCTGACCTTCTTATTGACGAAGAAACACAGATATTGCATCGGAATTAAATACAAAAGGCAATATGCCGACTTAAGTACAAGAAGACTGACCCTTCTTACTGTCTATGTTTTGATCCATTCCTGTGACACCTGTTATAGATTCCGATGCTTCACTTCAGGTTTACTGTATCCCTCTGACCTTCTTATTGACCAATGAAACACAGAAATTGCATCGGAATTAAATACAAAGGGCACAATGCCGACTCAAGTACAAGAACACTGGCTCTTCATACTGTCTATGTTTTGAACCATTCCTGTGACACTAGTTATAGATTCCGATGCTTCACTTCAGGTTTACTGAATCCCTCTAACCTACTTATTGACGATGAAACACAGAAGTAACATCGGAATTAAATACAAAGGGCACAATGCCGACTCAAGTACAAGAAGACTGGCTCTCCTTAATGTCTATGTCTTGAACCATTCCTGTGACACAAGCATAGATTCCTATGCTTCACTTCAAGTTTACTGTATCCCTCTGACCTTCTTATTGACGAAAAAACACAGATATTGCATCGGAATTAAATACAAAAGGCAATATGCCGACTTAAGTACAAGAAGACTGACCCTTCTTACTGTCTATGTTTTGAACCATTCCTGTGACACTAGTTATAGATTCCTATGATTCACTTCAGGTTTACTGTATCCCTCTGACCTTCTTATTGACGACGAAACACAGAAATTGCATCGGAATTATATACAAAAGGCTCAATGCCCACTTAAGTACAAGAAGACTGACTCTTCTTACTGTCTAAGTTTTGAACCATTCCTGTGACACTAGTTATTAATTCCGATGCTTCACTTCAGGTTTAGTGTATCCCTTTGACCTACGTATTGACGATGAAACACAGAAATTGCATCTTAAGTAAATACAAAAGGCATAATGCCGACTCCAGTACAAGAAGAGTGACTCGTCTTACTGTCTATGATTTGAACCATACCTGTGACACTAGTTATAGATTCCGATGCTTCACTTCAGGTTTTCTGTATCCCTCTGACCTTCTTATTGACGACCAAACACAGAAATTTCATCAGAATTAAATACAAAAGGCACAATGGCGACTCAAGTACAAGAAGACGGGCTCTTCTTACAGCCTATGTTTTGAACCATTCCTGTGACACTAGTTATAGATTCCAATGCTTCACTTCAGGTTTACTGTATCCGGCTGACCTTCTTATTGACGATAAAACAAAGAAATTGCATCGGAAGTATACACAAAATGCACAATTCCGACTTAAGTACAAGAAAACTGACTCTTCTTACTGACTATGTTTTGAACCATTCCTAAGACACTAGTTATAGATTCCGATACTTCACTTCAGGTTTACTGTATCCCTCTGACCTTATTATTGACGATGAAACACAGAAATTGCATCTTAATTAAATATGAAAGGCACAATCCCGACTTCAGTACAAGAACACTGAGTCGTCTTACTGTTTATGGTTTGAACCATTCCTGTGACACTAGTTATAGATTTCGATGCTTCACTTCAGGTTTACTGTATCCCTCTGACCTTCTTATTGACGATCAAACACAGAAAATTCATCGGAATTA
This sequence comes from Schistocerca serialis cubense, assembly GCF_023864345.2. Taxonomy (NCBI): domain Eukaryota; kingdom Metazoa; phylum Arthropoda; class Insecta; order Orthoptera; family Acrididae; genus Schistocerca; species Schistocerca serialis. Next base: position 31,380,441 of record NC_064647.1, read on the forward strand.
AACAGAAAAGGCACAATGCCGACTCAAGTACAAGAAGACTGACTCTTCTTACTGTCGATATTTTGAACCATTCCTGTGACACTAGTTATAGATTCCGATGCTTCACTTCAGGTTTACTGTATCCCTCTGACCTTCTTATTGACGATGAAACACAGAAATTACATCGGAATTAAATACAAAATGCACAATGCCGACTTAAGTTCAAGTAAACTGACTCTTCTTACTGTCTATGTATTGAACCAATACTGTGACACTAGTTATACATTCCAATGCTACACTTCAGGTTTACTGAATCCCACTGACCTTCTTGTTGACGATGAAACACAGATATAACATCGGAATGAAATACAAAAGGCACAATGCCAACTCAAGTACAAGAAGACTGGCTCTTCTTACTGTGTATGTTTTGAACCAATCCTGTGACACTAGTTATAGATTCCGATGCTTCACTTTAGGTTTACTGTATCCCTCTGACATTCTTATTGACGAAGAAACACAGATATTGCATCGCAATTAAATACAAAAGGCAAAATGCCGACTTAAGTACAAGAAGAATGACCCTTCTTACTGTCTATGTTTTGATCAATTCCTGTGACACCTGTTATAGATTCCGATGCTTCACTTCAGGTTTACTGTATCCCTCTGACCTTCTTATTGACCATGAAACACAGAAATTGCATCGGAATTAAATACAAAGGGCACAATGCATACTCAAGTACAAGAAGACTGGCTCTTCTTACTGTCTATGTTTTGAACCATTCCTGTGACACTAGTTAAAGATTCCGATGCTTCACTTCAGGTTTACTGAATCCCTCTGACCTACTTATTGACGATGAAACACAGAAGTAACATCGGAATTAAATACAAAGGGCACAATGCCGAGTCAAGTACAAGAAGACTGGCTCTTCTTACTGTCTAAGTTTGAACCATTCCTGTGACACTAGTTATAAATTCCGATGCTTCACTTCAGGTTTACTGAATCCCTCTGACCTACTTATTGACGATGAAACACAGAAATAACATCGGAATTAAATACAAAGGGCACAATGCCGACTCAAGTACAAGAAGAGTGACTCTTCATACTGTCTATGTTTTGAACCATTCCTGTGATACTAGTTACAGATTCTGATGCTTCACTTCAGGTTTACTGCATCCCTCTGACTTCTTATTGACGATAAAACACAGAAATTGCATCGGAATTATATACAAAAGGCTCAATGCCCACTTAAGTACAAGAGGACTTACTCTTCTTACTGTCTATGTTTTGAACCATTCCTGTGACACTAGTTATAGATTCCGATGCTTCACTTCAGGTTTAGTGTATCCCTTTGACCTTCGTATTGACGATGAAACACAGAAATTGCATCAGAATTAAATACAAAAGGCACAATGGCGACTCAAGTACAAGAAGACGGGCTCTTCTTACTGCCTATGTTTTGAACCATTCCTGTGACACTAGTTATAGATTCCAATGCTTCACTTCAGGTTTACTGTATCCGGCTGACCTTCTTATTGACGATGAAACACAGAAATGGCATCGGAAGTATACACAAAATGCACAATTCCGACTTAAGTACAAGAAGACTGACTCTTCTTACTGACTATGTTTTGAACCATTCCTATGACACTAGTTATAGATTCCGATGCTTCACTTCAGGTTTTCTGTATCCCTCTGACCTTCTTATTGACGACCATACACAGAAATTTCATCAGAATTAAATACAAAAGGCACAATGGCGACTCAAGTACAAGAAGACGGGCTCTTCTTACTGCCTATGTTTTGAACCATTCCTGTGACACTAGTTATAGATTCCAATGCTTCACTTCAGGTTTACTGTATCCGGCTGACCTTCTTATTGACGATGAAACACAGAAATGGCATCGGAAGTATAGACAAAATGCACAATTCCGACTTAAGTACAAGAAGACTGACTCTTCTTACTGACTATGTTTTGAACCATTCCTATGACACTAGTTATAGATTCCGATACTTCACTTCAGGTTTACTGTAGCCCTCTGACCTAATTAAAGACGATGAAACACAGAAATTGCATCTCAATTAAATACGAAAGGCACAATGCCGACTTCAGTACAAGAACACTGAGTCGTCTAACTGTCTATGGTTTGAACCATTCCTGTGACACTAGTTATTGATTTCGATGCTTCACTTCAGGTTTACTGTATCCCTCTGACCTTCTTATTGACGATCAAACACAGAAAATTCATCGGAATTAAACAGAAAAGGCACAATGCCGACTCAAGTACAAGAAGACTGACTCTTCTTACTGTCAATATTTTGAACCATTCCTGTGACACTAGTTATAGATTCCGATGCTTCACTTCAGGTTTACTGTATCCCTCTGACCTTCTTATTGACGATGAAACACAGAAATTACATCGGAATTAAATACAAAATGCACAATGCCGACTTAAGTTCAAGTAAACTGACTCTTCTTACTGTCTATGTATTGAACCAATACTGTGACACTAGTTATAGATTCCGATGCTTCACTTCAGGTTTACTGTATCCCTCTGACCTTCTTATTGACGATGAAACACAGAAATAACATCGGAATTAAATACAAAAGGCACAATGCCGACTTAAGTACAAGAAAACTGACTGTTCTTACTCTCTATGTTATGAACCATTCCTCTGACACTAGTTATAGATTCCGATGCTTCACTTCAGGTTTACTGTATCCCTCTGACTTCTTATTTGACGATAAAACACAGAAATTGCATCGGAATTATATACAAAAGGCTCAATGCCCACTTAAGTACAAGAGGACTTACTCTTCTTACTTTCTATGTTTTGTACCATTCTTGTGATACTAGTTATAGATTCCGATGCTTCACTTCAGGTTTACTGAATCCCTTTGACCTTCTTATTGACGATGAAACACAGAAATTGCATCTTAATTAAATACAAAAGGCACAATGCCGACTCCAGTACAAGACGAGTGACTCTTCTTACTCTCTATGATTTGAACCATTCCGGTGACACTAGTTATAGATTCCGATGCTTCACTTCAGGTTTACTGTATCCCTCTGACCTTCTTATTGACGATGAAACACAAAATTTCATCAGAATTAAATACAAAAGGCACAACGGCGACTCAAGTACAAGAAGACGGGCTCTTCTTACTGCCTATGTTTTGAACCATTCCTGTGACATTAGTTATAGATTCCGATACTTCACTTCAGGTTTACTGTATCCCTCTGACCTTATTATTGACGATGAAACACAGAAATTGCATCTTAATAAAATACAAAAGGCACAATGCCGACTTCAGTACAAAAACACTGAGTCGTCTTACTGTCTATCGTTTGAATCATTCCTGTGTCACTAGTTATAGATTCAGATGCTTCACTTCAGGTTTACTGTATTCCTCTGACACTCTTATTGACGATCAAACACAGAAAATACATCGAAATTAAATACAAATGGCACAATGCCGACTCAAGAACAAGAAGACTAACTCTTCTTACTCTCTATATTTTGAACCATTCCTGTGACACTAGTTATAGATTCCGATGCTTCACTTCAGGTTTACTGTATCCAGCTGACTTTCTTATTGACGATGAAACACAGAAATTGTATCGGAATTAAATACATAAGGCACAATGCCGACTTAATTACAAGAAAACTGTCTCTTCTTACTGTCTATGTTTTGAACCATTCCTGTGACACTACTTATAGATTCCGATGCTTCACTTCAGGTTTACTGAATCCCTCTGACCTTCTTATTGACGATGAAACACAGATATAACATCGGAATGAAATACAAAAGGCACAATGCCGACCCAAGTACAAGAAGACTGGCTCTTCTTATTGTCTATATTTTGAACCATTTCTGTGACACTAGTTATAGATTCCGATGCTTCACTTCAGGTTTACTGTATCACTCTGACCTTCTTATTGACGAAGAAACACAGATATTGGATCGGAATTAAATACAATATGCAATATGCCGACTTTAGTACAAGAAGACTGACCCTTCTTACTGTCTATATTTTGATCCATTCCTGTGACACATGTTATAGATTCCGATGCTTCACTTCAGGTTTACTGTATCCCTCTGACCTTCTTATTGACGATGAAACACAGAAATTGCATCGGAATTAAATACAATAGTCACAATGCCGACTTAAGTACAAGAGATCTCATTCTTCTTCCTGTCTATGGTTTGAACCATTCCTGTGACACTAGTTATAAATTCCTATGCATCACTACAGGTTTACTGTATCCCTCTGACCTTCTTATTGACGATGAAACACGTAAATTGCATCGGAATTAAATACAAAAGGCACAATGCCGACCCAAGTACAAGAAGACTGGCTCTTCTTACTGTCTATGTTTTGAACCATTTCTGTGACACTAGTTATAGATTCCGATGCTTCACTTCAGGTTTAGTGTATCACTCTGACCTTCTTACTGACGAAGAAACACAGATATTGCATCGGAATTAAATACAAAAGGCACAATGCCGACTTAAGTACAAGAAAACTGACTCTTCTTAATGTCTATGTTTTGAACCAATCCTGTGACACTAGTTATAGATTCCTATACTTCACTTCAGGTTTACTGTATCCCTAGGAGCATCTTATTGACGATGAAACACAGTAATGACATCGGAAGTATATACAAAAGGCACATTGCCGACTTAAGTGCAAGAAGACTGACTCATCTTACTGTCTATATTTTGAACAATTGATGTGACACTAGTTATAGATTCCGATGCTTCACCTCAGGTTTACTGTATCCCTCTGACATTTTTATTGACGATGAAACACAGAAATTGCATCGGAATTAAATACAAAAGGCACAATGCAGACTTAAGTACAAGAAAACTGACTCTTCTTACTGCCTATTATTTGAACCATTCCTGTGACACTAGTTATAGACTCCGATGCTTCACTTCAGGTTTACTGTATCCCTCTGACCTTCTTAATGACGATGAAACACAGAAATTGCATAGGAATTAAATACAAAACGCAAAATGTCGACTTAAGTACAAGAAAACTGACTCTTCTTACTCTCTATGTTTTGAACCATTCATGTGACACTAATTATATATTCCGATGCTGCACTTCAGGATTACTGTATCCCTCTGACCTTCTTATTGACGATGAAACAAGGAAATTGCATCGGAATTATATACAAAAGGCACAATGCCACTTAAGTACAAGAAAACTGACTCTTCTTACTGTCTATTTTTGAACCATTCCTGTGACACTAGTTATTGATTCCGATGCTTCACTTCAGGTTTACTGTATCCCTCTGACCTTCTTATTGACGATGAAACACAGAAATTGCATCGGAACTAAATACAAAAGGCACAATGCCGACTTAAGTACAAGAAAACTGACTCTTCTTACTGTCTATGTTTGAACCATTCATGTGACACTAGTTATAGATTCCGATGCTTCACTTCAGGTTTACAGTATCCCTCTGACCTTCTTATTGACGATGAAGCACAGAAATTGCATCGGAGTTAAATCCAAAAGGCACAATGCCGACTTAAGTACAAGAAAACTGACTCTTCTTACTGTCTATGCTTGATCCGCTCCTGCGACACTAGTTATAGATTCCGATGCTTCACTTCAGGTTTACTGTATCCCTCTGACCTTCTTATTGACGATTAAACATAGAAATTACATCGGAATTAAATAGAAAAGGAACAATGCCGACTTAAGTACAAGAAAACTGACTCTTCTTGCTGTCTATGTTTTGAACTATTCCTGTGACACTAGTTATAGATTCCGATGCTTCACTTCAGGTTTACTGTATGCCTCTGACCTTCTAATTGACGATGAATCACAGAAATTGCATCGGAATTAAATACAAAAGGCACAATGCCGACTTAAGTACAAGATAACTGACTCTTCTTACTGTCTATGTTTTGAACTATTCTTGTGACACTAGTTATAGATTCCGAAGTTTCACTTCAGGTTTACTGTATCCCTCTGACCTTCTTATTGACGATAAAACACTGAAATTGCATCGGAATTATATACAAAAGGCTCAATGCCCACTTAAGTACAAGAGGACTTACTCTTCTTACTGTCTATGCTTTGAACCATTCCTGTGACACTAGTTATAGATTCCGATGCTTCACTTCAGGTTTACTGTATCCCTCTGACCTTCTTATTGACGATGAAACACAGAAATTGCATCTTAATTACATACAAAAGGCACAATGCCGACTCCAGTACAAGAAGAGTGCCTCTTCTTACTGTCTATGATTTGAACCATTCCTGTGACACTACTTATAGATTCCGATGCTTCACTTCAGGGTTACTGTATCCCTCTTACCTTCTTATTGACGATCAAACACAGAAATTTCATTAGAATTAAATACAAAAGGCACAATGTCGACTCAAGTACAAGAAGACGGGCTCTTCTTACTGCCTATGTTTTGAACCATTCCTGTGACACTAGTTATTGATTCCAATGCTTCACTACAGGTTTACTGTATCCAACAGACTTTCTTATTGACGATAAAGCACATAAATTGCATCGCAATTAAATACAAAAGGCACAATGCCGACTTAAGTACAAGAGGACTGACTCTACTTACTGTTTATGTTTCAACCATTCCTTTGACACTAGTTATAGATTCCTATGCATCACTTCAGGTTTACTGTATCCCTCTGACCTTCTTATTGACGGTGAAACACGTAAATTGCATCGGAATTAAAGACAAAAGGCACAATGCCGACTCAAGTACAAGAAGACTGGCTCTTCTTACTGTCTATGTTTTGAATCATTTCAGTGACACTAGTTATAGATTCCGATGCTTCACTTCAGGTTTACTGTATCACTCTGACCTTCTTATTGACGAAGAAACACAGATATTGGATCGGAATTAAATACAAAAGGCAATATGCCGACTTAAGTACAAGAAGACTGACCCTTCTTACTGTCTATGTTTTGAACCATTCCTGTGACACTAGTTATAGATTCCTATACGTCACTTCAGGTTTACTATATCCCTCCGAGCTTCTTATTGACGATGAAACACAGTAATTACATCGGAAGTATATACAAAAGGCACATTGCCGACTTAAGTGCAAGAAGACTGACTCTTCTTACTGTCTATATTTTGAACAATTGATGTGACACTAGTTACAGATTCCGATGCTTCACCTCAGGTTTACTGTATCCCTCTGACATTTTTATTGACGATGAAACACAGAAATTGCATCGGAATTAAATAGAAAAGGCACAATGCAGACTTAAGTACAAGAAAACTGACTCTTCTTACTGTCTCTGTTTTGAACCATTCCTGTGACACTAGTTATAGATTACGATGCTTCACTTCAGGTTTACTGTATCCCTCTGACCTTCTTATTGACGATGAAACAGAGAAATTGCATCGGAATTAAATACAAAACGCACAATGTCGACTTAAGTACAAGAAAACTGACTCTTCTTACTCTCTATGTTTTGAACCATTCATGTGACACTAATTATAGATTCCGATGCTTCACTTCAGGATTACTGTATCCCTCTGACCTTCTTATTGACGATGAAACACAGAAATTGCAGCGGAATTAAATACAAAAGGCACAATGCCGACTTATGTACAAGAAAACTGACTCTTCTTACTGTCTATGTTTGAACCATTCATGTGACACTAGTTATAGATTCCGATGCTTCACTTCAGGTTTACTGTATCCCTCTGACCTTCTTATTGACGGTGAAACACGTAAATTGCATCGGAATTAAAGACAAAAGGCACAATGCCGACTCAAGTACAAGAAGACTGGCTCCTCTTACTGTCTATGTTTTGAATCATTTCAGTGACACATGTTATAGATTCCGATGCTTCACTTCAGGTTTACTGTATTCTTATGAAATTCTTATTGACGATGAAACACAGAAATTGCATTGGAATTAAATACAAAAGTCACAATGCCGACTTAAGTACAAGAGATCTCATTCTTCTTACTGTCTATGTTTTGAACCATTCCTGTGACACTAGTTTAAATTCCTATGCATCACTTCAGGTTTACTGTATCCCTCTGACCTTCTTATTGACGATGAAACACGTAAATTGCATCGGAATTAAATACAAAAGGCACAATGCCGACTCAAGTACAAGAAATCTGACTCTTCTTACTGTCTATGTTTTGAACCATTCCTGTGACACTAGTTATAGATTCCTATACTTCACTTCAGGTTTACTATATCCCTCCGAGCTTCTTATTGACGATGTAACACAGTAATTACATCGGAAGTATATACAAAAGGCACATTGCCGACTTAAATGCAAGAAGACTGACTCTTCTTACTGTCTATATTTTGAACAATTGATGTGACACTAGTTACAGATTCCGATGCTTCACCTCAGGTTTACTGTATCCCTCTGACCATCTTATTGACGATGAAACACAGAAATTGCATCGGAGTTAAATCCAAAAGGCACAATGCCGACTGAAGCACAAGAAGGCTGACTCTTCTTTCTGTCTATGCTTTGATCCGCTCCTGTGCCACTAGTTATAGATTCTGATGCTTCACTTCAGGTTTACTGTATCCCTCCGACGTTCTTATTGACGATGAAACATAGAAATTGCATCGGAATTAAATAGAAAAGTAACAATGCCGACTTAAGTACAAGAAAACTGACTCTTCTTACTGTCTATGTTTTGAACTATTCGTGTGACACTAGTTATAGATTCCGATGCTTCACTTCAGGTTTACTGTATCCCTCTGACCTTCTTATTGACGATGAACACAGAAATTGCATCGGAACTAAATACAAAAGGCACAATGCCGACTTAAGTACAAGAAAACTGACTCTTCTTACTGTCTATGTTTGAACCATTCAGGTGACACTAGTTATAGATTCCGATGCTTCACTTCAGGTTTACGGTATCCCTCTGACCCTCTTATTGACGATGAAACACAGAAATTGCATCGGAGTTAAATCCAAAAGGCACAATGCCGACTTAAGTACAAGAAACCTGACTCTTCTTACTGTCTATGCTTTGATCCGCTCCTGTGACACTAGTTATAGATTCCGATGCTTCACTTCAGGTTTACTGTATGCCTCTGACCTTCTTATTGACGATGAATCACAGAAATTGCATCGGAATTAAATACAAAAGGCACAATGCCGACTTAAGTACAAGATAACTGACTCTTCTTACTGTCTATGTTTTGAACTATTCCTGTGACACTAGTTATAGATTCCGAAGTTTCACTTCAGGTTTACTGTATCCCTCTGGCCTTCTTATTGACGATAAAACACAGAATTTGCATCGGAATTATATACAAAAGGCTCAATGACCACTTAAGTACAAGAGGACTTACTCTTATTACTGTCTATGCTTTGAACCATTCCTGTGACACTAGTTATAGATTCCGATGCTTCACTTCAGGTTTACTGTATCCCTTTGACCTTCTTATTGACTATGAAACACAGAAATTGCATCTTAATTAAATACAAAAGGCACAATGCCGACTCCAGTACAAGAAGAGTGACTCTTCTTACTGTCTACGATTTGAACCATTCCTGTGACACTAGTTATAGATTCCGATGCTTCACTTCAGGGTTACTGTATCCCTCTTACCTTCTTATTGACGATCAAACACAGAAATTTCATCAGAATTAAATACAAAAGGCACAATGGCGACTCAAGTACAAGAAGACGGATTCTTCTTACTGCCTATGATTTGAACCATTCCTGTGACACTAGTTATAGTTTCCAATGCTTCACTTCAGATTTACTGTATCCGGCTGACCTTCTTATTGACGATGAAACACAGAAATTACATCGGAAGTATATACAAAATGCACAATGCGGACTTAAGTACAAGAAGACTGACTCTTCTTACTGACTATGTTTGAACCATTCCTATGACACTAGAAATAGATTCCGATACTTCACTTCAGGTTTACTGTATCCCTCTGACCTTATTATTGACGCTGAAACTCAGAAATTGCATCTTAATTAAATACAAAAGGCACAATGCCGACTTAAGTACAAGAGCACTGAGTCGTCTTACTGTCTATGGTTTGAACCATTCCTGTGACACTAGTTATAGATTCCGATGCTTCACTTCAGGTTTACTGTATCCCTCTGACCTTCTTACTGACGATCAAACACAGAAAATTCATCGGAATTAAATACAAAAGGCACAATGCCGACTCAAGTACAAGAAGACTGACTCTTCTTACTGTCTATATTTTGAACCATTTCTGTGACACTAGTTACAGATTCCGATGATTCACTACAGGTTTACTGTATCCAGCTGACTTTCTTATTGACGATGAAGCACATAAATTGCATCGGAATTAAATACAAAAGGCACAATGCCGACTTAAGTCAAGAAGACTGACTCTACTTACTGTTTATGTTTGAACCATTCCTGTGACACTAGTTATAGATTCCTATGCATCACTTCTGGTTTACTGTATCCCTCTGACCTTCTTATTGACGGTGAAACACGTAAATTGCATCGGAATTAAATACAAAAGGCACAATGCCGACTGAAGTACAAGAAGACTGGCTCTTCTTACTGTCTATGTTTTGAACCATTTCAGTGACACTAGTTATAGATTCCGATGCTTCACTTCAGGTTTACTGTATCACTCTGACCTTCTTATTGACGAAGAAACACAGATGTTGGATCGGAATTAAATACAAAAGGCAATATGCCAACTTAAGTACAAGAAGACTGACCCTTCTTACTGTCTATGTTTTGATCCATTCCTGTGACACATGTTATAGATTCCGATGCTTCACTTCAGGTTTACTGTATTCCTCTGACCTTCTTATTGACGATGAAACACAGAAATTGCATCGGAATTAAATACAAAAGGCACAATGCCGACTCAAGTACAAGAAATCTGACTCATCTTACTGTCTATATTTTGAACCATTCCTGTGACACTAGTTATAGATTCCTATACTTCACTACAGGTTTACTATATCCCTCCGAGCTTCTTGTTGACGATGAAACACAGTAATTAGATCGGAAGTTTATACAAAAGGCACATTGCCGACTTAAGTGCAAGAAGACTGACTCTTCTTACTGTCTATATTTTGAACAATTGATGTGACACTAGTTACAGATTCCGATGCTTCACCTCAGGTTTACTGTATCCCTCTGACATTTTTATTGACGTTGAAACACAGAAATTGCATCGGAATTAAATACAAAAGGCACAATGCAGACTTAAGTACAAGAAAACTGACTCTTCTTACTGACTATGCTTTGATCCGCTCCTGTGCCACTAGTTATAGATTCTGATGCTTCACTTCAGGTTTACTGTATCCCTCTGACGTTCTTATTGACGATGAAACATAGAAATTGCATCGGAATTAAATAGAAAAGTAACAATGCCGACTTAAGTACAAGAAAACTAACTCTTCTTACTGTCTATGTTTTGAACTATTCCTGTGACACTAGTTATAGATTCCGATGCTTCACTTCAGGTTTAGCGTATCCCTCTGACCTTCTTATTGACGATGAAACACAGAAATTGCAACGGAACTAAATACAAAAGGCACAATGCCGACTGAAGTACAAGATAACTGACTCTTCTTACTGTCTATGTTTGAACCATTCATGTGACACTAGTTATAGATTCCGATGCTTCACTTCCGGTTTACGGTATCCCTCTGACCTTCTTATTGACGATGAAACACAGAAATTGCATCGGAGTTAAATCCAAAAGGCACAATGCCGACTTAAGTACAAGAAAACTGACTCTTCTTAATGTCTATGCTTTGATCCGCTCCTGTGACACTTGTTATAGATTCCGATGCTTCACTTCAGGTATACTGTATCCCTCTGACCTTCTTATTGACGATGAAACATAGAAATTGCATCGGAATTAAATAGAAAAGGAACAATGCCGACTTAAGTACAAGAAAACTGACTCTTCTTACTGTCTATGTTTTGAACTATTCCTGTGACACTAGTTATAGATTCCGATGCTTCACTTCAGGTTTACTGTATGCCTCTGACCTTCTTATTGACGATGAATCACAGAAATTGCATCGGAATTAAATACAAAAGGCACAATGCCGACTTAAGTACAAGATAACTGACTCTTCTTACTGTCTATGTTTTGAACTATTCCTGTGACACTAGTTATAGATTCCGAAGTTTCACTTCAGGTTTACTGTATCAGTCTGACCTTCTTATTGACGATAAAACACAGAAATTGCATCGGAATTATATACAAAAGGCTCAATGCCCACTTAAGTACATGAGGACTTTCTCTTCTTACTGTCTATGCTCTGAACCATTCCTGTGACACTAGTTATAGATTCCGATGCTTCACTTCAGGTTTACTGTATCCCTTTGACCTTCTTATTGACGATGAAACACAGAAATTGCATCTTAATTAAATACAAAAGGCACAATGCCGATTCCAGTACAAGAAGAGTGACTCTTCTTACTGTCTATGATTTGAACCATTCCTGTGACACTAGTTACAGATTCCTATGCTTCACTTCAGGGTTACTGTATCCCTCTTACCTTCTTATTGACGATCAAACACAGAAATTTCATCAGAATTAAATACAAAAGGCACAATGGCGACTCAAGTACAAGAAAACGGGCTCTTCTTACTGCCTATGTTTTGAACCATTCCTGTGACACTAGTTATAGATTCCAATGCTTTACTTCAGGTTTACTGTATCCGGCTGACATTCTTATTGACGATGAAACACAGAAATTACATCGGAAGTATATACAAAATGCACAATGCGGACTTAAGTACAAGAAGACTGACTCTTCTTACAGACTATGCTTTGAACCATTCCTATGACACTAGATATAGATTCCGATACATCACTTTAGGTTTACTGTATCCCTCTGACCTTATTATTGACGATGAAACACAGAAATTGCATCTTAATTAAACACAAAAGGCACAATGCGAACTTAAGTACAAGAACACTGAGTCGTCTTACTGTCTATGGTTTGAACCATTCCTCTGACACTAGTTATAGATTCCGATGCTTCACTTCAGGTTTACTGTATCCCTCTGACCTTCTTATTGACGATCAAACACAGAAAATTCATCTGAATTAAATACAAAAGGCACAATGCCGACTCAAGTACAAGAAGACTGACTCTTCTTACTGTCTATATTTTGAACCATTTCTGTGACACTAGTTATAGATTCCGATGCTTCACTACAGGTTTACTGTATCCAGCTGACTTTCTTATTAACGATGAAGCACATAAATTGCATCGGAATTAATTACAAAAGTCACAATGCCGACTTAAGTACAAGAAGGCTGACTCTACTTACTGTTTATGTTTGAACCATTCCTGTGACACTAGTTATAGATTCCTATGCATCACTTCAGGTTTACTGTATCCCTCTGACCTTCTTATTGACGGTGAAACACGTAAATTGCATCGGAATTAAATACAAAAAGCACAATGTCGACTGAAGTACAAGAAGACTGGCTCTTCTTACTGTCTATGTTTTGAACCATTTCAGTGACACTAGTTATAGATTCCGATGCTTCACTTCAGGTTTACTGTATCAATCTGACCTTCTTATTGACGAAGAAACACAGATATTTGATCGGAATTAAATACAAAAGGCAATATGCCGACTTAAGTACAAGAAGACTGACACTTCTTACTGTCAATGTTTTGATCCATTCCTGTGACACATGTTATAGATTCCGATGCTTCACTTCAGGTTTACTGTATTCCTCTGTCCTTCTTATTGACGATGAAACACAGAAATTGCATCGGAAATAAATACAAAAGTCACAATGCCGACTTAAGTACAAGAGATCTCATTCTTCTTACTGTCTATGTTTTGAACCATTCCTGTGACACTAGTTATAAATTCCTATGCATCACTTCAGGTTTACTGTATCCCTCTGACCTTCTTATTGACGATGAAACACGTAAATTGCATCGGAATTAAATACAAAAGGCACAATGCCGACTCAAGTTCAAGATATCTGTCTCTTCTTACTGTCTATGTTTTGAACCATACCTGTGACACTCGTTATAGATTCCTATACTTCACTTCAGGTTTACTATTTCCCTCCGAGCTTCTTATTGACGGTGAAACACAGTAATTACATCGGAAGTATATACAAAAGGCACATTGCCGACTTAAGTGCAAGAAGACTGACTCTTCTTACTGTCTATATTTTGAACAATTGATGTGACACTAGTTACAGATACCGATGCTTCACCTCAGGTTTACTGTTTCCCTCTGACATTTTTATTGACGATGAAACACAGAAATTGCATCGGAATTAAATACAAAAGGCACAATGCAGACTTAAGTACAACAAAACTGACTCTTCTTACTGTCTATGTTTTGAACCATTCCTGTGACACTAGTTATAGATTCCGATGCTTCACTTCAGGTTTACTGTATCCCTCTGACCTTCTTATAGACGATGAAACACAGCAATGGCATCGGAATTAAATACAAAACGCACAATGTCGACTTAAGTACAAGAAAACTGACTCTTCTTACTCTCTATGTTTTGAACCATTCATGTGACACTAATTACAGATTCCGATGCTTCACTTCAGGATTACTGTATCCCTCTGACCTTCTTATTGACGATGAAACACAGAAATTGCAACGGAATGAAATACAAAAGGCACAATGCCGACTTATGTAGAAGAAAACTGACTCTTCTTCCTGTCTATGTTTGAACCATTCATGTGACACTAGTTATAGATTCCGATGCTTCACTTCAGGTTTACTATATCCCTCCGAGCTTCTTATTGACGATGAAACACAGTAATTACATCGGAAGTATATACAAAAGGCACATTGCCGACTTAAGTGCAAGAAGACTGACTCTTCTTACTGTCTATATTTTGATCAATTGATGTGACACTAGTTACAGATTCCGATGCTTCACCTCAGGTTTACTGTTTCCCTCTGACATTTTTATTGACGATGAAACACAGAAATTGCATCGGAATTAAATACAAAAGGCACAATGCAGACTTAAGTACAACAAAACTGACTCTTCTTACTGTCTATGTTTTGAACCATTCCTGTGACACTAGTTATAGATTCCGATGCTTCACTTCAGGTTTACTGTATCCCTCTGACCTTCTTATTGACGATGAAACACAGAAATTGCATCGGAATTAAATACAAAAGGCACAATGCAGACTTAAGTACAAGAAAACTGACTCTTCTTATTGTCTATGTTTGAACCATTCCTGTGACACTAGTTATAGATTCCGATGCTTCACTTCAGGTTTACTGTATCCCTCTGACCTTCTTATTGACGATGAAACACAGATATTGCAGCGGAATTGAATACAAAAGGCACAATGCCGACTTAAGTAGAAGAAAACTGACTCTTCTTACTGTCTATGTTTGAACCATTCATGTGACACTAGTTATAGATTCCGATGATTCACTTCAGGTTTACTGTATCCAGCTGACCTTCTTATTGACGATGAAACACAGAAATTGTATCGGAATTAAATACATAAGGCACAATGCCGACTTAAGTAAAAGAAAACTGACTCTTCTTACTATCTATGTTTGAACCATTCATGTGACACTAGTTATAGATTCCGATGCTTCACTTCAGGTTTACTGTATCCCTCTGACCTTCTTATTGACGATGAAACATAGAAATTGCATCGGAATTAAATAGAAAAGGAACAATGCCGACATAAGTACAAGGAAACTGATTCTTCTTACTGTCTATATTTTGAACTATTCCTGTGACACTAGTTATAGATTCCGATGCTTCACTTCAGGTTTACTGTATGCCTCTGACCTTCTTATTGACGATGAATCACAGAAATTGCATCGGAATTAAATACAAAAGGCACAATGCCGACTTAAGTACAAGATAACTGACTCTTCTTACTGTCTATGTTTTGAACTATTCCTGTGACACTAGTTATAGATTCCGATGTTTCACTTCAGGTTTACTGTATCCCTCTGACCTTCTTATTGACGATAAAACACAGAAATTGCATCGGAATTATATACAAAAGGCTCAATGCCCACTTAAGTACAAGAGGACTTACTCTTCTTACTGTCTATATTTTGAACTATTCCTGTGACACTAGTTATAGATTCCGATGCTACACTTCAGGTTTACTGTATCCCTCTGACCTTCTTATTGACGATGAAACATCGAAATTGAATCCGAATTAAATACAAAAGGCACAGAGCCGACTCAGGTACAAGAAGACTGGCTCTTCTTACTGTCTATGTTTTGAACCATTACTGCGACACTAGTTATAGATTCCGATGCTTCACATCAGGTATAATGTATCCCTCTGACCTTCTTATTGACGAAGAAACACAGAAATTGCATCGGAATTAAATACAAAAGGCAAATGCCGACTCAAGTACAAGAAGACTGGCTCTTCTTACTGTCTATGTTTTGAACCATCTCTGTGACACTAGTTATAGATTCCGATGCTTCACTTCAGGTTTACTGTATCCCTCTGACCTTCCTATTGTCGATGAAACACACAAATTGCATCGGAATTAAATACAAATTGCAAAATGCCGACTTAAGTACAAGAAGACTGACCCTTCTTACTGTCTATGTTTTGAACCATTCCTGTGACACTAGCTATAGATTCCGATGCTTCACTTCAGGTTTACTGTATCCCTCTGAGTTTCTTATTGACGATGAAACACAGAAATTGCATCGGAATTATATACAAAAGGCACAATGCCGACTTAAGTACAAGACGAGTGACTCTTCTTACTGTCTATGATTTGAACCATTCCTGTGACACTAGTTATAGAATCCGATGCTTCACTTCAGGTTTACTGCATCCCTCTGACCTTCGTATTGACGATGAAACACAGAAATTGCATCGGAATTAAATACAAAAGGCACAATGCCGACTTAAGTAAAAGAAAACCCATTCTTCTTACTGTCTATGTTTGAACCATTCCTGTGACACTAGTTATAAATTCCTATGCATCTCCTCAGGTTTACTGTATCCCTCCTACCTTCTTATTGAAGATGAAACACGTAAATTGCATCGGAATTAAATACAAAAGGCACAATGCCGACTTAAGTACAGGAAGGCTGACTCTTCTTACTGTCTATGTTTTGAACCATTCCTGTGACACTAGTTATAGATTCAGATGCTTCCCTTCAGGTTTACTGAATCCCTCTGACCTTCTTATTGACGATGAAACACAGATATAACATCGGAATTAAATACAAAAGGCACAATGCCGACTCAAGTACAAGAAGACTGGCTCTTCTTACTGTCTATGTTTTGAACCATTTCTGTGACACTAGTTATAGATTACGATGCTTCACTTCAGGTTTAGTGTATCACTCTGACCTTCTTATTGACGAAGAAGCACAGATATTGCATCGGAATTAAATACATAAGGCACAATGCCGACTAAAGTACAAGATAACTGACTCTTCTTACTGTCTATGTTTTGAACCATTCCTGTGACACTAGTTATAGATTCCTATACTTCACTTCAGGTTTACTGTATCCCTCCGAGCTTCTTATTGACGATGAAACACAGTAATTACATCGGAAGTATATACAAAAGGCACATTGCCGACTTAAGTGCAAGATGACAGACTCTTCTTACTGTCTATATTTTGAACAATTGATGTGACACTAGTTATAGATTCCGATGCTTCACCTCAGGTATACTGTATCCCTCTGACATTTTTATTGACGATGAAACACAGAAATTGCATTGGAATTAAATACAAAAGGCGCAATGCAGACTTAAGTACAAGAAAACTGACTCTTCTTACTGTCATTGTTTTGAACCATTCCTGTGACACTAGTTATAGATTCCGATGCTTCACTTCAGGTTTACTGTATCCCTCTGACCTTCTTATTGACGATGAAACACAGAAATTGCAACGGAATTAAATACAAAAGGCACAATGCAGACTTATGTACGAGAAAACTGACTCTTCTTACTGTCTATGTTTGAACCATTCATGTGACACTAGTTATAGATTCCGATGCTTCACTTCAGTTTTACTGTATCCCTCTGACCTTCTTATTGACGATGAAACACAGAAATTGCATCGGAATTAAATACAAAAGGCACAATGCCGACTTAAGTAAAAGATAACCCATTCATCTTACTGTCTATGTTTTGAACCATTCCTGTGACACTAGTTATAAATTCCTATGCATCACGTCAGGTTTACTGTATCCCTCTGACCTTCTTATTGACGATGAAACACGTAAATTGCATCGGAATTAAATACAAAAGCCACAATGCCGACTTAAGTACAGGAAGACGGACTCTCATTACTGTCTATGTTTTGAACTATTCCTGTGACACTAGTTATAGATTCCGATGTTTCACTTCAGGTTTAGTGTATCCGTCTGACCTTCTTATTGACGAAGAAACACAGAAATTGCATCGGAATTAAATACAAAAGGCAAATGCCGACTCAAGTACAAGAAGACTGGCTCTTCTTACTGTCTATGTTTTGAACCATCTCTGTGACACTAGTTATAGATTCCGATGCTTCACTTCAGGTTTACTGTATCTCTCTGACCGTATCTCTCTGACCTTCCTATTGACGATGAAACACAGAAATTGCATCGGAATTAAATACAAATTGCAAAATGCCGACTTAAGTACAAGAAGACTGACCCTTCTTACTGTCTATGTTTTGAACCATTCCTGTGACACTAGCTATAGATTCCGATGCTTCACTTCGGGTTTACTGTATCCCTCTGAGTTTCTTATTGACGATGAAACACAGAAATTGCATCGGAATTATATACAAAAGGCACAATGCCGACTTAAGTACAAGACGACAGACTCTTGTTACTGTCTATGATTTGAACCATTCCTGTGACACTAGTTATAGATTCCGATGCTTCACTTCAGGTTTACTGCATCCCTCTGACCTTCGTATTGACGATGAAACACAGAAATTGCATCGGAATTAAATACAAAAGGCACAATGCCGACTTAAGTAAAAGAAAACCCATTCTTCTTACTGTCTATGTTTGAACCATTCCTGTGACACTAGTTATAAATTCCTATGCATCTCCTCAGGTTTACTGTATCCCTCTGACCTTCTTATTGACGATGAAACACGTAAATTGCATCGGAATTAAATACAAAAGGCACAATGCCGACTTAAGTACAGGAAGGCTGACTCTACTTACTGTCTATGTTTTGAACCATTCCTGTGACACTAGTTATAGATTCCGATGCTTCACTTCAGGTTTAGTGTATCACTCTGACCTTCTTATTGACGAAGAAGCACAGATATTGCATCGGAATTAAATACAAAAGGCACAATGCCGACTAAAGTACAAGATAACTGACTCTTCTTACTGTCTATGTTTTGAACCATTCCTGTGACACTAGTTATAGATTCCTATACTTCACTTCAGGTTTACTGTATCCCTCCGAGCTTCTTATTGACGATGAAACACAGTAATTACATCGGAAGTATATACAAAAGGCACATTGCCGACTTAAGTGCAAGAAGACAGACTCTTCTTACTGTCTATATTTTGAACAATTGATGTGACACTAGTTATAGATTCCGATGCTTCACCTCAGGTATACTGTATCCCTCTGACATTTTTATTGACGATGAAACACAGAAATTGCATTGGAATTAAATACAAAAGGCGCAATGCAGACTTAAGTACAAGAAAACTGACTCTTCTTACTGTCATTGTTTTGAACCATTCCTGTGACACTAGTTATAGATTCCGATGCTTCACTTCAGGTTTACTGTATCCCTCTGACCTTCTTATTGACGATGAAATACAGAAATTGCAACGGAATTAAATACAAAAGGCACAATGCAGACTTATGTACGAGAAAACTGACTCTTCTTACTGTCTATGTTTGAACCATTCATGTGACACTAGTTATAGATTCCGATGCTTCACTTCAGTTTTACTGTATCCCTCTGACCTTCGTATTGACGACGAAACACAGAAATTGCATCGGAATTAAATACAAAAGGCACAATGCCGTCTTAAGTAAAAGAAAACCCGTTCATCTTATTGTCTATGTTTTGAACCATTCCTGTGACACTAGTTATAAATTCCTATGCATCACGTCAGGTTTACTGTATCCCTCTGACCTTCTTATTGACGATGAAACACGTAAATTGCATCGGAATTAAATACAAAAGGCACAATGCCGACTTAAGTACAGGAAGACTGACTCTTCTTATTGTCTATGTTTTGCACCATTCCTGTGACACTACTTATAGATTCAGATGCTTCCCTTCAGGTTTACTGAATCCCTCTGACCTTCTTATTGACGATGAAACACAGATATAACATCGGAATTAAATACAAAAGGCACAATACCGACTCAAGTACAAGAAGACTGGCTCTTCTTACTGTCTATGTATTGAACCATTTCTGTGACACTAGTTATAGCTTCCGATGCTTCACTTCAGGTTTAGTGTATCACTCTGACCTTCTTATTGATGAAGAAGTACAGATATTGCATCGGAATTAAATACAAAAGGCACAATGCCGACCTAAGTACAAGATAACTGACACTTCTTACTGTCTATGTTTTGAACCATTCCTGTGACACTAGTTATAGATTCCTATACTTCACTTCAGGTTTACTGTATCCCTCCGAGCTTCTTATTGACGATGAAACACAGTAATTACATCGGAAGTATATACAAAAGGCACATTGCCGACTTAAGTGCAAGAAGACTGACTCTTCTTACTTTCTATATTTTGAGCAATTGATGTGACACTAGTTCCGATGCTTCACCTCAGGTTTACTGTATCCCTCTGACATTTTTATTGACGATGAAACACAGAAATTGCATCGGAATTAAATACAAAAGGCAATATGCCGACTTAAGTACAAGAAGACAGACCCTTCTTACTGTCAATGTTTTGATCCATTCCAGTGACACATGTTATAGATTCCGATGCTTCACTTCAGGTTTACTGTATCACTCTGACCTTCTTATTGACGAAGAAACACAGATATTGGATCGGAATTAAATACAAAAGGCAATATGCCAACTTAAGTACAAGAAGACTGACCCTTCTTACTGTCTATGTTTTGATCCATTCCTGTGACACATGTTATAGATTCCGATGCTTCACTTCAGGTTTACTGTATTCCTCTGACCTTCTTATTGACGATGAAACACAGAATTTGCATCGGAATTAAATACAAAAGGCACAATGCCGACTCAAGTACAAGAAATCTGACTCTTCTTACTGTCTATATTTTGAACCATTCCTGTGACACTAGTTATAGACTCCTATACTTCACTTCAGGTTTACTATATCCCTCCGAGCTTCTTGTTGACGATGAAACACAGTAATTACATCGGAAGTATATACAAAAGGCACATTGCCGACTTAAGTGCAAGAAGACTGACTCTTCTTACTGTCTATATTTTGAACAATTGATGTGACACTAGTTACAGATTCCGATGCTTCACCTCAGGTTTACTGTATCCCTCTGACATTTTTATTGACGTTGAAACACAGAAATTGCATCGGAATTAAATACAAAAGGCACAATGCAGACTTAAGTACAAGAAAACTGACTCTTCTTACTGTCTATGCTTTGATCCGCTCCTGTGCCACTAGTTATAGATTCTGATGCTTCACTTCAGGTTTACTGTATCCCTCTGACGTTCTTATTGACGATGAAACATAGAAATTGCATCGGAATTAAATAGAAAAGTAACAATGCCGACTTAAGTACAAGAAAACTAACTCTTCTTACTGTCTATGTTTTGAACTATTCCTGTGACACTAGTTATAGATTCCGATGCTTCACTTCAGGTTTAGTGTATCCCTCTGACCTTCTTATTGACGATGAAACACAGAAATTGCAACGGAACTAAATACAAAAGGCACAATGCCGACTTAAGTACAAGAAAACTGACTCTTCTTACTGTCTATGTTTGAACCATTCATGTGACACTAGTTATAGATTCCGATGCTTCACTTCCGGTTTACGGTATCCCTCTGACCTTCTTATTGACGATCAAACACAGAAAATTGCATCGGAGTTAAATCCAAAAGGCACAATGCCGACTTAAGTACAAGAAAACTGACTCTTCTTAATGTCTATGCTTTGATCCGCTCCTGTGACACTAGTTATAGATTCCGATGCTTCACTTCAGGTTTACTGTATCCCTCTGACCTTCTTATTGACGATGAAACATAGAAATTGCATCGGAATTAAATAGAAAAGGAACAATGCCGACTTAAGTACAAGAAAACTGACTCTTCCTACTGTCTATGTTTTGAACTATTCCTGTGACACTAGTTATAGATTCCGATGCTTCACTTCAGGTTTACTGTATCAGTCTGACCTTCTTATTGACGATAAAACACAGAAATTGCATCGGAATTATATACAAAAGGCTCAATGCCCACATAAGTACAAGAGGACTTTCTCTTCTTACTGTCTATGCTCTGAACCATTCCTGTGACACTAGTTATAGATTCCGATGCTTCACTTCAGGTTTACTGTATCCCTTTGACCTTCTTATTGACGATGAAACACAGAAATTGCATCTTAATTAAATACAAAAGGCACAATGCCGACTCCAGTACAAGAAGAGTGACTCTTCTTACTGTCTATGATTTGAACCATTCCTGTGACACTAGTTATAGATTCCTATGCTTCACTTCAGGGTTACTGTATCCCTCTTACCTTCTTATTGACGATCAAACACAGAAATTTCATCAGAATTAAATACAAAAGGCACAATGGCGACTCAAGTACAAGAAGACGGGCTCTTCATACTGCCTATGTTTTGAACCATTCCTGTGACACTAGTTATAGATTCCAATGCTTTACTTCAGGTTTACTGTATCCGGCTGACATTCTTATTGACGATGAAACACAGAAATTACATCGGAAGTATATACAAAATGCACAATGCGGACTTAAGTACAAGAAGACTGACTCTTCTTACAGACTATGCTTTGAACCATTCCTATGACACTAGATATAGATTCCGATACATCACTTTAGGTTTACTGTATCCCTCTGACCATATTATTGACGATGAAACACTGAAATTGCATCTTAATTAAACACAAAAGGCACAATGCCAACTTAAGTACAAGAACACTGAGTCGTCTTACTGTCTATGGTTTGAACCATTCCTCTGACACTAGTTATAGATTCCGATGCTTCACTTCAGGTTTACTGTATCCCTCTGACCTTCTTATTGACGATCAAACACAGAAAATTCATCGGAATTAAATACAAAAGGCACAATGCCGACTCAAGTACAAGAAGACTGACTCTTCTTACTGTCTATATTTTGAACCATTTCTGTGACACTAGTTATAGATTCCGATTCTTCACTACAGGTTTACTGTATCCAGCTGACTTTCTTATTAACGATGAAGCACATAAATTGCATCGGAATTAAATACAAAAGTCACAATGCCGACTTAAGTACAAGAAGACTGACTCTACTTACTGTTTATGTTTGAACCATTCCTGTGACACTAGTTATAGATTCCTATGCATCACTTCAGGTTTACTGTATCCCTCTGACCTTCTTATTGACGGTGAAACACGTAAATTGCATCGGAATTAAATACAAAAGGCACAATGCCGACTGAATTACAAGAAGACTGGCTCTTCTTACTGTCTATGTTTTGAACCATTTCAGTGACACTAGTTATAGATTCCGATGCTTCACTTCAGGTTTACTGTATCACTCTGACCTTCTTATTGACGAAGAAACACAGATATTTGATCGGAATTAAATACAAAAGGAGATATGCCGACTTAAGTACAAGAAGACTGACCCTTCTTACTGTCAATGTTTTGATCCATTCCTGTGACACATGTTATAGATTCCGATGCTTCACTTCAGGTTTACTGTATTCCTCTGACCTTCTTATTGACGATGAAACACAGAAATTGCATCGGAATTAAATACAAAAGTCACAATGCCGACTTAAGTACAAGAGATCTCATTCTTCTTACTGTCTATGTTTTGAACCATTCCTGTGACACTAGTTATAAATTCCTATGCATCACTTCAGGTTTACTGTATCCCTCTGACCTTCTTATTGACGATGAAACACGTAAATTGCATCGGAATTAAATACAAAAGGCACAATGCCGACTCAAGTTCAAGATATCTGACTCTTCTTACTGTCTATGTTTTGAACCACACCTGTGACACTCGTTATAGATTCCTATACCTCACTTCAGGTTTACTATATCCCTCCGAGCTTCTTATTGACGATGAAACACAGTAATTACATCGGAAGTATATACAAAAGGCACATTGCCGACTTAAGTGCAAGAAGACTGACTCTTCTTACTGTCTATATTTTGAACAATTGATGTGACACTAGTTACAGATACCGATGCTTCACCTCAGGTTTACTGTTTCCCTCTGACATTTTTATTGACGATGAAACACAGAAATTGCATCGGAATTAAATACAAAAGGCACAATGCAGACTTAAGTACAACAAAACTGACTCTTCTTACTGTCTATGTTTTGAACCATTCCTGTGACACAAGTTATAGATTCCGATGCTTCACTTCAGGTTTACTGTATCCCTCTGACCTTCTTATTGACGATGAAACACAGAAATGGCATCGGAATTAAATACAAAACGCACAATGTCGACTTAAGTACAAGAAAACTGACTCTTCTTACTCTCTATGTTTTGAACCATTCATGTGACACTAATTACAGATTCCGATGCTTCACTTCAGGATTACTGTATCCCTCTGACCTTCTTATTGACGATGAAACACAGAAATTGCAACGGAATGAAATACAAAAGGCACAATGCCGACTTATGTAGAAGAAAACTGACTCTTCTTACAGTCTATGTTTGAACCATTCATGTGACACTAGTTATAGATTCCGATGCTTCACTTCAGGTTTACTATATCCCTCCGAGCTTCTTATTGACGATGAAACACAGTAATTACATCGGAAGTATATACAAAAGGCACATTGCCGACTTAAGTGCAAGAAGACTGACTCCTCTTACTGTCTATATTTTGAACAATTGATGTGACACTAGTTACAGATTCCGATGCTTCACCTCAGGTTTACTGTTTCCCTCTGACATTTTTATTGACGATGAAACACAGAAATTGCATCGGAATTAAATACAAAAGGCACAATGCAGACTTAAGTACAACAAAACTGACTCTTCTTACTGTCTATGTTTTGAACCATTCCTGTGACACTAGTTATAGATTACGATGCTTCACTTCAGGTTTACTGTATCCCTCTGACCTTCTTATTGACGATGAAACACAGAAATTGCATCGGAATTAAATACAAAAGGCACAATGCAGACTTAAGTACAAGAAAACTGACTCTTCTTACTGTCTATGTTTGAACCATTCCTGTGACACTAGTTATAGATTCCGATGCTTCACTTCAGGTTTACTGTATCCCTCTGACCTTCTTATTGACGATGAAACACAGATATTGCAGCGGAATTGAATACAAAAGGCACAATGCCGACTTAAGTAGAAGAAAACTGACTCTTCTTACTGTCTATGTTTGAACCATTCATGTGACACTAGTTATAGATTCCGATGATTCACTTCAGGTTTACTGTATCCAGCTGACCTTCTTATTGACGATGAAACACAGAAATTGTATCGGAATTAAATACATAAGGCACAATGCCGACTTAAGTAAAAGAAAACTGACTCTTCTTACTATCTATGTTTGAACCATTCATGTGACACTAGTTATAGATTCCGATGCTTCACTTCAGGTTTACTGTATCCCTCTGACCTTCTTATTGACGATGAAACATAGAAATTGCATCGGAATTAAATAGAAAAGGAACAATGCCGACATAAGTACAAGAAAACTGATTCTTCTTACTGTCTATATTTTGAACTATTCCTGTGACACTAGTTATAGATTCCGATGCTTCACTTCAGGTTTACTGTATGCCTCTGACCTTCTTATAGACGATGAATCACAGAAATTGCATCGGAATTAAATACAAAAGGCACAATGCCGACTTAAGTACAAGATAACTGTCTCTTCTTACTGTCTATGTTTTGAACTATTCCTGTGACACTAGTTATAGATTCCGATGTTTCACTTCAGGTTTACTGTATCCCTCTGACCTTCTTATTGACGATAAAACACAGAAATTGCATCGGAATTATATACAGAAGGCTCAATGCCCACTTAAGTACAAGAGGACTTACTCTTCTTACTGTCTATATTTTGAACTATTCCTGTGACACTAGTTATAGATTCCGATGCTTCACTTCAGGTTTACTGTATCCCTCTGACCTTCTTATTGACGATGAAACATCAAAATTGAATCCGAATTAAATACAAAAGGCACAGTGCCGACTCAGGTACAAGAAGACTGGCTCTTCTTACTGTCTATGTTTTGAACCATTACTGCGACACTAGTTATAGATTCCGATGCTTCACATCAGGTATAATGTATCCCTCTGACCTTCTTATTGACGAAGAAACACAGAAATTGCATCGGAATTAAATACAAAAGGCAAATGCCGACTCAAGTACAAGAAGACTGGCTCTTCTTACTGTCTATGTTTTGAACCATCTCTGTGACACTAGTTATAGATTCCGATGCTTCACTTCAGGTTTACTGAATCCCTCTGACCTTCCTACTGTCGATGAAACACAGAAATTGCATCGGAATTAAATACAAATTGCAAAATGCCGACTTAAGTAAAAGAAGACTGACCCTTCTTACTGTCTATGTTTTGAACCATTCCTGTGACACTAGCTATAGATTCCGATGCTTCACTTCGGGTTTACTGTATCCCTCTGAGTTTCTTATTGACGATGAAACACAGAAATTGCATCGGAATTATATACAAAAGGCACAATGCCGACTTAAGTACAAGACGACAGACTCTTCTTACTGTCTATGATTTGAACCATTCCTGTGACACTAGTTATAGATTCCGATGCTTCACTTCAGGTTTACTGCATCCCTCTGACCTTCGTATTGACGATGAAACACAGAAATTGCATCGGAATTAAATACAACAGGCACAATGCCGACTTAAGTAAAAGAAAACACATTCTTCTTACTGTCTATGTTTGAACCATTCCTGTGACACTAGTTATAAATTCCTATGCATCTCCTCAGGTTTACTGTATCCCTCTGACCTTCTTATTGACGATGAAACACGTAAATTGCATCGGAATTAAATACAAAAGGCACAATGCCGACTTAAGTACAGGAAGGCTGACTCTTCTTACTGTTTATGCTTTGAACCATTCCTGTGACACTAGTTATAGATTCAGATGCTTCCCTTCAGGTTTACTGAATCCCTCTGACCTTCTTATTGACGATGAAACACAGATATAACATCGGAATTAAATACAAAAGGCACAATGCCGACTCAAGTACAAGAAGACTGGCTCTTCTTACTGTCTATGTTTTGAACCATTTCTGTGACACTAGTTATAGATTCCGATGCTTCACTTCAGTTTTAGTGTATCACTCTGACCTTCTTATTGACGAAGAAGCACAGATATTGCATCGGAATTAAATACATAAGGCACAATGCCGACTAAAGTACAAGATAACTGACTCTTCTTACTGTCTATGTTTTGAACCATTCCTGTGACAGAAGTTATAGATTCCTATACTTCACTTCAGGTTTACTGTATCCCTCCGAGCTTCTTATTGACGATGAAACACAGTAATTACATCGGAAGTATATACAAAAGGCACATTGCCGACTTAAGTGCAAGAAGACAGACTCTTCTTACTGTCTATATTTTGAACAATTGATGTGACACTAGTTATAGATTCCGATGCTTCACCTCAGGTATACTGTATCCCTCTGACATTTTTATTGACGATGAAACACAGAAATTGCATTGGAATTAAATACAAAAGGCGCAATGCAGACTTAAGTACAAGAAAACTGACTCTTCTTACAGTCATTGTTTTGAACCATTCCTGTGACACTAGTTATAGATTCCGATGCTTCACTTCAGGTTTACTGTATCCCTCTGACCTTCTTATTGACGATGAAACACAGAAATTGCATCGGAATTAAATACAAAAGGCACAATGCCGACTTAAGTAAAAGAAAACCCATTCATCTTACTGTCTATGTTTTGAACCATTCCTGTGACACTAGTTATAAATTCCAATGCATCACGTCAGGTTTACTGTATCCCTCTGACCTTCTTATTGACGATGAAACACGTAAATTGCATCGGAATTAAATACAAAAGGCACAATGCCGACTTAAGTACAGGAAGACGGACTCTCATTACTGTCTATGTTTTGAACTATTCCTGTGACACTAGTTATAGATTCCGATGTTTCACTTCAGGTTTACTGTATCCCTCTGACCTTCTTATTGACAATAAAACACAGAAATTGCATCGGAATTATATACAAAAGGCTCAATGCCCACTTAAGTACAAGAGGACTTACTCATCTTACTGTCTATATTTTGAACTATTCCTGTGACACTAGTTATAGATTCCGATGCTTCACTTCAGGTTTACTGTATCCCTCTGACCTTCTTATTGACGATGAAACATCGAAATTGCATCGGAATTAAATACAAATTGCAAAATGCCGACTTAAGTACAAGAAGACTGACCCTTCTTACTGTCTATGTTTTGAACCATTCCTGTGACACTAGCTATAGATTCCGATGCTTCACTTCGGGTTTACTGTATCCCTCTGAGTTTCTTATTGACGATGAAACACAGAAATTGCATCGGAATTATATACAAAAGGCACAATGCCGACTTAAGTACAAGACGAGTGACTCTTCTTACTGTCTATGATATGAACCATTCCTGTGACACTAGTTATAGATTCCGATGCTTCACTTCAGGTTTACTGCATCCCTCTGACCTTCGTATTGACGATGAAACACAGAAATTGCATCGGAATTAAATACAAAAGGCACAATGCCGACTTAAGTAAAAGAAAACCCATTCTTCTTACTGTCTATGTTTGAACCATTCCTGTGACACTAGTTATAAATTCCTATGCATCTCCTCAGGTTTACTGTATCCCTCTGACCTTCTTATTGACGATGAAACACGTAAATTGCATCGGAATTAAATACAAAAGGCACAATGCCGACTTAAGTACAGGATGGCTGACTCTTCTTACTGTCTATGTTTTGAACCAATCCTGTGACACTAGTTATAGATTCCGATGCTTCACTTCAGGTTTAGTGTATCACTCTGACCTTCTTATTGACGAAGAAGCACAGATATTGCATCGGAATTAAATACAAAAGGCACAATGCCGACTAAAGTACAAGATAACTGACTCTTCTTACTGTCTATGTTTTGAACCATTCCTGTGACACTAGTTATAGATTCCTATACTTCACTTCAGGTTTACTGTATCCCTCCGAGCTTCTTATTGACGATGAAACACAGTAATTACATCGGAAGTATATACAAAAGGCACATTGCCGACTTAAGTGCAAGAAGACAGACTCTTCTTACTGTCTATATTTTGAACAACTGATGTGACACTAGTTATAGATTCCGATGCTTCACCTCAGGTATACTGTATCCCTCTGACATTTTTATTGACGATGAAACACAGAAATTGCATTGGAATTAAATACAAAAGGCGCAACGCAGACTTAAGTACAAGAAAACTGACTCTTCTTACTGTCATTGTTTTGAACCATTCCTGTGACACTAGTTATAGATTCCGATGCTTCACTTCAGGTTTACTGTATCCCTCTGACCTTCTTATTGACGATGAAATACAGAAATTGCAACGGAATTAAATACAAAAGGCACAATGCAGACTTATGTACGAGAAAACTGACTCTTCTTACTGTCTATGTTTGAACCATTCATGTGACACTAGTTATAGATTCCGATGCTTCACTTCAGTTTTACTGTATCCCTCTGACCTTCGTATTGACGACGAAACACAGAAATTGCATCGGAATTAAATACAAAAGGCACAATGCCGACTTAAGTAAAAGAAAACCCATTCATCTTACTGTCTATGTTTTGAACCATTCCTGTGACACTAGTTATAAATTCCTATGCATCACGTCAGGTTTACTGTATCCCTCTGACCTTCTTATTGACGATGAAACACGTAAATTGCATCGGAATTAAATACAAAAGGCACAATGCCGACTTAAGTACAGGAAGACTGACTCTTCTTAATGTCTATGTTTTGCACCATTCCTGTGACACTACTTATAGATTCAGATGCTTCCCTTCAGGTTTACTGAATCCCTCTGACCTTCTTATTGACGATGAAACACAGATATAACATCGGAATTAAATACAAAAGGCACAATACCGTCTCAAGTACAAGAGGACTGGCTCTTCTTACTGTCTATGTATTGAACCATTTCTGTGACACTAGTTATAGATTCCGATGCTTCACTTCAGGTTTAGTATATCACTCTGACCTTCTTATTGATGAAGAAGTACAGATATTGCATCGGAATTAAATACAAAAGGCACAATGCCGACCTAAGTACAAGATAACTGACACTTCTTACTGTCTATGTTTTGAACCATTCCTGTGACACTAGTTATAGATTCCTATACTTCACTTCAGGTTTACTGTATCCCTCCGAGCTTCTTATTGACGATGAAACACAGTAATTACATCGGAAGTATATACAAAAGGCACATTGCCGACTTAAGTGCAAGAAGACTGACTCTTCTTACTGTCTATATTTTGAACAATTGATGTGACACTAGTTCCGATGCTTCACCTCAGGTTTACTGTATCCCTCTGACATTTTTATTGACGATGAAACACAGAAATTGCATCGGAATTAAAAAAACAAAAGGTGCAATGCAGACTTAAGTACAAGAAAACCAACTCTTCTTACTGTCATTGTTTTGAACCATTCCTGTGACACTAGTTATAGATTCCGATGCTTCACATCAGGTTTACTGTATCCCTCTGACCTTCTTATTGACGATGAAACACAGAAATTGCATCGGAATTAAATACAAAAGTCACAATGCTGACTTAAGTACAAGAGATCTCATTCTTCTTACTGTCTATGTTTTGAACCATTCCTGTGACACTAGTTATAAATTCCTATGCATCACTTCAGGTTTACTGTATCCCTCTGACCTTCTTATTGACGATGAAGCACGTAAATTGCATCGGAATTAAATACAAAAGGCACAATGCCGACTCAAGTACAAGAAATCTGACTCTTCTTACTGTCTATGTTTTGAACCATTCCTGTGACACTCGTTATAGATTCCTATACTTCACTTCAGGTTTACTATATCCCTCCGAGCTTCTTATTGACGATAAAACACACTAATTACATTGGAAGTATATACTTAAGGCACATTGCCGACTTAAGTGCAAGAAGACTGACTCTTCTTACTGTCTATATTTTGAACAATTGATGTGACACTAGTTACAGATTCCGATGCTTCACCTCAGGTTTACTGTTTCCCTCTGACATTTTTATTGACGATGAAACACAGAAATTGCATCGGAATTAAATACAAAAGGCACAATGCAGACTTAAGTACAAGAAAACTGACTCTTCTTACTGTCTATGTTTTGAAAAATTCCTGTGACACTAGTTATAGGTTCCGATGCTTCACTTCAGGTTTACTGTATCCCTCTGACCTTCTTACTGACGATGAAACACAGAAATTGCATCGGAATTAAATACAAAAACGCACAATGTCGACTTTAGTACAAGAAAACTGAATCTTCTTACTCTCTATGTTTTGAACCATTCATGTGACACTAATTATAGATTCCGATGCTTCACTTCAGGATTACTGTATCCCTCTGACCTTCTTATTGACGATGAAACACAGAAATTGCAACGGACTGAAATACAAAAGGCACAATGCCGACTTATGTACAAGAAAACTGACACTTCTTACTGTCTATGTTTGAACCATTCATGTGACACTAGTTATAGATTCCGATGCTTCACTTCAGTTTTAATGTACCCCTCTGACCTTCTTATTGACGATGAAACACAGAAATTGCATCGGAATTATATACAAAAGGCACAATGCCGACTTCAGTACAAGAAAACTGACTCTTCGTACTGTCTATGTTTGAACCATTCCTGTGACACTAGTTATAGATTCCGATGCTTCACTTCAGGTTTACTCTATCCCTCTGACCTTCTTATTGACGATGAAACACAGAAATTGCAGCGGAATTGAATACAAAAGGCACAATGCCGACTTAAGTAGAAGAAAACTGACTCTTCTTTCTGTCTATGTTTGAACCATTCATGTGACACTAGTTATAGATTCCGATGCTTCACTTCAGGTTTTCTGTATCCAGCTGACCTTCTTATTGACGATGAAACACAGAAATTGTATCGGAATTAAATACATAAGGCACAATGCCGACTTAAGTAAAAGAAAACTGACTCTTCTTACTGTCTATGTTTGAACCATTCAAGTGACACTAGTTATAGATTCCGATGCTTCACTTCAGGTTTACTGTATCCCTCTGACCTTCTTATTGACGATGAAACATAGAAATTGCATCGGAATTAAATAGAAAAGGAACAATGCCGACATAAGTACAAGAAAACTGACTCTTGTTACTGTCTATGTTTTGAACTATTCCTGTGACACTAGTTATAGATTCCGATGCTTCACTTCAGGTTTACTGTATGCCTCTGACCTTCTTATTGACGATGAATCACAGAAATTGCATCGGAATTAAATACAAAAGGCACAATGCCGACTTAAGTACAAGTTAACTGACTCTTCTTACTGTCTATGTTTTGAACTATTCCTGTGACACTAGTTATAGATTCCGATGTTTCACTTCAGGTTTACTGTATCCCTCTAACCGTCTTATTGACGATAAAACACAGAAATTGCATCGGAATTATATACAACAGGCTCAATGCCGACTTAAGTACAAGAAGAGTGTCTCTTCTTACTGTCTATGATTTGAACCATTCCTGTGACACTAGTTATAGATTCTGATGCTTCACTTCAGGTTTACTGCATCCCTCTGACCTTCGTATTGACCATGAAACACAGAAATTGCATCGGAATTAAATACAAAAGGCACAATGCCGACTTAAGTAAAAGAAAACCCATTCTTCTTACTGTCTATGTTTTGAACCATTCCTGTGACACTAGTTATAAATTCCTATGCATCACCTCAGGTTTACTGTATCCCTCTGACATTCTTATTGACGATGAAACACGTAAATTGCATCGGAATTAAATACAAAAAGCACAATGCCGACTTAAGTACAGGAAGACTGACTCTTCTTACTGTCTATGTTTTGAACCATTCCTGTGACACTAGTTATAGATTCCGATGCTTCACTTCAGGTTTACTGTATCCGGCTGACCTTCTTATTGACGATGAAACACAGAAATTACATCGGAAGTATATACAAAATGCACAATGCGGACTTAAGTACAAGAAGACTGACTCTACTTACTGTTTATGTTTGAACCATTCTTGTGACACTACTTATAGATTCCGATGCTTCACTTCAGGTTTACTGTATCCAGCTGACCTTCTTATTGACGATGAAACACAGAAATTGTATCGGAATTAAATACATAAGGCACAATGCCGACTTAAGTAAAAGAAAACTGACTCTTCTTACTGTCTATGTTTTGAACCATTCCTGTGACACTATTTATAGATTCCGATGCTTCACTTCAGGTTTACTGTATCCCTCTTACCTTCTAATTGACGATGAAACATAGAAATTGAATCCGAATTAAATACAAAAGGCACAATGCCGACTCAGGTACAAGAAGACTGGCTCTTCTTACTGTCTATGTTTTGAACCATTACTGCGACACTAGTTATTGATTCCGATGCTTCACATCAGGTATACTGTATCCCTCTGACCTTCTTATTGACGAAGAAACACAGAAATTGCATCGGAATTAAATACAAAAGGCAAATGCCGACTCAGTACAAGAAGACTGGCTCTTCTTACTGTCTACGTTTTGAACCATCTCTGTGACACTAGTTATAGATTCCGATGCTTCACTTCAGGTTTACTGTATCCCTCTGACCTTCCTATTGACGATGAAACACAGAAAATGCATCGGAATTAAATACAAATTGCAAAATGCCGACTTAAGTACAAGAGGACTGACCCTTCTTACTGTCTATGTTTTGAACCATTCCTGTGACACTAGCTATAGATTCCGATGCTTCACTTCGGGTTTACTGTATCCCTCTGAGTTTCTTATTGACGATGAAACACAGAAATTGCATCGGAATTATATACAAAAGGCACAATGCCGACTTAAGTACAAGAATAGTGTCTCTTCTTACTGTCTATGATTTGAACCATTCCTGTGACACTAGTTATAGATTCTGATGCTTCACTTCAGGTTTACTGCATCCCTCTGTCCTTCGTATTGACGATGAAACACAGAAATTGCATCGGAATTAAATACAAAAGGCACAATGCCGACTTAAGTAAAAGAAAACCCATTCTTCTTACTGTCTATGTTTTGAACCATTCCTGTGACACTAGTTATAAATTCCTATGCATCACCTCAGGTTTACTGTATCCCTCTGACATTCTTATTGACGATGAAACACGTAAATTGCATCGGAATTAAATACAAAAAGCACAATGCCGACTTAAGTACAGGAAGACTGACTCTTCTTACTGTCTATGTTTTGAACCATTCCTGTGACACTAGTTACAGATTCAGATGCTTCCCTTCAGGTTTACTGAGTCCCTCTGACCTTCTTATTGACGATGAAACACAGATATAACATCGGAATTAAATACAAAAGGCACAATGCCGACTCAAGTACAAGAAGACTGGCTCTTCTTACTGTCTATGTTTTTAACTATTTCTGTGACCCTAGTTATAGATTCCGATGCTTCACTTCTGGTTTAGTGTATCACTCTGACCTTCTTATTGACGAAGAAGCACAGATATTGCATCGGAATTAAATACAAAAGGCACAATGCCGACTTAAGTACAAGATAACTGACTCTTCTTACTGTCTATGTTTTGAACCATTCCTGTGACACTAGTTATAGATTCCTATACTTCACTTCAGGTTTACTGTATCCCTCCGAGCTTCTTATTGACGATGAAACACAGTAATTACATCGGAAGTATATACAAAAGGCACATTTCCGACTTAAGTGCAAGAAGACTGACTCTTCTTACTGTCTATACTTTGAACAATTGATGTGACACTAGTTATAGATTCCGATGCTTCACCTCAGGTTTACTGTATCCCTCTGACATTTTTATTGACGATGAAACACAGAAATTGCATCGGAATTAAATACAAAAGGCGCAATGCAGACTAAAGTACAAGAAAACTGACTCTTCTTACTGTCATTGTTTTGAACCATTCCTGTGACACTAGTTATAGATTCCGATGCTTCACTTCAGGTTTACTGTATCCCTCTGACCTTCTTATTGACGATGAAACACAGAAATTGCAACGGAATGAAATACAAAAGGCACAATGCAGACTTATGTACTAGAAAACTTCTTACTGTCTATGTTTGAACCATTCATGTGACACTAGTTATAGATTCCGATGCTTCACTTCAGTTTTACTGTATCCCTCTGACCTTCTTATTGACGATGAAACACAGAAATTGCAACGGAATTAAATACAAAAGGCACAATGCAGACTTATGTACGAGAATACTGACTCTTCTTACTGTCTATGTTTGAACCATTCATGTGACACTAGTTATAGATTCCTATTCTTCACTTCAGGTATACTGTATCCCTCCGAGCTTCTTATTGACGATGAAACACTGTAATTACTTCGGAAGTATATACAAAAGGCACATTGCCGACTTAAGTGCAAGAAGACTGACTCTTCTTACTGTCTATATTTTGAACAATTGATGTGACACTAGTTATAGATTCCGATGCTTCACCTCAGGTTTACTGTATCCCTCTGACATTTTTATTGACGATGAAACACAGAAATTGCATCGGAATTAAATACAAAAGGCGCAATGCTGACTTAAGTACAAGAAAACTGACTCTTCTTACTGTCATTGCTTTGAACCATTCCTGTGACACTAGTTATAGATTCCGATGCTTCACTTCAGGTTTACTGTATCCCTCTGACCTTCTTATTGACGATGAAACACGTAAATTGCATCGGAAATAAATACAAAAGGCACAATGCCGACTTAAGTACAGGAAGACTGACTCTTCTTAATGTCTATGTTTTGCACCATTCCTGTGACACTACTTATAGATTCAGATGCTTCCCTTCAGGTTTACTGAATCCCTCTGACCTTCTTATTGACGATGAAACACAGAATTAACATCGGAATTAAATACAAAAGGCACAATGCCGACTCAAGTACAAGAAGACTGGCTCTTTTTACTGTCTATGTATTGAACCTTTTCTGTGACACTAGTTATAGATTCCGATGCTTCACTTCAGGTTTAGTGTATCACTCTGACCTTCTTATTGACGAAGAAGTACAGATATTGCATCGGAATTAAATACAAAAGGCACAATGCCGACCTAAGTACAAGATAACTGACAGTTCTTACTGTCTATGTTTTGAACCATTCCTGTGACACTAGTTATAGATTCCAATACTTCACTTCAGGTTTACTGTATCCCTCCGAGCTTCTTATTGACGATGAAACACAGTAATTACATCGGAAGTATATACAAAAGGCACATTGCCGACTTAAGTGCAAGAAGACTGACTCTTCTTACTGTCTATATTTTGAACAATTGATGTGACAATAGTTCTGATGCTTCACCTCAGGTTTACTGTATCCCTCTGACATTTTTATTGACGATGAAACACAGAAATTGCATCGGAATTAAAAACAAAAGGCGCAATGCAGACTTAAGTACAAGAAAACAAACTCTTCTTACTGTCATTGTTTTGAACCATTCCTGTGACACTAGTTATAGATTCCGATGCTTCACTTCAGGTTTACTGTATCCCTCTGACCTTCTTATTGACGATGAAACACAGAAATTGCATCGGAATTAAATACAAAACGCACCATGTCGACTTAAGTACAAGAAAACTGACTCTTCTTACTCTCTATGTTTTGAACCATTCATGTGACACTAATTATAGATTCCGATGCTTCACTTCAGGATTACTGTATCCCTCTGACCTTCTTATTGACGATGAAACACAGAAATTGCAACGGAATTAGATACAAAAGGCACAATGCCGACTTATGTACAAGAAAACTGACTCTTCTTACTGTCAATGTTTGAACCATTCATGTGACACTAGTTATAGATTCCGATGCTTCACTTCTGTTTTACTGTATCCCTATGACCTTCTTATTGACGATGAAACACAGAAATTGCATCGGAATTATAAACAAAAGGCTCAATGCCCACTTAAGTACAAGAGGACTTACTCTTCTTACTGTCTATGCTTTCAACAATTCCTGTGACACTAATTATAGATTCCGATGCTTCACTTCAGGGTTACTGTATCCCTCTGACCTTCTCATTGACGATCAAACACAGGAATTTCATCAGAATAAAATACAAAAGGCACAATGGCGACTCAAGTACAAGAAGACGGGCTCTTCTTACTGCCTATGTTTTGAACCATTCCTGTGACACTAGTTATAGATTCCAATGCTTCACTTCAGGTTTACTGTATCCGGCTGACATACTTATTGACGATGAAACACAGAAATTACATCGGAAGTATATACAAAATGCACAATGCGGACTTAAGTACAAGAAGACTGACTCTTCTTACTGACCATGTTTTGAACCATTCCTATGACACTAGTTACAGATTCCGATACTTCACTTCAGGTTTACTGTATCCCACTGACCTTCTTATTGACGATGAAACACAGAAATTGAATCCGAATTAAATACAAAAGGCACAATGCCGACTCAGGTACAAGAAGACTGGCTCTTCTTACTGTCTATGTTTTGAACCATTTCTGCGACACTAGTTATAGATTCCGATGCTTCACATCAGGTATACTGTATCCCTCTGACCTTCTTATTGACGAAGAAACACAGAAATTGCATCGGAATTAAATGCAAAAGGCAAATGCCGACTCAAGTACAAGAAGACTGGCTCTTCTTATTGTCTATGTTTTGAACCATCTCTGTGACACTAGTTATAGATTCCGATGCTTCACTTCAGGTTTACTGTATCCCTCTGACCTTCCTGTTGACGATGAAACACAGAAATTGCATCGGAATTAAATACAAATTGCAAAATGCCGACTTAAGTACAAGAAGACTGACCCTTCTTACTGTCTATGTTTTGAACCATTCCTGTGACACTAGCTATAGATTCCGATGCTTCACTTCGGGTTTACTGTATCCCTTTGAGTTTCTTATTGACGATGAAACACAGAAATTGCATCAGAATTATATACAAAAGGCACAATGCCGACTTAAGTACAAGAAGAGTGACTCTTCTTACTGTCTATGTTTTGAACCATTCCTGTGACACTAGTTATAGATTCCGATGCTTCACTTCAGGTTTACTGCATCCCTCTGACCTTCGTATTGATGATGAAACACAGAAATTGCATCGGAATTAAATACAAAAGGCACAATGCCGACTTAAGTAAAAGAAAACCCATTCTTCTTACTGTCTATGTTTTGAACCATTCCTGTGACACTAGTTATAAATTCCATTGCATCACCTCAGGTTTACTGTATCCCTCTGACCTTCTTATTGACGATGAAACACGTAAATTGCATCGGAATTAAATTCAAAAGGCACAATGCCGACTTAAGTACAGGAAGACTGACTCTTCTTACTGTCTATGTTTTGCACCATTCCTGTGACACTAGTTATAGATTCAGATGCTTCCCTTCAGGTTTACTGAATCCCTCTGACTTTCTTATTGACGATGAAACACAGATATAACATCGGAATTAAATACAAAAGGCACAATGCCGACTCAAGTACAAGAAGACTGGCTCTTCTTACTGTCTATGTCTTGAACCATTTCTGTGACACTAGTTATAGATTCCGATGCTTCACTTCAGGTATAGTGTATCACTCTGACCTTCTTATTGACGAAGAAGCACAGATATTGCATCTGAATTAAATACAAAAGACACAATGTCGACTTAGGTACAAGATAACTGACTCTTCTTACTGACTATGTTTTGAACCATTCCTGTGACACTAGTTATAGATTCCTATACTTCACTTCAGATTTACTGTATCCCTCCGAGCTTCGTATTGACGATGAAACACAGTAATTACATCTTAAGTATATACAAAAGGCACAATGCCGACTTAAGTGCAAAAAGACTGACTCTTCTTACTGTCTATATTTTGAACAATTCATGTAACACTAGTTATACATTCCGATGCTTCACCTCAGGTTTACTGTATCCCTCTGACATTTTTATTGACGATGAAACACAGAAATTGCATCGGAATTAAATACAATAGGCACAATGCCGACTTAAGTACAAGAAAACTGACTCTTCTTACTGTCTATGTTTGAACCATTCCTGTGACACTAGTTATAGATTCCGATGCTTCACTTCAGGTTTACTGTATCCCTCTGACCTTCTTATTGACGATGAAACACAGAAATTGCATCGGAATTAAATACAATAGGCACAATGCCGACTTAAGTAGAAGAAAACTGACTCTTCTTACTGTCTATGTTTGAACCATTCATGTGACACTAGTTATTGATTCCGATGCTTCACATCAGGTTTACTGTATCCCTCTGACCATCTTATTGACGATGAAACACAGAAATTGCATCGGAGTTAAATCCAAAAGGCACAATGCCGACATAAGTACAAGAAAACTGACTCTTCTTACTGTCTAT
Organism: Schistocerca serialis cubense; assembly: GCF_023864345.2. Taxonomy (NCBI): domain Eukaryota; kingdom Metazoa; phylum Arthropoda; class Insecta; order Orthoptera; family Acrididae; genus Schistocerca; species Schistocerca serialis. The sequence goes on from NC_064647.1 coordinate 31,420,173, forward strand.
GCTTTGATCCGCTCCTGTGCCACTAGTTATAGATTCCGATGCTTCACTTCAGGTTTACTGTATCCCTCTGACGTTCTTATTGACGATGAAACACAGATATAACATCGGAATTAAATAGAAAAGTAACAATGCCGAATTAAGTACAAGAAAACTGACTCTTCTTACTGTCTATGCTTTGATCCGTTCGTGTGACACTAGTTATAGATTCCGATGCTTCACTTCAGGTTTACTGTATCCCTCTGACCTTCTTATTGACGATGAATCACAGAAATTGCATCGGAATTAAATACAAAAGGCACAATGCGGACTTAAGTACAAGATAACTGACTCTTCTTACTGTCTATGTTTTGAACTATTCCTGTGACACTAGTTATAGATTCCGATGTTTCACTTCAGGTTTACTGTATTCCTCTGACCTTCTTATTGACGATAAAACACAGAAATTGCATCGCAATTATATACAAAAGGCTCAATGCCCACTTAAGTACAAGAGGACTTACTCTTCTTACTGTCTATGCTTTGAACAATTCCTGTGACACTAGTTAAAGATTCCGAAGCTTCACTTCAGGTTTACTGTATCCCTTTGACCATCTTATTGACGATGAAACACAGAAATTGCATCTTAATTAAATACAAAAGGCACAATGCCGACTCCAGTACAAGAAGAGTGACTCTTCTTACTGTCTATGATTTGAACCATTCCTGTGACACAAGTTATAGATTCCGATGCTTCACTTCAGGGTTACTGTATCCCTCTGACCTTGTTATTGACGATCAAACACAGAAAATTCATCGGAATTAAATACAAAAGGCACAATGCCGACTCAAGTTCAAGAAGACTGACTCTTCTTACTGTCTATACTTTGAACCATTTCTGTGACACTAGTTATAGATTCCGATGCTTCACTACAGGTTTACGGTATCCAGCTGACTTTCTTATTGACGATGAAGCACATAAATTGCATCGGAATTAAATACAAAAGGCACAATGCCGACTTAAGTACAAGAAGACTGACTCTACTTACTGTTTATGTTTGAACCATTCCTGTGACACTAGTTATAGATTCCGATGCTTCACTTCAGGTTTACTGTATCCAGCTGACCTTCTTGTTGACGATGAAACACAGAAATAGTATCGGAATTAAATACATAAGGCACAATGCCGACTTAAGTAAAAGAAAACGGACACTTCTTACTGTCTATGATTTGAACCATTCCTGTGACACTAGTTATAGATACCGATGCTTCACTTCAGGTTTACTGTATCCCTCTGACCTTCTTATTGACGATGAAACACAGAAATTGCATCGGAATTAAATATAAAAGGCACAATGCCGACTTAAGTACAAGATGACTGACTCTTCCTACTGTCTATGTTTTGAACCATTCCTGTGAGACTAGTTATAGATTCCGATGCTTCACTTCAGGTTTACTGTATCCCTCTGACCTTCTTACTGACGATGAAACACAGAAATTGAATCCGAATTAAATACAAAAGGCACAATGCCGACTCAGGTACAAGAAGACTGGCTCTTCTTACTGTCTATGTTTTGAACCATTCCTGCGACACTAGTTATAGATTCCGATGCTTCACATCTGGTATACTGTATCCCTCTGACCTTCTTATTGACGGAGAATCACAGAAATTGCATCAGAAAAAAATACAAAAGGCAAATGCCGACTCAAGTACAAGAAGACTGGCTCTTCTTACTGTCTATGTTTTGAACCATCTCTGTGACACTAGTTATAGATTCCGATGCTTCACTTCAGGTTTACTGTATCCCTCTGACCTTCCTATTGACGATGAAACACAGAAATTGCATCGGAATAAATACAAAATGCAAAATACCAACTTAAGTACAAGAAGACTGACCCTTCTTACTGTCTATGTTTTGAACCATTCCTGTGACACTAGCTATAGATTCCGATGCTTCACTTCGGATTTACTGTATCCCTCTGAGCTTCTTATTGACGATGAAACACAGAAATTGCATCGGAATTATATACAAAAGGCACAATGCCGACTTAAGTACAAGAAGAGTGACTCTTCTTACAGTCTATGAATTGAACCATTCCTGTGACACTAGTTATAGATTCCGATGCTTCACTTCAGGTTTACTGCATCCCTCTGACCTTCTTATTGACGATGAAACACAGAAAGTGCATCGGAATTAAACTCAAAAGGCACAATGCCGACTTAATTACAAGAAAACGGACTCTTCTTACTGTCTATGTTTTGAACCATTCCTGTGAAACTAGTTATAGATTCCGATGCTTCACTTCAGGTTTACTGTATCCCTCTGACCTTATTATTGACGATGAAACACAGAAATTGCATCGGAATTAAATACAAAATGCACAATGCCGACTTAAGTTCAAGAAAACTGACTCTTCTTAGTGTCTATGTATTGTACCATTCCTGTGACACTAGTTATAGATACTGATGCTTCACTTCAGGCTTACTGAATCCCTCTGACCTTCTTATTGACGATGAAACACAGATATAACATCGGAATGAAATACAAAAGGCACAATGCCGACTCAAGTACAAGAAGACTGGCTCTTCTTACTGTCTATGTTTGGAACCATTTCTCTGTCACTAGTTATAGATTCCGATGCTTGACTTCAGGTTTACTGTATCACTCTGACCTTCGTATTGACGATGAAACACAGAAATTGCATCGGCATTATATACAAAAGGCACAATGCCGACGTAAGTGCAAGAAAACTCATTCTTCTTATTGTCTATGTTTTGAACCATTCCTGTGACACTAGTTATAAATTCCTATGCATCACTTCAGGTTTACTGTATCCCTCTGACCTTCTTATTGACGATGAAACACGTAAATTGCATCGGAATTAAATACAAAAGGCACAATGCCGACTTAAGTACAGGAAGACTGACTCTTCTTACTGTCTATGTTTTGCACCATTCCTGTGACACTACTTATAGATTGAGATGCTTCACTTCAGGTTTACTGAATCCCTCTGACCTTCTTATTGACGATGACACACAGGTATAACATCGGAATTAAATACAAAAGGCACAATGCCGACTCAAGTACAAGCAGACTGGCTCTTCTTATTGTCTATGTTTTGAACCATTTCTGTGACACTAGTTTTAGATTCCGGTGCTTCACTTCAGGTTTAGTGTATCACTCTGACCTTCTTATTGACGAAGAAACACAGATATTGCATCTTAATTAAATACAAAAGGCACAATGCCGACTTAAGTACAAGAAAACTGACTCTTCTTACTGTCTATGTTTTGAACCATTCCTGTGACACTACTTATAGATTCCTATTCTTCACTTCGGGTTTACTGTATCCCTCTGAGCTTCTTATTGGCGATGAAACACAGAAATTGGATCGGAATTAAATACAAAAGGCACAATGTCGACCTAAGTACAAGAAAACTAATTCTTCTTACTCTCTATCTTTTGAACCATTCATGTGACAGTAATTATAAATTCCGATGCTTCACTTCAGGTTTACTGTATCCCTCTGACCTTCTTATTGACGATGAAGCACAGAAATTGCATCGGAATTAAATACAAAAGGCACAATGCAGACTTAAGTACAAGATAACTGACTCTTCTTACTGTCTATGTTCTGAACCATTCATGTGACACTAGTTATAGATTCCGATGCATCACTTCAGGTTTACTGTATCCCTCTGACCTTCGTATTGACGATGATACACAGAAATTGTATAGGAATTTAATACAAAAGGCACGATGCCGACTTAAGTACAAGACGAGTGACTCTTCTTACTGTCTATGATTTGAACCATTCATGTGACACTAGTTATAGATTCCGATGCTTCACTTCAGGTTTACTGTATCCCTCTGACATTCGTATTGACGATGAAACACAGAAATTGCATCGGAATTAAATACAAAAGGCACAATGCCGAATTAAGTACAAGAAAACTATTTCTTCTTACTGACTATGTTTTGAACCATTCCTGTGACACTAGTTATAAATTCCTATGCATCACTTCAGGTTTACTGTATCCCTCTGACCTTCTTATTGACGATGAAAAACGTAAATTGCATCGGATTTAAATACAAAAGGCACAATGCCGACTTAAGTACAGGAACACTGACTCTTCTTACTGTCTATGTTTTGTACCATTCCTGTGACACTACTTATAGATTCAGATGCTTCACTTCAGGTTTACTGAATCCCTCTGACCTTCTTATTGACGATGAAACACAGATATAACATCGGAATTAAATACAAAAGGCACAATGCCGACTCAGGTACTAGAAGACTGGCTCTTCTTACTGTCTATGTTTTGAACCATTCCTGCGGCACTAGTTTTAGATTCCGATGCTTCACATCAGGTATACTGTATCCCTCTGACCTTCTTATTGACGAAGAAACACAGAAATTGCATCGGAATTAAATACAAAAGGCAAATGCCGACTCAAGTACAAGAAGACTGGCTCTTCTTACTGTCTATGTTTTGAACCATTTCTGTGACACTAGTTATAGAATCCGATGCTTCACTTCAGGTTTACTGTATCCCTCTGAACTTCGTATTGACGATGAAAAACAGAAACTGCATCGGAATTAAATACAAAATGCAAAATTTCGACTTAAGTACAAGAAGACTGACCCTTATTACTGTCTATGTTTTGAACCATTCCTGTAACACTAGTTATAGATTCCGATGCTTCACCTCGGGTTTACTGTATCCCTCTGAGCTGATTATTGACGATGAAACACAGAAATTGCATCGGAATTATATACAAAAGGCACAATGCCGACTTAAGTACAAGAAAAGTAACTCTTCTTACTGTCTATGTTTTGAACCATTCCTGTGACACTAGTTATAGATTCCGATGCTTCACTTCAGGTTTACTGTATTACTTTGACCTTCTTTTTGACGATGAAACACAGAAATTGCATCTTAATTAAATACAAAAGGCACAATGCCGACTTAAGTACAAGAAGACTGACTCTTCTTACTGTCTATGTTTTGAACCATTCCTGTGACACTAGTTATAGATTCCGATGCTTCACTTCAGGTTTACTGTATCCCTATGACCTTCTTATTGACGATGAAACACAGAAATTGCATCGGATTTAAATACAAAATGAACAATGACAACTTAAGTTCAAGAAAACTGACTTTTCTTATTGTCTATGTATTGAACCATTCCTTTGACACTAGTAATAGATTCCGATGCTTCACTTCAGGTTTACTGAATCCCTCTCACCTTTTTATTGACGATGAAACACAGATATAACATCGGAATTAAATACAAATTGCACAATGCCGACACAAGTACAAGAAGACTGACTCTTCTTACTGTCTATGTTTTGAACCATTTCTGTGACACTAGTTATAGATTCCGATGTTTCACTTCAGGTTTACTGTATCCCTCTGACCTTCTTATTGTCGATGAAACACAGAAATTGCATCGGAATTAAATACAAAACGCACAATGCCGACTTAAGTACAAGAAAACTAAGTCTTCTTACTGTCTATGTTTTGAACCATTCATGTGACACTAATTATAGATTCCGATGCTTCACTTCAGGTTTAGTGTATCCCTCTGACCTTCTTATTGACGATGAAACACAGAAATTGCAACGGAATTAAATTCAAAAGGCACAATGCCGACTATTGTACAAGAAAACAGACTCTTCTTACTGTCTATGTTTGAACCATTCCTGTGACACTACTTATATATTCCAATGCTTCACTTCAGGTTTACAGTATTCGGCTGACCTTCTTATTGACAATGAAACACAGAAATTGCATCGGAAGTATTTACAAAATGCACAATGCCGACTTAAGTACAAGAAGACTGACTCTTCTTACTGACTAAGTTTTGAACCATTCCTATGACACTATTTATAGATTCCGATACTTCACTTCAGGTTTACTGTATCCCTCTGACCTTATTATTGACGATGAAACACAGAAAATGCATCTTAATTAAATACAAAAGGCACAATGCCGACTTCAGTACAAGAACACTGAGTATTCTTACTGTCTATGGTTTCAACCATTCCTGTGACACTAGTTATAGATTCCGATGCTTCACTTCAGGTTTACTGTATCCCTCTGACCTTCGTATTGACGATGAAACACAGAAATTGAATCCGAATTAAATAGAAAAGGCACAATGCCGACTCAGGTACAAGAATACTGGCTCTTCTTACTGTCTATGTTTTGAACCATTCCTGCGACACTAGTTATAGATTCCGATGCTTCACATCAGGTATACTGTATCCCTCTGACCTTCTTATTGACGAAGAAACACAGAAATTGCATCGGAATTATATACAAAAGGCAAATGCCGACTCAAGTACAAGAAGACTGGCGCTTCTTACTGTCTATGTTTTGAACCATTTCTGTGACACTAGTTATAGATTCCGATGCTTCACTTCAGGTTTACTGTATCCCTCTGAACTTCGTATTGACGATGAAACACAGAAATTGCATCGGAATTAAATACAAAATGCAAAATGCCGACTTAATTACAAGAAGACTGACCCTCCTTACTGTCTATGTTTTGAACCATTCCTGTGTCACTAGTTATAGATTCCGATGCTTCACTTCGGGTTTACTGTATCCCTCTGAGCTTCTTATTGACGATGAAACACAGAAATTGCATCGGAATTATATACAAAAGGCACAATCCCGACTTAAGTACAAGAAGACTGACTCTCCTTACTCTCTATGTTTGAACCATTCCTGAGACACTAGTTATAGATTCCGATGCTTCGCTTCAGGTTTAATGTATCCCTCTGACCGTCTTATTGACGATGAAGCACAGAAATTACATCGGAATTAAATACAAAATGAACAATGCCGACTTAAGTACAAGAAAACTGACTCTTCTTACTCTCTATGTTTTGAACCATTCATGTGACACTAATTACAGATTCCGATGCTTCACTTCAGGTCTACTGTATCCCTCTGACATTCTTATTGACGATGAAACACAGAAATTGCAACGGAATTAAATTCAAAAGGCACAATGCCGACTTATGTACAAGAAAACAGACTCTTCTTACTGTCTATGTTTGAACCATTCCTGTGACACAACTTATAGATTCCAATGCTTCACTTCAGGTTTACTGTATCCGGCTGACCTTCTTATTGACGAAGAAACACTGAAATTGCATTGAAATTAAATACAAAAGGCAAATGCCGACTCAAGTACAAGAAGACAGGCTCTTCTTACTGTCTATGTTTTGAACCATTTCTGTGACACAAGTTATAGATTCCGATGCTTCACTTCAGGTTTACTGTATTCCTCTGAACTTCGTATTGACGATGAAAAACAGAAACTGCATCGGAATTAAATACAAAATGCAAAATGCCGACTTAAGTACAAGAAGACTGACATTTCTTACTGTCTATGTTTTGAACCATTCCTGTAACACTAGTTATAGATTCCGATGCTTCACTTCGGGTTTACTGTATCCCTCTGAGCTTCTTATTGACGATGAAACACATAAATTGCATCGGAATTATATACAAAAGGCACAATGCCGACTTAAGTACAAGAAGAGTGACTCTTCTTACTGTCTATGTTTTGAACCATTCCTGTGACACTAGTTATAGATTCCGATGCTTCACTTCAGGTTTACTGTATTACTTTGACCTTCTTATTGTCATTGAAACACAGAAATTGCATGTTAATTAAATACAAAATTCACAATGCCGACTTAAGTACAAGAAGACTGACTCTTCTTACTGTCTATGTTTTGAACCATTCCTGTGACACTAGTTACAGATTCCTATGCTTCACTTCAGGTTTTCTGTATCCCTCTCACCTTCTTATTGACGATGAAACACAGAAATTGCATCGGAATTAAATACAAAATGAACAATGCCGACTTAAGTTCAAGAAAACTGACTCTTCTTACTGTCTATGTATAGAACCACTCCTGTGACACTAGTAATAGATTCCGATGCTTCACTTCAGGTTTACTGAATCCCTCTCACCTTCTTATTGACGATGAAACACAGATATAACATCGGAATTAAATACAAAAGCCACAATGCCGACTGAAGTACAAGAAGACTGGCTCTTCTTACTGTCTATGTTTTGAACCATTTCTGTGACACTAGTTATAGATTCCGATGCTTCACTTCAGATTTACTGTATCCCTCTGACCTTCTTATTGACGATGAAACACAGAAATTGCATCGGATTTAAATACAAAACGCACAATGTCGACTTAAGTACAAGAAAAATAAGTCTTCGTACTCTCTATGTTTTGAACCATTCATGTGACACTAATTATAGATTCCGATGCTTCACTTCAGGTTTACTGTATCCCTCTGACCTTCTTATTGACGATGAAAGACAGAAATTGCAACGGAATTAAATTCAAAAGGCACAATGCCGACTTATGTACAAGAAAACAGACTCTTCTTACTGTCTATGTTTGAACCATTCCTGTGACACTACATATATATTCCAATGCTTCACTTCAGGTTTACAGTATCCGGCTGACCTTCTTATTGACGATGAAACACAGAAATTGCATCGGAAGTATATACAAAATGCACAATGCCGACTTAAGTACAAGAAGACTGACTCTTCTTACTGGCTAAGTTTTGAACCATTCCTATGACACTAGTTATAGATTCCGATACTTCACTTCAGGTTTACTGTATCCCTCTGACCTTATTATTGACGATGAAACACAGAAAATGCATCTTAATTAAATACAAAAGGCACAATGCCAACTTCAGTACAAGAACACTGAGTCTTCTTACTGTCTATGGGTTCAACCATTCCTGTGACACTAGTTATAGATTCCGATGCTTCACATCAGGTATACTGTATCCCTCTGACCTTCTTATTGACGAAGAAACACAGAAATTGCATCGGAATTAAATACAAAAGGCAAATGCCGACTCAAGTACAAGAACACTGGCGCTTTTTACTGTCTATGTTTTGAACCATTCCTATGACACTAGTTATAGATTCCGATGCTTCACTTCAGGTTTACTGTATCCCTCTGAACTTCGTATTGACGATGAAACACAGAAATTGCATCGGAATTAAATACAAAATGCAAAATGCCGACTTAAGTACAAGAAGACTGACCCTCCTTACTGTCTATATTTTGAACCATTCCTGTGACACTAGTTATAGATTCCGATGCATCACTTCGGGTTTACTGTATACCTCTGAGCTTCTTATTAACGATGAAACACAGAAATTGCATCGGAATTATATACAAAAGGCACAATGCCGACATATGTACAAGAAAACTGACTGTTCTTACTGTCTATGTTTTTAACCATTCCTGTGACACTAGTTATAGATTCCGATGCTTCACTTCAGGTTTACTGTATTACTTTGACCTTCTTATTGACGATGAAACACAGAAATTGCACCTGAATTAAATACAAAAGGCACAATGCCGACTTGAGTACAAGAAGACTGACTCTTCTTACTCTCTATGTTTGAACCATTCCTGAGACACTAGTTATAGATTCCGATGCTTCACTTCAGGTGTACTTTATACCTCTGACCTTCTTATTGACGATGAAACACAGAAATTGCATCGGAGTTAAATCCAAAAGGCACAATGCGGACTTAAGTACAAGAAAACTGACTCTTCTTACTGTCTATGCTTTGATCCGCTCCTGTGACACTAGTTATAGATTCCGATGCTTCTCCTCAGGTTTACTGTATCCCTCTGACCTTCTTATTGACGATGAAACACAGATATTGCATGGGAATTAAATACAAAAGGCACAATGCCGACTTAAGTACAAGATAACTGACTCTTCTTACTGTCTATGTTTTGAACCATTCAAGTGACACTAGTTATAGATTCCGACGCTTAACTTCAGGTTTACTGTATCCCTCTGACCTTCGTATTGACGATGATACACAGAAATTGCATAGGAATTTAATACAAAATGCACAATGCCGACTTAAGTACAAGAAAACTGTCTCTTCTTACTGTCTATGATTTGAACCATTCATGTGACACTAATTACAGATTCCGATGCTTCACTTCAGGTTTACTGTATCCCTCTGACCTTCTTATTGACGATGAAACACAGAAATTGCAACGGAATTAAATTCAAAAGGCACAATGCCGACTTATGTACAAGAAAACAGACTCTTCTTACTGTCTATGTTTGAACCATTCCTGTGACACTACTTATAGATTCCAATGCTTCGCTTCAGGTTTACTGTATCCGGCTGACCTTCTTATTGACGATGAAACACAGAAATTGCATCGCAATTAAATACAAAAGGCACATTGCCGACTTAAGTACAAGAAAACTCATTCTACTTACTGTCTATGTTTTGAACCATTCCTGTGACACTAGTTATAAATTCCTATGCATCACTTCGGGTTTACTGTATCCCTCTGACCTTCTTATTGACGATGAAACACGTAAATTGCATCGGAATTAAATACAAAAGGCACAATGCCGACTTAAGTACCGGAAGACTGACTCTTCTTACTGTCTATGTTTTGCACCATTCCTGTGACACTACTTATAGATTCAGATGCTTCACTTCAGGTTTACTGAATCCCTCTGACCTTTTTATTGACGATGATACACAGATATAAAATCGGAATTAAATACAAAAGGCACAATGCCGACTGAGGTACAAGAAGACTGGCTCTTCTTACTGTCTATGTTTTGAACCAATCCTGCGGCACTAGTTTTAGACTCCGATGCGTCACATCAGGTATACTGTATCCCTCTGACCTTCTTATTGACGAAGAAACACAGAAATTGCATCGGAATTAAATACAAAAGGCAAATGCCGACTCAAGTACATGAAGACTGGCTCTTCTTACTGTCTATGTTTTGAACCATTTCTGTGACACTAGTTATAGATTCCGATGCTTCACTTCAGGTTTACTGTATTCCTCTGAACTTCGTATTGACGATGAAAAACAGAAACTGCATCGGAATTAAATACAAATTGCAAAATGCCGACTTAAGTACACGAAGACTGACCCTTCTTACTGTCTATGTTTTGAACCATTCCTGTAACACTAGTTATAGATTCCGATGCTTCACCTCGGGTTTACTGTATTCCTCTGAGCTTCTTATTGACGATGAAACACAGAAATTGCATCGGAATTATATACAAAAGGCACAATGCCGACTTAAGTACAAGAAAAGTGACTCTTCTTACTGTCTATGTTGTGAACCATTCCTGTGACACTAGTTATAGATTCCGATGCTTCACTTCAGGTTTACTGTATTACTTTGACCTTCTTATTGACGATGAAACACAGAAATTGCATCTTAATTTAATACAAAAGGCACAATGCCGACTTAAGTACAAGAAGACTGACTCTTCTTACTGTCTATGTTTTGAACCATTCCTGTGACACTAGTTATAGATTCCGATGCTTCACTTTAGGTTTACTGTATCCCTCTGACCTTCTTATTGACGATGAAACACAGAAATTGCATCGGAATTAAATACAAAACCCACAATGTCGACTTAAGTACAAGAAAACTAAGTCTTCTTACTCTCTATATTTTGAACCATTCATGTGACACTAATTATAGATTCCGATGCTTCACTTCAGGATTACTGTATCCCTCTGACCTTCGTATTGACGATGAAACACAGAAATTGAATCCGAATTAAATAGAAATGGCACAATGCCGACTCAGGTACAAGAAGACTGGCTCTTCTCACTGTCTATGTTTTGAACCATTCCTGCGACACTAGTTATAGATTCCGATGCTTCACATCAGGTATACTGTATCCCTCTGACCTTCTTATTGACGAAGAAACACAGAAATTGCATCGGAATTAAATACAAAAGGCAAATGCCGACTCAAGTACAAGAAGACTGGCGCTTCTTACTGTCTATGTTTTGAACCACTTCTGTGACACTAGTTATAGATTTCGATGCTTCACTTCAGGTTTACTGTATCCCTCTGAACTTCGTATTGACGATGAAACACAGAAATTACTCCGGAATTAAATACAAAATGCAAAATGCCGACTGAATTACAAGAAGACTGACCCTTCTTACTGTCTATGTTTTGAACCATTCCTGTGTCACTAGTTATAGATTCCGATGCTTCACTTCTGGTTTACTGTATCCCTCTGAGCTTCTTATTGACGATGAAAAACTGAAATTGCATCGGAATTATATACAAAAGACACAATGTCGACTTAAGTACAAGAAAACTAAGTCTTCTTACTCTCTATGTTTTGAACCATTCATGTGACACTAATTATAGTTTCTTATGCTTCACTTCAGGTTTACTGTATCCCTCTGACCTTCTTATTGACGATGAAACACAGAAATTGCAACGGAATTAAATTCAAAAGGCACAATGCCGACTTATGTACAAGAAAATAGACTCTTCTTACTGTCTATGTTTTAACCATTCCTGTGACACTACATATATATTCCAATGCTTCACTTCAGGTTTACAGTATTCGGCTGACCTTCTTATTGACGATGAAACACAGAAATTGCATCGGAAGTATATACAAAATGCACAATGCCGACTTAAGTACAAGAAGACTGACCCTCCTTACTGTCTATATTTTGAACCATTCCTGTGACACTAGTTATAGATTCCGATGCTTCACTTCGGGTTTACTATATACCTCTGAGCTTCTTATTGACGATGAAACACAGAAATTGCATCGGAATTATATACAAAAGGCACAATGCCGACTTATGTACAAGAAAACTGACTGTTCTTACTGTCTATGTTTTTAACCATTCCTGTGACACTAGTTATAGATTCCGATGCTTCACTTCAGGTTTACTGTATTACTTTGACCTTCTTATTGACGATGAAACACAAAAATTGCACCTGAATTAAATACAAAAGGCACAATGCCGACTTGAGTACAAGAAGACTGACTCTTCTTACTCTCTATGTTTGAACCATTCCTGAGACACTAGTTATAGATTCCGATGCTTCACTTCAGGTTTACTTTATACCTCTGACCTTCTTATTGACGATGAAACACAGATATTGCATCGGAGTTAAATCCAAAAGGCACAATGCGGACTTAAGTACAAGAAAACTGACTCTTCTTACTGTCTATGCTTTGATCCGCTCCTGTGACACTAGTTATAAATTCCGATGCTTCTCCTCAGGTTTACTGTATCCCTCTGACCTTCTTATTGACGATGAAACACAGAAATTGCATGGGAATTAAATACAAAAGGCACAATGCCAACTTAAGTACAAGATAACTGACTCTTCTTACTGTCTATGTTTTGAACCATTCATGTGACACTAGTTATAGATTCCGACGCTTCACTTCAGGTGTACTGTATCCCTCTGACCTTCGTATTGACGATGATACACAGAAATTGCATAGGAATTTAATACAAAAGGCACAATGCCGACTTAAGTACAAGAAAACTGTCTCTTCTTACTGTCTATGATTTGAACCATTCATGTGACACTAATTACAGATTCCGATGCTTCACTTCAGGTTTACTGTATCCCTCTGACCTTCTTATTGACGATGAAACACAGAAATTGCAACGGAATTGAATTCAAAAGGCACAATGCCGACTTATGTACAAGAAAACAGACTCCTCTTACTGTCTATGTTTGAACCATTCCTGTGACACTACTTATAGATTCCAATGCTTCACTTCAGGTTTACTGTATCCGGCTGACCTTCTTATTGACGATGAAACACAGAAATTGCATCGCAATTAAATACAAAAGGCACAATGCCGACTTAAGTACAAGAAAACTCATTCTTCTTACTGTCTATGTTTTGAACCATTCCTGTGACACTAGTTATAAATTCCTATGCATCACTTTGGGTTTACTGTATCCCTCTGACCTTCTTATTGACGATGAAACACGTAAATTGCAACGGAATTAAATACAAAAGGCACAATGCCGACTTAAGTACAGGAAGACTGACTCTTCTTACTGTCTATGTTTTGCACCATTCCTGTGACACTACTTATAGATTCAGATGCTTCACTTCAGGTTTACTGAATCCCTCTGACCTTCTTATTGACGATGATACACAGATATAAAATCGGAATTAAATACAAAAGGCACAATGCCGACTGAGGTACAAGAAGACTGGCTCTTCTTACTGTCTATGTTTTGAACCAATCCTGCGGCACTAGTTTTAGATTCCGATGCTTCACATCAGGGATACTGTATCCCTCTGACCTTCTTATTGACGAAGAAACACAGAAATTGCATCGGAATTAAATACAAAAGGCAAATGCCGACTCAAGTACATGAAGACTGGCTCTTCTTACTGTCTATGTTTTGAACCATTTCTGTGACACTAGTTATAGATTCCGATGCTTCACTTCAGGTTTACTGAATTCCTCTGAACTTCGTATTGACGATGAAAAACAGAAACTGCATCGGAATTAAATACAAAATGCAAAATGCCGACTTAAGTACAAGCAGACTGACCCTTCTTACTGTCTATGTTTTGAACCATTCCTGTAACACTAGTTATAGATTCCGATGCTTCACCTCGGGTTTACTGTATTCCTCTGAGCTTCTTATTGACGATGAAACACAGAAATTGCATCGGAATTATATACAAAAGGCACAATGCCGATTTAAGTACAAGAAAAGTGACTCTTCTTACTGTCTATGTTTGAACCATTCCTGTGACACTACATATATATTCCAATGCTTCACTTCAGGTTTACAGTATTCGGCTGACCTTCTAAGTGACGATGAAACACAGAAATTGCATCGGTAGTAAATACAAAATGCACAATGCCGACTTAAGTACAAGAAGACTGACTCTTCCTACTGACTAAGTTTTGAACCATTCCTCTGACACTAGTTATAGATTCCGATACTTCACTTCAGGTTTACTGTATCCCTCTGACCTTATTATTGACGATGAAACACAGAAAATGCATCTTAATTAAATACAAAAGGCACAATGCCGACTTCAGTACAAGAACACTGAGTCTTCTTACTGTCTATGGTTTAAACCATTCCTGTGACACTAGTTATAGATTCCGATGCTTCACTTCAGGTTTACTGTATCCCTCTGACCTTCGTATTGACGATGAAACACAGAAATTGAATCCGAATTAAATAGAAAAGGCACAAAGCCGACTCAGGTATAAGAAGACTGGCTCTTCTTACTGTCTATGTTTTGAACCATTCCTGCGACACTAGTTATAGATTCCGATGCTTCACATTAGGTATACTGTATCCCTCTGACCTTCTTATTGACGAAGAAACACAGAAATTGCATCGGAATTAAATACAAAAAGCAAATGCCGACTCAAGTACAAGAAGACTGGCGCTTCTTACTGTCTATGTTTTGAACCATTTCTGTGACACTAGTTATAGATTCCGTTGCTTCACTTCAGGTTTACTGTATCCCTCTGAACATCGTATTGACGATGAAACACAGAAATTGCATCGGAATTAAATACAAAATCCAAAATGCCGACTTAATTACAGGAAGACTGACCTTTCTTACCGTCTATGTTTTGAACCATTCCTGTGTCACTAGTTATAGTTTCCGATGCTTCACTTCGGGTTTACTGTATCCCTCTGAGCTTCTTATTGACGATGAAACACAGAAATTGCATCGGAATTATATACAAAAGGCACAATGCCGACTTAAGTACAAGAAAACTGACTCTTCTTACTGTCTATGTTTTGAACCATTCCTGTGACACTAGTTATAGATTCGGATGCTTCACTTCAGGTTTACTGTATTACTTTGACCTTCATATTGACGATGAAACACAGAAATTGCATCTGAATTAAATACAAAAGGCACAATGCCGACTTAAGTACAAGAAGACTGACTCTTCTTACTCTCTATGTTTGAACCATTCCTGAGACACTAGTTATAGATTCCGATGCTTCACTTCAGGTTTACTGTATCCCTCTGACCGTCTTATTGACGATGAAACACAGAAATTGCATCGGAATTAAATACAAAATGAACAATGCCGACTTAAGTTCAAGAAAACCTACTCTTCTTACTGTCTATGTATTGAACCATTCCTGTGACACTAGTTATAGATTCCGATGCTTCACTTCAGGTTTACTGAACCCTCTGACCTTCTTATTGACATTGAAACACAGATATAACATCGGAATTAAATACAAAAGGCACAATGCCGACTCAAGTACAAGAAGACTGGCTCTTCTTACTGTCTATGTTTTGAACCATTTCTGTGACACTAGTTATAGATTCCGATGCTTCACTTCAGGTTTACTGTATCCCTCTGACCTTCGTATTGACGATTATACACAGAAATTGCATAGGAATTGAATACAAAAGGCACAATGCCGACTTAAGTACAAGAAAACAGTCTCCTCTTAATGTCTATGATTTGAAACATTCCTGTGACACTACTTATATATTCCAATGCTTCACTTCAGGTTTACAGTATCCGGCTGACCTTCTTATTGACGATGAAACACAGAAATTGCATCGGAAGTATATACAAAATGCACAATTCCGACTTAAGTACAAGAAGACTGACTCTTCCTACTGACTAAGGTTTGAACCATTCCTATGACAATAGTTATAGATTCCGATACTTCACATCGGGTTTACTGTATCCCTCTGATCTTATTATTGACGATGAAACACTGAAAATGCATCTTAATTAAATACCAAAGGCACAATGCCAACTTCAGTACAAGAACACTGAGTGTTCTTACTGTCTATGGGCTCAACCATTCCTGTGACACTAGTTATAGATTCCGATGCTTCACATCATGTATACTGTATCCCTCTGACCTTCTTATTGACGAAGAAACACAGAAATTGCATCGGAATTAAATACAAAAGGCAAATGCCGACTCAAGTACAAGAACACTGGCGCTTCTTACTGTCTATGTTTTGAACCATTTCTGTGACACTAGTTATAGATTCCGATGCTTCACTTCAGGTTTACTGTATCCCTCTGAACTTCGTATTGACGATGAAACACAGAAATTGCATCGGAATTAAATACAAAATGCAAAATGCCGACTTAAGTGCAAGAAGACTGACCCTTCTTACTGTCTATGTTTTGAACCATTCCTGTGACACTAGTTATAGATTCCGATGCTTCACTTCGGGTTTACTGTATCCCTCTGAGCTTCTTATTGACGATGAAACACAGAAATTGCATCCGAATTATATACAAAAGGCACAATGCCGACTTATGTACAAGAAAACTGTCTCTGCTTACTGTCACTGTTTTGAACCATTCCTATGACACTAGTTATAGATTCCGATGCTTCACTTCAGGTTTACTGTATTACTTTGACCTTCTTATTGACGATGAAACACAGAAATTGCACCTGAATTAAATACAAAAGGCACAATGCCGACTTGAGAACAAGAAGACTGACTCTTCTTACTCTCTATGTTTGAACCATTCCTGAGACACTAGTTATAGATTCCGATGCTTCACTTCAGGTTTACTGTTTTCCTCTGACATTCTTATTGACGATGAAACACAGAAATTGCATCGGAGTTAAATCCAAAAGGCACAATGCCGACTTAAGTACAAGAAAACTGACTCTTCTTACTGTCTATGCTTTGATCCGCTCCTGTGACAGTAGTTATAGATTCCGGTGCTTCTCCTCAGGTTTCCTGTATCCCTTTGACCTTCTTATTGACGATGAAACACAGAAATTGCATCGGAATTAAATACAAAAGGCACAATGCCGGCTTAAGTCCAAGATAACTGACTCTTCTTACTGTCTATGTTTTGAACCATTCATGTGACACTAGTTATAGATTCCGATGCTTCACTTCAGGTTTACTGTATCCCTCTGACCTTCGTATTGACGATGATACACAGAAATTGCATAGGAATTTAATACAAAAGGCACAATGCCGACTTAAGTACAAGAAAACTATCTCTTCTTACTGTCTATGATTTGAACCATTCATGTGGCACTAGTTATAGATTCCGATGCTTCACTTCAGATTTACTGTATCCCTCTGACCATCGTATTGACGATGAAACACAGAAATTGCATCGGAATTAAATACAAAAGGCACAATGCCGACTTAAGTACAAGAAAACTCATTCTTCTTACTGTCTATGTTTTGAATCTTTCCTGTGACACTAGTTATAAATTCCTATGCATCACTTCAGGTTTACTGTATCCCTCTGACCTTCTTATTGACGATGAAACACGTAAATTGCATCGGAATTAAATACAAAAGGCACAATGCCGACTTAAGTACAGGAAGACTGACTCTTCTAACTGTCTATGGTTTGCACCAATCCTGTGACACTACTTATAGATTCAGATGCTTCACTTCACGTTTACTGATCCCTCTGATCTTCTTATTGACGATGAAACACAGATATAACATCGGAATTAAATACAAAAGGCACAATGCCGACTGAGGTACAAGAAGACTGGCTCTTCTTACTGTCTATGTTTTGAACCATTCCTGCGGCACTAGTTTTAGATTCCGATGCTTCACATCAGGTATACTGTATCCCTCTGACCTTCTTATTGACGAAGAAACACAGAAATTGCATCGGAATTAAATACAAAAGGCAAATGCCGACTCAAGTACAAGAAGACTGGCTCTTCTTACTGTCTATGTTTTGAACCATTTCTGTGACACTAGTTATAGATTCCGATGCTTCACTTCAGGTTTACTGTATTCCTCAGAACTTCGTATTGACGATGAAAAACAGAAACTGCATCGGAATTAAATACAAAATGCAAAATTCCGACTTAAGTACAAGAAGACTGACCCTTCTTACTGTCTATGTTTTGAACCATTCCTGTAACACTAGTTATAGATTCCGATGCTTCACCTCCGGTTTACTGTATCCCTCTGAGCTTCTTATTGACGATGAAACACAGAAATTGCATCGGAATTATATACAAAAATCACAATGCCGACTTAAGTACAAGAAAAGACACTCTTTTTACTGTCTATGTTTTGAACCATTCCTGTGACACTAGTTATAGATTCCGATGCTTCACTTCAGGTTTACTGTATTACTTTGACCTTCTTATTGACGATGAAACACAGAAATTGCATCTTAATTAAGTACAAAAGGCACAATGCCGACTTAAGTACAAGAAGACTTACTCTTCTTACTGTCTATGTCTTGAACCATTCCTGTGACACTAGTTATGGATTCCGATGCTTCACTTCAGGTTTACTGTATCCCTCTGACCTTCTTATTGACGATAGAACACAGAAATTGCATCGGAATTAAATACAAAATGAACAATGCCGACTTAACTTCAAGGAAACTGACTTTTCTTACTGTCTATGTATTGAACCATTTCTGTGACACTAGTAATAGATTCCGATGCTTCACTTCAGGTTTACTGAATCCCTCTCACCTTCTTAT
This sequence comes from Schistocerca serialis cubense, assembly GCF_023864345.2. NCBI lineage: Eukaryota > Metazoa > Arthropoda > Insecta > Orthoptera > Acrididae > Schistocerca > Schistocerca serialis. The sequence goes on from NC_064647.1 coordinate 31,439,490, forward strand.
TGACGATGAAACACAGATATAACATCGGAATTAAATACAAAAGGCACAATGCTGACTGAAGTACAAGAAGACTGGATCTTCTTACTGTCTATGTTTTGAACCATTTCTGTGACACTAGTTATAGATTCCGATGCTTCACTTCAGGTTTACTGTATCCCTCTGACCTTCTTATTGACGATGAAACACAGAAATTGCATCTGAATTAAATATAAAAGGCACAATGCCGACTTAAGTACAAGAAGACTTACTCTTCTTACTCTCTATGTTTGAACCATTCCTGAGACACTAGTTATAGATTCCGATGCTTCACTTCAGGTTTACTGTATCCCTCTGACCGTCTTATTGACGATGAAACACAGAAATTGCATCGGAATTAAATACAAAATGAACAATGCCGACTTAAGTTCAAGAAAACTGACTCTTCTTACTGTCTATGTATTGAACCATTCCTGTGACACTAGTTATAGATTCCGATGCTTCACTTCAGGTTTACTGTATCCCTCTGACCTTCTTATTGACGATGAAACACAGAAATTGCATCTGAATTATATACAAAAGGCACAATGCTGACTGAAGTACAAGAAGACTGGATCTTCTTACTGTCTATGTTTTCAACCATTTCTGTGACACTAGTTATAGATTCCGATGCTTCACTTCGGGTTTACTGTATCCCTCTGAGCTTCTTATTGACTATGAAACACAGAAATTGCATCGGAATTATATACAAAAGGCACAATGCCGACTTATGTACAAGAAAACTGACTCTACTTACTGTCTATGTTTTGAAAAATTCCTGTGACACTAGTTATAGATTCCGATGCTTCACTTCAGGTTTACTGTATTACTTTGACCTTCTTATTGACGATGAAACACAGAAATTGCACCTGAATTAAATACAAAAGGCACAATGCCGACTTGTGTACAAGAAGACTGACTCTTCTTACTCTCTATGTTTGAACCATGCCTGAGACACTAGTTATAGATTCCGATGCTTCACTTCAGGTTTACTGTATCCCTGTGACCTTCGTATTGACGATTATACACAGAAATTGCATAGGAATTTAATACAAGAGGCACAATGCCGACTTAAGTACAAGAGAACTGTCTCTTCTTAATGTATATGATTTGAACCATTCCTGTGACACTACTTATATATTCCAATGCTTCACTTCAAGTTTACAGTATCCGGCAGACCTTCTTTTTGATGATGAAACACAGAAATTGCATCGGAAGTATATACAAAATGCACAATGCCGACTTAAGTACAAGAAGACTGACTCTTCTTACTGACTAAGTTTTGAACCATTCCTATGACACTAGTTAAAGATTCCGATACTTAACTTCAGGTTTACTGTATCCCTCTGACCTTATTATTGACGATGAAACACAGAAAATTCATCTTAATTAAATACAAAAGGCACAATGCCAACTTCAGTACAAGAACACTGAGTCTTCTTACTGTCTATGGGTTCAACCATTCCTGTGACACTAGTTATAGATTCCGATGCTTCACATCAGGTATACGGTATCCCTCTGACCTTCTTATTGACGAAGAAACACAGAAATTGCATCGGAATTAAATACAAAAGGCAAATGCCGACTCAAGTACATGAACACTGGCGCTTCTTACTGTCTATGTTTTGAACCATTTCTGTGACGCTAGTTACAGATTCCGATGCTCCACTTCAGGTTTACTGTATCCCTCTGAACTTCGTATTGACGATGAAACACAGAAATTGCATCGGAATTAAATACAAAATGCAAAATGCCGACTTAAGTACAAGAAGACTGACCCTTCTTACTGTCTATGTTTTGAACCATTCCTGTGACACTAGTTATAGATTCCGATGCTTCACTTCGGGTTCACTGTATCCCTCTGAGCTTCTTATTGACTATGAAACACAGAAATTGCATCGGAATTATATACAAAAGGCACAATGCCGACTTATGTACAAGAAAACTGACTCTTCTTACAGTCTATGTTTTGAAAAATTCCTGTGACACTAGTTATAGATTCCGATGCTTCACTTCAGGTTTACTGTATTACTTTGACCTTCTTATTGACGATGAAACAGAGAAATTGCACCTGAATTAAATACAAAAGGCACAATGCCGACTTGAGTACAAGATGACTGACTCTTCTTACTCTCTATGTTTGAACCATTCCTGAGACACTAGTTATAGATTCCGATGCTTCACTTCAGGTTTACTGTATCCCTCTGACCTTCGTATTGACGATGAAACACAGAAATTGCATAGGAATTTAATACAAAAGGCACAATGCCGACTTAAGTACAAGGAAACTGTCTCTTCTTACTGTCTATGATTTGAACCATTCATGTGACACTAGTTATAGATTCCGATGCTTCACTTCAGGTTTACTGTATCCCTCTGACCTTCGTATTGACGATGAAACACAGAAATTGCATCGGAATTAAATACAAAAGTCACAATGCCGACTTAAGTACAAAAAACTCATTCTTCTTACTGTCTATGTTTTGAACCATTCCTGTGACACTAGTTATAAATTCCTATGCATCACTTCAGGTTTACTGTATCCCACTGACCTTCTTATTGACGATGACACACGAAAATTGCATCGGAATTAAATACAAAAGGCACAATGCCGACTTAAGTACAGGAAGACTGACTCTTCTTACTGTCTATGTTTTGCACCATTCCTGTGACACTACTTATAGATCCAGATGCTTCACTTCAGGTTTACTGAATCCCTCTGACCTTCTTATTGACGATGAAACACAGATATAACATCGGAATTAAATCCAAAGGCACAATGCCGACTGAGGTACAAGAAGACTGGCTCTTCTTACTGTCTATGTTTTGAACCATTCCTGCGGCACTAGTTTTAGATTCCGATACTTCACATCAGGTATACTGTATCCCTCTGACCTTCTTATTGACGAAGAAACACAGAAATTGCATCGGAATTAAATACAAAAGGCAAAGGCCGACTCAAGTACAAGAAGACTGGCTCTTCTTACTGTCTATGTTTTGAACCATTCCTGTAACACTAGTTATAGATTCCGATGCTTCACCTCGGGTTTACTGTATCCCTCTGAGCTTCTTATTGACGATGAAACACAGAAATTGCATCGGAATTATATACAAAAGGCACAATGCCGACTTAAGTACAAGAAAAATGACTCTTCTCACTGTCTATGTTTTGAACCATTCCTGTGACACTAGTTATAGATTCCGATGCTTCACTTCAGGTTGACTGTATTACTTTGACCTTCTTATTGACGATGAAACACAGAAATTGCATCTTAATTAAATGCAAAAGGCACAATGCCGACTTAAGTACAAGAAGACTGACTCTTCTTACTGTCTTTGTTTTGAACCATTCCTGTGACACTAGTTATAGATTCCGATGCTTCACTTCAGGTTTACTGTATCCCTCTGACCTTCTTATTGACGATGAAACACAAAAATTGCATCGGAATTAAATACAAAATGAACAATGCCGACTTAAGTTCAAGAAAACTGACTTTTCTTACTGTCTATGTAATGAACCATTCCTGTGACACTAGTAATAGATTCCGATGCTTCACTTCAGGTTTACTGAATCCCTCTCACCTTCTTATTCACGATGATACACAGATATAACATCGGAATTAAATACAAATGGCACAATGCCGACTCAAGTACAAGAAGACTGGCTCTTCTTACTGTCTATGTTTTGAACCATTTCTGTGACACTAGTTATAGATTCCGATGCTTCACTTCAGGTTTACTGTATCCCTCTGACCTTCTTATTGACGATGAAACACAGAAATTGCAACGGAATTAAATACAAAACGCACAATGTCGACTTAAGTACAGGAAAACTAAGTCTTCTTACTCTCTATGTTTTGAACCATTCATGTGACACTAATTATAGATTCCGATGCTTCACTTCAGGTTTACTGTATCCCTCTGACCTTCTTATTGACGATGAAACACAGAAATTGCAACGGAATTAAATTCATAAGGCACAATGCCGACTTATGTACAAGAAAACACACTCTTCTTACTGTCTATGTTTGAACCATTCCTGTGACACTACTTATATATTCCAATGCTTCACTTCACTTTTACAGTTTTCGGCTGACCTTCTTATTGACGATGAAACACAGAAATTGCATCGGAAGTATATACAAAATGCACAATGCCGACTTAAGTACAAGAAGACTGACTCTTCTTATTGACTAAGTTTTGAACCATTCCTCTGACACAAGTTATAGATTCCGATACTTCACTTCAGGTTTACCGTATCCTTCTGACCTTATTATTGACGATGAAACACAGAAAATGCATCTTAATTAAATACAAAAGGCACAATGCCGACTTCAGTACAAGAACACTGAGTCTTCTTACTGTCTATGGTTTCAACCAAACCTGTGACACTAGTTATAGATTCCGATGCTTCACTTCAGGTTTACTGTATTACTTTGACCTTCATATTGACGATGAAACACAGAAATTGAATCCGAATTAAATAGAAAAGGCACAATGCCGACTCAGGTAAAAGAAGACTGGCTCTTCTTACTGTCTATGTTTTGAACCATTCCTGCGACACTAGTTATAGATTCCGATGCTTCAGATCAGGTATTCTGTATCCCTCTGACCTTCTTATTGACGAAGAAACACAGAAATTGCATCGGAATTAAATACAAAAGGCAAATGCCGACTCAAGTACAAGAAGACTGGCGCTTCTTACTGTCTATGTTTTGAACCATTTATGTGACACTAGTTATAGATTCCGATGCTTCACTTCCGGTTTACTGAATCCCTCTGACCTTCTTATTGACGATGAAACACAGATATAACATCGGAATTAAATACAAAAGGCACAATGCCGACTCAAGTACAAGGAGACTGGCTCTTCTTACTGTCTATGTTTTGAACCATTTCTGTGACACTAGTTATAGATTCCGATGCTTCACTTCAGGTTTACTCTATCCCTCTGACCTTCGTATTGACGATTATACACAGAAATTGCATAGGAATTTAATACAAAAGGCACAATGCCGACTTATGTACAAGAAAACAGACTCTTCTTACTGTCTATGTTTGAACCATTCCTGTAACACTACTTATAGATACCAATGCTTCACTTCAGGTTTACTGTATCCGGCTGACCTTCTTATTGACGAAGAAATACAGAAATTGCATCGAAATTAAATACAAAAGGCAAATGCCGACTCAAGTACAAGAAGACTGGCTCTTCTTACTGTCTATGCTTTGAACCTTTTCTGTGACACTAGTTATAGATTCCGATGCTTCACTTCAGGTTTACTGTATTCCTCTGAACTTCGTATTGACGATGAAAAACGGAAACTGCATCGGAATTATATACAAAATGCAAAATGCCGACTTAAGTACAAGAAGACTGACATTTCTTGTTGTCTATGTTTTGAACCATTCCTGTAACACTAGTTATAGATTCCGATGCTTCACTTCGGGTTTACTGTATCCCTCTGAGCTTCTTATTGACGATGAAACACAGAAATTGCATCGGAATTATATACAGAAGGCACAATGCCGACTTAAGTACAAGAAGAGTGACTCTTCTTACTGTCTATGTTTTGAACCATTCCTGTGACACTAGTTATAGATTCCGATGCTTCACTTCAGGTTTACTGTATTACTTTGACCTTCTTATTGTCGATGAAACACAGAAATTGCATCTTAATTAAATACAAAAGGCACAATGCCGACTTAAGTACAAGAAGACTGACTCTTCTTACTGTCTATGTTTTGAACCACTCCTGTGACACTAGTTACAGATTCCGATGCTTCACTTCAGGTTTTCTGTATCCCTCTGACCTTCTTATTGACGATGAAACACAGAAATTGCAACGGAATTAAATTCAAAAAGCACATTGCCGACTTGTGTACAAGAAAACAGACACTTCTTACTGTCTATGTTTGAACCATTCCTGTGACACTACTTATATATTCCAATGCTTCACTTCAGGTTTACAGTATTCGGCTGACCTTCTTATTGACGATGAAACACAGAAATTGCATCGGAAGTATATACAAAATCCACAATGCCGACTTAAGTACAAGAAGACTGACTCTTCTTACTGACTAAGTTTTGAACCATTCCTGTGACACTAGTTATAGATTCCGATACTTCACTTCAGGTTTACTGTATCCCTCTGACCTTATTATTGAACGATGAAACACAGAAAATACATCTTAATTAAATACAAAAGGCACAATGCCGACTTCAGTACAAGAACACTGAGTCTTCTTACTGTCTATGGTTTCAACCATTCCTGTGACACTAGTTATAGATTCCGATGCTTCACTTGAGGTTTACTGTTTCCCTCTGACCTTCGTATTGACGATGAAACACAGAAATTGAATCCGAATTAAATAGAAAAGGCACAATGCCGACTCAGGTACAAGAAGACTGGCTCTTCTTACTGTCTATGTTTTGAACCATTCCTGCGACACTAGTTATAGATTCCGATGCTTCACATCAGGTATACTGTATCCCTCTGACCTTCTTATTGACGAAGAAACACAGAAATTGCATCGGAATTAAATACAAAAGGCAAATGCCGACTCAAGTACAAGAAGACTGGCGCTTCTTACTGTCTATGTTTTGAACCAGTTATGTGACACTAGTTATAGATTCCGATGCTTCACTTCAGGTTTACTGTATCCCTCTGAACTTCGTATTGACGATGAAACACAGAAATTGCATCGGAATTAAATACAAAATGAAAAATGCCGACTTAATTACAAGAAGACTGACCCTTCTTACTGTCTATGTTTTGAACCATTCCTGTGTCACTAGTTATAGATTCCGATGCTTCACTTCGGGTTAACTGTATCCCTCTGAGCTTCATATTGACGATGAAACACAGAAATTGCATCGGAATTATATACAAAAGGCACAATGCCGACTTAAGTACAAGAAAACTGACTCTTCTTACTGTCTATGTTTTGAACCATTCCTGTGACACTAGTTATAGATTCCGATGCTTCACTTCAGGTTTACTGTATTACTTTGACCTTCATATTGACGATGAAACACAGAAATTGCATCTGAATTAAATACAAAAGGCACAATGCCGACTTAAGTACAAGAAGACTGACTCTTCTTACTCTCTATGTTTGAACCATTCCTGAGACACTAGTTATAGATTCCGATGCTTCACTTCAGGTTTACTGTATCCCTCTGACCGTCTTATTGACGATGAAACACAGAAATTGCATCGGAATTAAATACAAAATGAACAATGCCGACTTAAGTTCAAGAAAACTGACTCTTCTTACTGTCTATGTATTGAACCATTCCTGTGACACTAGTTATAGATTCCGATGCTTCACTTCAGGTTTACTGAATCCCTCTGACCTTCTTATTGACGATGAAACACAGATATAACATCGGAATTAAATACAAAAGGCACAATGCCGACTCAAGTACAAGGAGACTGGCTCTTCTTACTGTCTATGTTTTGAACCACTTCTGTGACACTAGTTCTAGATTCCGATGCTTCACTTCAGGTTTACTGTATCCCTCTGACCTTCGTATTGACGATTATACACAGAAATTGCATAGGAATTCAATGCAAAAGGCACAATGCCGACATAAGTACAAGAAAACTGTCTCTTCTTAATGTCTATGATTTGAACCATTCATGTGAAACTAGTTATAGATTCCGATGCTTCACTTCAGGTTTACTGTATCCCTCTGACCTTCTTATTGACGATGAAACACAGAAATTGCATCGGAATTAAATACAAAACGCACAATGTCGACTTATGTAAAAGAAAACTGACTCCTCTTACTCTCTATGTTTTGAACCATTCATGTGACACTAATTACAGATTCCGATGCTTCACTTCAGGTTTACTGTATCCCTCTGACCTTCTTATTGACGGTGAAACACAGAAATTGCAACGGAATTAAATTCAAAAGGCACAATGCCGACTTATGTACAAGAAAACAGACTCTTCTTACTGTCTATGTTTGAACCATTCCTGTGACACTACTTATAGATACCAATGCTTCACTTCATGTTAACTGTATCCGGTTGACCTTCTTATTGACGAAGAAATACAGAAATTGCATCGAAATTAAATACAAAAGGCAAATGCCGACTCAAGTACAAGAAGACTGGCTCTTCTTACTGTCTATGTTTTGAACCATTTCTGTGACACTAGTTATAGATTCCGATGCTTCACTTCAGGTTTACTGTATTCCTCTGAACTTCGTATTGACGATGAAAAACAGAAACTGCATCGGAATTAAATACAAAATGCAAAATGCCGACTTAAGTACAAGAAGACTGACATTTCTTGTTGTCTATGATTTGAACCATTCCTGTAACACTAGTTACAGATTCCGATGCTTCACTTCGGGTTTACTGTATCCCTCTGAGCTTCTTATTGACGATGAAACACAGAAATTGCATCGGAATTATATACAGAAGGCACAATGCCGACTTAAGTACAAGACGAGTGACTCTTCTTACTGTCTATGTTTTGAACCATTCCTGTGACACAAGTTATAGATTCCGATGCTTCACTTCAGGTTTACTGTATTACTTTGACCTTCTTATTGTCGATGAAACACAGAAATTGCATCTTAATTAAATACAAAAGGCACAATGCCGACTTAAGTACAAGAAGACTGACTCTTCTTACTGTCTATGTTTTGAACCATTCCTGTGACACTAGTTACAGATTCCGATGCTTCACTTCTGGTTTTCTGTATCCCTCTGACCTTCTTATTGACGATGAAACACAGAAATTGCATCGGAATTAAATACGAAATGAACAATGCCGACTTAAGTTCAAGAAAACTGACTCTTCTTACTGTCTATGTATTGAATCATTCCTGTGACACTAGTAATAGATTCCGATGCTTCACTTCAGGTTTACTGATTCCCTCTGACCTTCTTATTGACGATGAAACACAGATATAACATCGGAATTAAATACAAAAGGCACAATGCCGACTCAAGTACAAGAAGACTGGCTCTTCTTAATGTCTATGTTTTGAACCATTTCTGTGACACTAGTTATAGATTCCGATGCTTCACTTTAGGTTTACTGTATCCCTCTGACCTTCTTATTGACGATGAAACACAGAAATTGCAACGGAATTAAATTCAAAAGGCACAATGCCAACTTATGTACAAGATAACAGATTCTTCTTACTGTCTATGTTTGAACCATTCCTGTGACACTAGTTATAGATTCCGATTCTTCACTTCAAGTTTACTGTATCCCTCTGACCTTCTTATTGACGATGAAATACAGAAATTGCATCGGTATTATATACAAAATGCACAATGCCGACTTAAGTTCAAGAATACTGACTCTTCTTACTGTCTTTGTTTTAAACCATTCATGTGACACTAGTTATAGTTTCCGATGCTTTACTCCAGGTGTACTGTATCCCTCTGACCTTCTTCTTGACGATGAATCACAGAAATTGCTTCGGAGCTAAATACAAAAGGCACAATGCCGACATAAGTACAAGATAACTCACTCTTCTTTCAGTCTATGCTTTGATCCATTCCTGTGACACTAGTTATAGATTCCGATGCTTCACTTCAGGTTTACTGAATCCCTCTGACCTTCTTATTGACGATGAAACACAGAAATTGCATCGTAATTAAATACAAAGGCACAATGCTGACTTAAGTACAAGATAACTGACTGTTCTTACTGTCTATGCTTTGAACCATTCCTGTGACACTAGTTATAGATTCCGATGCTTCACTTCAGGCTTACTGTATGCCTCTGACCTTCTTATTGACGATGAAACAGAAATTGCATCGGAATTAAATACAAAAGGCACAATGCCGACTTAAGTACAAGAATACTGACTCTTCTTACCGTCTATGTTTTGAACCATTCCTGTGACACTAGTTATAGATTTCGATGCTTCACATCAGGTTTACTGTATCTCTCTGACCTTCATATTGACGTTGAAACACAGAAATTGCATCTTAATTAAATACAAAAGGCACAATGCCGACTTAAGTACAAGTGGACTGACTCATCTTACTGTCTATGTTTTGAACCATTCCTGTGACACTAGTTATAGATTCCGATGCTTCACTTCAGGTTTAATGTATCCCTCTGACCTTCTTATTGACGATGAAACACAGAAAATGCATCGGAATTAAATACAAAATGAACAATGCCGACTTAAGTTCAAGAAAACTGACTCTTCTTACTGTCTATGTATTGAACCATTCCTGTGACACTAGTTATAGATTCCGATGCTTCCCTTCAGGTTTACTGAATCTCTCTGACCTTCTTATTGACGATGAAACACAGATATAAAATGGGAATTAAATACAAAGGGCACAATGCCGACTCAAGTACAAGAGGACTGGCTCTTCTTACTGTCTATGTTTTGAACCATTTCTGTGACACTAGTTATAGATTCCGATGCTTCACTTCAGGTTTACTGTATCACTCTGACCTTCGTATTGACGAAGAAACACAGATATTGCCTCGGAATTAAAAATAAAAGGCACAATGCCGACTTAAGTTCAAGAAGACTGCCCCTCCTTACTGTCTATGTTTTGATCCATTCCTGTGTCACCTGTTATAGATTCCGATGCTTCACATCGGGTTTACTGTATCCCTCTGACCTTCTTATTGACGATGAAACACAGAAATTGCATCGGAAGTAAATAGAAAAGGCACAATGCCTACTTAAGTACAAGAAAACTGATTCTTCTTACTGTCTATGTTTTGAACCATTCCTGTGACACTAGTTATAAATTCCTATGCATCACTTCAGGTTTACTGTATCCCTCTGACCTTCTTATTGACGAAGAAACACAGATATTGCATCGGAATTAAATACAAATGCACAATGCCGACTTAAGTACAAGAAGACTGACACTTCTTACTGTCTATGTTTTGAACTATTCCTGTGACACGAGTTATAGATTCCGATGCTTCACTTCAGGTTTACTGTATCCCTCTGACCTTCGTATTGATGATGAAACACAGATATTGCATCGGAATTAAATACAAAAGGCACAATGCCGACTTAAGTAAAAAAGACTGACTCTTCTTACTGTCTATGTTTTGAACCATTCCTGTGACAGTAGTTATAGATTCCGATGCTTCACTTCTGGTTTACTGTATCCCTCCGACCATCTTACTGACGATGAAACACAGAAATTGCATCGGAATTAAATACAAATGGCACAATGCCGACTTAAGTACAAGAAAACTGACTCTTCTTACTGTCTATGTATTGAACCATTCCTGTGTCACTAGTTATAGATTCCGATGCTTCACTTGAGGTTTACTGAATCCCTCTGACCTTCTTATTGACGATGAAACACAGATATAACAGCGGAATTAATTACAAAAGGCACAATGCCGACTCAAGTACAAGAGGATTGGCTCTTCTTACTGTCTATGTTTTGAACCATTTCTGTGACACTAGTTACAGATTCCGAGGCTTCACTTCAGGTTTACTGTTTCACTCTGACCTTCGTATTGACGAAGAAACACAGATATTGCATCGGAATTGAATACAAAAGGCACAATGCCGACTTAAGTACAAGAAAACTATCTCTTCTTACTGTCTTTGTTTTGAACCATTCCTGTGACACTTGTTATAGATTCCGATGCTTCACCTCAGGTTTACTGTATCCCTCTGACCTTCTTAATGAAGATGAAACACAGATATTGCACCGGAATTAAATACAAAGGGCACAATGCCGACTTAAGTTCAAGAAGACTGACCCTTCTTACTGTCAATGTTTGAACCATTCCTGTGACTCCTATTATAGATTCCGATGCTTCACTTCAGGTTTACTGTATCCCTCTGACGTTCTTATTGACGATGAAACACAGAAATTGCATCGGTATCATATACAAAAGGCACAATGCCGACTTAAGTACAAGAAAACTGACTCTTCTTACTGTCTTTGTTTTAAACCATTCATGTGACACTAGTAATAGATTCCGATGCTTTACTCCAGGTGTACTGTATCCCTCTGACCTTCTTATTGGCGATGAATCACAGAAATCGCTTCGGAACTAAATACAAAAGGCACAATGCCGACTTAAGTACAAGATAACTCACTCTTCTTTCTGTCTATGCTTTGATCCATTCCTGTGACACTAGTTATAGATTCCGATGCTTCACTTCAAGTTTACTATGTCCCTCTGACCTTCTTATTGACGATGAAACACAAAAAATTGCCTCGTAATTAAATACAAAGGCACGATGCCGACTTAAGTACAAGATAACTGACTCTTCTTACTGTCTATGCTTTGAACCATTCCTGTGACACTATTTATAGATTCCGATGCTTCACTTCAGGTTTACTGTATGCCTCTGACTTTCTTATTGACGATGAAACACAGAAATTGCATCGGAATTAAATACAAAAGGCACAATGCCGACTTAAGTACAAGAAAACTGATTCTTCTTACTGTCTATGTTTTGAACCATTCCTGTGACACTAGTTATAGATTTCGATGCTTCACTTCAGGTTTACTGTATCCCTCTGACCTTCATATTGACGATGAAACACAGAAATTGCATCTTAATTAAATACAAAAGACACAATGCCGACTTAAGTACAAGTATACTGACTCTTCTTACTGTCTATGTTTTGAAGCATTCCTGTGACACTAGTTATAGATTCCGATGCTTCACTTCAGTTTTACTGTATCCCTCTGACCTTCTTATTGACGTTGAAACACAGGAATTGCATCGGAATTAAATACAAAATGATCAATGCCGACTTAAGTTCAAGAAAACTGACTCTTCTTACTGTCTATGTATTGAACCATTCCTGTGACACTAGTTACAGATTCCGATGCTTCACTTCAGGTTTACTGAATCCCTCTGACCTTCTTATTGACAATGAAACACAGATATAACATCGGAATTAAATACAAAAGGCACAATGCCGACTCAAGTACAAGAGGACTGGCTCATCTTACTGTCTATGTTTTGAACCATTTCTGTGACACTAGTTATAGATTCCGATGCTTCACTTCGGGTTTACTGTATCCCTCTGACCTTCTTATTGACGATGAAACACAGAAATGGCATCGGAAGTAAATACAAAAGGCACAATGCCTACTTAAGTACAAGAAACTGATTCTTTTTACTGTCAATGCTTTGAACCATTCCTGTGACACTGGTTATAAATTAATATGCATCACGTCAGGTTTACTGTATCCCTCTGACCTTCTTATTGACGAAGAAACACAGATATTGCATCGGAATTAAATACAAAAGGCACAATGCCGACTTAAGTACAAGAAGACTGACCCTTCTTACTGTCAATGTTTTGAACCATTCCTGTGACACAAGTTATAGATTCCGATGCTACACTTCAGGTTACTGTATCCCTCTGACCTTCGTATTGACGATGAAACACAGATATTGCATCGGAATTAAATACAAAAGTCACAATGCCGACTTAAGTACAATAAGACTAACTCTTCTTACTGACTATGTTTTGAACCATTCCTGTGACACTAGTTATAGATTCCGATGCTTCACTTCAGGTTTTCTGTATCCCTCTGACGTTCTTTTTGACGATGAAACACAGAAATTGCATCGAAATTAAATACAAAAGGCACAATGCCGACTTAAGTACAAGAAAACTGACTCTTCTTACTGTCTATGTTTTGAACCATTCCTGTGACACTAATTATAGAGTCCTATACTTCACTTCAGGTTTACTGTATCCCTCTGAGCTTCTTGTTGACGATGAAACACAGTAATTACTTCGGAAGTATATACAAAAGGCACATTGCCGACTTAAGTACAAAAGACTGACTCTTCTTACTGTCTATATTTTGAACAATTGATGTGACACTAGTTATAGATTCCGATGCTTCACCTCAGGTTTACTGTATCCCTCTGACCTTTGTATTGACGATGAAAGACAGAAATTGCATCGGAATTAAATACAAAAGTCACAATGCAGACTTAAGTTCAAGAAAACTGACTCTTCTTACTATCTATGTATTGAACCATTCCTGTTACACTAGTTATAGATTCCGATGCTTCACTTCAGGTTTACTGAATCCCTCTGACCTTCTTATTGACAATGAAACACAGATATAACATCGGAATTAAATACAAAAGGCACAATGCCGACTCAAGTACAAGAGGACTGGCTCTTCTTACTGTCTATGTTTTGAACCATTTCTGTGACACTAGTTATAGATTCCGATGCTTCACATCGGGTTTACTGTATCTTTCTGACCTTCGTATTGACGAAGAAACACAAATCTTGCATCGGAATTTAATACAAAGGCACAATGCCGACTTAGGTTCAAGAAGACTGACCCTTCTTACTGTCTATGTTTTGAACCATTCCTGTGACACCTGTTATAGATTCCGATTCTTCACTTCAGGTTTACTGCATCCCTCTGACCTTCTTATTGACGATGAAACACAGAAATTGCATCGGAAGTAAATACAAAAGGCACAATGCCTACTTAAGTACAAGAAACTGATTCGTTTTACTGTCAATGTTTTGAACCATTCCTGTGACACTGGTTATAAATTAATATGCATCACTTCAGGTTTACTGTATCCCTGTGACCTTGTTATTGACGAAGAAACACAGATATTGCATCGGAATTAAATACAAAAGGCACAATGCCGACTTAAGTACAAGAAGACTGACCCTTCTTACTGTCTATGTTTTGAACCATTCCTGTGACACCAGTTACAGATTCCGATGCTACACTTCAGGTTACTGTATCCCTCTGAACTTCGTATTGACGATGAAACACAGAAATTGCATCGGAATTAAATACAAAAGGCACAATGCCGACTTAAGTACAATAAGACTAACTCTTCTTACTGTCTATGTTTTGAACCATTCCTGTGACACTAGTTATAGATTCCGATGCTTCACTTCAAGTTTACTATGTCCCTCTGACCTTCTTATTGACGATGAAACACAGAAATTGCATCGTAATTAAATACAAAGGCACAATGCCGACTTAAGTACAAGATAACTGACTCTTCTTACTGTCTATGCTTTGAACCATTCCTGTGACACTAGTTATAGATTCCGATGCTTCACTTCAGGTTTACTGTATGCCTCTGACCCTCTTATTGACGATGAAACACAGAAATTGCATCGGAATTAAATACAAAATGCACAATGCCGACATAAGTACAAGAAAACTGACTCTTCTTACTGTCTATGTTTTGAACCATTCCTGTGACACTAGTTATAGATTTCGATGCTTCACTTCAGGGTTACTGTATCCCTCTGACCTTCATATTGACGATGAAACACAGAAATTGCATCTTAATTAAATACAAAAGGCACAATGCCGACTTAAGTATAAGTAGACTGACTCTTCTAACTGTCTATGTTTTGAACCAATCCTGTGACACTAGTTATAGATTCCGATGCTTCACTTCAGGTTTACTGTATCCCTCTGACCTTCTTATTGACGATGAAACACAGGAATTGCATCGGAATTAAATACAAAATGATCAATGCCGACTTAAGTTCAAGAAAACTGACTCTTCTTACTGTCTATGTATTGAACCATTCCTGTGACACTAGTTATAGATTCCGATGCTTCACTTCAGGTTTACTGAATCCCTCTGACCTTCATATTGACAATGAAACACAGATATAACATCGGAATTAAATACAAAAGGCACAATGCCGACTAGAGTACAAGAGGACTGGCTCTTCTTACTGTCTATGTTTTGAACCATTTCTGTGACACTAGTTATAGATTCCGATGCTTCACTTCAGTTTTACTGTATCACTCTGACCTTCGTATTGACGAAGAAACACAAATCTTGCATCGGAATTAAATATAAAAGGCACAATGCCGACTTAGGTTCAAGAAGACTGACCCTTCTTACTGTCTATGTTTTGAACCATTCCTGTGACACCTGTTATAGATTCCGATGCTTCACTTCAGGTTTACCGTATCCCTCTGACCTTCTTATTGACGATGAAACACAGAAATTGCATCGGAAGTAAATACAAAAGGCACAATGCCTACTTAAGTACAAGAAACTGATTCTTTTTACTGTCAATGGTTTGAACCATTCCTGTGACACTGGTTATAAATTAATATGCATCACTTCAGGTTTACTGTATCCCTCTGACCTTCTTATTGACGAAGAAACACAGATATTGCATCGGAATTAAATACAAAAGGCACAATGCCGACTTAAGTACAAGAAGACGGACCCTTCTTACAGTCTATGTTTTGAACCATTCCTGTGACACCAGTTATAGATTCCGATGCTACACTTCAGGTTACTGTATCCCTCTGACCTTCGTATTGACGATGAAACACAGAAATAGCATCGGAATCAAATACAAAAGGCACAATGCCGACTTAAGTACAATAAGACTCACTCTTCTTACTGTCTATGTTTTGAACCATTCCTGTGACACTAGTTATAGATTCCGATGCTTCACTTCAGGTTTTCTGTATCCCTCTGACGTTCTTTTTGACGATGAAACACAGAAATTGCATCGGAATTAAATACAAAAGGCACAATGCCGACTTAAGTACAAGAAAACTGACTCTTCTTACTGTCTATGTTTTGAACCATTCCTGTGACACTAGTTATAGATTTCGATGCTTCACTTCAAGGTTACTGTATCCCATTGTCCTTCTTATTGACGATGAAACACAGAAATTGCATCGGAATTAAATACAAAACGCACAATGTCGACTTATGTACAAGAAAACTGACTCTTCTTACTCTCTATGTTTTGATCCATTCATGTGACACTAATTATAGATTCCGATGCTTCACTTCAGGTTTACTGTATCCATCTGACCTTCATATTGACGATGAAACACAGAAATTGCAACGGAATTAAATACAAAAGGCACAATGCCGACTTATGTACAAGAAAACTGACTCTTCTTACTGTCTATGTTTGAACCATTCATGTGACACTAGTTATAGATTCCGATGCTTCACTTCAGTTTTACTGTATCCCTCTGACCTTCTTATTGACGATGAAACACAGAAATTGCACCGGAATTATATACAAAAGGCACAATGCCGACTTAAGTACAAGGAAACTGACTCTTCTTTCATTCTATGTTTGAACCATTCATGTGACACTAGTTTTAGATTCCGATGCTTCACTTCAGGTTTACTGTAACCCTCTGACCTTCTTATTGACGATGAAACACACAAATTGCATCGGAGTTAAATCCAAAAGTCACAATGCCGACTTCAGTACAAGAAAACTGACTTTTCTTACTGTCTATGTATTGAACCATTCCTGTGACACTAGTTATAGATTCCGATGCTTCACTTCAGGTTTACCGTATCCCTCTGACCTTCTTATTGACGATGAAACACAGAAATTGCATCTTAATTAAATACAAAAGACACAATGGCGACTTAAGTACAAGTAGACTGACTCTTCTTACTGTCTATGTTTTGAACCATTCCTGTGACACTAGTTATAGATTCCGATGCTTCACTTCAGGTTTACTGTATCCCTCTGACCTTCTTATTGACAAAGAAACACAGGAATTGCATCGGAATTAAATACAAAATGATCAATGCCGACTTAAGTTCAAGAAAACTGACTCTTCTTACTGTCTATGTATTGAACCACTCCTGTGACACTAGTTATAGATTCCGATGCTTCACTTCAGGTTTACTGAATCCCTCTGACCTTCTTATTGACAATGAAACACAGATATAACATCGGAATTAAATACAAAAGGCACAATGCCGACTAGAGTACAAGAGGACTGGCTCTTCTTACTGTCTATGTTTTGAACCATTTCTGTGACACTAGTTATAGATTCCGATGCTTCACTTCAGTTTTACTGTATCACTCTGACCTTCGTATTGACGAAGAAACACAAATCTTGCATCGGAATTAAATATAAAAGGCACAATGCCGACTTTGGTTCAAGAAGACTGACCCTTCTTACTGTCTATGTTTTGAACCATTCCTGTGACACCTGTTATAGATTCCGATGCTTCACTTCAGGTTTACCGTATCCCTCTGACCTTCTTATTGACGATGAAACACAGAAATTGCATCGGAAGTAAATACAAAAGGCACAATGCCTACTTAAGTACAAGAAACTGATTCTTTTTACTGTCAATGGTTTGAACCATTCCTGTGACACTGGTTATAAATTAATATGCATCACTTCAGGTTTACTGTATCCCTCTGACCTTCTTATTGACGAAGAAACACAGATATTGCATCGGAATTAAATACAAAAGGCACAATGCCGACTTAAGTACAAGAAGACGGACCCTTCTTACAGTCTATGTTTTGAACCATTCCTGTGACACCAGTTATAGATTCCGATGCTACACTTCAGGTTACTGTATCCCTCTGACCTTCGTATTGACGATGAAACACAGAAATTGCATCGGAATTAAATACAAAAGGCACAATGCCGACTTAAGTACAATAAGACTCACTCTTCTTACAGTCTATGTTTTGAACCATTCCTGTGACACTAGTTATAGATTCCGATGCTTCACTTCAGGTTTTCAGTATCCCTCTGACGTTCTTTTTGACGATGAAACACAGAAATTGCATCGGAATTAAATACAAAAGGCACAATGCCGACTTAAGTACAAGAAAACTGTCTCTTCTTACTGTCTATGTTTTGAACCATTCCTGTGACACTAGTTATAGATTTCGATGCTTCACTTCAAGGTTACTGTATCCCTCTGTCCTTCTTATTGACGATGAAACACAGAAATTGCATCGGAATTAAATACAAAACGCACAATGTCGACTTATGTACAAGAAAACTGACTCTTCTTACTGTCTATGTTTGAACCATTCATGTGACACTAGTTATAGATTCCGATGCTTCACTTCAGTTTTACTGTATCCCTCTGACCTTCTTATTGACGATGAAACACAGAAATTGCACCGGAATTATATACAAAAGGCACAATGCCGACTTAAGTACAAGGAAACTGACTCTTCTTTCATTCTATGTTTGAACCATTCATGTGACACTAGTTTTAGATTCCGATGCTTCACTTCAGGTTTACTGTAACCCTCTGACCTTCTTATTGACGATGAAACACACAAATTGCATCGGAGTTAAATCCAAAAGTCACAATGCCGACTTCAGTACAAGAAAACTGACTTTTCTTACTGTCTATGTATTGAACCATTCCTGTGACACTAGTTATAGATTCCGATGCTTCACTTCAGGTTTACTGAATCCCTCTGACCTTCTTATTGACAATGAAACACAGATATAACATCGGAATTAAATACAAAAGGCACAATGCCGACTCAAGTACAAGAGGACTGGCTCTTCTTACTGTCTATGTTTTGAACCATTTCTGTGACACTAGTTATAGATTCCGATGCTTCACTTCAGTTTTACTGTATCACTCTGACCTTCGTATTGACGAGGAAACACAAATCTTGCATCGGAATTAAATATAAATGGCACAATGCCGACTTAGGTTCAAGAAGACTGACCCTTCTTACTGTCTATGTTTTGAACCATTCCTGTGACACCTGTTATAGATTCCGATGCTTCACTTCAGGTTTACTGTATCCCTCTGACCTTCTTATTGACGATGAAACACAGAAATTGCATCGGAAGTAAATACAAAAGGCACAATGCCTACTTAAGCACAAGAAACTGATTCTTTTTACTGTCAATGTTTTGAACCATTCCTGTGACACTGGTTATAAATTAATATGCATCACTTCAGGTTTACTGTATCCCTCTGACCTTCTTATTGACGAAGAAACACAGATATTGCATCGGAATTAAATACAAAAGGCACAATGCCGACTTAAGTACAAGAAGACGGACCCTTCTTACTGTCTATGTTTTGAACCATTCCTGTGACACCAGTTATAGATTCCGATGCTACACTTCAGGTTACTGTATCCCTCTGACCTTCGTATTGACGATGAAACACAGAAATTGGATCGGAATCAAATACAAAAGGCACAATGCCGACTTAAGTACAATAAGACTAACTCTTCTTACGGTCTATGTTTTGAACCATTCCTGTGGCACTAGTTATAGATTCCGATGCTTCACTTCAGGTTTTCTGTATCCCTCTGACGTTCTTTTTGACGATGAAACACAGAAATTGCATCGGAATTAGATACAAAAGGCACAATGCCGACTTAAGTACAAGAAAACTGACTCTTCTTACTGTCTATGTTTTGAACCATTCCTGTGACACTAATTATAGAGTCCTATACTTCACTTCAGGTTTACTGTATCCCTCTGACCTTTGTATTGACGATGAAAGACAGAAATTGCATCGGAATTAAATACAAAAGGCACAATGCAGACTTAAGTACAAGAAAACTGACTCTTCTTACGGGCTATGATTTGAACCATTCCTGTGACACTAGTTATAGATTTCGATGCTTCACTTCAAGGTTACTGTATCCCTCTGTCCTTCTTATTGCCGATGAAACACAGAAATTGCATCGGAATTAAATACAAAACGCACAATGTTGACTTAAGTACAAGAAAACTGACTCTTCTTACTCTCTATGTTTTGATCCATTCATGTGACACTAATTATAGATTCCGATGCTTCACTTCAGGTTTACTGTATCCATCTGACCTTCATATTGACGATGAAACACAGAAATTGCAACGGAATTAAATACAAAAGGCACAATGCCGATTTATGTAAAAGAAAACTGACTCTTCTTACTGTCTATGTTTGAACCATTCATGTGACACTAGTTTTAGATTCCGATGCTTCACTTCAGGTTTACTGTAACCCTCTGACCTTCTTATTGACGATGAAACACACAAATTGCATCGGAGTTAAATCTAAAAGTCACAATGCCGACATAAGTACAAGAAAACTGACTCTTCTTACTGTCTATGATTTAAACCATTCATGTGACACTAGTTATTGATCCCGATGCTTTACTTCAGGTTTACTGTATCCCTCTGACCTTCTTATTGACGATGAATCACAGAAATTGCTTCGGAATTAAATACAAAAGGCACAATGCCGACTTAAGTACAAGAAAACTGACTCTTCTTACTGTCTATACTTTGATCCGCTCCTGTGACACTAGTTATAGATTCCGATGCTTCACGTCAGTTTACTGTATCCCTCTGACCTTCTTATTGACGATGAAACACAGAAATTTCATCGGTATTATATACAAAACTAAATACAAAAGGCACAATGCCGACTTAAGTACAAGATAACTCACTCTTCGTTCAGTCTATGCTTTGATCCATTCCTGTGACACTAGTTATAGATTCCGATGCTTCACTTCAGGTTTACTGTATCCCTCTGACCTTCTTATTGACGATGAAACACAGAAATTGCATCGGAATTAAATACAAAAGGCACATTGCCGACTTAAGTACAAGAAAACTGACTCTTCTTACTGTCTATGATTTGAACCATTCATGTGACACAAGTTATAGATTCCGATGCTTCACCTCATTTTTACTGTATCCCTCAGACCTTCTCATTGACGATGAAACACAGAAATTGCATGGGAATTAAATACAAAAGCACATTGCCGACTTAAGTACAAGAAAACTAACTCTTCCTACTGTCTATGTTTGAACCATTCCTGTGACACTAGTTATAGATTCCGATGCTTCACTTCAGGTTAACTGTATCCCTCTGACCTTCTTATTGACGATGAAACACAGAAATTGCATCGGAATTAAATACAAAACGCACAAAGCCGACTTAAGTACAAGAAAACTGACACTTCTTACTCTCTATGTTTTGAACTATTCATGTGACACTATTTATAGATTCCGATTCTTCACTTCAGGGTTACTGTATCACTCTGACCTTCTTATTGACGATGGAACACAGAAATTGCTACGGAATAAAATACAAAAGTCACAATACCGACTTATGTACAGGAAAACGGACTCTTCTTACTGTCTATGTTTGAACCATTCATGTGACACTAGTTATAGATTACGATGCTTCACTTCAGGTTTACTGTATCCCTCTGACCTTCTTGTTGATGATGAAACACAGATATTGCACCGAAATTAAATACAAATGGCACAATGACGACTAAAGTACAAGAAAACGGACTCTTCATACTGTCTATGCTTTGAACCATTCGTGTGACACTATTTATAGATTCCGATGCTTCACTTCAGGTTAACTGTATTCCTGTGACCTTCTTATTGACGATGAAACACAGAAATTGCGTCGGAATTAAATACAAAAGGCACAATGCCGACTTAAGTACAAGTAAACTGACTCTTCTTTCTGTCTATGCTTTGAACCATTCCTGTGACACTAGTTATAGATTCCGATGCTTTACTCCTGGTGTACTGTATCCCTCTGACTTTCTCATTGACGATGAATCACAGAAATTGCTTCGGAACTAGATACAAAAGGCACAATGCCGACTTAAGTACAAGATAACTGACTCTTCTTTCAGTCTATGCTTTGATCCACTCCTGTGACACTAGTTATAGATTCCGATACTCCACTTCAGGTTTCCGGTATCCCTCTGACCTTCTTATTGACGATGAAACACAGAAATAGCATCGTAATTAAATATAAAGGCACAATGCCGACTTAAGTACAAGTTAACTGACTCATCTTACTGTCTATGCTTTGAACCATTCATGTGACACTAGTTATAGATTCCGATGCTTCACTTTAGGTTACTGTATCCCTCTGACCTTCTTATTGACGATGAAACACAGAAATTGCATGGGAATTAAATACAAAAGGCACAATGCCGACTTAAGTACAAGAAAACTAACTCTTCCTACCGTCTATGTTTTGAACCATTCCTGTGACACTAGTTATAGATTCCGATGCTTCACTTCAGGTTATTTGTATCCCTCTGACCTTCTTACTGACGATGAAACACAGAAATTGCATCGGAATTAAATGCAAAAGGCACAATGCCGACTTAAGTACAAGAAAACTGACTCTTCTTACTGTCTATGATTTGAACCATTCATGTGACACTAGTTATAGATTCCGATGCTTCACCTCATGTTTACTGTATCCCTCAGACCTTCTTATTGACGACGAAACACAGAAATTGCATGGGAATTTAATACAAAAGGCACAATGCCGACTTAAGTACAAGAAAACTAACTCTTCTTACTCTCTATGCTTTGAACCATTCCTGTGACACTAGTTATAGATTCCGATGCTTCACTTCAGATTTACTGTATCCCTCGGACCTTCGTATTGACGATGAAACACAGAAATTGCATTGGAATTAAATACAAAAGGCACAATGCCGACTTAAGTAGATGGAAACTGACTCTTCTTACTGCCTATGTTTTGAACAATTCCTGTGACACTAGTTATAGATTTCGATGCTCCACTTCAGGTTTACTGTATTACTCTGACCTTCTTATTGACGATGAAACACAGAAATTGCATCGGAATTAAATACAAAAGGCACAATCCCGACTTAAGTACAAGATAACTGACCCTAATTACTGTCTATGTTATGAACCATTCATGTGACACTAAAATTAGATTCCGATGCTTCACTTCAGGTTTACTGTATCCCTCTGACCTTCTTATTGACGATGAAACACAGAAATTGCATCGGAATTAAATACAAAAGGCACAATGCCGACTTAAGTAAAAGAAAACTGACTCTTCTTACTCTCAATGTTTTGAATCATTCATGTGACACTAATTATAGATTCTGATGCTTCACATCAGGTATACTTTATCCCTCTGACCTTCTTATTGATGATGAACCACAGAAATTGTATCGGAATTAAATACAAAAAGCACAATGTCGACTTAAGTACAAGAAAACTGACTCTTATACTGTCTATGTTTTGAACCATTCCTGTGACACCAGTTATAGATTCCGATGCTTCACTTCAGGTTACTGTATCCCTCTGACCTTCGTATTGACGATGAAACACAGATATTGCATCGGAATTAAATACAAAAGACACAATGCCGTCTTAAGTACAATAAGACTGACTCTTCTTACTGTCTATGTTTTGAACCATTCCTGTGACCGTAGTTATAGATTCCGATGCTTCACTTCAGGTTTACTGTATCCCTCTGACGTTCTTATTGACGATGAAACACAGAAATTGCAACGGTATTATATACAAGAGGCACAATGCCGACTTAAGTACAAGAAAACTGACTCTTCTTACTGTCTTTTTTTTAAACCATTCATGTGACACTAGTTATAGATTCCGATGCTTTACTCCAGGTGTACTGTATCCCTCTGACCTTCTTATTGACGATGACTCACAGAAATCGCTTCGGAACTAAATACAAAAGGCACAATGCCGACTTAAGTACAAGATAACTCACTCTTCTTTCAGTCTATGCTTTGATCCATTCCTGTGACACTAGTTATAGATTCCGATGCTTCACTTCAAGTTTACTATATCCCTCTGACCTTCTTATTGACGATGAAACACAGAAATTGCATCGTAATTAAATACAAAGGCACAATGCCGACTTAAGTACAAGATAACTGACTCTTCTTACTGTCTATGCTTTGAACCATTCCTGTGACACTAGTTATAGATTCCGATGCTTCACTTCAGGTTTACTGTATGCCTCTGACCTTCTTATTGACGATGAAACACAGAAATTGCATCGGAATTAAATACAAAAGGCACAATGCCGACATAAGTACAAGAAAACTGACTCTTCTTACTGTCTATGTTTTGAACCATTCCTGTGACACTAGTTATAGATTTCGATGCTTCACTTCAGGTTTACTGTATCCCTCTGACCTTCATATTGACGATGAAACACAGAAATTTCATCTTAATTGAATACAAAAGACACAATGCCGACTTAAGTACAAGTAGACTGGCTCTTCTTACTGTCTATGTTTTGAACCATTCCTGTGACACTAGTTATAGATTCCGATGCTTCACTTCAGGTTTAGTGTATCCCTCTGACCTTCTTATTGACGATGAAACACAGGAATTGCATCGGAATTAAATACAAAAGGCACAATGCCGACATAAGTACAAGAAAACTGACTCTTCTTACTGTCTATGTATTGAACCATTCCTGTGACACTAGTTATAGATTCCGATGCTTCACTTCAGGTTTACTGAATCCCTCTGACCTTCTTATTGACAATAAAACACAGATATAGCATCGGAATTAAATACAAAAGGCACAATGCCGACTCAAGTACAAGAGGACTGGCTCTTCTTACTGTCTATGTTTTGAACCATTTCTGTGACACTAGTTATAGATTCCGATGCTTCACTTCAGGTTTACTGAATCACTCTGACCTTCGTATTGACGAAGAAACACAAATCTTGCATCGGAATTAAATATAAAAGGCACAATGCCGACTTAGGTACAAGAAGACTGACCCTTCTTACTGTCTATGTTTTGAACCATTCCTGTGACACCTGTTATAGATTCCGATGCTTCACTTCAGGTTTACTGTATCCCTCTGACCTTCTTATTGACGATGAAACACAGAAATTGCATCGGAAGTAAATGCAAAAGGCACAATGCCTACTTAAGTACAAGAAACTGATACTTTTTACTGTCAATGTTTTGAACCATTCCTGTGACACTGGTTATAAATTAATATGCATCACTTCAGGTTTACTGTATCCCTCTGACCTTCTTATTGACGAAGAAACACAGATATTGCATCGGAATTAAATACAAAAGGCACAATGCCGACTTAAGTACAAGAAGACTGACCCTTCTTACTGTCTATGTTTTGAACCATTCCTGTGACACCAGTTATAGATTTCGATGCTACACTTCAGGTTACTGTATCCCTCTGACCTTCGTATTGACGATGAAACACAGAAATTGCATCGGAATTAAATACAAAAGGCACAATGCCGACTTATGTACAATAAGACTAACTCTTCTTATTGTCTATGTTTTGAACCATTCCTGTGACACTAGTTATAGATTCCGATGCTTCACTTCAGGTTTACTGTATCCCTCTGACGTTCTTTTTGACGATGAAACACAGAAATTGCATCGGAATTAAATACAAAAGGCACAATGCCGACTTAAGTACAAGAAAACTGACTCTTCTTACTGTCTATGTTTTGAACCATTTCTGTGACACTAATTATAGAGTCCTATACTTCACTTCAGGTTTACTGTATCCCTCTGAGCTTCTTATTGACGATGAAACACTGTAATTAAATCGGAAGTATATACAAAAGGCACATTGCCGACTTACGTACCAGAAGACTGACTCTTCTTACTGTCTATATTTTGAACAATTGATGTGACACTAGTTATAGATTCCGATGCTTCACCTCAGGTTTACTGTATCCCTCTGACCTTTGTATTGACGATGAAAGACAGAAATTCCATCGGAATTAAATACAAAAGGCACAATGCAGACTTAAGTACAAGAAAACTGACTCTTCTTACGGGCTATGATTTGAACCATTCCTGTGACACTAGTTATAGATTTCGGTGCTTCACTTCAAGGTTACTGTATCCCTCTGTCCTTCTTATTGACGATGAAACACAGAAATTGCATCGGAATTAAATAGAAAACGCACAATGTCGACTTAAGTACAAGAAAACTGACTCTTCTTACTCTCTATGTTTTGATCCATTCATGTGACACTAATTATGGATTCCGATGCTTCACTTCAGGTTTACTGTATCCATCTGACCTTCATATTGACGATGAAACACAGAAATTGCAACGGAATTAAATACAAAAGGAACAATGCCGACTTATGTACAAGAAAACTGACTCTTCTTACTGTCTATGTTTGAACCATTCATGTGACACTAGTTATAGATTCCGATGCTTCAGATCAGGTATACTGTATCCCTCTGACCTTCTTATTGACGATGAAACACAGAAATTGCACCGGAATTATATACAAAAGGCACAATGCCGACTTAAGTACAAGAAAACTGACTCTCGTTACTGTCTATGTTTGAACCATTCCTGACACTAGTTATAGATTCCGATGCTTCACTTCAGGTTTACTGTATCCCTCTGACCTTCTTATTGACGATGAAACAAAGAAATTGCATCGGAATTAAATACAAAAGGCACAATGCGCACTTAAGTACAAGAAAACTGACTCTTCTCACTGTCTATGTTTGAACCATTCATGTGACACTAGTTTTAGATTCCGATGCTTCACTTCAGGTTTACTGTAACCCTCTGGCCTTCTTATTGACGATGAAACACAGAAATTGCAATGGAGTTAAATCCAAAACTCACAATGCCGACTTAAGTACAAGAAAACTGACTCTTCTTACTGTCTATGATATAAACCATTCATGTGACACTAGTTATAGATTCCGATGCTTTACTTCAGGATTACTGTATCCCTCTGACCTTCTTATTGACGATGAATCGCAGAAATTGCTTCGGAATTAAATACAAAAGGCACAATGCAGACTTAAGTACAAGAAAACTGACTCTTCTTACTGTCTATGCTTTGATCCGCTCCTGTAACGCTAGTTACAGATTCCGATGCTTCACTTCAGTTTACTGTATCCCTCTGACCTTCTTATTGACGACGAAACACAGAAATTTCATCGGTATTATATACAAAAGGAATAATGCCGACTTAAGTACAAGAAAACTGACTCTTCTTACTGTCTATGTTTTAGACCATTCATGTGACACTAGTTATAGATTCCGATGCCTTACTCCAGGTGTACTGTATCCCTCTGAACTTCTCATTGACGATGAATCACAGAAATTGCTTCGGAACTAAATACAAAAGGCACAATGCCGACTTAAGTACAACATAACTCACTCTTCTTTCAGTCTATGCTTTGATCCATTCCTGTGACACTAGTTATAGATTCCGATGCTTCACTTCAGGTTTACTGTATCCCTCTGACCTTCTTATTGACGATGAAACACAGAAATTGCATCGGAATTAAATACAAAAGGCACAATGCCGACTTAAGTACAAGAAAACTGACTCTTCTTACTGTCTATGATTTGAACCATTCATGTGACACTAGTTATAGATTCCGATGCTTCACCTCATTTTTACTGTATCCCTCAGACCTTCTTATTGACGATGAATCACAGAAATTGCATCGGAATTAAATACAAAAGGCACATTGCCGACTTAAGTACAAGAAAACTAACTCTTCCTACCGTCTATGTTTTGAACCATTCCTGTGACACTAGTTATGGATTACGATGCTTCACTTCAGGTTAACTGTATCCCTCTGACCTTCTTATTGACGATGAAACACAGAAATTGCATCGGAATTAAATACAAAAGGCACATTGCCGACTTAAGTACAAGAAAACTAACTCTTCCTACCGTCTATGTTTTGAACCATTCCTGTGACACTAGTTATGGATTACGATGCTTCACTTCAGGTTAACTGTATCCCTCTGACCTTCTTATTGACGATGAAACACAGAAATTGCATCGGAATTAAATACAAAACGCACAATGCCGACTTAAGTACAAGAAAACGGACACTTCTTACTCTCTATGTTTTGAACCATTCATGTGACACTATTTATAGATTCCGATTCTTCACTTCAGGTTTACAATATCACTCTGACCTTCTTATTGACGATGAAACACAGAAATTGCAACGGAATAAAATACAAAAGTCACAATGCCGACTTATGTATAGGAAAACTGACTCTTTTTACTGTCTATGTTTGAACCATTCATGTGACACTAGTTATAGATTCCGATGCTTCACTTCAGGTTTACTGTATCCCTCTGACCTTCTTGTTGATGATGAAACACAGATATTGCATCGAAATTAAATACAAATGGCACAATGACGACTTAAGTACAAGAAAACGGACTCTTCTTTCTGTCTATGTTTTGAACCATTCGTGTGACACTAGTTATAGATTCCGATGCTTCACTTCAGGTAAACTGTATTCCTCTGACCTTCTTATTGACGATGAAACACAGAAATTGCGTCGGAATTAAATACAAAAGGCACAATGCCGACTTAAGTACAATAAAATGACTCTTCTTTCTGTCTATGCTTTGAACCATCCTGTGACACTAGTTATAGATTCCGATGCTTTACTCCTGGTGTACTGTATCCCTCTGACCTTCTCATTGACGATCAATCACAGAAATTGCTTCGGAACTAAATACAAAAGGCCCAATGCCGACTTAAGTCTATGCTTTGATCCACTCCTGTGACACTAGTTATAGATTCCGATACTTCACTTCAGGTTTACGGTACCCCTCTGACCTTCTTATTGACGATGAAACACAGAAATAGCATCGTAATTAAATACAAAGGCACAATGCCGACTTAAGTACAAGATAACTGACTCATCTTACTGTCTATGCTTTGAACCATTCATGTGACACTAGTTATAGATTCCGATGCTTCATTTTAGGTTACTGTATCCCTCTGACCTTCTTATTGACGATGAAACACAGAAATTGCATCGGAATTAAATACAAAAGGCACAATGCCGACTTAAGTACAAGAAAACTGACTCTTCTTACTGTCTATGATTTGAACCATTCATGTGACACTAGTTATTGATTCCGATGCTTCACCTCAGGTTTACTGTATCCCTCAGACCTTCTTATTGACGATGAAAACAGAAATTGCATGGGAATTAAATACAAAAGGCACATTGCCGACTTAAGTACAAGAAAACTAACTCTTCCTACTGTCTATGTTTTGAACCATTCCTGTGACACTAGTTATAGATTCAGATGCTTCACTTCAGGTTAACTGTATCCCTCTGACCTTCTTATTGACGATGAAACACAGAAATTGCATCGGAATTAAATAGAAAACGCACAATGCCGACTTAAGTACAAGAAAACGGACACTTCTTACTCTCTATGTTTTGAACCATTCATGTGACACTATCTATAGATTCCGATTCTTCACTTCAGGTTTACTGTATCACTCTGACCTTCTTATTGACGATGAAACACAGAAACTGCAACGGAATAAAATACATAAGTCACAATGCCGACTTATGTATAGGAAAACTGACTCTTCTTACTGTCTATGTTTGAACCATTCATGTGACACTAGTTATAGATTCCGATGCTTCACTTCAGGTTTACTGTATCCCTCTGACCTTCTTGTTGATGATGAAACACAGATATTGCATCGAAATTAAATACAAATGGCACAATGACGACTTAAGTACAAGAAAACGGACTCTTCTTACTGTCTATGTTTTGAACCATTCGTGTGACACTAGTTATAGATTCCGATGCTTCACTTCAGGTTAACTGTATTCCTCTGACCTTCTTATTGACGATGAAACACAGAAATTGCGTCGGAATTAAATACAAAAGGCACAATGCCGACTTAAGTACAATAAACTGACTCTTCTTTCTGTCTATGCTTTGAACCATTCCTGTGACACTAGTTATAGATTCCGATGCTTTACTCCTGGTGTACTGTATCCCTCTGACCTTCTCATTGACGATGAATCACAGAAATTGCTTCAGAACTAAATACAAAAGGCACAATGCCGACTTAAGTACAAGATAACTGACTCTTCTTTCAGTCTATGCTTTGATCCACTCCTGTGACACTAGTTATAGATTCCGATGCTTCACTTTAGGTTACTGTATCCCTCTGATCTTCTTATTGACGATGAAACACAGAAATTGCATCGGAATTAAATACAAAAGGCACAATGCCGACTTAAGTACAAGAAAACTGACTCTTCTAACTGTCTATGATTTGAACCATTCA
This sequence comes from Schistocerca serialis cubense, assembly GCF_023864345.2. Taxonomy (NCBI): domain Eukaryota; kingdom Metazoa; phylum Arthropoda; class Insecta; order Orthoptera; family Acrididae; genus Schistocerca; species Schistocerca serialis. The sequence goes on from NC_064647.1 coordinate 31,470,133, forward strand.
TGTGACACTAGTTATAGATTCCGATGCTTCACCTCAGGTTTACTGTATCCCTCAGACCTTCTTATTGACGATGAAACACAGAATTTGCATGGGAATTAAATACAAAAGGCACAATGCCGACTTAAGTACAAGAAAACTAACTCTTCCTACTGTCTATGTTTTGAACCATTCCTGTGACACTAGTTATAGATTCCGATGCTTCACTTCAGGTTAATTGTATCCCTCTGACCTTCTTATTGACGATGAAACACAGAAATTGCATCGGAATTAAATACAAAAGGCACAATGCCGACTTAAGTACAAGAAAACTGACTCTTCTTACTGTCTATGATTTGAACCATTCATGTGACACTAGTTATAGATTCCGATGCTTCACCTCATGTTTACTGTATCTCTCAGACCTTCTTATTGACGATGAAACACAGAAATTGCATGGAAATTAAATACAAAAGGCACAATGCCGACTTAAGTACAAGAAAACTGACTCCTCTTACTGTCTAAGTTTCGACCCATTCCTGTGACACTAGTTATAGATTCCGATGCTTCACTTCAGGTTTACTGTATCCTTCTGACCTTCTTATTGTTGATGAAACACAGAAATTGCATCGGTATTAAATACAAAAGGCACAATACCGACTTAAGTACAAGAAAACTGACTCTTCTACTGTCTATGTTTTGAACCATTCCTGTGACACTTGTTATACATTCCGATGCTTCACTTCAGGTTTACTGCATCCCTGAGACCTTCTTATTGACGATGAAACATAGAAATTGCATCGGAATTAAATAGAAAAGGAACAATGCCGACTTAAGTACAAGAAAACTGACTCTTCTTACTGTCTATGTTTTGAACCATTCCTATGACACTAGTTATAGATGCCGGTGCTTCACTTCAGGTTTACTGCATCCCTCTGACCTTCTCATTGACGATGAAACACAAAAATTGCGTCGGAATTAAATAGAAAAGTCACAATGCCGAATTAAGTACAAGAAAACTGACTCTTCTTACTGTCTATATTTTGAACCATTCCTGTGACACTAAATATTGATTCCGATGCTTCACTTCAGGTTTACTGTATCCCTCTGACCTTCTTATTGACGATGAAACACAGAAATTTCGTCGGAATTAAATACAAAAGGCATAATGCCGACATAAGTACAAGAAAACGGACTCGTCTTACTGTCTATGTTTGAAACATTCCTGTGACACTAGTTATAGATTCCGATGCTTCACTTCAGGTTTACTGTATCCCTCTGACCTTCTTATTGACAATGAAACACAGAAATTGCATAGGAATTAAATACAAAAGGCACAATGCCGACTTATGTACAAGAAAACTTACTCTTCTTACAGTCTATCATTTTAACCATTCCTGTGACACTAGTTATAGATTCTGATGCTTCACTTCAGGTTTACTGTATCCCTCTGACCTTCTTATTGACGATGAAATACAGATATTGCATCGGAATGAAATACAAATGGAACAATGACGACTGAAGTACAAGAAAACTGACTCTTCTTACTGTCTATGTTTTGAACCATTCCTGTGACACTAGTTACAGATTCCGATGCTTCACTTCAGGTTTACTGTATTCCTCGGACCTTCTTATTGACGATGAAACACAGAAATTGCATCGGAATTAAATACAAAAGGTACAATGCCGACTTAAGTACAACATAACTCACTCTTCTTTCAGTCTATGCTTTGATCCATTCCTGTGACACTAGTTATAGATTCCGATGCTTCACTTTAGGTTTACTGTATCCCTCTGACCTTCTTATTGACGATGAAACACAGAAATTGCATCGGAATTAAATACAAAAGGCACAATGCCGACTTAAGTACAAGAAAACTGACTCTTCTTACTGTCTATGATTTGAACCATTCATGTGACACTAGTTATAGATTCCGATGCTTCACCTCATTTTTACTGTATCCCTCAGACCTTCTTATTGACGATGAAACACAGAAATTGCATGGGAATTAAATACAAAAGGCACATTGCCGACTTAAGTACAAGAAAACTAACTCTTCCTACCGTCTATGTTTTGAACCATTCATGTGACACTAGTTATGGATTACGATGCTTCACTTCAGGTTAACTGTATCCCTCTGACCTTCTTATTGACGATGAAACACAGAAATTGCATCGGAATTAAATACAAAACGCACAATGCCGACTTAAGTACAAGAAAACGGACACTTCTTACTCTCTATGTTTTGAACCATTCATGTGACACTATTTATAGATTCCGATTCTTCACTTCAGGTTTACTGTATCACTCTGACCTTCTTATTGACGATGAAACACAGAAATTGCAACGGAATAAAATACAAAAGTCACAATGCCGACTTATGTATAGGAAAACTGACTCTTCTTACTGTCTATGTTTGAACCATTCATGTGACACTAGTTATAGATTCCGATGCTTCACTTCAGGTTTACTGTATCCCTCTGACCTTCTTGTTGATGATGAAACACAGATATTGCATCGAAATTAAATACAAATGGCACAATGACGACTTAAGTACAAGAAAACGGACTCTTCTTTCTGTCTATGTTTTGAACCATTCGTGTGACACTAGTTATAGATTCCGATGCTTCACTTCAGGTAAACTGTATTCCTCTGACCTTCTTATTGACGATGAAACACAGAAATTGCGTCGGAATTAAATACAAAAGGCACAATGCCGACTTAAGTACAATAAACTGACTCTTCTTTCTGTCTATGCTTTGAACCATCCTGTGACACTAGTTATAGATTCCGATGCTTTACTCCTGGTGTACTGTATCCCTCTGACCTTCTCATTGACGATGAATCACAGAAATTGCTTCGGAACTAAATACAAAAGGCCCAATGCCGACTTAAGTACAAGATAACTGACTCTTCTTTCAGTCTATGCTTTGATCCACTCCTGTGACACTAGTTATAGATTCCGATACTTCACTTCAGGTTTACGGTATCCCTCTGACCTTCTTATTGACGATGAAACACAGAAATAGCATCGTAATTAAATACAAAGGCACAATGCCGACTTAAGTACAAGATAACTGACTCATCTTACTGTCTATGCTTTGAACCATTCATGTGACACTAGTTATAGATTCCGATGCTTCACTTTAGGTTACTGTATCCCTCTGACCTTCTTATTGACGATGAAACACAGAAATTGCATCGGAATTAAATACAAAAGGCACAATGCCGACTTAAGTACAAGAAAACTGACTCTTCTTACTGTCTATGATTTGAACCATTCATGTGACACTAGTTATAGATTCCGATGCTTCACCTCAGGTTTACTGTATCCCTCAGACCTTCTTATTGACGATGAAAACAGAAATTGCATGGGAATTAAATACAAAAGGCACATTGCCGACTTAAGTACAAGAAAACTAACTCTTCCTACTGTCTATGTTTTGAACCATTCCTGTGACACTAGTTATAGATTCAGATGCTTCACTTCAGGTTAACTGTATCCCTCTGACCTTCTTATTGACGATGAAACACAGAAATTGCATCGGAATTAAATACAAAACGCACAATTCCGACTTAAGTACAAGAAAACGGACACTTCTTACTCTCTATGTTTTGAACCATTCATGTGACACTATTTATAGATTCCGATTCTTCACTTCAGGTTTACTGTATCACTCTGACCTTCTTATTGACGATGAAACACAGAAATTGTAACGGAATTAAATACATAAGTCACAATGCCGACTTATGTATAGGAAAACTGACTCTTCTTACTGTCTATGTTTGAACCATTCATGTGACACTAGTTATAGATTCCGATGCTTCACTTCAGGTTTACTGTATCCCTCTGACCTTCTTGTTGATGATGAAACACAGATATTGCATCGAAATTAAATACAAATGGCACAATGACGACTTAAGTACAAGAAAACGGACTCTTCTTACTGTCTATGTTTTGAACCATTCGTGTGACACTAGTTATAGATTCCGATGCTTCACTTCAGGTTAACTGTATTCCTCTGACCTTCTTATTGACGATGAAACACAGAAATTGCGTCGGAATTAAATACAAAAGGCACAATGCCGACTTAAGTACAATAAACTGACTCTTCTTTCTGTCTATGCCTTGAACCATTCCTGTGACACTAGTTATAGATTCCGATGCTTTACTCCTGGTGTACTGTATCCCTCTGACCTTCTCATTGACGATGAATCACAGAAATTGCTTCAGAACTAAATACAAAAGGCACAATGCCGACTTAAGTACAAGATAACTGACTCTTCTTTCAGTCTATGCTTTGATCCACTCCTGTGACACTAGTTATAGAATCCGATGCTTCACTTTAGGTTACTGTATCCCTCTGATCTTCTTATTGACGATGAAACACAGAAATTGCATCGGAATTAAATACAAAAGGCACAATGCCGACTTAAGTACAAGAAAACTGACTCTTCTTACTGTCTATGATTTGAACCATTCATGTGACACTAGTTATAGATTCCGATGCTTCACCTCAGGTTTACTGTATCCCTCAGACCTTCTTATTGACGATGAAACACAGAATTTGCATGGGAATTAAATACAAAAGGCACAATGCCGACTTAAGTACAAGAAAACTAACTCTTCCTACTGTCTATGTTTTGAACCATTCCTGTGACACTAGTTATAGATTCCGATGCTTCAATTCAGGTTAATTGTATCCCTCTGACCTTCTTATTGACGATGAAACACAGAAATTGCATCGGAATTAAATACAAAAGGCACAATGCCGACTTAAGTACAAGAAAACTGACTCTTCTTACTGTCTATGATTTGAACCATTCATGTGACACTAGTTATAGATTCCGATGCTTCACCTCATGTTTACTGTATCTCTCAGACCTTCTTATTGACGATGAAACACAGAAATTGCATGGAAATTAAATACAAAAGGCACAATGCCGACTTAAGTACAAGAAAACTGACTCCTCTTACTGTCTAAGTTTCGACCCATTCCTGTGACACTAGTTATAGATTCCGATGCTTCACTTCAGGTTTACTGTATCCTTCTGACCTTCTTATTGTTGATGAAACACAGAAATTGCATCGGTATTAAATACAAAAGGCACAATACCGACTTAGGTACAAGAAAACTGACTCTTCTACTGTCTATGTTTTGAACCATTCCTGTGACACTTGTTATACATTCCGATGCTTCACTTCAGGTTTACTGCATCCCTGAGACCTTCTTATTGACGATGAAACATAGAAATTGCATCGGAATTAAATAGAAAAGGAACAATGCCGACTTAAGTACAAGAAAACTGACTCTTCTTACTGTCTATGTTTTGAACCATTCCTATGACACTAGTTATAGATGCCGGTGCTTCGCTTCAGGTTTACTGCATCCCTCTGACCTTCTCATTGACGATGAAACACAAAAATTGCGTCGGAATTAAATAGAAAAGTCACAATGCCGAATTAAGTACAAGAAAACTGACTCCTCTTACTGTCTATATTTTGAACCATTCCTGTGACACTAAATATTGATTCCGATGCTTCACTTCAGGTTTACTGTATCCCTCTGACGTTCTTATTGACGATGAAACACAGAAATTTCATCGGAATTAAATACAAAAGGCATAATGCCGACATAAGTACAAGAAAACGGACTCGTCTTACTGTCTATGTTTGAAACATTCCTGTGACACTAGTTATAGATTCCGATGCTTCACTTCAGGTTTACTGTATCCCTCTGACCTTCTTATTGACAATGAAACACAGAAATTGCATAGGAATTAAATACAAAAGGCACAATGCCGACTTATGTACAAGAAAACTTACTCTTCTTACAGTCTATGATTTTAACCATTCCTGTGACACTAGTTATAGATTCTGATGCTTCACTTCAGGTTTACTGTATCCCTCTGACCTTCTTATTGACGATGAAATACAGATATTGCATCGGAATGAAATACAAATGGAACAATGACGACTGAAGTACAAGAAAACTGACTCTTCTTACTGTCTATGTTTTGAACCATTCCTGTGACACTACTTACAGATTCCGATGCTTCACTTCAGGTTTACTGTATTCCTCGGACCTTCTTATTGACGATGAAACTCAGAAATTGCATCGGAATTAAATACAAAAGGCACAATGCCGACTTAAGTACAACATAACTCACTCTTCTTTCAGTCTATGCTTTGATCCATTCCTGTGACACTAGTTATAGATTCCGATGCTTCACTTCAGGTTTACTGTATCCCTCTGACCTTCTTATTGACGATGAAACACAGATATTGCATCGGAATTAAATACAAAAGGCACAATGCCGACTTAAGTACAAGAAAACTGACTCTTCTTACTGTCTATGATTTGAACCATTCATGTGACACTAGTTATAGATTCCGATGCTTCACCTCATTTTTACTGTATCCCTCAGACCTTCTTATTGACGATGAAACACAGAAATTGCATGGGAATTAAATACAAAAGGCACATTGCCGACTTAAGTACAAGAAAACTAACTCTTCCTACCGTCTATGTTTTGAACCATTCCTGTGACACTAGTTATGGATTACGATGCTTCACTTCAGGTTAACTGTATCCCTCTGACCTTCTTATTGACGATGAAACACAGAAATTGCATCGGAATTAAATACAAAACGCACAATGCCGACTTAAGTACAAGAAAACGGACACTTCTTACTCTCTATGTTTTGAACCATTCATGTGACACTATTTATAGATTCCGATTCTTCACTTCAGGTTTACTGTATCACTCTGACCTTCTTATTGACGATGAAACACAGAAATTGCAACGGAATAAAATACAAAAGTCACAATGCCGACTTAAGTACAATAAACTGACTCTTCTTTCTGTCTATGCTTTGAACCATCCTGTGACACTAGTTATAGATTCCGATGCTTTACTCCTGGTGTACTGTATCCCTCTGACCTTCTCATTGACGATGAATCACAGAAATTGCTTCGGAACTAAATACAAAAGGCCCAATGCCGACTTAAGTACAAGATAACTGACTCTTCTTTCAGTCTATGCTTTGATCCACTCCTGTGACACTAGTTATAGATTCCGATACTTCACTTCAGGTTTACGGTATTCCTTTGACCTTCTTATTGACGATGAAACACAGAAATAGCATCGTAATTAAATACAAAGGCACAATGCCGACTTAAGTACAAGATAACTGACTCATCTTACTGTCTATGCTTTGAACCATTCATGTGACACTAGTTATAGATTCCGATGCTTCACTTTAGGTTACTGTATTCCTCTGACCTTCTTATTGACGATGAAACACAGAAATTGCATCGGAATTAAATACAAAAGGCACAATGCCGACTTAAGTACAAGAAAACTGACTCTTCTTACTGTCTATGATTTGAACCATTCATGTGACACTAGTTATAGATTCCGATGCTTCACCTCAGGTTTACTGTATCCCTCAGACCTTCTTATTGACGATGAAAACAGAAATTGCATGGGAATTAAATACAAAAGGCACATTGCCGACTTAAGTACAAGAAAACGGACACTTCTTACTCTCTATGTTTTGAACCATTCATGTGACACTATTTATAGATTCCGATTCTTCACTTCAAGTTTACTGTATCACTCTGACCTTCTTATTGACGATGAAACACAGAAATTGCAACGGAATAAAATACATAAGTCACAATGCCGACTTATGTATAGGAAAACTGACTCTTCTTACTGTCTATGTTTGAACCATTCATGTGACACTAGTTATAGATTCCGATGCTTCACTTCAGGTTTACTGTATCCCTCTGACCTTCTTGTTGATGATGAAACACAGATATTGCATCGAAATTAAATACAAATGGCACAATGACGACTTAAGTACAAGAAAACGGACTCTTCTTACTGTCTATGTTTTGAACCATTAGTGTGACACTAGTTATAGATTCCGATGCTTCACTTCAGGTTAACTGTATTCCTCTGACCTTCTTATTGACGATGAAACACAGAAATTGCGTCGGAATTAAATACAAAAGGCACAATGCCGACTTAAGTACAATAAACTGACTCTTCTTTCTGTCTATGCTTTGAACCATTCCTGTGACACTAGTTATAGATTCCGATGCTTTACTCCTGGTGTTCTGTATCCCTCTGACCTTCTCATTGACGATGAATCACAGAAATTGCTTCAGAACTAAATACAAAAGGCACAATGCCGACTTAAGTACAAGATAACTGACTCTTCTTTCAGTCTATGCTTTGATCCACTCCTGTGACACTAGTTATAGATTCCGATGCTTCACTTTAGGTTACTGTATCCCTCTGATCTTCGGATTGACGATGAAACACAGAAATTGCATCGGAATTAAATACAAAAGGCACAATGCCGACTTAAGTACAAGAAAATTGACTCTTCTTACTGTCTATGATTTGAACCATTCATGTGACACTAGTTATAGATACCGATGCTTCACCTCAGGTTTACTGTATCCCTCAGACCTTCTTATTGACGATGAAACACAGAATTTGCATGGGAATTAAATACAAAAGGCACAATGCCGACTTAAGTACAAGAAAACTAACTCTTCCTACTGTCTATGTTTTGAACCATTCCTGTGACACTAGTTATAGATTCCGATGCTTCACTTCAGGTTAATTGTTTCCCTCTGACCTTCTTATTGACGATGAAACACAGAAATTGCATCGGAATTAAATACAAAAGGCACAATGCCGACTTAAGTACAAGAAAACTGACTCTTCTTACTGTCTATGATTTGAACCATTCATGTGACACTAGTTATAGATTCCGATGCTTCACCTCATGTTTACTGTATCTCTCAGACCTTCTTATTGACGATGAAACACAGAAATTGCATGGAAATTAAATACAAAAGGCACAATGCCGACTTAAGTACAAGAAAACTGACTCCTCTTACTGTCTAAGTTTCGACCCATTCCTGTGACACTAGTTATAGATTCCGATGCTTCACTTCAGGTTTACTGTATCCTTCTGACCTTCTTATTGTTGATGAAACACAGAAATTGCATCGGTATTAAATACAAAAGGCACAATACCGACTTAAGTACAAGAAAACTGACTCTTCTACTGTCTATGTTTTGAACCATTCCTGTGACACTTGTTATACATTCCGATGCTTCACTTCAGGTTTACTGCATCCCTGAGACCTTCTTATTGACGATGAAACATAGAAATTGCATCGGAATTAAATAGAAAAGGAACAATGCCGACTTAAGTACAAGAAAACTGACTCTTCTTACTGTCTATGTTTTGAACCATTCCTATGACACTAGTTATAGATGCCGGTGCTTCACTTCAGGTTTACTGCATCCCTCTGACCTTCTCATTGACGATGAAACACAAAAATGGCGTCGGAATTAAATAGAAAAGTCACAATGCCGAATTAAGTACAAGAAAACTGACTCTTCTTACTGTCTATATTTTGAACCATTCCTGTGACACTAAATATTGATTCCGATGCTTCACTTCAGGTTTACTGTATCCCTCTGACCTTCTTATTGACGATGAAACACAGAAATTTCATCGGAATTAAATACAAAAGGCATAATGCCGACATAAGTACAAGAAAACGGACTCGTCTTACTGTCTATGTTTGAAACATTCCTGTGACACTAGTTATAGATTCCGATGCTTCACTTCAGGTTTACTGTATCCCTCTGACCTTCTTATTGACAATGAAACACAGAAATTGCATAGGAATTAAATACAAAAGGCACAATGCCGACTTATGTACAAGAAAACTTACTCTTCTTACAGTCTATGATTTTAACCATTCCTGTGACACTAGTTATAGATTCTGATGCTTCACTTCAGGTTTACTGTATCCCTCTGACCTTCTTATTGACGATGAAATACAGATATTGCATCGGAATGAAATACAAATGGAACAATGACGACTGAAGTACAAGAAAACTGACTCTTCTTACTGTCTATGTTTTGAACCATTCCTGTGACACTAGTTACAGATTCCGATGCTTCACTTCAGGTTTACTGTATTTCTCGGACCTTCTTATTGACGATGAAACACAGAAATTGCATCGGAATTAAATACAAAAGGCACAATGCCGACTTAAGTACTACAAAACTGACTCTTCTTACTGTCTATGTTTTGAACCATACCTGTGACACTAGTTATAGATTCCGATGCTTCACTACAGGTTCACTGTTTCCCTCTGACCTTCTTATTGACGATGAGACACTGAAATTGCATCGGAATTAAATACAAGAGGCACAATGCCGACTTAAGTACAAGAAATCTGACTCTTCTTACTGACTAAGTTTTGAACCATTCCTATGACACTAGTTATAGATTCCGATACTTCACTTCAGGTTTACTGTATCCCTCTGACCTTATTATTGACGATGAAACACAGAAAATGCATCTTAATTAAATACAAAAGGCACAATGCCAACTTCAGTACAAGAACACTGAGTCTTCTTACTGTCTATGGGTTCAACCATTCCTGTGACACTAGTTATAGATTCCGATGCTTCACATCAGGTATACTGTATCCCTCTGACCTTCATATTGACGATGAAACACAGAAATTGCATCTTAATTAAATACAAAAGACACAATGCCGACTTAAGTACAAGTAGACTGACTCTTCTTACTGTCTATGTTTTGAACCATTCCTGTGACACTAGTTATAGATTCCGATGCTTCACTTCAGGTTTACTGTATCCCTCTGACCTTCTTATTGACGATGAAACACAGAAATTGCATCGGAATTACATACAAAATGATCAATGCCGTCTTAAGTTCAAGAAAACTGACTCTTCTTACTGTCTATGTATTGAACCATTCCTGTGACACTAGTTATAGATTCCGATGCTTCACTTCAGGTTTACTGAATCCCTCTGACCTTCTTATTGACAATGAAACACAGATATAACATCGGAATTAAATACAAAAGGCACAATGCCGACTCAAGTACAAGAGGACTGGCTCTTCTTACTGTCTATGTTTTGAACCATTTCTGTGTCACTAGTTACAGATTCCGATGCTTCACTTCAGGTTTACTGGTTCACTCTGACCATCGTATTGACGAAGAAACACAAATCTTGCTTCGGAATTAAATATAAAAGGCACAATGCCGCCTTAGGTTCAAGAAGACTGACCCTTCTTACTGTCTATGTTTTGAACCATTCCTGTGACACCTGTTATAGATTCCGATGCTTCAGTTCATGTTTACTAAAACCCTCTGACCTTCTTATTGACGATGAAACACAGAAATTGCATCGGAAGTAAATACAAAAGGCACAATGCCTACTTAAGTACAAGAAACTGATTCTTTTAACTGTCAATGTTTTGAATCATTCCTGTGACACTGGTTATAAATTAATATGCATCACTTCAGGTTTACTGTATCCCCCTGACCTTCTTATTGACGAAGAAACACAGATATTGCATCGGAATTAAATACAAAAGGCACAATGCCGACTTAAGTACAAGAAGACTGACCCTTCTTACTGTCTATGTTTTGAACCATTTCTGTGACACCAGTTATAGATTCCGATGCTACACATCAGGTTACTGTATCCCTCTGACCTTCGTATTGAAGATGAAACACAGAAATTGCATCGGAATTAAATACAAAAGGCACAATGCCGACTTAAGTACAATAAGACTAACTCTTCTTACTGTCAATGTTTTGAACCATTCCTGTGAATCTAGTTATAGATTCCGATGCTTCACTTCAGGTTTACTGTATCCCTCTGACGTTCTTTTTGACGATGAAACACAGAAATTGCATCGGAATTAAATACAAAAGGCACAATGCCGACTTAAGTACAAGAAAACTGACTCTTTTTACTGTCTATGTTTTGAACCATTCCTGTGACACTAATTCTAGAGTCCTATACTTCACTTCAGGTTTACTGTATCCCTCTGAGCTTCTTATTGACGATGAAACACAGTAATTACATCGGAAGTATATACAAAAGGCACATTGCCGACTTAAGTACAAGAAGACTGACTCTTCTTACTGTATATATTTTGAACAATTGATGTGACACTAGTTATAGATTCCGATGCTTCACCTCAGGTTTACTGTATCCCTCTGACCGTTGTATTGACGATGAAAGACAGAAATTGCATCGGAATTAAATACAAAAGGCGCAATGCAGACTGAAGTACAAGAAAACTGACTCTTCTTACGGGCTAAGATTTGAACCATTCCTGTGACACTAGTTATAGTTTTCGATCCTTCACTTCAAGGTTACAGTATCCCTCTGACCTTCTTATTGACGATGAAACACAGAAATTGCATCGGAATTATATACAAAATGCACAATGCCGACTTAAGTACAAGAAAACTGACTCTTCTTACTGTCTATGTTTGAACCATTCCTGTGACACTAGTTATAGATTCCGATGCTTCACTTCAGGTTTACTGTATCCCTCTGACCTTCTTATTGACGATGAAACAAAGAAATTGCTTCGGAATTAAATACAAAAGGCACAATGCGCACTTAAGTACAAGAATACTGACTCTTCTTACTGTCTATGTTTGAACCATTCATGTGACACTAGTTTTAGATTCCGATGCTTCACTTCAGGTTTACTGTAACCTTCTGACCTTCTTATTGACGATGAAACACAGAAATTGCATCGGAGTTAAATCCAAAAGTCACAATGCCGACTTAAGTACAAGAAAACTGACTCTTCTTACTGTCTATGATTTAAACCATTCATGTGACACTAGTTATAGATTCCGATGCTTTACTTCAGGTTTACTGTAACCCTCTGACCTTGTTATTGACGATGAATCACAGAAATTGCTTCGGAATTAAATACAAAAGGCACAATGCCGACTTAAGTACAAGAAAACTGACTCTTCTTACTGTCTATGCTTTGATCCGCTCCTGTGACACTAGTTATGGATTCCGATGCTTCACTTCAGTTTACTGTATCCCTCTGACCTTCTTATTGACGATGAAACACAGAAATTTCATCGGTATTATATACAAAAGGCATAATGCCGACTTAAGTACAAGAAAACTGAATCTTCTTACTGTCTATGTTTTAGACCATTCATGTGACACCAGTTATAGATTCCGATGCTTTACTCCAGGTGTACTGTATGCCTCTGAACTTCTCATTGACGATGAATCACAGAAATTGCTTCGGAACTAAATACAAAAGGCACGATGCCGACTTAAGTACAAGATAACTCACTCTTCTTTCAGGCTATGCTTTGATCCATTCCTGTGACACTAGTTATAGATTCCGATGCTTCACTTTAGGTTTACTGTATCCCTCTGACCTTCTTATTGACGATGAAACACAGAAATTGCATGGGAATTAAATACAAAAGGCACAATGCCGACTTAAGTACAAGAAAACTGACTCTTCTTACTGTCTATGATTTGAACCATTCATGTGACACTAGTTATAGATTCCGATGCTTCACCTCATTTTTACTGTATCCCTCAGACCTTCTTATTGACGATGAAACACAGGAATTGCATGGGAATTAAATACAAAAGGCACTTTGCCGACTTAAGTGCAAGAAAACTAACTCTTCCTACTGTCTATGTTTTGAACCATTCCTGTGACACTAGTTACAGATTCCGATGCTTCACTTCAGGTTTACTGTATCACTCTGACCTTCGTATTGACGAAAAATACAAATCTTGCATCGGAATTAAATATAAAAGGCACAATGCCGCCTAAGGTTCAAGAAGACTGACCCTTCTTACTGTCTATGTTTTGAAGCATTCCTGTGACACCTGTTATAGATTCCGATGCTTCAGTTCAGGTTTACTGTAACCCTCTGACCTTCTTATTGACGATGAAACACAGAAATTGCATCGGAAGTAAATACAAAAGGCACAATGATTACTTAAGTACAAGAAACTGATTCTTTTTACTGTCAATGTTTTGAACCATTCCTGTGACACTGGTTATAAATTAATATGCATCACTTCAGGTTTACTGTATCCCTCTGACCTTCTTATTGACGAAGAAACACAGATATTGCATCGGAATTAAATACAAAAGGCACAATGCCGACTTAAGTACAAGAAGACTGACCCTTCTTACTGTCTATGTTTTGAACCATTCCTGTGACACCAGTTATAGATTCCGATGCTACACTTCAGGTTACTGTATCCCTCTGACCTTCGTAGTGAAGATGAAACACAGAAATTGCATCGGAATTAAATACAAAAGGCACAATGCCGACTTAAGTACAATAAGACTAACTCATCTTACTGTCTATGTTTTGAACCATTCCTGTGACACTAGTCATAGATTCCGATGCTTCACTTCAGGTTTACTGTATCCCTCTGACGTTCTTTTTGACGATGAAACACAGAAATTGCATCGGAATTAAATACAAAAGGCACAATGCCGACTTAAGTACAAGAAAACTGACTCTTCTTACTGTCTATGTTTTGAACCATTCCTGTGACACTAATTATAGAGTCCTATACTTCACTTCAGGTTTACTGTATCCCTCTGAGATTCTTATTGACGATGAAACACAGTAATTACATCGGAAGTATATACAAAAGGCACATTGCCGACTTAAGTACAAGAAGACTAACCCTTCTTACTGTCTATATTTTGAACAATTGATGTGACACTAGTAATAGATTCCGATGCTTCACCTCAGGTTTACTGTATCCCTCTGACCGTTGTATGGACGATGAAAGACAGAAATTGCATCGGAATTAAATACAAAAGGCGCAATGCAGACTTAAGTACAAGAAAACTGACTCTTCTTACGGGCTATGATTTGAACCATTCCTGTGACACTAGTTGTAGATTTCGATCCTTCACTTCAAGGTTACTGTATCCCTCTGACCTTCTTATTGACGATGAAACACAGAAATTGCATCGGAATTATATACAAAAGGCACAATACCGACTTAAGTACAAGAAGACTGACCCTTCTTACTGTCTATGTTTTGAACCATTCCTGTGACACCAGTTATAGATTCCGATGCTACACTTCAGGTTACTGTATCCCTCTGACCTTCGTATTGAAGATGAAACACAGAAATTGCATCGGAATTAAATACAAAAGGCACAATGCCGACTTAAGTACAATAAGACTAACTCTTCTTACTGTCTATGTTTTGAACCATTCCTGTGACACTAGTTATAGATTCCGATGCTTCACTTCAGGTTTACTGTATCCCTCTGACGTTCTTTTTGACGATGAAACACAGAAATTGCATCGGAATTAAATACAAAAGGCACAATGCCGACTTAAGTACAAGAAAACTGACTCTTCTTACTGTCTATGTTTTGAACCATTCCTGTGACACTAATTATAGAGCCCTATACTTCACTTCAGGTTTACTGTATCCCTCTGAGCTTCTTATTGACGATGAAACACAGTAATTACATCGGAAGTATATACAAAAGGCACATTGCCGACTTAAGTACAAGAAGACTAACCCTTCTTACTGTCTATATTTTGAACAATTGATGTGACACTAGTAATAGATTCCGATGCTTCACCTCAGGTTTACTGTATCCCTCTGACCGTTGTATGGACGATGAAAGACAGAAATTGCATCGGAATTAAATACAAAAGGCGCAATGCAGACTTAAGTACAAGAAAACTGACTCTTCTTACGGGCTATGATTTGAACCATTCCTGTGACACTAGTTGTAGATTTCGATCCTTCACTTCAAGGTTTCTGTATCCCTCTGACCTTCTTATTGACGATGAAACACAGAAATTGCATCGGAATTATATACAAAAGGCACAATGCCGACTTAAGTACAAGAAAACTGACTCTTCTTACTGTCTATGTTTGAACCATTCCTGTGACACTAGTTATAGATTCCGATGCTTCACTTCAGGTTTACTGTATCCCTCTGACCTTCTTATTGACGATGAAACAAAGAAATTGCTTCGGAATTAAATACAAAAGGCACAATGCGCACTTAAGTACAAGAAAACTGACTCTTCTTACTGTCTATGATTTAAACCATTCATGTGACACTAGTTATAGATTCCGATGCTTTACTTCAGGTTTACTGTATCCCTCTGACCTTCTTATTGACGATGAATCACAGAAATTGCTTCGGAATTAAATACAAAAGGCACAAAGCCGACTTAAGTACAAGAAAACTGACTCTTCTTACTGTCTATGCTTTGATCCGCTCCTGTGACACTAGTTATAGATTCCGATGCTTCACTTCAGTTTACTGTATCCCTCTGACCTTCTTATTGACGATGAAACACAGAAATTTCATCGGTATTATATACAAAAGGCATAATGCCGACTTAAGTACAAGAAAACTGACTCTTCTTACTGTCTATGTTTTAGACCATTCATGTGACACTAGTTATAGATTCCGATGCTTCACTTTAGGTTTACTGTATCCCTCTGACCTTCTTATTGACGATGAAACACAGAAATTGCATGGGAATTAAATACAAAAGGCACAATGCCGACTTAAGTACAAGAAAACTGACTCTTCTTACTGTATATGATTTGAACCATTCATGTGACACTAGTTATAGATTCCGATGCTTCACCTCATTTTTACTGTATCCCTCAGACCTTCTTATTGACGATGAAACACAGGAATTGCATGGGAATTAAATACAAAAGGCACATTGCCGACTTAAGTACAAGAAAACTAACTCTTCCTACTGTCTATGTTTTGAACCATTCCTGTGACACTAGTTACAGATTCCGATGCTTCACTTCAGGTTTACTGTATCACTCTGACCTTCGTATTGACGAAGAAACACAAATCTTGCATCGGAATTAAATATAAAAGGCACAATGCCGCCTAAGGTTCAAGAAGACTGACCCTTCTTACTGTCTATGTTTTGAACCATTCCTGTGACACCTGTTATAGATTCCGATGCTTCAGTTCAGGTTTACTGTAACCCTCTGACCTTCTTATTGACGATGAAACACAGAAATTGCATCGAAAGTAAATACAAAAGGCACAATGCCTACTTAAGTACAAGAAACTGATTCTTTTTACTGTCAATGTTTTGAACCATTCCTGTGACACTGGTTATAAATTAATATGCATCACTTCAGGTTTACTGTATCCCTCTGACCTTCTTATTGACGAAGAAACACAGATATTGCATCGGAATTAAATACACAAGGCACAATGCCGACTTAAGTACAAGAAGTCTGACCCTTCTTACTGTCTATGTTTTGAACCATTCCTGTGACACCAGTTATAGATTCCGATGCTACACTTCAGGTTACTGTATCCCTCTGACCTTCGTATTGAAGATGAAACACAGAAATTGCATCGGAATTAAATACAAAAGGCACAATGCCGACTTAAGTACAATAAGACTAACTCTTCTTACTGTCTATGTTTTGAACCATTCCTGTGACACTAGTTATAGATTCCGATGCTTCACTTCAGGTTTACTGTATCCCTCTGACGTTCTTTTTGACGATGAAACACAGAAATTGCATCGGAATTAAATACAAAAGGCACCATGCCGACTTAAGTACAAGAAAACTGACTCTTCTTACTGTCTATGTTTTGAACCATTCCTGTGACACTAATTATAGAGTCCTATACTTCACTTCAGGTTTACTGTATCCCTCTGTGCTTCTTATTGACGATGAAACACAGTAATTACATCGGAAGTATATCCAAAAGGCACATTGCAGACTTAAGTACAAGAAGACTTACTCTTCTTACTGTCTATATTTTGAACAATTGATGTGACACTAGTAATAGATTCCGATGCTTCACCTCAGGTTTACGGTATCCCTCTGACCGTTGTATTGACGATGAAAGACAGAAATTGCATCGGAATTAAATACAAAAGGCGCAATGCAGACTTAAGTACAAGAAAACTGCCTCTTCTTACGGGCTATGATTTGAACCATTCCTGTGACACTAGTTATAGATTTCGATCCTTCACTTCAAGGTTACTGTATCCCTCTGACCTTCTTATTGACGATGAAACACAGAAATTGCATCGGAATTATATACAAAAGGCACAATGCCGACTTAAGTACAAGAAAACTGACTCTTCTTACTGTCTATGTTTGAACCATTCCTGTGACACTAGTTATTGATTCCGATGCTTCACTTCAGGTTTACTGTATCCCTCTGACCTTCTTATTGACGATGAAACAAAGAAATTGCTTCGGAATTAAATACAAAAGGCACAATGCGCACTTAAGTACAAGAAAACTGACTCTTCTTACTGTCTATGTTTGAACCATTCATGTGACACTAGTTATAGATTCCGATGCTTCACTTCAGGTTTACTGTAACCTTCTGACCTTCTTATTAACGATGAAACACAGAAATTGCATCGGAGTTAAATCCAAAAGTCACAATGCCGACTTAAGTACAAGGAAACTGACTCTTCTTACTGTCTATGCTTTGATCCGCTCCTGTGACACTAGTTATAGATTCCGATGCTTCACTTCAGTTTACTGTATCCCTCTGACCTTCTTATTGACGATGAAACACAGAAATTTCATCGGTATTATATACAAAAGGCATAATGCCGACTTAAGTACAAGAAAACTGACTCTTCTTACTGTCTATGTTTTAGACCATTCATGTGACACTAGTTATAGATTCCGATGCTTCACTTCAGGTTAACTGTATCCCTCTGACCTTCTTATTGACGATGAAACACAGAAATTGCATCGGAATTAATTACAAAACGCACAATGCCGACTTAAGTACAAGAAAACTGACACTTCTTACTCTCTATGTTTTGAACCATTCATGTGACACTATTTATAGATTCCGATTCTTCACTTCAGGTTTACTGTATCACTCTGACCTTCCTATTGACGATGAAACACAGAAATTGCAACGGAATAAAATACAAAAGTCACAATGCCGACTTATGTACAGGAAAACTGACTCTTCTTACTGTTTATGTTTGAACCATTCATGTGACACTAGCTATAGATTCCGATGCTTTACTTCAGGTTTACTGTATCCCTCTGACCTTCTTGTTGATGATGAAACACAGATATTGCATCGAAATTAAATACAAAAGGCACAATGCCGACTTAAGTACAAGAAGACTGACCCTTCTTACTGTCTATGTTTTGAACAATTCCTGTGACACCAGTTATATATTCCGATGCTACACTTCAGGTTACTGTATCCCTCTGACCATCGTATTGAAGATGAAACACAGAAATTGCATCGGAATTAAATAGAAAAGGCACAATGCCGACTTAAGTACAATAAGACTAACTCTTCTTACTGTCTATGTTTTGAACCATTCTTGTGACACTAGTTATAGATTCAGATGCTTCACTTCAAGTTTACTGTATCCCTCTGACGTTCTTTTTGACGATGAAACACAGAAATTGCATCGGAATTAAATTCAAAAGGCACAATGCCGACTTAAGTACAAGAAAACTGACTCTTCTTACTGTCTATGTTTTGAACCATTCCTGTGACACTAATTATAGAGTCCTATACTTCACTTCAGGTTTACTGTATCCCTCTGAGCTTCTTATTGACGATGAAACACAGTAATTACATCGGAAGTATATACAAAAGGCACATTGCCGACTTAAGTACAAGAAGACTGACTCTTCTTACTGCCTATATTTTGAACAATGTATGTGACACTAGTTATAGATTCCGATGCTTCACCTCAGGTTTACTGTATCCCTCTGACCTTTGTATTGACGATGAAAGACAGAAATTGCATCGGAATTAAATACAAAAGGCACAATGCAGACTTAAGTACAAGAAAACTGACTCTTCTTACGGGCTATGATTTGAACCATTACTGTGACACTAGTTATAGATTTCGATCCTTCACTTCAAGGTTACTGTATCCCTCTGTCCTTCTTATTGACGATGAAACACAGAAATTGCATCGGAATTAAATACAAAACGCACGTTGTCGACTTAAGTACAAGAAAACTGACTCTTCTTACTCTCTATGTTTTGATCCATTCATGTGTCACTAATTATAGATTCCGATGCTTCACTTCAGGTTTACTTTATCCATCTGACCTTCATATTGACGATGAAACACAGAAATTGCAACGGAATTAAATACAAAAGGCACAATGCCGACTTATGTACAAGAAAACTGACTCTTCTTACTGTCTATGTTTGAACCATTCATGTGACACTAGTTATAGATTCCGATGCTTCACTTCAGTTTTACTGTATCCCTCTGACCTTCTTATTGACGATGAAACACAGAAATTGCATCGGAATTATATACAAAAGGCACAATGCCGACTTAAGTACAAGAAAACTGACTCTTCTTACTGTCTATGTTTGAACCATTCCTGTGACACTAGTTATGGATTCCGATGCTTCACTTCAGGTTTACTGTATCCATCTGACCTTCTTATTGACGATGAAACAAAGAAATTGCATCGGAATTAAATACAAAAGGCACAATGCGCACTTAAGTACAGGAAAACTGACTCTTCTTACTGTCTATGTTTGAACCATTCATGTGACACTAGTCTTAGATTCCGATGCTTTACTTCAGGTTTACTGTAACCTTCTGACCTTCTTATTGACGATGAAACACAGAAATTTCATCGGTATTATATACAAAAGCCATAATGCCGACTTAAGTACAAGAAAACTGACTCTTCTTACTGTTTATGTTTGAACCATTCATGTGAAACTAGTTATAGATTCCGATGCTTCACTTCAGGTTTACTGTATCCCTCTGACCTTCTTATTGACGATGAAACACAGAAATTGCATGGGAATTAAATACAAAAGGCACAATGCCGACTTAAGTACAAGAAAACTGACTCTTCTTACTGTCTATGATTTGAACCATTCATGTGACACTAGTTATAGATTCCGATGCTTCACCTCATTTTTACTGTATCCCTCAGACCTTCTTATTGACGATGAAACACAGGAATTGCATGGGAATTAAATACAAAAGGCACATTGTCGACTTAAGTACAAGAAAACTAACTCTTCCTACTGTCTATGTTTTGAACCATTCCTGTGACACTAGTTATAGATTCCGATGCTTCACTTCAGGTTAACTGTATCCCTCTGACCTTCTTATTGACGATGAAACACAGAAATAGCATCGTAATTAAATACAAAGGCACAATGCCGACTTAAGTACAAGATAACTGACTCATCCTACTGTCTATGCTTTGAACCATTCATGAGACACTAGTTATAGATTCCGATGTTTCACTTTAGGTTACTGTATCCCTCTGACCTTCTTATTGACGATGAAACACAGAAATTGCATCGGAATTAAATACAAAAGGCACAATTCCGACTTAAGTACAAGAAAACTGACTCTTCTTACTGTCTATGATTTGAACCATTCATGTGACACTAGTTATAGATTCCGATGCTTCACCTCAGGTTTACTGTATCCCTCAGACCTTCTTATTGACGATGAAACACAGAATTTGCATGGGAATTAAATACAAAAGGCACAATGCCGACTTAAGTACAAGAAAACTAACTCTTCCTACTGTCTATGTTTTGAACCATTCCTGTGATACTAGTTATAGATTCCGATGCTTCACTTCAGGTTAATTGTATCCCTCTGACCTTCTTATTGACGATGAAACACAGAAATTGCATCGGAATTAAATACAAAAGGCACAATGCCGACTTAAGTACAAGAAAACTGACTCTTCTTACTGTCTGTGATTTGAACCATTCATGTGACACTAGTTAAGGATTGCGATGCTTCACCTCATGTTTACTGTATCCCTCAGACCTTCTTATTGACGATGAAACACAGAAATTGCATGGGAATTAAATACAAAAGGCACAATGCCGACTGAAGTACAAGATAACTGACCCTAATTACTGTCTATGTTATGAACCATTGATGTGACACTAATAATAGATTCCGATGCTTCACTTCAGGTTTACTGTATCCCTCTGACCTTCTTATTGACGATGAAACACAGAAATTGCATCGGAATTAAATACAAAAGGCACAATGCCGACTTAAGTAAAAGAAAACTGACTCTTCTTACTCTCATTGTTTTGAATCATTCATGTGACACTAATTATAGATTCTGATGCTTCACATCAGGTATACTTTATCCCTCTGACCTTCTTATTGACGATGAAACACAGAAATTGCATCGTAATTAAATACAAAAGGCACAATGCCGACTTATGTACTAGAAAACTAACTCCTCTTACTGTCTATGTTTGAACCATTCATTTGACACTAATTATAGATTCCGATGCATTACTCCAGGTTTACTGTATGCCTCTGACCTTCTTATTGACGATGAATCACAGAAATTGCTTCCGAATTAAAAACAAAAGGCACAATGCCGACTTAAGTACAAGGAAACTGACCCTTCTTACTGTCTATGCTTTGATCCATTCCTGTGACACTCGTTATAGTTTCCGATGCTTCACTTCAGGTTTTCTGTATCCCACTGACCTTCTTATTGACGATGAAACATAGAAATTGCATCGGAATTAAATGGAAAAAGGAGCAATGCCGACTTAAGTACAAGAAAACTGACTCTTCTTACTGTGTATGTTTAGAACCATACCTGTGACACTAGTTATAGATTCCGATGCTTCACTTATGGTTTTCTGTATCCCTCTGACCGTCTTATTGACTATGAAACACAGAAATGGCATCAGAATTAAATAGAAAATGCACAATGCCGACTTAAGTACAAGAAAACTGACTCTTCTTACTGTCTATGAATTGAACCATTCCTGTGACACTAAATATAGATTCCGATGCTTCACTTCAGGTTTGCTGTATCCCTCTGACCTTCTTATTGATGATGAACCACAGAAATTGCATCGGAATTAAATACAAAAAGCACAATGCCGACTTAAGTACAAGAAAACTGACTCTTCTTCCTGTCTAAGTTTTGAACCATTCATGTGACACTAGTTATAGATTCCGATGCTTCACTTCAGGTTTACTGTATCCCTCTGACCTTCTTATTGTTGATGAAACACAGAAATTGCATGGGTATGAAATACAAAAGGCACAATACTGACTTAAGTACAAGAAGACTGACTCTTCTACTGTCTATGTTTTGAACCATTCCTGTGACACTTGTTATACATTCCGATGCTTCACTTCAGGTTTACTGCATCCCTGTGACCTTCTTATTAACGATGAAACACAGAAATTGCATCGGAGTTAAATCCAAAAGTCACAATGCCGACTTAAGTACAAGGAAACTGACTCTTCTTACTGTCTATGCTTTGATCCGCTCCTGTGACACTAGTTATAGATTCCGATGCTTCACTTCAGTTTACTGTATCCCTCTGACCTTCTTATTGACGATGAAACACAGAAATTTCATCGGTATTATATACAAAAGGCATAATGCCGACTTAAGTACAAGAAAACTGACTCTTCTTACTGTCTATGTTTTAGACCATTCATGTGACACTAGTTATAGATTCCGATGCTTCACTTCAGGTTAACTGTATCCCTCTGACCTTCTTATTGACGATGAAACACAGAAATTGCATCGGAATTAATTACAAAACGCACAATGCCGACTTAAGTACAAGAAAACTGACACTTCTTACTCTCTATGTTTTGAACCATTCATGTGACACTATTTATAGATTCCGATTCTTCACTTCAGGTTTACTGTATCACTCTGACCTTTCTATTGACGATGAAACACAGAAATTGCAACGGAATAAAATACAAAAGTCACAATGCCGACTTATGTACAGGAAAACTGACTCTTCTTACTGTTTATGTTTGAACCATTCATGTGACACTAGCTATAGATTCCGATGCTTTACTTCAGGTTTACTGTATCCCTCTGACCTTCTTGTTGATGATGAAACACAGATATTGCATCGAAATTAAATACAAAAGGCACAATGCCGACTTAAGTACAAGAAGACTGACCCTTCTTACTGTCTATGTTTTGAACAATTCCTGTGACACCAGTTATATATTCCGATGCTACACTTCAGGTTACTGTATCCCTCTGACCATCGTATTGAAGATGAAACACAGAAATTGCATCGGAATTAAATACAAAAGGCACAATGCCGACTTAAGTACAATAAGACTAACTCTTCTTACTGTCTATGTTTTGAACCATTCTTGTGACACTAGTTATAGATTCAGATGCTTCACTTCAAGTTTACTGTATCCCTCTGACGTTCTTTTTGACGATGAAACACAGAAATTGCATCGGAATTAAATTCAAAAGGCACAATGCCGACTTAAGTACAAGAAAACTGACTCTTCTTACTGTCTATGTTTTGAACCATTCCTGTGACACTAATTATAGAGTCCTATACTTCACTTCAGGTTTACTGTATCCCTCTGAGCTTCTTATTGACGATGAAACACAGTAATTACATCGGAAGTATATACAAAAGGCACATTGCCGACTTAAGTACAAGAAGACTGACTCTTCTTACTGCCTATATTTTGAACAATGTATGTGACACTAGTTATAGATTCCGATGCTTCACCTCAGGTTTACTGTATCCCTCTGACCTTTGTATTGACGATGAAAGACAGAAATTGCATCGGAATTAAATACAAAAGGCACAATGCAGACTTAAGTACAAGAAAACTGACTCTTCTTACGGGCTATGATTTGAACCATTACTGTGACACTAGTTATAGATTTCGATCCTTCACTTCAAGGTTACTGTATCCCTCTGTCCTTCTTATTGACGATGAAACACAGAAATTGCATCGGAATTAAATACAAAACGCACCTTGTCGACTTAAGTACAAGAAAACTGACTCTTCTTACTCTCTATGTTTTGATCCATTCATGTGTCACTAATTATAGATTCCGATGCTTCACTTCAGGTTTACTTTATCCATCTGACCTTCATATTGACGATGAAACACAGAAATTGCAACGGAATTAAATACAAAAGGCACAATGCCGACTTATGTACAAGAAAACTGACTCTTCTTACTGTCTATGTTTGAACCATTCATGTGACACTAGTTATAGATTCCGATGCTTCACTTCAGTTTTACTGTATCCCTCTGACCTTCTTATTGACGATGAAACACAGAAATTGCATCGGAATTATATACAAAAGGCACAATGCCGACTTAAGTACAAGAAAACTGACTCTTCTTACTGTCTATGTTTGAACCATTCCTGTGACACTAGTTATGGATTCCGATGCTTCACTTCAGGTTTACTGTATCCATCTGACCTTCTTATTGACGATGAAACAAAGAAATTGCATCGGAATTAAATACAAAAGGCACAATGCGCACTTAAGTACAGGAAAACTGACTCTTCTTACTGTCTATGTTTGAACCATTCATGTGACACTAGTCTTAGATTCCGATGCTTTACTTCAGGTTTACTGTAACCTTCTGACCTTCTTATTGACGATGAAACACAGAAATTTCATCGGTATTATATACAAAAGCCATAATGCCGACTTAAGTACAAGAAAACTGACTCTTCTTACTGTTTATGTTTGAACCATTCATGTGACACTAGTTATAGATTCCGATGCTTCACTTCAGGTTTACTGTATCCCTCTGACCTTCTTATTGACGATGAAACACAGAAATTGCATGGGAATTAAATACAAAAGGCACAATGCCGACTTAAGTACAAGAAAACTGACTCTTCTTACTGTCTATGATTTGAACCATTCATGTGACACTAGTTATAGATTCCGATGCTTCACCTCATTTTTACTGTATCCCTCAGACCTTCTTATTGACGATGAAACACAGGAATTGCATGGGAATTAAATACAAAAGGCACATTGCCGACTTAAGTACAAGAAAACTAACTCTTCCTACTGTCTATGTTTTGAACCATTCCTGTGACACTAGTTATAGATTCCGATGCTTCACTTCAGGTTAACTGTATCCCTCTGACCTTCTTATTGACGATGAAACACAGAAATAGCATCGTAATTAAATACAAAGGCACAATGCCGACTTAAGTACAAGATAACTGACTCATCCTACTGTCTATGCTTTGAACCATTCATGAGACACTAGTTATAGATTCCGATGTTTCACTTTAGGTTACTGTATCCCTCTGACCTTCTTATTGACGATGAAACACAGAAATTGCATCGGAATTAAATACAAAAGGCACAATTCCGACTTAAGTACAAGAAAACTGACTCTTCTTACTGTCTATGATTTGAACCATTCATGTGACACTAGTTATAGATTCCGATGCTTCACCTCAGGTTTACTGTATCCCTCAGACCTTCTTATTGACGATGAAACACAGAATTTGCATGGGAATTAAATACAAAAGGCACAATGCCGACTTAAGTACAAGAAAACTAACTCTTCCTACTGTCTATGTTTTGAACCATTCCTGTGATACTAGTTATAGATTCCGATGCTTCACTTCAGGTTAATTGTATCCCTCTGACCTTCTTATTGACGATGAAACACAGAAATTGCATCGGAATTAAATACAAAAGGCACAATGCCGACTTAAGTACAAGAAAACTGACTCTTCTTACTGTCTATGATTTGAACCATTCATGTGACACTAGTTAAGGATTGCGATGCTTCACCTCATGTTTACTGTATCCCTCAGACCTTCTTATTGACGATGAAACACAGAAATTGCATGGGAATTAAATACAAAAGGCACAATGCCGACTGAAGTACAAGATAACTGACCCTAATTACTGTCTATGTTATGAACCATTCATGTGACACTAATAATAGATTCCGATGCTTCACTTCAGGTTTACTGTATCCCTCTGACCTTCTTATTGACGATGAAACACAGAAATTGCATCGGAATTAAATACAAAAGGCACAATGCCGACTTAAGTAAAAGAAAACTGACTCTTCTTACTCTCATTGTTTTGAATCATTCATGTGACACTAATTATAGATTCTGATGCTTCACATCAGGTATACTTTATCCCTCTGACCTTCTTATTGACGATGAAACACAGAAATTGCATCGTAATTAAATACAAAAGGCACAATGCCGACTTATGTACTAGAAAACTAACTCCTCTTACTGTCTATGTTTGAACCATTCATTTGACACTAATTATAGATTCCGATGCATTACTCCAGGTTTACTGTATGCCTCTGACCTTCTTATTGACGATGAATCACAGAAATTGCTTCCGAATTAAATACAAAAGGCACAATGCCGACTTAAGTACAAGGAAACTGACCCTTCTTACTGTCTATGCTTTGATCCATTCCTGTGACACTCGTTATAGTTTCCGATGCTTAACTTCAGGTTTTCTGTATCCCACTGACCTTCTTATTGACGATGAAACATAGAAATTGCATCGGAATTAAATGGAAAAAGGAGCAATGCCGACTTAAGTACAAGAAAACTGACTCTTCTTACTGTGTATGTTTAGAACCATACCTGTGACACTAGTTATAGATTCCGATGCTTCACTTATGGTTTTCTGTATCCCTCTGACCGTCTTATTGACTATGAAACACAGAAATGGCATCAGAATTAAATAGAAAATGCACAATGCCGACTTAAGTACAAGAAAACTGACTCTTCTTACTGTCTATGAATTGAACCATTCCTGTGACACTAAATATAGATTCCGATGCTTCACTTCAGGTTTGCTGTATCCCTCTGACCTTCTTATTGATGATGAACCACAGAAATTGCATCGGAATTAAATACAAAAAGCACAATGCCGACTTAAGTACAAGAAAACTGACTCTTCTTCCTGTCTAAGTTTTGAACCATTCATGTGACACTAGTTATAGATTCCGATGCTTCACTTCAGGTTTACTGTATCCCTCTGACCTTCTTATTGTTGATGAAACACAGAAATTGCATGGGTATGAAATACAAAAGGCACAATACTGACTTAAGTACAAGAAGACTGACTCTTCTACTGTCTATCTTTTGAACCATTCCTGTGACACTTGTTATACATTCCGATGCTTCACTTCAGGTTTACTGCATCCCTGTGACCTTCTTATTGACGATGAAACATAGAAATTGCATCGGAATTAAATAGAAAAGGAACAATGCCGACTTAAGTACAAGAAAACTGACTCTTCTTACTGCCTATGTTTTGAACCATTCCTGTGACACTAGTTATAGATGCCGGTGCTTCACTTCAGGTTTACTGCATCCCTCTGACCTTCTCATTGACGATGAAACACAAAAATTGCGTCGGAATTAAATAGAAAAGTCACAATGCCGAATTAAGTACAAGAAAACTGACTCTTCTTACTGTCTATATTTTGAACCATTCCTGTGACACTAAATATTGATTCCGATGCTTCACTTCAGGTTTACTGTATCCCTCTGACCTTCTTATTGACGATGAAACACACAAATTGCATCGGAATTAAATACAAAAACCACAATGCCGACATAAGTACAAGAAAACGGACTCGTCTTACTGTCTATGTTTGAAACATTCCTGTGACACTAGTTATAGTTTCCAATGCTGCACTTCAGGTTTACTGTATCCCTCTGACCTTCTTATTGACGTTGTAACACAGAAATTACATCGGCGTTAAATACAAAAGGCACAATGCCGACTTAAGTACAAGAAAACTTACTCTTCTTACAGTCTATGTTTTGAACCATTCCTGTGACACTAGTTGTAGATTCTGATGCTTCACTTCAGGTTTACTGTATCCCTTTGACCTTCTTATTTACGATGAAATACAGATATTGCATCGGAATGAAATACAAATGGAACAATGACGACTTAAGTACAAGAAAACTGACTCTTCTTACTGTCTATGTTTTGAACCATTCCTGTGACACTAGTTACAGATTCCGATGCTTCACTTCAGGTTTACTGTATCCCTCTTACCTTCTCATTGACGATGAATCACAGAAATTGCTTCGGAACTAAATACAAAAGGCACAATGCCGACTTAAGTACAAGATAACTGACTCTTCTTTCAGTCTATGCTTTGATCCACTCCTGTGACACAAGTTATAGATTCCGATACTTCACTTCAGGTTTACGGTATCCCTCTGACCTTCTTATTGACGATGAAACACAGAAATAGCATCGTAATTAAATACAAAGGCACAATGCCGACTTAAGTACAAGATAACTGACTCATCTTACTGTCTATGCTTTGAACCATTCATGTGACACTAGTTATAGATTCCGATGCTTCACTTTGGGTTACTGTATCCCTCTGACCTTCTTATTGACGATGAAACACAGAAATTGCATCAGAATTAAATACAAAAGGCACAATGCCGACTTAAGTACAAGAAAACTAACTCTTCTAACTCTCTATGTTTTGAACCATTCCTGTGACACTAGTTATAGATTCCGATGCTTCACTTCAGTTTTACTGTATCCCTCGGACCTTCGTATTGACGATGAAACACAGAAATTGCATTGGAATTAAATACAAAAGGCACAATGCCGACTTAAGTAGAAGGAAACTGACTCTTCTTACTGCCTATGTTTTGAACCATTCCTGTGACACTAGTTATAGATTCCGATGCTTCACTTCAGGTTTACTGTAACCCTCTGACCTTCTTATTGACGATGAAACACAGAAATTGCATCGGAATTAAATACAAAAGGCACAATCACGACTGAAGTACAAGATAACTGACCCTAATTACTGTCTATGTTATGAACCATTCATGTGACACTAATAATAGATTCCGATGCTTCACTTCAGGTTTACTGTATCCCTCTGACCTTCTTATTGACGATGAAACACAGAAATTGCATCGGAATTAAATACAAAAGGCACAATGCCGACTTAAGTAAAAGAAAACTGACTCTTCTTACTCTCATTGTTTTGTATCATTCATGTGACACTAATTATAGATTCTCATGCTTCACATCAGGTATACTTTATCCCTCTGACCTTCTTATTGACGATGAAACACAGAAATTGCATCGGAATTAAATACAAAAGGCACAATGCCGACTTATGTACTAGAAAACTGACTCCTCTTACTGTCTATGTTTGAACCATTCATTTGACACTAATTATAGATTCCGATGCATTACTCCAGGTTTACTGTATGCCTCTGACCTTCTTATTGACGATGAATCACAGAAATTGCTTCGGAATTAAATACAAAAGGCACAATGCCGACTTAAGTACAAGGAAACTGACTCTTCTTACTGTCTATGCTTTGATCCATTCCTGTGACACTCGTTATAGTTTCCGATGCATCACTTCAGGTTTTCTGTATCCCTCTGACCTTCTTATTGACGATGAAACATAGAAATTGCATCGGAATTAAATGGAAAAAGGAACAACGCCGACTTAAGTACAAGAAAACTGACTCCTCTTACTGTCTATGTTTAGAACCATACCTGTGACACTAGTTATAGATTCCGATGCTTCACTTATGGTTTTCTGTATCCCTCTGACCGTCTTATTGACTATGAAACACAGAAAAGGCATCGGAATTAAATAGAAAATGCACAATGCCGACTTAAGTACAAGAAAACTGACTCTTCTTACTGTCTATGAATTGAACCATTCCTGTGACACTAAATATAGATTCCGATGCTTCACTTCAGGTTTGCTGTATCCCTCTGACCTTCTTATTGATGATGAACCACAGAAATTGCATCGGAATTAAATACAAAAAGCACAATGCCGACTTAAGTACAAGAAAACTGACTCTTCTTCCTGTCTAAGTTTTGAACCATTCATGTGACACTAGTTATAGATTCCGATGCTTCACTTCAGGTTTACTGTATACCTCTGACCTTCTTATTGACGAAGGAACACAGAAATTGCATCGGAATCAAATACAAAAGGCACAATGCCGACTTAAGTACAAGAATACTGACTCTTCTTACTGTCTAAGTTTCGACCCATTCCTGTGACACTAGTTATAGATTCCGATGCTTTACTTCAAGTTTACTGTATCCCTCTGACCTTCTTATTGTTAATGAAACACAGAAATTGCATGGGTATTAAATACAAAAGGCACAATACCGACTTAAGTACAAGAAAACTGACTCTTCTACTGTCTATGTTTTGAACCATTCCTGTGACACTTGTTATACATTCCGATGCTTCTCTTCAGGTTTACTGCAACCCTGTGACCTTCTTATTGACGATGAAACATAGAAATTGCATCGGAAATAAATAGAAAAGGAACAATGCCGACTTAAGTACAAGAAAACTGACTCTTCTTACTGTCTATGTTTTGAACCATTCCTGTGACACTAGTTATAGATGCCGGTGCTTCACTTCAGGTTTACTGCATCCCTCTGACCTTCTCATTGACGATGAAACACAAAAATTGCGTCGGAATTATATAGAAAAGTCACAATGCCGAATTAAGTACAAGAAAACTGACTCGTCTTACTGTCTATATTTTGAACCATTCCTGTGACACTAAATATTGATTCCGATGCTTCACTTCAGGTTTACTGTATCCCTCTGACCTTCTTATTGACGATGAAACACAGAAATTGCATCGAAATTAAATACAAAAGGCACAATGCCGACATAAGTACAAGAAAACGGACTCGACTTACTGTCTATGTTTGAAACATTCCTGTGACACTAGTTATAGTTTCCGATGCTTCACTTCAGGTTTACTGTATCTCTCTGACCTTCTTATTGACAATGAAACACAAAAATTGCATCGGAATTAAATACAAACGGCACAATGCCGACTTATGTACAAGAAAACTGACTCTTCTTACTGTCTATGTTTTGAACCATTCCTGTGACACTAGTTATAGATTCTGATGCTTCACTTCAGGTTTACTGTATCCCTCTGACCTTCTTATTCACGTTGTAACACAGAAATTGCATCGGAGTTAAATACAAAAGGCACAATGCCGACTTAAGTACAAGAAAACTTACTCTTCTTACAGTCTATGTTTTGAACCATTCCTGTGACACTAGTTATAGATTCTGATGCTTCACTTCAGGTTTACTGTATCCCTTTGACCTTCTTATTGACGATGAAATACAGATATTGCATCGGAATGCAATACAAATGGAACAATGACGACTTAAGTACAAGAAAACTGACTCTTCTTACTGTCTATGTTTTGAACCATTCCTGTGACACTAGTTACAGATTCCGATGCTTCACTTCAAGTTTACTGTATTCCTCTGACCTTCTTATTGACGATGAAACACAGAAATTGCATCGGAATTAAATACAAAAGGCACAATGCCGACTTAAGTACAACAAAACTGACTCTTCTTACTGTCTATGTTTTGAACCATACCTGTGACACTAGTTATAGATTCCGATGCTTCACTTCAGGTTCACTGTTTCCCTCTGACCTTCTTATTGACGATGAGACACTGAAATTGCATCGGAATTAAATACAAGAGGCACAATGCCGACTTAAGTACAAGAAAACTGTCTCTTCTTACTGTCTTTGTTTTGAACCATTCCTTTGACAGTAGTTATAGATTCCGATGCTTCACTTCAGGTTTACTGTATCCCTCTGACCTTCTTATTGCCGATGAAACACAGAAATTGCATCGGAATTAAATACAAAAGGCACAACGTCGTCTTAAGTACTAGAAAACTGACTCTTCTTACTGTCTATGTTTTGAAAGATTCCTGTGACTCTAGTTATAGATTCCGATGCTTCACTTCAGGTTCACTGTTTCCCTCTGACCTTCTTATTGACGATGAAACACTGAAATTGCATCGGAATTAAATACAAGAGGCACAATGCCGACTTAAGTACAAGAAAACTGACTCTTCTAACTGTCTTTGTTTGAACCATTCCTGTGACAGTAGTTATAGATTCCGATGCTGCACTTCAGGTTTACTGTATCCCTCTGACCTTCTTATTGCCGATGACACACAGAAATTGCATCGGAATTAAATACAAAAGGACAACGTCGTCTTAAGTACAAGAAAACTGACTCTTCTTACTGTCTATGTTTTGAAAGATTCCTGTGACTCTAGTTATAGATTCCGATGCTTCACTTCAGGTTCACTGTTTCCCTCTGACCTTCTTATTGACGATGAAACACAGAAATTGCATCGGAATTAAATACAAAAGGCACAATGCCGACCTAAGTACAAGTAATCAGACACTTCTTACTGTCAATGTTTTAAACCATTCATGTGACACTAGTTATAGATTCCGATGCTTCACTTCAGGTTACTGTATCCCTCTGACCTTCTTATTGACGATGAAACACAGAAATTGCATCGGAATTAAATACAAAAGGCACAATGCCGACTTAAGAACAAGAAAACAGACTCTTCTTACTGTCTATGATTTGAACCATTCATGTGACACTAGTTATAGATTCCGATGCTTAACCTCATGTTTACTGTATCCCTCAGACCTTCTTATTGACGATGAAACACAGAAATTGCATGGGAATTAAATACAAAAGGCACAATGCCGACTTAAGTACAAGAAAACTAACTCTTCTTACTCTCTATGTTTTGAACTATTCATGTGACACTAATTATAGATTCCGATGCTTCACTTCAGGTTTACTGTATCACTCTGACCTTCTTATTGACGATGAAACACAGAAATTGCAACGGAATAAAATACAAAAGTCACAATGCCGACCTGTGTACAAGATAACTGACTCTTCTTACTGTCTATGTTTTGAACCATTCATGTGACACTAGATATAGATTCCGATGCTTCACTTCAGGTTTACTGTATCCCTCTGACCTTCTTGCTGACGATGAAACACAGATATTGCATCGGAATTAAATACAAATGGCACAATGACGACTTAAGTACAAGAAAACGGACCCTTCTTACTGTCTATGTTTTGAACCATTCGTGTGACACTAGTTATAGATTATGATGCTTCACTTCAGGTTAACTGTATTCCTCTGACCTTCTTATCGACGATGATACACAGAAATTGCGTCGGAATTAAATACAAAAGGCACAATGCCGACTTAAGTACAAGTAAACTGACTCTTCTTTCTGTCTATGTTTTGAACCATTCCTGTGACACTAGTTATAGATTCCGATGCTTCACTCCAGATTTACTGTATTCCTCTGACCTTCGTATTGACGATGAAACACAGAAATTGCATCGGAACTAAATACAAAAGGCACAATTCCGACTTAAGTAGAAGGAAACGGACTCTTCTTACTGCCTATGTTTTGAACCATTCCTGTGACACTAGTTATAGATTCCGATGCTTGACTTCAGGTTTACTGTATCCCTCTGACCTTCTTATTGACGATGAAACACAGAAATTGCATCGGAATTAAATTCAAAAGGCACAATCCCGACTTAAGTACAAGATAACTGAACCTTCTTACTGTCTATGCTTTGAACCATTCCTGTGACACTAGTTATAGATTCCCATGCTTCACTTATGGTTTTCTGTATCCCTCTGACCGTCTTATTGACGATGAAACACAGAAATGGCATCGGAATTAAATAGAAAATGCACAATGCCGACTTAAGTACAAGAAAACTGACTCTTCTTACTGTCTATGAATTGAACCATTCCTGTGACACTAAATATAGATTCCGATGCTTCACTTCAGGTTTTCTGTATCCCTCTGATCTTCTTATTGATGATGAACCACAGAAATTGCATCGGAATTAAATACAAAAAGCACAATGCCGACTTAAGTACAAGAAAACTGACTCTTCTTACTGTCTAAGTTTTGAACCATTCATGTGACACTAGTTATAGATTCCGATGCTTCACTTTAGGTTACTGTATCCCTCAGACCTTCTTATTGACGATGAAACACAGAATTTGCATGGGAATTAAATACAAAAGGCACTATGCCGACTTAAGTATAAGAAAACTAACTCTTCCTACTGTCTATGTTTTGAACCATTCCTGTGATACTAGTTATAGATTCCGATTCTTCACTTCAGGTTAATTGTATCCCTCTGACCTTCTTATTGACGATGAAACACAGAAATTGCATCGGAATTAAATACAAAAGGCACAATGCCGACTTAAGTACAAGAAACCTGACTCTTCTTACTGTCTATGATTTGAACCATTCATGTGACACTAGTTATAGATTCCGATGCTTCACTTCAGGTTTACTGTATCCCTCTGACCTTCTCATTGACGATGAAACACAGAAATAGCATCGTAATTAAATACAAAGGCACATGCCGACTTAAGTACAAGGTAACTGACTCATCTTACTGTCTATGCTTTGAACCATTCATGTGACACTAGTTATAGATTCCGATGCTTCACATCAAGTTTACTGTATCCCTCTGACCTTCTTGTTGACGATGAAACACAGATATTGCATCGGAATTAAATACAAATGGCACAATGACGACTTAAGTACAAGAAAACGGACCCTTCTTACTGTCTATGTTTTGAACCATTCGTGTGACACTAGCTATAGATTATGATGCTTCACTTCAGGTTGTCTGTATCCCTCTGACCTTCTTATTGACGATGAAACATAGAAATTGCTTCGGAATTAAATACAAAAGGCACAATGCCGACTTAAGTACAAGAAAACTGACTCTTCTTACTATCTATGTTTGAACCATTCATGTGACACTAATTATAGATTCCGATGCTTCACTTCAGGTTTACTGTATTCCTCTGACCTTCTTATTGACGGTGAAACACAGAAATTGCATCGGAATTAAATACGAAAGGCACAATGCCGACTTATGTACAAGAAAACTGACTCCTCTTACTGTCTATGTTTTAACCATTCATGTGACACTAATTATAGATACCGATGCTTTACTCCAGGTTTACTGTATGCCTCTGACCTTCTTATTGACGATGAATCACAGAAATTGCTTCGGAATTAAATACAAATGGCACAATGCCGACTTAAGTACAAGAAAACTGACTCTTCCTACTGTCTATGCTTTGATCCATTCCTGTGACACTCGTTATAGTTTCCGATGCTTCACTTCTGGTTGTCTGTATCCCTCTGACCTTCTTATTGACGATGAAACATAGAAATTGCATCGGAATTAAATGGAAAAGGAACAATGCCGACTTAAGTACAAGAAAACTGACTCTTCTTACTGTCTATGTTTTGCACCATTCCTGTGACACTAGTTATAGATTCCGATGCTTCACTTATGGCTTTCTGTATCCATCTGACGGTCTTATTGACGATGAAACACAGAAATGGCATCGGAATTAAAAAGAAAATGCACAATGCCGACTTAAGTACAAGAAAACTGACTCTTCTTACAGTCTATGAATTGAACCATTCCTGTGACACTAAATATAGATTCTGACGCTTCACTTCAGGTTTGCTGTATCCCTCTGACCTTCTTATTGATGATGAACCACTGAAATTGCATCGGAATTAAATACAAAAAGCTCAATGCCGACTTAAGTACAAGAAAACTGACTCTTCTTACTGTCTAAGTTTTGAACCATTCATGTGACACTAGTTATAGATTCCGATGCTTCACTTCAGGTTCACTGTATCCCTCTGACCTTCTTATTGACGATGGAACACAGAAATTGCATCGGAATCAAATACAAAAGGCACAATGCCGACTTAAGTACAAGAAAACTGACTCTTCTTACTGTCTAAGTTTTGACCCATTCCTGTGACACTAGTTATAGATTCCGATGCTTCACTTCAGGTTTACTGTATCCCTCTGACCTTCTTATTGTTGATGAAACACAGAAATTGCATCGGAATTAAATACAAAAGGCACAATACCGACTTAAGTACCAGAAGACTGACTCTTCTTACTGTCTATGTTTTGAACCATTCCTGTGACACTTGTTATAGATTCCGATGCTTCCCTTCAGGTTTACTGTATCCCTGTAACCTTCTTATTGACGATGAAACATAGAAATTTAATCGGAATTAAATAGAAAAGGAACAATGCCGACTTAAGTACAAGAAAACTGACTCTTCTTACTGTCTATGTTTTGAACCATTCCTGTGACACTAGTTATAGATGCCGGTGCTTCACTTCAGGTTTACTGTATCCCTCTGACCTTCTTATTGACGATGAAACACAAAAATTGCGTCGGAATTAAATAGAAAAGGCACAATGCCGAATTAAGTATAAGAAAACTGACTCTTCTTACTGTCTATATTTTGAACCATTCCTGTGACACTAAATATTGATTCCGATGCTTCACTTCAGGTTAATTGTATCCCTTTGACCTTCGTATTGACGTTGTAACACAGAAATTGCATCGGAGTTAAATACAAAAGGCACAATGCCGACTTAAGTACAAGAAAACTTACTCTTCTTACAGTCTATGCTTTGAACCATTCCTGTGACACTAGTTATAGATTCAGATGCTTCACTTCAGGTTCACTGTTTCCCTCTGACCTTCTTATTGACGATAAAACACTAGAATTGCATCGGAATTAAATTCAAGAGGCACAATGCCGACTTAAGTACAAGAAAACTGACTCTTCTTACTGTCTTTGTTTTGAACCATTCCTGTGACATTAGTTATAGATTCCGATGCTTCACTTCAGGTTTACTGTTTCCCTCTGACCTTCTTATTGACGATGAAACACAGAAATTGCATCGGATTTAAATACAAAAGGCACAACGTCGTCTTGAGTACAAGAAAACTGACTCTTCTTACTGTCTATGTTTTGAAAGATTCCTGTGACTCTAGTTATAGATTCCGATGCTTCACTCAGGTTTACTGTATTCCTCTGTCCTTCTCATTGGCGATGAAACACAGAAATTGCATCGGAATTAAAAACAAAAGGCACAATGCCGACTTAAGTACAAGTAAACTGACACTTCTTACTGTCAATGTTTTAAACCATTCATGTGACACTAGTTATAGATTCCGAAGCTTTACTCTAGGTTTACTGTATCCCTCTGACCTTCTTATTGACGATGAATCACAGAAATTGTTTCGGAATGAAATACAAAAGGAACAATGCCGACTTAAGTACAAGAAAACTGACACTTTTTACTGTCTATGTTTTGATCCATTCCAGTGACACTAGTTATAGATTCCGATGCTTCACTTCAGATTTACTGTATCCCTCTGACCTTCTTATTGACGATGAAACATAGAAATTGCATCGGAATTAAATAGATAAGGAACAATGCCGACTTA
Organism: Schistocerca serialis cubense; assembly: GCF_023864345.2. Classification (NCBI taxonomy): domain Eukaryota; kingdom Metazoa; phylum Arthropoda; class Insecta; order Orthoptera; family Acrididae; genus Schistocerca; species Schistocerca serialis. The sequence goes on from NC_064647.1 coordinate 31,508,025, forward strand.
AGTACAAGAAAGCTGACTCTTCTTTCTGTCTATGTTTTGAACCATTCCTGTGACACTAGTTATAGATTCCGATGCTTCACTTCAGGTTTACTGTATCCCTCTGACCTTCTTATTGACGATGAAACACAGAAATTGCATCGGAATTAAATAGAAAAGGCACAATGCCGACTTAAGTACAAGAAAACTGACTCTTCTTACTGTCTACGTTTTGAACCATTCCTGTGACACTAAATATAGATTCTGATGCTTCACTTCAGGTTTACTGTATCCCTCTGACATTCGTATTGACAATGAAACACAGAAATTGCATCGGAATTAAATACAAAAAGCACAATGCCGACTTACGTACAAGAAAACAAACTCTTTTTACTGTCTATGCTTTGACCCATTCATGTGACACTAGTTAAGGATTCCGATGCTTCACTTCAGGTTTACTGTATCCCTCTGACCTTCTTATTGACGATGAAACACAGAAATTGCATCGGAAATAAATACAAAAGGCGCAATGCCGACTTAAGTACAAGAAAACTGACTCTTTTACTGTCTAAGTTCAGAACCATTCCTTTGACACTAGTTATAGATTCCGATGCTTCACTTCAGGTTTACTGTATCCCTCTGACCTTCTTATTGTTGATGAAACACAGAAATTGCATCGGAATTAAATACAAAAGGCACAATGCCGACTTAAGTACAAGAAAACTGTCTCTTCTTACTGTCTATGTTTTGAACCATTCCTGTGACACTAGTTATAGATTCCGATGCTTCACTTCAGGTTTACTGTATCACTCTGACCTTCATTTTGTCGATGAAACAAAGAAATTGCATCGGAAGTAAATAGAAAAGGAACAATGCCGACTTAAGTACAAGAAAACTGACTCTTCTTACTGTCTATGTTTTGAACCATTCCTGTGACACTAGTTATAGATGCCGATACTTCACTTCAGGTTAACTGTATCCCTCAGACCTCCTTATTGACTATGAAACAGAGACATTACGTCGGAATTCAATAGAAAAGGTACAATGCCGAATTAGGTACAAGAAAACTGACTCTCCGTACTGTCTATGTTTTGAACCATTCCTGTAACACTAAATATTGATTCCGAAGCATCACTTCAGGTTTACTGTATCCCTCTGACCTTCTTATTGACGATGAAACACAGATATTGCATCGGAGTTAATCACAAAAGGCACAATGCCAAATTAAGTACAAGAAAACTGACTCTTCATACTGTCTATGTTTTGAACCATTCCTGTGACACTAAATATTGATTCCGGCGCTTCACTTCAGGTTTACTGTATCCCTCTGACCTTCTTATTGACGATGAAACACAGATATTGAATCGGAGTTAAATACAAAAGGCACAATGCCGACTTAAGTACAAGGAAACTGACTCTTCTTACTGTCTAAGTTTTGACCCATTCCTGTGACACTAGTTATAGATTCCGATGCTTCACTTCAGGTTTACTGTATCCCTCTGACCTTCTTATTGTTGATGAAACACAGAAATTGCATCGGAATTAAATACAAAAGGCACAATACCGACTTAAGTACCAGAAGACTGACTCTTCTTACTGTCTATGTTTTGAACCATTCCTGTGACACTTGTTATAGATTCCGATGCTTCCCTTCAGGTTTACTGTATCCCTGTAACCTTCTTATTGACGATGAAACATAGAAATTTAATCGGAATTAAATAGAAAAGGAACAATGCCGACTTAAGTACAAAAAAACTGACTCTTCTTACTGTCTATGTTTTGAACCATTCCTGTGACACTAGTTATAGATGCCGGTGCTTCACTTCAGGTTTACTGTATCCCTCTGACCTTCTTATTGACGATGAAACACAAAAATTGCGTCGGAATTAAATAGAAAAGGCACAATGCCGAATTAAGTATAAGAAAACTGACTCTTCTTACTGTCTATATTTTGAACCATTCCTGTGACACTAAATATTGATTCCGATGCTTCACTTCAGGTTAATTGTATCCCTTTGACCTTCGTATTGACGTTGTAACACAGAAATTGCATCGGAGTTAAATACAAAAGGCACAATGCCGACTTAAGTACAAGAAAACTTACTCTTCTTACAGTCTATGCTTTGAACCATTCCTGTGACACTAGTTATAGATTCAGATGCTTCACTTCAGGTTCACTGTTTCCCTCTGACCTTCTTATTGACGATAAAACACTAGAATTGCATCGGAATTAAATTCAAGGGGCACAATGCCGACTTAAGTACAAGAAAACTGACTCTTCTTACTGTCTTTGTTTTGAACCATTCCTGTGACATTAGTTATAGATTCCGATGCTTCACTTCAGGTTTACTGTTTCCCTCTGACCTTCTTATTGACGATGAAACACAGAAATTGCATCGGATTTAAATACAAAAGGCACAACGTCGTCTTGAGTACAAGAAAACTGACTCTTCTTACTGTCTATGTTTTGAAAGATTCCTGTGACTCTAGTTATAGATTCCGATGCTTCACTCAGGTTTACTGTATTCCTCTGTCCTTCTCATTGGCGATGAAACACAGAAATTGCATCGGAATTAAAAACAAAAGGCACAATGCCGACTTAAGTACAAGTAAACTGACACTTCTTACTGTCAATGTTTTAAACCATTCATGTGACACTAGTTATAGATTCCGAAGCTTTACTCTAGGTTTACTGTATCCCTCTGACCTTCTTATTGACGATGAATCACAGAAATTGTTTCGGAATGAAATACAAAAGGAACAATGCCGACTTAAGTACAAGAAAACTGACACTTTTTACTGTCTATGTTTTGATCCATTCCAGTGACACTAGTTATAGATTCCGATGCTTCACTTCAGATTTACTGTATCCCTCTGACCTTCTTATTGACGATGAAACATAGAAATTGCATCGGAATTAAATAGATAAGGAACAATGCCGACTTAAGTACAAGAAAGCTGACTCTTCTTTCTGTCTATGTTTTGAACCATTCCTGTGACACTAGTTATAGATTCCGATGCTTCACTTCAGGTTTACTGTATCCCTCTGACCTTCTTATTGACGATGAAACACAGAAATTGCATCGGAATTAATTAGAAAAGGCACAATGCCGACTTAAGTACAAGAAAACTGACTCTTCTTACTGTCTACGTTTTGAACCATTCCTGTGACACTAAATATAGATTCTGATGCTTCACTTCAGGTTTACTGTATCCCTCTGACATTCGTATTGACGATGAAACACAGAAATTGCATCGGAATTAAATACAAAAAGCACAATGCCGACTTACGTACAAGAAAACTGACTCTTTTTACTGTCTATGCTTTGACCCATTCATGTGACACTAGTTAAGGATTCCGATGCTTCACTTCAGGTTTACTGTATCCCTCTGACCTTCTTATTGACGATGAAACACAGAAATTGCATCGGAAATAAATACAAAAGGCGCAATGCCGACTTAAGTACAAGAAAACTGACTCTTTTACTGTCTAAGTTCAGAACCATTCCTTTGACACTAGTTATAGATTCCGATGCTTCACTTCAGGTGTACTGTATCCCTCTGACCTTCTTATTGTTGATGAAACACAGAAATTGCATCGGAATTAAATACAAAAGGCACAATGCCGACTTAAGTACAAGAAAACTGTCTCTTCTTACTGTCTATGTTTTGAACCATTCCTGTGACACTAGTTATAGATTCCGATGCTTCACTACAGGTGTACTGTATCACTCTGACCTTCATTTTGTCGATGAAACAAAGAAATTGCATCGGAATTAAATAGAAAAGGAACAATGCCGACTTAAGTACAAGAAAACTGACTCTTCTTACTGTCTATGTTTTGAACCATTCCTGTGACACTAGTTATAGATGCCGATACTTCACATCAGGTTAACTGTATCCCTCAGACCTCCTTATTGACTATGAAACAGAGACATTACGTCGGAATTCAATAGAAAAGGTACAATGCCGAATTAGGTACAAGAAAACTGACTCTCCGTACTGTCTATGTTTTGAACCATTCCTGTAACACTAAATATTGATTCCGAAGCATCACTTCAGGTTTACTGTATCCCTCTGACCTTCTTATTGACGATGAAACACAGATATTGCATCGGAGTTAATCACAAAAGGCACAATGCCAAATTAAGTACAAGAAAACTGACTCTTCATACTGTCTATGTTTTGAACCATTCCTGTGACACTAAATATTGATTCCGGCGCTTCACTTCAGGTTTACTGTATCCCTCTGACCTTCTTATTGACGATGAAACACAGATATTGCATCGGAGTTAAATACAAAAGGCACAATGCCGATTTAAGTACAAGAAAACTGACTCTTCTTACTGTCTATGTTTTGAACCATTCCTGTGACACTAGTTATAGATGCCGGTGCTTTACTTCAGGTTTACTGTATCCCTCTGACCTTCTTATTGACGATGAAACACAAAAATTGCGTCGGAATTAAATAGAAAAGGCACAATGCCGAATTAAGTACAAGAAAACTGACTCTTCTTACTGTCTATATTTTGAACCATTCCTGTGACACTAAATATTGATTCCGATGCTTCACTTCAGGTTTATTGTATCCCTTTGACCTTCGTATTGACGTTGTAACACAGAAATTGCATCGGAGTTAAATACAAAAGGCACAATGCCGACTTAAGTGCAAGAAAACTTACTCTTCTTACAGTCTATGCTTTGAACCATTCCTGTGACACTAGTTATAGATTCAGATGCTTCACTTCAGGTTCACTGTTTCCCTCTGACCTTCTTATTGACGATGAAACACTGAAATTGCATCGGAATTAAATTCAAGAGGCACAATGCCGACTTAAGTACAAGAAAACTGACTCTTCTTACTGTCTTTGTTTTGAACCATTCCTGTGACATTAGTTATGGATTCCGATGCTTCACTTCAGGTTTACTGTATCCCTCTGACCTTCTTATTGACGATGAAACACAGAAATTGCATCGGAATTAAACACAAAAGGCACAACGTCGTCTTAAGTACAAGAAAACTGACTCTTCTTACTGTCTATGTTTTGAAAGATTCCTGTGACTCTAGTTATAGATTCCGATGCTTCACTCAGGTTTACTGTATTCCTCTGTCCTTCTCATTGGCGATGAAACACAGAAATTGCATCGGAATTAAAAACAAAAGGCACAAGGCCGACTTAAGTACAAGTAAACTGACACTTCTTACTGTCAATGTTTTAAACCATTCATGTGACACTAGTTACAGATTCCGAAGCTTTACTCTAGGTTTACTGTATCCCTCTGACCTTCTTATTGACGATGAATCACAGAAATTGTTTCGGAATGAAATACAAAAGGAACAATGCCGACTTAAGTACAAGAAAACTGACACTTTTTACTGTCTATGTTTTGATCCATTTCTGTGACACTAGTTATAGGTTCCGATGCTTCACTTCAGATTTACTGTATCCCTCTGACCTTCTTATTGACGATGAAACATAGAAATTGCATCGGAATTAAATAGATAAGGAACAATGCCGACTTAAGTACAAGAAAGCTGACTCTTCTTTCTGTCTATGTTTTGAACCATTCCTGTGACACTAGTTATAGATTCCGATGCTTCACTTCAGGTTTACTGTATCCCTCTGACCTTCTTATTGACGATGAAACACAGAAATTGCATCGGAATTAAATAGAAAAGGCACAATGCCGACTTAAGTACAAGAAAACTGACTCTTCTTACTGTCTATGTTTTGAACCATTCCTGTGACACTAAATATAGATTCTGATGCTTCACTTCAGGTTTACTGTATCCCTCTGACATTCGTATTGACGATGAAACACAGAAATTGCATCGGAATTAAATACAAAAAGCACAATACCGACTTACGTACAAGAAAACTGACTCTTTTTACTGTCTATGTTTTGAACCATTCATGTGACACTAGTTATAGATTCCCATGCTTCACTTCAGGTTTACTGTATCCCTCTGACCTTCTTATTGTTGATGAAACACAGAAATTGCATCGGAATTAAATACAAAAGGCACCTTGCCGACTTAAGTACAAGAAAACTGTCTCTTCTTACTGTCTATGTTTTGAACCATTCCTGTGACACTAGTTATAGATTCCGATGCTTCACTTCAGGTTTACTGTATCACTCTGACCTTCATTTTGTCGATGAAACAAAGAAATTGCATCGGAATTAAATAGAAAAGGAACAATGCCGACTTAAGTACAAGAAAACTGACTCTTCTTACTGTCTATGTTTTGAACCATTCCTGTGACACTAGTTATAGATGCCGATACTTCACTTCAGGTTAACTATATCCCTCAGACCTCCTTATTGACTATGAAACAAAGACATTGCGTCGGAATTCAATAGAAAAGGTACAATGCCGAATTAGGTACAAGAAAACTGACTCTCCGTACTGTCTATGTTTTGAACCATTCCTGTAACACTAAATATTGATTCCGAAGCATCACTTCAGGTTTACTGTATCCCTCTGACCTTCTTATTGACGATGAAACACAGATATTGCATCGGAGTTAATCACAAAAGGCGCATGCCAAATTAAGTACAAGAAAACTGACTCTTCATACTGTCTATGTTTTGAACCATTCCTGTGACACTAGTTATAGATGCCGGTGCTTTACTTCAGGTTTACTGTATCCCTCTGACCTTCTTATTGACGATGAAACACAAAAATTGCGTCGGAATTAAATAGAAAAGGCACAATGCCGAATTAGGTACAAGAAAACTGACTCTTCTTACTGTCTATAATTTGAACCATTCCTGTGACACTAAATATTGATTCCGATGCTTCACTTCAGGTTTATTGTATCCCTTTGACCTTCGTATTGACGTTGTAACACAGAAATTGCATCGGAGTTAAATACAAAAGGCACAATGCCGACTTAAGTGCAAGAAAACTTACTCTTCTTACAGTCTATGCTTTGAACCATTCCTGTGACACTAGTTATAGATTCAGATGCTTCACTTCAGGTTCACTGTTTCCCTCTGACCTTCTTATTGACGATGAAACACTGAAATTGCATCGGAATTAAATTCAAGAGGCACAATGCCGACTTAAGTACAAGAAAACTGACTCTTCTTACTGTCTTTGTTTTGAACCATTCCTGTGACATTAGTTATAGATTCCGATGCTTCACTTCAGGTTTACTGTATCCCTCTGACCTTCTTATTGACGATGAAACACAGAAATTGCATCGGAATTAAACACAAAAGGCACAACGTCGTCTTAAGTACAAGAAAACTGACTCTTCTTACTGTCTATGTTTGAAAGATTCCTGTGACTCTAGTTATAGATTCCGATGCTTCACTCAGGTTTACTGTATTCCTCTGTCCTTCTCATTGGCGATGAAACACAGAAATTGCATCGGAATTAAAAACAAAAGGCACAATGCCGACTTAAGTACAAGTAAACTGACACTTCTTACTGTCAATGTTTTAAACCATTCATGTGACACTAGTTATAGATTCCGAAGCTTTACTCTAGGTTTACTGTATCCCTCTGACCTTCTTATTGACGATGAATCACAGAAATTGTTTCGGAATGAAATACAAAAGGAACAATGCCGACTTAAGTACAAGAAAACTGACACTTTTTACTGTCTATGTTTTGATCCATTCCTGTGACACTAGTAATAGATTCCGATGCTTCACTTCAGATTTACTGTATCCCTCTGACCTTTTTATTGACGATGAAACATAGAAATTGCATCGGAATTAAATAGATAAGGAACAATGCCGACTTAAGTACAAGAAAGCTGACTCTTCTTTCTGTCTATGTTTAGAACCATTCCTGTGACACTAGTTATAGATTCCGATGCTTCACTTCAGGTTTACTGTATCCCTCTGACCTTCTTATTGACGATGAAACACAGAAATTGCATCGGAATTAAATAGAAAAGGCACAATGCCGACTTAAGTACAAGAAAACTGACTCTTCTAACTGTCTATGTTTTGAACCATTCCTGTGACACTAAATATAGATTCTGATGCTTCACATCAGGTTTACTGTATCCCTCTGATATTCGTATTGACGATGAAACACAGAAATTGCATCGGAATTAAATACAAAAAGCACAATGCCGACTTACGTACAAGAAAACTGACTCTTTTTACTGTCTATGTTTTGAACCATTCATGTGACACTAGTTATAGATTCCGATGCTTCACTTCAGGTTTACTGTATCCCTCTGACTTTCTTATTGACGATGAAACACAGAAATTGCATCGGAAATAAATACAAAAGGCGCAATGCCGACTTAAGTACAAGAAAATTGACTCTTTTACTGTCTAAGATCAGAACCATTCCTTTGACACTAGTTATAGATTCCGATGCTTCACTTCAGGTTTACTGTATCCCTCTGACCTTCTTATTGTTGATGAAACACAGAAATTGCATCGGAATTAAATACAAAAGGCACTATGCCGACTTAAGTACAAGAAAACTGTCTCTTCTTACTGTCTATGTTTTGAACCATTCCTGTGACACTAGTTGTAGATCCGATGCTTCACTTCAGGTTTACTGTATCACTCTGACCTTCATTTTGTCGATGAAACAAAGAAATTGCATCGGAATTAAATAGAAAAGGAACAATGCCGACTTAAGTACAAGAAAACTGACTCTTCTTACTGTCTATGTTTTGAACCATTCCTGTGACACTAGTTATAGATGCCGATACTTCACTTCAGGTTAACTGTATCCCTCAGACCTCCTTATTGACTATGAAACAAAGACATTGCGTCGGAATTCAATAGAAAAGGTACAATGCCGAATTAGGTACAAGGAAACTGACTCTCCGTACTGTCTATGTTTTGAACCATTCCTGTAACACTAAATATTGATTCCGAAGCATCACTTCAGGTTTACTGTATCCCTCTGACCGTCTTATTGACGATGAAACACAGATATTGCATCGGAGTTAATCACAAAAGGCACAATGCCAAATTAAGTACAAGAAAACTGACTCTTCATACTGTCTATGTTTTGAACCATTCCTGTGACACTAGTTATAGATGCTGGTGCTTTACTTCAGGTTTACTGTATCCCTCTGACCTTCTTATTGACGATGAAACACAAAAATTGCGTCGGAATTAAATAGAAAAGGCACAATGCCGAATTAAGTACAAGAAAACTGACTCTTCTTACTGTCTATATTTTGAACCATTCCTGTGACACTATATATTGATTCCGATGCTTCACTTCAGGTTTATTGTTTCCCTTTGACCTTCGTATTGACGTTGTAACACAGAAATTGCATCGGAGTTAAATACAAAAGGCACAATGCCGACTTAAGTGCAAGAAAACTTACTCTTCTTACAGTCTATGCTTTGAACCATTCCTGTGATACTAGTTATAGATTCAGATGCTTCACTTCAGGTTTACTGTATCCCTCTGACCTTCTTATTGACGATGAAACACAGAAATTGCATCGGAATTAAACACAAAAGGCACAACGTCGTCTTAAGTACAAGAAAACTGACTCTTCTTACTGTCTATGTTTTGAAAGATTCCTGTGACTCTAGTTATAGATTCCGATGCTTCACTCAGGTTTACTGTATTCCTCTGTCCTTCTCATTGGCGATGAAACACAGAAATTGCATCGGAATTAAAAACAAAAGGCACAATGCCGACTTAAGTACAAGTAAACTGACACTTCTTACTGTCAATGTTTTAAACCATTCATGTGACACTAGTTATAGATTCCGAAGCTTTACTCTAGGTTTACTGTATCCCTCTGGCCTTCTTATTGACGATGAATCACAGAAATTGTTTCGGAATGAAATACAAAAGGAACAATGCCGACTTAAGTACAAGAAAACTGACACTTTTTACTGTCTATGTTTTGATACATTCCTGTGACACTAGTTATTGATTCCGATGCTTCACTTCAGATTTACTGTATCCCTCTGACCTTTTTATTGACGATGAAACATAGAAATTGCATCGGAATTAAATAGATAAGGAACAATGCCGACTTAAGTACAAGAAAGCTGACTCTTCTTTCTGTCTATGTTTTGAACCATTCCTGTGACACTAGTTATAGATTCCGATGCTTCACTTCAGGTTTACTGTATCCCTCTGACCTTCTTATTGACGATGAAACACAGAAATTGCATCGGAATTAAATAGAAAAGGCACAATGCCGACTTAAGTACAAGAAAAGTGACTCTTCTTACTGTCTATGTTTTGAACCATTCCTGTGACGCTAAATATAGATTCTGATGCTTCACTTCAGGTTTACTGTATCCCTCTGACATTCGTATTGACGATGAAACACAGAAATTGCATCGGATTTAAATACAAAAAGCACAATGCCGACTTACGTACAAGAAAACTGACTCTTTTTACTGTCTATGTTTTGAACCATTCATGTGACACTAGTTATAGATTCCGATGCTTCACTACAGGTTTACTGTATCCCTCTGACCTTCTTATTGACGATGAAACACAGAAATTGCATCGGAAATAAATACAAACGGCGCAATGCCGACTTAAGTACAAGAAAACTGACTCTTTTACTGTCTAAGTTCAGAACCATTCCTTTGACACTAGTTATAGATTCCGATGCTTCACTTCAGGTTTACTGTATCCCTCTGACCTTCTTATTGTTGTTGAAAAACAGAAATTGCATCGGAATTAAATACAAAAGGCACAATGCCGACTTAAGTGCAAGAAAACTGACTCTTCTTACTGTCTTAGTTTTGAACCATTCCTGTGACATTACTTATAGATTCCGATGCTTCACTTATGGTTTTCTGTATCCATCTGACGGTCTTATTGACGATGAAACACAGACATGGCATCGGAATTAAATAGAAAATGCACAATACCGACTTAAGTACAAGAAAACTGACTCTTCTTACTGTCTATGAATTGAACCATTCCTGTGACACTAAATATAGATTCTGACGCTTCACTTCAGGTTTGCTGTATCCCTCTGACCTTCTTATTGATGATGAACCACAGAAATTGCATCGGAATTAAATACAAAAAGCTCAATGCCGACTTAAGTACAAGAATACTGACTCTTCTTACTGTCTATGTTTTGAACCATTCCTGTGACACTTGTTATAGATTCCGATGCTTCCCTTCAGGTTTACTGTATCCCTGTAACCTTCTTATTGACGATGAAACATAGAAATTGCATCGGAATTAAATAGAAAAGGAACAATGCCGACATAAGTACAAGAAAACTGACTCTTCTTACTGTCTATGTTTGAACCATTCCTGTGAAACTAGTTATAGATGCCGGTGCTTTACTTCAGGTTTACTGTATCCCTCTGACCTTCTTATTGACGATGAAACACAAAAATTGCGTCGGAATTAAATAGAAAAGGCACAATACCGAATTAAGTACAAGAAAGCTGACTCTTCTTACTGTCTATATTTTGAACCATTCCTGTGACACTAAATATTGATTCCGATGCTTCACTTCAGGTTTATTGTATCCCTTTGACCTTCGTATTGACGTTGTAACACAGAAATTGCATCGCAGTTAAATACAAAAGGCACAATGCCGACTTAAGTGCAAGAAAACTTACTCTTCTTACAGTCTATGCTTTGAACCATTCCTGTGACACTAGTTATAGATTCAGATGCTTCACTTCAGGTTCACTGTTTCCCTCTGACCTTCTTATTGACGATGAAACACTGAAATTGCATCGGAATTAAATTCAAGAGGCACAATGCCGACTTAAGTACAAGAAAACTGACTCTTCTTACTGTCTTTGTTTTGAACCATTCCTGTGACATTAGTTATAGATTCCGATGCTTCACTTCAGGTTTACTGTATCCCTCTGACCTTCTTATTGACGATGAAACACAGAAATTGCATCGGAATTAAACACAAAAGGCACAACGTCGTCTTAAGTACAAGAAAACTGACTCTTCTTACTGTCTATGTTTTGAAAGATTCCTGTGACTCTAGTTATTGATTCCGATGCTTCACTCAGGTTTACTGTATTCCTCTGTCCTTCTCATTGGCGATGAAACACAGAAATTGCATCGGAATTAAAAACAAAAGGCACAATGCCGACTTAAGTACAAGTAAACTGACACTTCTTACTGTCAATGTTTTAAACCATTCATGTGACACTAGTTATAGATTCCGAAGCTTTACTCTAGGTTTACTGTATCCCTCTGGCCTTCTTATTGACGATGAATCACAGAAATTGTTTCGGAATGAAATACAAAAGGAACAATGCCGACTTAAGTACAAGAAAACTGACACTTTTTACTGTCTATGTTTTGATACATTCCTGTGACACTAGTTATTGATTCCGATGCTTCACTTCAGATTTACTGTATCCCTCTGACCTTTTTATTGACGATGAAACATAGAAATTGCATCGGAATTAAATAGATAAGGAACAATGCCGACTTAAGTACAAGAAAGCTGACTCTTCTTTCTGTCTATGTTTTGAACCATTCCTGTGACACTAGTTATAGATTCCGATGCTTCACTTCAGGTTTACTGTATCCCTCTGACCTTCTTATTGACGATGAAACACAGAAATTGCATCGGAATTAAATAGAAAAGGCACAATGCCGACTTAAGTACAAGAAAAGTGACTCTTCTTACTGTCTATGTTTTGAACCATTCCTGTGACGCTAAATATAGATTCTGATGCTTCACTTCAGGTTTACTGTATCCCTCTGACATTCGTATTGACGATGAAACACAGAAATTGCATCGGATTTAAATACAAAAAGCACAATGCCGACTTACGTACAAGAAAACTGACTCTTTTTACTGTCTATGTTTTGAACCATTCATGTGACACTAGTTATAGATTCCGATGCTTCACTACAGGTTTACTGTATCCCTCTGACCTTCTTATTGACGATGAAACACAGAAATTGCATCGGAAATAAATACAAACGGCGCAATGCCGACTTAAGTACAAGAAAACTGACTCTTTTACTGTCTAAGTTCAGAACCATTCCTTTGACACTAGTTATAGATTCCGATGCTTCACTTCAGGTTTACTGTATCCCTCTGACCTTCTTATTGTTGTTGAAAAACAGAAATTGCATCGGAATTAAATACAAAAGGCACAATGCCGACTTAAGTGCAAGAAAACTGACTCTTCTTACTGTCTTAGTTTTGAACCATTCCTGTGACATTACTTATAGATTCCGATGCTTCACTTATGGTTTTCTGTATCCATCTGACGGTCTTATTGACGATGAAACACAGACATGGCATCGGAATTAAATAGAAAATGCACAATACCGACTTAAGTACAAGAAAACTGACTCTTCTTACTGTCTATGAATTGAACCATTCCTGTGACACTAAATATAGATTCTGACGCTTCACTTCAGGTTTGCTGTATCCCTCTGACCTTCTTATTGATGATGAACCACAGAAATTGCATCGGAATTAAATACAAAAAGCTCAATGCCGACTTAAGTACAAGATTACTGACTCTTCTTACTGTCTATGTTTTGAACCATTCCTGTGACACTTGTTATAGATTCCGATGCTTCCCTTCAGGTTTACTGTATCCCTGTAACCTTCTTATTGACGATGAAACATAGAAATTGCATCGGAATTAAATAGAAAAGGAACAATGCCGACATAAGTACAAGAAAACTGACTCTTCTTACTGTCTATGTTTGAACCATTCCTGTGAAACTAGTTATAGATGCCGGTGCTTTACTTCAGGTTTACTGTATCCCTCTGACCTTCTTATTGACGATGAAACACAAAAATTGCGTCGGAATTAAATAGAAAAGGCACAATGCCGAATTAAGTACAAGAAAGCTGACTCTTCTTACTGTCTATATTTTGAACCATTCCTGTGACACTAAATATTGATTCCGATGCTTCACTTCAGGTTTATTGTATCCCTTTGACCTTCGTATTGACGTTGTAACACAGAAATTGCATCGCAGTTAAATACAAAAGGCACAATGCCGACTTAAGTGCAAGAAAACTTACTCTTCTTACAGTCTATGCTTTGAACCATTCCTGTGACACTAGTTATAGATTCAGATGCTTCACTTCAGGTTCACTGTTTCCCTCTGACCTTCTTATTGACGATGAAACACTGAAATTGCATCGGAATTAAATTCAAGAGACACAATGCCGACTTAAGTACAAGAAAACTGACTCTTCTTACTGTCTTTGTTTTGAACCATTCCTGTGACATTAGTTATAGATTCCGATGCTTCACTTCAGGTTTACTGTATCCCTCTGACCTTCTTATTGACGATGAAACACAGAAATTGCATCGGAATTAAACACAAAAGGCACAACGTCGTCTTAAGTACAAGAAAACTGACTCTTCTTACTGTCTATGTTTTGAAAGATTCCTGTGACTCTAGTTATTGATTCCGATGCTTCACTCAGGTTTACTGTATTCCTCTGTCCTTCTCATTGGCGATGAAACACAGAAATTGCATCGGAATTAAAAACAAAAGGCACAATGCCGACTTAAGTACAAGTAAACTGACACTTCTTACTGTCAATGTTTTAAACCATTCATGTGACACTAGTTATAGATTCCGAAGCTTTACTCTAGGTTTACTGTATCCCTCTGACCTTCTTATTGACGATGAATCACAGAAATTGTTTCGGAATGAAATACAAAAGGAACAATGCCGACTTAAGTACAAGAAAACTGACACTTTTTACTGTCTATATTTTGATCCATTCCTGTGACACTAGTTATAGATTCCGATGCTTCACTTCAGATTTACTGTATCCCTCTGACCTTCTTATTGACGATGAAACATAGAAATTGCATCGGAATTAAATAGATAAGGAACAATGCCGACTTAAGTACAAGAAAGCTGACTCTTCTTTCTGTCTATGTTTTGAACCATTCCTGTGACACTAGTTGTAGATTCCGATGCTTCACTTCAGGTTTACTGTATCCCTCTGACCTTCTTATTGACGATGAAACACAGAAATTGCATCGGAATTAAATAGAAAAGGCACAATGCCGACTTAAGTACAAGAAAACTGACTCTTCTTACTGTCTATGTTTTGAACCATTCCTGTGACACTAAATATAGATTCTGATGCTTCACTTCAGGTTTACTGTATCCCTCTGACATTCGTATTGACGATGAAACACAGAAATTGCATCGGATTTAAATACAAAAAGCACAATGCCGACTTACGTACAAGAAAACTGACTCTTTTGACTGTCTATGTTTTGAACCATTCATGTGACACTAGTTATAGATTCCGATGCTTCACTTCAGGTTTACTGTATCCCTCTGACCTTCTTATTGACGATGAAACACAGAAATTGCATCGGAAATAAATACAAAAGGCGCAATGCCGACTTAAGTACAAGAAAACTGGCTCTTTTACTGTCTAAGTTCAGAACCATTCCTTTGACACTAGTTACAGATTCCGATGCTTCACTTCAGGATTACTGTATCCCTCTGACCTTCTTATTGTTGATGAAACACAGAAATTGCATCGGAATTAAATACAAAAGGCACAATGCCGACTTAAGTACAAGAAAATTCTCTCTTCTTACTGTCTATGTTTTGAACCATTCCTGTGACACTAGTTATAGATTCCGATGCTTCACTTCAGGTTTACTGTATCCCTCTGACCTTCTTATTGACAATGAAACACAGAAATTGCTTCGGAATTAAATACAAAAGGCATAATGCCGACTTATGTACAAGAAAACTGACTCTTCTTACTGTCTATGTTTTGAACCATTCCTATGACACTAGTTATAGATTCTGATGCTTCACCTCAGGTTTACTGTATCCCTCTGACCTTCTTATTGACGTTGTAACACAGAAATTGCATCGGAGTTAAATACAAAAGGCACAATGCCCACTTAGGTACAAGAAAACTTACTCTTCTTACAGTCCATGTTTTGAACCATTCCTGTGACACTAGTTATAGATTCTGATGCTTCACTTCAGGTTTACTGTATCCCTGTGACCTTCTTATTGACGATGAAATACAGATATTACATCGGAATGAAATACAATTGGAACAATGACGACTTAAGTACAAGAAAACTGACTCTTCCTATTGTCTATGTTTTGAACCATTCCTGTGACACTAGTTACAGATTCCGATGCTTCACTTCAGGTTTACTGTATTCCTCTGACCATCTTATTGACGATGAAACACAGAAATTGCATCGGAACTAAATACAAAAGGCACAATGGAGACTTAAGTACAAAAAACTGACTCTTCTTACTGTCTATGTTTTGAACGATTCCTGTGACACTAGTTATAGATTCCGATGCTTCACTTCGGGTTCACTGATTCCCTCTGACCTCCCTAATGGCGATGAAACACTGAAATTGCATCGGAATTAAATACAAGAGGCACAATGCCGACTTAAGTACAAGAAAACTGACTCTTCTTACTGTCTTTGTTTTGAACCATTCCTGTGACAGTAGTTATAGATTCCGATGCTTCACTTCAGGTTTACTGTATCCCTCTGACCTTCTTATTGACGATGAAACACAGAAATTGCAACGGAATTAAATACAAAAGGCACAATGCCGTCTTACGTAGAAGAAAAGTGACTCTTCTTACTGTCAATGTTTTAAACCATTCATGTGACACTAGTTATAGATTCCGATGCATTACTCTAGGTTTACTGTATCCCTCTGACCTTCTTACTGACGATGAATCACAGAAATTGTTTCGGAATGAAATACAAAAGGCACAATGCCGACTTAAGTACAAGAAAACTGACTCTTTTTACTATCTATGTTTTGATCCATTCCTGTGACACTAGTTATAGATTCCGATGCTTCACTTCAGATTTACTGTATCCCTCTGACCTTCTTATTGACGATGAAACATAGAAATTGCATCGGAATTAAATAGAAAAGGAACAATGCCGACTTAAGTACAAGAAAACTGACTCTTCTTTCTGTCTATGTTTTGAACCATTCCTGTGACACTAGTTATAGATTCCGATGCTTCACTTCAGGTTTACTGTATCCCTCTGACCTTCTTATTGACGATGAAACACAGAAATTGCATCGGAATTAAAGAGAAAAGGCACAATGCCGACTTAAGTACAAGAAAACTTACTCTTCTTACTGTCTATGATTTGAACCATTCCAGTGACACTAAATATAGATTCTGATGCTTCACTTCAGGTTTACTGTATCCCTCTGACCTTCTTATTGACGATGAAACACAGAAATTGCATCGGAATTAAATACAAAAAAGCACAATGCCGACTTACGTACAAGAAAACTGACTCTTTTTACTGTCTATGATTTGAACCATTCATGTGACACTAGTTATAGATTCCGATGCTTTACTTCAGGTTTACTGTATCCCTCTGACCTTCTTATTGACGATGAAACACAGAAATTGCATCGGAAATAAATACAAAAGGCACAATGCCGACTTAAGTACAAAAAGACTGACTCTTTTACTGTCTAAGTTCTGAACCATTCCTTTGACACTACTTAGAGATTCCGATGCTTCACTTCAGGTTCACTGTATCCCTCTGACCTTCGTATTGTTGATGAAGCACAGAAATTGCATCGTAATTGAATACAAAAGGCACAATGCCGACTTAAGTACAAGAAAACTGACTCTTCTTACTGTCTATGTTTTGAACCATTCCTGTGACACTAGTTATGGATTCCGATGCTTCACTTCAGGTTTACTGTATCCCTGTGACCTTCATATTGTCGATGAAACATAGAAATAGCATCGGAATTAAATAAAAAAGGAACAATGCCGACTTAAGTACAAGAAAACTGACTCTTCATACTGTCTATGTTTTGAACCATTCCTGTGACACTAGTTATAGATGCCGATACTTCACTTCAGGTTAACTGTATCCCTCAGACTTCCTTATTGACTATGAAACACAGACATTGCGTCGGAATTCAATAGAAAAGGCACAATGCCGAATTAGGTACAAGAAAACTGACTCTCCGTACTGTCTATGTTTTGAACCATTCCTGTAACACTAAATATTGATTCCGAAGCTTCACTTCAGGTTTACTGTATCCCTCTGACCTTCTTATTGACGATGAAACACAGATATTGCATCGGAGTTAAATACAAATGGCACAATTCCAAATTAAGTACAAGAAAACTGACTCTTCGTACTGTCTATTTTTTGAACCATTCCTGGGACACTAAATATTGATTCCGAAGCTTCACTTCAGGTTTACTGTATCCCTCTGACCTTCTTATTGACGATGAAACACAGAAATTGCATCGGAATTAAATACAAAAAGCACAATGCCGACTTAAGTACAAGAAAACTGACTCTTCTTACTGTCTATGTTTTGAACCATTCATGTGACCCTAGTTATGGATTCCGATGCTTCACTTCAGGTTTACTGTATCCCTCTGGCCTTCCTATTGACGATGAAAAACCGAAATTGCAAGGAGTTAGTTACAAAAGGCACAATGCCTACTTAAGTACAAGAAAACTTACTCTTCTTAGTGTCTAAGTTTTGAACCATCCCTGTGACACTAGTAATTGATTCCGATGCTTCACTTCAGGTTTACTGTATCCCTCTGACCTTCGTATTGTTGATGAAACACAGAAATTGCATCGGAATTGAATACCAAAGGCACAATGCCGACTTAAGTACAAGAAAACTTACTCTTCTTACTGTCTATGTTTTGAACCATTCCTGTGACACTAGTTACAGATTCCGATGCTTCACTTCACGTTTACTGCATCTCTCTGACCTTCTTTTTGACGTTGAAACGCAGAAATTGCATCGGAATTAAATACAAAAGGCACAATGCCGACTTAAGTACAAGAAAACTGACTTTTCTTACTGTCAATGATTTCAACCTTTCATGTGGCACTAGTTATTCATTCCGATGCCTCACTTCAGGTTTACTGTATCCCTCTGACCTTCTTATTGACGATGAAACACAGAAATTGCATCGGAATGAAATACAAAAGGCATAATGCCGACTTAAGTACAAGAAAACTGACTCTTCTTACTGTCTATGATTTGAACCATTCCTGTGACACTAGTTATAGATTCCGATGCTTCACTTCCGGTTTACTGTATCCCTCTGACCTTCTTATTGACGATGAAACACAGAAATTTCATCGGAATTAAATACAAAAGGCACAATTCCGACTTAAGTACAAGAAAACTGACTCTTCTCACTGTCTGTGTTTTGAACCATTTCTGTGACACTAGATATAGATTCCGATGCTTCACCTCAGGTTTACTGTATCCCTCTGACCTTCTTATTGACGATGAAACACAGAAATTGCATCGGAATTAAATACAAAAGGCACAATGCCGACTTAAGTACAAGAAAACTGACTCTTCTTACTGTCTATGTTTTGAACCATTCCTGTGACACTAGTTATAGATTCCGACGCTTCACTTCATGTTTACTGTATCCCTCTCACCTTCTTGTTGACGATGAAACACAGAAATAGCATCGGAATTAAATACAAAAGGCGCAATGAAGACTTAAGTACAAGATAACTAACTCTTCTTACTGTCTATGTGTTGAACCATTCATGTGACATTAGTTATAGATTCCGATGCTTCACTTCAGGTTTACTGGATCCCTCTGACCTTCTTATTGACGATGAATCACAGAAATTGCATCGGAATTAAATACAGAAGGCACAATGCCGACTTAAGTACAAGAAAACTGACTCTTCTTACTGTTTATGTTTTGAACCATTCCTGTGACACTAGTTATAGATTCCGATGCTTCACTTCAGGTTTACTGTATCCCTCTGACCTTCTTATTGACGATGAAACACAGAAATTTCATCGGAATTAAATACAAAAGGCACAATTCCGACTTAAGTACAAGAAAACTGACTCTTCTCACTGTCTATGTTTTGAACCATTCCTGTGACACTAGATATAGATTCCGATGCTTCACCTCAGGTTTACTGTATCCCTCTGACCTTCTTATTGACGATGAAACACAGAAATTCCATCGGAATTAAATACAAAGGTCACAATGCCGACTTAAGTAGAAGGAAACTGACTCTTCTTACTGCCTATGTTTTGAACCATTCCTGTGACACTAGTTATAGATTCCGATGCTTCACTTCAGGTTTACTGTATCCCTCTGACCTTCTTATTGACGATGAAACACAGAAATTGCATCGGAATTAAATACAAAAGGCACAATGCCGACTTAAGTAAAAGAAAACTGACTCTTCTTACTGTCTATGTTTTGAAACATTCATGTGACAATAATTATAGATTCCGATGCTTCACTTCAGGTATACTTTATCCCTCTGATCTTCTTATTGACGATGAAACACAGAAATTGCATCGGAATTAAATACAAAAGGCACAATGCCGACTTATGTACAAGAAAACTGACTCTTCTTACTGTCTATGTTTGAACCATTCATGTGACACTAATTATAGATTCCGATGTTTTACTCCAGGTTTACTGTATCCCTCTGACCTTCTTATTGCTTCGGAATTAAATACAAAAGGCACTATGCCGACTTAAGTAAGTGAAAACTGACTCTTCTTACTGTCTATGCTTTGATCCATTCCTGTGACACTCGTTATAGATTCCGATGCTTCACTTCAGGTTCCCTGTATCCCTCTGACCTTCTTGTAGACGATGAAACATAGAAATTGCATTGGAATTAAATGGAAAAGGAACAATGCCGACTTAAGTACAAGGGAACTGACTCTTCTTACTGTCTATGTTTTGAACCATTCCTGTGAGACTAGTTATAGATTCCGATGCTTCACTTCAGGTTTACTGTATACCTCTGACCGCCTTATTGACGATGAAACACAGAAATGGCATCGGAATTAAATAGAAAATGCACAATGCCGACTTAAGTACAAAAAAACTGACTCTTCTTACTGTCTATGAATTGAACCATTCCTGTGACACTAAATATAGATTCCGATGCTTCACTTCAGGTTTGCTGTATCCCTCTGACCTTCTTATTGATGATGAACCACAAAAATTGCATCGGAATTAAATACAAAGAGCACAATGCCGACTTAAGTACAAGAAAACTGACTCTTCTTACTGTCTATGTTGTGAACCATTCCTGTGACACTTGTTATACATTCCGATGCTTCACTTCAGGTTTACTGTATCCCTGTGACCTTCTTATTGACGATGAAACATAGAAATTGCATCGGAATTAAATAGAAAAGGAAAAATGCCGACTTAAGTACAAGAAAACAGACTCTTCTTACTGTCTATGTTTTGAACCATTCCTGTGACAATAGTTATAGATGCCGATGCTTCACTTCAGGTTTACTGTATCCCTCTGACCTTCTTATTGACGATGAAACACAGAAATTGCGTCGGAATTAGATAGAAAAGGCACATTGCCGAACTAAGTACAAGAAAACTGACTCTACTTACTGTCTATAATTTGAACCATTCCTGTGACACTAAATACTGATTCCGATGCTTCACTTCATGTTTACTGTATCCCTCTGACCTTCTTATTGACGATGAAACACAGAAATAGCATAGGAATTAAATACAAAATGCACAATGCCGACTTAAGTACAAGAAAACTGACTCTACTTACTGTCTATGTTTGAACCATTAATGTGACACTAGTTATAGATTCCGATGCTTCACTTCAGGTTTAGTGTATCCCTGTGACCTTGTTAATGACGATGAAACACAGAAATTGCAACGGAATTAAATATAAAAGGCGGAATGCCGACTTAAGTAGAAGAAAACTGACTCTTCTTACTGTCTATGTTTTGAACCATTCGTGTGACACTAGTTATAGATTCCGATGCTTCACTTCAGGTTTACTGTATCCCTCTGACCTTCTTATTGACGATGAAACACAGAAATTGCGTCGGAATTAAATACAAAAGGCACAATGCCTACTTAAGTACAAGAAAACTTACTCTTATTATTGTCTAAGTTTTGAACCATCCCTGTGACACTAGCAATAGATTCCGATGCTTCACTTCAGGTTTACTGTATCCCTCTGACCTTCTTATTGTTGATGAAACACAGAAATTGCATCGGAATTGAATACTAAAGGCACATTGCCGACTTAAGTACAAGAAAACTGACTCTTCTTACTGTCTATGTTTTGAACCATTCCTGTGACACTAGTTATAGATTCCGATGCTTCACTTCAGGTTTACTGCATCTCTCTGACCTTCTTTTTGACGATGAAACACAGAAATTCCATCGGAATTAAATACAAAAGGCACAATGCCGACTTAAGTACAAGAAAACTGACTCTTCTTACTGTCTATGTTTTGAACCATTCCTGTGACACTAGGTATAGATTCCGATGCTTCACCTCAGGTTTACTGTATCCCTCTGACCTTCTTATTGGCGATGAAACAAAGAAATTTCATCGGAATTAAATACAAAAGGCACAATTCCGACTTAAGTACAAGAAAACTGACTCTTCTCACTGTCTATGTTTTGAACCATTCCTGTGACACTAGATATAGATTCCGATGCTTCACCTCAGGTTTACTGTATCCCTCTGACCTTCTTATTGACGATGAAACACAGCAATTGCATCGGAATTAAATACAAAAGGCACAATGCCGACTTAAGTACAAGAAAACTGACTCTTCTTACTGTCTATGTTTTGAACCATTCCTGTGACACTAGTTATAGATTCCGACGCTTCACTTCAGGTTTACTGTATCCCTCTGACCTTCTTATTGACGATGAAACACAGAAATTGCATCGGAATTAAATATAAAATGCACAATGCCGACTTAAGTTCAAGAAAACTGAATCTTCTTACTGTCTACGTTCGGAACCATTCCTGTGACACTAGTTATAGATTCCGATGCTTCACTTCAGGTTTACTGTATCCCTCTCACCTTCTTGTTGACGATGAAACACAGAAATAGCATCGGAATTAAATACAAAAGGCGCAATGAAGACTTAAGCACAAGATAACTAACTCTTCTTACTGTCTATGTGTTGAACCATTCATGTGACATTAGTTATAGATTCCGATGCTTCACTTCAGGTTTACTGGATCCCTCTGACCTTCTTATTGACGATGAATCACAGAAATTGCATCGGAATTAAATACAGAAGGCACAATGCCGACTTAAGTTCAAGAAAACTGACTCTTCTTACAGTTTATGTTTTGAACCATTCCTGTGACACTAGTTATAGATTCCGATGCTTCACTTCAGGTTTACTGTATCCCTCTGACCTTCTTATTGACGATGAAACACAGAAATTTCATCGGAATTAAATACAAAAGGCACAATTCCGACTTAAGTACAAGAAAACTGACTCTTCTCACTGTCTATGTTTTGAACCATTCCTGTGACACTAGATATAGATTCCGATGCTTCACCTCAGGTTTACTGTATCCCTCTGACCTTCTTATTGACGATGAAACACAGAAATTCCATCGGAATTAAATACAAAAGTCACAATGCCGACTTAAGTAGAAGGAAACTGACTCTTCTTACTGCCTATGTTTTGAACCATTCCTGTGACACTAGTTATAGATTCCGATGCTTCACTTCAGGTTTACTGTATCCCTCTGTCCTTCTTATTGACGATGAAACACAGAAATTGCATCGGAATTAAATACAAAATTCACAATGCCGACTTAAGTAAAAGAAAACTGACTCTACTTACTGTCTATGTTTTGAAAAATTCATGTGACACTAATTTTAGATTCCGATGCTTCACTTCAGGTATACTTTACCCCTCTGATCTTCTTATTGACGATGAAACACAGAAATTGCATCGGAATTAAATACAAAAGGCACAATGCCGACTTATGTACAAGAAAACTGACTCTTCTTACTGTCTATGTTTGAACCATTCATGTGACACTAATTAAAGATTCCGATGTTTTACTCCAGGTTTACTGTATCCCTCTGACCTTCTTATTGCTTCGGAATTAAATACAAAAGGCACTATGCCGACTTAAGTAAAAGAAAACTGACTCTTCTTACTGTCTATGCTTTGATCCATTCCTGTGACACTCGTTATAGATTCCGATGCTTCACTTCAGGTTCTCTGTATCCCTCTGACCTTCTTGTTGACGATGAAACATAGAAATTGCATCGGAATTAAATGGAAAAGGAACAATGCCGACTTAAGTACAAGAGAACTGACTCTTCTTACTGTCTATGTTTTGAACCATTCCTGTGACACTAGTTATAGATTCCGATGCTTCACTTCAGGTCTACTGTATACCTCTGACCGCCTTATTGACGATGAAACACAGAAATGGCATCGGAATTAAATAGAAAATGCACAATGCCGACTTAAGTACAAAAAAACTGACTCTTCTTACTGTCTATGAATTGAACCATTCCTGTGACACTAAATATAGATTCCGATGCTTCACTTCAGGTTTGCTGTATCCCTCTGACCTTCTTATTGATGATGAACCACAGAAATTGCATCGGAATTAAATACAAAAAGCACAATGCCGACTTAAGTACAAGAAAACTGACTCTTCTTACTGTCTATGTTGTGAACCATTCCTGTGACACTTGTTATACATTCCGATGCTTCACTTCAGGTTTACTGTATCCCTGTGACCTTCTTATTGACGATGAAACATAGAAATTGCATCGGAATTAAATAGAAAAGGAAAAATGCCGACTTAAGTAGAAGAAAACAGACTCTCCTTACTGTCTATGTTTTGAACCATTCCTGTGACAATAGTTACAGATGCCGATGCTTCACTTCAGGTTTACTGTATCCCTCTGTCCTTCATATTGACGATGAAACACAGAAATTGCGTCGGAATTAAATAGAAAAGGCACATTGCCGAACTAAGTACAAGAAAACTGACTCTACTTACTGTCTATAATTTGAACCATTCCTGTGACACTAAATACTGATTCCGATGCTTCACTTCATGTTTACTGTATCCCTCTGACCTTCTTATTGACGATGAAACACAGAAATTGCATAGGAATTAAATACAAAATGCACAATGCCGACTTAAGTACAAGAAAACTGACTCTTCTTACTGTCTATGTTTGAACCATTCCTGTGACACTAGTTATAGATTCCGATGCTTCACTTCAGGTTTAGTGTATCCCTGTGACCTTGTTATTGACGATGAAACACAGAAATTGCAACGGAATTAAATACAAAAGGCGGAATGCCGACTTAAGTAGAAGAAAACTGACTCTTCTTACTGTCTATGTTTTGAACCATTCCTGTGACACTAGTTATAGATTCCGACGCTTCACTTCATGTTTACTGTATCCCTCTGACCTTCTTATTGACGATGAAACACAGAAATTGCATCAGAATTAAATACAAATGGCACAATGCCGACTTAAGTACAAGAAAACTGACTCTTCTTATTGTCTAAGTTTTGAACCATTCCTGTGACACTAGTTATAGATTCCGATGCTTCACTTCAGGTTTACTGTCTCCCTCTGACCTTCTTATTGACGATGAAACACAGAAATTGCCTCGGAATTATGTACAAAAGGCACAATGCCTACTTAAGTACAAGAAAACTTACTCTTCTTATTGTCTAAGTTTTGAACCATCCCTGTGACACTAGTAATAGATTCCGATGCTTCACTTCAGGTTTACTGTATCCCTCTGACCTTCTTATTGTTGATGAAACACAGAAATTGCATCGGAATTGAATACTAGAGGCACAATGCCGACTTAAGTACAAGAAAACTGACTCTTCTTACTGTCTATGTTTTGAACCATTCCTGTGACACTAGTTATAGATTCCGATGCTTCACTTCAGGTTTACTGCATCTCTCTGACCTTCTTTTTGACGATGAAACACAGAAATTCCATCGGAATTAAAAACAAAAGGCACAATGCCGACTTAAGTACAAGAAAACTGACTCTTCTTACTGTCTATATTTTCAACCATTCATGTGACACTAGTTATACATTCCGATGACTCACTTCAAGTTTACTGTATCCCTCTGACCTTCTTATTGACGATGAAACACAGAAGTTGCATCGGAATTAAATACAAAATGCATAATGCCGACTTAAGTACAAGAAAACTGACTCTTCTTACTGTCTATGATTTGAACCATTCCTGTGACACTAGTTATAGATTCCGATGCTTCACTTCCGGTTTACTGTATCCCTCTGACCTTATTGACGATGAAACACAGATATAGCATCGGAATTTAATACAAAAGGCACAATGAAGACTTAAGTACAAAATAACTAACTCTTCTTACTGTCTATGTGTTGAATCATTCATGTGACATTAGTTATAGATTCCGATGCTTCAGTTCAGGTTTTCTGGATCCCTCTGACCTTCTTATTGACGATGAATCACAGAAATTGCATCGGAATTTAATACAGAAGGCACAATGCCGACATAAGTACAAGAAAACTGACTCTTCTAACTGTTTATGTTTTTAAACATTCCTGTGACACTAGTTATAGATTCCGATGCTTCACTTCAGGTTTACTGTATCCCTCTGACCTTCTTATTGACGATGAAACACAGAAATTTCATCGGAATTAAACACAAAAGGCACAATTCCGACTTAAGTACAAGAAAACTGACTCTTCTCACTGTCTATGTTTTGAACCATTCCTGTGACACTAGGTATAGATTCCGATGCTTCACCTCAGGTTTACTGTATCCCTCTGACCTTCTTATTGACGATGAAACACAGAAATTGCATCGGAATTAAATATAAAATGCACAATGCCGACTTCAGTTCAAGAAAACTGAATCTTCTTACTGTCTACGTTTTGGAACCATTCCTGTGACACTAGTTATAGATTCCGATGCTTCACTTCAGGTTTACTGTATCCCTCTCACCTTCTTGTTGACGATGAAACACAGAAATTGCATCGGAATTAAATACAAAAGGCACAATGCCGACTTAAGTACAAGATAACTGACTCTTCTTACTGTCTATGTTTTAAACCATTCCTGTAACACTAGTTATAGATTCCGATGCTTCACTTCAGGATTACTGTACCCTCTGACGATCTTATTGACGATGAAACACGGAAATTGCATCCGAATTAAATACAAAAGGGACAATGCCGACGTAAGTACAAGAAAACTGATTCTTCTTACTGTCTATGTTTTGAACCATCCCTGTGACACTAGTTATGGATTCCGATGCTTCACTTCAGGTTTACTGTATCCCTCTGACCTTCTTATTGACGATAAAACACAGAAATTGCATCGGAGTTAAATACAAAAGGCACAATGCTGACTTAAGTACAAGAAGACTGACTCTTCTTACAGTCAAAGTTTTGAACCATTCCTGAGATACTAGTTATAAATTCCGATGCTTCACTTCAGGTTTACTGTATCCCTCTGACCTTCTTGTTGACGATGAAACACAGATATTGCATCGGAATTAAATACAAATGGCACAATGACGACTTAAGTACAAGAAAACGGACTCTTCTTACTGTCTATGTTTTGAACCATTTGTGTGACACTAGTTATAGATTCCGATGCTTCACTTCAGGTTAACTGTATTCCTCTGACCTTCTTATTGACGATGAAACACAGAAATTGCGTCGGAATTAAATACAAAAGGCACAATGCCGACTTAAGTACAAGTAAACTGACTCTTCTTTCTGTCTATGTTTTGAACCATTCCTCTGACACTAGTTATAGATTCCGATGCTTCACTTCAGATTTACTGTATCCCTCTGACCTTCGTATTGACGATGAAACACAGAAATTGCATCGGAATTAAATACAAAAGTCACAATGCCGACTTAAGTAGAAGGAAACTGACTCTTCTTACTGCCTATGTTTTGAACCATTCCTGTGACACTAGTTATAGATTCCGATGCTTCACTTCAGGTTTACTGTATCCCTCTGACCTTCTTATTGACGATGAAACACAGAAATTGCATCGGAATTAAATACAAAAGGCACAATGCCGACTTAAGTAAAAGAAAACCGACTCTTCTTACTGTCTATGTTTTGAAACATTCATGTGACACTAATTATAGATTCCGATGCTTCACTTCAGGTATACTTTATCCCTCTGATCTTCTTATTGACGATGAAACACAGAAATTGCATCGGAATTAAATACAAAAGGCACAATGCCGACTTATGTACAAGAAAACTGACTCTTCTTACTGTCTATGTTTGAACCATTCATGTGACACTAATTATAGATTCCGATGTTTTACTCCAGGTTTACTGTATCCCTCTGACCTTCTTATTGACGATGAATCACAGAAATTGCATAGGAATTAAATACAAAAAGCACTATGCCGACTTAAGTAAAAGAAAACTGACTCTTCTTACTGTCTATGCTTTGATCCATTCCTGTGACACTCGTTATAGATTCCGATGCATCACTTCAGATTCTCTGTATCCCTCTGACCTTCTTGTTGACGATGAAACATAGAAATTGCATCGGAATTAAATGGAAAAGGAACAATGCCGACTTAAGTCCAAGAAAACTGACTCTTCTTACTGTCTATGTTTTGAACCATTCCTGTGACACTAGTTATAGATTCCGATGTTCACTTCAGGTTTACTGTATCCCTCTGACCGCCTTATTGACGATGAAACACAGAAATGGCATCGGAATTAAATAGAAAATGCACAATGCCGACTTAAGTACAAGAAAACTGACTCTTCTTACTGTCTATGTTTTGAACCATTCCTGTGACACTTGTTATACATTCCGATGCTTCACTTCAGGTTTACTGTATCCCTGTGACCTTCTTATTGACGATGACACATAGATATTGCATCGGAATTAAATAGAAAAGGAACAATGCCGACTAAAGTACAAGAAAACAGACTCTTCTTACTGTCTATGTTTTGAACCATTCCTGTGACACTAGTTATAGATGCCGATGCTTCACTTCAGGTTTACTGTATCCCTCTGACCTTCTTATTGACGATGAAACACAGAAATTGCGTCGGAATTAAATAGAAAAGGCACATTGCCGAACTAAGTACAAGAAAACTGACTCTACTTACTGTCTATATTTTGAACCATTCCTGTGACACTAGTTATACATTCCGATGACTCACTTCAGGTTTACTGTATCCCTCTGACCTTCTTATTGACGATGAAACACAGAAATTGCATCGGAATTAAATACAAAATGCATAATGCCGACTTAAGTACAAGAAAACTGACTCTTCTTACTGTCTATGATTTGAACCATTCCTGTGACACTAGTTATAGATTCCGATGCTTCACTTCCGGTTTACTGTATCCCTCTGACCTTATTGACGATGAAACACAGAAATAGCATCGGAATTTAATACCAAAGGCACAATGAAGACTTAAGTACAAAATAACTAACTCTTCTTACTGTCTATGTGTTGAATCATTCATGTGACATTAGTTATAGATTCCGATGCTTCAGTTCAGGTTTTCTGGATCCCTCTGACCTTCTTATTGACGATGAATCACAGAAATTGCATCGGAATTTAATACAGAAGGCACAATGCCGACTTAAGTACAAGAAAACTGACTCTTCTTACTGTTTATGTTTTTAAACATTCCTGTGACACTTGTTATAGATTCCGATGCTACACTTCAGGTTTACTGTATCCCTCTGACCTTCTTATTGACGATGAAACACAGAAATTTCATCGGAATTAAACACAAAAGGCACAATTCCGACTTAAGTACAAGAAAACTGACTCTTCTCACTGTCTATGTTTTGAACCATTCCTGTGACACTAGGTATTGATTCCGATGCTTCACCTCAGGTTTACTGTATCCCTCTGACCTTCTTATTGACGATGAAACACAGAAATTGCAGCGGAATTAAATACAAAAGGCACAATGCCGACTTAAGTAGAAGAAAACTGACTCTTCTTACTGTCTATGTTTTGAACCATTCCTGTGACACTAGTTATAGATTCCGACGATTCACTTCAGGTTTACTGTATCCCTCTGACCTTCTTATTGACGATGAAACACAGAAATTGCATCGGAATTAAATATAAAATGCACAATGCCGACTTAAGTTCACGGAAACTGACTCTTCTTACTGTCTATGATTTGAACCATTCCTGTGACACTAGTTATAGATTCCGATGCTTCACTTCCGGTTTACTGTATCCTTCTGACCTTATTGACGATGAAACACAGAAATAGCATCGGAATTTAATACAAAAGGCACAATGAAGACTTAAGTACAAAATAACTAACTCTTCTTACTGTCTATGTGTTGAATCATTCATGTGACATTAGTTAGAGATTCCGATGCTTCAGTTCAGGTTTTCTGGATCCCTCTGACCTTCTTATTGACGATGAATCACAGAAATTGCATCTGAATTTAGTACAGAAGGCACAATGCCGACTTAAGTACAAGAAAACTGACTCTTCTTACTGTCTACGTTTGGAACCATTCCTGTGACACTAGTTATAGATTCCGATGCTTCACTTCAGGTTTACTGTATCCCTCTCACCTTCTTGTTGACGATGAAACACAGAAATTGCATCGGAATTAAATACAAAAGGCACAATGCCGACTTAAGTACAAGATAACTGACTCTTCTTACTGTCTATGTTTTAAACCATTCCTGAAACACTAGTTATAGATTCCGATGCTTCACTTCAGGATTACTGTACCCTCTGACGATCTTATTGACGATGAAACACGGAAATTGCATCCGAATTAAATACAAAAGGGACAATGCCGACTTAAGTACAAGAAAACTGACTCTTCTTACTGTCCATGTTTTGAACCATTCCTGTGACACTAGTTATAGATTCCGATGCTTCACTTCAGGTTTACTGTATCCCTCTGACCTTCTTATTGACGATGAAACACAGAAATTGCATCGGAGTTAAATACAAAAGACACAATGCTGACTTAAGTACAAGAAGACTGACTCTTCTTACAGTCTATGTTTTGAACCATTCCTGAGACACTAGTTATAGATTCCGATGCTTCACTTCAGGTTTGCTGTATCCCTCTGACCTTCTTGTTGACGATGAAACACAGATATTGCATCGGAATTAAATACAAATGGCACAATGACGACTTAAGTACAAGAAAACGGACTCTTCTTACTGTCTATGTTTTGAACCATTCGTGTGACACTAGTTATAGATTCCGATGCTTCACTTCAGGTTAACTGTATTCCTCTGACCTTCTTATTGACGATGAAACACAGAAATTGCGTCGGAATTAAATACAAAAGGCACAATGCCGACTTAAGTACAAGTAAACTGACTCTTCTTACTGCCTATGTTTTGAACCATTCCTGTGACACTAGTTATAGATTCCGATGCTTCACTTCAGGTTTACTGTATCCCTCTGACCTTCTTATTGACGATGAAACACAGAAATTGCATCGTAATTAAATACAAAAGGCACAATGCCGACTTAAGTAAAAGAAAACTGACTCTTCTTACTGTCTATGTTTTGAAACATTCATGTGACACTAATTATAGATTCCGATGCTTCACTTCAGGTATACTTTATCCCTCTGATCTTCTTATTGACGATGAAACACAGAAATTGCATCGGAATTAAATACAAAAGGCACAATGCCGACTTATGTACAAGAAAACTGACTCTTCTTACTGTCTATGTTTGAACCATTCATGTGACACTAATTATAGATTCCGATGTTTTACTCCAGGTTTACTGTATCCCTCTGACCTTCTTGTTGACGATGAAAGATAGAAATTGCATCGGAATTAAATGTAAAAGGAACAATGCCGACTTAAGTACAAGAAAACTGACTCTTCTTACTGTCTATGTTTTGAACCATTCCTGTGACACTAGTTATAGATTCCGATGCTTCACTTCAGGTTTACTGTATCTCTCTGACCTTCTTATTGACGATGAAACACAGAAATTGCATAGGAATTAAATACAAAAGGCACAATGCCGACTTAAGTACAAGAAAACTGACTCTTCATACTGTCTATATTTTCAACCATTCATGTGACACTAGTTATACATTCCGATGCCTCACTTCAGGTTTACTGTATCCCTCTGACCTTCTTATTGACGATGAAACACAGAAATTGCATCGGAATTAAATACAAAAAGCAGAGTGACGACTTAAGTACAAGATAATTAACTCTTCTTTCTGTCTATGTTTTGAACCATTCCTGTGACACTAGTTATAGATTCCGATGCTTCACTTCAGGTTTACTGTATCCCTCTGACCTTCTTATTGACGATGAAACACAGAAATTGCATCGGAGTTAAATACAAAAGACACAATGCTGACTAAAGTACAAGAAGACTGACTCTTCTTACAGTCTATGTTTTGAACCATTCCTGAGACACTAGTTATAGATTCCGATGCTTCACTTCAGGTTTGCTGTATCCCTCTGACCTTCTTGTTGACGATGAAACACAGATATTGCATCGGAATTAAATACAAATGGCACAATGACGACTTAAGTACAAGAAAACGGACTCTTCTTACTGTCTATGTTTTGAACCATTCGTGTGACACTAGTTATAGATTCCGATGCTTCACTTCAGGTTAACTGTATTCCTCTGACCTTCTTATTGACGATGAAACACAGAAATGGCATCGGAATTAAATAGAAAATGCACAATGCCGACTTAAGTACAAGAAAACTGACTCTTCTTACTGTCTATGAATTGAACCATTCCTGTGACACTAAATATAGATTCCGATGCTTCACTTCAGGTTTGCTGTATCCCTCTGACCTTCTTATTGATGATGAACCACAGAAATTGCATCGGAATTAAATACAAAATGCACAATGCCGACTTAAGTACAAGAAAACTGACTCTTCTTACTGTCTATGTTTTGAACCATTCCTGTGACACTTGTTATACATTCCGATGCTTCACTTCAGGTTTACTGTATCCCTGTGACCTTCTTATTGACGATGAAACATAGATATTGCATCGGAATTAAATAGAAAAGGAACAATGCCGACTTAAGTACAAGAAAACAGACTCTTCTTACTGTCTATGTTTTGAACCATTCCTGTGACACTAGTTATAGATGCCGATGCTTCACTTCAGGTTTACTGTATCCCTCTGACCTTCTTATTGACGATGAAACACAGAAATTGCGTCGGAATTAAATAGAAAAGGCACATTGCCGAACTAAGTACAAGAAAACTCACCCTACTTACTGCCTATATTTTGAACCATTCCTGTGACACTAAATATTGATTCCGAAGCTTCACTTCAGGTTTACTGTATCCCTCTGACCTTCTTATTAACGATGAAACACAGAAATTGCCTCGGAATAAAATACAAAAGGCACAACGCCGTCTTAAGTACAAGAAAACTGACTCTTCTTACTGTCTATGTTTGAACCATTCCTGTGACACTAGTTATAGATTCCGATGCTTCACTTCAGGTTTAGTGTATCCCTCTGACCTTCTTATTGACGATGAAACACAGAAATTGCAACGGAATTAAATACAAGAGGCGGAATGCCGACTTAAGTACAAGAAAACTGACTCTTCTTATTGTCTTAGTTTTGAACCATTCCTGTGACACGAGTTATAGATTCCGATGCTTCACTACAGGTTTACTGTATCCCTCTGACCTTCTTATTGACGATGAAACACAGAAATTGCCTCGGAATTAAATACAAAAGGCACAACGCCGTCTTAAGTACAAGAAAACTGACTCTTCTTACTTTCTATGTTTTGAAAGACTCCTGTGACTCTAGTTATAGATTCCGATGCTTCACTTCAGGTTTACTGTATCTCTCTGACCTTCTTATTGACGATGAAACACAGAAATTGCATAGGAATTAAATACAAAAGGAACAATGCCGACTTAAGTACAAGAAAACTGACTCTTCTTACTGTCTATATTTTCAACCATTCGTGTGACACTAGTTATACATTCCGAAGCCTCACTTCAGGTTTACTGTATCCCTCAGACCTTCTTATTGACGATGAAACACAGAAATTGCTTCGGAATTAAATACAAAAGGCACTATGCCGACTTAAGTAAAAGAAAACTGACTCTTCTTACTGTTTATGCTTTGATCCATTCCTGTGACACTCGTTATAGATTCCGATGCATCACTTCAGGTTTACTGTATCCCTCTGACCTTCATATTGACGATGAAACACAGAAATGGTATCGGAATGAGATAGAAAATGCACAATGCCGACTTAAGTACAAGAAAACTGACTCTTCTTACTGTCTATGAATTTAACCATTCCTGTGACACTAAATATAGATTCCGATGCTTCACTTCAGGTTTGCTGTATGCCTCTGACCTTCTTATTGATGATGAACCACAGAAATTGCATCGGAATTAAATACAAAAAGCACAATGCCAACTTAAGTACAAGAAAACTGACTCTTCTTACTGTCTATGTTTTGAACCATTCCTGTGACACTTGTTATACATTCCGATGCTTCACTTCAGGTTTACTGTATCCCTGTGACCTTCTTATTGACGATGAAACACAGAAATTGCATCGGAATTATATAGAAAAGGAACAATGCCGACTTAAGTACAAGAAAACAGACTCTTCTTACTGTCTATGTTTTGAACCATTCCTGTGACACTAAATATTGATTCCGATGCTTCACTTCAGGTTTACTGTATCCCTCGGACCTTCTTATTGACGATGAAACACAGATATTGCATCGGAGTCAAATACAAAAGGCACAATGCCAAATTAAGTACAAGAAAACTGACTCTTCGTACTGTCTATGTTTTGAACCATTCCTGTGACACTAAATATTGATTCCAAAGCTTCACTTCAGGTTTACTGTATCCCTCTGACCGTTCCTATTGACGATGAAACACAGAAATTGCATCGGAATTAAACACAAAAAGCACAATGCCTACTTAAGTACAAGTAAACTGACTCTTCTTACTGTCAATGTTTCAACCATTCATGTGACACTAGTTATAGATTCCGATGCTTCACTTCAGGTTTACTGCATCCCTCTGGCCTTCTTATTAACGATGAAAAACAGAAATTGCAACGGAATTAAATACAAAAAGCACAATGCCAACTTAAGTACAAGAAAACTGACTCTTCTTAGTGTCAATGTTTTGAACCATTACTGTGACACTAGTTATAGATTCCGATGCTTCACTTCAGGTTTACTGTATCTCTCTGACCTTCTTATTGACGATGAAACACAGAAATTGCATAGGAATTAAATACAAAAGGCACAATGCCTACTTAAGTACAAGAAAACTGACTCTTCATACTGTCTATATTTTCAACCATTCATGTGACACTAGTTATACATTCCGATGCCTCACTTCAGGTTTACTGTATCCCTCTGACCTTCTTATTGACGATGAAACACAGAAATTGCATCGGAATTAAATACAAAAAGCAGAGTGACGACTTAAGTATAAGATAATTAACTCTTCTTTCTGTCTATGTTTTGAACCATTCCTGTGACACTAGTTATAGATTCCGATGCTTCACTTCCGGTTTACTGTATCCTTCTGACCTTCTTATTGACGATGAAACACAGAAATAGCATCGGAATTAAATACAAAAGGCACAATGAAGACTTAAGTACAGGATAACTAACTCTTCTTACTGTCTATGTGTTAAACCATTCATGTGACATTAGTTATAGAATCCGATGCTTCACTTCAGGTTTACTGGATCTCTGACCTTCTTATTGACGATGAATCACAGAAATTGCATCGGAATTAAATACATAAGGCAGAATGCCGGCTTAAGTACAAGAAAACTGACTCTTCTTACGTTCTATGTTTTAACCATTCCTGTGACACTAGTTATAGATTCCGATGCTTCACTTGAGGTTTACTGTATCCCTTGGACCTTCTTATTGAGGAGGAAACACAGAAATTGCATCGAAATTAAATACAAAAGGCACAATGCCGACTTAAGTACAAGAAAACTGACTCTCCTTACTGTTTATGTTTTGAACAATTCCTGTGACACTAGTTATAGATTCCGATGCTTCACTTCAGGTTTACTGTATCACTCTGACCTTCTTATTGACGATGAAACACAGAAATTGCATCGGAATTAAATACAAATGGCACAATGCCGACTTAAGTACAAGAAAACTGACTCTTTTTTCTGTCTATGTTTTGATCCATTCCTGTGACACTAGTTATAGATTCCGATGCTTCACTTCAGGTTTACTGTATCTCTCTGACCTTCTTATTGACGATGAAACACAGAAATTGCATAGGAATTAAATACAAAAGGCACAATGCCGACTTAAGTACAAGAAAACTGACTCTTCTTACTGTCTATATTTTCAACCATTCATGTGACACTAGTTATATATTCCGATGCCTCACTTCAGGTTTACTGTATCCCTCAGACCTTCTTATTGACGATGAATCTCAGAAATTGCTTCGGAATTAAATACAAAAGGCACTATGCCGACTTAAGTAAAAGAAAACTGACTCTTCTTACTGTTTATGCTTTGATCCATTCCTGTGACACTCGTTATAGATTCCGATGCTTCACTTCAGGTTTTCTGTATCCCTCTGACCTTCTTGTTGACGATGAAACATAGAAATTGCATCGGAATTAAATGGAAAAGGAACAATGCCGACTTAAGTACAAGAAAACTGACTCTTCTTACTGTCTATGAATTGAACCATTCCTGTGACACTAAATATAGATTCCGATGCTTCACTTCAGGTTTGCTATAGCCCTCTGACCTTCTTATTGATGATGAACCACAGAAATTGCATCGGAATTAAATACAAAAAGCACAATGGCGACTTAAGTACAAGAAAACTGACTCTTCTTACTGTCTAAGTTTTGAACCATTCATGTGACACTTGTTATACATTCCGATGCTTCACTTCAGGTTTACTGTATCCCTGTGACCTTCTTATTGACGATGAAACACAGAAATTGCATCGGAATTAAATAGAAAAGGAACAATGCCGACTTAAGTACAAGAAAACAGACTCTTCTTACTGTCTATGATTTGAACCATTCCTGTGACACTAAATATTGATTCCGATGCTTCACTTCAGGTTTACTGTATCCCTCTGACCTTCTTATTGACGATGAAACACAGATATTGCATCGGAGTTAAATACAAAAGGCACAATGCCAAATTAAGTACAAGAAAACGGACTCTTCGTACTGTCTACGTTTTGAACCATTCCTGTGACACTAAATATTGATTCCGAAGCTTCTCTTCAGGTTTACTGTATCCCTCTGACTTCTTATTGACGATGAAACACAGAAATTGCATCGGAATTAAATACAAAAAGCACAATGCCGACTTAAGTACAAGAAAACTGAGTCTTCTTACTGTCTATGTTTTGAACCATTCATGTGACACTAGTTATAGATTCCGATGCTTCACTTCAGGTTTACTGTATCCCTCTGGCCTTCTTACTGACGATGAAAAACAGAAATTGCAACGTAATTCAATACAAAAAGCACAATGCCTACTTAAGTACAAGAAAACTGACTCTTCTTAGTGTCTATGTTTTGAACCATTCCTGTGACACTAGTTATAGATTCCGATGCTTCACTTCAGGTTTACTGTATCTCTCTGACCTTCTTATTGACGATGAAACACAGAAATTGCATAGGAATAAAATACAAAAGGCACAATGCCGACTTAAGTACAAGAAAACTGACTCTTCTTACTGTCTATATTTTCAACCATTCATGTGACACTAGTTATACATTCCGATGCCTCACTTCAGGTTTACTGTATCCCTCTGACCTTCTTATTGACGATGAAACACAGAAATTGCATCGGAATTAAATACAAAAGGCACAATGACGACTTAAGTACAAGAAAATTAACTCTTCTTTCTGTCTATGTTTTGAACCATTCCTGTGACACTAGTTATAGATTCCGATGCTTCACTTCCGGTTTCCTGTATCCCTCTGACCTTCTTATTGACGATGAAACACAGAAATAGCATCGGAATTAAATACAAAAGGCACAATGAAGACTTAAGTACAGGATAACTGACTCTTCTTACTGTCTATGTGTTGAACCATTCATGTGACATTAGTTATAGATTCCGATGCTTCACTTCAGGTATACTGGAACCCTCTGACCTTCTTTTTGACGATGAATCACAGAAATTGCATCGGAATTAAATACAGAAGGCACAATGCCGACTTAAGTACAAGAAAACTGACTCTTCTTACTGTCTATGTTTTAACCATTCCTATGACACTAGTTATAGATTCCGATGCTTCACTTGAGGTTTATTGTATCCCTTCGACCTTCTTATT
The DNA here is from genome assembly GCF_023864345.2 of Schistocerca serialis cubense. Lineage (NCBI taxonomy): Eukaryota > Metazoa > Arthropoda > Insecta > Orthoptera > Acrididae > Schistocerca > Schistocerca serialis. The sequence goes on from NC_064647.1 coordinate 31,546,069, forward strand.
GAGGAGGAAACACAGAAATTGCATCGAAATTAAATACAAAAGGCACAATGCCGTCTTAAGTACAAGAAAACTGACTCTTCTCACTGTCTGTGTTTTGAACCATTCCTGTGACACTGGTTATAGATTCCGATGCTTCACCTCAGGTATACTGTATCCCTCTGACCTTCTTATTGACGATGAAACACAGAAATGGCATCGGAATTAAATAGAAAAAGCAGAGTGACGACTTAAGTACAAGATAATTAACTCTTCTTTCTGTCTATGTTTTGAACCATTCCTGTGACACTAGTTATAGATTCCGATGCTTCACTTCCGGTTTACTGTATCCTTCTGACCTTCTTATTGACGATGAAACACAGAAATAGCATCGGAATTAAATACAAAATTCACAATGAAGACTTAAGTACAGGATAACTAACTCTTCTTACTGTCTATGGTTAAACCATTCATGTGACATTAGTTATAGATTCCGATGCTTCACTTCAGGTTTACTGGATCTCTGACCTTCTTATTGACGATGAATCACAGAAATTGCATCGGAATTAAATACATAAGGCACAATGCCGGCTTAAGTACAAGAAAACTGACTCTTCTTACGTTCTATGTTTTAACCATTCCTGTGACACTAGTTATAGATTCCGATGCTTCACTTGAGGTTTACTGTATCCCTTGGACCTTCTTATTGAAGAGGAAACACAGAAATTGCATCGAAATTAAATACAAAAGGCACAATGCCGACTTAAGTTTAAGAAAACTGACTCACCTTACTGTTTATGTTTTGAACCATTCATGTGACACTAGTTATAGATTCCGATGCTTCACTTCAGGTTTACTGTATCACTCTGACCTTCTTATTGACGATGAAACATAGAAATTGCATCGGAATTAAATACAAATGGCACAATGCCGACTTAAGTACAAGAAAACTGACTCTTTTTACTGTCTATGTTTTGATCCATTCCTGTGACACTAGTTATAGATTCCGATGCTTCACTTCAGGTTTACTGTATCTCTCTGACCTTCTTATTGACGATGAAACACAGAAATTGCATAGGAATTAAATACAAAAGGCACAATGCCGACTTAAGTACAAGAAAACTGACTCTTCTTACTGTCTATATTTTCAACCATTCATGTGACACTAGTTATACATTCCGATGCCTCACTTCAGGTTTACTGTATCCCTCAGACCTTCTTATTGACGATGAATCACAGAAATTGCTTCGGAATGAAATACAAAAGGCACTATGCCGACTTAAGTAAAAGAAAACTGACTCTTCTTACTGTTTATGCTTTGATCCATTCCTGTGACACTCGTTATAGATTCCGATGCTTCACTTCAGGTTTTCTGTATCCCTCTGACCTTCTTGTTGACGATGAAACATAGAAATTGCATCGGAATTAAATGGAAAAGGAACAATGCCGACTTAAGTACAAGAAAACTGACTCTTCTTACTGTCTATGAATTGAACCATTCCTGTGACACTAAATATAGATTCCGATGCTTCACTTCAGGTTTGCTATAGCCCTCTGACCTTCTTATTGATGATGAACCACAGAAATTGCATCGGAATTAAATACAAAAAGCACAATGTCGACTTAAGGACAAGAAAACTGACTCTCCTTACTGTCTATGTTTTGAACCATTCATGTGACACTTGTTATACATTCCGATGCTTCACTTCAGGTTTACTGTATCCCTGTGACCTTCTTATTGACGATGAAACACAGAAATTGCATCGGAACTAAATAGAAAAGGAACAATGCCGACTTAAGTACAAGAAAACAGACTCTTCTTACTGTCTATGATTTGAACCATTCCTGTGACACTAAATATTGATTCCGATGCTTCACTTCAGGTTTACTGTATCCCTCTGACCTTTTTATTGACGATGAAACACAGATATTGCATCGGAGTTAAATACAAAAGGCACAATGCCAAATTAAGTACAAGAAAACGGACTCTTCGTACTGTCTATGTTTTGAACCATTCCTGTGACACTAAATATTGATTCCGAAGCTTCTCTTCAGGTTTACTGTATCCCTCTGACTTCATATTGACGATGAAACACAGAAATTGCATCGGAATTAAATACAAAAAGCACAATGCCGACTTAAGTACAAGAAAACTGAGTCTTCTTACTGTCTATGTTTTGAACCATTCATGTGACACTAGTTATAGATTCCGATGCTTCACTTCAGGTTTACTGTATCCCTCTGGCCTTCTTATTGACGATGAAAAACAGAAATTGCAACGTAATTCAATACAAAAAGCACAATGCCTACTTAAGTACAAGAAAACTGACTCTTCTTAGTGTCTATGTTTTGAACCATTCCTGTGACACTAGTTATAGATTCCGATGCTTCACTTCAGGTTTACTGTATCTCTCTGACCTTCTTATTGACGATGAAACACTGAAATTGCATAGGAATAAAATACAAAAGGCACAATGCCGACTTAAGTACCAGAAAACTGACTCTTCTTACTGTCTATATTTTCAACCATTCATGTGACACTAGTTATACATTCCGATGCCTCACTTCAGGTTTACTGTATCCCTCTGACCTTCTTATTGACGATGAAACACAGAAATTGCATCGGAATTAAATACAAAAGGCACAATGACGACTTAAGTACAAGAAAATTAACTTTTCTTTCTGTCTATGTTTTGAACCATTCATGTGACACTAGTTATAGATTCCGATGCTTCACTTCCGGTTTCCTGTATCCCTCTGACCTTCTTATTGACGATGAAACACAGAAATAGCATCGGAATTAAATACAAAAGGCACAATGAAGACTTAAGTACAGGATAACTGACTCTTCTTACTGTCTATGTGTTGAACCATTCATGTGACATTAGTTATAGATTCCGATGCTTCACTTCAGGTATATTGGAACCCTCTGACCTTCTTTTTGACGATGAATCACAGAAATTGCATCGGAATTAAATACAGAAGGCACAATGCCGACTTAAGTACAAGAAAACTGACTCTTCTTACTGTCTATGTTTTAACCATTCCTATGACACTAGTTATAGATTCCGATGCTTCACTTGAGGTTTATTGTATCCCTTCGACCTTCTTATTGAGGAGGAAACACAGAAATTGCATCGAAATTAAATACAAAAGGCACAATGCCGACTTAAGTACAAGAAAACTGACTCTTCTTACTGTTTATGTTTTGAACCATTCCTGTGACACTAGTTATAGATTCCGATGCTTCACTTCAGGTTTACTGTATCCCTCTGACCTTCTTATTGAGGAGGAAACACAGAAATTGCATCGGAATTAAACACAAAAGGCACAATTCCGACTTAAGTACAAGAAAACTGACTCTTCTCACTGTCTGTGTTTTGATCCATTCCTGTGACACTGGTTATAGATTCCGATGCTTCACCTCAGGTATACTGTATCCCTCTGACCTTCTTATTGACGATGAAACACAGAAATGGCATCGGAATTAAATAGAAAATGCACAATGCCGACTTAAGTAGAAGAAAACTGACTCTTCTTACTGTCTATGATTGAACCATACCTGTGACACTAGTTATAGATTCCGACGCTTCACTTCAGGTTTACTGTATCCCTCTGACCTTCTTATTGACGATGAAACACAGAAATTGCATCGGAATTAAATACAAATGGCACTATGCCGACTTAAGTACAAGAAAACTGACTCCTCTTACTGTCTATGTTTTAAACCATTCCTGTAACACTAGTTATAGATTCCGATGCTTCATTTCAGGTTTACTGTACCCTCTGACGATCTTATTGACGATGAAACACGGAAATTGCATCGGAATTAAATACAAAAGGGACAATGCCGACTTAAGTACAAGAAAACTGACTCTTCTTACTGTCTGTGTTTTGAACCATTCCTGTGACACTAGTTATTGATTCCGATGCTTCACTTCAGGTTTACTGTATCCTTCTGACCTTCTTATTGACGATGAATCACAGAAATTGCTTCGGAATTAAATACAAAAGGCACTATGCCGACTTAAGTAAAAGAAAACTGACTCTTCTTACTGTCTACGCTTTGATCCATTCCTGTGACACTCGTTATAGATTCCGATGCTTCACGTCAGGTTTTCTGTATCCCTCTGACCTTCTTGTTGACGATGAAACATAGAAATTGCATCGGAATTAAATGGAAAAGGAACAATGCCGACCTAAGTACAAGAAAACTGACTCTTCTTACTGTCTATGTTTTGAACCATTCCTGTGACACTAGTTATAGATTCTGATGCTTCACTTCAGGTTTACTGTATCCCTCTGACCTTCTTATTGACGATGAAACACAGAAATGGCATCGGAATTAAATAGAAAATGCACAATGCCGACTTCAGTACAAGAAAACTTACTCTTCTTACTGTCTATGTTTTGAACCATTCGTGTGACACTAGTTATAGATTCCGATGCTTCACTTCAGGTTTACTGTATCCTTCTGACCCTCTTATTGACGATGAATCACAGAAATTGCTTCGGAATTAGATACAAAAGGCACTATGCCGAATTAAGTAAAAGAAAACTGACTCTTCTTACTGTCTATGCTTTGATCCATTCCTGTGACACTCGTTATAGATTCCGATGCTTCACTTCAGGTTTTCTGTATCCCTCTGACCTTCTTGTTGACGATGAAACATAGAAATTGCATCGGAATTAAATGGAAAAGGTACAATGCCGATTTAAGTACAAGAAAACTGACTCTTCTTACTGTCTATGTTTTGAACCATTCCTGTGACACTTGTTATACATTCCGATGCTTCACTTCAGGTTTAGTGTATCCCTGTGAGCTTCTTATTGACGATGAAACATAGAAATTGCTTCGGAATTAAATAGAAAAGGAAAATTGCCGACTTAAGTACAAGAAAACAGACTCTTCTTGCTGTCTATGTTTTGAACCATTCCTGTGACACTAGTTATAGATGCCGATGCTTCACTTCAGGTTTACTGTATCCCTCTGACTTTCTTATTGACGATGAAACACAGAAATTGCGTCGGAATTAAATAGAAAAGACACATTGCCGAAATAAGTACAAGAAACTGACTCTACTTACTGTCGCTATTTTGAATTATTCCTGTGACACTAAATATTGATTCCGATGCTTCACATCAGGTTTACTGTATCCCTCTGACCTTCTTATTGACGATGAAACACAGAAATTGCATCGGAATTAAATACAAAAGGCACAATGCCGACTTAAGTACAAGAAAACTGACTCTCCTTACTCTCTATGTTTGGACCATTCCTGTGACACTAGTTATAGATTCCGATGCTTCACTTCAGGTTTAGTGTTTCCCTCTGACCTTCTTATTGACGATGAAACACAGAAATTGCATCGGAATTGAATACAAAAGGCACAATGCCGACTTATGTACAAGAAAACTGACTGTTCTTACTGTCTATGTTTTGAACCCTTCCTGTGACACTAGTTATAGATTCCGATGCTTCACTTCAGGTTTACTGTATCCCTCTGACCTTCATATTGACGATGAAATACAGATATTGCATCGGAATGAAATACAAATGGAACAATGACGACTTAAATACAAGAAAACTGACTCTTCGTACTGTCTATGTTTTGAACCATTCCTGTGACACTAGTTATAGATTCCGATGCTTCACTTCAGGTTTACTGTATCCCTCTGACCTTCTTATTGACAATGAAATACAGATATTGCATCGGAATGAAATACAAATGGAACAATGACAACTTAAGTACAAGAAAACTGACTCTTCTTACTGTCTATGTTTTGAACCATTCCTGTGACACTAGTTATAGATTCCGATGCTTCACTTCAGGCTTACTGTATGCCTCTGACCTTCTTATTGACGATGAAACAGAAATTGCATCGGAATTAAATACAAAAGGCACAATGCCGACTTAAGTACAAGAATACTGACTCTTCTTACCGTCTATGTTTTGAACCATTCCTGTGACACTAGTTATAGATTTCGATGCTTCACATCAGGTTTACTGTATCTCTCTGACCTTCATATTGACGTTGAAACACAGAAATTGCATCTTAATTAAATACAAAAGGCACAATGCCGACTTAAGTACAAGTAGACTGACTCATCTTACTGTCTATGTTTTGAACCATTCCTGTGACACTAGTTATAGATTCCGATGCTTCACTTCAGGTTTAATGTATCCCTCTGACCTTCTTATTGACGATGAAACACAGAAAATGCATCGGAATTAAATACAAAATGAACAATGCCGACTTAAGTTCAAGAAAACTGACTCTTCTTACTGTCTATGTATTGAACCATTCCTGTGACACTAGTTATAGATTCCGATGCTTCACTTCAGGTTTACTGAATCTCTCTGACCTTCTTATTGACGATGAAACACAGATATAAAATGGGAATTAAATACAAAGGGCACAATGCCGACTCAAGTACAAGAGGACTGGCTCTTCTTACTGTCTATGTTTTGAACCATTTCTGTGACACTAGTTATAGATTCCGATGCTTCACTTCAGGTTTACTGTATCACTCTGACCTTCGTATTGACGAAGAAACACAGATATTGCCTCGGAATTAAAAATAAAAGGCACAATGCCGACTTAAGTTCAAGAAGACTGCCCCTCCTTACTGTCTATGTTTTGATCCATTCCTGTGTCACCTGTTATAGATTCCGATGCTTCACATCGGGTTTACTGTATCCCTCTGACCTTCTTATTGACGATGAAACACAGAAATTGCATCGGAAGTAAATAGAAAAGGCACAATGCCTACTTAAGTACAAGAAAACTGATTCTTCTTACTGTCTATGTTTTGAACCATTCCTGTGACACTAGTTATAAATTCCTATGCATCACTTCAGGTTTACTGTATCCCTCTGACCTTCTTATTGACGAAGAAACACAGATATTGCATCGGAATTAAATACAAATGCACAATGCCGACTTAAGTACAAGAAGACTGACACTTCTTACTGTCTATGTTTTGAACTATTCCTGTGACACGAGTTATAGATTCCGATGCTTCACTTCAGGTTTACTGTATCCCTCTGACCTTCGTATTGATGATGAAACACAGATATTGCATCGGAATTAAATACAAAAGGCACAATGCCGACTTAAGTAAAAAAGACTGACTCTTCTTACTGTCTATGTTTTGAACCATTCCTGTGACAGTAGTTATAGATTCCGATGCTTCACTTCTGGTTTACTGTATCCCTCCGACCATCTTACTGACGATGAAACACAGAAATTGCATCGGAATTAAATACAAATGGCACAATGCCGACTTAAGTACAAGAAAACTGACTCTTCTTACTGTCTATGTATTGAACCATTCCTGTGTCACTAGTTATAGATTCCGATGCTTCACTTGAGGTTTACTGAATCCCTCTGACCTTCTTATTGACGATGAAACACAGATATAACAGCGGAATTAATTACAAAAGGCACAATGCCGACTCAAGTACAAGAGGATTGGCTCTTCTTACTGTCTATGTTTTGAACCATTTCTGTGACACTAGTTACAGATTCCGAGGCTTCACTTCAGGTTTACTGTTTCACTCTGACCTTCGTATTGACGAAGAAACACAGATATTGCATCGGAATTGAATACAAAAGGCACAATGCCGACTTAAGTACAAGAAAACTATCTCTTCTTACTGTCTTTGTTTTGAACCATTCCTGTGACACTTGTTATAGATTCCGATGCTTCACCTCAGGTTTACTGTATCCCTCTGACCTTCTTAATGAAGATGAAACACAGATATTGCACCGGAATTAAATACAAAGGGCACAATGCCGACTTAAGTTCAAGAAGACTGACCCTTCTTACTGTCAATGTTTGAACCATTCCTGTGACTCCTATTATAGATTCCGATGCTTCACTTCAGGTTTACTGTATCCCTCTGACGTTCTTATTGACGATGAAACACAGAAATTGCATCGGTATCATATACAAAAGGCACAATGCCGACTTAAGTACAAGAAAACTGACTCTTCTTACTGTCTTTGTTTTAAACCATTCATGTGACACTAGTAATAGATTCCGATGCTTTACTCCAGGTGTACTGTATCCCTCTGACCTTCTTATTGGCGATGAATCACAGAAATCGCTTCGGAACTAAATACAAAAGGCACAATGCCGACTTAAGTACAAGATAACTCACTCTTCTTTCTGTCTATGCTTTGATCCATTCCTGTGACACTAGTTATAGATTCCGATGCTTCACTTCAAGTTTACTATGTCCCTCTGACCTTCTTATTGACGATGAAACACAAAAAATTGCCTCGTAATTAAATACAAAGGCACGATGCCGACTTAAGTACAAGATAACTGACTCTTCTTACTGTCTATGCTTTGAACCATTCCTGTGACACTATTTATAGATTCCGATGCTTCACTTCAGGTTTACTGTATGCCTCTGACTTTCTTATTGACGATGAAACACAGAAATTGCATCGGAATTAAATACAAAAGGCACAATGCCGACTTAAGTACAAGAAAACTGATTCTTCTTACTGTCTATGTTTTGAACCATTCCTGTGACACTAGTTATAGATTTCGATGCTTCACTTCAGGTTTACTGTATCCCTCTGACCTTCATATTGACGATGAAACACAGAAATTGCATCTTAATTAAATACAAAAGACACAATGCCGACTTAAGTACAAGTATACTGACTCTTCTTACTGTCTATGTTTTGAAGCATTCCTGTGACACTAGTTATAGATTCCGATGCTTCACTTCAGTTTTACTGTATCCCTCTGACCTTCTTATTGACGTTGAAACACAGGAATTGCATCGGAATTAAATACAAAATGATCAATGCCGACTTAAGTTCAAGAAAACTGACTCTTCTTACTGTCTATGTATTGAACCATTCCTGTGACACTAGTTACAGATTCCGATGCTTCACTTCAGGTTTACTGAATCCCTCTGACCTTCTTATTGACAATGAAACACAGATATAACATCGGAATTAAATACAAAAGGCACAATGCCGACTCAAGTACAAGAGGACTGGCTCATCTTACTGTCTATGTTTTGAACCATTTCTGTGACACTAGTTATAGATTCCGATGCTTCACTTCGGGTTTACTGTATCCCTCTGACCTTCTTATTGACGATGAAACACAGAAATGGCATCGGAAGTAAATACAAAAGGCACAATGCCTACTTAAGTACAAGAAACTGATTCTTTTTACTGTCAATGCTTTGAACCATTCCTGTGACACTGGTTATAAATTAATATGCATCACGTCAGGTTTACTGTATCCCTCTGACCTTCTTATTGACGAAGAAACACAGATATTGCATCGGAATTAAATACAAAAGGCACAATGCCGACTTAAGTACAAGAAGACTGACCCTTCTTACTGTCAATGTTTTGAACCATTCCTGTGACACAAGTTATAGATTCCGATGCTACACTTCAGGTTACTGTATCCCTCTGACCTTCGTATTGACGATGAAACACAGATATTGCATCGGAATTAAATACAAAAGTCACAATGCCGACTTAAGTACAATAAGACTAACTCTTCTTACTGACTATGTTTTGAACCATTCCTGTGACACTAGTTATAGATTCCGATGCTTCACTTCAGGTTTTCTGTATCCCTCTGACGTTCTTTTTGACGATGAAACACAGAAATTGCATCGAAATTAAATACAAAAGGCACAATGCCGACTTAAGTACAAGAAAACTGACTCTTCTTACTGTCTATGTTTTGAACCATTCCTGTGACACTAATTATAGAGTCCTATACTTCACTTCAGGTTTACTGTATCCCTCTGAGCTTCTTGTTGACGATGAAACACAGTAATTACTTCGGAAGTATATACAAAAGGCACATTGCCGACTTAAGTACAAAAGACTGACTCTTCTTACTGTCTATATTTTGAACAATTGATGTGACACTAGTTATAGATTCCGATGCTTCACCTCAGGTTTACTGTATCCCTCTGACCTTTGTATTGACGATGAAAGACAGAAATTGCATCGGAATTAAATACAAAAGTCACAATGCAGACTTAAGTTCAAGAAAACTGACTCTTCTTACTATCTATGTATTGAACCATTCCTGTTACACTAGTTATAGATTCCGATGCTTCACTTCAGGTTTACTGAATCCCTCTGACCTTCTTATTGACAATGAAACACAGATATAACATCGGAATTAAATACAAAAGGCACAATGCCGACTCAAGTACAAGAGGACTGGCTCTTCTTACTGTCTATGTTTTGAACCATTTCTGTGACACTAGTTATAGATTCCGATGCTTCACATCGGGTTTACTGTATCTTTCTGACCTTCGTATTGACGAAGAAACACAAATCTTGCATCGGAATTTAATACAAAGGCACAATGCCGACTTAGGTTCAAGAAGACTGACCCTTCTTACTGTCTATGTTTTGAACCATTCCTGTGACACCTGTTATAGATTCCGATTCTTCACTTCAGGTTTACTGCATCCCTCTGACCTTCTTATTGACGATGAAACACAGAAATTGCATCGGAAGTAAATACAAAAGGCACAATGCCTACTTAAGTACAAGAAACTGATTCGTTTTACTGTCAATGTTTTGAACCATTCCTGTGACACTGGTTATAAATTAATATGCATCACTTCAGGTTTACTGTATCCCTGTGACCTTGTTATTGACGAAGAAACACAGATATTGCATCGGAATTAAATACAAAAGGCACAATGCCGACTTAAGTACAAGAAGACTGACCCTTCTTACTGTCTATGTTTTGAACCATTCCTGTGACACCAGTTACAGATTCCGATGCTACACTTCAGGTTACTGTATCCCTCTGACCTTCGTATTGACGATGAAACACAGAAATTGCATCGGAATTAAATACAAAAGGCACAATGCCGACTTAAGTACAATAAGACTAACTCTTCTTACTGTCTATGTTTTGAACCATTCCTGTGACACTAGTTATAGATTCCGATGCTTCACTTCAAGTTTACTATGTCCCTCTGACCTTCTTATTGACGATGAAACACAGAAATTGCATCGTAATTAAATACAAAGGCACAATGCCGACTTAAGTACAAGATAACTGACTCTTCTTACTGTCTATGCTTTGAACCATTCCTGTGACACTAGTTATAGATTCCGATGCTTCACTTCAGGTTTACTGTATGCCTCTGACCCTCTTATTGACGATGAAACACAGAAATTGCATCGGAATTAAATACAAAATGCACAATGCCGACATAAGTACAAGAAAACTGACTCTTCTTACTGTCTATGTTTTGAACCATTCCTGTGACACTAGTTATAGATTTCGATGCTTCACTTCAGGGTTACTGTATCCCTCTGACCTTCATATTGACGATGAAACACAGAAATTGCATCTTAATTAAATACAAAAGGCACAATGCCGACTTAAGTATAAGTAGACTGACTCTTCTAACTGTCTATGTTTTGAACCAATCCTGTGACACTAGTTATAGATTCCGATGCTTCACTTCAGGTTTACTGTATCCCTCTGACCTTCTTATTGACGATGAAACACAGGAATTGCATCGGAATTAAATACAAAATGATCAATGCCGACTTAAGTTCAAGAAAACTGACTCTTCTTACTGTCTATGTATTGAACCATTCCTGTGACACTAGTTATAGATTCCGATGCTTCACTTCAGGTTTACTGAATCCCTCTGACCTTCATATTGACAATGAAACACAGATATAACATCGGAATTAAATACAAAAGGCACAATGCCGACTAGAGTACAAGAGGACTGGCTCTTCTTACTGTCTATGTTTTGAACCATTTCTGTGACACTAGTTATAGATTCCGATGCTTCACTTCAGTTTTACTGTATCACTCTGACCTTCGTATTGACGAAGAAACACAAATCTTGCATCGGAATTAAATATAAAAGGCACAATGCCGACTTAGGTTCAAGAAGACTGACCCTTCTTACTGTCTATGTTTTGAACCATTCCTGTGACACCTGTTATAGATTCCGATGCTTCACTTCAGGTTTACCGTATCCCTCTGACCTTCTTATTGACGATGAAACACAGAAATTGCATCGGAAGTAAATACAAAAGGCACAATGCCTACTTAAGTACAAGAAACTGATTCTTTTTACTGTCAATGGTTTGAACCATTCCTGTGACACTGGTTATAAATTAATATGCATCACTTCAGGTTTACTGTATCCCTCTGACCTTCTTATTGACGAAGAAACACAGATATTGCATCGGAATTAAATACAAAAGGCACAATGCCGACTTAAGTACAAGAAGACGGACCCTTCTTACAGTCTATGTTTTGAACCATTCCTGTGACACCAGTTATAGATTCCGATGCTACACTTCAGGTTACTGTATCCCTCTGACCTTCGTATTGACGATGAAACACAGAAATAGCATCGGAATCAAATACAAAAGGCACAATGCCGACTTAAGTACAATAAGACTCACTCTTCTTACTGTCTATGTTTTGAACCATTCCTGTGACACTAGTTATAGATTCCGATGCTTCACTTCAGGTTTTCTGTATCCCTCTGACGTTCTTTTTGACGATGAAACACAGAAATTGCATCGGAATTAAATACAAAAGGCACAATGCCGACTTAAGTACAAGAAAACTGACTCTTCTTACTGTCTATGTTTTGAACCATTCCTGTGACACTAGTTATAGATTTCGATGCTTCACTTCAAGGTTACTGTATCCCATTGTCCTTCTTATTGACGATGAAACACAGAAATTGCATCGGAATTAAATACAAAACGCACAATGTCGACTTATGTACAAGAAAACTGACTCTTCTTACTCTCTATGTTTTGATCCATTCATGTGACACTAATTATAGATTCCGATGCTTCACTTCAGGTTTACTGTATCCATCTGACCTTCATATTGACGATGAAACACAGAAATTGCAACGGAATTAAATACAAAAGGCACAATGCCGACTTATGTACAAGAAAACTGACTCTTCTTACTGTCTATGTTTGAACCATTCATGTGACACTAGTTATAGATTCCGATGCTTCACTTCAGTTTTACTGTATCCCTCTGACCTTCTTATTGACGATGAAACACAGAAATTGCACCGGAATTATATACAAAAGGCACAATGCCGACTTAAGTACAAGGAAACTGACTCTTCTTTCATTCTATGTTTGAACCATTCATGTGACACTAGTTTTAGATTCCGATGCTTCACTTCAGGTTTACTGTAACCCTCTGACCTTCTTATTGACGATGAAACACACAAATTGCATCGGAGTTAAATCCAAAAGTCACAATGCCGACTTCAGTACAAGAAAACTGACTTTTCTTACTGTCTATGTATTGAACCATTCCTGTGACACTAGTTATAGATTCCGATGCTTCACTTCAGGTTTACTGAATCCCTCTGACATTCTTATTGACAATGAAACACAGATATAACATCGGAATTAAATACAAAAGGCACAATGCCGACTCAAGTACAAGAGGACTGGCTCTTCTTACTGTCTATGTTTTGAACCATTTCTGTGACACTAGTTATAGATTCCGATGCTTCCCTTCAGTTTTACTGTATCACTCTGACCTTCGTATTGACGAGGAAACACAAATCTTGCATCGGAATTAAATATAAAAGGCACAATGCCAACTTAGGTTCAAGAAGACTGACCCTTCTTACTGTCTATGTTTTGAACCATTCCTGTGACACCTGTTATAGATTCCGATGCTTCACTTCAGGTTTACTGTATCCCTCTGACCTTCTTATTGACGATGAAACACAGAAATTGCATCTTAATTAAATACAAAAGACACAATGGCGACTTAAGTACAAGTAGACTGACTCTTCTTACTGTCTATGTTTTGAACCATTCCTGTGACACTAGTTATAGATTCCGATGCTTCACTTCAGGTTTACTGTATCCCTCTGACCTTCTTATTGACAAAGAAACACAGGAATTGCATCGGAATTAAATACAAAATGATCAATGCCGACTTAAGTTCAAGAAAACTGACTCTTCTTACTGTCTATGTATTGAACCACTCCTGTGACACTAGTTATAGATTCCGATGCTTCACTTCAGGTTTACTGAATCCCTCTGACCTTCTTATTGACAATGAAACACAGATATAACATCGGAATTAAATACAAAAGGCACAATGCCGACTAGAGTACAAGAGGACTGGCTCTTCTTACTGTCTATGTTTTGAACCATTTCTGTGACACTAGTTATAGATTCCGATGCTTCACTTCAGTTTTACTGTATCACTCTGACCTTCGTATTGACGAAGAAACACAAATCTTGCATCGGAATTAAATATAAAAGGCACAATGCCGACTTTGGTTCAAGAAGACTGACCCTTCTTACTGTCTATGTTTTGAACCATTCCTGTGACACCTGTTATAGATTCCGATGCTTCACTTCAGGTTTACCGTATCCCTCTGACCTTCTTATTGACGATGAAACACAGAAATTGCATCGGAAGTAAATACAAAAGGCACAATGCCTACTTAAGTACAAGAAACTGATTCTTTTTACTGTCAATGGTTTGAACCATTCCTGTGACACTGGTTATAAATTAATATGCATCACTTCAGGTTTACTGTATCCCTCTGACCTTCTTATTGACGAAGAAACACAGATATTGCATCGGAATTAAATACAAAAGGCACAATGCCGACTTAAGTACAAGAAGACGGACCCTTCTTACAGTCTATGTTTTGAACCATTCCTGTGACACCAGTTATAGATTCCGATGCTACACTTCAGGTTACTGTATCCCTCTGACCTTCGTATTGACGATGAAACACAGAAATTGCATCGGAATTAAATACAAAAGGCACAATGCCGACTTAAGTACAATAAGACTCACTCTTCTTACAGTCTATGTTTTGAACCATTCCTGTGACACTAGTTATAGATTCCGATGCTTCACTTCAGGTTTTCAGTATCCCTCTGACGTTCTTTTTGACGATGAAACACAGAAATTGCATCGGAATTAAATACAAAAGGCACAATGCCGACTTAAGTACAAGAAAACTGTCTCTTCTTACTGTCTATGTTTTGAACCATTCCTGTGACACTAGTTATAGATTTCGATGCTTCACTTCAAGGTTACTGTATCCCTCTGTCCTTCTTATTGACGATGAAACACAGAAATTGCATCGGAATTAAATACAAAACGCACAATGTCGACTTATGTACAAGAAAACTGACTCTTCTTACTGTCTATGTTTGAACCATTCATGTGACACTAGTTATAGATTCCGATGCTTCACTTCAGTTTTACTGTATCCCTCTGACCTTCTTATTGACGATGAAACACAGAAATTGCACCGGAATTATATACAAAAGGCACAATGCCGACTTAAGTACAAGGAAACTGACTCTTCTTTCATTCTATGTTTGAACCATTCATGTGACACTAGTTTTAGATTCCGATGCTTCACTTCAGGTTTACTGTAACCCTCTGACCTTCTTATTGACGATGAAACACACAAATTGCATCGGAGTTAAATCCAAAAGTCACAATGCCGACTTCAGTACAAGAAAACTGACTTTTCTTACTGTCTATGTATTGAACCATTCCTGTGACACTAGTTATAGATTCCGATGCTTCACTTCAGGTTTACTGAATCCCTCTGACCTTCTTATTGACAATGAAACACAGATATAACATCGGAATTAAATACAAAAGGCACAATGCCGACTCAAGTACAAGAGGACTGGCTCTTCTTACTGTCTATGTTTTGAACCATTTCTGTGACACTAGTTATAGATTCCGATGCTTCACTTCAGTTTTACTGTATCACTCTGACCTTCGTATTGACGAGGAAACACAAATCTTGCATCGGAATTAAATATAAATGGCACAATGCCGACTTAGGTTCAAGAAGACTGACCCTTCTTACTGTCTATGTTTTGAACCATTCCTGTGACACCTGTTATAGATTCCGATGCTTCACTTCAGGTTTACTGTATCCCTCTGACCTTCTTATTGACGATGAAACACAGAAATTGCATCGGAAGTAAATACAAAAGGCACAATGCCTACTTAAGCACAAGAAACTGATTCTTTTTACTGTCAATGTTTTGAACCATTCCTGTGACACTGGTTATAGATTAATATGCATCACTTCAGGTTTACTGTATCCCTCTGACCTTCTTATTGACGAAGAAACACAGATATTGCATCGGAATTAAATACAAAAGGCACAATGCCGACTTAAGTACAAGAAGACGGACCCTTCTTACTGTCTATGTTTTGAACCATTCCTGTGACACCAGTTATAGATTCCGATGCTACACTTCAGGTTACTGTATCCCTCTGACCTTCGTATTGACGATGAAACACAGAAATTGGATCGGAATCAAATACAAAAGGCACAATGCCGACTTAAGTACAATAAGACTAACTCTTCTTACGGTCTATGTTTTGAACCATTCCTGTGGCACTAGTTATAGATTCCGATGCTTCACTTCAGGTTTTCTGTATCCCTCTGACGTTCTTTTTGACGATGAAACACAGAAATTGCATCGGAATTAGATACAAAAGGCACAATGCCGACTTAAGTACAAGAAAACTGACTCTTCTTACTGTCTATGTTTTGAACCATTCCTGTGACACTAATTATAGAGTCCTATACTTCACTTCAGGTTTACTGTATCCCTCTGACCTTTGTATTGACGATGAAAGACAGAAATTGCATCGGAATTAAATACAAAAGGCACAATGCAGACTTAAGTACAAGAAAACTGACTCTTCTTACGGGCTATGATTTGAACCATTCCTGTGACACTAGTTATAGAATTCGATGCTTCACTTCAAGGTTACTGTATCCCTCTGTCCTTCTTATTGCCGATGAAACACAGAAATTGCATCGGAATTAAATACAAAACGCACAATGTTGACTTAAGTACAAGAAAACTGACTCTTCTTACTCTCTATGTTTTGATCCATTCATGTGACACTAATTATAGATTCCGATGCTTCACTTCAGGTTTACTGTATCCATCTGACCTTCATATTGACGATGAAACACAGAAATTGCAACGGAATTAAATACAAAAGGCACAATGCCGATTTATGTAAAAGAAAACTGACTCTTCTTACTGTCTATGTTTGAACCATTCATGTGACACTAGTTTTAGATTCCGATGCTTCACTTCAGGTTTACTGTAACCCTCTGACCTTCTTATTGACGATGAAACACACAAATTGCATCGGAGTTAAATCTAAAAGTCACAATGCCGACATAAGTACAAGAAAACTGACTCTTCTTACTGTCTATGATTTAAACCATTCATGTGACACTAGTTATTGATCCCGATGCTTTACTTCAGGTTTACTGTATCCCTCTGACCTTCTTATTGACGATGAATCACAGAAATTGCTTCGGAATTAAATACAAAAGGCACAATGCCGACTTAAGTACAAGAAAACTGACTCTTCTTACTGTCTATACTTTGATCCGCTCCTGTGACACTAGTTATAGATTCCGATGCTTCACGTCAGTTTACTGTATCCCTCTGACCTTCTTATTGACGATGAAACACAGAAATTTCATCGGTATTATATACAAAACTAAATACAAAAGGCACAATGCCGACTTAAGTACAAGATAACTCACTCTTCGTTCAGTCTATGCTTTGATCCATTCCTGTGACACTAGTTATAGATTCCGATGCTTCACTTCAGGTTTACTGTATCCCTCTGACCTTCTTATTGACGATGAAACACAGAAATTGCATCGGAATTAAATACAAAAGGCACATTGCCGACTTAAGTACAAGAAAACTGACTCTTCTTACTGTCTATGATTTGAACCATTCATGTGACACAAGTTATAGATTCCGATGCTTCACCTCATTTTTACTGTATCCCTCAGACCTTCTCATTGACGATGAAACACAGAAATTGCATGGGAATTAAATACAAAAGCACATTGCCGACTTAAGTACAAGAAAACTAACTCTTCCTACTGTCTATGTTTGAACCATTCCTGTGACACTAGTTATTGATTCCGATGCTTCACTTCAGGTTAACTGTATCCCTCTGACCTTCTTATTGACGATGAAACACAGAAATTGCATCGGAATTAAATACAAAACGCACAAAGCCGACTTAAGTACAAGAAAACTGACACTTCTTACTCTCTATGTTTTGAACTATTCATGTGACACTATTTATAGATTCCGATTCTTCACTTCAGGGTTACTGTATCACTCTGACCTTCTTATTGACGATGGAACACAGAAATTGCTACGGAATAAAATACAAAAGTCACAATACCGACTTATGTACAGGAAAACGGACTCTTCTTACTGTCTATGTTTGAACCATTCATGTGACACTAGTTATAGATTACGATGCTTCACTTCAGGTTTACTGTATCCCTCTGACCTTCTTGTTGATGATGAAACACAGATATTGCACCGAAATTAAATACAAATGGCACAATGACGACTAAAGTACAAGAAAACGGACTCTTCATACTGTCTATGCTTTGAACCATTCGTGTGACACTATTTATAGATTCCGATGCTTCACTTCAGGTTAACTGTATTCCTGTGACCTTCTTATTGACGATGAAACACAGAAATTGCGTCGGAATTAAATACAAAAGGCACAATGCCGACTTAAGTACAAGTAAACTGACTCTTCTTTCTGTCTATGCTTTGAACCATTCCTGTGACACTAGTTATAGATTCCGATGCTTTACTCCTGGTGTACTGTATCCCTCTGACTTTCTCATTGACGATGAATCACAGAAATTGCTTCGGAACTAGATACAAAAGGCACAATGCCGACTTAAGTACAAGATAACTGACTCTTCTTTCAGTCTATGCTTTGATCCACTCCTGTGACACTAGTTATAGATTCCGATACTCCACTTCAGGTTTCCGGTATCCCTCTGACCTTCTTATTGACGATGAAACACAGAAATAGCATCGTAATTAAATATAAAGGCACAATGCCGACTTAAGTACAAGTTAACTGACTCATCTTACTGTCTATGCTTTGAACCATTCATGTGACACTAGTTATAGATTCCGATGCTTCACTTTAGGTTACTGTATCCCTCTGACCTTCTTATTGACGATGAAACACAGAAATTGCATGGGAATTAAATACAAAAGGCACAATGCCGACTTAAGTACAAGAAAACTAACTCTTCCTACCGTCTATGTTTTGAACCATTCCTGTGACACTAGTTATAGATTCCGATGCTTCACTTCAGGTTATTTGTATCCCTCTGACCTTCTTACTGACGATGAAACACAGAAATTGCATCGGAATTAAATGCAAAAGGCACAATGCCGACTTAAGTACAAGAAAACTGACTCTTCTTACTGTCTATGATTTGAACCATTCATGTGACACTAGTTATAGATTCCGATGCTTCACCTCATGTTTACTGTATCCCTCAGACCTTCTTATTGACGACGAAACACAGAAATTGCATGGGAATTTAATACAAAAGGCACAATGCCGACTTAAGTACAAGAAAACTAACTCTTCTTACTCTCTATGCTTTGAACCATTCCTGTGACACTAGTTATAGATTCCGATGCTTCACTTCAGATTTACTGTATCCCTCGGACCTTCGTATTGACGATGAAACACAGAAATTGCATTGGAATTAAATACAAAAGGCACAATGCCGACTTAAGTAGATGGAAACTGACTCTTCTTACTGCCTATGTTTTGAACAATTCCTGTGACACTAGTTATAGATTTCGATGCTCCACTTCAGGTTTACTGTATTACTCTGACCTTCTTATTGACGATGAAACACAGAAATTGCATCGGAATTAAATACAAAAGGCACAATCCCGACTTAAGTACAAGATAACTGACCCTAATTACTGTCTATGTTATGAACCATTCATGTGACACTAAAATTAGATTCCGATGCTTCACTTCAGGTTTACTGTATCCCTCTGACCTTCTTATTGACGATGAAACACAGAAATTGCATCGGAATTAAATACAAAAGGCACAATGCCGACTTAAGTAAAAGAAAACTGACTCTTCTTACTCTCAATGTTTTGAATCATTCATGTGACACTAATTATAGATTCTGATGCTTCACATCAGGTATACTTTATCCCTCTGACCTTCTTATTGATGATGAACCACAGAAATTGTATCGGAATTAAATACAAAAAGCACAATGTCGACTTAAGTACAAGAAAACTGACTCTTATACTGTCTATGTTTTGAACCATTCCTGTGACACCAGTTATAGATTCCGATGCTTCACTTCAGGTTACTGTATCCCTCTGACCTTCGTATTGACGATGAAACACAGATATTGCATCGGAATTAAATACAAAAGACACAATGCCGTCTTAAGTACAATAAGACTGACTCTTCTTACTGTCTATGTTTTGAACCATTCCTGTGACCGTAGTTATAGATTCCGATGCTTCACTTCAGGTTTACTGTATCCCTCTGACGTTCTTATTGACGATGAAACACAGAAATTGCAACGGTATTATATACAAGAGGCACAATGCCGACTTAAGTACAAGAAAACTGACTCTTCTTACTGTCTTTTTTTTAAACCATTCATGTGACACTAGTTATAGATTCCGATGCTTTACTCCAGGTGTACTGTATCCCTCTGACCTTCTTATTGACGATGACTCACAGAAATCGCTTCGGAACTAAATACAAAAGGCACAATGCCGACTTAAGTACAAGATAACTCACTCTTCTTTCAGTCTATGCTTTGATCCATTCCTGTGACACTAGTTATAGATTCCGATGCTTCACTTCAAGTTTACTATATCCCTCTGACCTTCTTATTGACGATGAAACACAGAAATTGCATCGTAATTAAATACAAAGGCACAATGCCGACTTAAGTACAAGATAACTGACTCTTCTTACTGTCTATGCTTTGAACCATTCCTGTGACACTAGTTATAGATTCCGATGCTTCACTTCAGGTTTACTGTATGCCTCTGACCTTCTTATTGACGATGAAACACAGAAATTGCATCGGAATTAAATACAAAAGGCACAATGCCGACATAAGTACAAGAAAACTGACTCTTCTTACTGTCTATGTTTTGAACCATTCCTGTGACACTAGTTATAGATTTCGATGCTTCACTTCAGGTTTACTGTATCCCTCTGACCTTCATATTGACGATGAAACACAGAAATTTCATCTTAATTGAATACAAAAGACACAATGCCGACTTAAGTACAAGTAGACTGGCTCTTCTTACTGTCTATGTTTTGAACCATTCCTGTGACACTAGTTATAGATTCCGATGCTTCACTTCAGGTTTAGTGTATCCCTCTGACCTTCTTATTGACGATGAAACACAGGAATTGCATCGGAATTAAATACAAAAGGCACAATGCCGACATAAGTACAAGAAAACTGACTCTTCTTACTGTCTATGTATTGAACCATTCCTGTGACACTATTTATAGATTCCGATGCTTCACTTCAGGTTTACTGAATCCCTCTGACCTTCTTATTGACAATAAAACACAGATATAGCATCGGAATTAAATACAAAAGGCACAATGCCGACTCAAGTACAAGAGGACTGGCTCTTCTTACTGTCTATGTTTTGAACCATTTCTGTGACACTAGTTATAGATTCCGATGCTTCACTTCAGGTTTACTGAATCACTCTGACCTTCGTATTGACGAAGAAACACAAATCTTGCATCGGAATTAAATATAAAAGGCACAATGCCGACTTAGGTACAAGAAGACTGACCCTTCTTACTGTCTATGTTTTGAACCATTCCTGTGACACCTGTTATAGATTCCGATGCTTCACTTCAGGTTTACTGTATCCCTCTGACCTTCTTATTGACGATGAAACACAGAAATTGCATCGGAAGTAAATGCAAAAGGCACAATGCCTACTTAAGTACAAGAAACTGATACTTTTTACTGTCAATGTTTTGAACCATTCCTGTGACACTGGTTATAAATTAATATGCATCACTTCAGGTTTACTGTATCCCTCTGACCTTCTTATTGACGAAGAAACACAGATATTGCATCGGAATTAAATACAAAAGGCACAATGCCGACTTAAGTACAAGAAGACTGACCCTTCTTACTGTCTATGTTTTGAACCATTCCTGTGACACCAGTTATAGATTTCGATGCTACACTTCAGGTTACTGTATCCCTCTGACCTTCGTATTGACGATGAAACACAGAAATTGCATCGGAATTAAATACAAAAGGCACAATGCCGACTTATGTACAATAAGACTAACTCTTCTTATTGTCTATGTTTTGAACCATTCCTGTGACACTAGTTATAGATTCCGATGCTTCACTTCAGGTTTACTGTATCCCTCTGACGTTCTTTTTGACGATGAAACACAGAAATTGCATCGGAATTAAATACAAAAGGCACAATGCCGACTTAAGTACAAGAAAACTGACTCTTCTTACTGTCTATGTTTTGAACCATTTCTGTGACACTAATTATAGAGTCCTATACTTCACTTCAGGTTTACTGTATCCCTCTGAGCTTCTTATTGACGATGAAACACTGTAATTAAATCGGAAGTATATACAAAAGGCACATTGCCGACTTACGTACCAGAAGACTGACTCTTCTTACTGTCTATATTTTGAACAATTGATGTGACACTAGTTATAGATTCCGATGCTTCACCTCAGGTTTACTGTATCCCTCTGACCTTTGTATTGACGATGAAAGACAGAAATTCCATCGGAATTAAATACAAAAGGCACAATGCAGACTTAAGTACAAGAAAACTGACTCTTCTTACGGGCTATGATTTGAACCATTCCTGTGACACTAGTTATAGATTTCGGTGCTTCACTTCAAGGTTACTGTATCCCTCTGTCCTTCTTATTGACGATGAAACACAGAAATTGCATCGGAATTAAATAGAAAACGCACAATGTCGACTTAAGTACAAGAAAACTGACTCTTCTTACTCTCTATGTTTTGATCCATTCATGTGACACTAATTATGGATTCCGATGCTTCACTTCAGGTTTACTGTATCCATCTGACCTTCATATTGACGATGAAACACAGAAATTGCAACGGAATTAAATACAAAAGGAACAATGCCGACTTATGTACAAGAAAACTGACTCTTCTTACTGTCTATGTTTGAACCATTCATGTGACACTAGTTATAGATTCCGATGCTTCAGATCAGGTATACTGTATCCCTCTGACCTTCTTATTGACGATGAAACACAGAAATTGCACCGGAATTATATACAAAAGGCACAATGCCGACTTAAGTACAAGAAAACTGACTCTCGTTACTGTCTATGTTTGAACCATTCCTGACACTAGTTATAGATTCCGATGCTTCACTTCAGGTTTACTGTATCCCTCTGACCTTCTTATTGACGATGAAACAAAGAAATTGCATCGGAATTAAATACAAAAGGCACAATGCGCACTTAAGTACAAGAAAACTGACTCTTCTCACTGTCTATGTTTGAACCATTCATGTGACACTAGTTTTAGATTCCGATGCTTCACTTCAGGTTTACTGTAACCCTCTGGCCTTCTTATTGACGATGAAACACAGAAATTGCAATGGAGTTAAATCCAAAACTCACAATGCCGACTTAAGTACAAGAAAACTGACTCTTCTTACTGTCTATGATATAAACCATTCATGTGACACTAGTTATAGATTCCGATGCTTTACTTCAGGATTACTGTATCCCTCTGACCTTCTTATTGACGATGAATCGCAGAAATTGCTTCGGAATTAAATACAAAAGGCACAATGCAGACTTAAGTACAAGAAAACTGACTCTTCTTACTGTCTATGCTTTGATCCGCTCCTGTAACGCTAGTTACAGATTCCGATGCTTCACTTCAGTTTACTGTATCCCTCTGACCTTCTTATTGACGACGAAACACAGAAATTTCATCGGTATTATATACAAAAGGAATAATGCCGACTTAAGTACAAGAAAACTGACTCTTCTTACTGTCTATGTTTTAGACCATTCATGTGACACTAGTTATAGATTCCGATGCCTTACTCCAGGTGTACTGTATCCCTCTGAACTTCTCATTGACGATGAATCACAGAAATTGCTTCGGAACTAAATACAAAAGGCACAATGCCGACTTAAGTACAACATAACTCACTCTTCTTTCAGTCTATGCTTTGATCCATTCCTGTGACACTAGTTATAGATTCCGATGCTTCACTTCAGGTTTACTGTATCCCTCTGACCTTCTTATTGACGATGAAACACAGAAATTGCATCGGAATTAAATACAAAAGGCACAATGCCGACTTAAGTACAAGAAAACTGACTCTTCTTACTGTCTATGATTTGAACCATTCATGTGACACTAGTTATAGATTCCGATGCTTCACCTCATTTTTACTGTATCCCTCAGACCTTCTTATTGACGATGAATCACAGAAATTGCATGGGAATTAAATACAAAAGGCACATTGCCGACTTAAGTACAAGAAAACTAACTCTTCCTACCGTCTATGTTTTGAACCATTCCTGTGACACTAGTTATGGATTACGATGCTTCACTTCAGGTTAACTGTATCCCTCTGACCTTCTTATTGACGATGAAACACAGAAATTGCATCGGAATTAAATACAAAACGCACAATGCCGACTTAAGTACAAGAAAACGGACACTTCTTACTCTCTATGTTTTGAACCATTCATGTGACACTATTTATAGATTCCGATTCTTCACTTCAGGTTTACTATATCACTCTGACCTTCTTATTGACGATGAAACACAGAAATTGCAACGGAATAAAATACAAAAGTCACAATGCCGACTTATGTATAGGAAAACTGACTCTTTTTACTGTCTATGTTTGAACCATTCATGTGACACTAGTTATAGATTCCGATGCTTCACTTCAGGTTTACTGTATCCCTCTGACCTTCTTGTTGATGATGAAACACAGATATTGCATCGAAATTAAATACAAATGGCACAATGACGACTTAAGTACAAGAAAACGGACTCTTCTTTCTGTCTATGTTTTGAACCATTCGTGTGACACTAGTTATAGATTCCGATGCTTCACTTCAGGTAAACTGTATTCCTCTGACCTTCTTATTGACGATGAAACACAGAAATTGCGTCGGAATTAAATACAAAAGGCACAATGCCGACTTAAGTACAATAAAATGACTCTTCTTTCTGTCTATGCTTTGAACCATCCTGTGACACTAGTTATAGATTCCGATGCTTTACTCCTGGTGTACTGTATCCCTCTGACCTTCTCATTGACGATCAATCACAGAAATTGCTTCGGAACTAAATACAAAAGGCCCAATGCCGACTTAAGTCTATGCTTTGATCCACTCCTGTGACACTAGTTATAGATTCCGATACTTCACTTCAGGTTTACGGTACCCCTCTGACCTTCTTATTGACGATGAAACACAGAAATAGCATCGTAATTAAATACAAAGGCACAATGCCGACTTAAGTACAAGATAACTGACTCATCTTACTGTCTATGCTTTGAACCATTCATGTGACACTAGTTATAGATTCCGATGCTTCATTTTAGGTTACTGTATCCCTCTGACCTTCTTATTGACGATGAAACACAGAAATTGCATCGGAATTAAATACAAAAGGCACAATGCCGACTTAAGTACAAGAAAACTGACTCTTCTTACTGTCTATGATTTGAACCATTCATGTGACACTAGTTATTGATTCCGATGCTTCACCTCAGGTTTACTGTATCCCTCAGACCTTCTTATTGACGATGAAAACAGAAATTGCATGGGAATTAAATACAAAAGGCACATTGCCGACTTAAGTACAAGAAAAGTAACTCTTCCTACTGTCTATGTTTTGAACCATTCCTGTGACACTAGTTATAGATTCAGATGCTTCACTTCAGGTTAACTGTATCCCTCTGACCTTCTTATTGACGATGAAACACAGAAATTGCATCGGAATTAAATACAAAACGCACAATGCCGACTTAAGTACAAGAAAACGGACACTTCTTACTCTCTATGTTTTGAACCATTCATGTGACACTATTTATAGATTCCGATTCTTCACTTCAGGTTTACTGTATCACTCTGACCTTCTTATTGACGATGAAACACAGAAACTGCAACGGAATAAAATACATAAGTCACAATGCCGACTTATGTATAGGAAAACTGACTCTTCTTACTGTCTATGTTTGAACCATTCATGTGACACTAGTTATAGATTCCGATGCTTCACTTCAGGTTTACTGTATCCCTCTGACCTTCTTGTTGATGATGAAACACAGATATTGCATCGAAATTAAATACAAATGGCACAATGACGACTTAAGTACAAGAAAACGGACTCTTCTTACTGTCTATGTTTTGAACCATTCGTGTGACACTAGTTATAGATTCCGATGCTTCACTTCAGGTTAACTGTATTCCTCTGACCTTCTTATTGACGATGAAACACAGAAATTGCGTCGGAATTAAATACAAAAGGCACAATGCCGACTTAAGTACAATAAACTGACTCTTCTTTCTGTCTATGCTTTGAACCATTCCTGTGACACTAGTTATAGATTCCGATGCTTTACTCCTGGTGTACTGTATCCCTCTGACCTTCTCATTGACGATGAATCACAGAAATTGCTTCAGAACTAAATACAAAAGGCACAATGCCGACTTAAGTACAAGATAACTGACTCTTCTTTCAGTCTATGCTTTGATCCACTCCTGTGACACTAGTTATAGATTCCGATGCTTCACTTTAGGTTACTGTATCCCTCTGATCTTCTTATTGACGATGAAACACAGAAATTGCATCGGAATTAAATACAAAAGGCACAATGCCGACTTAAGTACAAGAAAACTGACTCTTCTTACTGTCTATGATTTGAACCATTCATGTGACACTAGTTATAGATTCCGATGCTTCACCTCAGGTTTACTGTATCCCTCAGACCTTCTTATTGACGATGAAACACAGAATTTGCATGGGAATTAAATACAAAAGGCACAATGCCGACTTAAGTACAAGAAAACTAACTCTTCCTACTGTCTATGTTTTGAACCATTCCTGTGACACTAGTTATAGATTCCGATGCTTCACTTCAGGTTAATTGTATCCCTCTGACCTTCTTATTGACGATGAAACACAGAAATTGCATCGGAATTAAATACAAAAGGCACAATGCCGACTTAAGTACAAGAAAACTGACTCTTCTTACTGTCTATGATTTGAACCATTCATGTGACACTAGTTATAGATTCCGATGCTTCACCTCATGTTTACTGTATCTCTCAGACCTTCTTATTGACGATGAAACACAGAAATTGCATGGAAATTAAATACAAAAGGCACAATGCCGACTTAAGTACAAGAAAACTGACTCCTCTTACTGTCTAAGTTTCGACCCATTCCTGTGACACTAGTTATAGATTCCGATGCTTCACTTCAGGTTTACTGTATCCTTCTGACCTTCTTATTGTTGATGAAACACAGAAATTGCATCGGTATTAAATACAAAAGGCACAATACCGACTTAAGTACAAGAAAACTGACTCTTCTACTGTCTATGTTTTGAACCATTCCTGTGACACTTGTTATACATTCCGATGCTTCACTTCAGGTTTACTGCATCCCTGAGACCTTCTTATTGACGATGAAACATAGAAATTGCATCGGAATTAAATAGAAAAGGAACAATGCCGACTTAAGTACAAGAAAACTGACTCTTCTTACTGTCTATGTTTTGAACCATTCCTATGACACTAGTTATAGATGCCGGTGCTTCACTTCAGGTTTACTGCATCCCTCTGACCTTCTCATTGACGATGAAACACAAAAATTGCGTCGGAATTAAATAGAAAAGTCACAATGCCGAATTAAGTACAAGAAAACTGACTCTTCTTACTGTCTATATTTTGAACCATTCCTGTGACACTAAATATTGATTCCGATGCTTCACTTCAGGTTTACTGTATCCCTCTGACCTTCTTATTGACGATGAAACACAGAAATTTCATCGGAATTAAATACAAAAGGCATAATGCCGACATAAGTACAAGAAAACGGACTCGTCTTACTGTCTATGTTTGAAACATTCCTGTGACACTAGTTATAGATTCCGATGCTTCACTTCAGGTTTACTGTATCCCTCTGACCTTCTTATTGACAATGAAACACAGAAATTGCATAGGAATTAAATACAAAAGGCACAATGCCGACTTATGTACAAGAAAACTTACTCTTCTTACAGTCTATCATTTTAACCATTCCTGTGACACTAGTTATAGATTCTGATGCTTCACTTCAGGTTTACTGTATCCCTCTGACCTTCTTATTGACGATGAAATACAGATATTGCATCGGAATGAAATACAAATGGAACAATGACGACTGAAGTACAAGAAAACTGACTCTTCTTACTGTCTATGTTTTGAACCATTCCTGTGACACTAGTTACAGATTCCGATGCTTCACTTCAGGTTTACTGTATTCCTCGGACCTTCTTATTGACGATGAAACACAGACATTGCATCGGAATTAAATACAAAAGGTACAATGCCGACTTAAGTACAACATAACTCACTCTTCTTTCAGTCTATGCTTTGATCCATTCCTGTGACACTAGTTATAGATTCCGATGCTTCACTTTAGGTTTACTGTATCCCTCTGACCTTCTTATTGACGATGAAACACAGAAATTGCATCGGAATTAAATACAAAAGGCACAATGCCGACTTAAGTACAAGAAAACTGACTCTTCTTACTGTCTATGATTTGAACCATTCATGTGACACTAGTTATAGATTCCGATGCTTCACCTCATTTTTACTGTATCCCTCAGACCTTCTTATTGACGATGAAACACAGAAATTGCATGGGAATTAAATACAAAAGGCACATTGCCGACTTAAGTACAAGAAAACTAACTCTTCCTACCGTCTATGTTTTGAACCATTCATGTGACACTAGTTATGGATTACGATGCTTCACTTCAGGTTAACTGTATCCCTCTGACCTTCTTATTGACGATGAAACACAGAAATTGCATCGGAATTAAATACAAAACGCACAATGCCGACTTAAGTACAAGAAAACGGACACTTCTTACTCTCTATGTTTTGAACCATTCATGTGACACTATTTATAGATTCCGATTCTTCACTTCAGGTTTACTGTATCACTCTGACCTTCTTATTGACGATGAAACACAGAAATTGCAACGGAATAAAATACAAAAGTCACAATGCCGACTTATGTATAGGAAAACTGACTCTTCTTACTGTCTATGTTTGAACCATTCATGTGACACTAGTTATAGATTCCGATGCTTCACTTCAGGTTTACTGTATCCCTCTGACCTTCTTGTTGATGATGAAACACAGATATTGCATCGAAATTAAATACAAATGGCACAATGACGACTTAAGTACAAGAAAACGGACTCTTCTTTCTGTCTATGTTTTGAACCATTCGTGTGACACTAGTTATAGATTCCGATGCTTCACTTCAGGTAAACTGTATTCCTCTGACCTTCTTATTGACGATGAAACACAGAAATTGCGTCGGAATTAAATACAAAAGGCACAATGCCGACTTAAGTACAATAAACTGACTCTTCTTTCTGTCTATGCTTTGAACCATCCTGTGACACTAGTTATAGATTCCGATGCTTTACTCCTGGTGTACTGTATCCCTCTGACCTTCTCATTGACGATGAATCACAGAAATTGCTTCGGAACTAAATACAAAAGGCCCAATGCCGACTTAAGTACAAGATAACTGACTCTTCTTTCAGTCTATGCTTTGATCCACTCCTGTGACACTAGTTATAGATTCCGATACTTCACTTCAGGTTTACGGTATCCCTCTGACCTTCTTATTGACGATGAAACACAGAAATAGCATCGTAATTAAATACAAAGGCACAATGCCGACTTAAGTACAAGATAACTGACTCATCTTACTGTCTATGCTTTGAACCATTCATGTGACACTAGTTATAGATTCCGATGCTTCACTTTAGGTTACTGTATCCCTCTGACCTTCTTATTGACGATGAAACACAGAAATTGCATCGGAATTAAATACAAAAGGCACAATGCCGACTTAAGTACAAGAAAACTGACTCTTCTTACTGTCTATGATTTGAACCATTCATGTGACACTAGTTATAGATTCCGATGCTTCACCTCAGGTTTACTGTATCCCTCAGACCTTCTTATTGACGATGAAAACAGAAATTGCATGGGAATTAAATACAAAAGGCACATTGCCGACTTAAGTACAAGAAAACTAACTCTTCCTACTGTCTATGTTTTGAACCATTCCTGTGACACTAGTTATAGATTCAGATGCTTCACTTCAGGTTAACTGTATCCCTCTGACCTTCTTATTGACGATGAAACACAGAAATTGCATCGGAATTAAATACAAAACGCACAATTCCGACTTAAGTACAAGAAAACGGACACTTCTTACTCTCTATGTTTTGAACCATTCATGTGACACTATTTATAGATTCCGATTCTTCACTTCAGGTTTACTGTATCACTCTGACCTTCTTATTGACGATGAAACACAGAAATTGTAACGGAATTAAATACATAAGTCACAATGCCGACTTATGTATAGGAAAACTGACTCTTCTTACTGTCTATGTTTGAACCATTCATGTGACACTAGTTATAGATTCCGATGCTTCACTTCAGGTTTACTGTATCCCTCTGACCTTCTTGTTGATGATGAAACACAGATATTGCATCGAAATTAAATACAAATGGCACAATGACGACTTAAGTACAAGAAAACGGACTCTTCTTACTGTCTATGTTTTGAACCATTCGTGTGACACTAGTTATAGATTCCGATGCTTCACTTCAGGTTAACTGTATTCCTCTGACCTTCTTATTGACGATGAAACACAGAAATTGCGTCGGAATTAAATACAAAAGGCACAATGCCGACTTAAGTACAATAAACTGACTCTTCTTTCTGTCTATGCCTTGAACCATTCCTGTGACACTAGTTATAGATTCCGATGCTTTACTCCTGGTGTACTGTATCCCTCTGACCTTCTCATTGACGATGAATCACAGAAATTGCTTCAGAACTAAATACAAAAGGCACAATGCCGACTTAAGTACAAGATAACTGACTCTTCTTTCAGTCTATGCTTTGATCCACTCCTGTGACACTAGTTATAGAATCCGATGCTTCACTTTAGGTTACTGTATCCCTCTGATCTTCTTATTGACGATGAAACACAGAAATTGCATCGGAATTAAATACAAAAGGCACAATGCCGACTTAAGTACAAGAAAACTGACTCTTCTTACTGTCTATGATTTGAACCATTCATGTGACACTAGTTATAGATTCCGATGCTTCACCTCAGGTTTACTGTATCCCTCAGACCTTCTTATTGACGATGAAACACAGAATTTGCATGGGAATTAAATACAAAAGGCACAATGCCGACTTAAGTACAAGAAAACTAACTCTTCCTACTGTCTATGTTTTGAACCATTCCTGTGACACTAGTTATAGATTCCGATGCTTCACTTCAGGTTAATTGTATCCCTCTGACCTTCTTATTGACGATGAAACACAGAAATTGCATCGGAATTAAATACAAAAGGCACAATGCCGACTTAAGTACAAGAAAACTGACTCTTCTTACTGTCTATGATTTGAACCATTCATGTGACACTAGTTATAGATTCCGATGCTTCACCTCATGTTTACTGTATCTCTCAGACCTTCTTATTGACGATGAAACACAGAAATTGCATGGAAATTAAATACAAAAGGCACAATGCCGACTTAAGTACAAGAAAACTGACTCCTCTTACTGTCTAAGTTTCGACCCATTCCTGTGACACTAGTTATAGATTCCGATGCTTCACTTCAGGTTTACTGTATCCTTCTGACCTTCTTATTGTTGATGAAACACAGAAATTGCATCGGTATTAAATACAAAAGGCACAATACCGACTTAGGTACAAGAAAACTGACTCTTCTACTGTCTATGTTTTGAACCATTCCTGTGACACTTGTTATACATTCCGATGCTTCACTTCAGGTTTACTGCATCCCTGAGACCTTCTTATTGACGATGAAACATAGAAATTGCATCGGAATTAAATAGAAAAGGAACAATGCCGACTTAAGTACAAGAAAACTGACTCTTCTTACTGTCTATGTTTTGAACCATTCCTATGACACTAGTTATAGATGCCGGTGCTTCGCTTCAGGTTTACTGCATCCCTCTGACCTTCTCATTGACGATGAAACACAAAAATTGCGTCGGAATTAAATAGAAAAGTCACAATGCCGAATTAAGTACAAGAAAACTGACTCCTCTTACTGTCTATATTTTGAACCATTCCTGTGACACTAAATATTGATTCCGATGCTTCACTTCAGGTTTACTGTATCCCTCTGACGTTCTTATTGACGATGAAACACAGAAATTTCATCGGAATTAAATACAAAAGGCATAATGCCGACATAAGTACAAGAAAACGGACTCGTCTTACTGTCTATGTTTGAAACATTCCTGTGACACTAGTTATAGATTCCGATGCTTCACTTCAGGTTTACTGTATCCCTCTGACCTTCTTATTGACAATGAAACACAGAAATTGCATAGGAATTAAATACAAAAGGCACAATGCCGACTTATGTACAAGAAAACTTACTCTTCTTACAGTCTATGATTTTAACCATTCCTGTGACACTAGTTATAGATTCTGATGCTTCACTTCAGGTTTACTGTATCCCTCTGACCTTCTTATTGACGATGAAATACAGATATTGCATCGGAATGAAATACAAATGGAACAATGACGACTGAAGTACAAGAAAACTGACTCTTCTTACTGTCTATGTTTTGAACCATTCCTGTGACACTAGTTACAGATTCCGATGCTTCACTTCAGGTTTACTGTATTCCTCGGACCTTCTTATTGACGATGAAACTCAGAAATTGCATCGGAATTAAATACAAAAGGCACAATGCCGACTTAAGTACAACATAACTCACTCTTCTTTCAGTCTATGCTTTGATCCATTCCTGTGACACTAGTTATAGATTCCGATGCTTCACTTCAGGTTTACTGTATCCCTCTGACCTTCTTATTGACGATGAAACACAGATATTGCATCGGAATTAAATACAAAAGGCACAATGCCGACTTAAGTACAAGAAAACTGACTCTTCTTACTGTCTATGATTTGAACCATTCATGTGACACTAGTTATAGATTCCGATGCTTCACCTCATTTTTACTGTATCCCTCAGACCTTCTTATTGACGATGAAACACAGAAATTGCATGGGAATTAAATACAAAAGGCACATTGCCGACTTAAGTACAAGAAAACTAACTCTTCCTACCGTCTATGTTTTGAACCATTCCTGTGACACTAGTTATGGATTACGATGCTTCACTTCAGGTTAACTGTATCCCTCTGACCTTCTTATTGACGATGAAACACAGAAATTGCATCGGAATTAAATACAAAACGCACAATGCCGACTTAAGTACAAGAAAACGGACACTTCTTACTCTCTATGTTTTGAACCATTCATGTGACACTATTTATAGATTCCGATTCTTCACTTCAGGTTTACTGTATCACTCTGACCTTCTTATTGACGATGAAACACAGAAATTGCAACGGAATAAAATACAAAAGTCACAATGCCGACTTAAGTACAATAAACTGACTCTTCTTTCTGTCTATGCTTTGAACCATCCTGTGACACTAGTTATAGATTCCGATGCTTTACTCCTGGTGTACTGTATCCCTCTGACCTTCTCATTGACGATGAATCACAGAAATTGCTTCGGAACTAAATACAAAAGGCCCAATGCCGACTTAAGTACAAGATAACTGACTCTTCTTTCAGTCTATGCTTTGATCCACTCCTGTGACACTAGTTATAGATTCCGATACTTCACTTCAGGTTTACGGTATTCCTTTGACCTTCTTATTGACGATGAAACACAGAAATAGCATCGTAATTAAATACAAAGGCACAATGCCGACTTAAGTACAAGATAACTGACTCATCTTACTGTCTATGCTTTGAACCATTCATGTGACACTAGTTATAGATTCCGATGCTTCACTTTAGGTTACTGTATTCCTCTGACCTTCTTATTGACGATGAAACACAGAAATTGCATCGGAATTAAATACAAAAGGCACAATGCCGACTTAAGTACAAGAAAACTGACTCTTCTTACTGTCTATGATTTGAACCATTCATGTGACACTAGTTATAGATTCCGATGCTTCACCTCAGGTTTACTGTATCCCTCAGACCTTCTTATTGACGATGAAAACAGAAATTGCATGGGAATTAAATACAAAAGGCACATTGCCGACTTAAGTACAAGAAAACGGACACTTCTTACTCTCTATGTTTTGAACCATTCATGTGACACTATTTATAGATTCCGATTCTTCACTTCAAGTTTACTGTATCACTCTGACCTTCTTATTGACGATGAAACACAGAAATTGCAACGGAATAAAATACATAAGTCACAATGCCGACTTATGTATAGGAAAACTGACTCTTCTTACTGTCTATGTTTGAACCATTCATGTGACACTAGTTATAGATTCCGATGCTTCACTTCAGGTTTACTGTATCCCTCTGACCTTCTTGTTGATGATGAAACACAGATATTGCATCGAAATTAAATACAAATGGCACAATGACGACTTAAGTACAAGAAAACGGACTCTTCTTACTGTCTATGTTTTGAACCATTAGTGTGACACTAGTTATAGATTCCGATGCTTCACTTCAGGTTAACTGTATTCCTCTGACCTTCTTATTGACGATGAAACACAGAAATTGCGTCGGAATTAAATACAAAAGGCACAATGCCGACTTAAGTACAATAAACTGACTCTTCTTTCTGTCTATGCTTTGAACCATTCCTGTGACACTAGTTATAGATTCCGATGCTTTACTCCTGGTGTACTGTATCCCTCTGACCTTCTCATTGACGATGAATCACAGAAATTGCTTCAGAACTAAATACAAAAGGCACAATGCCGACTTAAGTACAAGATAACTGACTCTTCTTTCAGTCTATGCTTTGATCCACTCCTGTGACACTAGTTATAGATTCCGATGCTTCACTTTAGGTTACTGTATCCCTCTGATCTTCGGATTGACGATGAAACACAGAAATTGCATCGGAATTAAATACAAAAGGCACAATGCCGACTTAAGTACAAGAAAATTGACTCTTCTTACTGTCTATGATTTGAACCATTCATGTGACACTAGTTATAGATTCCGATGCTTCACCTCAGGTTTACTGTATCCCTCAGACCTTCTTATTGACGATGAAACACAGAATTTGCATGGGAATTAAATACAAAAGGCACAATGCCGACTTAAGTACAAGAAAACTAACTCTTCCTACTGTCTATGTTTTGAACCATTCCTGTGACACTAGTTATAGATTCCGATGCTTCACTTCAGGTTAATTGTTTCCCTCTGACCTTCTTATTGACGATGAAACACAGAAATTGCATCGGAATTAAATACAAAAGGCACAATGCCGACTTAAGTACAAGAAAACTGACTCTTCTTACTGTCTATGATTTGAACCATTCATGTGACACTAGTTATAGATTCCGATGCTTCACCTCATGTTTACTGTATCTCTCAGACCTTCTTATTGACGATGAAACACAGAAATTGCATGGAAATTAAATACAAAAGGCACAATGCCGACTTAAGTACAAGAAAACTGACTCCTCTTACTGTCTAAGTTTCGACCCATTCCTGTGACACTAGTTATAGATTCCGATGCTTCACTTCAGGTTTACTGTATCCTTCTGACCTTCTTATTGTTGATGAAACACAGAAATTGCATCGGTATTAAATACAAAAGGCACAATACCGACTTAAGTACAAGAAAACTGACTCTTCTACTGTCTATGTTTTGAACCATTCCTGTGACACTTGTTATACATTCCGATGCTTCACTTCAGGTTTACTGCATCCCTGAGACCTTCTTATTGACGATGAAACATAGAAATTGCATCGGAATTAAATAGAAAAGGAACAATGCCGACTTAAGTACAAGAAAACTGACTCTTCTTACTGTCTATGTTTTGAACCATTCCTATGACACTAGTTATAGATGCCGGTGCTTCACTTCAGGTTTACTGCATCCCTCTGACCTTCTCATTGACGATGAAACACAAAAATTGCGTCGGAATTAAATAGAAAAGTCACAATGCCGAATTAAGTACAAGAAAACTGACTCTTCTTACTGTCTATATTTTGAACCATTCCTGTGACACTAAATATTGATTCCGATGCTTCACTTCAGGTTTACTGTATCCCTCTGACCTTCTTATTGACGATGAAACACAGAAATTTCATCGGAATTAAATACAAAAGGCATAATGCCGACATAAGTACAAGAAAACGGACTCGTCTTACTGTCTATGTTTGAAACATTCCTGTGACACTAGTTATAGATTCCGATGCTTCACTTCAGGTTTACTGTATCCCTCTGACCTTCTTATTGACAATGAAACACAGAAATTGCATAGGAATTAAATACAAAAGGCACAATGCCGACTTATGTACAAGAAAACTTACTCTTCTTACAGTCTATGATTTTAACCATTCCTGTGACACTAGT
Source organism: Schistocerca serialis cubense (assembly GCF_023864345.2). Lineage (NCBI taxonomy): Eukaryota > Metazoa > Arthropoda > Insecta > Orthoptera > Acrididae > Schistocerca > Schistocerca serialis. The sequence continues at coordinate 31,582,727 of NC_064647.1, forward strand.
TATAGATTCTGATGCTTCACTTCAGGTTTACTGTATCCCTCTGACCTTCTTATTGACGATGAAATACAGATATTGCATCGGAATGAAATACAAATGGAACAATGACGACTGAAGTACAAGAAAACTGACTCTTCTTACTGTCTATGTTTTGAACCATTCCTGTGACACTAGTTACAGATTCCGATGCTTCACTTCAGGTTTACTGTATTTCTCGGACCTTCTTATTGACGATGAAACACAGAAATTGCATCGGAATTAAATACAAAAGGCACAATGCCGACTTAAGTACTACAAAACTGACTCTTCTTACTGTCTATGTTTTGAACCATACCTGTGACACTAGTTATAGATTCCGATGCTTCACTACAGGTTCACTGTTTCCCTCTGACCTTCTTATTGACGATGAGACACTGAAATTGCATCGGAATTAAATACAAGAGGCACAATGCCGACTTAAGTACAAGAAATCTGACTCTTCTTACTGACTAAGTTTTGAACCATTCCTATGACACTAGTTATAGATTCCGATACTTCACTTCAGGTTTACTGTATCCCTCTGACCTTATTATTGACGATGAAACACAGAAAATGCATCTTAATTAAATACAAAAGGCACAATGCCAACTTCAGTACAAGAACACTGAGTCTTCTTACTGTCTATGGGTTCAACCATTCCTGTGACACTAGTTATAGATTCCGATGCTTCACATCAGGTATACTGTATCCCTCTGACCTTCATATTGACGATGAAACACAGAAATTGCATCTTAATTAAATACAAAAGACACAATGCCGACTTAAGTACAAGTAGACTGACTCTTCTTACTGTCTATGTTTTGAACCATTCCTGTGACACTAGTTATAGATTCCGATGCTTCACTTCAGGTTTACTGTATCCCTCTGACCTTCTTATTGACGATGAAACACAGAAATTGCATCGGAATTACATACAAAATGATCAATGCCGTCTTAAGTTCAAGAAAACTGACTCTTCTTACTGTCTATGTATTGAACCATTCCTGTGACACTAGTTATAGATTCCGATGCTTCACTTCAGGTTTACTGAATCCCTCTGACCTTCTTATTGACAATGAAACACAGATATAACATCGGAATTAAATACAAAAGGCACAATGCCGACTCAAGTACAAGAGGACTGGCTCTTCTTACTGTCTATGTTTTGAACCATTTCTGTGTCACTAGTTACAGATTCCGATGCTTCACTTCAGGTTTACTGGTTCACTCTGACCATCGTATTGACGAAGAAACACAAATCTTGCTTCGGAATTAAATATAAAAGGCACAATGCCGCCTTAGGTTCAAGAAGACTGACCCTTCTTACTGTCTATGTTTTGAACCATTCCTGTGACACCTGTTATAGATTCCGATGCTTCAGTTCATGTTTACTAAAACCCTCTGACCTTCTTATTGACGATGAAACACAGAAATTGCATCGGAAGTAAATACAAAAGGCACAATGCCTACTTAAGTACAAGAAACTGATTCTTTTAACTGTCAATGTTTTGAACCATTCCTGTGACACTGGTTATAAATTAATATGCATCACTTCAGGTTTACTGTATCCCCCTGACCTTCTTATTGACGAAGAAACACAGATATTGCATCGGAATTAAATACAAAAGGCACAATGCCGACTTAAGTACAAGAAGACTGACCCTTCTTACTGTCTATGTTTTGAACCATTTCTGTGACACCAGTTATAGATTCCGATGCTACACTTCAGGTTACTGTATCCCTCTGACCTTCGTATTGAAGATGAAACACAGAAATTGCATCGGAATTAAATACAAAAGGCACAATGCCGACTTAAGTACAATAAGACTAACTCTTCTTACTGTCAATGTTTTGAACCATTCCTGTGAATCTAGTTATAGATTCCGATGCTTCACTTCAGGTTTACTGTATCCCTCTGACGTTCTTTTTGACGATGAAACACAGAAATTGCATCGGAATTAAATACAAAAGGCACAATGCCGACTTAAGTACAAGAAAACTGACTCTTTTTACTGTCTATGTTTTGAACCATTCCTGTGACACTAATTCTAGAGTCCTATACTTCACTTCAGGTTTACTGTATCCCTCTGAGCTTCTTATTGACGATGAAACACAGTAATTACATCGGAAGTATATACAAAAGGCACATTGCCGACTTAAGTACAAGAAGACTGACTCTTCTTACTGTATATATTTTGAACAATTGATGTGACACTAGTTATAGATTCCGATGCTTCACCTCAGGTTTACTGTATCCCTCTGACCGTTGTATTGACGATGAAAGACAGAAATTGCATCGGAATTAAATACAAAAGGCGCAATGCAGACTGAAGTACAAGAAAACTGACTCTTCTTACGGGCTAAGATTTGAACCATTCCTGTGACACTAGTTATAGTTTTCGATCCTTCACTTCAAGGTTACAGTATCCCTCTGACCTTCTTATTGACGATGAAACACAGAAATTGCATCGGAATTATATACAAAATGCACAATGCCGACTTAAGTACAAGAAAACTGACTCTTCTTACTGTCTATGTTTGAACCATTCCTGTGACACTAGTTATAGATTCCGATGCTTCACTTCAGGTTTACTGTATCCCTCTGACCTTCTTATTGACGATGAAACAAAGAAATTGCTTCGGAATTAAATACAAAAGGCACAATGCGCACTTAAGTACAAGAATACTGACTCTTCTTACTGTCTATGTTTGAACCATTCATGTGACACTAGTTTTAGATTCCGATGCTTCACTTCAGGTTTACTGTAACCTTCTGACCTTCTTATTGACGATGAAACACAGAAATTGCATCGGAGTTAAATCCAAAAGTCACAATGCCGACTTAAGTACAAGAAAACTGACTCTTCTTACTGTCTATGATTTAAACCATTCATGTGACACTAGTTATAGATTCCGATGCTTTACTTCAGGTTTACTGTAACCCTCTGACCTTGTTATTGACGATGAATCACAGAAATTGCTTCGGAATTAAATACAAAAGGCACAATGCCGACTTAAGTACACGAAAACTGACTCTTCTTACTGTCTATGCTTTGATCCGCTCCTGTGACACTAGTTATGGATTCCGATGCTTCACTTCAGTTTACTGTATCCCTCTGACCTTCTTATTGACGATGAAACACAGAAATTTCATCGGTATTATATACAAAAGGCATAATGCCGACTTAAGTACAAGAAAACTGAATCTTCTTACTGTCTATGTTTTAGACCATTCATGTGACACCAGTTATAGATTCCGATGCTTTACTCCAGGTGTACTGTATGCCTCTGAACTTCTCATTGACGATGAATCACAGAAATTGCTTCGGAACTAAATACAAAAGGCACGATGCCGACTTAAGTACAAGATAACTCACTCTTCTTTCAGGCTATGCTTTGATCCATTCCTGTGACACTAGTTATAGATTCCGATGCTTCACTTTAGGTTTACTGTATCCCTCTGACCTTCTTATTGACGATGAAACACAGAAATTGCATGGGAATTAAATACAAAAGGCACAATGCCGACTTAAGTACAAGAAAACTGACTCTTCTTACTGTCTATGATTTGAACCATTCATGTGACACTAGTTATAGATTCCGATGCTTCACCTCATTTTTACTGTATCCCTCAGACCTTCTTATTGACGATGAAACACAGGAATTGCATGGGAATTAAATACAAAAGGCACTTTGCCGACTTAAGTGCAAGAAAACTAACTCTTCCTACTGTCTATGTTTTGAACCATTCCTGTGACACTAGTTACAGATTCCGATGCTTCACTTCAGGTTTACTGTATCACTCTGACCTTCGTATTGACGAAAAATACAAATCTTGCATCGGAATTAAATATAAAAGGCACAATGCCGCCTAAGGTTCAAGAAAACTGACCCTTCTTACTGTCTATGTTTTGAAGCATTCCTGTGACACCTGTTATAGATTCCGATGCTTCAGTTCAGGTTTACTGTAACCCTCTGACCTTCTTATTGACGATGAAACACAGAAATTGCATCGGAAGTAAATACAAAAGGCACAATGATTACTTAAGTACAAGAAACTGATTCTTTTTACTGTCAATGTTTTGAACCATTCCTGTGACACTGGTTATAAATTAATATGCATCACTTCAGGTTTACTGTATCCCTCTGACCTTCTTATTGACGAAGAAACACAGATATTGCATCGGAATTAAATACAAAAGGCACAATGCCGACTTAAGTACAAGAAGACTGACCCTTCTTACTGTCTATGTTTTGAACCATTCCTGTGACACCAGTTATAGATTCCGATGCTACACTTCAGGTTACTGTATCCCTCTGACCTTCGTAGTGAAGATGAAACACAGAAATTGCATCGGAATTAAATACAAAAGGCACAATGCCGACTTAAGTACAATAAGACTAACTCATCTTACTGTCTATGTTTTGAACCATTCCTGTGACACTAGTCATAGATTCCGATGCTTCACTTCAGGTTTACTGTATCCCTCTGACGTTCTTTTTGACGATGAAACACAGAAATTGCATCGGAATTAAATACAAAAGGCACAATGCCGACTTAAGTACAAGAAAACTGACTCTTCTTACTGTCTATGTTTTGAACCATTCCTGTGACACTAATTATAGAGTCCTATACTTCACTTCAGGTTTACTGTATCCCTCTGAGATTCTTATTGACGATGAAACACAGTAATTACATCGGAAGTATATACAAAAGGCACATTGCCGACTTAAGTACAAGAAGACTAACCCTTCTTACTGTCTATATTTTGAACAATTGATGTGACACTAGTAATAGATTCCGATGCTTCACCTCAGGTTTACTGTATCCCTCTGACCGTTGTATGGACGATGAAAGACAGAAATTGCATCGGAATTAAATACAAAAGGCGCAATGCAGACTTAAGTACAAGAAAACTGACTCTTCTTACGGGCTATGATTTGAACCATTCCTGTGACACTAGTTGTAGATTTCGATCCTTCACTTCAAGGTTACTGTATCCCTCTGACCTTCTTATTGACGATGAAACACAGAAATTGCATCGGAATTATATACAAAAGGCACAATACCGACTTAAGTACAAGAAGACTGACCCTTCTTACTGTCTATGTTTTGAACCATTCCTGTGACACCAGTTATAGATTCCGATGCTACACTTCAGGTTACTGTATCCCTCTGACCTTCGTATTGAAGATGAAACACAGAAATTGCATCGGAATTAAATACAAAAGGCACAATGCCGACTTAAGTACAATAAGACTAACTCTTCTTACTGTCTATGTTTTGAACCATTCCTGTGACACTAGTTATAGATTCCGATGCTTCACTTCAGGTTTACTGTATCCCTCTGACGTTCTTTTTGACGATGAAACACTGAAATTGCATCGGAATTAAATACAAAAGGCACAATGCCGACTTAAGTACAAGAAAACTGACTCTTCTTACTGTCTATGTTTTGAACCATTCCTGTGACACTAATTATAGAGCCCTATACTTCACTTCAGGTTTACTGTATCCCTCTGAGCTTCTTATTGACGATGAAACACAGTAATTACATCGGAAGTATATACAAAAGGCACATTGCCGACTTAAGTACAAGAAGACTAACCCTTCTTACTGTCTATATTTTGAACAATTGATGTGACACTAGTAATAGATTCCGATGCTTCACCTCAGGTTTACTGTATCCCTCTGACCGTTGTATGGACGATGAAAGACAGAAATTGCATCGGAATTAAATACAAAAGGCGCAATGCAGACTTAAGTACAAGAAAACTGACTCTTCTTACGGGCTATGATTTGAACCATTCCTGTGACACTAGTTGTAGATTTCGATCCTTCACTTCAAGGTTTCTGTATCCCTCTGACCTTCTTATTGACGATGAAACACAGAAATTGCATCGGAATTATATACAAAAGGCACAATGCCGACTTAAGTACAAGAAAACTGACTCTTCTTACTGTCTATGTTTGAACCATTCCTGTGACACTAGTTATAGATTCCGATGCTTCACTTCAGGTTTACTGTATCCCTCTGACCTTCTTATTGACGATGAAACAAAGAAATTGCTTCGGAATTAAATACAAAAGGCACAATGCGCACTTAAGTACAAGAAAACTGACTCTTCTTACTGTCTATGATTTAAACCATTCATGTGACACTAGTTATAGATTCCGATGCTTTACTTCAGGTTTACTGTATCCCTCTGACCTTCTTATTGACGATGAATCACAGAAATTGCTTCGGAATTAAATACAAAAGGCACAAAGGTCGACTTAAGTACAAGAAAACTGACTCTTCTTACTGTCTATGCTTTGATCCGCTCCTGTGACACTAGTTATAGATTCCGATGCTTCACTTCAGTTTACTGTATCCCTCTGACCTTCTTATTGACGATGAAACACAGAAATTTCATCGGTATTATATACAAAAGGCATAATGCCGACTTAAGTACAAGAAAACTGACTCTTCTTACTGTCTATGTTTTAGACCATTCATGTGACACTAGTTATAGATTCCGATGCTTCACTTTAGGTTTACTGTATCCCTCTGACCTTCTTATTGACGATGAAACACAGAAATTGCATGGGAATTAAATACAAAAGGCACAATGCCGACTTAAGTACAAGAAAACTGACTCTTCTTACTGTATATGATTTGAACCATTCATGTGACACTAGTTATAGATTCCGATGCTTCACCTCATTTTTACTGTATCCCTCAGACCTTCTTATTGACGATGAAACACAGGAATTGCATGGGAATTAAATACAAAAGGCACATTGCCGACTTAAGTACAAGAAAACTAACTCTTCCTACTGTCTATGTTTTGAACCATTCCTGTGACACTAGTTACAGATTCCGATGCTTCACTTCAGGTTTACTGTATCACTCTGACCTTCGTATTGACGAAGAAACACAAATCTTGCATCGGAATTAAATATAAAAGGCACAATGCCGCCTAAGGTTCAAGAAGACTGACCCTTCTTACTGTCTATGTTTTGAACCATTCCTGTGACACCTGTTATAGATTCCGATGCTTCAGTTCAGGTTTACTGTAACCCTCTGACCTTCTTATTGACGATGAAACACAGAAATTGCATCGAAAGTAAATACAAAAGGCACAATGCCTACTTAAGTACAAGAAACTGATTCTTTTTACTGTCAATGTTTTGAACCATTCCTGTGACACTGGTTATAAATTAATATGCATCACTTCAGGTTTACTGTATCCCTCTGACCTTCTTATTGACGAAGAAACACAGATATTGCATCGGAATTAAATACACAAGGCACAATGCCGACTTAAGTACAAGAAGTCTGACCCTTCTTACTGTCTATGTTTTGAACCATTCCTGTGACACCAGTTATAGATTCCGATGCTACACTTCAGGTTACTGTATCCCTCTGACCTTCGTATTGAAGATGAAACACAGAAATTGCATCGGAATTAAATACAAAAGGCACAATGCCGACTTAAGTACAATAAGACTAACTCTTCTTACTGTCTATGTTTTGAACCATTCCTGTGACACTAGTTATAGATTCCGATGCTTCACTTCAGGTTTACTGTATCCCTCTGACGTTCTTTTTGACGATGAAACACAGAAATTGCATCGGAATTAAATACAAAAGGCACCATGCCGACTTAAGTACAAGAAAACTGACTCTTCTTACTGTCTATGTTTTGAACCATTCCTGTGACACTAATTATAGAGTCCTATACTTCACTTCAGGTTTACTGTATCCCTCTGTGCTTCTTATTGACGATGAAACACAGTAATTACATCGGAAGTATATCCAAAAGGCACATTGCAGACTTAAGTACAAGAAGACTTACTCTTCTTACTGTCTATATTTTGAACAATTGATGTGACACTAGTAATAGATTCCGATGCTTCACCTCAGGTTTACGGTATCCCTCTGACCGTTGTATTGACGATGAAAGACAGAAATTGCATCGGAATTAAATACAAAAGGCGCAATGCAGACTTAAGTACAAGAAAACTGCCTCTTCTTACGGGCTATGATTTGAACCATTCCTGTGACACTAGTTATAGATTTCGATCCTTCACTTCAAGGTTACTGTATCCCTCTGACCTTCTTATTGACGATGAAACACAGAAATTGCATCGGAATTATATACAAAAGGCACAATGCCGACTTAAGTACAAGAAAACTGACTCTTCTTACTGTCTATGTTTGAACCATTCCTGTGACACTAGTTATTGATTCCGATGCTTCACTTCAGGTTTACTGTATCCCTCTGACCTTCTTATTGACGATGAAACAAAGAAATTGCTTCGGAATTAAATACAAAAGGCACAATGCGCACTTAAGTACAAGAAAACTGACTCTTCTTACTGTCTATGTTTGAACCATTCATGTGACACTAGTTATAGATTCCGATGCTTCACTTCAGGTTTACTGTAACCTTCTGACCTTCTTATTAACGATGAAACACAGAAATTGCATCGGAGTTAAATCCAAAAGTCACAATGCCGACTTAAGTACAAGGAAACTGACTCTTCTTACTGTCTATGCTTTGATCCGCTCCTGTGACACTAGTTATAGATTCCGATGCTTCACTTCAGTTTACTGTATCCCTCTGACCTTCTTATTGACGATGAAACACAGAAATTTCATCGGTATTATATACAAAAGGCATAATGCCGACTTAAGTACAAGAAAACTGACTCTTCTTACTGTCTATGTTTTAGACCATTCATGTGACACTAGTTATAGATTCCGATGCTTCACTTCAGGTTAACTGTATCCCTCTGACCTTCTTATTGACGATGAAACACAGAAATTGCATCGGAATTAATTACAAAACGCACAATGCCGACTTAAGTACAAGAAAACTGACACTTCTTACTCTCTATGTTTTGAACCATTCATGTGACACTATTTATAGATTCCGATTCTTCACTTCAGGTTTACTGTATCACTCTGACCTTCCTATTGACGATGAAACACAGAAATTGCAACGGAATAAAATACAAAAGTCACAATGCCGACTTATGTACAGGAAAACTGACTCTTCTTACTGTTTATGTTTGAACCATTCATGTGACACTAGCTATAGATTCCGATGCTTTACTTCAGGTTTACTGTATCCCTCTGACCTTCTTGTTGATGATGAAACACAGATATTGCATCGAAATTAAATACAAAAGGCACAATGCCGACTTAAGTACAAGAAGACTGACCCTTCTTACTGTCTATGTTTTGAACAATTCCTGTGACACCAGTTATATATTCCGATGCTACACTTCAGGTTACTGTATCCCTCTGACCATCGTATTGAAGATGAAACACAGAAATTGCATCGGAATTAAATACAAAAGGCACAATGCCGACTTAAGTACAATAAGACTAACTCTTCTTACTGTCTATGTTTTGAACCATTCTTGTGACACTAGTTATAGATTCAGATGCTTCACTTCAAGTTTACTGTATCCCTCTGACGTTCTTTTTGACGATGAAACACAGAAATTGCATCGGAATTAAATTCAAAAGGCACAATGCCGACTTAAGTACAAGAAAACTGACTCTTCTTACTGTCTATGTTTTGAACCATTCCTGTGACACTAATTATAGAGTCCTATACTTCACTTCAGGTTTACTGTATCCCTCTGAGCTTCTTATTGACGATGAAACACAGTAATTACATCGGAAGTATATACAAAAGGCACATTGCCGACTTAAGTACAAGAAGACTGACTCTTCTTACTGCCTATATTTTGAACAATGTATGTGACACTAGTTATAGATTCCGATGCTTCACCTCAGGTTTACTGTATCCCTCTGACCTTTGTATTGACGATGAAAGACAGAAATTGCATCGGAATTAAATACAAAAGGCACAATGCAGACTTAAGTACAAGAAAACTGACTCTTCTTACGGGCTATGATTTGAACCATTACTGTGACACTAGTTATAGATTTCGATCCTTCACTTCAAGGTTACTGTATCCCTCTGTCCTTCTTATTGACGATGAAACACAGAAATTGCATCGGAATTAAATACAAAACGCACGTTGTCGACTTAAGTACAAGAAAACTGACTCTTCTTACTCTCTATGTTTTGATCCATTCATGTGTCACTAATTATAGATTCCGATGCTTCACTTCAGGTTTACTTTATCCATCTGACCTTCATATTGACGATGAAACACAGAAATTGCAACGGAATTAAATACAAAAGGCACAATGCCGACTTATGTACAAGAAAACTGACTCTTCTTACTGTCTATGTTTGAACCATTCATGTGACACTAGTTATAGATTCCGATGCTTCACTTCAGTTTTACTGTATCCCTCTGACCTTCTTATTGACGATGAAACACAGAAATTGCATCGGAATTATATACAAAAGGCACAATGCCGACTTAAGTACAAGAAAACTGACTCTTCTTACTGTCTATGTTTGAACCATTCCTGTGACACTAGTTATGGATTCCGATGCTTCACTTCAGGTTTACTGTATCCATCTGACCTTCTTATTGACGATGAAACAAAGAAATTGCATCGGAATTAAATACAAAAGGCACAATGCGCACTTAAGTACAGGAAAACTGACTCTTCTTACTGTCTATGTTTGAACCATTCATGTGACACTAGTCTTAGATTCCGATGCTTTACTTCAGGTTTACTGTAACCTTCTGACCTTCTTATTGACGATGAAACACAGAAATTTCATCGGTATTATATACAAAAGCCATAATGCCGACTTAAGTACAAGAAAACTGACTCTTCTTACTGTTTATGTTTGAACCATTCATGTGACACTAGTTATAGATTCCGATGCTTCACTTCAGGTTTACTGTATCCCTCTGACCTTCTTATTGACGATGAAACACAGAAATTGCATGGGAATTAAATACAAAAGGCACAATGCCGACTTAAGTACAAGAAAACTGACTCTTCTTACTGTCTATGATTTGAACCATTCATGTGACACTAGTTATAGATTCCGATGCTTCACCTCATTTTTACTGTATCCCTCAGACCTTCTTATTGACGATGAAACACAGGAATTGCATGGGAATTAAATACAAAAGGCACATTGCCGACTTAAGTACAAGAAAACTAACTCTTCCTACTGTCTATGTTTTGAACCATTCCTGTGACACTAGTTATAGATTCCGATGCTTCACTTCAGGTTAACTGTATCCCTCTGACCTTCTTATTGACGATGAAACACAGAAATAGCATCGTAATTAAATACAAAGGCACAATGCCGACTTAAGTACAAGATAACTGACTCATCCTACTGTCTATGCTTTGAACCATTCATGAGACACTAGTTATAGATTCCGATGTTTCACTTTAGGTTACTGTATCCCTCTGACCTTCTTATTGACGATGAAACACAGAAATTGCATCGGAATTAAATACAAAAGGCACAATTCCGACTTAAGTACAAGAAAACTGACTCTTCTTACTGTCTATGATTTGAACCATTCATGTGACACTAGTTATAGATTCCGATGCTTCACCTCAGGTTTACTGTATCCCTCAGACCTTCTTATTGACGATGAAACACAGAATTTGCATGGGAATTAAATACAAAAGGCACAATGCCGACTTAAGTACAAGAAAACTAACTCTTCCTACTGTCTATGTTTTGAACCATTCCTGTGATACTAGTTATAGATTCCGATGCTTCACTTCAGGTTAATTGTATCCCTCTGACCTTCTTATTGACGATGAAACACAGAAATTGCATCGGAATTAAATACAAAAGGCACAATGCCGACTTAAGTACAAGAAAACTGACTCTTCTTACTGTCTGTGATTTGAACCATTCATGTGACACTAGTTAAGGATTGCGATGCTTCACCTCATGTTTACTGTATCCCTCAGACCTTCTTATTGACGATGAAACACAGAAATTGCATGGGAATTAAATACAAAAGGCACAATGCCGACTGAAGTACAAGATAACTGACCCTAATTACTGTCTATGTTATGAACCATTGATGTGACACTAATAATAGATTCCGATGCTTCACTTCAGGTTTACTGTATCCCTCTGACCTTCTTATTGACGATGAAACACAGAAATTGCATCGGAATTAAATACAAAAGGCACAATGCCGACTTAAGTAAAAGAAAACTGACTCTTCTTACTCTCATTGTTTTGAATCATTCATGTGACACTAATTATAGATTCTGATGCTTCACATCAGGTATACTTTATCCCTCTGACCTTCTTATTGACGATGAAACACAGAAATTGCATCGTAATTAAATACAAAAGGCACAATGCCGACTTATGTACTAGAAAACTAACTCCTCTTACTGTCTATGTTTGAACCATTCATTTGACACTAATTATAGATTCCGATGCATTACTCCAGGTTTACTGTATGCCTCTGACCTTCTTATTGACGATGAATCACAGAATTTGCTTCCGAATTAAAAACAAAAGGCACAATGCCGACTTAAGTACAAGGAAACTGACCCTTCTTACTGTCTATGCTTTGATCCATTCCTGTGACACTCGTTATAGTTTCCGATGCTTCACTTCAGGTTTTCTGTATCCCACTGACCTTCTTATTGACGATGAAACATAGAAATTGCATCGGAATTAAATGGAAAAATGAGCAATGCCGACTTAAGTACAAGAAAACTGACTCTTCTTACTGTGTATGTTTAGAACCATACCTGTGACACTAGTTATAGATTCCGATGCTTCACTTATGGTTTTCTGTATCCCTCTGACCGTCTTATTGACTATGAAACACAGAAATGGCATCAGAATTAAATAGAAAATGCACAATGCCGACTTAAGTACAAGAAAACTGACTCTTCTTACTGTCTATGAATTGAACCATTCCTGTGACACTAAATATAGATTCCGATGCTTCACTTCAGGTTTGCTGTATCCCTCTGACCTTCTTATTGATGATGAACCACAGAAATTGCATCGGAATTAAATACAAAAAGCACAATGCCGACTTAAGTACAAGAAAACTGACTCTTCTTCTTGTCTAAGTTTTGAACCATTCATGTGACACTAGTTATAGATTCCGATGCTTCACTTCAGGTTTACTGTATCCCTCTGACCTTCTTATTGTTGATGAAACACAGAAATTGCATGGGTATGAAATACAAAAGGCACAATACTGACTTAAGTACAAGAAGACTGACTCTTCTACTGTCTATGTTTTGAACCATTCCTGTGACACTTGTTATACATTCCGATGCTTCACTTCAGGTTTACTGCATCCCTGTGACCTTCTTATTAACGATGAAACACAGAAATTGCATCGGAGTTAAATCCAAAAGTCACAATGCCGACTTAAGTACAAGGAAACTGACTCTTCTTACTGTCTATGCTTTGATCCGCTCCTGTGACACTAGTTATAGATTCCGATGCTTCACTTCAGTTTACTGTATCCCTCTGACCTTCTTATTGACGATGAAACACAGAAATTTCATCGGTATTATATACAAAAGGCATAATGCCGACTTAAGTACAAGAAAACTGACTCTTCTTACTGTCTATGTTTTAGACCATTCATGTGACACTAGTTATAGATTCCGATGCTTCACTTCAGGTTAACTGTATCCCTCTGACCTTCTTATTGACGATGAAACACAGAAATTGCATCGGAATTAATTACAAAACGCACAATGCCGACTTAAGTACAAGAAAACTGACACTTCTTACTCTCTATGTTTTGAACCATTCATGTGACACTATTTATAGATTCCGATTCTTCACTTCAGGTTTACTGTATCACTCTGACCTTCCTATTGACGATGAAACACAGAAATTGCAACGGAATAAAATACAAAAGTCACAATGCCGACTTATGTACAGGAAAACTGACTCTTCTTACTGTTTATGTTTGAACCATTCATGTGACACTAGCTATAGATTCCGATGCTTTACTTCAGGTTTACTGTATCCCTCTGACCTTCTTGTTGATGATGAAACACAGATATTGCATCGAAATTAAATACAAAAGGCACAATGCCGACTTAAGTACAAGAAGACTGACCCTTCTTACTGTCTATGTTTTGAACAATTCCTGTGACACCAGTTATATATTCCGATGCTACACTTCAGGTTACTGTATCCCTCTGACCATCGTATTGAAGATGAAACACAGAAATTGCATCGGAATTAAATACAAAAGGCACAATGCCGACTTAAGTACAATAAGACTAACTCTTCTTACTGTCTATGTTTTGAACCATTCTTGTGACACTAGTTATAGATTCAGATGCTTCACTTCAAGTTTACTGTATCCCTCTGACGTTCTTTTTGACGATGAAACACAGAAATTGCATCGGAATTAAATTCAAAAGGCACAATGCCGACTTAAGTACAAGAAAACTGACTCTTCTTACTGTCTATGTTTTGAACCATTCCTGTGACACTAATTATAGAGTCCTATACTTCACTTCAGGTTTACTGTATCCCTCTGAGCTTCTTATTGACGATGAAACACAGTAATTACATCGGAAGTATATACAAAAGGCACATTGCCGACTTAAGTACAAGAAGACTGACTCTTCTTACTGCCTATATTTTGAACAATGTATGTGACACTAGTTATAGATTCCGATGCTTCACCTCAGGTTTACTGTATCCCTCTGACCTTTGTATTGACGATGAAAGACAGAAATTGCATCGGAATTAAATACAAAAGGCACAATGCAGACTTAAGTACAAGAAAACTGACTCTTCTTACGGGCTATGATTTGAACCATTACTGTGACACTAGTTATAGATTTCGATCCTTCACTTCAAGGTTACTGTATCCCTCTGTCCTTCTTATTGACGATGAAACACAGAAATTGCATCGGAATTAAATACAAAACGCACCTTGTCGACTTAAGTACAAGAAAACTGACTCTTCTTACTCTCTATGTTTTGATCCATTCATGTGTCACTAATTATAGATTCCGATGCTTCACTTCAGGTTTACTTTATCCATCTGACCTTCATATTGACGATGAAACACAGAAATTGCAACGGAATTAAATACAAAAGGCACAATGCCGACTTATGTACAAGAAAACTGACTCTTCTTACTGTCTATGTTTGAACCATTCATGTGACACTAGTTATAGATTCCGATGCTTCACTTCAGTTTTACTGTATCCCTCTGACCTTCTTATTGACGATGAAACACAGAAATTGCATCGGAATTATATACAAAAGGCACAATGCCGACTTAAGTACAAGAAAACTGACTCTTCTTACTGTCTATGTTTGAACCATTCCTGTGACACTAGTTATGGATTCCGATGCTTCACTTCAGGTTTACTGTATCCATCTGACCTTCTTATTGACGATGAAACAAAGAAATTGCATCGGAATTAAATACAAAAGGCACAATGCGCACTTAAGTACAGGAAAACTGACTCTTCTTACTGTCTATGTTTGAACCATTCATGTGACACTAGTCTTAGATTCCGATGCTTTACTTCAGGTTTACTGTAACCTTCTGACCTTCTTATTGACGATGAAACACAGAAATTTCATCGGTATTATATACAAAAGCCATAATGCCGACTTAAGTACAAGAAAACTGACTCTTCTTACTGTTTATGTTTGAACCATTCATGTGACACTAGTTATAGATTCCGATGCTTCACTTCAGGTTTACTGTATCCCTCTGACCTTCTTATTGACGATGAAACACAGAAATTGCATGGGAATTAAATACAAAAGGCACAATGCCGACTTAAGTACAAGAAAACTGACTCTTCTTACTGTCTATGATTTGAACCATTCATGTGACACTAGTTATAGATTCCGATGCTTCACCTCATTTTTACTGTATCCCTCAGACCTTCTTATTGACGATGAAACACAGGAATTGCATGGGAATTAAATACAAAAGGCACATTGCCGACTTAAGTACAAGAAAACTAACTCTTCCTACTGTCTATGTTTTGAACCATTCCTGTGACACTAGTTATAGATTCCGATGCTTCACTTCAGGTTAACTGTATCCCTCTGACCTTCTTATTGACGATGAAACACAGAAATAGCATCGTAATTAAATACAAAGGCACAATGCCGACTTAAGTACAAGATAACTGACTCATCCTACTGTCTATGCTTTGAACCATTCATGAGACACTAGTTATAGATTCCGATGTTTCACTTTAGGTTACTGTATCCCTCTGACCTTCTTATTGACGATGAAACACAGAAATTGCATCGGAATTAAATACAAAAGGCACAATTCCGACTTAAGTACAAGAAAACTGACTCTTCTTACTGTCTATGATTTGAACCATTCATGTGACACTAGTTATAGATTCCGATGCTTCACCTCAGGTTTACTGTATCCCTCAGACCTTCTTATTGACGATGAAACACAGAATTTGCATGGGAATTAAATACAAAAGGCACAATGCCGACTTAAGTACAAGAAAACTAACTCTTCCTACTGTCTATGTTTTGAACCATTCCTGTGATACTAGTTATAGATTCCGATGCTTCACTTCAGGTTAATTGTATCCCTCTGACCTTCTTATTGACGATGAAACACAGAAATTGCATCGGAATTAAATACAAAAGGCACAATGCCGACTTAAGTACAAGAAAACTGACTCTTCTTACTGTCTATGATTTGAACCATTCATGTGACACTAGTTAAGGATTGCGATGCTTCACCTCATGTTTACTGTATCCCTCAGACCTTCTTATTGACGATGAAACACAGAAATTGCATGGGAATTAAATACAAAAGGCACAATGCCGACTGAAGTACAAGATAACTGACCCTAATTACTGTCTATGTTATGAACCATTCATGTGACACTAATAATAGATTCCGATGCTTCACTTCAGGTTTACTGTATCCCTCTGACCTTCTTATTGACGATGAAACACAGAAATTGCATCGGAATTAAATACAAAAGGCACAATGCCGACTTAAGTAAAAGAAAACTGACTCTTCTTACTCTCATTGTTTTGAATCATTCATGTGACACTAATTATAGATTCTGATGCTTCACATCAGGTATACTTTATCCCTCTGACCTTCTTATTGACGATGAAACACAGAAATTGCATCGTAATTAAATACAAAAGGCACAATGCCGACTTATGTACTAGAAAACTAACTCCTCTTACTGTCTATGTTTGAACCATTCATTTGACACTAATTATAGATTCCGATGCATTACTCCAGGTTTACTGTATGCCTCTGACCTTCTTATTGACGATGAATCACAGAAATTGCTTCCGAATTAAATACAAAAGGCACAATGCCGACTTAAGTACAAGGAAACTGACCCTTCTTACTGTCTATGCTTTGATCCATTCCTGTGACACTCGTTATAGTTTCCGATGCTTCACTTCAGGTTTTCTGTATCCCACTGACCTTCTTATTGACGATGAAACATAGAAATTGCATCGGAATTAAATGGAAAAAGGAGCAATGCCGACTTAAGTACAAGAAAACTGACTCTTCTTACTGTGTATGTTTAGAACCATACCTGTGACACTAGTTATAGATTCCGATGCTTCACTTATGGTTTTCTGTATCCCTCTGACCGTCTTATTGACTATGAAACACAGAAATGGCATCAGAATTAAATAGAAAATGCACAATGCCGACTTAAGTACAAGAAAACTGACTCTTCTTACTGTCTATGAATTGAACCATTCCTGTGACACTAAATATAGATTCCGATGCTTCACTTCAGGTTTGCTGTATCCCTCTGACCTTCTTATTGATGATGAACCACAGAAATTGCATCGGAATTAAATACAAAAAGCACAATGCCGACTTAAGTACAAGAAAACTGACTCTTCTTCCTGTCTAAGTTTTGAACCATTCATGTGACACTAGTTATAGATTCCGATGCTTCACTTCAGGTTTACTGTATCCCTCTGACCTTCTTATTGTTGATGAAACACAGAAATTGCATGGGTATGAAATACAAGAGGCACAATACTGACTTAAGTACAAGAAGACTGACTCTTCTACTGTCTATGTTTTGAACCATTCCTGTGACACTTGTTATACATTCCGATGCTTCACTTCAGGTTTACTGCATCCCTGTGACCTTCTTATTGACGATGAAACATAGAAATTGCATCGGAATTAAATAGAAAAGGAACAATGCCGACTTAAGTACAAGAAAACTGACTCTTCTTACTGCCTATGTTTTGAACCATTCCTGTGACACTAGTTATAGATGCCGGTGCTTCACTTCAGGTTTACTGCATCCCTCTGACCTTCTCATTGACGATGAAACACAAAAATTGCGTCGGAATTAAATAGAAAAGTCACAATGCCGAATTAAGTACAAGAAAACTGACTCTTCTTACTGTCTATATTTTGAACCATTCCTGTGACACTAAATATTGATTCCGATGCTTCACTTCAGGTTTACTGTATCCCTCTGACCTTCTTATTGACGATGAAACACACAAATTGCATCGGAATTAAATACAAAAACCACAATGCCGACATAAGTACAAGAAAACGGACTCGTCTTACTGTCTATGTTTGAAACATTCCTGTGACACTAGTTATAGTTTCCAATGCTGCACTTCAGGTTTACTGTATCCCTCTGACCTTCTTATTGACGTTGTAACACAGAAATTACATCGGCGTTAAATACAAAAGGCACAATGCCGACTTAAGTACAAGAAAACTTACTCTTCTTACAGTCTATGTTTTGAACCATTCCTGTGACACTAGTTGTAGATTCTGATGCTTCACTTCAGGTTTACTGTATCCCTTTGACCTTCTTATTTACGATGAAATACAGATATTGCATCGGAATGAAATACAAATGGAACAATGACGACTTAAGTACAAGAAAACTGACTCTTCTTACTGTCTATGTTTTGAACCATTCCTGTGACACTAGTTACAGATTCCGATGCTTCACTTCAGGTTTACTGTATCCCTCTTACCTTCTCATTGACGATGAATCACAGAAATTGCTTCGGAACTAAATACAAAAGGCACAATGCCGACTTAAGTACAAGATAACTGACTCTTCTTTCAGTCTATGCTTTGATCCACTCCTGTGACACAAGTTATAGATTCCGATACTTCACTTCAGGTTTACGGTATCCCTCTGACCTTCTTATTGACGATGAAACACAGAAATAGCATCGTAATTAAATACAAAGGCACAATGCCGACTTAAGTACAAGATAACTGACTCATCTTACTGTCTATGCTTTGAACCATTCATGTGACACTAGTTATAGATTCCGATGCTTCACTTTGGGTTACTGTATCCCTCTGACCTTCTTATTGACGATGAAACACAGAAATTGCATCAGAATTAAATACAAAAGGCACAATGCCGACTTAAGTACAAGAAAACTAACTCTTCTAACTCTCTATGTTTTGAACCATTCCTGTGACACTAGTTATAGATTCCGATGCTTCACTTCAGTTTTACTGTATCCCTCGGACCTTCGTATTGACGATGAAACACAGAAATTGCATTGGAATTAAATACAAAAGGCACAATGCCGACTTAAGTAGAAGGAAACTGACTCTTCTTACTGCCTATGTTTTGAACCATTCCTGTGACACTAGTTATAGATTCCGATGCTTCACTTCAGGTTTACTGTAACCCTCTGACCTTCTTATTGACGATGAAACACAGAAATTGCATCGGAATTAAATACAAAAGGCACAATCACGACTGAAGTACAAGATAACTGACCCTAATTACTGTCTATGTTATGAACCATTCATGTGACACTAATAATAGATTCCGATGCTTCACTTCAGGTTTACTGTATCCCTCTGACCTTCTTATTGACGATGAAACACAGAAATTGCATCGGAATTAAATACAAAAGGCACAATGCCGACTTAAGTAAAAGAAAACTGACTCTTCTTACTCTCATTGTTTTGTATCATTCATGTGACACTAATTATAGATTCTCATGCTTCACATCAGGTATACTTTATCCATCTGACCTTCTTATTGACGATGAAACACAGAAATTGCATCGGAATTAAATACAAAAGGCACAATGCCGACTTATGTACTAGAAAACTGACTCCTCTTACTGTCTATGTTTGAACCATTCATTTGACACTAATTATAGATTCCGATGCATTACTCCAGGTTTACTGTATGCCTCTGACCTTCTTATTGACGATGAATCACAGAAATTGCTTCGGAATTAAATACAAAAGGCACAATGCCGACTTAAGTACAAGGAAACTGACTCTTCTTACTGTCTATGCTTTGATCCATTCCTGTGACACTCGTTATAGTTTCCGATGCATCACTTCAGGTTTTCTGTATCCCTCTGACCTTCTTATTGACGATGAAACATAGAAATTGCATCGGAATTAAATGGAAAAAGGAACAACGCCGACTTAAGTACAAGAAAACTGACTCTTCTTACTGTCTATGTTTAGAACCATACCTGTGACACTAGTTATAGATTCCGATGCTTCACTTATGGTTTTCTGTATCCCTCTGACCGTCTTATTGACTATGAAACACAGAAAAGGCATCGGAATTAAATAGAAAATGCACAATGCCGACTTAAGTACAAGAAAACTGACTCTTCTTACTGTCTATGAATTGAACCATTCCTGTGACACTAAATATAGATTCCGATGCTTCACTTCAGGTTTGCTGTATCCCTCTGACCTTCTTATTGATGATGAACCACAGAAATTGCATCGGAATTAAATACAAAAAGCACAATGCCGACTTAAGTACAAGAAAACTGACTCTTCTTCCTGTCTAAGTTTTGAACCATTCATGTGACACTAGTTATAGATTCCGATGCTTCACTTCAGGTTTACTGTATACCTCTGACCTTCTTATTGACGAAGGAACACAGAAATTGCATCGGAATCAAATACAAAAGGCACAATGCCGACTTAAGTACAAGAATACTGACTCTTCTTACTGTCTAAGTTTCGACCCATTCCTGTGACACTAGTTATAGATTCCGATGCTTTACTTCAAGTTTACTGTATCCCTCTGACCTTCTTATTGTTAATGAAACACAGAAATTGCATGGGTATTAAATACAAAAGGCACAATACCGACTTAAGTACAAGAAAACTGACTCTTCTACTGTCTATGTTTTGAACCATTCCTGTGACACTTGTTATACATTCCGATGCTTCTCTTCAGGTTTACTGCAACCCTGTGACCTTCTTATTGACGATGAAACATAGAAATTGCATCGGAAATAAATAGAAAAGGAACAATGCCGACTTAAGTACAAGAAAACTGACTCTTCTTACTGTCTATGTTTTGAGCCATTCCTGTGACACTAGTTATAGATGCCGGTGCTTCACTTCAGGTTTACTGCATCCCTCTGACCTTCTCATTGACGATGAAACACAAAAATTGCGTCGGAATTATATAGAAAAGTCACAATGCCGAATTAATTACAAGAAAACTGACTCGTCTTACTGTCTATATTTTGAACCATTCCTGTGACACTAAATATTGATTCCGATGCTTCACTTCAGGTTTACTGTATCCCTCTGACCTTCTTATTGACGATGAAACACAGAAATTGCATCGAAATTAAATACAAAAGGCACAATGCCGACATAAGTACAAGAAAACGGACTCGACTTACTGTCTATGTTTGAAACATTCCTGTGACACTAGTTATAGTTTCCGATGCTTCACTTCAGGTTTACTGTATCTCTCTGACCTTCTTATTGACAATGAAACACAGAAATTGCATCGGAATTAAATACAAACGGCACAATGCCGACTTATGTACAAGAAAACTGACTCTTCTTACTGTCTATGTTTTGAACCATTCCTGTGACACTAGTTATAGATTCCGATGCTTCACTTCAGGTTTACTGTATCCCTCTGACCTTCTTATTGACGTTGTAACACAGAAATTGCATCGGAGTTAAATACAAAAGGCACAATGCCGACTTAAGTACAAGAAAACTTACTCTTCTTACAGTCTATGTTTTGAACCATTCCTGTGACACTAGTTATAGATTCTGATGCTTCACTTCAGGTTTACTGTATCCCTTTGACCTTCTTATTGACGATGAAATACAGATATTGCATCGGAATGCAATACAAATGGAACAATGACGACTTAAGTACAAGAAAACTGACTCTTCTTACTGTCTATGTTTTGAACCATTCCTGTGACACTAGTTACAGATTCCGATGCTTCACTTCAAGTTTACTGTATTCCTCTGACCTTCTTATTGACGATGAAACACAGAAATTGCATCGGAATTAAATACAAAAGGCACAATGCCGACTTAAGTACAACAAAACTGACTCTTCTTACTGTCTATGTTTTGAACCATACCTGTGACACTAGTTATAGATTCCGATGCTTCACTTCAGGTTCACTGTTTCCCTCTGACCTTCTTATTGACGATGAGACACTGAAATTGCATCGGAATTAAATACAAGAGGCACAATGCCGACTTAAGTACAAGAAAACTGTCTCTTCTTACTGTCTTTGTTTTGAACCATTCCTTTGACAGTAGTTATAGATTCCGATGCTTCACTTCAGGTTTACTGTATCCCTCTGACCTTCTTATTGCCGATGAAACACAGAAATTGCATCGGAATTAAATACAAAAGGCACAACGTCGTCTTAAGTACTAGAAAACTGACTCTTCTTACTGTCTATGTTTTGAAAGATTCCTGTGACTCTAGTTATAGATTCCGATGCTTCACTTCAGGTTCACTGTTTCCCTCTGACCTTCTTATTGACGATGAAACACTGAAATTGCATCGGAATTAAATACAAGAGGCACAATGCCGACTTAAGTACAAGAAAACTGACTCTTCTAACTGTCTTTGTTTGAACCATTCCTGTGACAGTAGTTATAGATTCCGATGCTGCACTTCAGGTTTACTGTATCCCTCTGACCTTCTTATTGCCGATGACACACAGAAATTGCATCGGAATTAAATACAAAAGGACAACGTCGTCTTAAGTACAAGAAAACTGACTCTTCTTACTGTCTATGTTTTGAAAGATTCCTGTGACTCTAGTTATAGATTCCGATGCTTCACTTCAGGTTCACTGTTTCCCTCTGACCTTCTTATTGACGATGAAACACAGAAATTGCATCGGAATTAAATACAAAAGGCACAATGCCGACCTAAGTACAAGTAATCAGACACTTCTTACTGTCAATGTTTTAAACCATTCATGTGACACTAGTTATAGATTCCGATGCTTCACTTCAGGTTACTGTATCCCTCTGACCTTCTTATTGACGATGAAACACAGAAATTGCATCGGAATTAAATACAAAAGGCACAATGCCGACTTAAGTACAAGAAAACAGACTCTTCTTACTGTCTATGATTTGAACCATTCATGTGACACTAGTTATAGATTCCGATGCTTAACCTCATGTTTACTGTATCCCTCAGACCTTCTTATTGACGATGAAACACAGAAATTGCATGGGAATTAAATACAAAAGGCACAATGCCGACTTAAGTACAAGAAAACTAACTCTTCTTACTCTCTATGTTTTGAACTATTCATGTGACACTAATTATAGATTCCGATGCTTCACTTCAGGTTTACTGTATCACTCTGACCTTCTTATTGACGATGAAACACAGAAATTGCAACGGAATAAAATACAAAAGTCACAATGCCGACCTGTGTACAAGATAACTGACTCTTCTTACTGTCTATGTTTTGAACCATTCATGTGACACTAGATATAGATTCCGATGCTTCACTTCAGGTTTACTGTATCCCTCTGACCTTCTTGCTGACGATGAAACACAGATATTGCATCGGAATTAAATACAAATGGCACAATGACGACTTAAGTACAAGAAAACGGACCCTTCTTACTGTCTATGTTTTGAACCATTCGTGTGACACTAGTTATAGATTATGATGCTTCACTTCAGGTTAACTGTATTCCTCTGACCTTCTTATCGACGATGATACACAGAAATTGCGTCGGAATTAAATACAAAAGGCACAATGCCGACTTAAGTACAAGTAAACTGACTCTTCTTTCTGTCTATGTTTTGAACCATTCCTGTGACACTAGTTATAGATTCCGATGCTTCACTCCAGATTTACTGTATTCCTCTGACCTTCGTATTGACGATGAAACACAGAAATTGCATCGGAACTAAATACAAAAGGCACAATTCCGACTTAAGTAGAAGGAAACGGACTCTTCTTACTGCCTATGTTTTGAACCATTCCTGTGACACTAGTTATAGATTCCGATGCTTGACTTCAGGTTTACTGTATCCCTCTGACCTTCTTATTGACGATGAAACACAGAAATTGCATCGGAATTAAATTCAAAAGGCACAATCCCGACTTAAGTACAAGATAACTGACCCTTCTTACTGTCTATGCTTTGAACCATTCCTGTGACACTAGTTATAGATTCCCATGCTTCACTTATGGTTTTCTGTATCCCTCTGACCGTCTTATTGACGATGAAACACAGAAATGGCATCGGAATTAAATAGAAAATGCACAATGCCGACTTAAGTACAAGAAAACTGACTCTTCTTACTGTCTATGAATTGAACCATTCCTGTGACACTAAATATAGATTCCGATGCTTCACTTCAGGTTTTCTGTATCCCTCTGATCTTCTTATTGATGATGAACCACAGAAATTGCATCGGAATTAAATACAAAAAGCACAATGCCGACTTAAGTACAAGAAAACTGACTCTTCTTACTGTCTAAGTTTTGAACCATTCATGTGACACTAGTTATAGATTCCGATGCTTCACTTTAGGTTACTGTATCCCTCAGACCTTCTTATTGACGATGAAACACAGAATTTGCATGGGAATTAAATACAAAAGGCACAATGCCGACTTAAGTATAAGAAAACTAACTCTTCCTACTGTCTATGTTTTGAACCATTCCTGTGATACTAGTTATAGATTCCGATTCTTCACTTCAGGTTAATTGTATCCCTCTGACCTTCTTATTGACGATGAAACACAGAAATTGCATCGGAATTAAATACAAAAGGCACAATGCCGACTTAAGTACAAGAAACCTGACTCTTCTTACTGTCTATGATTTGAACCATTCATGTGACACTAGTTATAGATTCCGATGCTTCACTTCAGGTTTACTGTATCCCTCTGACCTTCTCATTGACGATGAAACACAGAAATAGCATCGTAATTAAATACAAAGGCACATGCCGACTTAAGTACAAGGTAACTGACACATCTTACTGTCTATGCTTTGAACCATTCATGTGACACTAGTTATAGATTCCGATGCTTCACATCAAGTTTACTGTATCCCTCTGACCTTCTTGTTGACGATGAAACACAGATATTGCATCGGAATTAAATACAAATGGCACAATGACGACTTAAGTACAAGAAAACGGACCCTTCTTACTGTCTATGTTTTGAACCATTCGTGTGACACTAGCTATAGATTATGATGCTTCACTTCAGGTTGTCTGTATCCCTCTGACCTTCTTATTGACGATGAAACATAGAAATTGCTTCGGAATTAAATACAAAAGGCACAATGCCGACTTAAGTACAAGAAAACTGACTCTTCTTACTATCTATGTTTGAACCATTCATGTGACACTAATTATAGATTCCGATGCTTCACTTCAGGTTTACTGTATTCCTCTGACCTTCTTATTGACGGTGAAACACAGAAATTGCATCGGAATTAAATACGAAAGGCACAATGCCGACTTATGTACAAGAAAACTGACTCCTCTTACTGTCTATGTTTTAACCATTCATGTGACACTAATTATAGATACCGATGCTTTACTCCAGGTTTACTGTATGCCTCTGACCTTCTTATTGACGATGAATCACAGAAATTGCTTCGGAATTAAATACAAAAGGCACAATGCCGACTTAAGTACAAGAAAACTGACTCTTCCTACTGTCTATGCTTTGATCCATTCCTGTGACACTCGTTATAGTTTCCGATGCTTCACTTCTGGTTGTCTGTATCCCTCTGACCTTCTTATTGACGATGAAACATAGAAATTGCATCGGAATTAAATGGAAAAGGAACAATGCCGACTTAAGTACAAGAAAACTGACTCTTCTTACTGTCTATGTTTTGCACCATTCCTGTGACACTAGTTATAGATTCCGATGCTTCACTTATGGCTTTCTGTATCCATCTGACGGTCTTATTGACGATGAAACACAGAAATGGCATCGGAATTAAAAAGAAAATGCACAATGCCGACTTAAGTACAAGAAAACTGACTCTTCTTACAGTCTATGAATTGAACCATTCCTGTGACACTAAATATAGATTCTGACGCTTCACTTCAGGTTTGCTGTATCCCTCTGACCTTCTTATTGATGATGAACCACTGAAATTGCATCGGAATTAAATACAAAAAGCTCAATGCCGACTTAAGTACAAGAAAACTGACTCTTCTTACTGTCTAAGTTTTGAACCATTCATGTGACACTAGTTATAGATTCCGATGCTTCACTTCAGGTTCACTGTATCCCTCTGACCTTCTTATTGACGATGGAACACAGAAATTGCATCGGAATCAAATACAAAAGGCACAATGCCGACTTAAGTACAAGAAAACTGACTCTTCTTACTGTCTAAGTTTTGACCCATTCCTGTGACACTAGTTATAGATTCCGATGCTTCACTTCAGGTTTACTGTATCCCTCTGACCTTCTTATTGTTGATGAAACACAGAAATTGCATCGGAATTAAATACAAAAGGCACAATACCGACTTAAGTACCAGAAGACTGACTCTTCTTACTGTCTATGTTTTGAACCATTCCTGTGACACTTGTTATAGATTCCGATGCTTCCCTTCAGGTTTACTGTATCCCTGTAACCTTCTTATTGACGATGAAACATAGAAATTTAATCGGAATTAAATAGAAAAGGAACAATGCCGACTTAAGTACAAGAAAACTGACTCTTCTTACTGTCTATGTTTTGAACCATTCCTGTGACACTAGTTATAGATGCCGGTGCTTCACTTCAGGTTTACTGTATCCCTCTGACCTTCTTATTGACGATGAAACACAAAAATTGCGTCGGAATTAAATAGAAAAGGCACAATGCCGAATTAAGTATAAGAAAACTGACTCTTCTTACTGTCTATATTTTGAACCATTCCTGTGACACTAAATATTGATTCCGATGCTTCACTTCAGGTTAATTGTATCCCTTTGACCTTCGTATTGACGTTGTAACACAGAAATTGCATCGGAGTTAAATACAAAAGGCACAATGCCGACTTAAGTACAAGAAAACTTACTCTTCTTACAGTCTATGCTTTGAACCATTCCTGTGACACTAGTTATAGATTCAGATGCTTCACTTCAGGTTCACTGTTTCCCTCTGACCTTCTTATTGACGATAAAACACTAGAATTGCATCGGAATTAAATTCAAGAGGCACAATGCCGACTTAAGTACAAGAAAACTGACTCTTCTTACTGTCTTTGTTTTGAACCATTCCTGTGACATTAGTTATAGATTCCGATGCTTCACTTCAGGTTTACTGTTTCCCTCTGACCTTCTTATTGACGATGAAACACAGAAATTGCATCGGATTTAAATACAAAAGGCACAACGTCGTCTTGAGTACAAGAAAACTGACTCTTCTTACTGTCTATGTTTTGAAAGATTCCTGTGACTCTAGTTATAGATTCCGATGCTTCACTCAGGTTTACTGTATTCCTCTGTCCTTCTCATTGGCGATGAAACACAGAAATTGCATCGGAATTAAAAACAAAAGGCACAATGCCGACTTAAGTACAAGTAAACTGACACTTCTTACTGTCAATGTTTTAAACCATTCATGTGACACTAGTTATAGATTCCGAAGCTTTACTCTAGGTTTACTGTATCCCTCTGACCTTCTTATTGACGATGAATCACAGAAATTGTTTCGGAATGAAATACAAAAGGAACAATGCCGACTTAAGTACAAGAAAACTGACACTTTTTACTGTCTATGTTTTGATCCATTCCAGTGACACTAGTTATAGATTCCGATGCTTCACTTCAGATTTACTGTATCCCTCTGACCTTCTTATTGACGATGAAACATAGAAATTGCATCGGAATTAAATAGATAAGGAACAATGCCGACTTAAGTACAAGAAAGCTGACTCTTCTTTCTGTCTATGTTTTGAACCATTCCTGTGACACTAGTTATAGATTCCGATGCTTCACTTCAGGTTTACTGTATCCCTCTGACCTTCTTATTGACGATGAAACACAGAAATTGCATCGGAATTAAATAGAAAAGGCACAATGCCGACTTAAGTACAAGAAAACTGACTCTTCTTACTGTCTACGTTTTGAACCATTCCTGTGACACTAAATATAGATTCTGATGCTTCACTTCAGGTTTACTGTATCCCTCTGACATTCGTATTGACAATGAAACACAGAAATTGCATCGGAATTAAATACAAAAAGCACAATGCCGACTTACGTACAAGAAAACAAACTCTTTTTACTGTCTATGCTTTGACCCATTCATGTGACACTAGTTAAGGATTCCGATGCTTCACTTCAGGTTTACTGTATCCCTCTGACCTTCTTATTGACGATGAAACACAGAAATTGCATCGGAAATAAATACAAAAGGCGCAATGCCGACTTAAGTACAAGAAAACTGACTCTTTTACTGTCTAAGTTCAGAACCATTCCTTTGACACTAGTTATAGATTCCGATGCTTCACTTCAGGTTTACTGTATCCCTCTGACCTTCTTATTGTTGATGAAACACAGAAATTGCATCGGAATTAAATACAAAAGGCACAATGCCGACTTAAGTACAAGAAAACTGTCTCTTCTTACTGTCTATGTTTTGAACCATTCCTGTGACACTAGTTATAGATTCCGATGCTTCACTTCAGGTTTACTGTATCACTCTGACCTTCATTTTGTCGATGAAACAAAGAAATTGCATCGGAAGTAAATAGAAAAGGAACAATGCCGACTTAAGTACAAGAAAACTGACTCTTCTTACTGTCTATGTTTTGAACCATTCCTGTGACACTAGTTATAGATGCCGATACTTCACTTCAGGTTAACTGTATCCCTCAGACCTCCTTATTGACTATGAAACAGAGACATTACGTCGGAATTCAATAGAAAAGGTACAATGCCGAATTAGGTACAAGAAAACTGACTCTCCGTACTGTCTATGTTTTGAACCATTCCTGTAACACTAAATATTGATTCCGAAGCATCACTTCAGGTTTACTGTATCCCTCTGACCTTCTTATTGACGATGAAACACAGATATTGCATCGGAGTTAATCACAAAAGGCACAATGCCAAATTAAGTACAAGAAAACTGACTCTTCATACTGTCTATGTTTTGAACCATTCCTGTGACACTAAATATTGATTCCGGCGCTTCACTTCAGGTTTACTGTATCCCTCTGACCTTCTTATTGACGATGAAACACAGATATTGAATCGGAGTTAAATACAAAAGGCACAATGCCGACTTAAGTACAAGGAAACTGACTCTTCTTACTGTCTAAGTTTTGACCCATTCCTGTGACACTAGTTATAGATTCCGATGCTTCACTTCAGGTTTACTGTATCCCTCTGACCTTCTTATTGTTGATGAAACACAGAAATTGCATCGGAATTAAATACAAAAGGCACAATACCGACTTAAGTACCAGAAGACTGACTCTTCTTACTGTCTATGTTTTGAACCATTCCTGTGACACTTGTTATAGATTCCGATGCTTCCCTTCAGGTTTACTGTATCCCTGTAACCTTCTTATTGACGATGAAACATAGAAATTTAATCGGAATTAAATAGAAAAGGAACAATGCCGACTTAAGTACAAGAAAACTGACTCTTCTTACTGTCTATGTTTTGAACCATTCCTGTGACACTAGTTATAGATGCCGGTGCTTCACTTCAGGTTTACTGTATCCCTCTGACCTTCTTATTGACGATGAAACACAAAAATTGCGTCGGAATTAAATAGAAAAGGCACAATGCCGAATTAAGTATAAGAAAACTGACTCTTCTTACTGTCTATATTTTGAACCATTCCTGTGACACTAAATATTGATTCCGATGCTTCACTTCAGGTTAATTGTATCCCTTTGACCTTCGTATTGACGTTGTAACACAGAAATTGCATCGGAGTTAAATCCAAAAGGCACAATGCCGACTTAAGTACAAGAAAACTTACTCTTCTTACAGTCTATGCTTTGAACCATTCCTGTGACACTAGTTATAGATTCAGATGCTTCACTTCAGGTTCACTGTTTCCCTCTGACCTTCTTATTGACGATAAAACACTAGAATTGCATCGGAATTAAATTCAAGAGGCACAATGCCGACTTAAGTACAAGAAAACTGACTCTTCTTACTGTCTTTGTTTTGAACCATTCCTGTGACATTAGTTATAGATTCCGATGCTTCACTTCAGGTTTACTGTTTCCCTCTGACCTTCTTATTGACGATGAAACACAGAAATTGCATCGGATTTAAATACAAAAGGCACAACGTCGTCTTGAGTACAAGAAAACTGACTCTTCTTACTGTTTATGTTTTGAAAGATTCCTGTGACTCTAGTTATAGATTCCGATGCTTCACTCAGGTTTACTGTATTCCTCTGTCCTTCTCATTGGCGATGAAACACAGAAATTGCATCGGAATTAAAAACAAAAGGCACAATGCCGACTTAAGTACAAGTAAACTGACACTTCTTACTGTCAATGTTTTAAACCATTCATGTGACACTAGTTATAGATTCCGAAGCTTTACTCTAGGTTTACTGTATCCCTCTGACCTTCTTATTGACGATGAATCACAGAAATTGTTTCGGAATGAAATACAAAAGGAACAATGCCGACTTAAGTACAAGAAAACTGACACTTTTTACTGTCTATGTTTTGATCCATTCCAGTGACACTAGTTATAGATTCCGATGCTTCACTTCAGATTTACTGTATCCCTCTGACCTTCTTATTGACGATGAAACATAGAAATTGCATCGGAATTAAATAGATAAGGAACAATGCCGACTTAAGTACAAGAAAGCTGACTCTTCTTTCTGTCTATGTTTTGAACCATTCCTGTGACACTAGTTATAGATTCCGATGCTTCACTTCAGGTTTACTGTATCCCTCTGACCTTCTTATTGACGATGAAACACAGAAATTGCATCGGAATTAATTAGAAAAGGCACAATGCCGACTTAAGTACAAGAAAACTGACTCTTCTTACTGTTTACGTTTTGAACCATTCCTGTGACACTAAATATAGATTCTGATGCTTCACTTCAGGTTTACTGTATCCCTCTGACATTCGTATTGACGATGAAACACAGAAATTGCATCGGAATTAAATACAAAAAGCACAATGCCGACTTACGTACAAGAAAACTGACTCTTTTTACTGTCTATGCTTTGACCCATTCATGTGACACTAGTTAAGGATTCCGATGCTTCACTTCAGGTTTACTGTATCCCTCTGACCTTCTTATTGACGATGAAACACAGAAATTGCATCGGAAATAAATACAAAAGGCGCAATGCCGACTTAAGTACAAGAAAACTGACTCTTTTACTGTCTAAGTTCAGAACCATTCCTTTGACACTAGTTATAGATTCCGATGCTTCACTTCAGGTGTACTGTATCCCTCTGACCTTCTTATTGTTGATGAAACACAGAAATTGCATCGGAATTAAATACAAAAGGCACAATGCCGACTTAAGTACAAGAAAACTGTCTCTTCTTACTGTCTATGTTTTGAACCATTCCTGTGACACTAGTTATAGATTCCGATGCTTCACTACAGGTGTACTGTATCACTCTGACCTTCATTTTGTCGATGAAACAAAGAAATTGCATCGGAATTAAATAGAAAAGGAACAATGCCGACTTAAGTACAAGAAAACTGACTCTTCTTACTGTCTATGTTTTGAACCATTCCTGTGACACTAGTTATAGATGCCGATACTTCACATCAGGTTAACTGTATCCCTCAGACCTCCTTATTGACTATGAAACAGAGACATTACGTCGGAATTCAATAGAAAAGGTACAATGCCGAATTAGGTACAAGAAAACTGACTCTCCGTACTGTCTATGTTTTGAACCATTCCTGTAACACTAAATATTGATTCCGAAGCATCACTTCAGGTTTACTGTATCCCTCTGACCTTCTTATTGACGATGAAACACAGATATTGCATCGGAGTTAATCACAAAAGGCACAATGCCAAATTAAGTACAAGAAAACTGACTCTTCATACTGTCTATGTTTTGAACCATTCCTGTGACACTAAATATTGATTCCGGCGCTTCACTTCAGGTTTACTGTATCCCTCTGACCTTCTTATTGACGATGAAACACAGATATTGCATCGGAGTTAAATACAAAAGGCACAATGCCGACTTAAGTACAAGAAAACTGACTCTTCTTACTGTCTATGTTTTGAACCATTCCTGTGACACTAGTTATAGATGCCGGTGCTTTACTTCAGGTTTACTGTATCCCTCTGACCTTCTTATTGACGATGAAACACAAAAATTGCGTCGGAATTAAATAGAAAAGGCACAATGCCGAATTAAGTACAAGAAAACTGACTCTTCTTACTGTCTATATTTTGAACCATTCCTGTGACACTAAATATTGATTCCGATGCTTCACTTCAGGTTTATTGTATCCCTTTGACCTTCGTATTGACGTTGTAACACAGAAATTGCATCGGAGTTAAATACAAAAGGCACAATGCCGACTTAAGTGCAAGAAAACTTACTCTTCTTACAGTCTATGCTTTGAACCATTCCTGTGACACTAGTTATAGATTCAGATGCTTCACTTCAGGTTCACTGTTTCCCTCTGACCTTCTTATTGACGATGAAACACTGAAATTGCATCGGAATTAAATTCAAGAGGCACAATGCCGACTTAAGTACAAGAAAACTGACTCTTCTTACTGTCTTTGTTTTGAACCATTCCTGTGACATTAGTTATGGATTCCGATGCTTCACTTCAGGTTTACTGTATCCCTCTGACCTTCTTATTGACGATGAAACACAGAAATTGCATCGGAATTAAACACAAAAGGCACAACGTCGTCTTAAGTACAAGAAAACTGACTCTTCTTACTGTCTATGTTTTGAAAGATTCCTGTGACTCTAGTTATAGATTCCGATGCTTCACTCAGGTTTACTGTATTCCTCTGTCCTTCTCATTGGCGATGAAACACAGAAATTGCATCGGAATTAAAAACAAAAGGCACAAGGCCGACTTAAGTACAAGTAAACTGACACTTCTTACTGTCAATGTTTTAAACCATTCATGTGACACTAGTTACAGATTCCGAAGCTTTACTCTAGGTTTACTGTATCCCTCTGACCTTCTTATTGACGATGAATCACAGAAATTGTTTCGGAATGAAATACAAAAGGAACAATGCCGACTTAAGTACAAGAAAACTGACACTTTTTACTGTCTATGTTTTGATCCATTTCTGTGACACTAGTTATAGGTTCCGATGCTTCACTTCAGATTTACTGTATCCCTCTGACCTTCTTATTGACGAT
The DNA here is from genome assembly GCF_023864345.2 of Schistocerca serialis cubense. Taxonomy (NCBI): domain Eukaryota; kingdom Metazoa; phylum Arthropoda; class Insecta; order Orthoptera; family Acrididae; genus Schistocerca; species Schistocerca serialis. The sequence continues at coordinate 31,616,275 of NC_064647.1, forward strand.
GAAACATAGAAATTGCATCGGAATTAAATAGATAAGGAACAATGCCGACTTAAGTACAAGAAAGCTGACTCTTCTTTCTGTCTATGTTTTGAACCATTCCTGTGACACTAGTTATAGATTCCGATGCTTCACTTCAGGTTTACTGTATCCCTCTGACCTTCTTATTGACGATGAAACACAGAAATTGCATCGGAATTAAATAGAAAAGGCACAATGCCGACTTAAGTACAAGAAAACTGACTCTTCTTACTGTCTATGTTTTGAACCATTCCTGTGACACTAAATATAGATTCTGATGCTTCACTTCAGGTTTACTGTATCCCTCTGACATTCGTATTGACGATGAAACACAGAAATTGCATCGGAATTAAATACAAAAAGCACAATACCGACTTACGTACAAGAAAACTGACTCTTTTTACTGTCTATGTTTTGAACCATTCATGTGACACTAGTTATAGATTCCCATGCTTCACTTCAGGTTTACTGTATCCCTCTGACCTTCTTATTGTTGATGAAACACAGAAATTGCATCGGAATTAAATACAAAAGGCACAATGCCGACTTAAGTACAAGAAAACTGTCTCTTCTTACTGTCTATGTTTTGAACCATTCCTGTGACACTAGTTATAGATTCCGATGCTTCACTTCAGGTTTACTGTATCACTCTGACCTTCATTTTGTCGATGAAACAAAGAAATTGCATCGGAATTAAATAGAAAAGGAACAATGCCGACTTAAGTACAAGAAAACTGACTCTTCTTACTGTCTATGTTTTGAACCATTCCTGTGACACTAGTTATAGATGCCGATACTTCACTTCAGGTTAACTATATCCCTCAGACCTCCTTATTGACTATGAAACAAAGACATTGCGTCGGAATTCAATAGAAAAGGTACAATGCCGAATTAGGTACAAGAAAACTGACTCTCCGTACTGTCTATGTTTTGAACCATTCCTGTAACACTAAATATTGATTCCGAAGCATCACTTCAGGTTTACTGTATCCCTCTGACCTTCTTATTGACGATGAAACACAGATATTGCATCGGAGTTAATCACAAAAGGCGCATGCCAAATTAAGTACAAGAAAACTGACTCTTCATACTGTCTATGTTTTGAACCATTCCTGTGACACTAGTTATAGATGCCGGTGCTTTACTTCAGGTTTACTGTATCCCTCTGACCTTCTTATTGACGATGAAACACAAAAATTGCGTCGGAATTAAATAGAAAAGGCACAATGCCGAATTAGGTACAAGAAAACTGACTCTTCTTACTGTCTATAATTTGAACCATTCCTGTGACACTAAATATTGATTCCGATGCTTCACTTCAGGTTTATTGTATCCCTTTGACCTTCGTATTGACGTTGTAACACAGAAATTGCATCGGAGTTAAATACAAAAGGCACAATGCCGACTTAAGTGCAAGAAAACTTACTCTTCTTACAGTCTATGCTTTGAACCATTCCTGTGACACTAGTTATAGATTCAGATGCTTCACTTCAGGTTCACTGTTTCCCTCTGACCTTCTTATTGACGATGAAACACTGAAATTGCATCGGAATTAAATTCAAGAGGCACAATGCCGACTTAAGTACAAGAAAACTGACTCTTCTTACTGTCTTTGTTTTGAACCATTCCTGTGACATTAGTTATAGATTCCGATGCTTCACTTCAGGTTTACTGTATCCCTCTGACCTTCTTATTGACGATGAAACACAGAAATTGCATCGGAATTAAACACAAAAGGCACAACGTCGTCTTAAGTACAAGAAAACTGACTCTTCTTACTGTCTATGTTTGAAAGATTCCTGTGACTCTAGTTATAGATTCCGATGCTTCACTCAGGTTTACTGTATTCCTCTGTCCTTCTCATTGGCGATGAAACACAGAAATTGCATCGGAATTAAAAACAAAAGGCACAATGCCGACTTAAGTACAAGTAAACTGACACTTCTTACTGTCAATGTTTTAAACCATTCATGTGACACTAGTTATAGATTCCGAAGCTTTACTCTAGGTTTACTGTATCCCTCTGACCTTCTTATTGACGATGAATCACAGAAATTGTTTCGGAATGAAATACAAAAGGAACAATGCCGACTTAAGTACAAGAAAACTGACACTTTTTACTGTCTATGTTTTGATCCATTCCTGTGACACTAGTAATAGATTCCGATGCTTCACTTCAGATTTACTGTATCCCTCTGACCTTTTTATTGACGATGAAACATAGAAATTGCATCGGAATTAAATAGATAAGGAACAATGCCGACTTAAGTACAAGAAAGCTGACTCTTCTTTCTGTCTATGTTTTGAACCATTCCTGTGACACTAGTTATAGATTCCGATGCTTCACTTCAGGTTTACTGTATCCCTCTGACCTTCTTATTGACGATGAAACACAGAAATTGCATCGGAATTAAATAGAAAAGGCACAATGCCGACTTAAGTACAAGAAAACTGACTCTTCTAACTGTCTATGTTTTGAACCATTCCTGTGACACTAAATATAGATTCTGATGCTTCACATCAGGTTTACTGTATCCCTCTGATATTCGTATTGACGATGAAACACAGAAATTGCATCGGAATTAAATACAAAAAGCACAATGCCGACTTACGTACAAGAAAACTGACTCTTTTTACTGTCTATGTTTTGAACCATTCATGTGACACTAGTTATAGATTCCGATGCTTCACTTCAGGTTTACTGTATCCCTCTGACTTTCTTATTGACGATGAAACACAGAAATTGAACCGGAAATAAATACAAAAGGCGCAATGCCGACTTAAGTACAAGAAAACTGACTCTTTTACTGTCTAAGTTCAGAACCATTCCTTTGACACTAGTTATAGATTCCGATGCTTCACTTCAGGTTTACTGTATCCCTCTGACCTTCTTATTGTTGATGAAACACAGAAATTGCATCGGAATTAAATACAAAAGGCACTATGCCGACTTAAGTACAAGAAAACTGTCTCTTCTTACTGTCTATGTTTTGAACCATTCCTGTGACACTAGTTGTAGATCCGATGCTTCACTTCAGGTTTACTGTATCACTCTGACCTTCATTTTGTCGATGAAACAAAGAAATTGCATCGGAATTAAATAGAAAAGGAACAATGCCGACTTAAGTACAAGAAAACTGACTCTTCTTACTGTCTATGTTTTGAACCATTCCTGTGACACTAGTTATAGATGCCGATACTTCACTTCAGGTTAACTGTATCCCTCAGACCTCCTTATTGACTATGAAACAAAGACATTGCGTCGGAATTCAATAGAAAAGGTACAATGCCGAATTAGGTACAAGAAAACTGACTCTCCGTACTGTCTATGTTTTGAACCATTCCTGTAACACTAAATATTGATTCCGAAGCATCACTTCAGGTTTACTGTATCCCTCTGACCGTCTTATTGACAATGAAACACAGATATTGCATCGGAGTTAATCACAAAAGGCACAATGCCAAATTAAGTACAAGAAAACTGACTCTTCATACTGTCTATGATTTGAACCATTCCTGTGACACTAGTTATAGATGCTGGTGCTTTACTTCAGGTTTACTGTATCCCTCTGACCTTCTTATTGACGATGAAACACAAAAATTGCGTCGGAATTAAATAGAAAAGGCACAATGCCGAATTAAGTACAAGAAAACTGACTCTTCTTACTGTCTATATTTTGAACCATTCCTGTGACACTATATATTGATTCCGATGCTTCACTTCAGGTTTATTGTTTCCCTTTGACCTTCGTATTGACGTTGTAACACAGAAATTGCATCGGAGTTAAATACAAAAGGCACAATGCCGACTTAAGTGCAAGAAAACTTACTCTTCTTACAGTCTATGCTTTGAACCATTCCTGTGATACTAGTTATAGATTCAGATGCTTCACTTCAGGTTTACTGTATCCCTCTGACCTTCTTATTGACGATGAAACACAGAAATTGCATCGGAATTAAACACAAAAGGCACAACGTCGTCTTAAGTACAAGAAAACTGACTCTTCTTACTGTCTATGTTTTGAAAGATTCCTGTGACTCTAGTTATAGATTCCGATGCTTCACTCAGGTTTACTGTATTCCTCTGTCCTTCTCATTGGCGATGAAACACAGAAATTGCATCGGAATTAAAAACAAAAGGCACAATGCCGACTTAAGTACAAGTAAACTGACACTTCTTACTGTCAATGTTTTAAACCATTCATGTGACACTAGTTATAGATTCCGAAGCTTTACTCTAGGTTTACTGTATCCCTCTGGCCTTCTTATTGACGATGAATCACAGAAATTGTTTCGGAATGAAATACAAAAGGAACAATGCCGACTTAAGTACAAGAAAACTGACACTTTTTACTGTCTATGTTTTGATACATTCCTGTGACACTAGTTATTGATTCCGATGCTTCACTTCAGATTTACTGTATCCCTCTGACCTTTTTATTGACGATGAAACATAGAAATTGCATCGGAATTAAATAGATAAGGAACAATGCCGACTTAAGTACAAGAAAGCTGACTCTTCTTTCTGTCTATGTTTTGAACCATTCCTGTGACACTAGTTATAGATTCCGATGCTTCACTTCAGGTTTACTGTATCCCTCTGACCTTCTTATTGACGATGAAACACAGAAATTGCATCGGAATTAAATAGAAAAGGCACAATGCCGACTTAAGTACAAGAAAAGTGACTCTTCTTACTGTCTATGTTTTGAACCATTCCTGTGACGCTAAATATAGATTCTGATGCTTCACTTCAGGTTTACTGTATCCCTCTGACATTCGTATTGACGATGAAACACAGAAATTGCATCGGATTTAAATACAAAAAGCACAATGCCGACTTACGTACAAGAAAACTGACTCTTTTTACTGTCTATGTTTTGAACCATTCATGTGACACTAGTTATAGATTCCGATGCTTCACTACAGGTTTACTGTATCCCTCTGACCTTCTTATTGACGATGAAACACAGAAATTGCATCGGAAATAAATACAAACGGCGCAATGCCGACTTAAGTACAAGAAAACTGACTCTTTTACTGTCTAAGTTCAGAACCATTCCTTTGACACTAGTTATAGATTCCGATGCTTCACTTCAGGTTTACTGTATCCCTCTGACCTTCTTATTGTTGTTGAAAAACAGAAATTGCATCGGAATTAAATACAAAAGGCACAATGCCGACTTAAGTGCAAGAAAACTGACTCTTCTTACTGTCTTAGTTTTGAACCATTCCTGTGACATTACTTATAGATTCCGATGCTTCACTTATGGTTTTCTGTATCCATCTGACGGTCTTATTGACGATGAAACACAGACATGGCATCGGAATTAAATAGAAAATGCACAATACCGACTTAAGTACAAGAAAACTGACTCTTCTTACTGTCTATGAATTGAACCATTCCTGTGACACTAAATATAGATTCTGACGCTTCACTTCAGGTTTGCTGTATCCCTCTGACCTTCTTATTGATGATGAACCAGAGAAATTGCATCGGAATTAAATACAAAAAGCTCAATGCCGACTTAAGTACAAGAATACTGACTCTTCTTACTGTCTATGTTTTGAACCATTCCTGTGACACTTGTTATAGATTCCGATGCTTCCCTTCAGGTTTACTGTATCCCTGTAACCTTCTTATTGACGATGAAACATAGAAATTGCATCGGAATTAAATAGAAAAGGAACAATGCCGACATAAGTACAAGAAAACTGACTCTTCTTACTGTCTATGTTTGAACCATTCCTGTGAAACTAGTTATAGATGCCGGTGCTTTACTTCAGGTTTACTGTATCCCTCTGACCTTCTTATTGACGATGAAACACAAAAATTGCGTCGGAATTAAATAGAAAAGGCACAATGCCGAATTAAGTACAAGAAAGCTGACTCTTCTTACTGTCTATATTTTGAACCATTCCTGTGACACTAAATATTGATTCCGATGCTTCACTTCAGGTTTATTGTATCCCTTTGACCTTCGTATTGACGTTGTAACACAGAAATTGCATCGCAGTTAAATACAAAAGGCACAATGCCGACTTAAGTGCAAGAAAACTTACTCTTCTTACAGTCTATGCTTTGAACCATTCCTGTGACACTAGTTATAGATTCAGATGCTTCACTTCAGGTTCACTGTTTCCCTCTGACCTTCTTATTGACGATGAAACACTGAAATTGCATCGGAATTAAATTCAAGAGGCACAATGCCGACTTAAGTACAAGAAAACTGACTCTTCTTACTGTCTTTGTTTTGAACCATTCCTGTGACATTAGTTATAGATTCCGATGCTTCACTTCAGGTTTACTGTATCCCTCTGACCTTCTTATTGACGATGAAACACAGAAATTGCATCGGAATTAAACACAAAAGGCACAACGTCGTCTTAAGTACAAGAAAACTGACTCTTCTTACTGTCTATGTTTTGAAAGATTCCTGTGACTCTAGTTATTGATTCCGATGCTTCACTCAGGTTTACTGTATTCCTCTGTCCTTCTCATTGGCGATGAAACACAGAAATTGCATCGGAATTAAAAACAAAAGGCACAATGCCGACTTAAGTACAAGTAAACTGACACTTCTTACTGTCAATGTTTTAAACCATTCATGTGACACTAGTTATAGATTCCGAAGCTTTACTCTAGGTTTACTGTATCCCTCTGACCTTCTTATTGACGATGAATCACAGAAATTGTTTCGGAATGAAATACAAAAGGAACAATGCCGACTTAAGTACAAGAAAACTGACACTTTTTACTGTCTATGTTTTGATCCATTCCTGTGACACTAGTTATAGATTCCGATGCTTCACTTCAGATTTACTGTATCCCTCTGACCTTCTTATTGACGATGAAACATAGAAATTGCATCGGAATTAAATAGATAAGGAACAATGCCGACTTAAGTACAAGAAAGCTGACTCTTCTTTCTGTCTATGTTTTGAACCATTCCTGTGACACTAGTTGTAGATTCCGATGCTTCACTTCAGGTTTACTGTATCCCTCTGACCTTCTTATTGACGATGAAACACAGAAATTGCATCGGAATTAAATAGAAAAGGCACAATGCCGACTTAAGTACAAGAAAACTGACTCTTCTTACTGTCTATGTTTTGAACCATTCCTGTGACACTAAATATAGATTCTGATGCTTCACTTCAGGTTTACTGTATCCCTCTGACATTCGTATTGACGATGAAACACAGAAATTGCATCGGATGTAAATACAAAAAGCACAATGCCGACTTACGTACAAGAAAACTGACTCTTTTGACTGTCTATGTTTTGAACCATTCATGTGACACTAGTTATAGATTCCGATGCTTCACTTCAGGTTTACTGTATCCCTCTGACCTTCTTATTGACGATGAAACACAGAAATTGCATCGGAAATAAATACAAAAGGCGCAATGCCGACTTAAGTACAAGAAAACTGGCTCTTTTACTGTCTAAGTTCAGAACCATTCCTTTGACACTAGTTACAGATTCCGATGCTTCACTTCAGGATTACTGTATCCCTCTGACCTTCTTATTGTTGATGAAACACAGAAATTGCATCGGAATTAAATACAAAAGGCACAATGCCGACTTAAGTACAAGAAAATTCTCTCTTCTTACTGTCTATGTTTTGAACCATTCCTGTGACACTAGTTATAGATTCCGATGCTTCACTTCAGGTTTACTGTATCACTCTGACCTTCATTTTGTCGATGAAACAAAGAAATTGCATCGGAATTAAATAGAAAAGGAACAATGCCGACTTAAGTACTAGAAAACTGACTCTTCTTACTGTCTATGTTTTGAACCATTCCTGTGACACTAGTTATAGATGCCGATACTTCACTTCAGGTTAACTGTATCCCTCAGACCTCCTTATTGACTATGAAACAAAGACATTGCGTCGGAATTCAATAGAGAAGGTACAATGCCGAATTAGGTACAAGAAAACTGACTCTCCGTACTGTCTATGTTTTGAACCATTCCTGTAACACTAAATATTGATTCCGAAGCATCACTTCAGGTTTACTGTATCCCTCTGACCTTCTTATTGACGATGAAACACAGATATTGCATCGGAGTTAATCACAAAAGGCACAATGCCAAATTAAGTACAAGAAAACTGACTCTTCATACTGTCTATGTTTTGAACCATTCCTGTGACACTAAATATTGATTCCGGCGCTTCACTTCAGGTTTACTGTATCCCTCTGACCTTCTTATTGACGATGAAACACAGATATTGCATCGGAGTTAAATACAAAAGGCACAATGCCGAATTAAGTACAAGAAAATTGACTCTTCGTACTGTCTATGTTTTGAAATATTCCTGTGACACTAAATATTGATTCCGAAGCTTCACTTCAGGTTTTCTGTATCCCTCTGGCCTTCTAATGGACGATGAAAAACAGAAATTGCAACGGAATTAAATACAAAAGGCACAATGCCGACATAAGTACAAGAAAACGGACTCTTCTTACTGTCTATGTTTGAACCATTCCTGTGACACTGGTTATAGATTCCGATGCTTCACTTCAGGTTTACTGTATCCCTCTGACCTTCTTATTGACAATGAAACACAGAAATTGCTTCGGAATTAAATACAAAAGGCATAATGCCGACTTATGTACAAGAAAACTGACTCTTCTTACTGTCTATGTTTTGAACCATTCCTATGACACTAGTTATAGATTCTGATGCTTCACCTCAGGTTTACTGTATCCCTCTGACCTTCTTATTGACGTTGTAACACAGAAATTGCATCGGAGTTAAATACAAAAGGCACAATGCCGACTTAGGTACAAGAAAACTTACTCTTCTTACAGTCCATGTTTTGAACCATTCCTGTGACACTAGTTATAGATTCTGATGCTTCACTTCAGGTTTACTGTATCCCTGTGACCTTCTTATTGACGATGAAATACAGATATTACATCGGAATGAAATACAATTGGAACAATGACGAATTAAGTACAAGAAAACTGACTCTTCCTATTGTCTATGTTTTGAACCATTCCTGTGACACTAGTTACAGATTCCGATGCTTCACTTCAGGTTTACTGTATTCCTCTGACCATCTTATTGACGATGAAACACAGAAATTGCATCGGAACTAAATACAAAAGGCACAATGGAGACTTAAGTACAAAAAACTGACTCTTCTTACTGTCTATGTTTTGAACGATTCCTGTGACACTAGTTATAGATTCCGATGCTTCACTTCGGGTTCACTGATTCCCTCTGACCTCCCTAATGGCGATGAAACACTGAAATTGCATCGGAATTAAATACAAGAGGCACAATGCCGACTTAAGTACAAGAAAACTGACTCTTCTTACTGTCTTTGTTTTGAACCATTCCTGTGACAGTAGTTATAGATTCCGATGCTTCACTTCAGGTTTACTGTATCCCTCTGACCTTCTTATTGACGATGAAACACAGAAATTGCAACGGAATTAAATACAAAAGGCACAATGCCGTCTTACGTAGAAGAAAAGTGACTCTTCTTACTGTCAATGTTTTAAACCATTCATGTGACACTAGTTATAGATTCCGATGCATTACTCTAGGTTTACTGTATCCCTCTGACCTTCTTACTGACGATGAATCACAGAAATTGTTTCGGAATGAAATACAAAAGGCACAATGCCGACTTAAGTACAAGAAAACTGACTCTTTTTACTATCTATGTTTTGATCCATTCCTGTGACACTAGTTATAGATTCCGATGCTTCACTTCAGATTTACTGTATCCCTCTGACCTTCTTATTGACGATGAAACATAGAAATTGCATCGGAATTAAATAGAAAAGGAACAATGCCGACTTAAGTACAAGAAAACTGACTCTTCTTTCTGTCTATGTTTTGAACCATTCCTGTGACACTAGTTATAGATTCCGATGCTTCACTTCAGGTTTACTGTATCCCTCTGACCTTCTTATTGACGATGAAACACAGAAATTGCATCGGAATTAAAGAGAAAAGGCACAATGCCGACTTAAGTACAAGAAAACTTACTCTTCTTACTGTCTATGATTTGAACCATTCCAGTGACACTAAATATAGATTCTGATGCTTCACTTCAGGTTTACTGTATCCCTCTGACCTTCTTATTGACGATGAAACACAGAAATTGCATCGGAATTAAATACAAAAAAGCACAATGCCGACTTACGTACAAGAAAACTGACTCTTTTTACTGTCTATGTTTTGAACCATTCATGTGACACTAGTTATAGATTCCGATGCTTTACTTCAGGTTTACTGTATCCCTCTGACCTTCTTATTGACGATGAAACACAGAAATTGCATCGGAAATAAATACAAAAGGCACAATGCCGACTTAAGTACAAAAAGACTGACTCTTTTACTGTCTAAGTTCTGAACCATTCCTTTGACACTACTTAGAGATTCCGATGCTTCACTTCAGGTTTACTGTATCCCTCTGACCTTCGTATTGTTGATGAAGCACAGAAATTGCATCGTAATTGAATACAAAAGGCACAATGCCGACTTAAGTACAAGAAAACTGACTCTTCTTACTGTCTATGTTTTGAACCATTCCTGTGACACTAGTTATGGATTCCGATGCTTCACTTCAGGTTTACTGTATCCCTGTGACCTTCATATTGTCGATGAAACATAGAAATAGCATCGGAATTAAATAAAAAAGGAACAATGCCGACTTAAGTACAAGAAAACTGACTCTTCATACTGTCTATGTTTTGAACCATTCCTGTGACACTAGTTATAGATGCCGATACTTCACTTCAGGTTAACTGTATCCCTCAGACTTCCTTATTGACTATGAAACACAGACATTGCGTCGGAATTCAATAGAAAAGGCACAATGCCGAATTAGGTACAAGAAAACTGACTCTCCGTACTGTCTATGTTTTGAACCATTCCTGTAACACTAAATATTGATTCCGAAGCTTCACTTCAGGTTTACTGTATCCCTCTGACCTTCTTATTGACGATGAAACACAGATATTGCATCGGCGTTAAATACAAATGGCACAATTCCAAATTAAGTACAAGAAAACTGACTCTTCGTACTGTCTATTTTTTGAACCATTCCTGGGACACTAAATATTGATTCCGAAGCTTCACTTCAGGTTTACTGTATCCCTCTGACCTTCTTATTGACGATGAAACACAGAAATTGCATCGGAATTAAATACAAAAAGCACAATGCCGACTTAAGTACAAGAAAACTGACTCTTCTTACTGTCTATGTTTTGAACCATTCATGTGACCCTAGTTATGGATTCCGATGCTTCACTTCAGGTTTACTGTATCCCTCTGGCCTTCCTATTGACGATGAAAAACCGAAATTGCAAGGAGTTAGTTACAAAAGGCACAATGCCTACTTAAGTACAAGAAAACTTACTCTTCTTAGTGTCTAAGTTTTGAACCATCCCTGTGACACTAGTAATTGATTCCGATGCTTCACTTCAGGTTTACTGTATCCCTCTGACCTTCGTATTGTTGATGAAACACAGAAATTGCATCGGAATTGAATACCAAAGGCACAATGCCGACTTAAGTACAAGAAAACTTACTCTTCTTACTGTCTATGTTTTGAACCATTCCTGTGACACTAGTTACAGATTCCGATGCTTCACTTCACGTTTACTGCATCTCTCTGACCTTCTTTTTGACGTTGAAACGCAGAAATTGCATCGGAATTAAATACAAAAGGCACAATGCCGACTTAAGTACAAGAAAACTGACTTTTCTTACTGTCAATGATTTCAACCTTTCATGTGGCACTAGTTATTCATTCCGATGCCTCACTTCAGGTTTACTGTATCCCTCTGACCTTCTTATTGACGATGAAACACAGAAATTGCATCGGAATTAAATACAAAAGGCATAATGCCGACTTAAGTACAAGAAAACTGACTCTTCTTACTGTCTATGATTTGAACCATTCCTGTGACACTAGTTATAGATTCCGATGCTTCACTTCCGGTTTACTGTATCCCTCTGACCTTCTTATTGACGATGAAACACAGAAATTTCATCGGAATTAAATACAAAAGGCACAATTCCGACTTAAGTACAAGAAAACTGACTCTTCTCACTGTCTGTGTTTTGAACCATTTCTGTGACACTAGATATAGATTCCGATGCTTCACCTCAGGTTTACTGTATCCCTCTGACCTTCTTATTGACGATGAAACACAGAAATTGCATCGGAATTAAATACAAAAGGCACAATGCCGACTTAAGTACAAGAAAACTGACTCTTCTTACTGTCTATGTTTTGAACCATTCCTGTGACACTAGTTATAGATTCCGACGCTTCACTTCATGTTTACTGTATCCCTCTCACCTTCTTGTTGACGATGAAACACAGAAATAGCATCGGAATTAAATACAAAAGGCGCAATGAAGACTTAAGTACAAGATAACTAACTCTTCTTACTGTCTATGTGTTGAACCATTCATGTGACATTAGTTATAGATTCCGATGCTTCACTTCAGGTTTACTGGATCCCTCTGACCTTCTTATTGACGATGAATCACAGAAATTGCATCGGAATTAAATACAGAAGGCACAATGCCGACTTAAGTACAAGAAAACTGACTCTTCTTACTGTTTATGTTTTGAACCATTCCTGTGACACTAGTTATAGATTCCGATGCTTCACTTCAGGTTTACTGTATCCCTCTGACCTTCTTATTGACGATGAAACACAGAAATTTCATCGGAATTAAATACAAAAGGCACAATTCCGACTTAAGTACAAGAAAACTGACTCTTCTCACTGTCTATGTTTTGAACCATTCCTGTGACACTAGATATAGATTCCGATGCTTCACCTCAGGTTTACTGTATCCCTCTGACCTTCTTATTGACGATGAAACACAGAAATTCCATCGGAATTAAATACAAAGGTCACAATGCCGACTTAAGTAGAAGGAAACTGACTCTTCTTACTGCCTATGTTTTGAACCATTCCTGTGACACTAGTTATAGATTCCGATGCTTCACTTCAGGTTTACTGTATCCCTCTGACCTTCTTATTGACGATGAAACACAGAAATTGCATCGGAATTAAATACAAAAGGCACAATGCCGACTTAAGTAAAAGAAAACTGACTCTTCTTACTGTCTATGTTTTGAAACATTCATGTGACAATAATTATAGATTCCGATGCTTCACTTCAGGTATACTTTATCCCTCTGATCTTCTTATTGACGATGAAACACAGAAATTGCATCGGAATTAAATACAAAAGGCACAATGCCGACTTATGTACAAGAAAACTGACTCTTCTTACTGTCTATGTTTGAACCATTCATGTGACACTAATTATAGATTCCGATGTTTTACTCCAGGTTTACTGTATCCCTCTGACCTTCTTATTGCTTCGGAATTAAATACAAAAGGCACTATGCCGACTTAAGTAAGTGAAAACTGACTCTTCTTACTGTCTATGCTTTGATCCATTCCTGTGACACTCGTTATAGATTCCGATGCTTCACTTCAGGTTCCCTGTATCCCTCTGACCTTCTTGTAGACGATGAAACATAGAAATTGCATTGGAATTAAATGGAAAAGGAACAATGCCGACTTAAGTACAAGGGAACTGACTCTTCTTACTGTCTATGTTTTGAACCATTCCTGTGAGACTAGTTATAGATTCCGATGCTTCACTTCAGGTTTACTGTATACCTCTGACCGCCTTATTGACGATGAAACACAGAAATGGCATCGGAATTAAATAGAAAATGCACAATGCCGACTTAAGTACAAAAAAACTGACTCTTCTTACTGTCTATGAATTGAACCATTCCTGTGACACTAAATATAGATTCCGATGCTTCACTTCAGGTTTGCTGTATCCCTCTGACCTTCTTATTGATGATGAACCACAAAAATTGCATCGGAATTAAATACAAAGAGCACAATGCCGACTTAAGTACAAGAAAACTGACTCTTCTTACTGTCTATGTTGTGAACCATTCCTGTGACACTTGTTATACATTCCGATGCTTCACTTCAGGTTTACTGTATCCCTGTGACCTTCTTATTGACGATGAAACATAGAAATTGCATCGGAATTAAATAGAAAAGGAAAAATGCCGACTTAAGTACAAGAAAACAGACTCTTCTTACTGTCTATGTTTTGAACCATTCCTGTGACAATAGTTATAGATGCCGATGCTTCACTTCAGGTTTACTGTATCCCTCTGACCTTCTTATTGACGATGAAACACAGAAATTGCGTCGGAATTAGATAGAAAAGGCACATTGCCGAACTAAGTACAAGAAAACTGACTCTACTTACTGTCTATAATTTGAACCATTCCTGTGACACTAAATACTGATTCCGATGCTTCACTTCATGTTTACTGTATCCCTCTGACCTTCTTATTGACGATGAAACACAGAAATAGCATAGGAATTAAATACAAAATGCACAATGCCGACTTAAGTACAAGAAAACTGACTCTACTTACTGTCTATGTTTGAACCATTAATGTGACACTAGTTATAGATTCCGATGCTTCACTTCAGGTTTAGTGTATCCCTGTGACCTTGTTAATGACGATGAAACACAGAAATTGCAACGGAATTAAATACAAAAGGCGGAATGCCGACTTAAGTAGAAGAAAACTGACTCTTCTTACTGTCTATGTTTTGAACCATTCGTGTGACACTAGTTATAGATTCCGATGCTTCACTTCAGGTTTACTGTATCCCTCTGACCTTCTTATTGACGATGAAACACAGAAATTGCGTCGGAATTAAATACAAAAGGCACAATGCCTACTTAAGTACAAGAAAACTTACTCTTATTATTGTCCAAGAATTGAACCATCCCTGTGACACTAGCAATAGATTCCGATGCTTCACTTCAGGTTTACTGTATCCCTCTGACCTTCTTATTGTTGATGAAACACAGAAATTGCATCGGAATTGAATACTAAAGGCACATTGCCGACTTAAGTACAAGAAAACTGACTCTTCTTACTGTCTATGTTTTGAACCATTCCTGTGACACTAGTTATAGATTCCGATGCTTCACTTCAGGTTTACTGCATCTCTCTGACCTTCTTTTTGACGATGAAACACAGAAATTCCATCGGAATTAAATACAAAAGGCACAATGCCGACTTAAGTACAAGAAAACTGACTCTTCTTACTGTCTATGTTTTGAACCATTCCTGTGACACTAGGTATAGATTCCGATGCTTCACCTCAGGTTTACTGTATCCCTCTGACCTTCTTATTGGCGATGAAACAAAGAAATTTCATCGGAATTAAATACAAAAGGCACAATTCCGACTTAAGTACAAGAAAACTGACTCTTCTCACTGTCTATGATTTGAACCATTCCTGTGACACTAGATATAGATTCCGATGCTTCACCTCAGGTTTACTGTATCCCTCTGACCTTCTTATTGACGATGAAACACAGCAATTGCATCGGAATTAAATACAAAAGGCACAATGCCGACTTAAGTACAAGAAAACTGACTCTTCTTACTGTCTATGTTTTGAACCATTCCTGTGACACTAGTTATAGATTCCGACGCTTCACTTCAGGTTTACTGTATCCCTCTGACCTTCTTATTGACGATGAAACACAGAAATTGCATCGGAATTAAATATAAAATGCACAATGCCGACTTAAGTTCAAGAAAACTGAATCTTCTTACTGTCTACGTTCGGAACCATTCCTGTGACACTAGTTATAGATTCCGATGCTTCACTTCAGGTTTACTGTATCCCTCTCACCTTCTTGTTGACGATGAAACACAGAAATAGCATCGGAATTAAATACAAAAGGCGCAATGAAGACTTAAGTACAAGATAACTAACTCTTCTTACTGTCTATGTGTTGAACCATTCATGTGACATTAGTTATAGATTCCGATGCTTCACTTCAGGTTTACTGGATCCCTCTGACCTTCTTATTGACGATGAATCACAGAAATTGCATCGGAATTAAATACAGAAGGCACAATGCCGACTTAAGTTCAAGAAAACTGACTCTTCTTACAGTTTATGTTTTGAACCATTCCTGTGACACTAGTTATAGATTCCGATGCTTCACTTCAGGTTTACTGTATCCCTCTGACCTTCTTATTGACGATGAAACACAGAAATTTCATCGGAATTAAATACAAAAGGCACAATTCCGACTTAAGTACAAGAAAACTGACTCTTCTCACTGTCTATGTTTTGAACCATTCCTGTGACACTAGATATAGATTCCGATGCTTCACCTCAGGTTTACTGTATCCCTCTGACCTTCTTATTGACGATGAAACACAGAAATTCCATCGGAATTAAATACAAAAGTCACAATGCCGACTTAAGTAGAAGGAAACTGACTCTTCTTACTGCCTATGTTTTGAACCATTCCTGTGACACTAGTTATAGATTCCGATGCTTCACTTCAGGTTTACTGTATCCCTCTGTCCTTCTTATTGACGATGAAACACAGAAATTGCATCGGAATTAAATACAAAATTCACAATGCCGACTTAAGTAAAAGAAAACTGACTCTACTTACTGTCTATGTTTTGAAAAATTCATGTGACACTAATTTTAGATTCCGATGCTTCACTTCAGGTATACTTTACCCCTCTGATCTTCTTATTGACGATGAAACACAGAAATTGCATCGGAATTAAATACAAAAGGCACAATGCCGACTTATGTACAAGAAAACTGACTCTTCTTACTGTCTATGTTTGAACCATTCATGTGACACTAATTAAAGATTCCGATGTTTTACTCCAGGTTTACTGTATCCCTCTGACCTTCTTATTGCTTCGGAATTAAATACAAAAGGCACTATGCCGACTTAAGTAAAAGAAAACTGACTCTTCTTACTGTCTATGCTTTGATCCATTCCTGTGACACTCGTTATAGATTCCGATGCTTCACTTCAGGTTCTCTGTATCCCTCTGACCTTCTTGTTGACGATGAAACATAGAAATTGCATCGGAATTAAATGGAAAAGGAACAATGCCGACTTAAGTACAAGAGAACTGACTCTTCTTACTGTCTATGTTTTGAACCATTCCTGTGACACTAGTTATAGATTCCGATGCTTCACTTCAGGTCTACTGTATACCTCTGACCGCCTTATTGACGATGAAACACAGAAATGGCATCGGAATTAAATAGAAAATGCACAATGCCGACTTAAGTACAAAAAAACTGACTCTTCTTACTGTCTATGAATTGAACCATTCCTGTGACACTAAATATAGATTCCGATGCTTCACTTCAGGTTTGCTGTATCCCTCTGACCTTCTTATTGATGATGAACCACAGAAATTGCATCGGAATTAAATACAAAAAGCACAATGCCGACTTAAGTACAAGAAAACTGACTCTTCTTACTGTCTATGTTGTGAACCATTCCTGTGACACTTGTTATACATTCCGATGCTTCACTTCAGGTTTACTGTATCCCTGTGACCTTCTTATTGACGATGAAACATAGAAATTGCATCGGAATTAAATAGAAAAGGAAAAATGCCGACTTAAGTAGAAGAAAACAGACTCTCCTTACTGTCTATGTTTTGAACCATTCCTGTGACAATAGTTACAGATGCCGATGCTTCACTTCAGGTTTACTGTATCCCTCTGACCTTCATATTGACGATGAAACACAGAAATTGCGTCGGAATTAAATAGAAAAGGCACATTGCCGAACTAAGTACAAGAAAACTGACTCTACTTACTGTCTATAATTTGAACCATTCCTGTGACACTAAATACTGATTCCGATGCTTCACTTCATGTTTACTGTATCCCTCTGACCTTCTTATTGACGATGAAACACAGAAATTGCATAGGAATTAAATACAAAATGCACAATGCCGACTTAAGTACAAGAAAACTGACTCTTCTTACTGTCTATGTTTGAACCATTCCTGTGACACTAGTTATAGATTCCGATGCTTCACTTCAGGTTTAGTGTATCCCTGTGACCTTGTTATTGACGATGAAACACAGAAATTGCAACGGAATTAAATACAAAAGGCGGAATGCCGACTTAAGTAGAAGAAAACTGACTCTTCTTACTGTCTATGTTTTGAACCATTCCTGTGACACTAGTTATAGATTCCGACGCTTCACTTCATGTTTACTGTATCCCTCTGACCTTCTTATTGACGATGAAACACAGAAATTGCATCAGAATTAAATACAAATGGCACAATGCCGACTTAAGTACAAGAAAACTGACTCTTCTTATTGTCTAAGTTTTGAACCATTCCTGTGACACTAGTTATAGATTCCGATGCTTCACTTCAGGTTTACTGTCTCCCTCTGACCTTCTTATTGACGATGAAACACAGAAATTGCCTCGGAATTATGTACAAAAGGCACAATGCCTACTTAAGTACAAGAAAACTTACTCTTCTTATTGTCTAAGTTTTGAACCATCCCTGTGACACTAGTAATAGATTCCGATGCTTCACTTCAGGTTTACTGTATCCCTCTGACCTTCTTATTGTTGATGAAACACAGAAATTGCATCGGAATTGAATACTAGAGGCACAATGCCGACTTAAGTACAAGAAAACTGACTCTTCTTACTGTCTATGTTTTGAACCATTCCTGTGACACTAGTTATAGATTCCGATGCTTCACTTCAGGTTTACTGCATCTCTCTGACCTTCTTTTTGACGATGAAACACAGAAATTCCATCGGAATTAAAAACAAAAGGCACAATGCCGACTTAAGTACAAGAAAACTGACTCTTCTTACTGTCTATATTTTCAACCATTCATGTGACACTAGTTATACATTCCGATGACTCACTTCAAGTTTACTGTATCCCTCTGACCTTCTTATTGACGATGAAACACAGAAGTTGCATCGGAATTAAATACAAAATGCATAATGCCGACTTAAGTACAAGAAAACTGACTCTTCTTACTGTCTATGATTTGAACCATTCCTGTGACACTAGTTATAGATTCCGATGCTTCACTTCCGGTTTACTGTATCCCTCTGACCTTATTGACGATGAAACACAGATATAGCATCGGAATTTAATACAAAAGGCACAATGAAGACTTAAGTACAAAATAACTAACTCTTCTTACTGTCTATGTGTTGAATCATTCATGTGACATTAGTTATAGATTCCGATGCTTCAGTTCAGGTTTTCTGGATCCCTCTGACCTTCTTATTGACGATGAATCACAGAAATTGCATCGGAATTTAATACAGAAGGCACAATGCCGACATAAGTACAAGAAAACTGACTCTTCTAACTGTTTATGTTTTTAAACATTCCTGTGACACTAGTTATAGATTCCGATGCTTCACTTCAGGTTTACTGTATCCCTCTGACCTTCTTATTGACGATGAAACACAGAAATTTCATCGGAATTAAACACAAAAGGCACAATTCCGACTTAAGTACAAGAAAACTGACTCTTCTCACTGTCTATGTTTTGAACCATTCCTGTGACACTAGGTATAGATTCCGATGCTTCACCTCAGGTTTACTGTATCCCTCTGACCTTCTTATTGACGATGAAACACAGAAATTGCATCGGAATTAAATATAAAATGCACAATGCCGACTTCAGTTCAAGAAAACTGAATCTTCTTACTGTCTACGTTTTGGAACCATTCCTGTGACACTAGTTATAGATTCCGATGCTTCACTTCAGGTTTACTGTATCCCTCTCACCTTCTTGTTGACGATGAAACACAGAAATTGCATCGGAATTAAATACAAAAGGCACAATGCCGACTTAAGTACAAGATAACTGACTCTTCTTACTGTCTATGTTTTAAACCATTCCTGTAACACTAGTTATAGATTCCGATGCTTCACTTCAGGATTACTGTACCCTCTGACGATCTTATTGACGATGAAACACGGAAATTGCATCCGAATTAAATACAAAAGGGACAATGCCGACGTAAGTACAAGAAAACTGATTCTTCTTACTGTCTATGTTTTGAACCATCCCTGTGACACTAGTTATAGATTCCGATGCTTCACTTCAGGTTTACTGTATCCCTCTGACCTTCTTATTGACGATAAAACACAGAAATTGCATCGGAGTTAAATACAAAAGGCACAATGCTGACTTAAGTACAAGAAGACTGACTCTTCTTACAGTCAAAGTTTTGAACCATTCCTGAGATACTAGTTATAAATTCCGATGCTTCACTTCAGGTTTACTGTATCCCTCTGACCTTCTTGTTGACGATGAAACACAGATATTGCATCGGAATTAAATACAAATGGCACAATGACGACTTAAGTACAAGAAAACGGACTCTTCTTACTGTCTATGTTTTGAACCATTTGTGTGACACTAGTTATAGATTCCGATGCTTCACTTCAGGTTAACTGTATTCCTCTGACCTTCTTATTGACGATGAAACACAGAAATTGCGTCGGAATTAAATACAAAAGGCACAATGCCGACTTAAGTACAAGTAAACTGACTCTTCTTTCTGTCTATGTTTTGAACCATTCCTCTGACACTAGTTATAGATTCCGATGCTTCACTTCAGATTTACTGTATCCCTCTGACCTTCGTATTGACGATGAAACACAGAAATTGCATCGGAATTAAATACAAAAGTCACAATGCCGACTTAAGTAGAAGGAAACTGACTCTTCTTACTGCCTATGTTTTGAACCATTCCTGTGACACTAGTTATAGATTCCGATGCTTCACTTCAGGTTTACTGTATCCCTCTGACCTTCTTATTGACGATGAAACACAGAAATTGCATCGGAATTAAATACAAAAGGCACAATGCCGACTTAAGTAAAAGAAAACCGACTCTTCTTACTGTCTATGTTTTGAAACATTCATGTGACACTAATTATAGATTCCGATGCTTCACTTCAGGTATACTTTATCCCTCTGATCTTCTTATTGACGATGAAACACAGAAATTGCATCGGAATTAAATACAAAAGGCACAATGCCGACTTATGTACAAGAAAACTGACTCTTCTTACTGTCTATGTTTGAACCATTCATGTGACACTAATTATAGATTCCGATGTTTTACTCCAGGTTTACTGTATCCCTCTGACCTTCTTATTGACGATGAATCACAGAAATTGCATAGGAATTAAATACAAAAAGCACTATGCCGACTTAAGTAAAAGAAAACTGACTCTTCTTACTGTCTATGCTTTGATCCATTCCTGTGACACTCGTTATAGATTCCGATGCATCACTTCAGATTCTCTGTATCCCTCTGACCTTCTTGTTGACGATGAAACATAGAAATTGCATCGGAATTAAATGGAAAAGGAACAATGCCGACTTAAGTCCAAGAAAACTGACTCTTCTTACTGTCTATGTTTTGAACCATTCCTGTGACACTAGTTATAGATTCCGATGTTCACTTCAGGTTTACTGTATCCCTCTGACCGCCTTATTGACGATGAAACACAGAAATGGCATCGGAATTAAATAGAAAATGCACAATGCCGACTTAAGTACAAGAAAACTGACTCTTCTTACTGTCTATGTTTTGAACCATTCCTGTGACACTTGTTATACATTCCGATGCTTCACTTCAGGTTTACTGTATCCCTGTGACCTTCTTATTGACGATGAAACATAGATATTGCATCGGAATTAAATAGAAAAGGAACAATGCCGACTAAAGTACAAGAAAACAGACTCTTCTTACTGTCTATGTTTTGAACCATTCCTGTGACACTAGTTATAGATGCCGATGCTTCACTTCAGGTTTACTGTATCCCTCTGACCTTCTTATTGACGATGAAACACAGAAATTGCGTCGGAATTAAATAGAAAAGGCACATTGCCGAACTAAGTACAAGAAAACTGACTCTACTTACTGTCTATATTTTGAACCATTCCTGTGACACTAGTTATACATTCCGATGACTCACTTCAGGTTTACTGTATCCCTCTGACCTTCTTATTGACGATGAAACACAGAAATTGCATCGGAATTAAATACAAAATGCATAATGCCGACTTAAGTACAAGAAAACTGACTCTTCTTACTGTCTATGATTTGAACCATTCCTGTGACACTAGTTATAGATTCCGATGCTTCACTTCCGGTTTACTGTATCCCTCTGACCTTATTGACGATGAAACACAGAAATAGCATCGGAATTTAATACCAAAGGCACAATGAAGACTTAAGTACAAAATAACTAACTCTTCTTACTGTCTATGTGTTGAATCATTCATGTGACATTAGTTATAGATTCCGATGCTTCAGTTCAGGTTTTCTGGATCCCTCTGACCTTCTTATTGACGATGAATCACAGAAATTGCATCGGAATTTAATACAGAAGGCACAATGCCGACTTAAGTACAAGAAAACTGACTCTTCTTACTGTTTATGTTTTTAAACATTCCTGTGACACTTGTTATAGATTCCGATGCTACACTTCAGGTTTACTGTATCCCTCTGACCTTCTTATTGACGATGAAACACAGAAATTTCATCGGAATTAAACACAAAAGGCACAATTCCGACTTAAGTACAAGAAAACTGACTCTTCTCACTGTCTATGTTTTGAACCATTCCTGTGACACTAGGTATTGATTCCGATGCTTCACCTCAGGTTTACTGTATCCCTCTGACCTTCTTATTGACGATGAAACACAGAAATTGCAGCGGAATTAAATACAAAAGGCACAATGCCGACTTAAGTAGAAGAAAACTGACTCTTCTTACTGTCTATGTTTTGAACCATTCCTGTGACACTAGTTATAGATTCCGACGATTCACTTCAGGTTTACTGTATCCCTCTGACCTTCTTATTGACGATGAAACACAGAAATTGCATCGGAATTAAATATAAAATGCACAATGCCGACTTAAGTTCACGGAAACTGACTCTTCTTACTGTCTATGATTTGAACCATTCCTGTGACACTAGTTATAGATTCCGATGCTTCACTTCCGGTTTACTGTATCCTTCTGACCTTATTGACGATGAAACACAGAAATAGCATCGGAATTTAATACAAAAGGCACAATGAAGACTTAAGTACAAAATAACTAACTCTTCTTACTGTCTATGTGTTGAATCATTCATGTGACATTAGTTAGAGATTCCGATGCTTCAGTTCAGGTTTTCTGGATCCCTCTGACCTTCTTATTGACGATGAATCACAGAAATTGCATCGGAATTTAATACAGAAGGCACAATGCCGACTTAAGTACAAGAAAACTGACTCTTCTTACTGTCTACGTTTGGAACCATTCCTGTGACACTAGTTATAGATTCCGATGCTTCACTTCAGGTTTACTGTATCCCTCTCACCTTCTTGTTGACGATGAAACACAGAAATTGCATCGGAATTAAATACAAAAGGCACAATGCCGACTTAAGTACAAGATAACTGACTCTTCTTACTGTCTATGTTTTAAACCATTCCTGAAACACTAGTTATAGATTCCGATGCTTCACTTCAGGATTACTGTACCCTCTGACGATCTTATTGACGATGAAACACGGAAATTGCATCCGAATTAAATACAAAAGGGACAATGCCGACTTAAGTACAAGAAAACTGACTCTTCTTACTGTCCATGTTTTGAACCATTCCTGTGACACTAGTTATAGATTCCGATGCTTCACTTCAGGTTTACTGTATCCCTCTGACCTTCTTATTGACGATGAAACACAGAAATTGCATCGGAGTTAAATACAAAAGACACAATGCTGACTTAAGTACAAGAAGACTGACTCTTCTTACAGTCTATGTTTTGAACCATTCCTGAGACACTAGTTATAGATTCCGATGCTTCACTTCAGGTTTGCTGTATCCCTCTGACCTTCTTGTTGACGATGAAACACAGATATTGCATCGGAATTAAATACAAATGGCACAATGACGACTTAAGTACAAGAAAACGGACTCTTCTTACTGTCTATGTTTTGAACCATTCGTGTGACACTAGTTATAGATTCCGATGCTTCACTTCAGGTTAACTGTATTCCTCTGACCTTCTTATTGACGATGAAACACAGAAATTGCGTCGGAATTAAATACAAAAGGCACAATGCCGACTTAAGTACAAGTAAACTGACTCTTCTTACTGCCTATGTTTTGAACCATTCCTGTGATACTAGTTATAGATTCCGATGCTTCACTTCAGGTTTACTGTATCCCTCTGACCTTCTTATTGACGATGAAACACAGAAATTGCATCGTAATTAAATACAAAAGGCACAATGCCGACTTAAGTAAAAGAAAACTGACTCTTCTTACTGTCTATGTTTTGAAACATTCATGTGACACTAATTATAGATTCCGATGCTTCACTTCAGGTATACTTTATCCCTCTGATCTTCTTATTGACGATGAAACACAGAAATTGCATCGGAATTAAATACAAAAGGCACAATGCCGACTTATGTACAAGAAAACTGACTCTTCTTACTGTCTATGTTTGAACCATTCATGTGACACTAATTATAGATTCCGATGTTTTACTCCAGGTTTACTGTATCCCTCTGACCTTCTTGTTGACGATGAAAGATAGAAATTGCATCGGAATTAAATGTAAAAGGAACAATGCCGACTTAAGTACAAGAAAACTGACTCTTCTTACTGTCTATGTTTTGAACCATTCCTGTGACACTAGTTATAGATTCCGATGCTTCACTTCAGGTTTACTGTATCTCTCTGACCTTCTTATTGACGATGAAACACAGAAATTGCATAGGAATTAAATACAAAAGGCACAATGCCGACTTAAGTACAAGAAAACTGACTCTTCATACTGTCTATATTTTCAACCATTCATGTGACACTAGTTATACATTCCGATGCCTCACTTCAGGTTTACTGTATCCCTCTGACCTTCTTATTGACGATGAAACACAGAAATTGCATCGGAATTAAATACAAAAAGCAGAGTGACGACTTAAGTACAAGATAATTAACTCTTCTTTCTGTCTATGTTTTGAACCATTCCTGTGACACTAGTTATAGATTCCGATGCTTCACTTCAGGTTTACTGTATCCCTCTGACCTTCTTATTGACGATGAAACACAGAAATTGCATCGGAGTTAAATACAAAAGACACAATGCTGACTAAAGTACAAGAAGACTGACTCTTCTTACAGTCTATGTTTTGAACCATTCCTGAGACACTAGTTATAGATTCCGATGCTTCACTTCAGGTTTGCTGTATCCCTCTGACCTTCTTGTTGACGATGAAACACAGATATTGCATCGGAATTAAATACAAATGGCACAATGACGACTTAAGTACAAGAAAACGGACTCTTCTTACTGTCTATGTTTTGAACCATTCGTGTGACACTAGTTATAGATTCCGATGCTTCACTTCAGGTTAACTGTATTCCTCTGACCTTCTTATTGACGATGAAACACAGAAATGGCATCGGAATTAAATAGAAAATGCACAATGCCGACTTAAGTACAAGAAAACTGACTCTTCTTACTGTCTATGAATTGAACCATTCCTGTGACACTAAATATAGATTCCGATGCTTCACTTCAGGTTTGCTGTATCCCTCTGACCTTCTTATTGATGATGAACCACAGAAATTGCATCGGAATTAAATACAAAATGCACAATGCCGACTTAAGTACAAGAAAACTGACTCTTCTTACTGTCTATGTTTTGAACCTTTCCTGTGACACTTGTTATACATTCCGATGCTTCACTTCAGGTTTACTGTATCCCTGTGACCTTCTTATTGACGATGAAACATAGATATTGCATCGGAATTAAATAGAAAAGGAACAATGCCGACTTAAGTACAAGAAAACAGACTCTTCTTACTGTCTATGTTTTGAACCATTCCTGTGACACTAGTTATAGATGCCGATGCTTCACTTCAGGTTTACTGTATCCCTCTGACCTTCTTATTGACGATGAAACACAGAAATTGCGTCGGAATTAAATAGAAAAGGCACATTGCCGAACTAAGTACAAGAAAACTCACCCTACTTACTGCCTATATTTTGAACCATTCCTGTGACACTAAATATTGATTCCGAAGCTTCACTTCAGGTTTACTGTATCCCTCTGACCTTCTTATTAACGATGAAACACAGAAATTGCCTCGGAATAAAATACAAAAGGCACAACGCCGTCTTAAGTACAAGAAAACTGACTCTTCTTACTGTCTATGTTTGAACCATTCCTGTGACACTAGTTATAGATTCCGATGCTTCACTTCAGGTTTAGTGTATCCCTCTGACCTTCTTATTGACGATGAAACACAGAAATTGCAACGGAATTAAATACAAGAGGCGGAATGCCGACTTAAGTACAAGAAAACTGACTCTTCTTATTGTCTTAGTTTTGAACCATTCCTGTGACACGAGTTATAGATTCCGATGCTTCACTACAGGTTTACTGTATCCCTCTGACCTTCTTATTGACGATGAAACACAGAAATTGCCTCGGAATTAAATACAAAAGGCACAACGCCGTCTTAAGTACAAGAAAACTGACTCTTCTTACTTTCTATGTTTTGAAAGACTCCTGTGACTCTAGTTATAGATTCCGATGCTTCACTTCAGGTTTACTGTATCTCTCTGACCTTCTTATTGACGATGAAACACAGAAATTGCATAGGAATTAAATACAAAAGGCACAATGCCGACTTAAGTACAAGAAAACTGACTCTTCTTACTGTCTATATTTTCAACCATTCGTGTGACACTAGTTATACATTCCGAAGCCTCACTTCAGGTTTACTGTATCCCTCAGACCTTCTTATTGACGATGAAACACAGAAATTGCTTCGGAATTAAATACAAAAGGCACTATGCCGACTTAAGTAAAAGAAAACTGACTCTTCTTACTGTTTATGCTTTGATCCATTCCTGTGACACTCGTTATAGATTCCGATGCATCACTTCAGGTTTACTGTATCCCTCTGACCTTCATATTGACGATGAAACACAGAAATGGTATCGGAATGAGATAGAAAATGCACAATGCCGACTTAAGTACAAGAAAACTGACTCTTCTTACTGTCTATGAATTTAACCATTCCTGTGACACTAAATATAGATTCCGATGCTTCACTTCAGGTTTGCTGTATGCCTCTGACCTTCTTATTGATGATGAACCACAGAAATTGCATCGGAATTAAATACAAAAAGCACAATGCCAACTTAAGTACAAGAAAACTGACTCTTCTTACTGTCTATGTTTTGAACCATTCCTGTGACACTTGTTATACATTCCGATGCTTCACTTCAGGTTTACTGTATCCCTGTGACCTTCTTATTGACGATGAAACACAGAAATTGCATCGGAATTATATAGAAAAGGAACAATGCCGACTTAAGTACAAGAAAACAGACTCTTCTTACTGTCTATGTTTTGAACCATTCCTGTGACACTAAATATTGATTCCGATGCTTCACTTCAGGTTTACTGTATCCCTCGGACCTTCTTATTGACGATGAAACACAGATATTGCATCGGAGTCAAATACAAAAGGCACAATGCCAAATTAAGTACAAGAAAACTGACTCTTCGTACTGTCTATGTTTTGAACCATTCCTGTGACACTAAATATTGATTCCAAAGCTTCACTTCAGGTTTACTGTATCCCTCTGACCGTTCCTATTGACGATGAAACACAGAAATTGCATCGGAATTAAACACAAAAAGCACAATGCCTACTTAAGTACAAGTAAACTGACTCTTCTTACTGTCAATGTTTCAACCATTCCTGTGACACTAGTTATAGATTCCGATGCTTCACTTCAGGTTTACTGCATCCCTCTGGCCTTCTTATTAACGATGAAAAACAGAAATTGCAACGGAATTAAATACAAAAAGCACAATGCCAACTTAAGTACAAGAAAACTGACTCTTCTTAGTGTCAATGTTTTGAACCATTCCTGTGACACTAGTTATAGATTCCGATGCTTCACTTCAGGTTTACTGTATCTCTCTGACCTTCTTATTGACGATGAAACACAGAAATTGCATAGGAATTAAATACAAAAGGCACAATGCCGACTTAAGTACAAGAAAACTGACTCTTCATACTGTCTATATTTTCAACCATTCATGTGACACTAGTTATACATTCCGATGCCTCACTTCAGGTTTACTGTATCCCTCTGACCTTCTTATTGACGATGAAACACAGAAATTGCATCGGAATTAAATACAAAAAGCAGAGTGACGACTTAAGTATAAGATAATTAACTCTTCTTTCTGTCTATGTTTTGAACCATTCCTGTGACACTAGTTATAGATTCCGATGCTTCACTTCCGGTTTACTGTATCCTTCTGACCTTCTTATTGACGATGAAACACAGAAATAGCATCGGAATTAAAT
Organism: Schistocerca serialis cubense; assembly: GCF_023864345.2. Lineage (NCBI taxonomy): Eukaryota > Metazoa > Arthropoda > Insecta > Orthoptera > Acrididae > Schistocerca > Schistocerca serialis. The sequence goes on from NC_064647.1 coordinate 31,644,613, forward strand.
ACAAAAGGCACAATGAAGACTTAAGTACAGGATAACTAACTCTTCTTACTGTCTATGTGTTAAACCATTCATGTGACATTAGTTATAGAATCCGATGCTTCACTTCAGGTTTACTGGATCTCTGACCTTCTTATTGACGATGAATCACAGAAATTGCATCGGAATTAAATACATAAGGCAGAATGCCGGCTTAAGTACAAGAAAACTGACTCTTCTTACGTTCTATGTTTTAACCATTCCTGTGACACTAGTTATAGATTCCGATGCTTCACTTGAGGTTTACTGTATCCCTTGGACCTTCTTATTGAGGAGGAAACACAGAAATTGCATCGAAATTAAATACAAAAGGCACAATGCCGACTTAAGTACAAGAAAACTGACTCTCCTTACTGTTTATGTTTTGAACAATTCCTGTGACACTAGTTATAGATTCCGATGCTTCACTTCAGGTTTACTGTATCACTCTGACCTTCTTATTGACGATGAAACACAGAAATTGCATCGGAATTAAATACAAATGGCACAATGCCGACTTAAGTACAAGAAAACTGACTCTTTTTTCTGTCTATGTTTTGATCCATTCCTGTGACACTAGTTATAGATTCCGATGCTTCACTTCAGGTTTACTGTATCTCTCTGACCTTCTTATTGACGATGAAACACAGAAATTGCATAGGAATTAAATACAAAAGGCACAATGCCGACTTAAGTACAAGAAAACTGACTCTTCTTACTGTCTATATTTTCAACCATTCATGTGACACTAGTTATATATTCCGATGCCTCACTTCAGGTTTACTGTATCCCTCAGACCTTCTTATTGACGATGAATCTCAGAAATTGCTTCGGAATTAAATACAAAAGGCACTATGCCGACTTAAGTAAAAGAAAACTGACTCTTCTTACTGTTTATGCTTTGATCCATTCCTGTGACACTCGTTATAGATTCCGATGCTTCACTTCAGGTTTTCTGTATCCCTCTGACCTTCTTGTTGACGATGAAACATAGAAATTGCATCTTAATTAAATGGAAAAGGAACAATGCCGACTTAAGTACAAGAAAACTGACTCTTCTTACTGTCTATGAATTGAACCATTCCTGTGACACTAAATATAGATTCCGATGCTTCACTTCAGGTTTGCTATAGCCCTCTGACCTTCTTATTGATGATGAACCACAGAAATTGCATCGGAATTAAATACAAAAAGCACAATGGCGACTTAAGTACAAGAAAACTGACTCTTCTTACTGTCTAAGTTTTGAACCATTCATGTGACACTTGTTATACATTCCGATGCTTCACTTCAGGTTTACTGTATCCCTGTGACCTTCTTATTGACGATGAAACACAGAAATTGCATCGGAATTAAATAGAAAAGGAACAATGCCGACTTAAGTACAAGAAAACAGACTCTTCTTACTGTCTATGATTTGAACCATTCCTGTGACACTAAATATTGATTCCGATGCTTCACTTCAGGTTTACTGTATCCCTCTGACCTTCTTATTGACGATGAAACACAGATATTGCATCGGAGTTAAATACAAAAGGCACAATGCCAAATTAAGTACAAGAAAACGGACTCTTCGTACTGTCTACGTTTTGAACCATTCCTGTGACACTAAATATTGATTCCGAAGCTTCTCTTCAGGTTTACTGTATCCCTCTGACTTCTTATTGACGATGAAACACAGAAATTGCATCGGAATTAAATACAAAAAGCACAATGCCGACTTAAGTACAAGAAAACTGAGTCTTCTTACTGTCTATGTTTTGAACCATTCATGTGACACTAGTTATAGATTCCGATGCTTCACTTCAGGTTTACTGTATCCCTCTGGCCTTCTTACTGACGATGAAAAACAGAAATTGCAACGTAATTCAATACAAAAAGCACAATGCCTACTTAAGTACAAGAAAACTGACTCTTCTTAGTGTCTATGTTTTGAACCATTCCTGTGACACTAGTTATAGATTCCGATGCTTCACTTCAGGTTTACTGTATCTCTCTGACCTTCTTATTGACGATGAAACACAGAAATTGCATAGGAATAAAATACAAAAGGCACAATGCCGACTTAAGTACAAGAAAACTGACTCTTCTTACTGTCTATATTTTCAACCATTCATGTGACACTAGTTATACATTCCGATGCCTCACTTCAGGTTTACTGTATCCCTCTGACCTTCTTATTGACGATGAAACACAGAAATTGCATCGGAATTAAATACAAAAGGCACAATGACGACTTAAGTACAAGAAAATTAACTCTTCTTTCTGTCTATGTTTTGAACCATTCCTGTGACACTAGTTATAGATTCCGATGCTTCACTTCCGGTTTCCTGTATCCCTCTGACCTTCTTATTGACGATGAAACACAGAAATAGCATCGGAATTAAATACAAAAGGCACAATGAAGACTTAAGTACAGGATAACTGACTCTTCTTACTGTCTATGTGTTGAACCATTCATGTGACATTAGTTATAGATTCCGATGCTTCACTTCAGGTATACTGGAACCCTCTGACCTTCTTTTTGACGATGAATCACAGAAATTGCATCGGAATTAAATACAGAAGGCACAATGCCGACTTAAGTACAAGAAAACTGACTCTTCTTACTGTCTATGTTTTAACCATTCCTATGACACTAGTTATAGATTCCGATGCTTCACTTGAGGTTTATTGTATCCCTTCGACCTTCTTATTGAGGAGGAAACACAGAAATTGCATCGAAATTAAATACAAAAGGCACAATGCCGTCTTAAGTACAAGAAAACTGACTCTTCTCACTGTCTGTGTTTTGAACCATTCCTGTGACACTGGTTATAGATTCCGATGCTTCACCTCAGGTATACTGTATCCCTCTGACCTTCTTATTGACGATGAAACACAGAAATGGCATCGGAATTAAATAGAAAAAGCAGAGTGACGACTTAAGTACAAGATAATTAACTCTTCTTTCTGTCTATGTTTTGAACCATTCCTGTGACACTAGTTATAGATTCCGATGCTTCACTTCCGGTTTACTGTATCCTTCTGACCTTCTTATTGACGATGAAACACAGAAATAGCATCGGAATTAAATACAAAATTCACAATGAAGACTTAAGTACAGGATAACTAACTCTTCTTACTGTCTATGGTTAAACCATTCATGTGACATTAGTTATAGATTCCGATGCTTCACTTCAGGTTTACTGGATCTCTGACCTTCTTATTGACGATGAATCACAGAAATTGCATCGGAATTAAATACATAAGGCACAATGCCGGCTTAAGTACAAGAAAACTGACTCTTCTTACGTTCTATGTTTTAACCATTCCTGTGACACTAGTTATAGATTCCGATGCTTCACTTGAGGTTTACTGTATCCCTTGGACCTTCTTATTGAAGAGGAAACACAGAAATTGCATCGAAATTAAATACAAAAGGCACAATGCCGACTTAAGTTTAAGAAAACTGACTCACCTTACTGTTTATGTTTTGAACCATTCATGTGACACTAGTTATAGATTCCGATGCTTCACTTCAGGTTTACTGTATCACTCTGACCTTCTTATTGACGATGAAACATAGAAATTGCATCGGAATTAAATACAAATGGCACAATGCCGACTTAAGTACAAGAAAACTGACTCTTTTTACTGTCTATGTTTTGATCCATTCCTGTGACACTAGTTATAGATTCCGATGCTTCACTTCAGGTTTACTGTATCTCTCTGACCTTCTTATTGACGATGAAACACAGAAATTGCATAGGAATTAAATACAAAAGGCACAATGCCGACTTAAGTACAAGAAAACTGACTCTTCTTACTGTCTATATTTTCAACCATTCATGTGACACTAGTTATACATTCCGATGCCTCACTTCAGGTTTACTGTATCCCTCAGACCTTCTTATTGACGATGAATCACAGAAATTGCTTCGGAATGAAATACAAAAGGCACTATGCCGACTTAAGTAAAAGAAAACTGACTCTTCTTACTGTTTATGCTTTGATCCATTCCTGTGACACTCGTTATAGATTCCGATGCTTCACTTCAGGTTTTCTGTATCCCTCTGACCTTCTTGTTGACGATGAAACATAGAAATTGCATCGGAATTAAATGGAAAAGGAACAATGCCGACTTAAGTACAAGAAAACTGACTCTTCTTACTGTCTATGAATTGAACCATTCCTGTGACACTAAATATAGATTCCGATGCTTCACTTCAGGTTTGCTATAGCCCTCTGACCTTCTTATTGATGATGAACCACAGAAATTGCATCGGAATTAAATACAAAAAGCACAATGTCGACTTAAGGACAAGAAAACTGACTCTCCTTACTGTCTATGTTTTGAACCATTCATGTGACACTTGTTATACATTCCGATGCTTCACTTCAGGTTTACTGTATCCCTGTGACCTTCTTATTGACGATGAAACACAGAAATTGCATCGGAACTAAATAGAAAAGGAACAATGCCGACTTAAGTACAAGAAAACAGTCTCTTCTTACTGTCTATGATTTGAACCATTCCTGTGACACTAAATATTGATTCCGATGCTTCACTTCAGGTTTACTGTATCCCTCTGACCTTCTTATTGACGATGAAACACAGATATTGCATCGGAGTTAAATACAAAAGGCACAATGCCAAATTAAGTACAAGAAAACGGACTCTTCGTACTGTCTATGTTTTGAACCATTCCTGTGACACTAAATATTGATTCCGAAGCTTCTCTTCAGGTTTACTGTATCCCTCTGACTTCATATTGACGATGAAACACAGAAATTGCATCGGAATTAAATACAAAAAGCACAATGCCGACTTAAGTACAAGAAAACTGAGTCTTCTTACTGTCTATGTTTTGAACCATTCATGTGACACTAGTTATAGATTCCGATGCTTCACTTCAGGTTTACTGTATCCCTCTGGCCTTCTTATTGACGATGAAAAACAGAAATTGCAACGTAATTCAATACAAAAAGCACAATGCCTACTTAAGTACAAGAAAACTGACTCTTCTTAGTGTCTATGTTTTGAACCATTCCTGTGACACTAGTTATAGATTCCGATGCTTCACTTCAGGTTTACTGTATCTCTCTGACCTTCTTATTGACGATGAAACACTGAAATTGCATAGGAATAAAATACAAAAGGCACAATGCCGACTTAAGTACAAGAAAACTGACTCTTCTTACTGTCTATATTTTCAACCATTCATGTGACACTAGTTATACATTCCGATGCCTCACTTCAGGTTTACTGTATCCCTCTGACCTTCTTATTGACGATGAAACACAGAAATTGCATCGGAATTAAATACAAAAGGCACAATGACGACTTAAGTACAAGAAAATTAACTTTTCTTTCTGTCTATGTTTTGAACCATTCATGTGACACTAGTTATAGATTCCGATGCTTCACTTCCGGTTTCCTGTATCCCTCTGACCTTCTTATTGACGATGAAACACAGAAATAGCATCGGAATTAAATACAAAAGGCACAATGAAGACTTAAGTACAGGATAACTGACTCTTCTTACTGTCTATGTGTTGAACCATTCATGTGACATTAGTTATAGATTCCGATGCTTCACTTCAGGTATATTGGAACCCTCTGACCTTCTTTTTGACGATGAATCACAGAAATTGCATCGGAATTAAATACAGAAGGCACAATGCCGACTTAAGTACAAGAAAACTGACTCTTCTTACTGTCTATGTTTTAACCATTCCTATGACACTAGTTATAGATTCCGATGCTTCACTTGAGGTTTATTGTATCCCTTCGACCTTCTTATTGAGGAGGAAACACAGAAATTGCATCGAAATTAAATACAAAAGGCACAATGCCGACTTAAGTACAAGAAAACTGACTCTTCTTACTGTTTATGTTTTGAACCATTCCTGTGACACTAGTTATAGATTCCGATGCTTCACTTCAGGTTTACTGTATCCCTCTGACCTTCTTATTGAGGAGGAAACACAGAAATTGCATCGGAATTAAACACAAAAGGCACAATTCCGACTTAAGTACAAGAAAACTGACTCTTCTCACTGTCTGTGTTTTGATCCATTCCTGTGACACTGGTTATAGTTTCCGATGCTTCACCTCAGGTATACTGTATCCCTCTGACCTTCTTATTGACGATGAAACACAGAAATGGCATCGGAATTAAATAGAAAATGCACAATGCCGACTTAAGTAGAAGAAAACTGACTCTTCTTACTGTCTATGATTGAACCATTCCTGTGACACTAGTTATAGATTCCGACGCTTCACTTCAGGTTTACTGTATCCCTCTGACCTTCTTATTGACGATGAAACACAGAAATTGCATCGGAATTAAATACAAATGGCACTATGCCGACTTAAGTACAAGAAAACTGACTCCTCTTACTGTCTATGTTTTAAACCATTCCTGTAACACTAGTTATAGATTCCGATGCTTCATTTCAGGTTTACTGTACCCTCTGACGATCTTATTGACGATGAAACACGGAAATTGCATCGGAATTAAATACAAAAGGGACAATGCCGACTTAAGTACAAGAAAACTGACTCTTCTTACTGTCTGTGTTTTGAACCATTCCTGTGACACTAGTTATTGATTCCGATGCTTCACTTCAGGTTTACTGTATCCTTCTGACCTTCTTATTGACGATGAATCACAGAAATTGCTTCGGAATTAAATACAAAAGGCACTATGCCGACTTAAGTAAAAGAAAACTGACTCTTCTTACTGTCTACGCTTTGATCCATTCCTGTGACACTCGTTATAGATTCCGATGCTTCACGTCAGGTTTTCTGTATCCCTCTGACCTTCTTGTTGACGATGAAACATAGAAATTGCATCGGAATTAAATGGAAAAGGAACAATGCCGACCTAAGTACAAGAAAACTGACTCTTCTTACTGTCTATGTTTTGAACCATTCCTGTGACACTAGTTATAGATTCTGATGCTTCACTTCAGGTTTACTGTATCCCTCTGACCTTCTTATTGACGATGAAACACAGAAATGGCATCGGAATTAAATAGAAAATGCACAATGCCGACTTCAGTACAAGAAAACTGACTCTTCTTACTGTCTATGTTTTGAACCATTCGTGTGACACTAGTTATAGATTCCGATGCTTCACTTCAGGTTTACTGTATCCTTCTGACCCTCTTATTGACGATGAATCACAGAAATTGCTTCGGAATTAGATACAAAAGGCACTATGCCGAATTAAGTAAAAGAAAACTGACTCTTCTTACTGTCTATGCTTTGATCCATTCCTGTGACACTCGTTATAGATTCCGATGCTTCACTTCAGGTTTTCTGTATCCCTCTGACCTTCTTGTTGACGATGAAACATAGAAATTGCATCGGAATTAAATGGAAAAGGTACAATGCCGATTTAAGTACAAGAAAACTGACTCTTCTTACTGTCTATGTTTTGAACCATTCCTGTGACACTTGTTATACATTCCGATGCTTCACTTCAGGTTTAGTGTATCCCTGTGAGCTTCTTATTGACGATGAAACATAGAAATTGCTTCGGAATTAAATAGAAAAGGAAAATTGCCGACTTAAGTACAAGAAAACAGACTCTTCTTGCTGTCTATGTTTTGAACCATTCCTGTGACACTAGTTATAGATGCCGATGCTTCACTTCAGGTTTACTGTATCCCTCTGACTTTCTTATTGACGATGAAACACAGAAATTGCGTCGGAATTAAATAGAAAAGACACATTGCCGAAATAAGTACAAGAAACTGACTCTACTTACTGTCGCTATTTTGAATTATTCCTGTGACACTAAATATTGATTCCGATGCTTCACATCAGGTTTACTGTATCCCTCTGACCTTCTTATTGACGATGAAACACAGAAATTGCATCGGAATTAAATACAAAAGGCACAATGCCGACTTAAGTACAAGAAAACTGACTCTCCTTACTCTCTATGTTTGGACCATTCCTGTGACACTAGTTATAGATTCCGATGCTTCACTTCAGGTTTAGTGTTTCCCTCTGACCTTCTTATTGACGATGAAACACAGAAATTGCATCGGAATTGAATACAAAAGGCACAATGCCGACTTATGTACAAGAAAACTGACTGTTCTTACTGTCTATGTTTTGAACCCTTCCTGTGACACTAGTTATAGATTCCGATGCTTCACTTCAGGTTTACTGTATCCCTCTGACCTTCATATTGACGATGAAATGCAGATATTGCATCGGAATGAAATACAAATGGAACAATGACGACTTAAATACAAGAAAACTGACTCTTCGTACTGTCTATGTTTTGAACCATTCCTGTGACACTAGTTATAGATTCCGATGCTTCACTTCAGGTTTACTGTATCCCTCTGACCTTCTTATTGACAATGAAATACAGATATTGCATCGGAATGAAATACAAATGGAACAATGACAACTTAAGTACAAGAAAACTGACTCTTCTTACTGTCTATGTTTTGAACCATTCCTGAGACACTAGTTATAGATTCCGATGCTTCACTTCAGGTTCACTGTTTCTCTCTGACCTCCTTATTGACGATGAAACACTGATATTGCATCGGAATTAAATACAAGAGGCACAATGTCGACTTAAGTACAAGAAAAGTGACTCTTCTTACTGTCTTTGTTTTGAACCATTCCTGTGACAGTAGTTATAGATTCCGATCCTCCACTTCAGGTTTACTGTAACCCTCTGACCTTCTTATTGACGATGATACACAGATATTGCATCGGAATTAAATACAAAAGGCACAACGCCGTCTTAAGTACAAGAAAACTGACTCTTCTTACTGTCTATGTTTTGAAAGATTCCTGTGACTCTAGTTATAGATGCCGATGCTTCACTTCAGGTTTACTGTTTTCCTCTGACCTTCTTATTGACGATGAAACACAGAAATTCCATCGGAATTGAATACAATAGGCACAATGCCGACTTAAGTACAAGAAAACCGACTCATCTTACTGTCTATGTTCTGAACCATTCCATTGACACTAGTTATAGATTCCGATGCTTCACTTCAGGTTTACTGTATCCCTCTGACCTTCTTATTGTTGATGAAACACAGAAATTGCATCGGAATTAAATACAAAAGATACAATGCCGACTTAAGTACAAGAAAACTGACTCTTCTTACTGTCTATGTTTTGAACCATTCGTGTGACACTAGTTATAGATTCCGATGCTTCACTTCAGGTTTACTGTATCCCTCTGACCTTCTTATTGACGATGAAACACAGAAATTGCATCGGAGTTAAATACAAAAGGCACAATGCTGACTTAAGTACAAGAAGACTGACTCTTCTTACAGTCTATGTTTTGAACCATTCCTGTGACACTAGTTATAGATTCCGATGCTTCACTTCAGGTTTACTGTATCCCTCTGAACTTCTTGTTGATGATGAAACACAGATATTGCATCGGAATTAAATACAAATGGCACAATGCCGCCTTAAGTTGAAGGAAACTGACTCTTCTTACTGCCTATGTTCTGAACCATTCCTGTGACACTAGTTATAGATTCCGATGCTTCACTTCAGGTTTACTGTATCCCTCTGACCTTCTTGTTGACGATGAAACATAGAAATTGCATCGGAATTAAATGGAAAAGGAACAATGCCGACCTAAGTACAAGAAAACTGACTCTTCTTACTGTCTATGTTTTGAACCATTCCTGTGACACTAGTTATAGATTCTGATGCTTCACTTCAGGTTTACTGTATCCCTCTGACCTTCTTATTGACGATGAAACACAGAAATGGCATCGGAATTAAATAGAAAATGCACAATGCCGACTTCAGTACAAGAAAACTGACTCTTCTTACTGTCTATGTTTTGAACCATTCCTGTGACACTAGTTATAGATTCCGATGCTTCACTTCAGGTTTACTGTATCCTTCTGACCCTCTTATTGACGATGAATCACAGAAATTGCTTCGGAATTAGATACAAAAGGCACTATGCCGAATTAAGTAAAAGAAAACTGACTCTTCTTACTGTCTATGCTTTGATCCATTCCTGTGACACTCGTTATAGATTCCGATGCTTCACTTCAGGTTTTCTGTATCCCTCTGACCTTCTTGTTGACGATGAAACATAGAAATTGCATCGGAATTAAATGGAAAAGGTACAATGCCGACTTAAGTACAAGAAAACTGACTCTTCTTACTGTCTATGTTTTGAACCATTCCTGTGACACTTGTTATACATTCCGATGCTTCACTTCAGGTTTAGTGTATCCCTGTGAGCTTCTTATTGACGATGAAACATAGAAATTGCTTCGGAATTAAATAGAAAAGGAAAATTGCCGACTTAAGTACAAGAAAACAGACTCTTCTTGCTGTCTATGTTTTGAACCATTCCTGTGACACTAGTTATAGATGCCGATGCTTCACTTCAGGTTTACTGTATCCCTCTGACTTTCTTATTGACGATGAAACACAGAAATTGCGTCGGAATTAAATAGAAAAGACACATTGCCGAAATAAGTACAAGAAACTGACTCTACTTACTGTCGCTATTTTGAATTATTCCTGTGACACTAAATATTGATTCCGATGCTTCACATCAGGTTTACTGTATCCCTCTGACCTTCTTATTGACGATGAAACACAGAAATTGCATCGGAATTAAATACAAAAGGCACAATGCCGACTTAAGTACAAGAAAACTGACTCTTCTTACTCTCTATGTTTGGACCATTCCTGTGACACTAGTTACAGATTCCGATGCTTCACTTCAGGTTTAGTGTTTCCCTCTGACCTTCTTATTGACGATGAAACACAGAAATTGCATCGGAATTGAATACAAAAGGCACAATGCCGACTTATGTACAAGAAAACTGACTCTTCTTACTGTCTATGTTTTGAACCCTTCCTGTGACACTAGTTATAGATTCCGATGCTTCACTTCAGGTTTACTGTATCCCTCTGACCTTCATATTGACGATGAAATACAGATATTGCATCGGAATGAAATACAAATGGAACAATGACGACTTAAATACAAGAAAACTGACTCTTCTTACTGTCTATGTTTTGAACCATTCCTGTGACACTAGTTATAGATTCCGATGCTTCACTTCAGGTTTACTGTATCCCTCTGACCTTCTTATTGACAATGAAATACAGATATTGCATCGGAATGAAATACAAATGGAACAATGACAACTTAAGTACAAGAAAACTGACTCTTCTTACTGTCTATGTTTTGAACCATTCCTGAGACACTAGTTATAGATTCCGATGTTTCACTTCAGGTTCACTGTTTCTCTTTGACCTCCTTATTGACGATGAAACACTGATATTGCATCGGAATTAAATACAAGAGGCACAATGTCGACTTAAGTACAAGAAAAGTGACTCTTCTTACTGTCTTTGTTTTGAACCATTCCTGTGACAGTAGTTATAGATTCCGATCCTCCACTTCAGGTTTACTGTAACCCTCTGACCTTCTTATTGACGATGATACACAGATATTGCATCGGAATTAAATACAAAAGGCACAACGCCGTCTTAAGTACAAGAAAACTGACTCTTCTTACTGTCTATGTTTTGAAAGATTCCTGTGACTCTAGTTATAGATGCCGATGCTTCACTTCAGGTTTACTGTTTTCCTCTGACCTTCTTATTGACGATGAAACACAGAAATTCCATCGGAATTGAATACAATAGGCACAATGCCGACTTAAGTACAAGAAAACCGACTCATCTTACTGTCTATGTTCTGAACCATTCCATTGACACTAGTTATAGATTCCGATGCTTCACTTCAGGTTTACTGTATCCCTCTGACCTTCTTATTGTTGATGAAACACAGAAATTGCATCGGAATTAAATACAAAAGATACAATGCCGACTTAAGTACAAGAAAACTGACTCTTCTTACTGTCTATGTTTTGAACCATTCGTGTGACACTAGTTATAGATTCCGATGCTTCACTTCAGGTTTACTGTATCCCTCTGACCTTCTTATTGACGATGAAACACAGAAATTGCATCGGAGTTAAATACAAAAGGCACAATGCTGACTTAAGTACAAGAAGACTGACTCTTCTTACAGTCTATGTTTTGAACCATTCCTGTGACACTAGTTATAGATTCCGATGCTTCACTTCAGGTTTACTGTATCCCTCTGACCTTCTTGTTGATGATGAAACACAGATATTGCATCGGAATTAAATACAAAAGGCACAATGCCGCCTTAAGTTGAAGGAAACTGACTCTTCTTACTGCCTATGTTCTGAACCATTCCTGTGACACTAGTTATAGATTCCGATGCTTCACTTCAGGTTTACTGTATCCCTCTGACCTTCTTATTGACGATGAAACACAGAAATTGCATCGGAATTAAATACAAAAGGCACAATGCCGACTTAAGTAAAAGAAAACTGACTCTTCTTACTGTCTATGTTTTGAACCATTCATGTGACACTAATTATAGTTTCCTATGCTTCACTTCAGGTATACTTTATCCCTCTGACCTTCATATTGACAATGAAACACAGAAATTGCATCGGATTAAATACAAAAGGCACAATGCCGACTTATGTACAAGAAAACTGACTCTTCTTACTGTTTATGTTAGAACCATTCATGTGACACTAATTATAGATTCCGATGTTTTACTCCAGGTTTACTGTATCCCTCTGACCTTCTTATTGACGATGAATCACAGAAATTGCTTCGGAATTAAATACAAAAGGCACTATGTCGACTTAAGTAAAAGAAAACTGACTCTTCTTACTGTCTATGCTTTGATCCATTCCTGTGACACTCGTTATTGATTCCGATGCTTCACTTCAGGTTTACTGTATCCCTATGACCTTCTTATTGACGATGAAACACGGAAATTGCGTCGGAATTAAATAGAAAAGGCACATTGCCGAATTAAGTACTAGAAAACTGACTCTACTTACTTTCTATATTTTGAACCATTCCTGTGACATTAAATATTGATTCCGATGCTTCACTTCAGGTTTACTGTATCCCTCTGACCTTCTTCTTGACGATGAAACACAGGAATTGCATCGGAATTAAATACAAAAGGCACAATGCCGACTTAAATACAAGAAAACTGATTCTTCTTACTCTCTATGTTTGAACCATTCCTGTGACACTACTTATAGATTCCGATGCTTCACTTCAGGTTTAGTGTATCCCTCTGACCTTCTTATTAACGATGAAACACAGAAATTGCATCGGAATTAAATACAAGAGGCACAATGCCGACTTATGTACAAGAAAACTGACTCTTCTTACTGTCAATGTTTTGAACCATTCCTGTGACACTAGTTATAGATTCCGATGCTTCACTTCAGGTGTACTGTATCCCTCTGACCTTCTTATTGACGATGAAACACAGAAATTGCATCGGAGTTAAATACAAAAGGCACAATGCCGACTTAAGTACAAGAAAACAGACTCTTCTTACTGTCTATGCTTTGAACCATTCCTGTGACACTAGTTATAGATTCCGATGCTTCACTTCAGGTTCACTGTTTCCCTCTGACCTCCTTATGACGATGAAACACTGAAATTGCATCGGAATTAAATACAAGAGGCACAATGTTGACTTAAGTACAAGAAAACTGACTCTTCTTACTGTCTTTGTTTTGAACCATTCCTGTGACAGTAGTTATAGATTCCGATTCTCCACTTCAGGTTTACTGTAACCCTCTGACCTTCTTATTGACGATGAAACAAAGAAATTGCATCGGAGTTAAATACAAAATGCACAATGCTGACTTAAGTACAAGAAGACTGACTCTTCTTACAGTCTATGTTTTGAACCATTCCTGTGACACTAGTTATAGATGACGATGCTTCACTTCAGGTTTACTGTATCCCTCTGACCTTCTTGTTGATGATGAAACACAGATATTGCATCGGAATTAAATACAAAAAGCACAATGCCGACTTAAGTAGAAGGAAACTGACTCTTCTTACTGCCTATGTTTTGAACCATTCCTGTGACAATAGTTACAGATTCCGATGCTTCACTTCAGGTTTACTGTATCCCTTGGACCTTCTTATTGACGATGAAACACAGAAATTGCATCGGAATTAAATACAAAAGGCACAATGCCGACTTAAGTAAAAGATAACTGAATCTTCTTACTGTCTATGTTTTGAACCATTCATGTGACACTAATTATAGATTCCTATGCTTCACTTCAGGTATACTTTATCCCTTTGACCTTCTTATTGACGATGAAACCCAGAAATTGCATCGGAATTACATACAAAAGGCACAATGCCGACTTATGTACATGAAAACTGACTCTTCTTACTGTCTATGTTTGAACCATTCATGTGACACTAATTATAGATTCCGATGTTTTACTCCAGGTTTACTGTATCCCTCTGACCTTCTGATTGACGATGAATCACAGAAATTGCTTCGGAATTAAATACAAAAGGCACTTTGCCGACTTAAGTAAATGAAAACTGACTCTGCTTACTGTCTATGCTTTGATCCATTCCCGTGACACTCGTTATAGATTCCGATGCTTCACTTCAGGTTTTCTGTATCCCTCTGACCTTCTTGTGGACGATGAAACATAGAAATTGCATCGGAATTAAATGGAAAAGGAACAATGCCGACTTAAGTATAAGAAAACTGACTCTTCTTACTGTCTATGTTTTGAACCATTCCTGTGACACTAGTTATAGATTCGGATGCTTCACTTCAGGTTTACTGTATCCCTCCGACCTTCTTATTGACGATGAAACACAGAAATGGCATCGGAATTAAATAGAAAATGCACAATGCCGACTTAAGTACAAGAAAACTGACTCTTCTTACTGTCTATGAATTGAACCATTCCTGTGACACTAAATATAGATTCCGATGCTTCACTTCAGGTTTGCTGTATCCCTCTGCCCTTCTTATTGATGATGAACCACAGAAATTGCATCGGAATTAAATACAAAAAGCACAATGCCGACTTAAGTACAAGAATACTGCTTCTTCTTACTGTCTATGTTTTGAACCATTCCTGTGACACTTGTTATACATTCCGATGCTTCACTTCAGGTTTACTGTATCCCAGTGACCTTCTAATTGACGATGAAACACAGAAATAGCGTCGGAATTAAATAGAAAAGGCACATTGCCGAATTAAGTACAAGAAAACTGACTCTACTTACTGTTTATATTTTGAACCATTCCTGTGACAGTAGTTATAGATTCCGATGCGCCACTTCTGGTTTACTGTAACCCTCTGACCTTCTTATTGACGATGAAACACAGAAATAGCATCGGAATTAAATACAAAAGGCACAACGCCGTCTTAAGTACAAGAAAACTGACTCTTCTTACTGTCTATGTTTGAAAGATTCCTGTGACTCTAGTTATAGATTCCGATGCTTCACTTCAGGTTTACTGTATTCCTCTGACCTTCTTATTGACGATGAAACACAGAAATTGCATCGGAATTAAATACAAAAGGCACAATGCCGACTTAGGTACAAGAAAACTGACTCTTCTTACTGTCTATGTTTTGAAACATTCATGTGACGCTAGTTATAGATTCCGATGCTTCACTTCAGGTTTACTGTATCCCTCTCACCTTATTGTTGACGATGAAACACAGAAATTGCATCGGAATTAAATACAAAAGGTTCAATGCCGACTTAAGTACAAGAAAACTGACTCTTCTTACTGTCTATGTTTTGAACCATTCCTGTGACACTAGTTATAGATTCCAATTCTTCACTTCAGGTTTACTGTATCCCTCTGACCTTCATATTGACGATGAAACATAGAAATTGCATCGGAATTAAATAGAAAAGGAACAATGCCGACTTAAGTACAAGAAAACTGACTCTTCTTACTGTCTATGATTTGAACCATTCCTGTGACACTAGGTATAGATGCCGATACTTCACTTCAGGGTAACTGTATCCCTCAGACCTCCTTATTGACTATGAAACACAGACATTGCGTCGGAATTAAATAGAAAAGGCACAATGGCGAATTAAGTACAAGAAAACTTACTCTTCGTACTGTCTATGTTTTGAACCATTCCTGTGACACTAAATATTGATTCCGAATCTTCACTTCAGGTTTACTGTATCCCTCTGACCTTCTTATTGACGATGAAACACAGATATTGCATCGGAGTTAAATACAAAAGGCATAGTGTAAAATTAAGTACAAGAAAAATGACTGTTCGTACTGTCTATGTTTTGAACTATTCCTGTGACACTAAATATTGATTCCAAAGCTTCACTTCAGGTGTACTGTATCCCTCTGACCTTCTTATTGACGATGAAACACAGAAATTGCAACGGAATTAAATACAAAAGGCACATTGCCGACTTAAGTACAAGAAAACTGACTCTTCTTACTGTCTATGCTTTGAACCATTCATGTGACGCTAGTTATAGATTCCAATGCTTCACTTCAGGTTTACTGTATCCCTCTCACCTTCTTGTTGACGATGAAACAGAGAAATTGCATCGGAATTAAATACAAAAGGCACAATGCCGACTTATGTACAAGATAACTGAGTCTTCTTACTGTCTATGTTTTAAACCATTCCTGTAACACTAGTTATAGATTCCGTTGCTTCACTTCAGGTTTACTGTACCCTCTGACGATCTTATTGACGATGAAACACGAAAATTGCATCGGAATTAAATACAAATGGCATAATGCCGACTTAAGTACAAGAAGACTGACTCTTCTTACAGTCTATGTTTTGAACCATTCCTGTGACACTAGTTATAGATTCCGATGCTTCACTTCAGGTTTACTGTATCCCTCTGACCTTCTTGTTGACGATGAAACACAGATATTGCATCGGAATGAAATACAAATGGCACAATGACGACTTAAGTACAAGAAAACGGACTCTTCTTACTGTCAATGTTTTGAACCATTCGTGTGACACTAGTTATAGATTCCGATGCTTCACTTCAGGTTAGCTGTATTCCTCTGACCTTCTTATTGACGATGAAACACAGAAATTTTCTTCGGAATTAAATACAAAAGGCACAATGCCGACTTAAGTACAAGTAAACTAACTCTTCTTTCTGTCTATGTTTTGAACCATTCCTGTGACACTAGTTATAGATTCCGATGCTTCACATCAGATTTACTGTATCCCTCTGACCTTCGTATTGACGATGAAACACAGAAATTGCATCGGAATTAAATACAAAAGGCGTAATGCCGACTTAAGTACAAGAAAACAGACTCTTCTTACTGTCTATGTTTTGAACCATTCCTGTGACACTAGTTATAGATGCCGATGCTTCACTTCAGGTTTACTGTATCCCTCTGACCTTCTTATTGACGATGAAACACAGAAATTGCGTCGGAATTAAATAGAAAACGCACATTGCCGAATTGAGTACAAGAAAACTGACACTACTTACTTTCTATATTTTGAACCATTCCTGTGAAACTAAATATTGATTCCGATGCTTCACTTCAGGTTTACAGTATACCTCTGACCTTCTTCTTGACGATGAAACACAGAAATTACATCGGAATTAAATACAAAAGGCACAATGCCGACTTAAGTTCAAGAAAACTGACTCTTCATACTCTCTATGTTTGACCCATTCCTTTGACACTACTTATAGATTCCGATGCTTCACTTCAGGTTTAGTGTTTCCCTCTGACCTTCTTATTGACGATGAAACACAGAAATTGCATCGGAATTAAATACAAAAGGCACCATGCCGACTTATGTACAAGAAAACTGACTCTTCTTACTGTCTATGTTTTGAACCATTCCTGTGACACTAGTTATACATTCCGATGCTTCACTTCAGGTGTATTGTTTCCCTCTGACCTTCTTATTGACGATGAAACACAGAAATTGCATCGGAGTTAAATACAAAAGGCACAATGCCGACTTAAGTACAAGGAAACTGACTCTTCTTACAGTCTATGTTTTGAACCATTCCG
Source organism: Schistocerca serialis cubense (assembly GCF_023864345.2). Taxonomy (NCBI): domain Eukaryota; kingdom Metazoa; phylum Arthropoda; class Insecta; order Orthoptera; family Acrididae; genus Schistocerca; species Schistocerca serialis. Next base: position 31,662,549 of record NC_064647.1, read on the forward strand.
GTGACACTAGTTATAGATTCCGATGCTTCACTTTAGGTTTACTGTTTCCCTCCGACCTTCTTATTGACGATGAAATACAGATATTGCATCGGAATGAAATACAAATGGAACAATGACGACTTAAGTACAAGAAAACTGACTCTTCTTACTGTCTATATTTTGAAAGATTCCTGTGTCTCTAGTTATAGATTCCGATGCTTCACTTCAGGTTTACTGTATCCCTCTGACCTTCTTAATGACGATGAAACACAGAAATTGCATCGGAGTTAAATACAAAAGGCACAATGCTGACTTAAGTACAAGAAAACTGACTCTTCTTACAGTCTATGTTTTGAACCATTCCTGTGACACTTGTTATACATTCCGATGCTTCACTTCAGTTTTACTGTATCCCTGTGACCTTCCTATTGACTATGAAACACAGAAATTGCGTCGGAATTAAATAGAAAAGGCACATTGCCGAATTAAGTACAAGAAAACTGACTCAACTTACTGTCTATATTTTGAGCCATTCCTGTGACACTAAATATTGATTCCGATGCTTCACTTCAGGTTTACTGTATCCCTCTGACCTTGTTATTGACGCCGAAACACAGAAATTGCATCGGAATTAAATACAAAAGGCACAATGCCGACTTAAGTACAAGAAAACTGACTCTTCTTACTCTCTATGTTTTAACCACTCCTGTGACACTAGTTATAGATTCCGATGATTCACTTCAGGTTTAGTGTATCCCTCTGACCTTCTTATTGACGATGAAACACAGAAACTGTTCGGAATTAATTACAAAAGGCACAATGCCGACTTATGTACCGGAAAACTGACTCTTCTTACTGTCTATGTTTTGAACCATTCATGTGACATTAGTTATAGATTCCGATGCTTCACTTCAGGTTTACTGGATCCCTCTGACCTTCTTATTGACGATGAATCACAGAAATTGCATCGGAATTAAATACAGAAGGCACAGTGCCGACTTAAGTACAAGAAAACTGACTCTTCTTACTGTTTATGTTTTGAACCATTCCTGTGACACTAGTTATAGATTCCGATGCTTCACTTCAGGTTTACTGTATCCCTCTGACCTTCTTATTGACGATGAAACACAGAAATTTCATCGGAATTAAATACAAAAGGCACAATTCCGACTTAAGTACAAGAAAACTGACTCTTCTCACTGTCTATGTTTTGAACCATTCCTGTGACACTAGATATAGATTCCGATGCTTCACCTCAGGTTTACTGTATCCCTCTGACCTTCTTATTGACGATGAAACACAGAAATTCCTTCGGAATTAAATACAAAGGTCACAATGCCGACTTAAGTAGAAGGAAACTGACTCTTCTTACTGCCTATGTTTTGAACCATTCCTGTGACACTAGTTATAGATTCCGATGCTTCACTTCAGGTTTACTGTATCCCTCTGACCTTCTTTCTGACGATGAAACACAGAAATTGCATCGGAATTAAATACAAAAGGCACAATGCCGACTTAAGTAAAAGAAAACTGACTCTTCTTACTGTCTATGTTTTGAAACGTTCATGTGACAATAATTATAGATTCCGATGCTTCACTTCAGGTATACTTTATCCCTCTGATCTTCTTATTGACGATGAAACACAGAAATTGCATCGGAATTAAATACAAAAGGCACAATGCCGACTTATGTACAAGAAAACAGACTCTTCTTACTGTCTATGTTTTGAACCATTCCTGTGACACTAGTTATAGATGCCGATGCTTCACTTCAGGTTTACTGTATCCCTCCGACCTTCTTATTGACGATGAAACACAGAAATTGCGTCGGAATTAAATAGAAAAGGCACATTGCCGAATTAAGTACAAGAAAACTGACTCTACTTACTTTCTATATTTTGAACCATTCCTGTGACCCTAAATATTGATTCCGATGCTACACTTCAGGTTTACTGTATCCCTGTCACCTTCTTGTTGACGATGAAACACAGAAATTGCATCGGAATTAAATACAAAAGGCACAATGCCGACTTAAGTACAAGAAAACTGACTCTTCTTACTGTCTATGTTTTGAACCATTCCTGTGACACTAGTTATAGATTCCGATGCTTCACTTCAGGTTTACTTTATCCCTCTGACCTTCATATTGACGATGAATCATAGAAATTGCAACGGAATTAAATAGAAAAGGAACAATGCCGACTTAAGTACAAGAAAACTGACTCTTCTTACTGTCTATGCTTTGAACCATTCCTGTAACACTAGTTATAGATGCCGATACTTCACTTCAGGTTAACTGTATCCCTCAGACCTCCTTATTGACTATGAAACACAGACATTGCGTCGGAATTAAGTAGAAAAGGCACAATGCCGAATTAAGTACAAGAAAACTGACTCTTCGTACTGTCTATGCTTTGAACCATTCCTGTGACACTAAATATTGATTCCGAATCTTCACTTCAGGTTTACTGTATCCCTCTGACCTTCTTATTGACGATGAAACACAGATATTGCATCGGAGTTAAATACAAAGGGCATAATGCCGAATTAAGTACAAGAAAACTGACTCTTCGTACTCTCTATGGTTTGAACCATTCCTGTGACACTAAATATTGATTCCAAAGCTTCACTTCAGGTGTACTGTATCCCTGTGACCTTCTTATTGACGATGAAACACAGAATTTGCATCGGAATTAAATACAAAAAGCACAATGCCGACTTAAGTACAAGAAAACTGACTCTTCTTACTGTCTATGCTTTGAACCATTCATGAGACGCTAGTTACAGATTCCGATGCTTCACTTCAGGTTTACTGTATCCCTCTCACCTTCTTGTTGACGATGAAACACAGAAATTGCATCGGAATTAAATACAAAAGGCACAATGCCGACTTATGTACAAGATAACTGACTCTTCTTACTGTCTATGTTTTAAACCATTCCTGTAACACTAGTTATAGATTCCGATGCTTCACTTCAGGTTTACTGTACCCTCTGACGATCTTATTGACGATGAAACACGAAAATTGCATCGGAATTAAATACAAAAGGCAACATGCCGACTTAAGTACAAGAAAACTGACTCTTCTTACTGTCTATGTTTTGAACCATTCCTGTGACACTAGTTATAGATTCCGATGCTTCACTTCAGGTTTACTGTATCCCTCTGACCTTCTTATTGACGATGAAACACAGAAATTGCATCGGAGTTAAATACAAAAGGCACAATGCTGACTTAAGTACAAGAAGACTGACTCTTCTTACAGTCTATGTTTTGTACCATTCCTGTGACACTAGTTATAGATTCCGATGCCTCACTTCAGGTTTACTGTATCCCTCTGACCTTCTTGTTGACGATGAAACACAGATATTGCATCGGAATTAAATACAAATGGCACAATGACGACTTAAGTACAAGAAAACGGACTCTTCTTACTGTCTATGCCTTGATCCATTCATGTGACACTCGTTATAGATTCCGATGCTTCACTTCAGGTTTTCTGTATCCCTCTGACCTTCTTGTTGACGATGAAACATAGAAATTGCATCGGAATTAAATGGAAAAGGAACAATGCCGAATTAAGTACAAGAAAACTGACTCTTCGTACTGTCTATGTTTTGAACCATTCCTGTGACACTAAATATTGATTCCAAAGCTTCACTTCAGGTGTACTGTATCCCTGTGACCTTCTTATTGACGATGAAACACAGAAATTGCATCGGAGTTAAATACAAAAGGCACAATGCTGACTTAAGTACAAGAAGACTGACTCTTCTTACAGTCTATGCTTTGAACCATTCATGTGACGATAGTTATAGATTCCGATGCTTCACTTCAGGTTTACTGTATCCCTCTCACCCTCTTGTTGACGTTGAAACACAGAAATTGCATCGGAATGAAATACAAACGGCACAATGCCGACTTATGTGCAAGATAACTGACTCTTCTTACTGTCTATGTTTTAAACCATTCCTGTAACACTAGTTCTAGATTCCGATGCTTCACTTCAGGTTTACTGTACCCTCTGACGATCTTATTGACGATGAAACACGAAAATTGCATTGGAATTAAATACAAAAGGCATAATGCCGACTTAAGTACAAGAAAACTGGCTCTTCTTACTGTCTATGTTTTGAACCATTCCTGTGACACTAGTTATAGATTCCGATGCTTCACTTCTGGTTAACTGTATCCCTCTGACCTTCTTATTGACGATGAAACACAGAAATTGCATCGGAGTTACATACAAACGGCACAATGCTGACTTAAGTACAAGAAGACTGACTCTTCTTACAGTCTATGTTTTGTACCATTCCTGTGACACTAGTTATAGATTCCGATGCCTCACTTCTGCTTTACTGTATCCCTCTGACCTTCTTGTTGACGATGAAACACAGATATTGCATCAGAATTAAATACAAATGGCACAATGACGACTTAAGTACAAGAAAACGGACTCTTCTTACTGTCTATGCTTTGATCCATTCCCGTGACACTCGTTATAGATTCCGATGCTTCACTTCAGGTTTTCTGTATCCCTCTGACCTTCTTGTTGACGTTGAAACATAGAAATTGCATCGGAATTAAATGGAAAAGGAACAATGCCGACTTATGTACAAGAAAACTGACTCTTCCTACTGTCTATGTTTTGAACCATTCCTGTGACACTAGTTATAGATTCTGATGCTTCACTACAGGTTTACTGTATCCCTCCGACCTTCTTATTGACGATGAAACACAGAAATGGCATCGGATTTAAATAGAAAATGCACAATGCCGACTTAAGTACAAGAAAACGGACTCTTCTTACTGTCTATGAATTGAACCATTCCTGTGACACTAAATATAGATTCCGATGCTTCACTTCAGGTTTGCTGTATCCCTCTGACCTTCTTATTGATGATGAACCACAGAAATTGCATCGGAATTAAATACAAAAAGCACAATGCCGACTTAAGTACAAGAAAACTGACTCTTCTTACAGTCTATGTTTTGAACCATTCCTGTGACACTTGTTATACATTCCGATGCTTCACTTTAGTTTTACTGTATCCCTGTGACCTTCTTATTGACTATGAAACACAGAAATTGCGTCGGAATTTAATAGAAAAGGCACATTGCCGAATTAAGTACAAGAAAACTGACCCTACTTACTGTCTATATTTTGAACCATTCCTGTGACACTAAATATTGATTCCGATGCTTCACTTCAGGTTTACTGTATCCCTCTGACCTTCTTATTGACGATGAAACACAGAAATTGCATCGGAATTAAATACAAAAGGCACAATGCCGACTTAAGTACAAGAAAACTGACTCTTCTTACTCTCCATGTTTGAACCATTCCTGTGACACTAGTTCTAGATTCCGATTATTCACTTCAGGTTTAGTGTATCCCTCTGACCTTCTTATTGACGATGAAACACAGAAATTGTTCGGAATTAAATACAAAAGGCACAATGCCGACTTATGTACCGGAAAACTGACTCTTCTTACTGTCTATGTTTTGAACCATTCCTGTGACACTAGTTATAGATTCCGATGCTTCACTTCAGGTGTACTGTATCCCTCTGACCTTCTTATTGACGATGAATCACAGAAATTGCATCGGAGTTAAATACAAAAGGCGCAATGCCGACTTAAGTACAAGAAAACTGACTCTTTTTACAGTCTATGTTTGAACCATTCCATTGACACTAGTTATAGATTCCGATGCTTCACTTCAGGTTTACTGTATCCCTCTGACCTTCTTATTGACGATGAAATACAGATATTGCTTCGGAATGAAATACAAATGGAACAATGACGACTTAAGTACAAGAAAACTGACTCTTCTTACTGTCTATGTTTTGAACCATTCCTGTGACACTAGTTACAGATTCCGATGCTTCACTTCAGGTTTACTGTATTCCTCTGACATTCTTATTGACGATGAAACACAGAAATTACATCGGAATTAAATACAAAAGGCACAATGCCGACTTAAGTACAAGAAAACTGACTCTTCTTACAGTCAATGTTTTGAACCATTCCTGTGACACTAGTTATAGATTCCGATGCTTCACTTCAGGTTCACTGTATCCCTCTGACCTCCTTATTGACGATGAAACACTGAAATTGCATCGGAAGTAATACAAGAGGCACAATGTCGACTTAAGTACAAGAAAACTGACTCTTCTTACTGTCTTTGTTTTGAACCATTCCATTGACAGTAGTTATAGATTCCGATGCTCCACTTCAGGTTTACTGTAACCCTCTGACCTTCTTATTGACGATGAAACACAGAAATTGCATCGGAATTAAATACAAAAGGCACAATGCCGTCTTAAGTACAAGAAAACTGACTCTTCTTACTGTCTATGTTTTGAAAGATTCCTGTGACTCTAGTTATAGATTCGGAAGCTTCACTTCAGGTTTACTGTATTCCTCTGACCTTCTTATTGACGATGAAACACAGAAATTGCGTTGGAATTAAATACAAAAGGCACAATGCCGACTTAAGTACAAGAAAAACTGACTCTTCTTACTGTCTATGTTTTGAACCATTCCTGTGACACTAGTTATAGATGCCGATGCTTCACTTCAGGTTTACTGTATCCCTGTGACCTTCTTATTGACGATGAAACACAGAAATTGCGTCGGAATTAAATAGAAAAGGCACATTGCCGAATTAAGTACAAGAAAACTGACTCTTCTTTCTGTCTATATTTTGAACCTTTCCTGTGACACTAAATATTGATTCCGATGCTTTACTTCAGGTTTACTGTATCCCTCTGACCTTCTTATTGACGATGAAACACAGAAATTGCATCGGAATTAAATACAAAAGGCACAATGCCGACTTAAGTAGAAGAAAACTGACTCTTCTTACTCTCTATGTTTGAACCATTCCTGTGACACTAGTTATAGATTCCGATGCTTCACTTCAGGTTTAGTGTATCCCTCTGACCTTCTTATTGACGATGAAACACAGAAATTGTTCTGAATTAAATACAAAAGGCACAATGCCGACTTATGTACCGGAAAACTGACTCTTCTTACTGTCTATGTTTTGAACCATTCCTGTGACACTAGTTGTAGATTCCGATGCTTCACTTCAGGTGTACTGTATCCCTCTGACCTTCTTATTGACGATGAAACACAGAAATTGCATCGGAGTTAAATACAAAAGGCACAATGCCGACTTAAGTACAAGAAAACTGACTCTTCTTACAGTCTATGTTTGAACCATTCCGGTGACACTAGTTATAGATTCCGATGCTTCCCCTCAGGTTTACTGTATCCCTCTGACCTTCTTATTGAGGATGAAATACAGATATTGCATCGGAATGAAATACAAATGGAACAATGACGACTTAAGTACAAGAAAACTGACCCTTCTTACTGTCTATGTTTTGAACCATTCCTGTGACACTAGTTACAGATTCCGATGCTTCACTTCAGGTTTACTGTATTCCTCTGACATTCTTATTGACGATGAAACACAGAAATTGCATCGGAATTAAATACAAAAGGCACAATGCCGATTTAAGTACAAGAAAACTGACTCTTCTTACTGTCTATGTTTTGAACCATTCCTGTGACACTAGTTATAGATACCGATGCTTCACTTCAGGTTCACTGTTTCCCTCTGACCTCCTTATTGACGATGAAACACTGAAATTGCATCGGAATTAAATACAAGAGGCACAATGTCGACTTAAGTTCTAGAAAACTGACTCTTCTTACTGTCTTTGTTTTGAAGCATTCCTGTGACAGTAGTTATAGATTCCGATGCTCCACTTCAGGTTTACTGTAAACCTTTGACCTTCTTATTGACGATGAAACACAGAAATTGCATCGGAATTAAATACAAAAGGCTCAACGCCGTCTTAAGTACAAGAAAACTGACTCTCCTTACTGTCTATGTTTTGAAAGATTCCTGTGACTCTAGTTATAGATTTGGATGCTTCACTTCAGGTTTACTGTATTCCTCTGACCTTCTTATTGACGATGAAACACAGAAATTGCATCGGAATTAAATACAAAAGGCACAATGCCGCCTTAAGTACAAGAAAACTGACTCTTCTTCCTGTCTATGTTTTGAACCATTCCTGTGACACTAGTTATAGATTCCGATGCTTCACTTCAGGTTTACTGTATCCCTCTGACCTTCTTGTTGACGATGAAACACAGATATTGCATCGGAATTAAATACAAATGGCACAATGACGACCTAAGTACAAGAAAACGGACTCTTCTTACTGTCAATGTTTTGAACCATTCGTGTGACACTAGTTATAGATTCCGATGCTTCACTTCAGGTTAACTGTATTCCTCTGACCTTCTTATTGACGATGAAACACAGAAATTGCGTCGGAATTAAATACAAAAGGCACAATGCCGACTTAAGTACAAGTAAACTGACTCTTCTTTCTGTCTATGTTTTGAAAGATTCCTGTGACACTAGTTATAGATTCCGATGCTTCACTTCAGATTTACTGTATCCCTCTGACCTTCGTATTGACGATGAAACACAGAAATTGCATCGGAATTAAATACAAAAGGCACAATGCCGACTTAAGTACAAGAAAACAGACTCTTCTTACTGTCTATGTTTTGAACCATTCCTGTGACACTAGTTATAGATGCCGATGCTTCACTTCAGGTTTACTGTATCCCTCTGACCTTCTTATTGACGATGAAACACAGAAATTGCGTCGAAATTAAATAGAAAATGCACATTGCCGAATTAAGTACAAGAAAACTGACTCTACTTACTTTCTATATTTTGAACCATTCCTGTGACACTAAATATTGATTCCGATGCTACACTTCTGGTTTACTGTATCCCTCTCACCTTCTTGTTGACGATGAAACACATAAATTGCATCGGAATTAAATACAAAATTCACAATGCCGACTTAAGTACAAGAAAACTGACTCTTCTTACTGTCTATGTTTTGAACCATTCTTGTGACACTAGTTATAGATTCCGATGCTTCACTTCAGGTTTACTGTATCCCTCTGACCTTCATATTGACGATGCAACAAAGAAATTGCATCGGAATTAAATAGAAAAGAAACAATGCCGACTAAAGTACAAGAAAACAGACTCTTCTTACTGTCTATGTTTTGAACCATTCCTGTGACACTAGTTATAGATGCCGATGCTTCAATTCAGGTTTACTGTATCCCTCTGACCTTCTTATTGACGATGAAACACAGAAATTGCATCGGAATTAAATACAAAAAGCACAATGCCGACTTAAGTACAAGTAAAACTGACTCTTCTTACTGTCTATGCTTTGAACCATTCATGTGACGCTAGTTATAGATTCCGATGCTTCACTTCAGGTTTACTGTATCCCTCTGACCTTCTTGTTGACGATGGAACACAGAAATTGCATCGGAATTAAATACAAAAGGCACAATGCCGACTTATGTACAAGATAACTGACTCTTCTTACTGTCTATGTTTTAAACCATTCCTGTAACACTAGTTATAGATTCCGATGCTTCACTTAAGGTTTACTGTACCCTCTGGCGATCTTATTGACGATGAAACACGAAAATTGCATCGGAATTAAATACAAAAGGCATAATGACGACTTAAGTACAAGAAAACTGACTCTTCTTACTGTCTATGTTTTGACCATTCCTGTGACACTAGTAATAGATTCCGATGCTTCACTTCAGGTTTACTGTATCCCTCTGACCTTCTTATTGACGATGAAACACAGAAATTGCATCGGAGTTAAATACAAAAGGCACAATGCTGACTTAAGTACAAGAAGACTGACTCTTCTTACAGTCTATGTTTTGAACCATTCCTGTGACACTAGTTATAGATTCCGATGCCTCACTTCAGGTTACTGTATCCCTCTGACCTTCTTGTTGACGATGAAACACAGATATTGCATCGGAATTAAATACAAATGGCACAATGACGACTTAAGTACAAGAAAACGGACTCTTCTTACTGTCTATGTTTGAACCATTCGTGTGACACTAGTTATAGATTCCGATGCTTCACTTCAGGTTAACTGTATTCCTCTGACCATCTTATTGACGATGTAACACAGAAGTTGATTCGGAATTAAATACAAAAGGCACAATTCCGACTTAAGTACAAGTAAACTGACTCTTCTATCTGTCTATGTTTTGAACCATTCCTGTGACACTAGTTATAGATTCCGATGCTTCACTTCAGATTTACTGTATCCCTCTGACCTTCGTATTGACGATGAAACACAGAAATTGCATCGGAATTAAATACAAAAGGCACAATGCCGACTTAAGTACAAGAAAACTGACTCTTCTGACTGTCTATGTTTTGAACCATTCCTGTGACACTAGTTATAGATTCCGATGCCTCACTTCAGGTGTACTGTATCCCTCTGACCTTCTTATTGACGATGAAACACAGAAATTGCATCGGAGTTAAATACAAAAGGCACAATGCCGACTTAAGTACAAGAAAACTGACTCTTCTTACTTTCTATATTTTGAACCATTCCTGTGACACTAACAATTGATTCCGATGCTTCACTTCAGGTTTACTGTATCCCTCTGACCTCCTTCTTGACGATGAAACACAGAAATTGCATCGGAATTAAATACAAAAGGCACAATGCCGACTTAAGTAGAAGAAAACTGACTCTTCTTACTCTCTATGTTTGAACCATTCCTGTGACACTACTTATAGATTCCGATGCTTCACTTCAGGTTTAGTGTATCCCTCTGACCTTCTTATTGACGATGAAACACAGAAATTGATCGGAATTAAATACAAAAGGCACAATGCTTACTTAAGTACAAGAAGACTTTCTCTTCTTACAGTCTATGTTTTGAACCATTCCTGTGACACTAGTTATAGATTCCGATGCTTCACTTTAGGTTTACTGTATCCCTCAGACCTTCTTATTGACGATGAAATACAGATATTGCATCGGAATGAAATACAAATGGAACAAGGACGACTTAAGTACAAGAAAACTGACTCTTCTTACTGTCTATGATTTGAACCATTCCTGTGACACTAGTTACATATTCCGATGCTTCACTTCAGGTTTACTGTATTCCTCTGACATTCTTATTGACGATGAAACACAGACATTCCATCGGAATTAAATACAAAAGGCACAATGCCGACTTAAGTACAAGAAAACTTACTCTTCTTACTGTCTATGTTTTGAACCACTCCTGTGACACTAGTTATAGATTCCGATGCTTCACTTCAGGTTCACTGTTTCCCTCTGACCTCCTTATGACGATGAAACACTGAAATTGCATCGGATGTAAATACAAGTGGCACAATGTCGACTTTAGTACAAGAAAACTGACTCTTCTTACTGTCTTTGTTTTGAACCATTCCTGTGACAGTAGTTATAGATTCCGATGCTCCACATCAGGTTTACTGTAACCCTCTGACCTTCTTATTGACGATGAAACACAGAAATTGCATCGGAATTAAATACAAATGGCACAACGCCGTCTTAAGTACAAGAAAACTGACTCTTCTTACTGTCTATGTTTTGAAAGATTCCTATGACTCTAGTTATAGATTCCAATGCTTCACTTCAGGTTTACTGTATCCCTCTGACCTTCTTATTGACGATGAAACACAGAAATTGCATCGGAGGTAAATACAAAAGGCACAATGCTTACTTAAGTACAAGAAGACTTACTCTTTTTACAGTCTATGTTTTGAACCATTCCTGTGACACTAGTTATAGATTCCGATGCTTCACTTCAGGTTTACTGTATCCCTCTGACCTTCTTGTTGACGATGATACACAGAAATTGCATCGGAATTAAATACAAAAGGCACAATGCCGACTTAAGTAAAAGAAAACTGACTCTTCATACTGTCTATGTTTTGAACCATTCATGTGACACTAATTATAGATTCCTATGCTTCACTTCAGGTATACTTTATCCCTCTGACCTTCTTATTGACGATGAAACACAGAAATTGCATCGGAATTAAATACAAAAGGCACAATGCCGACTTATGTACAAGAAAACTGACTCTTCTTACTGTCTATGTTTGAACCATTCATGTGACACTAATTATAGATGCCGATGTTTTACTCCAGGTTTACTGTATCCCTCTGACCTTCTTATTGACGATGAATCACAGAAATTGCTTCGGAATTAAATGGAAAAGGAACAATGCCGACTTAAGTACAAGAAAACTGACTCTTCTTACTGTCTATGTTTTGAACCATTCCTGTGACACTATTTATAGATTCTGATGCTTCACTTCAGGTTTACTGTATCCCTCCGACCTTCTTATTGACGATGAAACACAGAAATGGCATCGGATTTAAATAGAAAATGCACAATGCCGACTTAAGTACAAAAAAACTGACTCTTCTTACTGTCAATGAATTGAACCATTCCTGTGAACCCTAAATATAGATTCCGATGCTTCTCTTCAGGTTTGCTGTATCCCTCTGACCTTCTTATTGATGATGAACCACAGAAATTGCATCGGAATTAAATACATAGAGCACAATGCCGACTTAAGTACAAGGAAACTGACTCTTCTTACTGTCTATGTTTTGAACCATTCCTGTGACACTTGTTATACATTCCGATGCTTCACTTCAGGTTTACTGTATCCCTGTGACCTCCTTCTTGTCGATGAAACACAGAAATTGCGTCGGAATTAAATAGAAAAGGCACATTGCCGAATTAAGTACAAGAAAACTGACTCTACTTACTGTCTATATTTTGAACCATTACTGTGACACAAATTGTTGATTCCGATGCTTCACTTCAGGTTTACTGTATCCCTCTGACCTTCTTATTGACGATGAAACACAGAAATTGCATCGGAGGTAAATACAAAAGGCACAATGCTTACTTAAGTACAAGAAGACTTACTCTTCTTACAGTCTATGTTTTGAACCATTCCTGTGACACTAGTTATAGATTCCGATGCTTCACTTCAGGTTTACTGTATCCCTCTGACCTTCTTGTTGACGATGATACACAGAAATTGCATCGGAATTAAATACAAAAGGCACAATGCCGACTTAAGTAAAAGAAAACTGACTCTTCATACTGTCTATGTTTTGAACCATTCATGTGACACTAATTATAGATTCCTATGCTTCACTTCAGGTATACTTTATCCCTCTGACCTTCTTATTGACGATGAAACACAGAAATTGCATCGGAATTAAATACAAAAGGCACAATGCCGACTTATGTACAAGAAAACTGACTCTTCTTACTGTCTATGTTTGAACCATTCATGTGACACTAATTATAGATGCCGATGTTTTACTCCAGGTTTACTGTATCCCTCTGACCTTCTTATTGACGATGAATCACAGAAATTGCTTCGGAATTAAATGGAAAAGGAACAATGCCGACTTAAGTACAAGAAAACTGACTCTTCTTACTGTCTATGTTTTGAACCATTCCTGTGACACTATTTATAGATTCTGATGCTTCACTTCAGGTTTACTGTATCCCTCCGACCTTCTTATTGACGATGAAACACAGAAATGGCATCGGATTTAAATAGAAAATGCACAATGCCGACTTAAGTACAAAAAAACTGACTCTTCTTACTGTCAATGAATTGAACCATTCCTGTGAACCCTAAATATAGATTCCGATGCTTCTCTTCAGGTTTGCTGTATCCCTCTGACCTTCTTATTGATGATGAACCACAGAAATTGCATCGGAATTAAATACATAGAGCACAATGCCGACTTAAGTACAAGGAAACTGACTCTTCTTACTGTCTATGTTTTGAACCATTCCTGTGACACTTGTTATACATTCCGATGCTTCACTTCAGGTTTACTGTATCCCTGTGACCTCCTTCTTGTCGATGAAACACAGAAATTGCGTCGGAATTAAATAGAAAAGGCACATTGCCGAATTAAGTACAAGAAAACTGACTCTACTTACTGTCTATATTTTGAACCATTACTGTGACACAAATTATTGATTCCGATGCTTCACTTCAGGTTTACTGTATCCCTCTGACCTTCTTATTGACGATGAAACACAGAAATTGCATCGGAATTAAATACAAAAGGCACAATGCCGACTTAAGTACAAGAAAACTGACTCTTCATACTCTCTATGTTTGAACCATTCCTGTGACACTAGTTATAGATTCCGATGCTTCATTTCAGGTTTAGTGTATCCCTCTGACCTTCTTATTGACGATGAAACACAGAAATTGTTCGGAATTAAATACAAAATGCACAATTCCGACTTGTGTACCGGAAAACTGACTCTTCTTACTGTCTATGTTTTGAACCATTCCTGTGACACTAGTTATAGATTCCGATGCTTCACTTCGGGTGTACTGTATCCCTCTGACCTTCTTATTGACGATGAAACACAGAAATTGCATCGGAGTTAAATACAAAAGGCACAATGCCGACTTAAGTACAAGAAAACTGACTCTTCTTACAGTCTATGTTTGAACCATTCCGGTGACACTAGTTATAGATTCCGATGCTTCACTTCAGGTTTACTGTATGCCTCTGGCCTTCTTATTGAGGATGAAATACAGATATTGCATCGGAATGAAATACAAATGGAACAATGACGACTTAAGTACAAGAAAACTGACTCTTCTTACTGTCTATGTTTTGAACCATTCCTGTGACACTAGTTACAGATTCCGATGCTTCACTTCAGGTTTACTGTATTCCTCTGACATTCTTATTGACGATGAAACACAGAAATTGCATCGGAATTAAATACAAAAGGCACAATGCCGACTTAAGTGCAAGAAAACTGACTCTTCTTACTGTCTATGTTTTGAACCATTCCTGTGACAATAGTTATAGATTCCGATGCTTCACTTCAGGTTCACTGTTTCCCTCTGACCTCCTTATTGACGATGAAACACTGAAATTGCATCGGAATTAAATACAAGAGGCACAATGTCGACTTAAGTACAAGAAAACTGACTCTTCTTACTGTCTTTGTTTTGAACCATTCCTGTGACAGTAGTTATAGATTCCGATGCTCCACTTCAGGTTTACTGTAACCCTCTGACCTTCTTATTGACGATGAAACAGAGAAATCGCATCGGAAGTAAATACAAAAGGCACAACGCCATCTTAAGTACAAGAAAACTGACTCTTCTTACTGTCTATGTTTTGAAAGATTCCTGTGACTCAAGTTATAGATTCGGATGCTTCACTTCAGGTTTACTGTATTTCTCTGACCTTCTTATTGACGATGAAACACAGAAATTGCATCGGAAGTAAATACAAAAGGCACAATGCCGACTTAAGTACAAGAAAACTGACTCTTCTTACTATCTATGTTTGAACCATTCCTGTGACACTAGTTTTAAATTCCGATGCTTCACTTCAGGTTAACTCTATTCCTCTGACCTTCTTATTGACGATGAAACACAGAAATTGCGTCGGAATTAAGTACAAAAGGCACAATGCCGACTTAAGTACAAGTAAACTGACTCTTCTTACTGTCTATGTACGAACCATTCCTGTGACACTAGTTATAGATTCCGATGCTTCACTTCAGATTTACTGTATCCCTCTGACCTTCGTATTGACGATGAAACACAGAAATTGCATCGGAATTAAATACAAAAGGCACAATGCCGACTTAAGTACAAGAAAACAGACTCTTCTTACTGTCTATGTTTTGAACCATTCCTGTGACACTAGTTATAGATGCCGATGCTTCACTTCAGGTTTACTGTATCCCTCTGACCTTCTTATTGACGATGAAACACAGAAATTGCGTCGGAATTAAATACAAAAGGCACATTGCCGAGTTAAGTACAAGAAAACTGACTCTACTTACTTTCTATATTTTGAACCATTCCTGTGACACTAAATATTGATTCCGATGCTTCACTTCAGGTTTACTGTATCCCTCTGACCTTCTTCTTGACGATGAAACACAGAAATTGCATCGGAATTAAATACAAAAGGCACAATGCCGACATAAGTACAAGAAAACTGATTCTTCTTACTCTCTATGTTTGAACCATTCCTGTGACACTACTTATAGATTCCGATGCTTCACTTCAGGTTTAGTGTATCCCTCTGACCTTCTTATTGACGATGAAACACAGAAATTGCATCGGAATTAAATACAAAAGGCACAATGCCGACTTATGTACAAGAAAACTGACTCTTCTTACTGTCTATGTTTTGAACCAATCCTGTGACACTAGTTGTAGATTCCGATGCCTCACTTCAGGTGTACTGTATCCCTCTGACCTTCTTATTGACGATGAAATACAGATATTGCATCGGAATGAAATACAAATGGAACAATGACGACTTAAGTACATGAAAACTGACTCTTCTTACTGTCTATGTTTTGAACCATTCCTGTGACACTAGTTACAGATTCCGATGCTTCACTTCAGGTTTACTGTATTCCTCTGACATTCTTATTGACGATGAAACACAGAAATTCCATCGGAATTAAATACAAATGGCACAATGCCGACTTAAGTACAAGAAAACTTACTCTTCTTACTGACTATGTTTTGAACCACTCCTGTGACACTAGTTATAGATTCCGATGCTTCACTTCAGGTTCACTGTTTCCCTCTGACCTCCTTATGACGATGAAACACTGAAATTGCATCGGAAGTAAATACAAGAGGCACAATGTCGACTTAAGTACAAGAAAACTGACTCTTCTTACTGTCTTTGTTTTGAACCATTCCTGTGACAGTAGTTATAGATTCCGATGCTCCACTTCAGGTTTACTGTAACCCTCTGACCTTCTTATTGACGATGAAACACAGAAATTGCATCGGAATTAAATACAAAAGGCACAACGCCGTCTTAAGTACAAGAAAACTGACTCTTCTTACTGTCTATGTTTTGAAAGATTCCTGTGACTCTAGTTATAGATTCCGATGCTTCACTTCAGGTTTACTGTATCCCTCTGACCTTCTTATTGACGATGAAACACAGAAATTGCATCGGAGTTAAATACAAAAGGCACAATGCCGACTTAAGTACAAGAAAACTGACTTTTCTTACTGACTATGTTTTGAACCATTCCTGTGACAATAGTTATAGATTCCAATGCTTCACTTCAGGTTCACTGTTTCCCTCTGACCTCCTTATTGACGATGAAACACTGAAATAGCATCGGAATTAAATACAAGAGGCACAATGTCGACTTAAGTACAAGAAAACTGACTCTTCTTACTGTCTTTGTTTTGAACCATTCCTGTGACAGTAGTTATAGATTCCGATGCTCAACTTAAGGTTTACTGTAACCCTCTGACTTTCTTATTGACGATGAAACACAGAAATCGCATCGGAATTAAATACAAATGGCACAACGCCGTCTTAAGTCAAGAAAACTGACTCTTCTTACTGTCTTTGTTTTCAAAGATTCCTGTGACTCTAGTTATAGATTCGGATGCTTCACTTCAGGTTTACTGTATTCCTCTGACCTTCTTATTGACGATGAAACACAGAAATTGCATCGGAATTAAATACAAAAGGCACAATGCCGACTTAAGTACAAGAAAACTGACTCTACTTACTTTCTATATTTTGAACCATTCCTGTGACACTAAATATTGATTCCGATGCTTCACTTCAGGATTACTGTATCCCTCTGACCTTCTTCTTGACGATGAAACACAGAAATTGCATCGGAATTAAATACAAAAGGCACAATGCCGACTTAAGTACAAGAAAACTGATTCTTCTTACTCTCTATGTTTGAACCATTCCTGTGACACTACTTATAGATTCCGATGCTTCACTTCAGGTTTAGTGTATCCCTCTGACCTTCTTATTGACGATGAAACACAGAAATTGCATCGGAATGAAATACAAAAGGCACAATGCCGACTTATGTACAAGAAAACTGACTCTTCTTACTGTCTATGTTTTGAACCAATCCTGTGACACTAGTTATAGATTCCGATGCCTCACTTCAGGTGTACTGTATCCCTCTGACCTTCTTATTGACGATGAAACACAGAAATTGCATCGGAGTTAAATACAAAAGGCACAATGCCGACTTAAGTACAAGAAAACTGACTCTTCTTACAGTCTATGTTTTGAACCATTCCGGTGACACTAGTTATAGATTCCGATGCTTCACTTTAGGTTTACTGTATCCCTCTGACCATTCTTATTGACGATGAAATACAGATATTGCATCGGAATGAAACACAAATGGAACAATGACGACTTAAGTACAAGAAAACTGACTCTTCTTACTGTCTATGTTTTGAACCATTCCTGTGACACTAGTTACAGATTCCGATGCTTCACTTCAGGTTTACTGTATTCCTCTGACATTCTTATTGACGATGAAACACAGAAATTCCATCGGAATTAAATACAAAAGGCACAATGCCGACTTAAGTACAAGAAAACTTACTCTTCTTACTGTCTATGTTTTGAACCACTCCTGTGACACTAGTTATAGATTCCGATGCTTCACTTCAGGTTCACTGTTTCCCTCTGACCTCCTTATGACGATGAAACACTGAAATTGCATGGGAAGTAAATACAAGAGGCACAATGTCGACTTAAGTACAAGAAAACTGACTCTTCTTACTGTCTTTGTTTTGAACCATTCCTGTGACAGTAGTTATAGATTCCGATGCTCCACTTCAGGTTTACTGTAACCCTCTGACCTTCTTATTGACGATGAAACACAGAAATTGCATCGGAATTAAATACAAAAGGCACAACGCCGTCTTAAGTACAAGAAAATTGACTCTTCTTACTGTCTATGTTTTGAAAGATTCCTGTGACACTAGTTATAGATTCCGATGCTTCACTTCAGGTTTACTGTCCCCTCTGACCTTCTTATTGACGATGAAACACAGAAATTGCATCGGAGTTAAATACAAAAGGCACAATGCCGACTTAAGTGCAAGAAAACTGACTCTTCTTACTGTCTATGTTTTGAACCATTCCTGTGACACTAGTTATAGATTCCGATGCTTCACTTCGGGTGTACTGTATCCCTCTGACCTTCTTATTGACGATGAAACACAGAAACTGCATCGGAGTTAAATACAAAAGGCACAATGCCGACTTAAGTACAAGAAAACTGACTCTTCTTACAGTCTATGTTTGAACCATTCCGGTGACACTAGTTATAGATTCCGATGCTTCACTTCAGGTTTACTGTATACCTCTGGCCTTCTTATTGAGGATGAAATACAGATATTGCATCGGAATGAAATACAAATGGAACAATGACGACTTAAGTACAAGAAAACTGACTCTTCTTACTGTCTATGTTTTGAACCATTCCTGTGACACTAGTTACAGATTCCGATGCTTCACTTCAGGTTTACTGTATTCCTCTGACATTCTTATTGACGATGAAACACTGAAATTGCATCGGAATTAAATACAAGAGGCACAATATCGACTTAAGTACAAGAAAACTGACTCTTCTTACTGTCTTTGTTTTGAACCATACCTGTGACAGTAGTTATAGATTCCCATGCTCCACTTCAGGTTTACTGTAACCCTCTGAACTTCTTATTGACGATGAAACAGAGAAATCGCATCGGAAGTAAATACAAAAGGCACAACGCCATCTTAAGTACAAGAAAACTGACTCTTCTTACTGTCTATGTTTTGAAAGATTCCTGTGACTCTAGTTATAGATTCGGATGCTTCACTTCAGGTTTACTGTATTTCTCTGACCTTCTTATTGACGATGAAACACAGAAATTGCTTCGGAAGTAAATGCAAAAGGCACAATGCCGACTTAAGTACAAGAAAACTGACTCTTCTTACTACCTATGTTTTGAACCATTCCTGTGACACTAGTTTTAAATTCCGATGCTTCACTTCAGGTTAACTCTATTCCTCTGACCTTCTTTTTGACGATGAAACACAGAAATTGCGTCGGAATTAAGTAAAAAAGGCACAATGCCGACATAAGTACAAGTAAACTGACTCTTCTTACTGTCTATGTATGAACCATTCCTGTGACACTAGTTATACATTCCGATGCTTCACTTCAGATTTACTGTATCCCTCTGACCTTCGTATTGACGATGAAACACAGAAATTGCATCGGAATTAAATACAAAAGGCACATTGCCGAGTTAAGTACAAGAAAACTGACTCTACTTACTTTCTATATTTTGAACCATTCCTGTGACACTAAATATTGATTCCGATGCTTCACTTCAGGTTTACTGTATCCCTCTGACCTTCTTCTTGACGATGAAATACAGAAATTGCATCGGAATTAAATACAAAAGGCACAATGCCGACTTAAGTACAAGAAAACTGATTCTTCTTACTCTCTATGTTGGAACCATTCCTGTGACACTACTTATAGATTCCGATGCTTCACTTCAGGTTTAGTGTATCCCTCTGACCATCTTATTGACGATGAAACACAGAAATTGCATCGGAATTAAATACAAAAGGCACAATGCCGACTTATGTACAAGAAAACTGACTCTTCTTACTGTCTATGTTTTGAACCAATCCTGTGACACTAGTTATAGATTCCGATGCCTCACTTCAGGTGTACTGTATCCCTGTGACCTTCATATTGACGATGAAACACAGAAATTGCATCGGAGTTAAATACAAAAGGCACAATGCCGACTTAAGTACAAGAAAACTGACTCTTCTTACATGCTATGTTTTGAACCATTCCGGTGATACTAGTTATAGATTCCGATGCTCAATTTAGGTTTACTGTATTCCTCTGACCTTCTTATTGACGATGAAATACAGATATTGCATCGGAATGAAATACAAATGGAACAATGACGACTTAAGTACAAGAAAACTGACTCTTCTTACTGTCTATGTTTTGAACCATTCCTGTGACACTAGTTACAGATTCCGATGCTTCACTTCAGGTTTACTGTATTCCTCTGACATTCTTATTGACGATGAAACACAGAAATTCCATCGGAATTAAATACAAATGGCACAATGCCGACTTAAGTACAAGAAAACTTACTCTTCTTCCTGTCTATGTTTTGAACCACTCCTGTGACACTAGTTATAGATTCCGATGCTTCACTTCAGGTTCACTGTTTCACTCTGACCTCCTTATGACGATGAAACACTGAAATTGCATGGGAAGTAAATACAAGAGGCACAATGTCGACTTAAGTACAAGAAAACTGACTCTTCTTACTGTCTTTGTTTTGAACCATTCCTGTGACAGTAGTGATAGATTCCGATGCTCCACTTCAGGTTTACTGTAACCCTCTGACCTTCTTATTGACGATGAAACACAGAAATTGCATCGGAATTAAATACAAAAGGCACAACGACGTCTTAAGTACAAGAAAACTGACTCTTCTTACTGTCTATGTTTTGAAAGATTCCTGTGACTCTAGTTATAGATTCCGATGCTTCACTTCAGGTTTACTGTATCCCTCTGACCTTCTTATTGACGATGAAACACAGAAATTGCATTGGAGTTAAATACAAAAGGCACAATGCCGACTTAAGTACAAGAAAACTGACTTTTCTTACTGTCTAAGTTTTGAACCACTCCTGTGACAATAGTTAATGATTCCAATGCTTAACTTCTGGTTCACTGTTTCCCTCTGACCTCCTTATTGACGATGAAACACTGAAATTGCATCGGAATTAAATACAAGAGGCACAATGTCGACTTAAGTACAAGAAAACTGACTCTTCTTACTGTCTTTGTTTTGAACCATTCCTGTGACAGTAGTTATAGATTCCGATGCTCAACTTAAGGTTTACTGTAACCCTCTGACCTTCTTATTGACGATGAAACACAGAAATCGCATCGGAATTAAATACAAAAGGCACAACGCCGTCTTAAGTACAAGAAAACTGACTCTTCTTACTGTCTTTGTTTTGAAAGATTCCTGTGACTCTAGTTATAGATTCGGATGCTTCACTTCAGGTTTACTGTATTCCTCTGACCTTCGTATTGACGATGAAACACAGAAATTGCATCGGAATTAAATACAAAAGGCACAATGCCGACTTAAGTATAAGAAAACTGACTCTACTTACTTTCTATATTTTGAACCATTCCTGTGACACTAAATATTGATTCCGATGCTTCACTTCAGGTTTACTGTATCCCTCTGACCTTCTTCTTGACGATGAAACACAGAAATTGCATCGGAATTAAATACGAAAGGCACAATGCCGACTTAAGTACAAGAAAACTGATTCTTCTTACTCTCTATGTTTGAAACATTCCTGTGACACTACTTATAGATTCCGATGCTTCACTTCAGGTTTAGTGTATCCCTCTGACCTTCTTATTGACGATGAAACACAGAAATTGCATCGGAGTTAAATACAAAAGGCACAATGCCGACTTAAGTACAAGAAAACTGACTCTTCTTACAGTCTATGTTTTGAACCATTCCGGTGACACTAGTTATAGATTCCGATGCTTCACTTCAGGTTTACTGTATCCCTCTGACCTTCTTATTGACGATGAAATACAGATATTGCATCGGAATGAAATACAAATGGAACAATGACGACTTAAGTACAAGAAAACTGACTCTTCTTACTGTCTATGTTTTGAACCATTCCTGTGACACTAGTTACAGATTCCGATGCTTCACTTCAGGTTTACTGAATTCCTCTGACATTCTTATTGGCGATGAAACACAGAAATTCCATCGGAATTAAATACAAAAGGCACAATGCCGACTTAAGTATAAGAAAACTGACTCTACTTACTTTCTATATTTTGAACCATTCCTGTGACACTAAATATTGATTCCGATGCTTCACTTCAGGTTTACTGTATCCCTCTGACCTTCTTCTTGACGATGAAACTCAGAAATTGCATCGGAATTAAATACAAAAGGCACAATGCCGAATTAAGTACAAGAAAACTGATTCTTCTTACTCTCTATGTTTGAACCATTCCTGTGACACTACTTATAGATTCCGATGCTTCACTTCAGGTTTAGTGTATCCCTCTGACCTTCTTATTGACGATGAAACACAGAAATTGCATCGGAATTAAATACAAAAGGCACAATGCCGACTTATGTACAAGAAAACTGACTCTTCTTACTGTCTATGTTTTGAACCAATCCTGTGACACTAGTTATAGATTCCGATGCCTCACTTCAGGTGTACTGTATCCCTCTGACCTTCTTATTGACGATGAAACACAGAAATTGCATCGGAGTTAAATACAAAAGGCACAATGCCGACTTAAGTACAAGAAAACTGACTCTTCTTACAGTCTATGTTTTGAACCATTCCGAAGACACTAGTTATAGATTCCGATGCTTCACTTTAGGTTTACTGTATCCCTCTGACCTTCTTATTGACGATGAAATACAGATATTGCATCGGAATGAAATACAAATGGAACAATGACGACTTAAGTACAAGAAAACTGACTCTTCTTACTGTCTATGTTTTGAACCATTCCTGTGACACTAGTTACAGATTCCGATGCTTCAATTCAGGTTTACTGTATTCCTCTGACATTCTTATTGACGATGAAACACAGAAATTCCATCGGAATTAAATACAAAAGGCACAATGCCGACTTAAGTACAAGAAAACTGACTTTTCTTACTGTCTATGTTTTGAACCATTCCTGTGACAATAGTTATAGATTCCAATGCTTCACTTCAGGTTCACTGTTTCCCTCTGACCTCCTTATTGACGATGAAACACTGAAATTGCATCGGAATTAAATACAAGAGGCACAATGTCGACTTAAGTACAAGAAAACTGACTCTTCTTACTGTCTTTGTTTTGAACCATTCCTGTGACAGTAGTTATAGATTCCGATGCTCAACTTAAGGTTTACTGTAACCCTCTGACCTTCTTATTGACGATGAAACACAGAAATCGCATCGGAATTAAATACAAAAGGCACAACGCCGTCTTAAGTACAAGAAAACTGACTCTTCTTACTGTCTTTGTTTTGAAAGATTCCTGTGACTCTAGTTATAGATTCGGATGCTTCACTTCAGGTTTACTGTATTCCTCTGACCTTCTTATTGACGATGAAACACAGAAATTGCATCGGAATTAAATACAAAAGGCACAATGCCGACTTAAGTATAAGAAAACTGACTCTACTTACTTTCTATATTTTGAACCATTCGTGTGACACTAAATATTGATTCCGATGCTTCACTTCAGGTTTACTGTATCCCTCTGACCTTCTTCTTGACGATGAAACACAGAAATTGCATCGGAATTAAATACAAAAGGCACAATGCCGACTTAAGTACAAGAAAACTGATTCTTCTTACTCTCTATGTTTGAACCATTCCTGTGACACTACTTATAGATTCCGATGCTTCACTTCAGGTTTAGTGTATCCCTCTGACCTTCTTATTGACGATGTAACACAGAAAATGCATCGGAATTAAATACAAAAGGCACAATGCCGACTTATGTACAAGAAAACTGACTCTTCTTACTGTCTATGTTTTGAACCAATCCTGTGACACTAGTTATAGATTCCGATGCCTCACTTCAGGTGTACTGTATCCCTATGACCTTCTTATTGACGATGAAACACAGAAATTGCATCGGAGTTAAATACAAAAAGCACAATGCCGACTTAAGTACAAGAAAACTGACTCTTCTTACAGTCTATGTTTTGAACCATTCCGGTGACACTAGTTATAGATTCCGATGCTTCACTTTAGGTTTACTGTATCCCTCTGACCTTCTTATTGACGATGAAATACAGATATTGCATCGGAATGAAATACAAATGGAACAATGACGACTTAAGTACAAGAAAACTGACTCTTCTTACTGTCTATGTTTTGAACCATTCCTGTGACACTAGTTACAGATTCCGATGCTTCACTTCAGGTTTACTGTATTCCTCTGACATTCTTATTGACGATGAAACACAGAAATTCCATCGGAATTAAATACAAAAGGCACAATGCCGACTTAAGTACAAGAAAACTTACTCTTCTTACTGTCTATGTTTTGAACCACTCCTGTGACACTAGTTATAGATTCCGATGCTTCACTTCAGGTTCACTGTTTCCCTCTGACCTCCTTATGACGATGAAACACTGAAATTGCATCGGAAGTAAATACAAGAGGCACAATGTCGACTTAAGTACAAGAAAACTGACTCTTCTTACTGTCTTTGTTTTGAACCATTAGTGTGACAGTAGTTATAGATTCCGATGCTCCACTTCAGGTTTACTGTAACCCTCTGATCTTCTTATTGACGATGAAACACAGATATTGCATCGGAATTAAATACAAAAGGCACAACGCCGTCTTAAGTACAAGAAAACTGACTCTTTTTACTGTCTATGTTTTGAAAGATTCCTGTGACACTAGTTATAGATTCCGATGCTTCACTTCAGGTTTACTGTATCCCTCTGACCTTCTTATTGACGATGAAACACAGAAATTGCATCGGAGTTAAATACAAAAGGCACAATGCCGACTTAAGTACAAGAAAACTGACTTTTCTTACTGTCTATGTTTTGAACCATTCCTGTGACAATAGTTATAGATTCCAATGCTTCACTTCAGGTTCACTGATTCCCTCTGACCTCCTTATTGACGATGAAACACTGAAATTGCATCGGAATTAAATACAAGAGGCACAATGTCGACTTAAGTACAAGAAAACTGACTCTTCTTACTGTCTTTGTTTTGAACCATTCCTGTGACAGTAGTTATAGATTCCGATGCTCCACTTCAGGTTTACTGTAACCCTCTGACCTTCTTATTGACGATGAAACACAGAAATCGAATCGGAATTAAATACAAAAGGCACAACGCCGTCTTAAGTACAAGAAAACTGACTCTTCTTACTGTCTTTGTTTTGAAACATTCCTGTGACTCTAGTTATAGTTTCGGATGCTTCACTTCAGGTTTACTGTATTCCTCTGACCTTCTTATTGACGATGAAACACAGAAATTGCATCGGAATTAAATACAAAAGGCACAATGCCGACTTAAGTACATGAAAACAGACTCTTCTTACTGTCTATGCTTTGAACCATTCCTGTGACACTAGTTATAGATGCCGATGCTTCACTTCAGGTTTACTGTATCCCTCTGACCTTCTTATTGACGATGAAACACAGAAATTGCGTCGGAATTAAATAGAAAATGCACATTGCCGAATTAAGTACAAGAAAACTCACTCTACTTACTTTCTATATTTTGAACCATTCCTGTGACACTAAATATTGATTCCGATGCTTCACTTCAGGTTTACTGTATCCCTCTGACCTTCTTCTTGACGATGAAACACAGAAATTGCATCGGAATTAAATACAAAAGGCACAATGCCGACTTAAGTACAAGAAAACTGACTCTTCTTACTCTCTATGTTTGAACCATTCCTGTGACACTACTTATAGATTCCGATGCCTCACTTCAGGTGTACTGTATCCCTCTGACCTTCTTATTGACGATGAAACACAGAAATTGCATCGGAGTTAAATACAAATGGAACAATGACGACTTAAGTACAAGAAAACTGACTCTTCTTACTGTCTATGTTTTGAACCATTCCTGTGACACTAGTTACAGATTCCGATGCTTCACTTCAGGTTTACTGTATTCCTCTGACATTCTTATTGACGATGAAACACAGAAATTCCATCGGAATTAAATACAAAAGGCACAATGCCGACTTAAGTACAAGAAAACTTACTCTTCTTACTGTCTATGTTTTGAACCACTCCTGTGACACTAGTTAGAGATTCAGATGCTTCACTTCAGGTTCACTGTTTCCCTCTGACCTCCTTATGACGATGAAACACTGAAATTGCATCGGAAGTAAATACAAGAGGCACAATGTCGACTTAAGTAGAAGAAAACTGACTCTTCTTACTGACTTTGTTTTGAACCATTCCTGTGACAGTAGTTATAGATTCCGATGCTCCACTTCAGGTTTACTGTAACCCTCTGACCTTCTTATTGACGATGAAACACAGAAATTGCATCGGAATTAAATACAAAAGGCACAACGCCGTCTTAAGTACAAGAAAACTGACTCTTCTTACTGTCTATGTTTTGAAAGATTCCTGTGACTCTAGTTATAGATTCCGATGCTTCACTTCAGGTTTACTGTATCCCTCTGACCTTCTTATTGACGATGAAACACAGAAATTGCATCGGAGTTAAATACAAAAGGCACAATGCTGACTTAAGTACAAGAAGACAGACTCTTCTTACAGTCTATGTTTTGAACCATTCCTGTGACAGTAGTTATAGATTCCGATGCTCCACTTCAGGTTTACTGTAACCCTCTGACCTTCTTATTGACGATGAAACACAGAAATTGCATCGGAATTAAATACAAAAGGCACAACGCCGTCTTAAGTACAAGAAAACTGACTCTTCTTACTGTCTATGTTTTGAAAGATTCCTGTGACTCTAGTTATAGATTCCGATGCTTCACTTCAGGTTTACTGTATCCCTCTGACCTTCTTGTTGATGATGAAACACAGAAATTGCATCGGAATTAAATACATAAAAGCACAATGCCGACTTAAGTAAAAGAAAATTGACTATTCTTACTGTCTATGTTTTGAACCATTCATGTGACACTAATTATAGATTCCTATGCTTCACTTCAGGTATACTTTATCCCTCTGACCTTCTTATTGACGATGAAACACAGAAATTGCATCGGAATTAAATACAAAAGGCACAATGCCGACTTATGTACAAGAAAACTGACTCTTCTTACTGTCTATGTTTGAACCATTCATGTGACACTAATTATAGATTCCGATGTTTTACTCCAGGTTTACTGTATCCCTCTGACCTTCTTATTGACGATGAATCACAGAAATTGCTTCGGAATTAAATACAAAAGGCACTATGCCGACTTAAGTAAAAGAAAACTGACTCTTCCTACTGACTATGCTTTGATCCATTCCCGTGACACTCGTTATAGATTCCGATGCTTCACTTCAGGTTTTCTGTATCCCTCTGACCTTCTTGTTGACGATTAAACATAGAAATTGCATCGGAATTAAATGGAAAAGGAACAATGCCGACATAGGTAAAAAAAAACTGACTCTTCTTACTGTCTATGTTTTGAACCACTCCTGTGACACTAGTTATAGATTCTGATGCTTCACTTCAGGTTTACTGTATCCCTCCGACCTTCTTATTGACGATGAAACACAGAAATGGCATCGGATTTTAATAGAAAATGCACAATGCCGACTTAAGTACAAGAAAACTGACTCTTCTTACTGTCTATGAATTGAACCATTCCTGTGACACTAAATATAGATTCCGATGGTTCACTTCAGGTTTGCTGTATCCCTCTGACCTTCTTATTGATGATGAACCACAGAAATTGCATCGGAATAAAATTCATAAAGCACAATGCCGACTTAAGTACAAGAAAAGTGACTCTTCTAACTGTCTTTGTTTTGAACCATTCCTGTGACAGTAGTTATAGATTCCGATGCTCCACTTCAGGTTTACTGTAACCCTCTGACGTTTTTATTGACGATGAGACCCAGGAATCGCATCGGAATTAAATACAAAAGGCACAACGCCGTCTTAAGTACAAGAAAACTGACTCTTCTTACTGTCTATGTTTTGAAAGATTCCTGTGACTCTAGTTATAGATTCGGATGCTTCACTTCAGGTTTACTGTATTCCTCTGACCTTCTTATTGACGATGAAACACAGAAATTGCATCAGAAGTAAATACAAAAGGCACAATTCCGACTTAAGTACAAGAAAACCGACTCTTCTTACTATCTATGTTTTGAACCATTCATGTGACGCTAGTTATAGATTCCGATGTTTCACATCAGGTTTACTGTATCCCTCTCACCTTCTTGTTGACAATGAAACACAGAAATTGCATCGGAATAAAATACAAATGGCACAATGACGACTTAAGTACAAGAAAACGGACTCTTCTTACTGTCAATGTTTTGAACCATTCGTGTGACACTAGTTTTAAATTCCGATGCTTCACTTCAGGTTAACTCTATTCCTCTGACCTTCTTATTGACGATGAAACACAGAAATTGCGTCGGAATTAAATACAAAAGGTACAATGCCGACTTAAGTACAAGTAAACTGACTCTTCTTTCTGTCTATGTTTTGAACCATTCCTGTGACACTAGTTATAGATTCCGATGCTTCACTTCAGATTTACTGTATCCCTCTGACCTTCGTAATGACGATGAAACACAGAAATTGCATCGGAATTAAATACAAAAGGCACAATGCCGGCTTAAGTACAAGAAAACAGACTCTTCTTACTGTCTATGTTTTGAACCTTTCCTGTGACACTAGTAATAGATGCCGATGCTTCACTTCAGGTTTACTGTATCCCTCTGACCTTGTTATTGACGATGAAACACAGAAATTGCGACGGAATTAAATAGAAAAGGCACATTGCCGAATTAGGTACAAGAAAACTGACTCTACTTACTTTCTATATTTTGAACCATTCCTGTGACACTAAATATTGATTCCGATGCTTCACTTCATGTTTACTGTATCCCTCTGACCTTCTTCTTGACGATGAAACACAGAAATTGCATCGGAATTAAATACAAAAGGCACAATGCCGACTTAAGTACAAGAAAACTGACTCTTCGTACTCTCTATGTTTGAACCATTCCTGTGACACTACTTATAGATTCCGATACTTCACTTGGGGTTTAGTGTATCCCTCTGACCTTCTTATTGACGATGAAACACAGAAATTGCATCGGAATTAAATACAAAAGGCACAATGCCGACTTATGTACAAGGAAACTGACTCTTCTTACTGTCTATGTTTTGAACCATTCCTGTGACACTAGTTATAGATTCCGATGCTTCACTTCAGGTGTACTGTATCCCTCTGACCTTCTTATTGACGATGAAACACAGAAATTGCATCGGAGTTAAATTACAAAAGGTACAATGCCGACTTAAGTACAAGAAAACTGACTGTTCTTACAGTCTATGTTTTGAACCATTCCGGTGACACTAGTTATAGATTCCGATGCTTCACTCTAGGTTCACTGTATCCCTCTGACCTTCTTATTGACGATGAAATACAGATATTGCATCGGAATGAAATACAAATGGAACAATGACGACTTAAGTACAAGAAAACTGACTCTTCTTACTGTCTATGTTTTGAACCATTCCTGTGACACTAGTTACAGATTCCGATGCTTCACTTCAGGTTTACTGTATTCCTCTGACATTCTTATTGACGATGAAACACAGAAATTCCATCGGAATTAAATACAAAAGGCACAAAGCCGACTTAAGTACAAGAAAACTGACGCTTCTTACTGTCTATGTTTTGAACCACTCCTGTGACACTAGTTATAGATTCCGATGCTTCACTTCAGGTTCACTGTTTCCCTCTGACCTCCTTATGACGATGAAACACTGAAATTGCATCGCAATTAAATACAAGAGGCACAATGTCGACTTAAGTACAAGAAAACTGACTCTTCTTACTGTCTTTGTTTTGAACCATTCCTGTGACAGTAGTTACAGATTTCGATGCTCCACTTCAGGTTTATTGTAACCGTCTGACCTTCTTATTGACGATGAAACACAGAAATTGCATCGGAATTAAATACAAAAGGCACAACGCCGTCTTAAGTACAATAAAACTGACTCTTCTTACTGTCTATGTTTTGAAAGATTCCTGTGACTCTAGTTATAGATTCCGATGCTTCACTTCAGGTTTACTGTATCCCTCTGACCTTCTTATTGACGATGAAACACAGAAATTGCATCGGAGTTAAATACAAAAGGGACAATGCTGACTTAAGTACAAGAAGACTGACTCTTCTTACAGTCTATGTTTTGAACCATTCCTGTGACACTAGTTATAGATTCCGATGCTTCACTTCAGGTTTACTGTATCCATCTGACCTTCTTGTTGATGATGAAATACAGATATTGCATCGGAATTAAATACAAAAGGCACAATGCCGACTTAAGTAGAAGGAAACTGACTCTTCTTACTGCATATGTTTTGAACCGTTCCTGTGACACTAGTTACAGATTCCGATGCTTCACTTCAGGGTTACTGTATCCCTCTGACCTTCTTCTTGACGATGAAACACAGAAATTGCATCGGAATTAAATACAAAAGGCACAATGCCGACTTAAGTAAAAGAAAATTGACTCTTCTTACTGTCTATGTTTTGTACCATTCATGTGACACTAATTATAGATTCCTATGCTTCACTTCAGGTATACTTTATCCCTCTGACCTTCTTATTGACGATGAAACACAGAAATTGCATCGGAATTAAATACAAAAGGCACAATGCCGACTTATGTACAAGAAAACTGACTCTTTTTACTGTCTACGTTTGATCCATTCATGTGACACTAATTATAGATTCCGATGTTTTACTCCAGGTTTACTGTATCCCTCTGACCTTCTTATTGACGATGAATCACAGAAATTGCTTCGGAATTAAATACAAAAGGCACTATGGCGACTTAAGTAAAGGAAAACTGACTCTTCCTACTGTCTATGCTTTGATCCATTCCCGTGACACTCGTTATAGATTCCGATGCTTCACTTCATTTTTTCTGTATCCCTCTGACCTTCTTGTTGACGATGAAACATAGAAATTGCATCGGAATTAAATGGAAAAGGAACAATGCCGACTTAAGTAAAAGAAAACTGACTCTTCTTACTGTCTATGTTTTGAACCATTCCTGTGACACTAGTTATAGCTTCTGATGCTTCACTTCAGGTTTACTGTATCCCTCTCACCTTCTTGTTGACGATGAAACACAGAAATTGCATCGGAATTAAAAAGAAAAGGCACAATGCCGACTTAAGTACAAGAAAAATGACTCTTCTTACTGTCTATGTTTTGAACCATACCTGTGACACTAGTTATAGATTCCAATGCTTCACTTCAGGTTTACTGTATCCCTCTGACCTTCATATTGACGATGAAACATAGAAATTGCATCGGAATGAAATAGAAAAGGCACAATGCCGACTTAAGTACAAGAAAACTGACTCTTCTAACTGTCTATGTTTTGAACCATTCCTGTGACACTAGTTATAGATTCCGATGCTTCACTTTAGGTTTACTGTATCCCTCTGACCTTCTTGTTGACGATGAAACATAGAAATTGCATCGGAATTATATGGAAAAGGAACAATGCCGACTTAAGTACACGAAAACTGACTCTTCTTAGTGTCTATGTTTTGAACCATTCCTGTGACACTAGTTATAGATTCCGATGCTTCACTTCAGGTTTACTGTATCCCTCTGACCTTCTTATTGACGATGAAACACAGAAATGGCATCGGAATTAAATAGAAAATGCACAATGCCGACTTAAGTACAAGAAAACTGACTCTTCTTACTGTCTATGAATTGAACCATTCCTGTGAGACTAAATATAGATTCCGATGCTTCACTTCAGGTTTGCTGTATCCCTCTGACCTTATTATTGATGATGAACCACAGAAATTGCATCGGAATTAAATACAAAAAGCACAATGCCGACTTAAGTACAAGAAAACTGACTCTTCTTACTGTCTATGTTTTGAACCAATCCTGTGACACTTGTTATACATTCCGATGCTTCACTTCAGGTTTACTGTATCCCTGTGACCTTCTTATTGACGATGAAACATAGAAATTGCATCGGAATTAAATAGAAAAGGAACAATGCCGACTTAAGTACATGAAAACAGTCTCTTCTTACTGTCTATGTTTTGAACCATTCCTGTGACACTAGTTATAGATGCCGATGCTTCACTTCAGGTTTACTGTATCCCTCTGACCTTCTTATTGACGATGAAACACAGAAATTGCGTCGGAATTAAATAGAAAAGGCACATTGCCGAATTAAGTACAAGAAAACTGACTCTACTTACTGTCTACATTTTGAACCATTCCTGTGACCCTAAATATTGATTCCGATGCTTCACTTCAGGTTTACTGTATCCCTCTGACCTTCTTATTGACGATGAAACACAGAAATTGCATCGGAATTAAATACAAAAGGCACAATGCCGACTTAAGTACAAGAAAACTGACTCTTCTTACAGTCTATGTTTTGAACCATTCCGGTGACACTAGTTATAGATTCCGATGCTTCACTTCAGGTTTGCTGTATCCCTCTGACCTTCTTATTGACGATGAAACACAGAAATTGCATCGGAGTTAAATACAAAAGCCACAATGCCGACTTAAGTACAAGAAAACTGACTCTTCTTACAGTCTATGTTTGAACCATTCCGGTGACACTAGTTATAGATTCCGATG
Organism: Schistocerca serialis cubense; assembly: GCF_023864345.2. Classification (NCBI taxonomy): domain Eukaryota; kingdom Metazoa; phylum Arthropoda; class Insecta; order Orthoptera; family Acrididae; genus Schistocerca; species Schistocerca serialis. The sequence goes on from NC_064647.1 coordinate 31,695,730, forward strand.
CTTCACTTCAGGTTTACTGTATCCCTCTGACCTTCTTATTGAGGATGAAATACAGATAATGCATCGGAATGAAATACAAATGGAACAATGTCGACTTAAGTACAAGAAAACTGACTCTTCTTACTATGTTTTGAACCATTCATGTGACGCTAGTTATAGATTCCGATGCTTCACATCAGGTTTACTGTATCCCTCTCACCTTCATGTTGACGATGAAACACAGAAATTGCATCGGAATTAAAAAGAAAAGGCACAATGCCGACTTAAGTACAAGAAAAATGACTCTTCTTACTGTCTATGTTTTGAACCATACCTGTGACACTAGTTATAGATTCCAATGCTTCACTTCAGGTTTACTGTATCCCTCTGACCTTCATATTGACGATGAAACATAGAAATTGCATCGGAATTAAATAGAAAAGGCACAATGCCGACTTAAGTGCAAGAAAACTGACTCTTCTAACTGTCTATGTTTTGCACCATTCCTGTGACACTAGTTATTGATGCCGATACTTCACTTCAGGTTAACTGTATCCCTCAGACCTCCATATTGACTATGAAACACAGACATTGCGTCGGAATTAAATAGAAAAGGCACAATGCCGAATTAAGTACAAGAAAACTGACTCTTCGTACAGTCTATGTTTTGAACCGTTCCTGTGAAACTAAATATTGATTCCGAATCTTCACTTCAGGTTTACTGTATCCCTCTGACCTTCTTATTGACGATGAAACACAGATATTGCATCGGAGTTAAATACAAAAGGCATAATGCCGAATTAAGTACAAGAAAATTGACTCTTCGTACTGTCTATGTTTTGAACCATTCCTGTGACACTAAATATTGATTACAAAGCTTCACTTCAGGTGTACTGTATCCCTCTGACCTTCTTATTGACGATGAAACACAGAAGTTGCATCGGAATTAAATACAAAAAGCACAATGCCGACTTAAGTACAAGAAAACTGACTCTTCTTACTGTCTATGTTTTGGACCATTCATGTGACGCTAGTTATAGATTCCGATGCTTCACTTCAGGTTTACTGTATCCCTCTCACCTTCTTGTTGACGATGAAACACAGAAATTGCATCGGAATGAAATACAAAAGGCACAATGCCGACTTATGTACAAGATAACTGACTCTTCTTACTGTCTATGTTTTAAACCATTCCTGTAACACTAGTTATAGATTCCGATGCTTCACTTCGGGTTTACTGTACCCTTTGACGATCTTATTGACGATGAAACACGGAAATTGCATCGGAATTAAATACTAAAGGGACAATGCCGACTTAAGTACAAGAAAACTGACTCTTCTTACTGTCTATGTTTTGAACCATTCCTGTGACACTAGTTATAGATTCCGATGCTTCACTTCAGGATTACTGTATCCCTCTGACCTTCTTATTGACGATGAAACACAGAAATTGCATCGGAGTTAAATACAAAAGGCACAATGCTGACTTATGTACAAGAAGACTGACTCTTCTTACAGTCTATGTTTTGAACCATTCCTGTGACACTAGTTATAGATTCCGATGCTTCACTTCAGGTTTACTGTATCCCTCTGACCTTCTTGTTGACGATGAAACACAGAAATTGCGTCGGAATTAAATACAAAAGGCACAATGCCGACTTAAGTAGAAGTAAACTGACTCTTCTTTCTGTCTATGTTTTGAACCATTCCTGTGTCACTAGTTATAGATTCCGATGCTTCACTTCAGATTTACTGTATCCCTCTGACCTTCGTCTTGACGATGAAACACAGAAATTGCATCGGAATTAAATACAAAAGGCACAATGCCGACTTAAGTAGAAGGAAACAGACTCTTTTTACTGCCTATGTTTTGAACCATTCCTGTGACACTAGTTATAGATTCCGATGCTTCACTTCAGGTATACTCTATCCCTCTGACCTTCTTATTGACGATGATACACAGAAATTGCATCGGAATTAAATACAAAAGGCACAATGCCGAATTATGTACAAGAAAACTGACTCTTCTTACTGTCTATGTTTGAACCATTCATGTGACACTAATTATAGATTCCTATGTTTTACTCCAGGTTTACTATATCCCTCAGACCTTCTTATTGACGATGAATCACAGAAATTGCATCGGAATTAAATACAAAAGGCACTATGCCGACTTAAGTAAAACAAAACTGACTCTTCTTACTGTCTATGCTTTGATCCATTCGTGTGACACTCGTTATAGATTCCGATGCTTCACTTCAGGTTTTCTGTATCCCTCTGACCTTCTTGTTGACGATGAAACATAGAAATTGCATCGGAATTATATGGAAAAGGAACAATGCCGACTTAAGTACACGAAAACTGACTCTTCTTAGTGTCTATGTTTTGAACCATTCCTGTGACACTAGTTTTAGATTCCGATGCTTCACTTCAGGTTTACTGTATCCCTCTGACCTTCTTATTGACGATGAAACATAGAAATTGCATCGGAATTAAATAGAAAAGGAACAATGCCGACTTAAGTACATGAAAACAGTCTCTTCTTACTGTCTATGTTTTGAACCATTCCTGTGACACTAGTTAAAGATGCCGATGCTTCACTTCAGGTTTACTGTATCCCTCTGACCTTCTTATTGACGATGAAACACAGAAATTGCGTCGGAATTAAATAGAAAAGGCACATTGCCGAATTAAGTACAAGAAAACTGACTCTACTTACTGTCTACATTTTGAACCATTCCTGTGACCCTAAATATTGATTCCGATGCTTCACTTCAGGTTTACTGTATCCCTCTGACCTTCTTATTGACGATGAAACACAGAAATTGCATCGGAATTAAATACAAAAGGCACAATGCCGACTTAAGTACAAGAAAACTGACTCTTCTTACAGTCTATGTTTTGAACCATTCCGGTGACACTAGTTATAGATTCCGATGCTTCACTTCAGGTTCACTGTTTCCCTCTGACCTCCTTATTGACGATCAAACACTGAAATTGCATCGGAATTAAATAGAAGAGGCACAATGTCGACTTATGTACAAGAAAACTGACTCTTCTTACTGTCTACGTTTTGAACCATTCCTGTGACACTAGTTATAGATTCCGATGCTTCACTTCAGGTTTACTGTATCCCTCTGACCTTCTTATTGACGATGAAAAACAGAAATTGCATCGGAATTAAATACAAAAGGCACAATGCCGACTTAAGTACAAGAAAACTGACTCTTCTTACAGTCTATGTTTTGAACCATTCCTGTGACACTAGTTATAGATTCCGATGCTTCACTTCAGGTTTACTGTATTCCTCTGACCTCCTTATTGACGATGAAACACAGGAATTGCAACGGAATTAATTACAAAAGGCAGAATGCTGACTTAAGTACAAGTAAACTGACTCCTCTTACTGTCAATGGTTTAAGCCATTCATGTGACACTAGTTATAGATTCTGATGCTTTACTGTAGATTTACTGTATCCCTCTGACCTTCTTATTGACGATGAATCACAGAAATTGTTTCGGAATTACATACAAAAAGCACAATGCCGACTTACGTACAAGAAAACTGACTCTTCTTACTGTCTATGTTTTGATCCATTCCTGTGACACTAGTTATAGATTCCGATGCTTCACTTCAGATTTACTGTATCCCACTGACCTTCTTATTGACGATGAAACACAGAAATGGCATCGGAATTAAATAGAAAATGCACAATGCCGACTTAAGTACAAGAAAACTGACTCTTCTTACTGTCTATGAATTGAACCATTCCTGTGACACTAAATATAGATTCCGATGTTTCACTTCAGGTTTGCTGTATCCCTCTGACCTTCTTATTGATGATGAACCACAGAAATTGCATCGGAATTAAATACAAAAGGCACAATGCCAACTTAAGTACAAGAAAACTGACTCTTCTTACTGTCTATGTTTGAACTATTCCTGTGACACTAGTTTTAGATTCCGATGCTTCGCTTCAGGTTTAGTGTATCCCTCTGACCTTCTTATTGACGATGAAACACAGAAATTGCATCGGAATTAAAGACAAAAGGCACAATGCCCTCTTAACTACACGAAAACTGACTCTTCTTACTGTCTATGTTTTGAACCATTCCTGTGACACTTGTTATACATTCCGATGCTTCACTTCAGGTTTACTGTATCCCTGTGACCTTCTTATTGACGATGAAACATAGAAATTGCATTGGAATTAAATAGAAAAGGATCAATGCCGACTTAAGTACAAAAAAACAGACTCTTCTTACTGTCTATGTTTTGAACCATTCCTGTGACTCTAGTTATAGATTCCGATGCTTCACTTCAGGTTTACTGCATTCCTCTGACCTTCTTATTGACGATGAAACACAGAAATTGCATCGGAATTAATTACAAAATGCACAATGCCGACTTAAGTACAAGTACACTGACTCTTCTTAATGTCAATGATTTAAGAGATTCATGTGACACTAGTTATAGATTCCGATGCTTTACTCTAGATTTACTGTATCCCTCTGACCTTCTTATTGACGATGAATCACAGAAATTGTTTCGGAATTAAATACAAAAGGCACAATGCCGTGTTAAGTACAAGAAAACTGACTCTTCTTACTGTCTATGTTTTGATCCATTCCTGTGACACTAGTTATAGATTCCGATGCTTCACTTCAGGTTTACTGTATCCCTCTGACCTTCTTATAGACGATGAATCACAGAAATGGCATCGGAATGAAATAGAAAATGCACAATGCCGACTTAAGTACAAGAAAACTGACTCTTCTTACTGTCTATGAATTGAACCATTCCTGTGACACTAAATATAGATTCCGATGCTTCACTTCAGGTTTGCTGTTTCCCTCTGACCTTCTTATTGATGATGAACCACAGAAATTGCATCGGAATTAAATACAAAAGGCACAATGCCGACTTAGGTACAAGAAAACTGACTCTTCTTACTGTCTATGTTTGAACCATTCCTGTGACACTAGTTATAGATTCCGATGCTTCACTTCAGGTTTAGTGTATCCCTCTGACCTTCTTATTGACGATGAAACACAGAAAGTGCATCGGAATTAAATACAAAAGGCACAATGGCGACTTAGGTACAAGAAAACTGACTCTTCTTACTGTCTACGTTTTGAACCATTCCTGTGACACTAGTTATAGATTCCGATGCTTCACTTCAGGTTTACTGTATCCCTCTGACCTTCTTATTGACGATGAACAACAGAAATTGCATCGGAATTAAATACAAATGGCACAATGCCGACTTAAGTACAAGAAAACTGACTCTTCTTACAGTCTATGTTTTGAACCATTCCGGTGACACTAGTTATAGATTCCGATGCTTCACTTCAGGTTTACTGTATCCCTCTGAACTTCTTATTGACGATGAAATACAGATATTGCATCGGAATGAAATACAAATGGAACAATGACGACTTAAGTACAAGAAAACTGACTCTTCTTACTGTCTATGTTTTGAACCATTCCTGTGACACTAGTTACAGATTCCGATGCTTCACTTCAGGTTTACTGTATTCCTCTGACATTCTTATTGACGATGAAACAAAGAAACTGCATCGGAATTAAATACAAAAGGCACAATGCCGACTTGAGTACAAGAAAACTGACTCTTCTTACTGTCTATGTTTTGATCCATTCCTGTGACACTTGTTATAGATTCCGATGCTTTACTTCAGATTTACTGTATCCCTCTGACCTTCTTATTGTTAATGAAACACAGAAATTGCATCGGAATTAAATACAAAAGGCACAATGCCGAGTTAAGTACAAGAAAACTGACTCTTCTTACTGTCTATGATTTGAACCATTCCTGTGACACTAGTTATGGATTCCGATGCTTCACTTCAGGTTTATTGTTTCTCTCTGACCTTCATATTGACGATGAAACATAGAAATTGCATCGGAATTAAATAGAAAAGGAACAATGCCGACTTAAGTACAAGAAAACTGACTCTTCGGACTGTCTATGTTTTGAACCATTCCTGTGACACTAGTTATAGATGCCGATACTTCACTTCAGGTTAACTGTATCCCTCAGACCTCCTTATTGACTATGAAACACAGCCATTGCGTCGGAATTAAATAGAAAAGGCACAATGCCGAATTAAGTACAAGAAAACTGACTCTTCGTACTGTCTATGTTTTGAACCATTCCTGTGACACTAAATATTGATTCCGAAACTTCACTTCAGGTTTACTGTATCCCTCTTACCTTCTTATTGACGATGAAACACAGATATTGCATCGGAGTTAAATACAAAAGGCACTATGCCGAATTAAGTACAAGAAAACTGACTCTTCGTACTGTCTATGTTTTGAACCATTCCTGTGACACTAAATATTGATTCCGAAGCTTCACTTCAGGTGTACTGTATCCCTCTGACCTTCTTATTGACGATGAAACACAGAAATTGCATCGGAATTAAATACAAAAGGCACAATGCCTACTTAAGTACAAGACAACTGACTCTTCTTAGCGTCAAAGTTTTGAACCATTCCTGTGACACTAGTAATAGATTCCGATGATTCACTTCAGGTTTACTGTATTCCTCTGACCTACTTATTGTTGATGAAACACAGAAATTGCATCGGAATTAAATACAAAAGGCACAATGCCGACTTAAGTACAAGAAAACTGACTCTTCTTAGTGTCTATGCTTTGAACCATTCCTGTGACACTAGTTATAGATTCCGATGCTTCACTTCAGGTTTACTGTATCCCTCGGACCTTCTTATTGACGATGAAACACAGAAATTGCATCGTAAATAAATACAAAAGGCACAATGCCGATTTATGTACAAGAAAACTGACTCTTCATACTGTCTATATTTTGAACCATTCATGTGACACTAGTTATAGATTCCGATGCCTCACTTCAGGTTTACTGTATCACTCTGACCATCTTATTGACGATGAAACACAGAAATTGCATCGGACTTAAATTCAAAAGGCACAATGCCGACTTAAGTACAAGAAAACTGACTCTTCTTACTGTCTATGTGTTGAACCATTCATGTGACATTAGTTATAGATTCCGATGCTTCACTTCAGGTTTACTGTATCCCTCTGACCTTCTTATTGACGATGAAACACAGAAATTGAACTGGAATTAAATGTAAAATGCACAATGCCGACTTAAGTTCAAGAAAACTGAATCTTCTTACAGTCTATGTGTTGAACCATTCCTGTGACACTAGTTATAGATTCCGATGCTTCACTTCAGGTTTACTGTATCCCTCTGACCTTCTTATGGACGATGAAACACAGAAATTGCATCGGAATTAAATACAAAAGGCACAATGCCGACTTAAGTACAAGATAACTGATTCTTCTTACTGTCTACGTTTTAAACCATTCCTGTAACACTAGTTATAGATTCCGATGCTTCACTTCAGGCTTACTGTACCCTCTGACGACCTAATTGACGATGAAACACGGAAATTGCATCGGAATTAAATACAAAAAGGACAATACCAACTTAAGTACAAGACAACTGACTCTTCTTACTGTCTATGTTTTGAACCATTCATGTGACACTAGTTATAGATTCCGATGCTTCACTTCAGGTTTAATGTATCCCTTGATCCTTCTTATTGACGACGAAACACGGAATTTGCATCGGAATGAAATTCAAAAGGCACAATGCCGACTTAAGTACAAGAAAACTGCCTCTTCTTAATGTCTATGTTTTGAACCATTCCTGTGACACTAGTTATAGATTCCGATGCTTCACTTCAGGGTTACTCTATCCCTCTGATCTTATTATTTACGATCAAACACAGATACTTCATCGTAATTAAATACAAAAGGCACAATGCCGACTTAAGTACAAGAAAACTGACTCTTCTTACTGTCTATTTTTTGAACCATTCCTGTGACACTAGTAATAGATTCCGTTGCTTCACTTCAGGTTTACTGTATCCCTCTGACCTTCTTATTGACGATGAAACACAGAAATTGCATCGGAATTAAATACAAAAGGCACAATGCTGACTTAAGTACAAGAAAACTGACGCTTCTTACTGTCTATATTTTGAACCATTCATGTGGTACTAGTTATAGATTCCGATGCTTCACTTCAGGTTTACTGTATCCCTCTGACCTTCTTATTGACGATGAAACACAGAAATTGCATCGGAATTAAATACAAAAGGCACAATGCCGACTTAAGTACAAGAAAACTGACTCTTCTCACTGTCTATGTGTGAACCATTTCTGTGACACTAGTTATAGATTCCGATGCTTCACTTCCGGTTTACTGTATCCCTCTGACCTTCTTATTGACGATGAAATCACAGAAATAGCATCGGAATTAAATACAAAAGGCACAATGCCGACTTAAGTACAAGATAACAGACTCTTCTTACAGTCTATGGGTTGAACCATTCATGTGACAATAGTTATAGATTCCGATGCTTCACTTCAGGTTTACTGTATCCCTCTGACCTTCTTATTGACGATGAATCACAGAAATTGCATCGGAATTAAATACAGAAGGCACAATGCCGACTTAAGTACAAGAAAACTGACTCTTCTTACTGTCTATGTTTTGAACCATTCCTGTGACACTAGTTATAGATTCCGATGCTTCACCTCAGGTTTACTGTATCCCTCTGACCTTCTTATTGACGATGAAACACAGAAATTGCAACGGAATTAAATACAAAAGGCACAATGCCGACTTAAGTACAAGAAAACTGACTCTTCTTACTGTCTATGTTTTGAACCATTTCTGTGACACTAGTTATAGATTCCGATTCTTCACTTCAGGTTTACTGTATCCCTCTGACCTTCATATTGACGATGAAACATACAAATTGCATCGGAATTGAATAGAAAAGGAACAATGCCGACTTAAGTACAAGGAAACTGACTCTTCGTACTTTCTATGTTTTGAACCATTCCTGTGACACTAAATATTGATTCCGAAGCTTCACTTCAGGTTTACTGTATCCCTCTGACCCTCTTATTGACGATGAAACACAGAAATTGCATCGGAATTAAATACAAAAAGCACAATGCCGACTTAAGTACAAGAAAACTGACTCTTCTTACTGTCTATGTTTGGAACCATTCATGTGACACTAGTTATAGATTCCGATGCTTCACTTGAGGTTTACTGTGTCCCTCTGGCCTTCTTATTGACGATGAAACTCCGAAATTGCATCAGAATTAAATACAAAAGGCACAATGCCGGCTTAAGTACAAGAAAACTGACTCTTCTTACTGTCTATATTTTGAACCATTCATGTGACACTAGTTATAGATTCCGATGCTTCACTTAAGGTTTACTGTATCCCTCTGACCTGCTTGTTGACGATGAAACACAGAAATTGCATCGGAATTAAATACAAAAGGCACAATGCCGACTTAAGTACAAGAAAACTGACTCTTCTTACTGTCTATGTTTGAAACATTTCTGTGACACTAGTTATAGATTCCGATGCTTCACTTCCGGTGTACTGTATCCCTCTGACCATCTTATTGACGATGAAATCACAGAAATAGCATCGGAATTAAATACAAAAGGCACAATGCCGACTTAAGTACAAGATAACAGACTCTTCTTACAGTCTATGGGTAGAACCATTCCCGTGACACTAGTTATGGATTCCGATGCTTCACTTCAGGTTTACTGTATCCCTCTGACCTTCTTATTGACGATGAATCACAGAAATTGCATCGGAATTAAATTCAGAAGGCACAATGCCGACTTAAGTACAAGAAAACTGACTCTACTTACTGTCTATGTTTTAACCATTCCTGTGACACTAGTTATAGATTCCGATGCTTCACTTCGGGTTTACTGTATCCCTCTGACCTTCTTATTGACGATGAAACACAGAAATTTCATCGGAATTAAATACAAAAGGCACAATTCCGACTTAAGTACAAGAAAACTGACTCTTCTTACTGTCTAAGTTCTGAACCATTCCTTTGACACTAGTTATAGATTCCGATGCTTCACTTCAGGTTTACTGTATCCCTCTGACCTTCTTATTGTTGATGAAACACAGAAATTGCATCGGAATTAAATACAAAAGGCACAATGCCGACTTAAGTACAAGAAAACTGACTCTTCTTACTGTCAATGTTTTGAACCATTCCTGTGACACTAGTTATAGATTCCGATGCTTCACTTCAGGTTTAGTGTATCCCTCTGACCTTCATATTGACGATGAAACATACAAATTGCATCGGAATTGAATAGAAAAGGAACAATGCCGACTTACGTACAAGAAAACTAACTCTTCGTACTGTCTATGTTTTGAACCATTCCTGTGACACTAAATATTGATTCCGAAGCTTCACTTCAGGTTTACTGTATCCCTCTGATCTTCTTATTGACGATGAAACACAGAAATTGCATCGGAATTAAATACAAAAAGCACAATGCCGACTTAAGTACAAGAAAACTGACTCTTCTTACTGTCTAAGTTCTGAACCATTCCTTTGACACTAGTTATAGATTCCGATGCTTCACTTCAGGTTTAGTGTATCCCTCTGACCTTCATATTGACGATGAAACATACAAATTGCATCGGAATTGAATAGAAAAGGAACAATGCCGACTTACGTACAAGAAAACTAACTCTTCGTACTGTCTATGTTTTGAACCATTCCTGTGACACTAAATATTGATTCCGAAGCTTCACTTCAGGTTTACTGTATCCCTCTGACCTTCTTATTGACGATGAAACACAGAAATTGCATCGGAATTAAATACAAAAAGCACAATGCCGACTTAAGTACAAGAAAACTGACTCTTCTTACTGTCTATGTTTTGAACCATTCCTGTGACACTAGTTATAGATTCCGATGCTTCACTTCAGGTTTAGTGTATCCCTCTGACCTTCATATTGACGATGAAACATACAAATTGCATCGGAATTGAATAGAAAGGGAACAATGCCGACTTAAGTACAAGAAAACTAACTCTTCGTACTGTCTATGTTTTGAACCATTCCTGTGACACTAAATATTGATTCCGAAGCTTCACTTCAGGTTTACTGTATCCCTCTGACCTTCTTATTGACGATGAAACACAGAAATTGCATCGGAATTAAATACAAAAAGCACAATGCCGACTTAAGTACAAGAAAACTGACTCTTCTTACTGTCTATGTTTGGAACCATTCATGTGACACTAGTTACAGATTCCGATGCTTCACTTGAGGTTTACTGTGTCCCTCTGGCCTTCTCATTGACGATGAAACTCCGAAATTGCATCGGAATTAATTACGAAAGGCACAATGCCTACTTAAGCACAAGAAAACTGACTCTTCTTACTGTCTATGTTTGAACCATTCCTGTGACACTAGTTATAGATTCCGATGCTTCACTTCAGGTTTAGTGTATCCCTCTGACCTTCTTATTGACGATGAAACACAGAAAGTGCATCGGAATTAAATGCAAAAGGCACAATGGCGACTTAGGTACAAGAAAACTGACTCTTCTTACTGTCTACGTTTTGAACCATTCCTGTGACACTAGTTATAGATTCCGATGCTTCACTTCAGGTTTACTGTATCCCTCTGAACTTCTTATTGACGATGAAATACAGATATTGCATCGGAATGAAATACAAATGGAACAATGACGACTTAAGTACAAGAAAACTGACTCTTCTTACTGTCTATGTTTTGAACCATTCCTGTGACACTAGTTACAGATTCCGATGCTTCACTTCAGGTTTACTGTATTCCTCTGACATTCTTATTGACGATGAAACAAAGAAACTGCATCGGAATTAAATACAAAAGGCACAATGCCGACGTAAGTACAAGAAAACTGAATCTTCTTACTGTCTATGTTTTGAACCATTCCTGTGACACTAGTTATCGATTCCGATGCTTCACTACAGGTTCACTGTTTCCCTCTCACCTCCTTATTGACGATGAAACACTGTAATTGCATCGGAATTAAATACAAGAGGCACAATGTCGACTTAAGTACAAGAAAACTGACTCTTCTTATTGTCTAAGTTTTAAACCATTCCTGTGACACTAGTTGTATATTCTGATGCTTCACTTCAGGTTTACTGTATCCCTCTGACCTTCTTGTTGACGATGAAACACAGGAATTGCATCGGAATTAAGTACAAAAAGCACAATGCCGACTTAAGTACAAGGAAACTGACTCTTCTTACTGTCTAAGTTCTGAACCATTCCTTTGACACTAGTTATAGATTCATATGCTTCACTTCAGGTTTACTGTATCCCTCTGACCTTCTTATGGTTGATGAAACACAGATATTGCATCGGAATTAAATACAAAAGGCACAATGCCGACTTAAGTACAAGAAAACTGACTCTTCTTACTGTCTATGTTTTGAACCATTTCTATGACACTAGTTATAGATTCCGATGTTTCACTTCAGGTTGACTGTATCCCTCTGACCTTCATATTGACGATGAAACATACAAATTGCATCGGAATTGAATAGAAAAGGAACTATGCAGACTTAAGTAGAAGGAAACTGACTCTTCGTACTTTCTATGTTTTGAACCATTCCTGTGACACTAAATATTGATTCCGAAGCTTCACTTCAGGTTTACTGTATCCCTCTTACCTTCTTATTGACGATGAAACACAGATATTGCATCGGAGTTAAATACAAAAGGCACTATGCCGAATTAAGTACAAGAAAACTGACTCTTCGTACTGTCTATGTTTTGAACCATTCCTGTGACACTAAATATTGATTCCGAAGCTTCACTTCAGGTGTACTGTATCATTCTGACCTTCTTATTGACGATGAAACACAGAAATTGCATCGGAATGAAATACAAAAAGCACAATGCCGACTTAAGTACAAGAAAACTGACTCTTCTTACTGTCTATGCTTTGAACCATTCATGTGACGCTAGTTATAGATTCAGATGCTTCACTGCAGGTATACTGTATCCCTCTGGCCTTCTTATTGACGATGAAACACAGAAATTGCATCGGAATTAAATACAAAAGGCACAATGCCTACTTAAGTACAAGACAACTGACTCTTCTTAGCGTCAAAGTTTTGAACCATTCCTGTGACGCTAGTAATAGATTCCGATGATTCACTTCAGGTTTACTGTATTCCTCTGACCTACTTAGTGTTGATGAAACACAGAAATTGCATCGGAATAAAATACAAAAGGCACAATGCCGACTTAAGTACAAGAAAACTGACTCTTCTTACTGTCTATGATTTGAACCATTCCTGTGACACTAGTTATAGATTCCGATGCTTCACTTCAGGTTTACTGTATCCCCCTGACCTTCTTATGGACGATGAAACACAGAAATTGCATCGGAATTAAATACAAAAGGCACAATGCCAACTTAAGTACAAGATAACTGACTCTCCATATTGTCTACGTTTTAAACCATTCCTGTAACACTAGTTATAGATTCCGATGCTTCACTTCAGGCTTACTGTACCCTCTGACGACCTAATTGACGATGAAACACGGAAATTGCATCGGAATTAAATACAAAAGGGACAATACCAACTTAAATACAAGAAAACTGACTCTTCTTACTGTCTATGTTTTGAACCATTCATGTGACCCTAGTTATAGATTCCGATGCTTCACTTCAGGTTTAATGTATCCCTTGGACCTTCTTATTGACGACGAAACACGGAATTTGCATCGGAATGAATTCAAAAGGCACAATGCCGGCTTAAGTACAAGAAAACTGCCTCTTCTTAATGTCTATGTTTTGAACCATTCCTGTGACACTAGTTATAGATTCCGATGCTTCACTTCAGGGTAACTCTATCCCTCTGATCTTATTATTTACGATCAAACACAGATACTGCATCGTAATTAAATACAAAAGGCACAATGCCGACTTAAGTACAAGAAAACTGACTCTTCTTACTGTCTATGTTTTGAACCATTCCTGTGACACTAGTAATAGATTCCGTTGCTTCACTTCAGGTTTACTGTATCCCTCTGACCTTCTTATTGACGATGAAACACAGAAATTGCATCGGAATTAAATACAAAAGGCACAATGCCGACTTAAGTACAAGAAAACTGACGCTTCTTACTGTCTATATTTTGAACCATTCATGTGGTACTAGTTATAGATTCCGATGCTTCACTTCAGGTTTACTGTATCCCTCTGACCTTCTTATTGACGATGAAACACAGAAATTGCATCGGAATTAAATACAAAAGGCACAATGCCGACTTAAGTACAAGAAAACTGACTCTTCTCACTGTCTATGTTTGAACCATTTCTGTGACACTAGTTATAGATTACGATGCTTCACTTCCGGTTTACTGTATCCCTCTGACCTTCTTATTGACGATGAAATCACAGAAATAGCATCGGAATTAAATACAAACTGCACAATGCCGACTTAAGTACAAGATAACAGACTCTTCTTACAGTCTATGGGTTGAACTATTCATGTGACAATAGTTATAGATTCCGATGCTTCACTTCAGGTTTACTGTATCCCTCTGACCTTCTTATTGACGATGAATCACAGAAATTGCATCGGAATTAAATACAGAAGGCACAATGCCGACTTAAGTACAAGAAAACTGACTCTTCTTTCTGTCTATGTTTTAACCATTCCTGTGACACTAGTTATAGATTCCGATGCTCCTCTTCGGGTTTACTGTATCACTCTGACCTTCTTATTGACGATGAAACACAGAAATTTCATCGGAATTAAATACAAAAGGCACAATTCCGACTTAAGTACAAGAAAACTGACTCTTCTTACTGTCAATGTTTTAAAACATTCCTGTGACACTAGTTATAGATTCCGATGCTTCACCTCAGGTTTACTGTATCCCTCTGACCTTCTTATTGACGATGAAACACAGAAATTGAAACGGAATTAAATACAAAAGGCACAATGCCGACTTAAGTAGAGAAAACTGACTCTTCTTCCTGTCTATGTATTGAACCATTCCTGTGACACTAGTTATAGATTCCGATGCTTCACTTCAGGTTCACTGTATACCTCTGACCTTCTTATTGACGACGAAACACAGAAATTGCATTGGAATTAAATACAAATGGCACAATGCCGACTTAAGTACAAGAAAACTGACTCTTCTTATTGTCTATGTTTTAAACCATTCCTGTGACACTAGTTATAAATTCTGATGCTTCACTTCAGGTTTACTGTATCCCTCTGACCTTCTTGTTGACGATGAAACACAGGAATTGCATCGGAATTAAATACAAAAAGCACAATGCCGACTTAAGTACAAGAAAACTGACTCTTCTTACTGTCTAAGTTCTGAACCATTCCTTTGACACTAGTTATAGATTCCGATCCTTCACTTCAGGTTTACTGTATCCCTCTGACCTTCTTATTGTTGATGAAACACAGAAATTGCATCGGAATTAAATACAAAAGGCACAATGCCGACATAAGTACAAGAAAATATGACTCTTCTTACTGTCTATGTTTTGAACCATTTCTGTGACACTAGTTATAGATTCCGATGCTTCACTTCAGGTTTACTGTATCCCTCTGACCTTCATATTGACGATGAAACATACAAATTGCATCGGAATCGAATAGAAAAGGAACAATGCCGACTTAAGTACAAGGAAACTGACTCTTCGTACTTTCTATGTTTTGAACCAATCCTGTGACACTAAATATTGATTCCGAAGCTTCACTTCAGGTTTACTGTATCCCTCTGACCTTCTTATTGACGATGAAACACAGAAATTGCATCGGAAATAAATACAAAAAGCACAATGCCGACTTAAGTACAAGAAAACTGACTCTTCTTACTATCTGCACTCCTGGAAATGGAAAATAGAACACATTGACACCGGTGTGTCAGACCCACCATACTTGCTCCGGACACTGCGAGTGGGCTGTACAAGCAATGATCACACGCACGGCACAGCGGACACACCAGGAACAGCGGTGTTGGCCGTCGAATGGCGCTAGCTGCGCAGCATTTGTGCACCGCCGCCGTCAGTGTCAGCCAGTTTGCCGTGGCATACGGAGCTCCATCGCAGTCTTTAACACTGGTAGCATGCCGCGACAGCGTGGACGTGTACCGTATGTGCAGTTGACGGACTTTGAGCGAGGGCGTATAGTGGGCACGCGGGAGGCCGGGTGGACGTACCGCCGAATTGCTAAACACGTGGGGCGTGAGGTCTCCACAGTACATCGATGTTGTCGCCAGTGGTCGGCGGAAGGTGCACGTGCCCGTCGACCTGGGAGCGGACCGCAGCGACGCACGGATGCACGCTAAGACCGTAGGATTCTACGCAGTGCCGTAGGGGACCGCACCGCCACTTCCCAGCAAATTAGGGACACTGTTGCTCCTGGGGTATCGGCGAGGACCATTCGCAACCGTCTCCATGAAGCTGGGCTACGGTCCCGCACACCGTTAGGCCGTCTTCCGCTCACGCCCCAACATCGTGCAGCCCGCCTCCAGTGGTGTCGTGACAGGCGTGAATGGAGGGACGAATGGAGACGTGTCGTCTTCAGCGATGAGAGTCGCTTCTGCCTTGGTGCCAATGATGGTCGTATGCGTGTTTGGCGTCGTGCAGGTGAGCGCCACAATCAGGACTGCATACGACCGAGGCACACAGGGCCAACACCCGGCATCATGGTGTGGGGAGCGATCTCCTACACTGGCCGTACACCACTGGTGATCGTCGAGGGGACACTGAATAGTGCACGGTACATCCAAACCGTCATCGAACCCATCGTTCTACCATTCCTAGACCGGCAAGGGAACTTGCTGTTCCAACAGGACAATGCACGTCCGCATGTATCCCGTGCCACCCAACGTGCTCTAGAAGGTGTAAGTCAACTACCCTGGCCAGCAAGATCTCCGGATCTGTCCCCCATTGAGCATGTTTGGGACTGGATGAAGCGTCGTCTCACGCGGTCTGCACGTCCAGCACGAACGCTGGTCCAACTGAGGCGCCAGGTGGAAATGGCATGGCAAGCCGTTCCACAAGACTACATCCAGCATCTCTACGATCGTCTCCATGGGAGAATAGCAGCCTGCATTGCTACGAAAGGTGGATATACACTGTACTAATGTCGACATTGAGCATGCTCTGTTCCCTGTGTCTATGTGCCTGTGGTTCTGTCAGTGTGATCATGTGATGTATCTGACCCCAGGAATGTGTCAATAAAGTTTCCCCTTCCTGGGAAAATGAATTCACGGTGTTCTTATTTCAATTTCCAGGAGTGTATGTTTTGAACCATTTCTGTGACACTAGTTATAGATTCCGATGCTTCACTTCAGGTTTACTGTATCCCTCTGACCTTCATATTGACGATGAAACATACAAATTGCATCGGAATTAAATAGAAAAGGAACAATGCCGACTTAAGTACAAGAAAACTGACTCTTCGTACTGTCTATGTTTTGAACCATTCCTGTGACACTAAATATTGATTCCGAAGCTTCACTTCAGGTTTACTGTATCCCTCTGACCTTCTTATTGACGATGAAACACAGAAATTGCATCGGAATTAAATACAAACAGCACAATGCCGACTTAAGTACAAGAAAACTGACTCTTCTTACTGTCTATGTTTGGAACCATTCATGTGACACTATTTATAGATTCCGATGCTTCACTTGAGGTTTACTGTGTCCCTCTGGCCTTCTTATTGACGATGAAACTCCGAAATTGCATCGGAATTAAATACAAAAGGCACAATGCCGACTCAAGTACAAGAAAACTGACTCTTCTTACTGTCTATATTTTGAACCATTCATGTGACACTAGTTATAGATTCCGATGCTTCACTTCAGGTTTACTGTATCCCTCTGACCTTCTTATTGACGATGAAACACAGAAATTGCATCGGAATTAAATACAAAATGCACAATGCCGACTTAAGTACAAGAAAACTGACTCTTCTTACTGTCTATGTTTGAACCATTTCTGTGACACTAGTTATAGATTCCGATGCTTCACTTCCGGTTTACTGTATCCCTCTGACCTTCTTATTGACGATGAAATCACAGAAATAGCATCGGAATTAAATACAAAAGGCACAATGCCGGCTTAAGTACAAGAAAACTGACTCTTCTTACTGTCTATGGTTTGAACCATTCCTGTGACACTAGTTACAGATTCCGATGCTTCACTTCAGGTTTACTGTATTCCTCTGACATTCTTATTGACGATGAAACACAGAAATTGCATCGGAATTAAATACAAAAGGCACAAAGCCGACTTAAGTACAAGAAAACTGACTCTTCTTACTGTCTATGTTTTGAACCATTCCTGTGACAATAGTTATAGATTCCGATGCTTCACTTCAGGTTCACTGTTTCCCTCCGACCTCCTTATTGACGATGAAACACTGAAATTGCATTGGAATTAAATACAAGAGGCACAATGTCGACTTAAGTACAAGAAAACTGACTCTTCTAACTGTCTTTGTTTTGAACCATTCCTGTGACAGTAGTTATAGATTCCGATGCTCCACTTCAGGTTTACTGTAACCCTCTGACGTTTTTATTGACGATGAAACACAGAAATCGCATCGGAATTAAATACAAAAGGCACAACGCCGTCATAAGTACAAGAAAACTGACTCTTCTTACTGTCTATGTTTTGAAAGATTCCTGTGACTCTAGTTATAGATTCGGATTCTTCACTTCAGGTTTACTGTATTCCTCTGACCTTCTTATTGACGTTGAAACACAGAAATCGCATCGGAATTAAATACAAAAGGCACAACGCCGTCTTAAGTACAAGAAAACTGACTCTTCTTACTGTCTATGTTTTGAAAGATTCCTGTGACTCTAGTTATAGATTCAGATGCTTCACTTCAGGTTTACTGTATTCCTCTGACCTTCTTATTGACGATGAAACACAGAAATTGCATCGGAAGTAAATACAAAAGGCACAATGCCGACTTAAGTACAAGAAAACTGACTCTTCTTACCATCTATGTTTTGAACCATTCATGTGACGCTAGTTATAGATTCCGATGTTTCACATCAGGTTTACTGTATCCCTCTCACCTTCTTGTTGACGATGAAACACAGAAATTGCATCGGAATTAAATACAAATGGCACAATGCCGACTTAAGTACAAGAAAACGGACTCTTCTTACTGTCAATGTTTTGAACCATTCGTGTGACACTAGTTTCAAATTCCGATGCTTCACTTCAGGTTAACTCTATTCCTCTGACCTTCTTATTGACGATGAAACACAGAAATTGCGTCGGAATTAAATACAAAAGGCACAATGACGACTTAAGTACAAGGAAACTGACTCTTCTTACTGTCTATGTTTTGAACCACTCCTGTGACACTAGTTATAGATTCCGATGCTTCACTTCAGGTTCACTGTTTCCCTCTGACCTCCTTATGACGATGAAACACTGACATTGCATCGGAATTAAATACAAGAGGCACAATGTCGACTTAAGTACGAGAAAACTGACTCTTCTTACTGTCTATGTTTTGAACTTTTCCTGTGACACTAGTTATAGATGCCGATGCTTCACTTCAGGTTTACTGTATCCCTCTGACCTTCTTATTGACGATGAAACACAGATATTGCGTAGGAATTAAATAGAAAAGGCACATTGCCGAATTAGGTACAAGAAAACTGACTCTACTTACTTTCTATATTTTGAACCATTCCTGTGACACTAAATATTGATTCCGATGCTTCACTACAGGTTTACTGTTTCCCTCTGACCTTCTTCTTGACGATGAAACACAGAAATTGCATCGGAATTAAATACAAAAGGCACAATGCCGACTTAAGTACAAGAAAACTGACACTTCTTACTCTCTATGTTTG
The DNA here is from genome assembly GCF_023864345.2 of Schistocerca serialis cubense. Lineage (NCBI taxonomy): Eukaryota > Metazoa > Arthropoda > Insecta > Orthoptera > Acrididae > Schistocerca > Schistocerca serialis. The sequence goes on from NC_064647.1 coordinate 31,715,507, forward strand.
AACCATTCCTGTGACACTAGTTATAGATTCCGATGCTTCACTTGGGGTTTAGTGTATCCCTCTGACCTTCTTATTGACTATGAAACACAGAAATTGCATCGGAATTAAATACAAAAGGCACAATGCCGACTTATGTACAAGAAAACTGACTCTTCTTACTGTCTATGTTTTGAACTATTCCTGTGACACTAGATATAGATTCCGATGCTTCACTTCAGGTGTACTGTATCCCTCTGACCTTCTTATTGACGATGAAACACAGAAATTGCATCGGAGTTAAATACAAAAGGTACAATGCCGACTTATGTACAAGAAAACTGACTCTTCTTACAGTCTATGTTTTGAACCATTCCGGTGACACTAGTTATAGATTCCGATGCTTCACTCTAGGTTTACTGTATCCCTCTGACCTTCTTATTGACGATGAAATACAGATATTGCATCGGAATGAAATACAAATGGAACAATGACGACTTAAGTACAAGAAAACTGACTCTTCTTACTGTCTATGTTTTGAACCATTCCTGTGACACTAGTTACAGATTCCGATGCTTCACTTCAGGATTACTGTATTCCTCTGACATTCTTATTGACGATGAAACACAGAAATTCCATCGGAATTAAATACAAAAGGCACAATGCCGACTTAAGTACAAGGAAACTGACTCTTCTTACTGTCTATGTTTTGAACCACTCCTGTGACACTAGTTATGGATTCCGATGCTTCACTTCAGGTTCACTGTTTCCCTCTGACCTCATTATGACGATGAAACACTGAAATTGCATCGGAATTAAATACAAGAGGCACAATGTCGACTTAAGTACGAGAAAACTGGCTCTTCTTACTGTCTTTGTTTTGAACCATTCCTGTGACAGTAGTTATAGATTCCGATGCTCCACTTCAGGTTTACTGTAACCCTCTGACCTTCTTATTGACGATGAAACACAGAAATTGCATCGGAATTAAATACAAAAGGCACAACGCCGTCTTAAGTACAATAAAACTGACTCTTCTTACTGTCTATGTTTTGAAAGATTCCTGTGACTCTAGTTATAGATTCCGATGCTTCACTTCAGGTTTACTGTATCCCTCTGATCTTCTTATTGACGATGAAACACAGAAATTGCATCGGAGTTAAATACAAAAGGCACTATGCTGACTTAAGTACAAGAAGACTGACTCTTCTTACAGGCTATGTTTTGAACCATTCCTGTGACACTAGTTATAGATTCCGATGCTTGACTTCAGGTTTACTGTATCCCTCTGACCTTGTTGATGATGAAACACAGATATTGCATCGGAATTAAATACAAAAGGCACAATGCCGACTTAAGTAGAAGGAAACTGACTCTTCTTACTGCATATGTTTTGAACCATTCCTGTGACACTAGTTACAGATTCCGATGCTTCACTTCAGGTTTACTGTATCCCTCTGACCTTCTTCTTGACGATGAAACACAGAAATTGCATCGGAATTAAATACAAAAGGCACAATGCCGACTTAAGTAAAAGAAAATTGACTCTTCTTACTGTCTATGTTTTGTACCATTCATGTGACACTAATTATAGATTCCTATGCTTCACTTCAGGTATACTTTATCCCTCTGACCTTCTTATTGACGATGAAACACAGAAATTGCATCAGAATTAAATACAAAAGGCACAATGCCGACTTATGTACAAGAAAACTGACTCTTTTTACTGTCTATGTTTGAACCATTCATGTGACACTAATTATAGATTCCGATGTTTTACTCCAGGTTTATTGTATCCCTCTGACCTTCTTATTGACGATGAATCACAGAAATTGCTTCGGAATTAAATACAAAAGGCACTATGCCGACTTAAGTAAAGGAAAACTGACTCTTCCTACTGTCTATGCTTTGATCCATTCCCGTGACACTCGTTATAGATTCCGATGCTTCACTTCAGGTTTTCTGTATCCCTCTGACCTTCTTGTTGACGATGAAACTTAGAAATTGCATCGGAATTAAATGGAAAAGGAACAATGCCGACTTAAGTACAAGAAAACTGACTCTTCTTACTGTCTATGTTTTGAACCATTCCTGTGACACTAGTTATAGATTCTGATGCTTCACTTCAGGTTTACTGTATCCCTCCGACCTTCTTATTGACGATGAAACACAGAAATGGCATCGGATTTAAATAGAAAATGCACAATGCCGACTTAAGTACAAGAAAACTGACTCTTCTTACTGTCTATGAATTGAACCATTCCTGTGACACTAAATATAGATTCCGATGTTTCACTTCAGGTTTGCTGTATCCCTCTGACCTTCTTATTGATGATGAACCACAGTAATTGCATCGGAATTAAATACAAAAAGCACAATGCCGACTTAAGTACAAGAAAACTGACTCTTCTTACTGTCTATGTTTGGAACCATTCCTGTGACACTTGTTATACATTCCGATGCTTCACTTCAGGTTTACTGTATCCCTGTGACCTTCTTATTGACGATGAAACACAGAAATTGCGTCGGAATTAAATAGAAAAGGCACATTGCCGAATTAAGTACAAGAAAACTGACTCTACTTACTGTCTATATTTTGAACCATTCCTGTGACACTAAATATTCATTCCGATGCTTCACTTCAGGTTTACTGTATCCCTCTGACCTTCTTATTGACGATGAAACACAGAAATTGCATCGGAATTAAATACAAAATGCACAATGCCGACTTCAGTACAAGAAAACTGACTCTTCTTACTCTCTATGTTTGAACCATTCCTGTGACACTAGTTATAGATTCCGATGCTTCACTTCAGGTTTGCTGTATCCCTCTGACCTTCTTATTGATGATGAACCACAGAAATTGCATCGGAATTAAAAAGAAAAGGCACAATGCCGACTTAAGTACAAGAAAAATGACTCTTCTTACTGTCTATGTTTTGAACCATACCTGTGACACTAGTTATAGATTCCGATGCTTCACTTCAGGTTTACTGTATCCCTCTGACCTTCATATTGACGATGAAACATAGAAATTGCATCGGAATTAAATAGAAAAGGCACAATGCCGACTTAAGTACAAGAAAACTGACTCTTCTTACTGTCTATGTTTTGAACCATTCCTGTGACACTAGTTAATGATGCCGATACTTCACTTCAGGTTAACTGTATCCCTCAGACCTCCATATTGACTATGAAACACAGACATTGTGTCGGAATTAAATAGAAAAGGCACAATGCCGAATTAAGTACAAGAAAACTGACGCTTCGTACTGTCTATGTTTTGAACCATTCCTGTGACACTAAATATTGATTCCGAATCTTCACTTCAGGTTTACTGTATCCCTCTGACCTTCTTATTGACGATGAAACACAGATATTGCATCGGAGTTAAATACAAAAGGCATAATGCCGAATTAAGTACAAGAAAATTGACTCTTCGTACTGTCTATGTTTTGAACCATTCCTGTGACACTAAATATTGATTACAAAGCTTCACTTCAGGTGTACTGTATCCCTCTGACCTTCTTATTGACGATGAAATACAGATATTGCATCGGAATGAAATACAAATGGAACAATGACGACTTAAGTACAAGAAAACTGACTCTTCTTACTGTCTATGTTTTGAACCATTCCTGTGACACTAGTTACAGATTCCGATGCTTCACTTCAGGATTACTGTATTCCTCTGACATTCTTATTGACGATGAAACACAGAAATTCCATCGGAATTAAATACAAAAGGCACAATGCCGACTTAAGTACAAGGAAACTGACTCTTCTTACTGTCTATGTTTTGAACAACTCCTGTGACACTAGTTATGGATTCCGATGCTTCACTTCAGGTTCACTGTTTCCCTCTGACCTCCTTATGACGATGAAACACTGAAATTGCATCGGAATTAAATACAAGAGGCACAATGTCGACTTAAGTACGAGAAAACTGGCTCTTCTTACTGTCTTTGTTTTGAACCATTCCTGTGACAGTAGTTATAGATTCCGATGCTCCACTTCAGGTTTACTGTAACCCTCTGACCTTCTTATTGACGATGAAACACAGAAATTGCATCGGAATTAAATACAAAAGGCACAACGCCGTCTTAAGTACAATAAAACTGACTCTTCTTACTGTCTATGTTTTGAAAGATTCCTGTGACTCTAGTTATAGATTCCGATGCTTCACTTCAGGTTTACTGTATCCCTCTGATCTTCTTATTGACGATGAAACACAGAAATTGCATCGGAGTTAAATACAAAAGGCACTATGCTGACTTAAGTACAAGAAGACTGACTCTTCTTACAGGCTATGTTTTGAACCATTCCTGTGACACTAGTTATAGATTCCGATGCTTGACTTCAGGTTTACTGTATCCCTCTGACCTTGTTGATGATGAAACACAGATATTGCATCGGAATTAAATACAAAAGGCACAATGCCGACTTAAGTAGAAGGAAACTGACTCTTCTTACTGCATATGTTTTGAACCATTCCTGTGACACTAGTTACAGATTCCGATGCTTCACTTCAGGTTTACTGTATCCCTCTGACCTTCTTCTTGACGATGAAACACAGAAATTGCATCGGAATTAAATACAAAAGGCACAATGCCGACTTAAGTAAAAGAAAATTGACTCTTCTTACTGTCTATGTTTTGTACCATTCATGTGACACTAATTATAGATTCCTATGCTTCACTTCAGGTATACTTTATCCCTCTGACCTTCTTATTGACGATGAAACACAGAAATTGCATCGGAATTAAATACAAAAGGCACTATGCCGACTTAAGTAAAGGAAAACTGACTCTTCCTACTGTCTATGCTTTGATCCATTCCCGTGACACTCGTTATAGATTCCGATGCTTCACTTCAGGTTTTCTGTATCCCTCTGACCTTCTTGTTGACGATGAAACTTAGAAATTGCATCGGAATTAAATGGAAAAGGAACAATGCCGACTTAAGTACAAGAAAACTGACTCTTCTTACTGTCTATGTTTTGAACCATTCCTGTGACACTAGTTATAGATTCTGATGCTTCACTTCAGGTTTACTGTATCCCTCCGACCTTCTTATTGACGATGAAACACAGAAATGGCATCGGATTTAAATAGAAAATGCACAATGCCGACTTAAGTACAAGAAAACTGACTCTTCTTACTGTCTATGAATTGAACCATTCCTGTGACACTAAATATAGATTCCGATGTTTCACTCCAGGTTTGCTGTATCCCTCTGACCTTCTTATTGATGATGAACCACAGTAATTGCATCGGAATTAAATACAAAAAGCACAATGCCGACTTAAGTACAAGAAAACTGACTCTTCTTACTGTCTATGTTTGGAACCATTCCTGTGACACTTGTTATACATTCCGATGCTTCACTTCAGGTTTACTGTATCCCTGTGACCTTCTTATTGACGATGAAACACAGAAATTGCGTCGGAATTAAATAGAAAAGGCACATTGCCGAATTAAGTACAAGAAAACTGACTCTACTTACTGTCTATATTTTGAACCATTCCTGTGACACTAAATATTCATTCCGATGCTTCACTTCAGGTTTACTGTATCCCTCTGACCTTCTTATTGACGATGAAACACAGAAATTGCATCGGAATTAAATACAAAATGCACAATGCCGACTTCAGTACAAGAAAACTGACTCTTCTTACTCTCTATGTTTGAACCATTCCTGTGACACTAGTTATAGATTCCGATGCTTCACTTCAGGTTTGCTGTATCCCTCTGACCTTCTTATTGATGATGAACCACAGAAATTGCATCGGAATTAAAAAGAAAAGGCACAATGCCGACTTAAGTACAAGAAAAATGACTCTTCTTACTGTCTATGTTTTGAACCATACCTGTGACACTAGTTATAGATTCCGATGCTTCACTTCAGGTTTACTGTATCCCTCTGACCTTCATATTGACGATGAAACATAGAAATTGCATCGGAATTAAATAGAAAAGGCACAATGCCGACTTAAGTACAAGAAAACTGACTCTTCTTACTGTCTATGTTTTGAACCATTCCTGTGACACTAGTTAATGATGCCGATACTTCACTTCAGGTTAACTGTATCCCTCAGACCTCCATATTGACTATGAAACACAGACATTGCGTCGGAATTAAATAGAAAAGGCACAATGCCGAATTAAGTACAAGAAAACTGACGCTTCGTACTGTCTATGTTTTGAACCATTCCTGTGACACTAAATATTGATTCCGAATCTTCACTTCAGGTTTACTGTATCCCTCTGACCTTCTTATTGACGATGAAACACAGATATTGCATCGGAGTTAAATACAAAAGGCATAATGCCGAATTAGGTACAAGAAAACTGACTCTACTTACTTTCTACATTTTGAACCATTCCTGTGACACTAAATATTGATTCCGATGCTTCACTACAGGTTTACTGTTTCCCTCTGACCTTCTTCTTGACGATGAAACACAGAAATTGCATCGGAATTAAATACAAAAGGCACAATGCCGACTTAAGTACAAGAAAACTGACACTTCTTACTCTCTATGTTTGAACCATTCCTGTGACACTAGTTATAGATTCCGATGCTTCACTTGGGGTTTAGTGTATCCCTCTGACCTTCTTATTGACTATGAAACACAGAAATTGCATCGGAATTAAATACAAAAGGCACAATGCCGACTTATATACAAGAAAACTGACTCTTCTTACTGTCTATGTTTTGAACTATTCCTGTGACACTAGATATAGATTCCGATGCTTCACTTCAGGTGTACTGTATCCCTCTGACCTTCTTATTGACGATGAAACACAGAAATTGCATCGGAGTTAAATACAAAAGGTACAATGCCGACTTATGTACAAGAAAACTGACTCTTCTTACAGTCTATGTTTTGAACCATTCCGGTGACACTAGTTATAGATTCCGATGCTTCACTCTAGGTTTACTGTATCCCTCTGACCTTCTTATTGACGATGAAATACAGATATTGCATCGGAATGAAATACAAATGGAACAATGACGACTTAAGTACAAGAAAACTGACTCTTCTTACTGTCTATGTTTTGAACCATTCCTGTGACACTAGTTACAGATTCCGATGCTTCACTTCAGGATTACTGTATTCCTCTGACATTCTTATTGACGATGAAACACAGAAATTCCATCGGAATTAAATACAAAAGGCACAATGCCGACTTAAGTACAAGGAAACTGACTCTTCTTACTGTCTATGTTTTGAACCACTCCTGTGACACTAGTTATGGATTCCGATGCTTCACTTCAGGTTCACTGTTTCCCTCTGACCTCCTTATGACGATGAAACACTGAAATTGCATCGGAATTAAATACAAGAGGCACAACGCCGTCTTAAGTACAATAAAACTGACTCTTCTTACTGTCTATGTTTTGAAAGATTCCTGTGACTCTAGTTATAGATTCCGATGCTTCACTTCAGGTTTACTGTATCCCTCTGATCTTCTTATTGACGATGAAACACAGAAATTGCATCGGAGTTAAATACAAAAGGCACTATGCTGACTTAAGTACAAGAAGACTGACTCTTCTTACAGGCTATGTTTTGAACCATTCCTGTGACACTAGTTATAGATTCCGATGCTTGACTTCAGGTTTACTGTATCCCTCTGACCTTGTTGATGATGAAACACAGATATTGCATCGGAATTAAATACAAAAGGCACAATGCCGACTTAAGTAGAAGGAAACTGACTCTTCTTACTGCATATGTTTTGAACCATTCCTGTGACACTAGTTACAGATTCCGATGCTTCACTTCAGGTTTACTGTATCCCTCTGACCTTCTTCTTGACGATGAAACACAGAAATTGCATCGGAATTAAATACAAAAGGCACAATGCCGACTTAAGTAAAAGAAAATTGACTCTTCTTACTGTCTATGTTTTGTACCATTCATGTGACACTAATTATAGATTCCTATGCTTCACTTCAGGTATACTTTATCCCTCTGACCTTCTTATTGACGATGAAACACAGAAATTGCATCAGAATTAAATACAAAAGGCACAATGCCGACTTATGTACAAGAAAACTGACTCTTTTTACTGTCTATGTTTGAACCATTCATGTGACACTAATTATAGATTCCGATGTTTTACTCCAGGTTTATTGTATCCCTCTGACCTTCTTATTGACGATGAATCACAGAAATTGCTTCGGAATTAAATACAAAAGGCACTATGCCGACTTAAGTAAAGGAAAACTGACTCTTCCTACTGTCTATGCTTTGATCCATTCCCGTGACACTCGTTATAGATTCCGATGCTTCACTTCAGGTTTTCTGTATCCCTCTGACCTTCTTGTTGACGATGAAACTTAGAAATTGCATCGGAATTATATGGAAAAGGAACAATGCCGACTTAAGTACAAGAAAACTGACTCTTCTTACTGTCTATGTTTTGAACCATTCCTGTGACACTAGTTATAGATTCTGATGCTTCACTTCAGGTTTACTGTATCCCTCCGACCTTCTTGTTGACGATGAAACACAGAAATGGCATCGGATTTAAATAGAAAATGCACAATGCCGACTTAAGTACAAGAAAACTGACTCTTCTTACTGTCTATGAATTGAACCATTCCTGTGACACTAAATATAGATTCCGATGTTTCACTTCAGGTTTGCTGTATCCCTCTGACCTTCTTATTGATGATGAACCACAGTAATTGCATCGGAATTAAATACAAAAAGCACAATGCCGACTTAAGTACAAGAAAACTGACTCTTCTTACTGTCTATGTTTGGAACCATTCCTGTGACACTTGTTATACATTCCGATGCTTCACTTCAGGTTTACTGTATCCCTGTGACCTTCTTATTGACGATGAAACACAGAAATTGCGTCGGAATTAAATAGAAAAGGCACATTGCCGAATTAAGTACAAGAAAACTGACTCTACTTACTGTCTATATTTTGAACCATTCCTGTGACACTAAATATTCATTCCGATGCTTCACTTCAGGTTTACTGTATCCCTCTGACCTTCTTATTGACGATGAAACACAGAAATTGCATCGGAATTAAATACAAAATGCACAATGCCGACTTCAGTACAAGAAAACTGACTCTTCTTACTGTCTATGTTTTGAACCATACCTGTGACACTAGTTATAGATTCCGATGCTTCACTTCAGGTTTACTGTATCCCTCTGACCTTCATATTGACGATGAAACATAGAAATTGCATCGGAATTAAATAGAAAAGGCACAATGCCGACTTAAGTACAAGAAAACTGACTCTTCTTACTGTCTATGTTTTGAACCATTCCTGTGACACTAGTTAATGATGCCGATACTTCACTTCAGGTTAACTGTATCCCTCAGACCTCCATATTGACTATGAAACACAGACATTGCGTCGGAATTAAATAGAAAAGGCACAATGCCGAATTAAGTACAAGAAAACTGACGCTTCGTACTGTCTATGTTTTGAACCATTCCTGTGACACTAAATATTGATTCCGAATCTTCACTTCAGGTTTACTGTATCCCTCTGACCTTCTTATTGACGATGAAACACAGATATTGCATCGGAGTTAAATACAAAAGGCATAATGCCGAATTAAGTACAAGAAAATTGACTCTTCGTACTGTCTATGTTTTGAACCATTCCTGTGACACTAAATATTGATTACAAAGCTTCACTTCAGGTGTACTGTATCCCTCTGACCTTCTTATTGACGATGAAACACAGAAGTTGCATCGGAATTAAATACAAAAAGCACAATGCCGACTTAAGTACAAGAAAACTGACTCTTCTTACTGTCTATGTTTTGAACCATTCATGTGACGCTAGTTATAGATTCCGATGCTTCACTTCAGGTTTACTGTATCCCTCTCACCGTCTTGTTGACGATGAAACACAGAAATTGCATCGGAATTAAATACAAAAGGCACGATGCCGACTTATGTACAAGATAACTGACTCTTCTTACTGTCTATATTGTAAACCATTCCTGTAACACTAGTTATAGATTCCGATGCTTCTCTTCAGGTTTACTGTACCCTTTGACGATCTTATTGACGATGAAACACGGAAATTGCATCGGAATTAAATACAAAAGGGACAATGCCGACTTAAGTACGAGAAAACTGACTTTTCTTACTATCTATGTTTTGAACCATTCCTGTGACACTAGTTATAGTTTCTGATGCCTCACTTCAGGTTTACTGTATCCCTCTGACCTTCTTATTGACGATGAAACACAGAAATTGCATCGGAGTTAAACACAAAAGGCACAATGCTGACTTATGTACAAGAAGACTGACTCTTCTTACAGTCTATGTTTTGAACCATTCCTGTGACACTAGTTATAGATTCCGATGCTTCACTTCAGGTTTACTGTATCCCTCTGAGCTTCTTGTTGACGATGAAACACAGAAATTGCGTCGGAATTAAATACAAAAGGCACAATGCCGACTTAAGTAGAAGTAAACTGACTCTTCTTTCTGTCTATGTTTTGAACCATTCCTGTGTCACTAGTTATAGATTCCGATGCTTCACTTCAGATTTACTGTATCCCTCTGACCTTCGTATTGACGATGAAACACAGAAATTGCATCGGAATTAAACACAAAAGGCACAATGCCGACTTAAGTAGAAGGAAACTGACTCTTTTTACTGCCTATGTTTTGAACCATTCCTGTGACACTAGTTATAGATTCCGATGCTTCACTTCAGGTATACTTTATCCCTCTGACCTTCTTATTGACGATGAAACACAGAAACTGCATCGGAATTAAATACAAAAGGCACAATGCCGAATTTTGTACAAGAAAACTGACTCTTCTTACTGTCTATGTTTGAACCATTCATGTGACACTAATTATAGATTCCTATGTTTTACTCCAGGTTTACTATATCCCTCTGACCTCCTTATTGACGATGAATCACAGAAATTGCTTCGGAATTAAATACAAAAGGCACTATGCCGACTTAAGTAAAACAAAACTGACTCTTCTTACTGTCTATGCTTTGATCAATTCGTGTGACACTCGTTATAGATTCCGATGCTTCACTTCAGGTTTTCTGTATCCCTCTGACCTTCTTGTTGACGATGAAACATAGAAATTGCATCGGAATTATATGGAAAAGGAACAATGCCGACTTAAGTACACGAAAACTGACTCTTCTTAGTGTCTATGTTTTGAACCATTCCTGTGACACTAGTTATAGATTCCGATGCTTCACTTCAGGTTTACTGTATCCCTCTGACCTTCTTATTGACGATGAAACACAGAAATGGCATCGGAATTAAATAGAAAATGCACAATGCCGACTTAAGTACAAGAAAACTGACTCTTCTTACTGTCTATGAATTGAACCATTCCTGTGACACTAAATATAGATTCCGATGCTTCACTTCAGGTTTGCTGTATCCCTCTGACCTTCTTATTGATGATGAACCACAGAAATTGCATCGGAATTAAATACAAAAAGCACAATGCCGACTTAAGTACAAGAAAACTGACTCTTCTTACTGTCTATGTTTTGAACCAATCCTGTGACACTTGTTATACATTCCGACGCATCACTTCAGGTTTACTGTATCCCTGTGACCTTCTTATAGACGATGAAACATAGAAATTGCATCGGAATTAAATAGAAAAGGAACAATGCCGACTTAAGTACATGAAAACAGACTCTTCTTACTGTCTATGTTTTGAACCATTCCTGTGACACTAGTTATAGATGCCGATGCTTCACTTCAGGTTTACTGTATCCCTCTGACCTTCTTATTGACGATGAAACACAGAAATTGCGTCGGAATTAAATAGAAAAGGCACATTGCCGAATTAAGTACAAGAAAACTGACTCTACTTACTGTCTACATTTTGAACCATTCCTGTGACCCTAAATATTGATTCCGATGCTTCACTTCAGGTTTACTGTATCCCTCTGACCTTCTTATTGACGATGAAACACAGAAATTGCATCGGAATTAAATACAAAAGGCACAATGCCGACTTAAGTACAAGAAAACTGACTCTTCTTACAGTCTATGTTTTGAACCATTCCGGTGAAACTAGTTATAGATTCCGATGCTTCACTTCAGGTTCACTGTTTCCCTCTGACCTCCTTATTGACGATCAAAGACTGAAATTGCATCGGAATTAAATACAAGAGGCACAATGTCGACTTATGTACAAGAAAACTGACTCTTCTTACTGTCTACGTTTTGAACCATTCCTGTGACACTAGTTATAGATTCCGATGCTTCACTTCAGGTTTACTGTATCCCTCTGACCTTCTTATTGACGATGAAAAACAGAAATTGCATCGGAATTAAATACAAAAGGCACAATGCCGACTTAAGTACAAGAAAACTGACTCTTCTTAAAGTCTATGATTTGAACCATTCCTGTGACACTAGTTATAGATTCCGATGCTTCACTTCAGATTTACTGTATTCCTCTGACCTCCTTATTGACGATGAAACACAGGAATTGCACCGGAATTAATTACAAAAGGCAGAATGCCGACTTAAGTACAAGTAAACTGACTCTTCTTACTGTCAATGGTTTAAGCCATTCATGTGACACTAGTTATAGATTCCGATGCTTTACTCTAGATTTACTGTATCCCTCTGACCTTCTTATTGACGATGAATCACAGAAATTGTTTCGGAATTACATACAAAAAGCACAATGCCGACTTACGTACAAGAAAACTGACTCTTCTTACTGTCTATGTTTTGATCCATTCCTGTGACACTAGTTATAGATTCCGATGCTTCACTTCAGATTTACTGTATCCCACTGACCTTCTTATTGACGATGAAGCACAGAAATGGCATCGGAATTAAATAGAAAATGCACAATGCCGACTTAAGTACAAGAAAACTGACTCTTCTTACTGTCTATGAATTGAAACATTCCTGTGACACTAAATATAGATTCCGATGCTTCACTTCAGGTTTACTGTATCCCTCTGACCTTCTTATAGACGATGAAACACAGAAATGGCATCGGAATTAAATAGAAAATGCACAATGCCGACTTAAGTACAAGAAAACTGACTCTTCTTACTGTCTATGAATTGAACCATTCCTGTGACACTAAATATAGATTCCGATGCTTCACTTCAGGTTTGCTGTATCCCTCTGACCTTCTTATTGATGATGAACCACAGAAATTGCATCGGAATTAAATACAAAAGGCACAATGCCGACTTAGGTACAAGAAAACTGACTCTTCTTACTGTCTATGTTTGAACCATTCCTGTGACACTAGTTATAGATTCCGATGCTTCACTTCAGGTTTAGTGTATCCCTCTGACCTTTTTATTGACGATGAAACACAGAAAGTGCATCGGAATTAAATACAAAAGGCACAATAGCGACTTATGTACAAGAAAACTGACTCTTCTTACTGTCTACGTTTTGAACCATTCCTGTGACACTAGATATAGATTCCGATGCTTCACTTCAGGTTTACTGTATCCCTCTGACCTTCTTATTGACGATGAAAAACAGAAATTGCATCGGAATTAAATACAAAAGCACAATGCCGACTTAAGTACAAGGAAACTGACTCTTCTTACAGTCTATGTTTTGAACCATTCCGGTGACACTAGTTATAGATTCCGATGCTTCACTTCAGGTTTACTGTATCCCTCTTAACTTCTTATTGACGATGAAATACAGATATTGCATTGGAATGAAATACAAATGGAACAATGACGACTTAAGTACAAGAAAACCGACTCTTCTTACTGTCTATGTTTTGAACCATTCCTGTGACACTAGTTACAGATTCCGATGCTTCACTTCAGGTTTACTGTATTCCTCTGACATTCTTATTGACGATGAAACACAGAAACTGCATCGGAATTAAATACAAAAGGCACAATAGCGACTTATGTACAAGAAAACTGACTCTTCTTACTGTCTACGTTTTGAACCATTCCTGTGACACTAGATATAGATTCCGATGCTTCACTTCAGGTTTACTGTATCCCTCTGACCTTCTTATTGACGATGAAGAACAGAAATTGCATCGGAATTAAATACAAAAGCACAATGCCGACTTAAGTACAAGGAAACTGACTCTTCTTACAGTCTATGTTTTGAACCATTCCGGTGACACTAGTTATAGATTCCGATGCTTCACTTCAGGTTTACTGTATCCCTCTGACCTTCTTATTGACGATGAAACACAGAGATTGCATCGGAATTAAATACAAAAGGCACAATGCCGACTTAAGTACAAGAAAACTGACTCTTCTTACAGTCTATGTTTTGAACCATTCCGGTGACACTAGTTATAGATTCCGATGCTTCACTTCAGGTTCACTGTTTCCCTCTGACCTCCTTATTGACGATCAAACACTGAAATTCCATCGGAATTAAATACAAGAGGCACAATGTCGACTTATGTACAAGAAAACTGACTCTTCTTACTGTCTACGTTTTGAACCATTCCTGTGACACTAGTTATAGATTCCGATGCTTCACTTCAGGTTTACTGTATCCCTCTGACCTTCTTATTGACGATGAAAAACAGAAATTGCATCGGAATTAAATACAAAAGGCACAATGCCGACTTAAGTACAAGAAAACTGACTCTTCTTACAGTCTATGTTTTGAACCATTCCTGTGACACTAGTTATAGATTCCGATGCTTCACTTCAGGTTTACTGTATTCCTCTGACCTCCTTATTGACGATGAAACACAGGAATTGAACCGGAATTAATTACAAAAGGCAGAATGCCGACTTAAGTTCAAGTAAACTGACTCTTCTTACTGTCAATGGTTTAAGCCATTCATGTGACACTAGTTATAGATTCCGATGCTTTACCCTAGATTTACTGTATCCCTCTGACCTTCTTATTGACGATGAATCACAGAAATTGTTTCGGAATTACATACAAAAAGCACAATGCCGACTTACGTACAAGAAAACTGACTCTTCTTACTGTCTATGTTTTGATCCATTCCTGTGACACTAGTTATAGATTCCGATGCTTCACATCAGATTAACTGTATCCCACTGACCTTCTTATTGACGATGAAACACAGAAATGGCATCGGAATTAAATAGAAAATACACAATGCCGACTTAAGTACAAGAAAACTGACTCTTCTTACTGTCTATGAATTGAACCATTCCTGTGACACTAAATATAGATTCCGATGCTTCACTTCAGGTTTGCTGTATCCCTCTGACCTTCTTATTGATGATGAACCACAGAAATTGCATCGGAATTAAATACAAAAGGCACAATGCCAACTTAAGTACAAGAAAACTGACTCTTCTTACTGTCTATGTTTGAACCATTCCTGTGACACTAGTTATAGATTCCGATGCTTCGCTTCAGGTTTAGTGTATCCCTCTGACCTTCTTATTGACGATGAAACAGAGAAATTGCATCGGAATTAAAGACAAAATGCACAATGCCCTCTTAAGTACACGAAAAGTGACTCTTCTTACTGTCTATGTTTTGAACCATTCCTGTGACACTTGTTATACATTCCGATGCTTCACTTCAGGTTTACTGTATCCCTGTGACCTTCTTATTGACGATGAAACATAGAAATTGCATCGGAATTAAATAGAAAAGGATCAATGCCGACTTAAGTACAAAAAAAAAGACTCTTCTTACTGTCTATGTTTTGAACCATTCCTGTGACTCTGGTTATAGATTCCGATGCTTCACTTCAGGTTTACTGCATTCCTCTGACCTTCTTATTGACGATGAAACACAGAAATTGCATCGGAATTAATTACAAAATGCACAATGCCGACTTAAGTACAAGTACACTGACTCTTCTTACTGTCAATGTTTTAAGCCATTCATGTGACACTAGTTATAGATTCCGATGCTTTACTCTAGATTTACTGTATCCCTCTGACCTTCTTATTGACGATGAATCACAGAAATTGTTTCGGAATTAAATACAAAAGGCACAATGCCGTCTTAAGTACAAGAAAACTGACTCTTCTTACTGTCTATGTTTTGATCCATTCCTGTGACACTAGATATAGATTCCGATGCTTCACTTCAGGTTTACTGTATCCCTCTGACCTTCTTATTGACGATGAAAAACAGAAATTGCATCGGAATTAAATACAAAAGCACAATGCCGACTTAAGTACAAGGAAACTGACTCTTCTTACAGTCTATGTTTTGAACCATTCCGGTGACACTAGTTATAGATTCCGATGCTTCACTTCAGGTTTACTGTATCCCTCTGAACTTCTTATTGACGATGAAATACAGATATTGCATCGGAATGAAATACAAATGGAACAATGACGACTTAAGTACAAGAAAACTGACTCTTCTTACTGTCTATGTTTTGAACCATTCCTGTGACACTAGTTACAGATTCCGATGCTTCACTTCAGGTTTAGTGTATTCCTCTGACATTCTTATTGACGATGAAACACAGAAACTGCATCGGAATTAAATACAAAAGGCACAATGCCGACGTAAGTACAAGAAAACTGACTCTTCTTACTGTCTATGTTTTGAACCATTCCTGTGACACTAGTTATCGATTCCGATGCTTCACTTCAGGTTCACTGTTTCCCTCTCACCTCCTTATTGACGATGAAACACTGAAATTGCATCGGAATTAAATACAAGAGGCACAATGTCGACTTAAGTACAAGAAAACTGACTCTTCTTACTGTCTTTGCTTTAAACCATTCCTGTGACAGTAGTTATAGATTCCGATGCTCCACTTCAGGTTTACTGTATCCCTCTGACCTTCTTATTGACGATGAAACACAGAAATTGCATCGGAAATTAATACAAAAGGCACAACGCCGTCTTAAGTTCAAGAAAACTGACTCTTCTTACAGTCTATGCTTTGAAAGATTCCTGTGACTCTAGTTATAGATTCCGATGCTTCACTTCATGTTTACTGTATTCCTCTGACCTTCTTATTGACGATGAAACACAGAAATTGCATCGGAATTAAATACAAAAGTCACAATGCCGACTTAAGTACAAGTAAACTGACTCTTCTTACTGTCAATATTTTAAGCCATTCATGTGACACTAGTTATAGATTCCGATGCTTTACTCTATATTTATCTGTATCCCTCTGACCTTCTTATTGACGATGAATCACAGAAATTGTTTCGGAATTAAATACAAAAGGCACAATGCCGACTTAAGTACAAGAAAACTGACTCTTCTTACTGTCTATGTTTTGATCCATTCCTGTGACACTTGTTATAGATTCAGATGCTTTACTTCAGATTTACTGTATCCCTCTGACCTTCTTATTGTTAATGAAACACAGAAATTGCATCGGAATTAAATACAAGAGGCACAATGCCGACTTAAGTACAAGAAAACTGACTCTTCTTACTGTCTATGATTTGAACCATTCCTGTGACACTAGTTATAGATTCCGATGCTTCACTTCAGGTTTACTGTATCTCTCTGTCCTTCATATTGACGATGAAACATAGAAATTGCATCGGAATTAAATAGAAAAGGAACAATGCCGACTTAAGTACAAGAAAACTGACTCTTCGGACTGTCCATGTTTTGAACCATTCCTGTGACACTAGTTATAGATGCCGTTACTTCACTTCAGGTTAACTGTATCCCTCAGACCTCCTTATTGACTATGAAACACAGCCATTGCGTCGGAATTAAATAGAAAAGGCACAATGCCGAATTAAGTACAAGAAAACTGACTATTCGTACTGTCTATGTTTTGAACCATTCCTGTGACACTAAATATTGATTCCGAAGCTTCACTTCAGGTGTACAGTATCCCTCTGACCTTCTTATTGACGATGAAACACAGAAATTGCATCGGAATGAAATACAAAAAGCACAATGCCGACTTAAGTACAAGAAAACTGACTCTTCTTCCTGTCTATGCTTTGAACCATTCATGTGACGCTAGTTATAGATTCAGATGCTTCACTTCAGGTATACTGTATCCCTCTGGCCTTCTTATTGACGATGAAACACAGAAATTGCATCGGAATTAAATACAAAAGGCACAATGCCTACTTAAGTACAAGACAACTGACTCTTCTTAGCGTCAAAGTTTTGAACCATTCCTGTGACACTAGTAATAGATTCCGATGATTCACTTCAGGTTTACTGTATTCCTCTGACCTACTTATTGTTGATGAAACACAGAAATTGCATCGGAATTAAATACAAAAGGCACAATGCCGACTTAAGTACAAGAAAACTGACTCTTCTTACTGTCTATGATTTGAACCATTCCTGTGACACTAGTTATAGATTCCGATGCTTCACTTCAGGTTTACTGTATCCCTCGGACCTTCTTATTGACGATGAAACACAGAAATTGCATCGTAATTAAATACAAAAGCACAATGCCGACTTATGTACAAGAAAACTGACTCGTCTTACTGTCTATATTTTGAACCATTCATGTGACACTAGTTATAGATTCCGATGCCTCACTTCAGGTTTACTGTATCACTCTGACCTTCTTATTGACGATGAAACACAGAAATTGCATCGGACTTAAATACAAAAGGCAGAATGCCGACTTAAGTACAAGAAAACTGACTCTTCTTACTGTCTATGTGTTGAACCATTCATGTGACATTAGTTATAGATTCCGATGCTTCACTTCAGGTTTACTGTATCCCTCTGACCTTCTTATTGACGATGAAACACAGAAATTGAACTGGAATTAAATGTAAAATGCACAATGCCGACTTAAGTTCAAGAAATCTGAATCTTCTTACTGTCTCCGTTTCGAACCATTCCTGTGACACTAGTTATAGATTCCGTTGCTTCACTTCAGGTTTACTGTATCCCTCTGACCTTCTTATGGACGATGAAACACAGAAATTGCATCGGAATTAAATACAAAAGGCACAATGCCGACTTAAGTGCAAGATAACTGATTCTTCTTACTGTCTACGTTTTAAACCATTCCTGTAACACTAGTTATAGATTCCGATGCTTCACTTCAGGCTTACTGTACCCTCTGACGACCTAATTGACGATGAAACACGGAAATTGCATCGGAATTAAATACAAAAGGGACAATACCAACTTAAGTACAAGAAAACTGACTCTTCTTACTGTCTATGTTTTGAACCATTCATGTGACTCTAGTTATAGATTCCGATGCTTCACTTCAGGTTTAATGTATCCCTTGGACCTTCTTATTGACGACGAAACACGGAATTTGCATCGGAATGAAATTCAAAAGGCACAATGCCGACTTAAGTACAAGAAAACTGCCTCTTCCTAATGTCTATGTTTTGAACCATTCCTGTGACACTAGTTATAGATTCCGATGCTTCACTTCAGGGTTACTCTATTCCTCTGATCTTATTATTTACGATCAAACACAGATACTGCATCGTAATTAAATACAAAAGGCACAATGCCGACTTAAGTACAAGAAAACTGACTCTTCTTACTGTCTATATTTTGAACCACTCCTGTGACACTAGTAATAGATTCCGTTGCTTCACTTCAGGTTTACTGTATCCCTCTGACCTTCATATTGACGATGAAACACAGAAATTGCATCGGAATTAAATACAAAAGGCACAATGCCGACTTAAGTACAAGAAAACTGACGCTTCTTACTGTCTATATTTTGAACCATTCATGTGGTACTAGTTATAGATTCCGATGCTTCACTTCAGGTTTACTGTATCCCTCTGACCTTCTTATTGACGATGAAACACAGAAATTGCATCGGAATTAAATACAAAAGGCACAATGCCGACTTAAGTACAAGAAAACTGACTCTTCTCACTGTCTATGTTTGAACCATTTCTCTGACACTAGTTATAGATTCCGATGCTTCACTTCCGGTTTACTGTATCCCTCTGACCTTCTTATTGACGATGAAATCACAGAAATAGCATCGGAATTAAATACAAAAGGCACAATGCCGACTTAAGTACAAGATAACAGACTCTTCTTACTGTCTATGGATGAACCATTCATGTGAGAATAGTTATAGCTTCCGATGCTTCACTTCAGGTTTACTGTATCCCTCTGACCTTCTTATTGACGATGAATCACAGAAATTGCATCGGAATTAAATACAGAAGGCACAATGCCGACATAAGTACAAGAAAACTGACTCTGATTACTGTCTATGTTTTAACCATTCCTGTGACACTAGTTATAGATTCCGATGCTCCTCTTCGGGTTTACTGTATCCCTCTGACCTTCTTATTGACGATGAAACACAGAAATTTCATCGGCATTAAATACAAAAGGCAATATTCCGACTTAAGTACAAGAAAACTGACTCTTCTTACTGTCTATGTCTTGAACCATTCCTGTGACACTAGTTATAGGTTCCGATGCTTCACCTCAGGTTTACTGTATCCCTCTGACCTTCTTATTGACGATGAAACACAGAAATTGCAACGGAATTAAATACAAAAGGCACAATGCCGACTTACGTAGAAGAAAACTGACTCTTCTTCCTGTCTATGTATTGAACCATTCCTGTGACACTAGTTATAGATTCCGATGCTTCACTTCAGGTTTACTGTATACCTCTGACCTTCTTATTGACGACGAAACACAGAAATTGCATTGGAATTAAATACAAATGGCACAATGCCGACTTAAGTACAAGAAAACTGACTCTTCTTATTGTCTAAGTTTTAAACCATTCCTGTGACACTAGTTATAAATTCTGATGCTTCACTTCAGGTTTACTGTATCCCTCTGACCTTCTTGTTGACGATGAAACACAGGAATTGCATCGGAATTAAATACAAAAAGCACAATGCCGACTTAAGTACAAGAAAACTGACTCTTCTTACTGTCTAAGTTCTGAGCCATTCCTTTGACACTAGTTATAGATTCC
The DNA here is from genome assembly GCF_023864345.2 of Schistocerca serialis cubense. NCBI lineage: Eukaryota > Metazoa > Arthropoda > Insecta > Orthoptera > Acrididae > Schistocerca > Schistocerca serialis. The sequence continues at coordinate 31,736,323 of NC_064647.1, forward strand.
GATCCTTCACTTCAGGTTTACTGTATCCCTCTGACCTTCTTATTGTTGATGAAACACAGAAATTGCATCGGAATTAAATACAAAAGGCACAATGCCGACATAAGTACAAGAAAACTGACTCTTCTTACTGTCTATGTTTTGAACCATTTCTGTGACACTAGTTATAGATTCCGATGCTTCACTTCAGGTTTACTGTATCCCTCTGACCTTCATATTGACGATGAAACATACAAATTGCATCGGAATTGAATAGAAAAGGAACAATGCCGACTTAAGTACAAGGAAACTGACTCTTCGTACTTTCTATGTTTTGAACCATTCCTGTGACACTAAATATTGATTCCGAAGCTTCACTTCAGGTTTACTGTATCCCTCTGACCTTCTTATTGACGATGAAACACAGAAATTGCATCGGAATTAAATACAAAAAGCACAATGCCGACTTAAGTACAAGAAAACTGACTCTTCTTACTATCTACACTCCTGGAAATGGAAAATAGAACACATTGACACCGGTGTGTCAGACCCACCATACTTGCTCCGGACACTGCGAGTGGGCTATACAAGCAATGATCACACGCACGGCACAGCGGACACACCAGGAACAGCGGTGTTGGCCGTCGAATGACGCTAGCTGCGCAGCATTTGTGCACCGCCGCCGTCAGTGTCAGCCAGTTTGCCGTGGCATACGGAGCTCCATCGCAGTCTTTAACACTGGTAGCATGCCGCGACAGCGTGGACGTGTACCGTATGTGCAGTTGACGGACTTTGAGCGAGGGCGTATAGTGGGCACGCGGGAGGCCGGGTGGACGTACCGCCGAATTGCTAAACACGTGGGGCGTGAGGTCTCCACAGTACATCGATGTTGTCGCCAGTGGTCGGCGGAAGGTGCACGTGCCCGTCGACCTGGGAGCGGACCGCAGCGACGCACGGATGCACGCTAAGACCGTAGGATTCTACGCAGTGCCGTTGGGGACCGCACCGCCACTTCCCAGCAAATTAGGGACACTGTTGCTCCTGGGGTATCGGCGAGGACCATTCGCAACCGTCTCCATGAAGCTGGGCTACGGTCCCGAACACCGTTAGGCCGTCTTCCGCTCACGCCCCAACATCGTGCAGCCCGCCTCCAGTGGTGTCGTGACAGGCGTGAATGGAGGGACGAATGGAGACGTGTCGTCTTCAGCGATGAGAGTCGCTTCTGCCTTGGTGCCAATGATGGTCGTATGCGTGTTTGGCGCCGTGCAGGTGAGCGCCACAATCAGGACTGCATACGACCGAGGCACACAGGGCCAACACCCGGCATCATGGTGTGGGGAGCGATCTCCTACACTGGCCGTACACCACTGGTGATCGTCGAGGGGACACTGAATAGTGCACGGTACATCCAAACCGTCATCGAACCCTTCGTTCTACCATTCCTAGACCGGCAAGGGAACTTGCTGTTCCAACAGGACAATGCACGTCCGCATGTATCCCGTGCCACCCAACGTGCTCTAGAAGGTGTAAGTCAACTACCCTGGCCAGCAAGATCTCCGGATCTGTCCCCCATTGAGCATGTTTGGGACTGGATGAAGCGTCGTCTCACGCTGTCTGCGCGTCCAGCACGAACGCTGGTCCAACTGAGGCGCCAGGTGGAAATGGCATGGCAAGCCGTTCCACAGGACTACATCCAGCATCTCTACGATCGTCTCCATGGGAGAATAGCAGCCTGCATTGCTACGAAAGGTGGATATACACTGTACTAGTGCCGACATTGTGCATGCTCTGTTGCCTGTGTCTATGTGCCTGTGGTTCTGTCAGTGTGATCATGTGATGTATCTGACCCCAGGAATGTGTCAATAAAGTTTCCCCTTCCTGGGAAAATGAATTCACGGTGTTCTTATTTCAATTTCCCGGAGTGTATGTTTTGAACCATTTCTGTGACACTAGTTATAGATTCCGATGCTTCACTTCAGGTTGATTGTATCCCTCTGACCTTCATATTGACGATGAAACATACAAATTGCATCGGAATTAAATAGAAAAGGAACAATGCCGACTTAAGTACAAGAAAACTGACACTTCGTACTGTCTATGTTTTGAACCATTCCTGTGACACTAAATATTGATTCCGAAGCTTCACTTCAGGTTTACTGTATCCCTCTGACCTTCTTATTGACGATGAAACACAGAAATTGCATCGGAATTAAATACAAAAAGCACCATGCCGACTTAAGTACAAGAAAACTGACTCTTCTTACTGTCTATGTTTGGAACCATTCATGTGACACTAGTTATAGATTCCGATGCTTCACTTGAGGTTTACTGTGTCCCTCTGGCCTTCTTATTGACGATGAAACTCCGAAATTGCATCGGAATTAAATACAAAAGGCACAATGCCGACTTAAGTACAAGAAAACTGACTCTTCTTACTGTCTATATTTTGAACCATTCATGTGACACTAGTTATAGATTCCGATGCTTCACTTCAGGTTTACTGTATCCCTCTGACCTTCTTATTGTTGATGAAACACAGAAATTGCATCGGAATTAAATACAAAAGGCACAATGCCGACTTAAGTACAAGAAAACTGACACTTCTTACTGTCTATGTTTTGAACCATTTCTGTGACACTAGTTATAGATTCCGATGCTTCACTTCAGGTTTACTGTATCCCTCTGACCTTCATATTGACGATGAAACATACAAATTGCATCGGAATTGAATAGAAAAGAACAATGCAGACTTAAGTACAAGGAAACTGACTCTTCATACTTTCTATGTTTTGAACCATTCCTGTGACACTAAATATTGATTCGGGAGCTTCACTTCAGGTTTACTGTATCCCTCTGACCTTCTTATTGACGATGAAACACAGAAATTGCATCGGAATTAAATACAAAAAGCACAATGCCGACTTAAGTACAAGAAAACTGACTCTTCTTACTGTCTATGTTTTGAACCATTTCTGTGACACTAGTTATAGATTCCGATGCTTCACTTCAGGTTTAGTGTATCCCTCTGACCTTCATATTGACGATGAAACATACAAATTGCATCGGAATTGAATAGAAAAGGAACAATGCCGACTTAAGTACAAGAAAACTAACTCTTCGTACTGTCTATGTTTTGAACCATTCCTGTGACACTAAATATTGATTCCGAAGCTTCACTTCAGGTTTACTGTATCCCTCTGACCTTCTTATTGACGATGAAACACAGAAATTGCATCGGAATTAAATACAAAAAGCACAATGCCGACTTAAGTACAAGAAAACTGACCCTTCTTACTGTCTATGTTTGGAACCATTTCTGTGACACTAGTTATAGATTCCGATGCTTCACTTCCGGTTTACTGTATCCCTCTGACCTTCTTATTGACGATGAAATCACAGAAATAGCATCGGAATTAAATACAAAAGGCACAATGCCGCATTAAGTACAAGATAACAGACTCTTCTTACTGTCTATATTTTGAACCATTCATGTGACACTAGTTATAGATTCCGATGCTTCACTTCAGGTTTATTGTATCCCTCTGACCTTCTTATTGACGATGAAACACAGAAATTGCATCGGAATTAAATACAAAAGGCACAATGCCGACTTAAGTACAAGAAAACTGACTCTTCTTACTGTCTATGTTTTAACCATTCCTGTGACACTAGTTATAGATTCCGATGCTTCACTTCGGGTTTACAGTATCCCTCAGACCTTCTTATTGACGATGAAACACAGAAATTTCATCGGAATTAAATACAAAAGGCACAATTCCGACTTAAGTACAAGAAAACTGAATCTTTTTACTGTCTATGTTTTGAACCATTCCTGTGACACTAGTTATAGATTCCGATGCTTCCCCTCAGGTTTACTGTATCCCTCTGACCTTCTTATTGACGATGAAACACAGAAATTGCAACGGAATTAAATACAAAACCACAATGCCGACTTAAGTAGAAGAAAACTGACTCTTCTTCCTGTCTATGTATTGAACCATTCCTGTGACACTAGTTATAGATTCCGATACTTCACTTAAGGTTTACTGTATCCCTCTGACCTTCTTATTGACGACGAAACACAGAAATTGCATCGGAATTAAATACAAATGGCACAATGCCGACTTAAGTACATGAAAACTGACTCTTCTTATTGTCTAAGTTTTAAACCATTCCTGTGACACTAGTTATATATTCTGATGCTTCACTTCAGGTTTACTGTATCCCTATGACCTTCTTGTTGACGATGAAACACAGGAATTGCATCGGAATTAAATACAAAAAGCACAATGCCGACTTAAGTACAAGAAAACTGACTCTTCTCACTGTCTAAGTTCTGAACCATTCCTTTGACACTAGTTATAGATTCATATGCTTCACTTCAGGTTTACTGTATCCCTCTGAACTTCTTATTGTTGATGAAACACAGAAATTGCATCGGAATTAAATACAAAAGGCACAATGCCGACTTAAGTACAAGAAAACTGACTCTTCTTACTGTCTATGTTTTGAACCATATCTGTGACACTAGTTATAGATTCCGATGCTTCACTTCAGGTTTACTGTATCCCTCTGACCTTCATATTGACGATGAAACATACAAATTGCATCGGAATTGAATAGAAAAGGAACAATGCAGACTTAAGTACAAGGAAACTGACTCTTCGTACTTTCTATGTTTTGAACCATTCCTGTGACACTAAATATTGATTCCGAAACTTCACTTCAGGTTTACTGTATCCCTCTTACCTTCTTATTGACGATGAAACACAGATATTGCATCGGAGTTAAATACAAAAGGCACTATGCCGAATTAAGTACAAGAAAACTGACTCTTCTTACTGTCTATGCTTTGAACCATTCATGTGACGCTAGTTATAGATTCAGATGCTTCACTTCAGGTATACTGTATCCCTCTGGCCTTCTTATTGACGATGAAACACAGAAATTGCATCGGAATTAAATACAATAGGCACAATGCCTACTTAAGTACAATACAACTGACTCTTCTTAGCGTCAAAGTTTTGAACCATTCCTGTGACACTAGTAATAGATTCCGATGATTCACTTCAGGTTTACTGTATTCCTCTGACCTACTTATTGTTGATGAAACACAGAAATTGCATCGGAATTAAATACAAAAGGCACAATGCCGACTTAAGTACAAGAAAACTGACTCTTCTTACTGTCTATGATTTGAACCATTCCTGTGACACTAGTTATAGATTCCGATGCTTCACTTCAGGTTTACTGTATCCCTCGGACCTTCTTATTGACGATGAAACACAGAAATTGCATCGTAATTAAATACAAAAGGCACAATTCCGACTTATGTACAAGAAAACTGACTCGTCTTACTGGCTATATTTTGAACCATTCATGTGACACTAGTTATAGATTCCGATGCCTCACTTCAGGTTTACTGTATCACTCTGACCTTCTTATTGACGATGAAACACAGATATTGCATCGGACTTAAATACAAAAGGCACAATGCCGACTTAAGTACAAGAAAACTGACTCTTCTTACTGTCTATGTGTTGAACCATTCATGTGACATTAGTTATAGATTCCGATGCTTCACTTCAGGTTTACGGTATCCCTCTGACCTTCTTATTGACGATGAAACACAGAAATTGAACTGGAATTAAATGTAAAATGCACAATGCCGACTTAAGTTCAAGAAAAGTGAATCTTCTTACTGTCTCCGTTTTGAACCATTCCTGTGACACTAGTTATAGATTCCGATGCTTCACTTCAGGTTTACTGTATCCCTCTGACCTTCGTATGGACGATGAAACACAGAAATTGCATCGGAATTAAATACAAAAGGCACAATGCCGACTTAAGTACAAGATAACTGACTCTTCTTACTGTCTACGTTTTAAACCATTCCTGTAACACTAGTTATAGATTCCGATGCTTCACTTCAGGCTTACTGTACCCTCTGATGACCTAATTGACGATGAAACACGGAAATTGCATCGGAATTAAATACAAAAGGGACAATACCCACTTAAGTACAAGAAAACTGACTCTTCTTACTGTCTATGTTTTGAACCATTCATGTGACACTAGTTATAGATTCCGATGCTTCATTTCAGGTTTAATGTATCCCTTGGACCTTCTTATTGACGACGAAACACGGAATTTGCATCGGAATGAAATTCAAAAGGCACAATACCGACTTAAGTACAAGAAAACTGCCTCTTCTTAATGTCTATGTTTTGAACCATTCCTGTGACACTAGTTATAGATTCCGATGCTTCACTTCAGGGTTACTCTATCCCTCTGATCTTATTATTTACGATCAAACACAGATACTGCATCGTAATTAAATACAAAAGGCACAATGCCGACTTAAGTACAAGAAAACTGACTCTTCTTTCTGTCTATGTTTTGAACCATTCCTGTGACACTAGTAATAGATTCCGTTGCTTCACTTCAGGTTTACTGTATCCCTCTGACCGTCTTATTGACGATGAAACACAGAAATTGTATCGGAATTAAATACAAAAGGCACAATGCCGACTTAAGTACAAGAAAACTGACTCTTCTTACTGTCTATATTTTGAACCATTCATGTGGTACTAGTTATAGATTCCGATGCTTCACTTCAGGTTTACTGTATCCCTCTGACCTTCTTATTGACGATGAAACACAGAAATTGCATCGGAATTAAATACAAAAGGCACAATGCCGACTTAAGTACAAGAAAACTGACTCTTCTCACTGTCTATGTTTGAACCATTTCTGTGACACTAGTTATAGATTCCGATGCTTCACTTCCGGTTGACTGTATCCCTCTGACCTTCTTATTGACGATGAAATCACAGAAATAGCATCGGAATTAAATACAAAAGGCATAATGCCGACTTAAGTACAAGATAACAGACTCTTCTTACAGTCTATGGGTTGAACCATTCATGTGACAATAGTTATAGATTCCGATGCTTCCCTCAGGTTTACTGTATCCCTCTGACCTTCTTATTGACGATGAAGCACAGAAATTGCATCGGAATTAAATACAGAAGGCACAATGCCGACTTAAGTACAAGAAAACTGACTCTTCTTACTGTCTATGTTTTAACCATTCCTGTGACACTAGTTATAGATTCCGATGCGCCTCTTCGGGTTTACTGTATCCCTCTGACCTTCTTATAGACGATGAAACACAGAAATTTCATCGGAATTAAATACAAAAGGCACAATTCCGACTTAAGTACAAGAAAACTGACTCTTCTTACTGTCTATGTTTTGAAACATTCCTGTGACACTAGTTATAGATTCCGATGCTTCCCTCAGGTTTACTGTATCCCTCTGACCTTCTTATTGACGATGAAACACAGAAATTGCAACGGAATTAAATACAAAAGGCACAATGCCGACTTAAGTAGAGAAAACTGACTCTTCTTCCTGTCTATGTATTGAACCATTCCTTTGACACTAGTTATAGATTCCGATCCTTCACTTCAGGTTTACTGTATCCCTCTGACCTTCTTATTGTTGATGAAACACAGAAATTGCATCGGAATTAAATACAAAAGGCACAATGCCGACATAAGTACAAGAAAACTGACTCTTCTTACTGTCTATGTTTTGAACCATTTCTGTGACACTAATTATAGATTCCGATGCTTCACTTCAGGTTTACTGTATCCCTCTGACCTTCATATTGACGATGAAACATACAAATTGCATCGGAATTGAATAGAAAAGGAACAATGCCGACTTAAGTACAAGGAAACTGACTCTTCGTACTTTCTATGTTTTGAACCATTCCTGTGACACTAAATATTGATTCCGAAGCTTCACTTCAGGTTTACTGTATCCCTCGGACCTTCTTATTGACGATGAAACACAGAAATTGCATCGGAATTAAATACAAAAAGCACAATGCCGACTTAAGTACAAGAAAACTGACTCTTCTTACTATCTACACTCCTGGAAATGGAAAATAGAACACATTGACACCGGTGTGTCAGACCCACCATACTTGCTCCGGACACTGCGAGTGGGCTGTACAAGCAATGATCACACGCACGGCACAGCGGACACACCAGGAACAGCGGTGTTGGCCGTCGAATGGCGCTAGCTGCGCAGCATTTGTGCACCGCCGCCGTCAGTGTCAGCCAGTTTGCCGTGGCATACGGAGCTCCATCGCAGTCTTTAACACTGGTAGCATGCCGCGACAGCGTGGACGTGTACCGTATGTGCAGTTGACGGACTTTGAGCGAGGGCGTATAGTGGGCACGCGGGAGGCCGGGTGGACGTACCGCCGAATTGCTAAACACGTGGGGCGTGAGGTCTCCACAGTACATCGATGTTGTCGCCAGTGGTCGGCGGAAGGTGCACGTGCCCGTCGACCTGGGAGCGGACCGCAGCGACGCACGGATGCACGCTAAGACCGTAGGATTCTACGCAGTGCCGTAGGGGACCGCACCGCCACTTCCCAGCAAATTAGGGACACTGTTGCTCCTGGGGTATCGGCGAGGACCATTCGCAACCGTCTCCATGAAGCTGGGCTACGGTCCCGCACACCGTTAGGCCGTCTTCCGCTCACGCCCCAACATCGTGCAGCCCGCCTCCAGTGTTGTCGTGACAGGCGTGAATGGAGGGACGAATGGAGACGTGTCGTCTTCGGCGATGAGAGTCGCTTCTGCCTTGGTGCCAATGATGGTCGTATGCGTGTTTGGCGCCGTAAAGGTGAGCGCCACAACAGGACTGCATACGACCGAGGCACACAGGGCCAACACCCGGCATCATGGTGTGGCGAGCGATCTCCTACACTGGCCGTACACCACTGGTGATCGTCGAGGGGACACTGAATAGTGCACGGTACATCCAAACCGTCATCGAACCCATCGTTCTACCATTCCTAGACCGGCAAGGGAACTTGCTGTTCCAACAGGACAATGCACGTCCGCATGTATCCCGTGCCACCCAACGTGCTCTAGAAGGTGTAAGTCAACTACCCTGGCCAGCAAGATCTCCGGATCTGTCCCCCAATGAGCATGTTTGGGACTGGATGAAGTGTCGTCTCACGCGGTCTGCACGTCCAGCACGAACGCTGGTCCAACTGAGGCGCCAGGTGGAAATGGCATGGCAAGCCGTTCCACAGGACTACATCCAGCATCTCTACGATCGTCTCCATGGGAGAATAGCAGCCTGCATTGCTACGAAAGGTGGATATACACTGTACTAGTGCCGACATTGTGCATGCTCTGTTGCCTGTGTCTATGTGCCTGTGGTTCTGTCAGTGTGATCATGTGATGTATCTGACCCCAGGAATGTGTCAATAAAGTTTCCCCTTCCTGGGACAATGAATTCACGGTGTTCTTATTTCAATTTCCAGGAGTGTATGTTTTGAACCATTTCTGTGACACTAGTTATAGATTCCGATGCTTCACTTCAGGTTTACTGTATCCCTTTGACCTTCATATTGACGATGAAACATACAAATTGCATCGGAATTGAATACAAAAGGAACAATGCCGACTTAAGTACAAGAAAAATGACTCTTCGTACTGTCTATGTTTTGAACCACTCCTGTGACACTAAATATTGATTCCGAAGCTTCACTTCAGGTTTACTGTATCCCTCTGACCTTCTTATTGACGATGAAACACAGAAATTGCATCGGAATTAAATACAGAAAGCACAATGCCGACTTAAGTACAAGAAAACTGACTCTTCTTACTGTCTATGTTTGGAACCATTCATGTGACACTAGTTATAGATTCCGATGCTTCACTTGAGGTTTACTGTGTCCCTCTGGCCTTCTTATTGACGATGAAACTCCGAAATTGCATCGGAATTAAATACAAAAGGCACAATGCCGACTTAAGTACAAGAAAACTGACTCTTCTTACTGTCTATATTTTGAACCATTCATGTGACACTAGTTATAGATTCCGATGCTTCACTTCAGGTTTACTGTATCCCTCTGACCTTCTTATTGACGATGAAACACAGAAATTGCATCGGAATTAAATACAAAAGGCACAATGCCGACTTAAGTACAAGAAAACTGACTCTTCTTACTGTCTATGTTTGAACCATTTCTGTGACACTAGTTATAGATTCGGATGCTTCACTTCCGGTTTACTGTATCCCTCTGACCTTCTTATTGACGATGAAACACAGAAATTTCATCGGAATTAAATACAAAAGGCACAATTCCGACTTAAGTACAAGAAAACTGACTCTTCTTACTGTCTATGTTTTGAACCATTCCTGTGACACTAGTTATAGATTCCGATGCTTCACTTCAGGTTTACTGTATCCCTCTGACCTTCTTATTGACGACGAAACACAGAAATTGCATCGGAATTAAATACAAATGGCACAATGCCGACTTAAGTACAAGAAAACTGACTCTTCTTATTGTCTAAGTTTTAAACCATTCCTGTGACACTAGTTATAGATTCTGATGCTTCACTTCAGGTTTACTGTATCCCTCTGACCTTCTTGTTGACGATGAAACACAGGAATTGCATCGGCATTAAATACAAAAAGCACAATGCCGACTTAAGTACAAGAAAACTGACTCGTCTTACTGTCTAAGTTCTGAACCATTCCTTTGACACTAGTTATAGATTCCGATGCTTCACTTCAGGTTTACTGTATCCCTCTGACCTTCTTATTGTTGATGAAACACAGAAATTGCATTGGAATTAAATACAAAAGGCACAATGCCGACTTAAGTACAAGAAAACTGACTCTTCTTACTGTCTATGTTTTGAACCATTTCTGTGACACTAGTTATAGATTCCGATGCTTCACTTCAGGTTTACTGTATCCCTCTGACCTTCATATTGACGATGAAACATACAAATTGCATCGGAATTGAATAGAAAAGGAACAATGCAGACTTAAGTACAAGGAAACTGACTCTTCGTACTTTCTATGTTTTGAACCATTCCTGTGACACTAAATATTGATTCCGGAGCTTCACTTCAGGTTTACTGTAGCCCTCTGACCTTCTTATTGACGATGAAACACAGAAATTGCATCGGAATTAAATACAAAAAGCACAATGCCGACTTAAGTACAAGAAAACTGACTCTTCTTACTGTCTATGTTTTGAACCATTTCTGTGACACTAGTTATAGATTCCGATGCTTCACTTCAGGTTTAGTGTATCCCTCTGACCTTCATATTGACGATGAAACATACAAATTGCATCGGAATTGAATAGAAAAGGAACAATGCCGACTTAAGTACAAGAAAACTAACTCTTCGTACTGTCTATGTTTTGAACCATTCCTGTGACACTAAATATTGATTCCGAAGCTTCACTTCAGGTTTACTGTATCCCTCTGACCTTCTTATTGACGATGAAACACAGAAATTGCATCGGAATTAAATACAAATGCACAATGCCGACTTAAGTACAAGAAAACTGACTCTTCTTACTGTCTATGTTTGGAACCATTCATGTGACACTAGTTATAGATTCCGAAGCTTCACTTGAGGTTTACTGTGTCCCTCTGGCCTTCTTATTGACGATGAAACTCCGAAATTGCATCGGAATTAATTACGGAAGGCACAATGCCTACTTAAGCACAAGAAAACTGACTCTTCTTACTGTCTAAGTTTTCAACCATTCCTGTGACACTAGTAATAGAGTCCGATGCTTCACTTCTGGTTTACTGTATCCCTCTGACATTCTTATTGTTGATGAAACACAGAAATTGCATCGGAATTAAATACAAAAGGCACAATGCCGACTTAAGTACAAGAAAACTGACTCTTCTTACTGTCTATATTTTGAACCATTCATGTGACACTAGTTATAGATTCCGATGCTTCACTTCCGGTTTACTGTATCCCTCTGACCTTCTTATTGACGATGAAATCACAGAAATAGCATCGGAATTAAATACAAAAGGCACAATGCCGACTTAAGTACAAGATAACAGACTCTTCTTACAGTCTATGGGTTGAACCATTCATGTGACACTAGTTATAGATTCCGATGCTTCTCTTCAGATTTACTGTATCCCTCTGACCTTCTTATAGACGATGAATCACAGAAATCGCATCGGAATTAAATACAGAAGGCACAATGCCGACTTAAGTACAAGAAAACTGACTCATCTTACTGTCTATGTTTTAACCATTCCTGTGACACTAGTTATAGATTCCGATGCTTCACTTCGGGTTTACAGTATCCCTCTGACCGTCTTATTGACGATGAAACACAGAAATTTCATCGGAATTAAATACAAAAGGCACAATTCCGACTTAAGTACAAGAAAACTGACTCTTCTTACTGTCTATGTTTTGAACCATTCCTGTGACACTAGTTATAGATTCCGATGCTTCACCTCAGGTTTACTGTATCCCTCTGACCTTCTTATTGACGATGAAACACAGAAATTGCAACGGAATTAAATACAAAAGGCACAATGCCGACTTAAGTAGAAGAAAACTGACTCTTCTTCCTGTCTATGTATTGAACCATTCCTGTGACACTAGTTATAGATTCCGATACTTCACTTAAGGTTTACTGTATCCCTCTGACCTTCTTATTGACGACGAAACACAGAAATTGCATCGGAATTAAATACAAATGGCACAATGCCGACTTAAGTACAGGAAAACTGACTCTTCTTATTGTCTAAGTTTTAAACCATTCCTGTGACACTAGTTATAGATTCTGATGCTTCACTTCAGGTTTACTGTATCCCTCTGACCTTCTTGTTGACGATGAAACACAGGAATTGCATCGGAATTAAATACAAAAAGCACAATGCCGACTTAAGTACAAGAAAACTGACTCTTCTTACTGTCTAAGTTCTGAACCATTCCTTTGACGCTAGTTATAGATTCATATGCTTCACTTCAAGTTTACTGTATCCCTCTGACCTTCTTATTGTTGATGAAACACAGAAATTGCATCGGAATTAAATACAAAAGGCACAATGCCGACTTAAGTACAAGAAAACTGACTCTTCTTACTGTCTATGTTTTGAACCATTTCTGTGACACTAGTTATAGATTCCGATGCTTCACTTCAGGTTTACTGTATCCCTCTGACCTTCATATTGACGATGAAACATACAAATTGCATCGGAATTGAATAGAAAAGGAACTATGCAGACTTAAGTACAAGAAAACTGACTGTTCGTACTTTCTATGTTTTGAACCATTCCTGTGACACTAAATATTGATTCCGGAGCTTCACTTCAGGTTTACTGTATCCCTCTGACCTTCTTATTGACGATGAAACACTGAAATTGCATCGGAATTAAATACAAAAAGTACAATGCCGACTTAAGTACAAGAAAATTGACTCTTCTTACTGTCTATGTTTTGAACCATTTCTGTGACACTAGTTATAGATTCCGATGCTTCACTTCAGGTTTAGTGTATCCCTCTGACCTTCATATTGACGATGAAACATACAAATTGCATCGGAATCGAATAGAAAAGGAACAATGCCGACTTAAGTACAAGAAAACTGACTCTTCGTACTGTCTATGCTTTGAACCATTCCTGTGACACTAAATATTGATTCCGAAGCTTCACTTCAGGTTTACTGTATCCCTCTGACCTTCTTATTGACGATGGAACACAGAAATTGCATCGGAATTAAATACAAAAAGCACAATGCCGACTTAAGTACAAGAAAACTGACTCTTCCTACTGTCTATGTTTGGAACCATTCATGTGACACTAGTTATAGATTCCGATGCTACACTTCAGGTTTACTGTGTCCCTCTGGCCTTCTTATTGACGATGAAACTCCGAAATTGCATCGGAATTAAATACAAAAGGCACAATGCCGACTTAAGTACAAGAAAACTGACTCTTCTTACTGTCTATGTTTTGAACCATTCCTGTGACACTAGTTATAGATTCCGATGCTTCACTTCAGGTTTACTGTATCCCTCTGACCTTATTGACGATGAAACACAGAAATTGCATCGGAATTAAAAACAAGAGGCACAATGCCGACTTAAGTACAAGAAAACTGTCTCTTCTTAATGTCTATATTTTGAACCATTCATGTGACACTAGTTATAGATTCCGATGCTTCACTTCAGGTTTACTGTATGCCTCTGACCTTATTGACGATGAAACACAGAAATTGCATCGGAATTAAATACAATAGGCATAATACCGACTTAAGTACAAGAAAACTGACTCTTCTTACTGTCCATGTTTTGAACCATTCCTGTGACACTAGTTATAGATTCCGATGTTTCACTACCGGTTTACTGTATCCCTCCGACCTTCTTATTGACGATCAAACTCAGAAATAGCATCGGAATTAAATACAAAAGGCACAATGAATACTTAAGTACAAGATAACTGACTCTTCTTACTGTCTATGTGTTGAACCATTCATGTGACACTAGTTATAGATTCCGATGCTTCACTTCAGGTTAACTGTATCCCTCTGACCTTCTTATTGACTATGAATCGAAGAAATTGCATCGGAATTAAATACAGAAGGCACAATGCCGACTTAAGTACAAGAAAACTGACTCTTCTTACTGTCTATGTTTTAACCATTCCTGTGACACTAGTTATAGATTCCGATGCTTCACTTCAGGTTTACTGTATCCCTCTGTCCTTCGTATTGAAGAGGAAACACAGAAATTGCATGCGAATTAAATACAAAGGGCACAATGCCGACTTAAGTACAAGAAAACTGACTCTTCTTACTGTTTATGTTTTGAACCATTCCTGTGACACTAGTTATAGATTCCGATGCTTCACTTCAGGTTTACTGTATCACTCTGACCTTCTTATTGACGATGAAACACAGAAATATCATCGGAATTAAATACAAAAGGCACAATGCCGACTTAAGTAGAAGAAAACTGACTCTTCTTACTGTCTATGATTTGAACCATTCCAGTGACACTAGTTAGAGATTCCGATGCTTCACTTCAGGTTTACTGTATCCCTCTGACCTTCTTATTGACGATGAAACACAGAAATTGCATCGGAATTAAATACAAATGGCACAATGCCGACTTAAGTACAACTGACTCTTCTTATTGTCTAAGTTTTGAACCATTCCTGTGACACTAGTTATAGATTCCGATGCTTTACTTCAGCTTTACTGTATCCCTCTGACCTTCTTTTTGACGATGAAACACAGAAATTGCATAGGAATTAAAATCTAAATTGCACAATGCCGCCTTAAGTACAAGAAATCTGACTCTTTTTACTGTCTACGTTTTGAACCATTCCTGTGACACTAGTTATAGATTCCGATGCTTCACTTCAGGTTTACTGTATCCCTCTGACCTTCTTATTGACGATGAAACACAGAAATTGCATCGGAATGAAATACAAAAGGCAAAATGCCGACTTAAGTAAAAGATAACTGACTCTTCTTACTGTCTATGTTTTAAACCATTCCTGTAAAGCTAGTTTTCGATTCCGATGCTTGACTTCAGGTTTACTCTACCCTCTGACGATTATTGACGATGAAACACAGAAATTGCATCGGAATTAAATACAAAAGGGACAATGCCAACTTAAGTTCAAGAAAACTGACTCTTCTTACTGTCTATGTTTTGAACCATTCCTGTGACACTAGTTATAGATTCCGATGCTTTACTTCAGCTTTACTGTATCCCTCTGACCTCCTTATTGACGATGAAACACAGAAATTGCATAGGAATTAAAATCTAAAATGCACAATGCCGACTTAAGTACAAGAAAACTGACTCTTTTTACTGTCTTCGTTTTGAACCATTCCTGTGACACTAGTTATAGATTCCGATGCTTCACTTCAGGTTTAATGAATCCCTTGACCTCTTTATTGACGACGAAACACGGAATTGGCATCGGAATGAAATTCAAAAGGCACAATGCCGACTTAAGTACATGAAAACTGACTCTTCTTACTGTCTATGTTTTGAACCATTCCTGTGACACTAGTTATAGATTCCGTTGCTTCACTTCAGGTTTACTCTATCCCTCTGACCTTCTTATTGACGATCAAACACATAAATTGCATCGGAATTAAATACAAAAGGTACAATGCCGACTTAAGTACAAGAAAACTGACTCTTGTTACTGTCTATATTTTCAACCATTCATGAGCAATAGTTATAGATTCCGATGCTTCACTTCCGGCTTACTGTGTCCCTCTGACCCTCTTATTGACGATGAAACACAGAAATAGCATCGGACTTAAATACAAAAGGCAAAATGCCGACTTAAGTAGAAGAAAACTGACTCTTCTTCCCGTCTATGTTTTGAACCATTCCTGTGACACTAGTTATAGATTCCGATGCTTCACTTCAGGTTTACTCTATCCCTCTGACCTTCTTATTGACGATGAAACACAGAAATTGCATCGGAATTAAATACAAATGGCACAATGCCGACTTAAGTACAAGATAACTGACTCTTCTTACTGTCTATGTTTTGAACCATACCGGTGACACTAGCTATAGATTCCGATGCTTCACTTCAGGTTTACTGTATCCCTCTGACCTTCTTATTGACGATGAAACACAGAAATTGCATCGGAATTAAATACAAAAGGCACAATGCCGACTTAAGTACAAGATGACTGACTCTTCTTACTGTCTATGTTTTGAACCATTCCTGTGACACTAGTTATAGATTCCGATGCTTCACTTCAGGTTTACTGTACCCTCTGACGATCTTATTGACGATGAAACACAGAAATTGCATCGGAATTAAATACAAAAGGGACAATGCCAACTTAAGTTCAAGAAAACTGACTCTTCTTACTGTCTATGTTTTGAACCATTCCTGTGACACTAGTTATAGATTCCGATGCTTTACTTCAGCTTTACTGTATCCCTCTGACCTCCTTATTGACGATGAAACACAGAAATTGCATAGGAATTAAAATCTAAAATGCACAATGCCGACTTAAGTACAAGAAAACTGACTCTTTTTACTGTCTTCGTTTTGAACCATTCCTGTGACACTAGTTATAGATTCCGATGCTTCACTTCAGGTTTACTGTATCCCTCTGACCTTCTTATTGACGATGAAACACAGAAATTGCATCGGAATTAAATACAAAAGGCACAATGCCGACTTAAGTACAAGATAACTGACTCTTCTTACTGTCTATGTTTTAAACCATTCCTGTAACATTAGTTATCGATTCCGATGCTTGACTTTAGGTTTACTCTACCCTCTGACGACCTTACTGACGATGAAACACAGAAATTGCATCGTAATTAAATACAAAAGGGACAATGCCAACTTAAGTTCAAGAAAACTGACTCTTCTTACTGTCTATGTTTTGAACCATTCATGTGACACTAGTTATAGATTCCGATGCTTCACTTCAGGTTTAATGTATCCCTTGACCTTCTTATTGACGACGAAACACGGAATTTGCATCGGAATGAAATTCAAAAGGTACAATGCCGACTTAAGTACAAGAAAACTGACTCTTCTTACTGTCTATGTTTGGAACCATTCCTGTGACACTAGTTATAGATTCCGATGCTTCACTTCAGGTTTACTCTATCCCTCTGACCTTCTTATTTACGATGAAACACAGATATTGCATCGGAATTAAATACAAAATGCACAATGCCGACTTAAGTATAAGAAAACTGACTCTTCTTACTGTCAATGGTTTGAACCATTCCTGTGACACTAGTTATGGATTCCGTTGCTTCACTTCAGGTTTACTGTATCCCTCTGACCTTCTTATTGACGATCAAACACAGAAATTGCATCGGAATTACATACAAAAGGCACAATGCCGACTTAAGTACAAGAAAACTGACTCTTGTTACTGTCTATATTTTCAACAATTCATGAGCAATAGTTATAGATTCGGATGCTTCACTTCCGGTTTACTGTATCCCTCTGACTTTCTTATTGACGATGATACACAGAAATAGCATCGGACTTAAATACAAAAGGCACAATGCCGACTTAAGTAGAAGAAAACTGACTCTCCTTCCCGTCTATGTTTTGAACCATTCCTGTGACACTAGTTATAGATTCCGATGTTTCACTTCGGGTTTACTCTATCCCTCTGACCTTCTTATGGACGATGAAACACAGAAATTGCATCGGAATTAAATACAAAAGGCACAATGCCGACTTAAGTACAAGATGACTGTCTCTTCATACTGTCTATGTTTTGAACCATTCCTGTGACACTAGTTATAGATTCCGATGCTTTACTTCAGGTTTACTGTACCCTCTGACGATCTTATTGACGATGAAATACAGAAATTGCATCGGAATTAAATACAAAATGGTCAATGCCAACTTAAGTACAAGAAAACTGTCTCCTCTTACTGTCTATGTTTTGAACCATTCATATGACACTAGTTATTGATTCCGATGCTTCACTTCAGGTTTAATGTATCCCTTGGAGCTTCTTATTGACGACGAAACATAGAATTTGCATTGGAATTAAATTCAAAAGGCACAATGCCGACTTAACTACAAGAAAACTGACTCTTCTTACTGTCTATGTTTTGAACCATTCCTGTGACACTAGATATAGATTCCGATGCTTCACTTCAGGTTTACTGTGTCCCTCTGACCTTCTTATTGACGATGAAATACAGGAATTGCATCGGAATTAAATACAAAAGGCACAATGTTGACTTAAGTACAAGATAACTGACTCTTCTTATTGTCTAAGTTTTGAACCATTCCTGTGACACTAGTTATAGATTCCGATGCTTTACTTCAGCTTTACTGTATCCATCTGACGTTCTTATTGACGATGAAACACAGAAATTGCATAGGAATTAAAATCTAAAATGCACAATGCCGACTTAAGTACAAGAAAACTGACTCATTTTACTGTCTACGTTTTGAACCATCCCTGTGACACTAGGTATAGATTCCGATGCTTCACTTCAGGTTTACTGTATCCCTCTGACCTTCTTATTAACGATGAAACACAGAAATTGCATCGGAATTAAATACAAAAGGCACAATGCCGACTTAAGTACAAGATAACTGACTCTTCTTACTGTCTATGTTTTAAACCATTCCTGTAACACTAGCTATCGATTCCGATGCTTGACTTCAGGTTTACTCTACCCTCTGACGATCTTATTGACGATGAAACACAGAAATTGCATCGGAATTAAATACAAAAGGACAATGCCAACTTAAGTTCAGGAAAACTGACTCTTCTTAGTGTCTATGTTTTGAACCATTCATGTGACACTAGTTATAGATTCCGATGCTTCACTTCAGGTTTAAAGTATCCCTTGACCTTCTTATTGACGACGAAACACGGAATATGCATCGGAATGAAATTCAAAAGGCACAATGCCGACTTAAGTACAAGAAAACTGACTCTTCTAACTGTCTATGTTTTGAACCGTTCCTGTGACACTAGTTATAGATTCCGATGCTTCACTTCAGGTTTACTCTATCCCTCTGACCTTCTTATTTACGATGAAACATAGATATTGCATCCGAATTAAATACAAAATGCACAATGCCGACTTAAGTACAAGAAAACTGACTCTTCTTACTGTCAATGTTTTGAACCATTCCTGTGACACTAGTTATAGATTCCGTTGCTTCACTTCCGGTTTACTGTATCCCTCTGACCTTCTTATTGACGATCAAACACAGAAATTGCATCGGAATTAAATACAAAAGGCACAATGCCGACTTAAGTACAAGAAAACTGACTCTTCTTACTGTCTATGTTTGAACTATTTCTGAGACACTAGTTATAGATTCCGATGCTTCACTTCCGGTTTACTGTATCCCTCTGACCTTCTTATTGACGATGAAATCACAGAAATAGCATCGGAATTAAATACAAAAGGCACAATGCCGACTTAAGTACAAGATAACAGACTCTTCTTACAGTCTATGGGTTGAACCATTCATGTGACACTAGTTATAGATTCCGATGCTTCACTTCAGGTTTACTGTATCCCTCTGACCTTCTTATTGACGATGAATCACAGAAATTGCATCGGAATTAAATACAAAAGGCACAATGCCGACTTAAGTACAAGAAAAAGGACTCTTCTTACTGTCTATGTTTTAACCATTCCTGTGACACTAGTTATAGATTCCGATGCTTCACTTCGGGTTTACTGTATCCCTCTGACCTTCTTATTGACGATGAAACACAGAAATTGCATCGGAATTAAATACAAAAGGCACAATGCCGACTTAAGTATAAGATGACTGTCTCTTCTTACTGTCTATGTTTTGAACCATTCAAGTGACACTAGTTATAGATTCCGATGCTTCACTTCAGGATTAATGTATCCCTTGGACCTTCTTATTGACGACGAAACACAGAATTTGCATCGGAATTAAATTCAAAAGGCACAATGCCGACTTAAGTACAAGAAAACTGACTCTTTTTACTCTCTATGTTTTGACCCATTCCTGTGACACTAGATATAGATTCCGATGCTTCACTTCAAGTTTACTGTGTCCCTCTGACATTCTTATTGACGATGAAACACAGGGATTGCATAGGAATTAAATACAAAAGGCACAATGCCGAGTTAAGTACAAGAAAACAGACTCATCTTACTGTCTGTGGTTTGAACCATTCCTGTGACACTAGTTATTGATTCCGATGCTTCACTTCAGGTTTACTGTATACCTCTGACCTTCTTATTGACGATGAAACACAGAAATTGCATCGGAATTAAATACAAAATGCACAATGCCGACTCAAGTACAAGAGAGCTGGCTCTTCATAGTGTCTATGTTTTGAACCTTTCCTCTGAGACCGGTTTTCGATTCTGATGCTTCACTTCAGGTATACTGTATCCCATGGACCTTCTTATTGACGACTAAACACAGAAATTGCATCGGAATTAAATTCAAAATGCACAATTCCGACTTAAGTACAAGAAAACTGACTCTTCTTACTGTCTATGTTTTGAAGCTTTTCTGTGACACTAGTTATAGATTCCGTTGCTTCACTTCAGGTTTACTGTATCCCTCTGACCTTCTTATTGACGATCAAACACAGAAATTTCATCGGAATTAAATACAAAAGGCACAATGCCGACTTAAGTACAAGAAAACTGACTCTTGTTACTGTCTATATTTTGAACCATTCATGAGACAATAGTTATAGATTCCCATGCTTCTCTTCAGGTTTACTGTATCCCTCTGACCTTCTTATTGACGATGAAACACAGAAATTGCATCGGAAATAAATACAAAAGGCACAATTCCGACTTAAGTACAAGAAAACTGACTCTTCTTACTGTCTATGTTTTGAACCATTTCTGTGACACTAGTTATAGATTCCGATGCTTCACTTCCGGTTTACTGTCTCCCTCTGACCTTCTTATTGACGGTGAAACACAGAAATAGCATCGGACTTAAATAGAAAAGGCACAATGCCGACTTAAGTAGAAGAAAACTGACTCTTCCTCCTGTCTATGTTTTGAACCATTCCTGTGACACTAGTTATAGATTCCGATGCTTCACTTCAGCTCTACTCTATCCCTCTGACCTTCTTATTGACGATGAAACACAGAAATTGCATCGGAAATAAATACAAAAGGCACAATTCCGACTTAAGTACAAGAAAACTGACTCTTCTTACTGTCTATGTTTTGAACCATTTCTGTGACACTAGTTATAGATTCCGATGCTTCACTTCCGGTTTACTGTATCCCTCTGACCTTCTTATTGACGATGAAACACAGAAATAGCATCGGACTTAAATACAAAAGGCACAATGCCGACTTAAGTAGAAGAAAACTGACTCTTCCTCCTGTCTATGTTTTGAACCATTCATGTGACACTAGTTATAGATTCCGATTCTTCACTTCAGGTTTAATGAATCCCTTGGACCTTCTTATTGACGACGAAACACAGAATTTGCATCGGAATTAAATTCAAAAGGCACAATGCCGACTTAAGTACAAGAAAACTGACTCTTCTTACTGTCTATGTTTTGAAACATTCCTGTGACACTAGATATAGATTCCGATGCTTCACTTCAGGTTTACTGTGTCCCTCTGACCTTCTTAAGGACGATGAAACACAGGAATTGCATCGGAATTAAATACAAAAGGCACAATGCCGAGTTAAGTACAAGAAAACAGACTCTTCTTACTGTCTGTGTTTTGAACCATTCCTGTGACACTAGTTATTGATTCCGATGCTGCACTTCAGGTTTACTGTATACCTCTGACCTTCTTATTGACGATGAAACACAGATTTTGCATCGGAAATAAATACAAAATGCACAATGCCGACTTAAGTACAAGAAAACTGATTCTTCTTACTGTCAATGGTTTGAACCATTCCTGTGACACTAGTTATGGATTCCGTTGCTTCACTTCAGGTTTACTGTATCCCTCTGACCTTCTTATTGACGATCAAACACAGAAATTGCATCGGAATTAAATACAAAAGGCACAATGCCGACTTAAGTACAAGAAAACTGACTCTTGTTACTGTCTATATTTTCAACCATTCATGAGCAATAGTTATAGATTCCGATGCTTCACTTCCGGTTTACTGTATCCCTCTGACCTTCTTATTGACGATGAAACACAGAAATAGCATCGGACTTAAATACAAAAGGCACAATGCCGACTTAAGTAGAAGAAAACTGACTCTTCCTCCTGTCTATGTTTTGAACCATTCCTGTGATACTAGTTATAGATTCCGATGCTTCACTTCAGCTTTACTCTATCCCTCTGACCTTCTTATTGACGATGAAACACAGAAATTGCATCGGAATTAAATACAAATGGCACAATGCCGACTTAAGTACAAGATAACTGACTCCTCCTACTGTCTATGTTTTGAACCATTCATGTGACACTTGTTATAGATTCCGATGCTTCACTTCAGGTTTAATGTATCCCTTGGACCTTCTTATTGACGACGAAACACAGAATTTGCATCGGAATTAAATTCAAAAGGCACAATGCCGACTTAAGTACAAGAAAACTGACTCTTCTTACTGTCTATGTTTTGAACCTATCCTGTGACACTAGATATAGATTCCGATGCTTCACTTCAGGTTTACTGTGTCCCTCTGACCTTCTTATTGACGATGAAACACAGGAATTGCATCGGAATTAAATACAAAAGGCACAATGCCGAGTTAAGTACAAGAAAACAGACTCTTCTTACTGTCTGTGTTTTGAACCATTCCTTTGACACTAGTTATTGATTCCGATGCTGCACTTCAGGTTTACTGTATACCTCTGACCTTCTTATTGACGATGAAACACAGAAATTGCATCGGAATTAAATACAAAATGCACAATGCCGACTCAAGTACAAGTGGGCTGGCTCTTCATACTGTCTATGTTTTGAACCTTTCCTGTGAGACCGGTTTTAGATTCCGATGCTTCATTTCAGGTTTACTGTATCCCATGGACCTTCTTATTGACGACGAAACACAGAAATTGCATCGGAATTAAATACAAAAGGCACATTGCCGACTTAAGTACAAGAAAACTGACTCTTCTTACTGTCTACGTTTTAAACCATTCATGTGACACTAGTGATAGATTCCGATGCTTCACTTCAGGTTTAATGTATCCCTTGGACCTTCTTATTGACGACGAAACACGGAATTTGCATCGGAATGAAATTCAAAAGGCACAATGCCGACTTAAGTACAAGAAAACTGACTCTTCTTACTGTCTATGCTTTGAACCATTCCTGTGACACTAGTTATAGATTCCGATGCCTTACTTCAGGTTTACTGTATCCCTCTGACCTTCGTATTGACGATGAAACACTGAAATTGCATCGGAATTAAATACAAAAGGCACAAAGCCGACTTAAGTACAAGATAACTGACTCTTCTTACTGTCTATGTTTTGAACCATTCCTGTGACACTAGTTATACATTCTGATGCTGCACTTCAGGTTTAATGTGTCCCTCTGACCTTCTTATTGACGATGAAAAACAGGAATTGCATCGGAATTAAATAAAAAAGGCACAATGCCGTCTTAAGTACAAGGAAACAGACTCTTCTTACTGTCTGTGTTTTGAACCATTCTTGTGGCACTAGTTATTGATTCCGATGCTTCACTTCATGTTTACTGTATCCCTCTTACCTTCTCATTGACGATGAAACACAGAAATTGCATCGGAATTAAATACAAAAGGCACAATGCCGACTCAAGTAAAAGAGGGCTGGCTCTTCATACTGTCTTTGTTTTGAACCTGTTCTGTGAGAGCGGTTTTAGATTCCGATGCTTCACTTCAGGTTTACTGTATCCCATGGACCTTCTTATTAACGATGAAACACAGAAATTGCATCGGAATTAAATACAAAAGGCACATTGCCGACTTAAGTACAAGAAAAATGACTCCTCTTACTGTCTATGTTTTGAACCATTCATGTGACACTAGTTATTGATTCCGATGCTTCACTTCAGTTTTACTGTATCCCTCTGACCTTCTTATCAAAGACGAAACACAGAAATTGCATCGGATTTAAATAGAAAAAGGACAATGCCGACTTAGGTACAAAAAGACTGACTCTTCTTACTGTCTATTATTTAACCATTCCTGTGACACTAGTTATAGATTCCGATGCTTCACTTCAGGTTTACTGTATCCCTCTGACCTTCTTATTGACGATGAAACACAGGAATTGCATCAGAATTAAATACAAAAGGCACAATGCCGAATTAAGTGCAAGAAAACTGACTCTTCTTACTGTCTATGTTTTGAACCATTCCTGTGACACTAGATATATTTCCGATGCTTCACTTCAGGTTTACTGTTTCTCAATGACCTTCTTATTGAAGATGAAACATAGAAATTGCTTCGGAATTAAATACAAAAGGCACAATGCCGACTTAAGTAGAAGAAGACTGACTCTTCTTACCGTCTATGTTTTGAACCTTTTCTGTGACACTAGTTATGGATCCTGATGCTTCACTTCATGTTTAATGTATCCCTCTGACCTTCTTATTGACGATGAAACACAGCAATTGCATCGGAATTAAACACAAAAGGCACAATGCTGGCTCAAGTACAAGAAGACTGGCTTTTCTTACTGTCTATGTTTTGAACCATTCCTGTGACACTAGTTATAGATTCCGATGCTTCACTTTATGTTTACTGTATCCCTCCGACCCTCTTATTGACGATGAAACTCAGAAATTGCATCGGAATTAAATACGAAAGGCACAATGACGACTTAAGTACAAGAAAACTGACTCTTCTTACTGTCTATGCTTTGAACCATTCCTGTGACACTAGTTATAGATTCCGACGCTTCACTTCATGTTTACTGTTTCCCTCTGACCTTCTTATTGGCGATGAAACACAGAAATTGCTTCGGAATTAAATACAAAATGCACAATGCCGTCTTAAGTACAGAAAAACTGACTCTTCTTACTGTCTATGGTTTGAATTATTCTTGTGACACTAGTTATAGATTCCGAAGCTTCACTTCAGGTTTACTGTGTCCCTCTGACCTTCTTATTGACGATGAAACACAGGAATTGCATCGGAATTAAATACAAAAGGCACAATGCCGAGTTAAGTACAAGAAAACAGACTCTTCTTACTGTCTGTGTTTTGAACCATTCCTGTGACACTAGTTATTGATTCCGATGCTGCACTTCAGGTTTACTGTATACCTCTGACCTTCTTATTGACGATGAAACACAGAAATTGGATCGGAATTAAAACAAAATGCACAATGCCGACTCAAGTACAAGAGGGCTGGCTCTTCATACTGTCTATGTTTTGAACCTTTCCTGTGAGACCGGTTTTCGATTCCGATGCTTCACTTCAGGTTTATTGTATCCCTTGGACCTTATTATTGACGACGAAACACAGAAATTGCATCGGAATGAAATTCAAAAGGCACAATGCCGACTTAAGCACAAGAAAACTGACTCTTCTTACTTTCTATGTTTTGAAACCAATCCTGTGACACTAGTTATAGATTCCGATGCTTCACTTCAGGTTTACTCTACCCCTCTGACCTTCTTATTGACGATGAAACACAAAAATTGCATCGGAATTAAATACAAAAGGCACAATGCCGACTTAAGTACAAGAAAACTGACTCTTCCTACTGTCTATGCTTTAAACCATTATTGTGACACTAGTTATAGAATCCGATGCTTCACTTCAGGTTTACTGTATCCCTCTGACTTTCTTATTGGCGATGAAACACAGAAATTGCTTCGGAATTAAACACAAAATGCACAATGCCGTCTTAAGTACAGAAAAACTGACTCTTCTTACTGTCTATGTTTTGAATTATTCTTGTGACACTAGTTATAGATTCCGAAGCTTCACTTCAGGTTTACTGTATCCCTTGGACCTTCTTATTGACGATTAAACACAGAAATTGCATCGGAATTAAATACAAAAGGCACAATGCCGACTTAAGTTCAAGAAAACTGACTGTTCTAACTGACTATGGTTTGAACCATTCCTGTGACACTAGTTATACATTCCGATGCTTCACTTCAGGTTTACTGTATCCCTCTAACGTTCTTATTGACGATGATACACAAAAATTGCATCGGAATTAAATACTAAAGTCACAATGCCGCCTTAAGTACAATGAAACTGACTCTTCTTACTGTCTATGTTTTGAACCATTCCTGTGTCACTAGTTATAGATTCCGATGCTTCACTTCAGGTTTACTGTATCCCTCTGACCTTCTTATTGACGATGAAACACAGAAATTGCATCTTAATTAAATACAAAAGGCTCAATGCTGACTTAAGTACAGGAAATCTGACTCATCTTCTGTCTATGTTTTGAACCATTCTTGTGACACTAGTTATAGATTCCGATGCTTCACTTCAGGTTTACTGTATCCCTCTGACCTTCTTGTTGACGATGAAACACAGAAATTGCATCGGAATTAAATACAAAAGGCACAATGCCGACTTAAGTACAAGAAAAGTGTCTCTTCTAACTGTCTATGTTTTGAACCATTCCTGTGACACTACTTATAGATTCCGATGCTTCACTTTAGGTTTACTGTATCCCCCTGACCTTCTTATTGACGATGAAAACAGAAATTTCGTCGGAATTAAATTCAAAAGACACAATGCCCACTTAAGTACAAGAAAAATGACTCTTCTTACTGTCTATGCTTTGAACCATTCGTGTGACACTAGTTATATATTCCGATGCTTCACTTCAAGCTTACTGTACCACTCTGACCTTCTTATTGACGATGAAACACAGCAATTGCATCGGAATTAAACACAAAAGGCACAATGCCGGCTCAAGTACAAGAAGACTGGCTTTTCTTACTGTCTATGTTTTGAACCATTCCTGTGACACTAGTTTCAGATTCCGATGCTTCACTTTAGGTTTACTGTATCCCTCCGACCCTCTTTTTGACGATAAAACTCAGAAATTGCATCGGTAATAAATACAAAAGGCACAATGACGACTTAAGTACAAGAAAACTGACTTTTCTTACTGTCTATGTTTTGAACCATTCCTGTGACACTAGTTATAGATTCCGACGCTTCACTTCATGTTTACTGTATCCCTCTAACCTTCTTATTGACGATGAAACACAGATATTGCATCGGATTTAAATACAAAAGGCACAATGCCGTCTTAAGTACAAGAAAACTGACTCTTCTTACTGTCTATGTTGTGAACCATTCCTGTGCCACTAGTTATATAATCCGATGCTTCACTTCAAGCTTACTGTATCCCTCTGACCTTCTTATTGACGATGAAACACAGAAATTTCATCGGAATAAAATACAAAATGCTCAATGCCGACTTAAGTACAAGAAGACCGACTCTTCTTACTGTCTATGTTTTAAACAATTCCTGTGACACTAGTTATAGATTCCGATTCTTCACTTCCGGTTTACTTAATCCCGCTGACCTTCTTATTGACGATGAAACACAGAAATTGCATCGGAATGAATTACAAAGGGCACAATGCCGACTCAAATGCAAGAAGACTGGCTCTTCTTACTGTCTATGTTATTAACCTTTTAGATTCCGATGCTTCACTTCAGGTTCATTGTATCCCTTTGACCTTATTATTGACGACGAAACACAGAAATTGCATCGGAATGAAATACAAAAGGCACAATGCCGACTTAAATACAAGAAAACTGACTCTTCTTCTTTCTATGTTTTAACCAATCCTGTGACACTAGTTATAGATTCCGATGCTTCACTTCAGGTTTACTCTACCTCTCTGAGATTCTTATTGACGATGAAACACAAGAATTGCATCGGAATTAAATACAAAAGGCACAATGCCGACTTAAGTACAAGGAAACTGACTCTTCACCTGTCTATGTTTTAAACCATTATTGTGACACTAGTTATAGAATCCGATGCTACACTTCAGGTTTACTGTATCCCTCTGACCTTCTTATTAGCGATGAAACACAGAAATTGCGTCGGAATTAAATACAAAATGCACAATGCCGTCTTAAGTACAGAAAAACTGACTCTTCTTACTGTCTATGTTTTGAATTATTCTTGTGACACTAGTTATACATTCCGAAGATTCACTTCAGGTTTACTGTATCCCTTGGATCATCTTATTGACGACGAAACACAGAAATTGCATCGGAATTAAATACAAAATTCACAATGCCGACTTAAGTTCAAGAAAAATGACTGTTCTAACTGTCTATGGTTTGAACCATTCCTGTGACACTAGTTATACATTCCGATGCTTCACTTCAGGTTTACTGTATCCCTCTAACGTTCTTATTGACGATGATACACAAAAATTGCATCGGAATTAAATACAAAAGTCACAATGCCGACTTAAGTACAAGAAAACTGACTCTTCTTACTGTCTATGTTTTGAACCATTCCTGTGTCACTAGTTATAGATTCCGATGCTTCACTTCAGGTTTACTGTATCCCTCTGACCTTCTTATTGACGATGAAACACAGAAATTGCATCGGAATTAAATACAAAAGGCACAATGCCGACTTAAGTACAAGAAAAGTGACTCTTCTAGCTGTCTATGTTTTGAACCATTCCTGTGACACTACTTATTGATTCCGATGCTTCACTTCAAGCTTACGGTATCCCTCTGACCTTCTTATTGACGACGAAACACAGAAATTTCATCGGAATAAAATACAAAATGCTCAATGCCGACTTAAGTACAAGAAGACTGACTCTAATTACTGTCTTTCTCTTGAACCATTCCTGTGACACTAGTTATAGATACCTCTTCTTCACTTCAGGTTTACTGAATCCCACTGACTTTCTTATTGACGATGAAACACAGAAATTGCATCGGAATGAATTACAAAAGGCACAATGCCGACTCAAATGCAAGAAGACTGGCTCTTCTTACTGTCTATGTTATGAACCGGTTTTAGATTCCGATGCTTCACTTCAGGTTTATTGTGTCCCTTGGACCTTATTATTGACGACGAAACACAGAAAATGCATCGGAATTAAATACAAAAGGCACAATGCCGGCTTAAGTACAAGATAACTGACTCTTCTTACCTTCTACGCTTTGAACCATTCCTGTGACACTAGTTATAGATTCCGATGCTTCACTTCAGGTTCACTCTATCCCTCTGACCTTCTTATTGACGATGAAACACAAAAATTGCATCGGAATTAAATACAAAAGGCACAATGCCGACTTAAGTACAAGAAAACTGACTCTTCTTACTGTCTATGTTTTAAACCATTATTGTGACACTAGTTAAAGATTCCGATGCTTCACTTCAGGTTTACTGTATCTCTCTGACCTTCTTATTGACGATGAAACACAGAAATTGCATCGGAATTAAATACAAAAGGCACAATGCCGTCTTAAGTACAGGAAAACTGACTCTTCTTACTGTCTATGTTTTGAATTATTCTTATGACACTAGTTATAGATTCCGTAGCTTCACTTCAGGTTTACTGTATACCTTGGACCTTCTTATTGACGAAGAAACACAGAGATGGCATCGGAATTAAATACAAAAGGCACAATGCCGACTTATGTTCAAGAAAACTGACTGTTCTAACTGTCTATGTTTTGAACCATTCCTGTGACACTAGTTATACATTCCGATGCTTCACTTCAGGTTTACTGTATCCCTCTGACGTTCTTATTGACGATGATACACAATAATTGCATCGGAATTAAATACAAAAGTCACAATGCCTACTTAAGTACAAGAAAACTGACTCTTCTTAATGTCTATGTTTTGAACCATTCTTTTGACACTAGTTATAGATTCCGATGCTTCACTTCAGGTTTACTGTATCCCTCTGACCTTCTTATTGACGATGAAACACAGAAATTGCATCGGAATTACATACAAAAGGCACAATGCCGTCTAAAGTACAGGAAAACTGACTCTTCTTAATGTCTATGTTTTGAACCATTCTTTTGACACTAGTTATAGATTCCGATGCTTCACTTAAAGTTTACTGTATCCTTGACCATCTTATTGACGATGAAATACAGAAATTGCATCGGAATTAAATACAAAAGGACAATGCCGACTTAAGTACAAGTAAACTTACTTTTATTACTGTCTTTGATTTGTACCACTCCTGTGACACTAGTTATAGATTCCGATGCTTCGCTTCAAGCTCACTGTATCCCTCTGACCTTCTTATTGACGATGAAACACAGAAATTGCATCGGAATTAAATACAAAAGGCACAATGCCAACTTAAGTACAAGAAGACTGACTCTTCTTACTGTATATGTTTTGGACCATTCCTGTGACACTAGTTATAGATTCCGATTCTTAACTTCAGGTTTACTGAATCCCGCTGACCCTCTTATTGACGATGAAACACAGAAATTGCATCGGAATTAAATACAAAAGGCACAACGCCGACTCAAATACAAGAAGACTGGCTCTTCTTAGTGTCTATGTTATGAAACTTTCCAGTGACACCGGTTTTAGATACCGATGCTTCTATTCTGGTTTACTGTATCCCGTGGACCTACTTATTGACGACGAAACACAGAAATTGCATCGGAATTAAATAGAAAAGCACATTGCCGACTAAAGTACCAGAAAACTGACTCTTCTTACTGTATATATTTTGAACCATTCCTGTGACACTAGTTATAGATTCAATGCTTCACTTCAGGTTTACTGTACCCCTCTGACCTTCGTATTGACGATGAAACACAGAAATTGCATCGGAATTAAATACAAAAGGCACACTGCCGACTTAAGTACAAGAAAACTTAGTCTTCTTACTGTCTATGTTTTGAACCATTCCTGTGACACTAGTTGTATATTCTGATGCTTCACTTCAAGCTTCCTGTATCCCTCTGACTTTCTTATTGACGATGAAACACAGAAATTGCATCGGAATTAAATACAAAAGGCACAATGCCGACTTAAGTATAAGAAAACTCACTCTTCTTACTGTCAATGTTATGAACACTCCTGTGACACTAGTTATAGATTCCGATGCTTCACTTCAGGTTTGCTATATCCCTCTGACCTTCTTATTCAAGATGAAACATAGAAATAGCATCGGCATTTAATACAAAAGGCACAATGCCGTCTCAAGTACAAGAAGACTGGCTCTTCTTACTGTCTATGTCTTAAACCATTCCTGTGACACTAGTTATAGTTTCCGATACTTCACTTCAGGTTTACTGTATCCCTCTGACATTCTTAATGACGATGAAACACACAAATTGCATCGGAATTAAATAGAAAAGGCACAATGCCGACTTAAGTACAAGATAATTGACTCTTCTTACTTTCTATGCTTTGAACCATTCCTGTGACACTAGTTATAGATTCCGATGCTTCACTTCAGGTTCACTCTATCCCTCTGACCTTCTTATTGACGATGAAATACAAAAATTGCATCGGAATTAATTACAAAAGGCACAATGCCGACTTAAGTACAAGAAAACTGACTCTTCTTACTGTCTATGTTTTAAACCATTATTGTGACACTAGTTAAAGATTTCGATGCTTCACTTCAGGTTTACTGTTCCCTCTGACCTTCTTATTGACGATGAAACACAGATATTGCATGGGAATTAAATACAAAAGGCACAATGCCGACTTAAGTACAAGATAACTTACTTTTCTTACTGTCTTTCTTTGAACCATTCCTGTGACACTAGTTATAGATTCCGATGCTTCACATCAAGCTTACTGTATCCCTCTGACCTTCTTATTGACGATGAAACACAGAAATTGCATCGGAATTAAATACAAAACGCACAATGCCGTTTTAAGTACAAAAAAACTGACTCTTCTTACTGTCTATGTTTGAATTATTCTTGTGACACTAGTTATAGATTCCGAAGCTTCTCTTCTGGTTTACTGTATCCCTTGGACCTTCTTATTGACGACGAAACACAGAAATTGCATCGGAAATAAATACAAAAGGCACAATGCCGTCTTAAGTACAGGAAAACGGACTCTTCTTACTGTCAATGTTTTGAACCATTCTTGTGACACTAGTTATAGATTCCGATGCTTCAATTCCGGTTTACTGTATCCCTCTGACCTTCTTATTGACGATGAAACACAGAAATTGCATCGGAATTAAATACAAATGCACAATGCCGACTTAAGTACAAGAAAACTTACTTTTCTTACTGTCTTTCTTTGAACCATTCCTGTGACACTAGTTATAGGTTACGATGCTTCACATCAAGCTTACAGTATCCCTCTGACCTTCTTATTGACAATGAAACACAGAAATTGCATCGGAATTAAATACAAAAGGCACAATGCCGACTTAAGTACAAGAAGACTGACTCTTCTTACAGTCTATTTTTTGAACCATTCCTGTGACACTAGTTATAGATTCCGATTCTTCACTGCAGGTTTACTAAATCCCGCTGACCTTCTTGTTACGATGAAACACAGAAATTGCATCGGAATTAAATACAAAACCCACAACGCCGACTCAAATACAAGAAGACTGGCACTTCTTACTGTCTATGTTATGAACCTTTCCTGTGAGACCGGTTTTAGATTCCGATGCTTCACCTCAGGTTTACTGTATCCCGTGGACCTTTTTATTGACGACGAAACACAGCAATTGCATCAGAATTAAATAGAAAAGGCACAATGCCGACTAAAGTACAAGAAAACTGACTCTTCTTACTGTATATGTTTTGAACCATTCCTGTGACACTAGTTATAGATTCCGATGCTTCACTTCAGGTTTACTGTATCCCTCTGACCTTCTTATTGACGATGAAACACAGAAATTGCATCGGAATTAAATACAAAAGGCACAATGCCGACATAAGTACAAGAAAACTGACTCTTCTTACTGTCTATGTTTTGAGCCATTCCTGTGACACTAGTTATAGATTCCAATGCTTCACTTCAGGTTTACCGTATCCCTCTGACCTTCTTTTTGACGATGAAGCACAGAAATTGCATCGGAATTGAATACAAAAGGCACAATGCCGACTCTAGTACAAGAAGACTGGCTCTTCTTACTGTCTATGTATTGAACCTTTCCTGTGTGACCGGTTTGAGATTCCGATGCTTCAATTCAGGTTTACTGTATACGGTGGACCTTCTTATTGACGACGAAACGCAGAAATTGCATCGGAAATAAATACAAAAGGCACAGTGCCGACTTAAGTACAAGAAATTTGACAGTTCTTACTGTCTATGTTTTGAACCATTCCTGTGACACTAGTTAAAGATTCCGATGCTTCACTTCAGGTTTACTGTATCCCTCTGACCTTCTTAGTGACGATGAAACACAGAAATTGCATCGGAAGTAAATACAAAAGACTCAATGCCGACTTAAGTACAAGGAAACTGACTCTTCTTACTGTCTATGTTTTGAACCACTCCTGTGACACTAGTTATAGATTCCGATGCTTCACTTCAGGTTTACTGTATCCCTCTGACCTTCTTATTGACGATGAAATACAGAAATTGCATCGGAATTAAATACAAAAGGCACAATGCCGTCTTAAGTACAGGAAAACTGACTCTTCTTACTGTCTATGTTTTGAATTATTCTTATGACACTAGTTATAGATTCCGTAGCTTCACTTCAGGTTTACTGTATCCTTTGGACCTTCTTATTGACGACGAAACACAGAAATTGCATCGGAATTAAATACAAAAGGCACAATGCCGTCTTAAGTACAGGAAAACTGACTCTTCTTACTGTCTATGTTTTGAATTATTCTTATGACACTAGTTATAGATTCCGATGCTTCACTTAAAGTTTACTGTATCCTAGACCATCTTATTGACGATGAAATACAGAAATTGCATCGGAATTAAATACAAAAGGCACAATGCCGACTTAAGTACAAGTAAACTTACTTTTATTACTGTCTTTGATTTGTACCACTCCTGTGACACTAGTTATAGATTCCGATGCTTCGCTTCAAGCTCACTGTATCCCTCTGACCTTCTTATTGACGATGAAACACAGAAATTGCATCGGAATTAAATACAAAAGGCACAATGCCAACTTAAGTACAAGAAGACTGACTCTTCTTACTGTATATGTTTTGGACCATTCCTGTGACACTAGTTATAGATTCCGATTCTTAACTTCAGGTTTACTGAATCCCGCTGACCCTCTTATTGACGATGAAACACAGAAATTGCATCGGAATTAAATACAAAAGGCACAACGCCGACTCAAATACAAGAAGACTGGCTCTTCTTAGTGTCTATGTTATGAAACTTTCCAGTGACACCGGTTTTAGATACCGATGCTTCTATTCAGGTTTACTGTATCCCGTGGACCTACTTATTGACGACGAAACACAGAAATTGCATCGGAATTAAATAGAAAAGCACATTGCCGACTAAAGTACCAGAAAACTGACTCTTCTTACTGTATATATTTTGAACCATTCCTGTGACACTAGTTATAGATTCAATGCTTCACTTCAGGTTTACTGTACCCCTCTGACCTTCGTATTGACGATGAAACACAGAAATTTCATGGGAATTAAATACAAAAGGCACACTGCCGACTTAAGTACAAGAAAACTTAGTCTTCTTACTGTCTATGTTTTGAACCATTCCTGTGACACTAGTTGTATATTCTGATGCTTCACTTCAAGCTTCCTGTATCCCTCTGACTTTCTTATTGACGATGAAACACAGAATTTGCATCGGAATTAAATACAAAAGGCACAATGCCGACTTAAGTATAAGAAAACTCACTCTTCTTACTGTCAATGTTCTGAACACTCCTGTGACACTAGTTATAGATTCTGATGCTTCACTTCAGGTTTGCTATATCCCTCTGACCTTCTTATTCAAGATGAAACATAGAAATAGCATCGGCATTTAATACAAAAGGCACAATGCCGTCTCAAGTACAAGAAGACTGGCTCTTCTTACTGTCTATGTCTTAAACCATTCCTGTGACACTAGTTATAGTTTCCGATACTTCACTTCAGGTTTACTGTATCCCTCTGACATTCTTAATGACGATGAAACACACAAATTGCATCGGAATTAAATAGAAAAGGCACAATGCCGACTTAAGTACAAGATAACTGACTCTTCTTACTTTCTATGCTTTGAACCATTCCTGTGACACTAGTTATAGATTCCGATGCTTCACTTCAGGTTCACTCTATCCCTCTGACCTTCTTATTGACGATGAAACACAGATATTGCATGGGAATTAAATACAAAAGGCACAATGCCGACTTAAGTACAAGATAACTTACTTTTCTTACTGTCTTTCTTTGAACCATTCCTGTGACACTAGTTATAGATTCCGATGCTTCACATCAAGCTTACTGTATCCCTCTGACCTTCTTATTGACGATGAAACACAGAAATTGCATCGGAATTAAATACAAAACGCACAATGCCGTTTTAAGTACAAAAAAACTGACTCTTCTTACTGTCTATGTTTGAATTATTCTTGTGACACTAGTTGTAGATTCCGAAGCTTCTCTTCTGGTTTACTGTATCCCTTGGACCTTCTTATTGACGACGAAACACAGAAATTGCATCGGAAATAAATACAAAAGGCACAATGCCGTCTTAAGTACAGGAAAACGGACTCTTCTTACTGTCAATGTTTTGAACCATTCTTGTGACACTAGTTATAGATTCCGATGCTTCAATTCAGGTTTGCTGTATCCCTCTGACCTTCTTATTGACGATGAAACACAGAAATTGCATCGGAATTAAATACAAATGCACAATGCCGACTTAAGTACAAGAAAACTTACTTTTCTTACTGTCTTTCTTTGAACCATTCCTGTGACACTAGTTATAGATTACGATGCTTCACATCAAGCTTACAGTATCCCTCTGACCTTCTTATTGACAATGAAACACAGAAATTGCATCGGAATTAAATACAAAAGGCACAATGCCGACTTAAGTACAAGAAGACTGACTCTTCTTACTGTCTATTTTTTGAACCATTCCTGTGACACTAGTTATAGATTCCGATTCTTCACTGCAGGTTTACTAAATCCCGCTGACCTTCTTGTTACGATGAAACACAGAAATTGCATCGGATTTAAATACAAAAGGCACAATGCCGACATAAGTACAAGAAAACTGACTCTTCTTACTGTCTATGTTTTGAGCCATTCCTGTGACACTAGTTATAGATTCCAATGCTTCACTTCAGGTTTACCGTATCCCTCTGACTTTCTTTTGACGATGAAGCACAGAAATTGCATCGGAATTGAATACAAAAGGCACAATGCCGACTCTAGTACAAGAAGACTGGCTCTTCTTACTGTCTATGTATTGAACCTTTCCTGTGTGACCGGTTTGAGATTCCGATGCTTCAATTCAGGTTTACTGTATACGGTGGACCTTCTTATTGACGACGAAACGCAGAAATTGCATCGGAAATGAATACAAAAGGCACAGTGCCGACTTAAGTACAAGAAATTTGACAGTTCTTACTGTCTATGTTTTGAACCATTCCTGTGACACTAGTTAAAGATTCCGATGCTTCACTTCAGGTATACTGTATCCCTCTGACCTTCTTAGTGACGATGAAACACAGAAATTGCATCGGAAGTAAATACAAAAGACTCAATGCCGACTTAAGTACAAGGAAACTGACTCTTCTTACTGTCTATGTTTTGAACCACTCCTGTGACACTAGTTATAGATTCCGATGCTTCACTTCAGGTTTACTGTATCCCTCTGACCTTCTTATTGACGATGAAATACAGAAATTGCATCGGAATTAAATACAAAAGGCACAATGCCGTCTTAAGTACAGGAAAACTGACTCTTCATACTGTCTATGTTTGAATTATTCTTATGACACTAGTTATAGATTCCGTAGCTTCACTTCAGGTTTACTGTATCCCTTGGACCTTCTTATTGACGACGAAACACAGAAATTGCATCGGAATTAAATACAAAAGGCACAATGCCGTCTTAAGTACAGGAAAACTGACTCTTCTTACTGTCTATGTTTTGAATTATTCTTATGACACTAGTTATAGATTCCGATGCTTCACTTAAAGTTTACTGTATCCTTGACCATCTTATTGACGATGAAATACAGAAATTGCATCGGAATTAAATACAAAAGGCACAATGCCGACTTAAGTACAAGAAGACTGACTCTTCTTACGGTATATGTTTTGGACCATTCCTGTGACACTAGTTATAGATTCCGATTCTTAACTTCAGGTTTACTGAATCCCGCTGACCCTCTTATTGACGATGAAACACAGAAATTGCATCGGAATTAAATACAAAAGGCACAACGCCGACTCAAATACAAGAAGACTGGCTCTTCTTAGTGTCTATGTTATGAAACTTTCCAGTGACACCGGTTTTAGATACCGATGCTTCTATTCAGGTTTACTGTATCCCGTGGACCTACTTATTGACGACGAAACACAGAAATTGCATCGGAATTAAATAGAAAAGCACATTGCCGACTAAAGTACCAGAAAACTGACCTTTCTTACTGTATATATTTTAAACCATTCCTGTGACACTAGTTATAGATTCAATGCTTCACTTCAGGTTTACTGTACCCCTCTGACCTTCGTATTGACGATGAAACACAGAAATTGCATCGGAATTAAATACAAAAGGCACACTGCCGACTTAAGTACAAGAAAACTTAGTCTTCTTACTGTCTATGTTTTGAACCATTCCTGTGACACTAGTTGTATATTCTGATGCTTCACTTCAAGCTTCATGTATCCCTCTGACTTTCTTATTGACGATGAAACACAGAAATTGCATCGGAATTAAATACAAAAGGCACAATGCCGACTTAAGTATAAGAAAACTCACTCTTCTTACTGTCAATGTTCTGAACACTCCTGTGACACTAGTTATAGATTCCGATGCTTCACTTCAGGTTTGCTATATCCCTCTGACCTTCTAATTCAAGATGAAACATAGAAATAGCATCGGCATTTAATACAAAAGGCACAATGCCGTCTCAAGTACAAGAAGACTGGCTCTTCTTACTGTCTATGTCTTAAACCATTCCTGTGACACTAGTTATAGTTTCCGATACTTCACTTCAGGTTTACTGTATCCCTCTGACATTCTTAATGACGATGAAACACACAAATTGCATCGGAATTAAATAGAAAAGGCACAATGCCGACTTAAGTACAAGATAACTGACTCTTCTTACTTTCTATGCTTTGAAC
Source organism: Schistocerca serialis cubense (assembly GCF_023864345.2). Taxonomy (NCBI): domain Eukaryota; kingdom Metazoa; phylum Arthropoda; class Insecta; order Orthoptera; family Acrididae; genus Schistocerca; species Schistocerca serialis. Next base: position 31,774,820 of record NC_064647.1, read on the forward strand.
CATTCCTGTGACACTAGTTATAGATTCCGATGCTTCACTTCAGGTTCACTCTATCCCTCTGACCTTCTTATTGACGATGAAATACAAAAATTGCATCGGAATTAATTACAAAAGGCACAATGCCGACTTAAGTACAAGAGAACTGACTCTTCTTACTGTCTATGTTTTAAACCATTATTGTGACACTAGTTAAAGATTTCGATGCTTCACTTCAGGTTTACTGTTCCCTCTGACCTTCTTATTGACGATGAAACACAGATATTGCATGGGAATTAAATACAAAAGGCACAATGCCGACTTAAGTACAAGATAACTTACTTTTCTTACTGTCTTTCTTTGAACCATTCCTGTGACACTAGTTATAGATTCCGATGCTTCACATCAAGCTTACTGTATCCCTCTGACCTTCTTATTGACGATGAAACACAGAAATTGCATCGGAATTAAATACAAAACGCACAATGCCGTTTTAAGTACAAAAAAACTGACTCTTCTTACTGTCTATGTTTGAATTATTCTTGTGACACTAGTTATAGATTCCGAAGCTTCTCTTCTGGTTTACTGTATCCCTTGGACCTTCTTATTGTCGACGAAACACAGAAATTGCATCGGAAATAAATACAAAAGGCACAATGCCGTCTTAAGTACAGGAAAATGGACTCTTCTTACTGTCAATGTTTTGAACCATTCTTGTGACACTAGTTATAGATTCCGATGCTTCAATTCAGGTTTACTGTATCCCTCTGACCTTCTTATTGACGATGAAACACAGAAATTGCATCGGAATTAAATACAAATGCACAATGCCGACTTAAGTACAAGAAAACTTACTTTTCTTACTGTCTTTCTTTGAACCATTCCTGTGACACTAGTTATAGATTACGATGCTTCACATCAAGCTTACAGTATCCCTCTGACCTTCTTATTGACAATGAAACACAGAAATTGCATCGGAATTAAATACAAAAGGCACAATGCCGACTTAAGTACAAGAAGACTGACTCTTCTTACTGTCTATTTTTTGAACCATTCCTGTGACACTAGTTATAGATTCCGATTCTTCACTGCAGGTTTACTAAATCCCGCTGACCTTCTTGTTACGATGAAACACAGAAATTGCATCGGAATTAAATACAAAACCAACAACGCCGACTCAAATACAAGAAGACTGGCACTTCTTACTGTCTATGTTATGAACCTTTCCTGTGAGACCGGTTTTAGATTCCGATGCTTCACTTCAGGTTTACTGTATCCCGTGGACCTTTTTATTGACGACGAAACACAGCAATTGCATCAGAATTAAATAGAAAAGGCACAATGCCGACTAAAGTACAAGAAAACTGACTCTTCTTACTGTATATGTTTTGAACCATTCCTGTGACACTAGTTATAGATTCCGATGCTTCACTTCAGGTTTACTGTATCCCTCTGACCTTCTTATTGACGATGAAACACAGAAATTGCATCGGAATTAAATACAAAAGGCACAATGCCGACATAAGTACAAGAAAACTGACTCTTCTTACTGTCTATGTTTTGACCCATTCCTGTGACACTAGTTATAGATTCCAATGCTTCACTTCAGGTTTACCGTATCCCTCTGACCTTCTTTTTGACGATGAAGCACAGAAATTGCATCGGAATTGAATACAAAAGGCACAATGCCGTTTCTAGTACAAGAAGACTGGCTCTTCTTACTGTCTATGTATTGAACCTTTCCTGTGTGACCGGTTTGAGATTCCGATGCTTCAATTCAGGTTTACTGTATACGGTGGACCTTCTTATTGACGACGAAACGCAGAAATTGCATCGGAAATGAATACAAAAGGCACAGTGCCGACTTAAGTACAAGAAATTTGACAGTTCTTACTGTCTATGTTTTGAACCATTCCTGTGACACTAGTTATACATTCCGATGCTTCACTTCAGGTTTACTGTATCCCTCTGACCTTCTTAGTGACGATGAAACACAGAAATGGCATCGGAAGTAAATACAAAAGACTCAATGCCGACTTAAGTACAAGGAAACTGACTCTTCTTACTGTCTATGTTTTGAACCACTCCTGTGACACTAGTTATAGATTCCGATGCTTCACTTCAGGTTTACTGTATCCCTCTGACCTTCTTATTGACGATGAAATACAGACATTGCATCGGAATTAAATACAAAAGGCACAATGCCGTCTTAAGTACAGGAAAACTGACTCTTCTTACTGTCTATGTTTTGAATTATTCTTATGACACTAGTTATAGATTCCGTAGCTTCACTTCAGGTTTACTGTATCCCTTGGACCTTCTTATTGACGACGAAACACAGAAATTGCATCGGAATTAAATACAAAAGGCACAATGCCGACTTATGTTCAAGAAAACTGACTGTTCTAACTGTCTATGTTTTGAACCATTTATGTGACACTAGTTATACATTCCGATGCTTCACTTCAGGTTTACTGTATCCCTCTAACGTTCTTATTGACGATGATACACAATAATTGCATCGGAATTAAATACAAAAGGCACAATGCCTACTTAAGTACAAGAAAACTGACTCTTCTTAATGTCTATGTTTTGAACCATTCTTTTGACACTAGTTATAGATTCTGATGCTTCACTTCAGGTTTACTGTATCCCTCTGACCTTCTTATTGACGATGAAACACAGAAATTGCATCGGAATTACATACAAAAGGCACAATGCCGTCTAAAGTACAGGAAAACTGACTCTTCTTAATGTCTATGTTTTGAACCATTCTTTTGACACTAGTTATAGATTCCGATGCTTCACTTAAAGTTTACTGTATCCTTGACCATCTTATTGACGATGAAATACAGAAATTGCATCGGAATTAAATACAAAAGGCACAATGCCGACTTAAGTACAAGTAAACTTACTTTTATTACTGTCTTTGATTTGTACCACTCCTGTGACACTAGTTATAGATTCCGATGCTTCGCTTCAAGCTCACTGTATCCCTCTGACCTTCTTATTGACGATGAAACACAGAAATTGCATCGGAATTAAATACAAAAGGCTTAATGCCAACTTAAGTACAAGAGATTGACTCTTCTTACTGTATATGTTTTGGACCATTCCTGTGACACTAGTTATAGATTCCGATTCTTAACTTCAGGTTTACTGAATCCCGCTGACCCTCTTATTGACGATGACACACAGAAATTGCATCGGAATTAAATACAAAAGGCACAACGCCGACTCAAATACAAGAAGACTGGCTCTTCTTAGTGTCTATGTTATGAAACTTTCCAGTGACACCGGTTTTGGATACCGATGCTTCTATTCAGGTTTACTGTATCCCGTGGACCTACTTATTGACGACGAAACACAGAAATTGCATCGGAATTAAATAGAAAAGCACATTGCCGACTAAAGTACCAGAAAACTGACTCTTCTTACTGTATATGTTTTGAACCATTCCTGTGACACTAGTTATAGATTCCGATGCTTCACTTCAGGTTTACTGTACCCCTCTGACCTTCGTATTGACGATGAAACACAGAAATTGCATCGGAATTAAATACAAAAGGCACACTGCCGCCTTAAGTACAAGAAAACTTACTCTTCTTACTGTCTATGTTTTGAACCATTCCTGTGACACTAGTTATATATTCTGATGCTTCACTTCAAGCTTCCTGTATCCCTCTGACCTTCTTATTGACGATGAAACACAGAAATTGCATCAGAATTAAATACAAAAGGCACAATGCCGACTTAAGTATAAGAAAACTCACTCTTCTTACTGTCAATGTTCTGAACACTCCTGTGACACTAGTTATAGATTCCGATGCTTCACTTCAGGTTTACTATATCCCTCTGACCTTCTTATTCAAGATGAAACATAGAAATTGCATCGGCATTTAATACAAAAGGCACAATGCCGACTTAAGTACAAGATAACTGACTCTTCTTACTGCCTATGTTTTGAACCATTCCTGTGCCACCAGTTATACATTCCAATGCTTCACTTCAGGTTTACTGTATCCCTCTGACCTTCTTATTGACGATGAAACACAGATATTGCATCGGAATTAAATACAAATGGCACAATGCCGTCTTAAGTACAAGAAAACTGACTCTTCTTACTGTCTATGTTTTGAACCATTCCTGTGACACTACTTATAAATTCCGATGCTTCACTTCAGGTTTTCTGTATCCCTCTGACCTTCTTATTGACGATGAAACACAGAAATTGCATCGGAATTAAATACAAAAGGCCCAATGCCGACTCAAGTACAAGAAGACTAGCTCTCCTTACTGTCAATGTTTTGAACCATTCCTGTGACACTAGTTACAGATTCCAATGCTACACTTCAGGTTTACTGTATCCCTCCGACCTCCTTATTGACGATGAAACTCAGAAAATGCATCGGAATTAAATACAAAAGGCACAATGACGACTTAAGTACAAGAAAACTGACTCTTCTTACTGTCTATGCTTTGAACCATTCCTGTGACACTAGTTATAGATTCTGATGCTTCACTTCATGTTTACTGGATCAGTCTGACCTTCTTATTGATGATTAAACACAGAAGTTGCATCGGAATTATATACAGAAGGCACAATGCCGACTTAAGTACAAGAAAGCTGACTCTTCTTACTGTCTATGCTTTGAACCATTCCTGTGACACTAGTTATAGATTCCGATGCTTCACTTCAGGTTTACTGTATCCCTCTGACCTTCATATTGGCGATGAAACACAGAAATTGCATCGGAATTAAATACAAAAGGCACAGTGCCTACTGAAGTACGAGATAACTGACTCTTCTTACTGTCTATGATTTCAACCATTCCTGTGCCACTAGTTATAGATTCCGATGCTTCACTTCAGGTTTACTGTATCCCTCTGACCTTCTTATTGACGATGAGACGCAAAAATGGCATCGGAACTAAATACCAAAGGCAAAATGCCGACTTAAGTACAACAAAACTGACTCTTCTTACTGTCTATGTTTTGAACCATTCATGTGACACTGGTTATAGATTCCGATGCTTCACTTCAGGTTTACTGTTCCCTCTGACCTTCTTATTGACGATGAAACACAGATATTGCATCGGAATTAAATACAAAAGGCACAATGCCGACTTAAGTACAAGATAACTTACTTTTCTAACTGTCTTTCTTTGAACCATTCCTGTGACACTAGTTATAGATTCCGATGCTTCACATGAAGCTTACTGTTTCCCTCTGACCTTCTTATTGACGATGAAACACAGAAATTGCATCGGAATTAAATACAAAAGGCACAATGCCGACACAAGTACAAGTAGACTGGCTCTTCTTACAGTCTATGTCTTGAACCTTTCCCGTGGGACCGGTTTTAGATTCCGATGCTTCACTTGAGGTTTACAGTATCCCGTGGACCTTCTTATTGACGATGATAAGCAGAAATTGCATCGGAATTGAATACAAAACTCACAATGCCGACTTAAGTACAAGAAAACTGACACTTCTTACTGTCTATGTTTTGAACCATTCGTGTGACACTAGTTATAGATTCCGATGCTTCACTTCAGGTTTACTGTATCCCTCTGACCTTCTTATTGACGATGAAACACAGAAATTGCATCGGAATTAAATAGAAAGGGCACAATACCGACTTAAATACAAGAAAACTGACTCTTCTTAGTGTCTATGTTTTGAACCATTCCTGTGACACTAGTTATAGATTCCGATGCTTCACTTCAGGTTTACTGTATCCCTCTGACCTTCTCATTGACGATGAAACACAGAAATTGCATCGGAAATACATACAAAAGGCACAATGCCGTCTTAAGTACAAGAAGACTGACTCTTCTTACTGTCTATGTTTTGGACCATTCCTGTGACACTAGTTATAGATTCCGATTCTTCCCTTCAGGTTTACTGAATCCCGCTGACCTTCTTATTGTTGATGAAACACAGAAATTGCATCGGAATTAAATACATAAGGCACAACGCCGACTCAAATACAAGAATTCTGGCTCTTCTTAGTGTCTATGTTATGAAACTTTCCAGTAAGACCGGTTTTAGATTGCGATGCTTCTATTTAGGTTTACTGTATCCCGTGGACCCTCTTATTGACGACGAAACACAGAAATTGCATCGGAATTAAATTGAAAAGGCACAATGCCGACTAAAGTACAAGAAAACTGACTCTTCTTACTGTATATGTTTTGAACCATTCCTGTGACACTAGTTATAGATTCCGATGCTTCACTTCAGGTTTACTGTACCCCTCTGACCTTCGTATTGACGATGAAACACAGAAATTGCATCGGAATTAAATACAAAAGGCACACTGCCGACTTAAGTACAAGAAAACTTACTCTTCTTACTGTCTATGTTTTGAACCATTGCTGTGACACTAGTTATATATTCAGATGCTTCACTTCAAGCTTCCTGTATCCCTCTGACTTTCTTATTGATGATGAAACACTGAAATTGCATCGGAATTAAATACAAAAGGCACAATGCCGACTTAAGTACAAGAAAACTCACTCTTCTTAATGTCAATGATCAAAACCACTATTGTGACACTAGTTATAGGTTCCGATGCTTCACTTCAGGTTTACTATATCCCTCTGACCTTCTTATTAAAGATGAAACATAGAAATTGCATCGGAATTTAATGCAAAAGGCACAATGCCGACTTAAGTACAAGATAACTGACTCTCCTTACTGCCTATGTTTTGAACCATTCCTGTGCCACCAGTTATAGATTCCGATGCTTCACTTCAAGGTTACTGTATCCCTCTGACCTTCTTATTGACGATGAAACACAGATATTGCATCGGAATTGAATACAAAATTCACAATGCCGTCTTAAGTACAAGATAACTGACTCTTCTTACTGTCTATGATTTGACCCATTCCTGTGCCACTAGTTATAGAATCCGATGCTTCACTTCAGGTTTACTGTATCCCTCTGACCTTCATATTGACGATGAAACACAGAAATTGCATCGGAATTAAATACAAAAGGCACAATGCCTAGTTAAGTACGAGATAACTGACTCTTCTTACTGTCTATGATTTGAACCATTCCTGTGCCGCTAGTTATAGATTCCGATGCTTCAGTTCAGGTTTACTGAATCCCTCTGACCTTCTTATTGACGATGAAACACAGATATTGCATCGGTATTAAATACAAAATGCACAATGCCGTCTTAAGTACAAGAAGACTGAATCTTCTTACTGTCTATGTTTTGAACCATTCCTGTGACACTAGTTATAGATTCCGATTCCTTACTTCAGGTTTACTGAATCCCGCTGACCTTCTTGTTGACGATGAAACACAGAAATTGCATCGGAATTAAATACAAAAGGCACAACGCCGACACAAGTACAAGTAGACTGGCTCTTGTTACAGTCTATGTCTTGAACCTTTCCTGTGAGACCGGTTTTAGATTCCGATGCTTCACTTCAGGTTTACAGTATCCCGTGGACCTTCTTATTGACGACGAAAAGCAGAAATTGCATCGGAATTGAATACAAAACTCACAATGCCGACTTAAGTACAAGAAAACTGACACTTCTTACTTTCTATGTTTTGAACCATTCGTGTGACACTAGTTATAGATTCCGATGCTTCACTTCAGGTTTACTGTATCCCTCTGACCTTCTCATTGACGATGAAACACAGAAATTGCATCGGAAAGACATACAAAAGGCACAATGCCGTCTTAAGTACAAGAAGACTGACTCTTCTTACTGTCTATGTTTTGGACCATTCCTGTGACACTAGTTATAGATTCCGATTCTTCCCTTCAGGTTTACTGAATCCCGCTGACCTTCTTATTGACGATGAATCACAGAAATTGCATCGGAATTAAATACAAAAGGCACAACGCCGACTCAAATACAAGAAGACTGGCTCTTCTTAGTGTCTATGTTATGAAACTTTCGAGTGAGACCGGTTTTAGATTGTGATGCTTCTATTCAGGTTTACTGTATCCCGTGGACCCTCTTATTGACGACGAAACACAGAAATTGCATCGGAATTAAATAGAAAAGGCACAATGCCGACTAAAGTACAAGAAAACTGAATCTTCTTACTGTATATGTTTTGAACCATTCCTGTGACATTAGTTATAGATTCCGATGCTTCACTTCAGGTTTACTGTACCCCTCTGACCTTCGTATTGACGATGAAACACAGAAATTGCATCGGAATTAAATACAAAAGGCACACTGCCGACTTAAGTACAAGAAAACTTACTCTTGTTACTGTCTATGATTTGAACCATTCCTGTGACACTAGTTATATATTCAGATGCTTCACTTCAAGCTTCCAGTATCCCTCTGAGCTTCTTATTGATGATGAAACACTGAAATTGCATCGGAATTAAATACAAAAGGCACAATGCCGACTTAAGGACAAGAAAACTCACTCTTCTTACTGTCAATGATCAAAACCACTCCTGTGACACTAGTTATAGTTTCCGATGCTTCACTTCAGGTTTACTATATCCCTCTGACCTTCTTATTGAAGATGAAACATAGACATAGCATCGGAATTTAATACAAATGCACAATGCCGACTTAAGTACAAGATAACTGACTCTCCTTACTGCCTATGTTTTGAACCATTCCTGTGCCACCAGTTATAGATTCCGATGCTTCACTTCAAGGTTACTGTATCCCTCTGACCTTCTTATTGACGATGAAACACAGATATTGCATCGGAATTGAATACAAAATTCACACTGCCGTCTTAAGTACAAGATAACTGACTCTTCTTACTGTCTATGATTTGACCCATTCCTGTGCCACTAGTTATAGAATCCGATGCTTCACTTCAGGTTTACTGTATCCCTCTGACCTTCATATTGACGATGAAACACAGAAATTGCATCGGAATTAAATACAAAAGGCACAATGCCTACTTAAGTACGAGATAGCTGACTCTTCTTACTGTCTATGATTTGAACCATTCCTGTGCCGCTAGTTATAGATTCCGATGCTTCACTTCAGGTTTACTGTATCCCTCTGAACTTCTTATTGACGATGAAACACAGATATTGCATCGGTATTAAATACAAAAGGCACAATGCCATCTTAAGTACAAGAAGACTGAATCTTCTTACTGTCTATGTTTTGAACCATTCCTGTGACACTAGTTATAGATTCCGATTCCTCACTTCAGGTTTACTGAATCCCGCTGACCTTCTTGTTGACGATGAAACACAGAAATTGCATCGGAATTAAATATAAAAGGCACAATACCGACTTAAGTACAAGAAAACTGACTCTTCTTACTGTCTATGATTTGAACCATTCATGTGACATTAGTTATAGATTCCGATGCTTCACTTCAGGTTTACTGTATCCCTCTGACTTTCTTGTTGACGATGAAACACAGAAATTGCATCGGAATTAAATACAAAAGGCACAATGCCGACACAAGTACAAGTAGACTGGCTCTTCTTACAGTCTATGTCTTGAACCTTTCCTGTGAGACCGGTTTTAGATTCCGATGCTTCACTTCAGATTTACAGTATCCCGTGGACCTTCTTATTGACGACGAAAAGCAGAAATTGCATCGGAATTGAATACAAAACTCACAATGCCGACTTAAGTACAAGAAAACTGACACTTCTTACTGTCTATGTTTTGAACCATTCGTGGGACACTAGTTATAGATTCCGATGCTTCACTTCAGGTTTACTGTATCCCTCTGACCTTCTTATTGACGATGAAACACAGAAATTGCATCGGAATTAAATAGAAAAGACACAATACCGACTTAAGTACAAGAAAACTGACTCTTCTTAGTGTCTATGTTTTGAACCATTCCTGTGACACTAGTTATAGATTCCGATGCTTCACTTCAGGTTTAATGTATTCCTCTGACCTTCTTATTGACGATGAAACACAGATATTGCATCGGAATTAAATACAAAAGGCACAATGCCGACTCAAGTACATGAAGACTGGCTCTTCTTACTGTCTATGTTTTAATCCATTCCTGTGACATTAGTTATAGATTCCGATGCTTCACTTCAGGTTTACTGTATCCCTCTGACCATCTTATTGACGATGAAACACAAAAATTGCATCGGAATTAAATACAAAAGGCACAATGCCGACTTAAGTACAAGAAAACTGACTATTCTTACTGTCTATGTTTGAACCATTCCTGTGACACTAGTTATAGATTCCGATGCTTCACTTGAGGTTTACTGTTCCCTCTGACCTTCTTATTGACGATGAAACACAGAAATTGCATCGGAATTAAATACAAAAGGCACAATGCCGTCTTAAGTACAGGAAAACTGACTCTTCTTACTGTCTATGTTTCAATTATTGTTGTGACACTAGTTATAGATTCCGAAGCTTCACTTCAGGTTTACTGTATCCCATGGACCTTCTTATTGACGACGAATCACAGAAATTGCATCGGAATTAAATACAAAAGGCACAATGCCGTATTAAGTACAGGAAAACTGACTCTTCTTACTGTCTATGTTTTGAACCATTCCTGTGACACTAGTTATAGATTCCGGTTTTTCACATCAGGTTTACTGAATGCCGCTCACCTTCTTATTGACGATGAAACACAGAAATTGCATCGGAATTAAATACAAATGGCACAATGCCGACACAAGTACAAGTAGACTGGCTCTTCTTACAGTCTATGGCTTGAACCATTCCTGTGAGACCGGTTTTAGATTCCGATGCTTCACTTCAGGTTTACAGTATCCCGTGGACCTTCTTATTGACGACGAAAAGCAGAAATTGCATCGGAATTGAATACAAAACTCACAATGCCGACTTAAGTACAAGAAAACTGACACTTCTTACTGTCTATGTTTTGAACCATTCGTGTGACACTAGTTATAGATTCCGATGCTTCACTTCAGGTTTACTGTATCCCTCTGACCGTCTCATTGACGATGAAACACAGAAATTGCATCGGAAATACATACAAAAGGCACAATGCCGTCTTAAGTACAAGAAGACTGACTCTTCTTACTGTCTATGTTTTGGACCATTCCTGTGACACTAGTTATAGATTCCGATTCTTCCCTTCAGGTTTACTGAACCCCACTGACCTTCTTATTGACGATGAAACACAGAAATTGCATCGGAATTAAATACAAAAGGCACAACGCCGACTCAAATACAAGAAGACTGGCTCTTCTTAGTGTCTATGTTATGAAACTTTCCAGTGAGACCGGTTTTAGATTGCGATGCTTCTATTCAGGTTTACTGTATCCCGTGGACCCTCTTATTGACGACGAAACACAGAAATTGCATCGGAATTAAATAGAAAAGGCACAATGCCGACTAAAGTACAAGAAAACGGACTCTTCTTACTGTATATGTTTTGAACCATTCCTGTGACACTAGTTATAGATTCCGATGCTTCACTTCAGGTTTACTGTACCCCTCTGACCTTCGTATTGACGATGAAACACAGAAATTGCATCGGAATTAAATACAAAAGGCACACTGCCGACTTAAGTACAAGAAAACTTACTCTTCTCACTGTCTATGTTTCGAACCATTCCTGTGACACTAGTTATATATTCAGATGCTTCACTTCAAGCTTCCTGTATCCCTCTGACCTTCTTATTGATGATGAAACACTGAAATTGCATCGGAATTAAATACAAAAGGCACAATGCCGACTTAAGTACAAGAAAACTCACTCTTCTTACTGTCAATGATCAAAACCACTCCTGTGACACTAGTTATAGTTTCCGATGCTTCACTTCAGGATTACTATATCCCTATGACCTTCTTATTGAAGATGAAACATAGAAATTGCATCGGAATGCAATACAAAAGGCACAATGCCGACTTAAGTACAAGATAACTGACTCTCCTTACTGCCTATGTTTTGAACCATTCCTGTGCCACCAGTTATAGATTCCAATGCTTAACTTCAAGGTTACTGTATCCCTCTGACCTTCTTATTGACGATGAAACACAGAAATTGCATCGGAATTAAATACAAAAGGCACAATGCCGACTCAAGTACAAGAAGACTGGCTCTTCTTACTGTCTATATTTTGAACCTTTCCTGTGAGACAGGTTTTAGGTTCCGTTGCTTCACTTCCGGTTTACTGTATCCCATGGACCTTCTTATTGACGACGAAACACAGAAATTGCATCGGAATTAAATACAAAAGGCACAATACCGACCTTAGTACAAGAAAACTGACTCTTCTTACTGTCTATGATTTGAACCATTCATGTGACATTAGTTATAGATTCCGATGCTTCACTTCAGGTTTACTGTATCCCTCTGACTTTCTTATTGACGATGAAACACAGAAATTGCATCGGAATTAAATACAAAAGGCACAATGCCGACACAAGTACAAGTAGACTGGCTCTTCTTACAGTCTATGTCTTGAACCTTTCCTGTGAGACCGGTTTTAGATTCCGATGGTTCACTTCAGATTTACAGTATCCCGTGGACCTTCTTATTGACGACGAAACACAGATATTGCATAGGAATTAAATACAAAAGGCACAATGCCGACTCAAGTACAGGATGACTGGCTCTTCTTACTGTCTATGTTTTAATCCATTCCTGTGACATTAGTTATAGATTCCGATGCTTCACTTCAGGTTTACTTTATCCCTCTGACCATCTTATTGACGATGAAACACAAAAATTGCATCGGAATTAAATACAAAAGGCACAATGCCGACTTAAGTACAAGAAGACTGACTCTTCTTACTGTCTATGTTTTGGACCATTCCTGTGATTCTAGTTATAGATTCCGATTCTTCCCTTCAGGTTTACTGAATCCCGCTGACCTTCTTATTGACGATGAAACACAGAAATTGCATCGGAATTAAATACAAAAGGCACAACGCCGACACAAATCCAAGAAGACTGGCTCTTGTTAGTGTCTATGTTATGAAACTTTCCAGTGAGACCGGTTTTAGATTGCGATGCTTCTATTCAGGTTTACTGTATCCCGTGGACCCCCTTATTGACGACGAAACACAGAAATTGCATCGGAATTAAATAGAAAAGGCACAATGCCGACTAAAGTACAAGAAAACTGACTCTTCTTACTGTATATGTTTTGAACCATTCCTGTGACACTAGTTATAGATTCCGATGCTTCACTTCAGGTTTACTATATCCCTCTGACCTTCTTATTGAAGATGAAACATAGAAATTGCATCGGAATTTAATACAAAAGGCACAATGCTGACTAAAGTACAAGAAAACTGACTCTTCTTACTTTCTACGTTTTGAACCATTCCTGTGACACTAGTTATAGATTCCGATGCTTCTCTTCAGGTTTACTGTATCCCTCTGACCTCCTTATTGACGATGAAACACAGAAATTGCATCGGAATTAAATACAAAAGGCACAATGCCGACTCAACTACAAGAAGACTGGCTCTTCTTACTGTCTATGTCTTAAACCATTCCTGTGACACTAGTTATAGATTTCGATGCTTCTATTCAGGTTTACTGTATCCCTCTGACCTTCTGATTGACGATGAAACACAGATATTGCATCGGAATTAAATACAAAACGCACAATGACGTTTTAAGCACAGGAAAACTGACTCTTCTTACTGTCTATGTTTTGAATTATTCTTGTGAGACTAGTTATAGATTCCGAAGCTTCACTTAAGGTTTACTGTATCCCTTGGACCTTCTTATTGACGACGAAACACAGAAATTGCATCGGAAATAAATACAAAAGGCACAATGCCGTCTTAAGTACAGGAAAACGGACTCTTCTAACTGTCAATGTTTTGAACCATTCTTGTGACACTAGTTATAGATTCCGATGCTTCAATTCAGGTTTACTGTAACTCTCTGACCTTCTTTTGACGATGAAACACAGAAATTGCATCGAATTAAATACAAAAGGCACAATGCCGACTTAAGTACAAGAAAACTTACTTTTCTTACTCTCTTTCTTTGAACCATTCCTGTGACACTAGTTATAGATTCCGATGCTTCACATCAAGCTTACTGTATCCCTCTGAACTTCTTATTGACGATGAAACACAGAAATTGCATCGGAATTAAATACAAAAGGCACAATGCGGACTTATGTACAAGACGACTGACTCTTCTTACTGTCTATGTTTTGTACCATTCCTGTGACACTAGTTATAGATTCCGATTCTTCACTGCAGGTTTACTAAATCCCGCTGACCTTCTTGTTGACGATGAAACACAGAAATTGCATCGGAATTAAATACAAAAGGCACAACGCTGACTCAAATACAAGAAGACTGGCTCTTCTTACTGTCTATGTTTTGAACCTTTCCTGTGATCCCGGTTTTAGATTCTGATGCTTCACTTCAGGTTTAGTGTATCCCTTGCACATTCTTATTGACGATGCAACACAGAAATTGCATCGGAATTAAATACAAATGGCACAATGCCGACTTAAGTACAAGAAAACTGACTCTTCTTACTGTCTTTGTTTTGAATCATTCCTGTGACACTAGTTATAGATTCCGATGCTTCACTTCAGTTTTACTGTGTCCCTCTGACCTTCTTATTGACGATAAAACACAGAAATTGCATCGGAATTAAATACAAACGGCACAATGTCGACTCAAGTACAAGAAGACTGACTCTTCTCACTGTCTATGTTTTGAACCTTTCCTGTGAGACCGGTTTTAGATTCCGATGCTTCACTTCAGGTTGACTGTATCCCTCTGACGTTCTTATTGACGATGAAACATAGAAATTGCATCGGGATTAAATACAAAAGGCACAATGCCGACTTAAGTATAAGAAAACGGAATCTTCTTACTGTCTGTGTTCTGAACCATTCCTGTGACACTAGTTATACATTCCGATGCTTCCCTTCAGGTTTACTGTATCCCTCTGACCTTCTTATTGACGATGAAACACTGTAAGTGCATCGGAATTAAACATAAAAGGCTCAATGCCGACTTAATCACAAGAAAACGGACTCTTCTTACTGTCTATATTTTGAACCAGTCCTGTGACGCTAGTTATAGATTCCGATGCTACACTTCAGGTTTACTGTATCCCTCTGACCTTCTTATGGACGATGAAACACAGAAATTGCATCGGAATTAAATACAAAAGGCACAATGCCGACTCAACTACAAGAAGACTGGCACTTCTTACTGTCTATATTTTGAACCTTTCCTGTGAGACAGGTTTTAGATTCCGTTGCTTCACTTCCGGTTTACTGTATCCCATGGACCTTCTTATTGACGACGAAACACAGAAATTGCATCGGAATTAAATTCAAAAGGAACAATTCCGACTTAAGTACAAGAAAACTGACTCTTCTTACTGTCTAGGATTTGAATCATTCCTGTGACATTAGTTATAGATTCCGATGCTTCACTTCAGGTTTACTGTATCCCTGTGACTTTCTTATTGACGCTGAAACACAGAAATTGCATCGGAATTAAATACAAAAGGCACAATGCCGACACAAGTACAAGTAGACTGGCTCTTCTTACGGTCTATGTTTTGAACCTTTCCTGTGAGACCGGTTTTAGATTCCGATGCATCACATCAGGTTTACAGTATCCCGTGGACCTTCTTATTGACGACGAAAAGCAGAAATTGCATCGGAATTGAATACAAAACTCACAATGCCGACTTAAGTACAAGAAAACTGACACTTCTTACTGTCTATGTTTTGAACCATTTGTGTGACACTAGTTATAGATTCCGATGCTTCACTTCAGGTTTACTGTATCCCTCTGACCTTCTTATTGACGATGAAACACAGAAATTGCATCGGAATTAAATAGAAAAGGCACAATACCGACTTAAGTACAAGAAAACTAACTCTTCTTGATGTCTATGTTTTGAACCATTCCTGTGACACTTGTTATACATTCTGATGCTTCACTTCAGGTTTACTGTATCCCTCTGACGTTCTTATTGACGATGATACACAAAAATTGCATCGGAATTGAATACAAAAGGCACAATGCCGACTTAAGTTCAAGAAAACTGACTGTTCTAACTGTCTATGTTTTGAACCATTCCTGTGACACTAGTTATACATTCTGATGCTTCACTTCAGGTTTACTGTATCCCTCTGACGTTCTTATTGACGATGATACACAAAAATTGCATCGGAATTGAATCCAAAAGGCACAATGCCGACTCTAGTACAAGAAGACTGGCTCTTCTTACTGTCTATGTATAGAACCTTTCCTGTGAGACCGGTTTGAGATTCCGATGCTTCAATTCAGGTTTACTGTATGCGGTGGACCTTCTTATTAACGACGAAACGCAGAAATTGCATCGGAATTGAATTCAAAAGGCACAATGCCGACTTAAGCACAAGAAATTTGACAGTACTTACTGTCTGTTTTGAACCATTCCTGTGACACTAGTTATACATTCCGATGCTTCACTTCAGGTTTACTGTATCCCTCTGACCTTCTTAGTGACGATGAAACACAGAAATTGCATCGGAAGTAAATACAAAAGACTCAATGCAGACATAAGTACAAGGAAACTGACTCTTCTTACTGTCTATGTTTTGAACCACTCCTGTGACACTAGTTATAGATTCCGATGCTTCACTTCAGGTTTACTGTATCCCTCTGACCTTCTTATTGACGATGAAACACAGAAATTGCATCGGAATTAAATACAAACGGCACAATGTCGACTTAAGTATAAGAAAACGGACTCTTCTTACTGTCTATGTTCTGAACCATTCCTGTGACACTAGTTATACATTCCGATGCATCTCTTCAGGTTTACTGTATCCCTCTGACCTTCTTATTGACGATGAAACACTGTAAGTGCATCGGAATTAAACTTAAAAGGGTACAATGCCGACTTAATTACAAGAAAACGGACTCTTCTTAATGTCTATATTTTGAACCAGTCCTGTGACACTAGTTATAGATTCCGATGCTTCACTTCAGGTTTACTGTATCGCTCTGACCTTCTTATGGACGATGAAACACAGAAATTGCATCGGAATTAAATACAAAAGGCACAATGCCGACTCAAGTACAAGAAGACTGGCTCTTCTTACTGTCTATAATTTGAACCTTTCCTGTGAGACAGGTTTTAGATTCCGTTGCTTCACTTCCGGTTTACTGTATCCCATGGACCTTCTTATTGACGACGAAACACAGAAATTGCATCGAAATTAAATTCAAAAGGAACAATACCGACTTAAGTACAAGAAAACTGACTCTTCTTACTGTCTAGGATTTGAATCATTCCTGTGACATTAGTTATAGATTCCGATGCTTCACTTCAGGTTTACTGTATCCCTGTGACTTTCTTATTGACGATGAAACACAGAAATTGCATCGGAATTAAATACAAAAGGCACAATGCCGACACAAGTACAAGTAGACTGGCTCTTCTTACAGTCTATGTTTTGAACCTTTCCTGTGAGACCGGTTTTAGATTCCGATGCATCACTTCAGGTTTACAGTATCCCGTGGACCTTCTTATTGACGACGAAAAGCAGAAATTGCATCGGAATTGAATACAAAACTCACAATGCCGACTTAAGTACAAGAAAACTGACACTTCTTACTGTCTATGTTTTGAACCATTCGTGTGACACTAGTTATAGATTCCGATGCTTCACTTCAGGTTTACTGTATCCCTCTCACCTTCTTATTGACGATGAAACACAGAAATTGCATCGGAATTAAATAGAAAAGGCACAATACCGACTTATGTACAAGAAAACTGACTCTTCTTAGTGTCTATCTTTTGAACCATTCCTGTGACACTAGTTATATATTCCGATGCTTCACTTCAAGCTTCGTGTATCCCTCTGACCTTCTTATTGACGATGAAACACAGAAATTGCATCGGAATTAAATACAAAAGGCACAATGCCGACTTAAGTTCAAGAAAACTGACTGTTCTAACTGTCTATGTTTTGAACCATTCCTGTGACACTAGTTATACATTCTGATGCTTCACTTCAGGATTACTGTATCCCTCTGACGTTCTTATTGACGATGATACACAAAAATTGCATCGGAATTGAATACAAAAGGCACAATGTCGACTCTAGTACAAGAGGACTGGCTCTTCTTACTGTCTATGTATTGAACCTTTCCTGTGAGACCGGTTTGAGATTCCGATGCTTCAATTCAGGTTTACTGTATGCGGTGGACCTTCTTATTAACGACGAAACGCAGAAATTGCATCGGAATTGAATTCAAAAGGCACAATGCCGACTTAAGTACAAGAAATTTGACAGTACTTACTGTCTGTTTTGAACCATTCCTGTGACACTAGTTATACATTCTGATGCTTCACTTCAGGTTTACTGTATCCCTCTGACCTTCTTAGTGACGATGAAACACAGAAATTGCATCGGAAGTAAATACAAAAGACTCAATGCAGACATAAGTACAAGGAAACTGACTCTTCTTACTGTCTATGTTTTGAACCACTCCTGTGACACTAGTTATAGATTCCGATGCTTCACTTCAGGTTTACTGTATCCCTCTGACCTTCTTATTGACGATGAAACACAGAAATTGCATCGGAATTAAATACAAATGGCACAATGTCGACTCAAGTACAAGAAGACTGACTCCTCTTACTGTCTATGTTTTGAACCTTTCCTGTGAGACCGGTTTTAGATTCCGATGCTTCATTTCAGGTTTACTGTATCCCTCTGACGTTCTTATTGACGATGAAACATAGATATTGCATCAGGATTAAATACAAAAGGCACAATGCCGACTTAAGTATAAGAAAACGGACTCTTCTTACTGTCTATGTTCTGAACCATTCCTGTGACACTAGTTATACATTCAGATGCTTCTCTTCAGGTTTACTGTATCCCTCTGACCTTCTTATTGACGATGAAACACTGTAAGTGCATCGGAATTAAACTTAAAAGGCACAATGCCGACTTAATTACAAGAAAACGGACTCTTCTTACTGTCTATATTTTGAACCAGTCCTGTGACACTAGTTATAGATTCCGATGCTTCACTTCAGGTTTACTGTATCCCTCTGACCTTCTTATGGACGATGAAACACAGAAATTTCATCGGAATTAAATACAAAAGGCACAATGCCGACTCAAGTACAAGAAGACTGGCTCTTCTTACTGTCTATATTTTGAACCTTTCCTGTGAGACAGGTTTTAGATTCCGTTGCTTCACTTCCGGTTTACTGTATCCCATGGACCTTCTTATTGACGACGAAACACAAAAATTGCATCGGAATTAAATACAAAAGGCACAATTCCGACTTAAGTACAAGAAAACTGACTCTTCTTACTGTCTATGTTTGAACCATTCCTGTGACACTAGTTATACATTCCGATGCATCTCTTCAGGTTTACTGTATCCCTCTGACCTTCTTATTGACGATGAAACACTGTAAGTGCATCGGAATTAAACTTAAAAGGGTACAATGCCGACTTCATTACAAGAAAACGGACTCTTCTTACTGTCTATATTTTGAACCAGTCCTGTGACACTAGTTATAGATTCCGATGCTTCACTTCAGGTTTACTGTATCCCTCTGACCTTCTTATGGACGATGAAACACAGAAATTGCATCGGAATTAAATACAAAAGGCACAATGCCGACTCAAGTACAAGAAGACTGGCTCTTCTTACTGTCTATATTTTGAACCTTTCCTGTGAGACAGGTTTTAGATTCCGTTGCTTCACTTCCGGTTTACTGTATCCCATGGACCTTCTTATTGACGACGAAACACAGAAATTGCATCGAAATTAAATTCAAAAGGAACAATACCGACTTAAGTACAAGAAAACTGACTCTTCTTACTGTCTAGGATTTGAATCATTCCTGTGACATTAGTTATAGATTCCGATGCTTCACTTCAGGTTTACTGTATCCCTGTGACTTTCTTATTGACGATGAAACACAGAAATTGCATCGGAATTAAATACAAAAGGCACAATGCCGACACAAGTACAAGTAGACTGGCTCTTCTTACAGTCTATGTTTTGAACCTTTCCTGTGAGACCGGTTTTAGATTCCGATGCATCACTTCAGGTTTACAGTATCCCGTGGACCTTCTTATTGACGACGAAAAGCAGAAATTGCATCGGAATTGAATACAAAACTCACAATGCCGACTTAAGTACAAGAAAACTGACACTTCTTACTGTCTATGTTTTGAACCATTCGTGTGACACTAGTTATAGATTCCGATGCTTCACTTCAGGTTTACTGTATCCCTCTCACCTTCTTATTGACGATGAAACACAGAAATTGCATCGGAATTAAATAGAAAAGGCACAATACCGACTTATGTACAAGAAAACTGACTCTTCTTAGTGTCTATGTTTTGAACCATTCCTGTGACACTAGTTATAGATTCCGATGCTTCACTTCAGGTTTACTGTATTCCTCTGACCTTCTTATTGACGATGAAACACAGATATTGCATTGGAATTAAATGCAAAAGGCACAATGCCGACTCAAGTACAAGAAGACTGGCTCTTCTTACTGTCTATGTTTTAATCCATTCCTGTGACATTAGTTATAGATTCCGTTGCTTCACTTCCGGTTTACTGTATCCCATGGACCTTCTTATTGACAACGAAACACAAAAATTGCATCGGAATTAAATACAAAAGGCACAATGCCGACTTAAGTCCAAGAAAACTGACTCTCCTTACTGTCTATGTTTGATCCATTCCTGTGACACTAGTTATAGATTCCGATGCTTCACTTCAGGTATACTGTTCCCTCTGACCTTCTTATTGACGATGAAACACAGAAATTGCATCGGAATTAAATACAAAAGGCACAATGCCGTCTTAAGTACAGGAAAACTGACTCTTCTTACTGTCTATGTTTTGAATTATTCTTGTGACACTAGTTATAGGTTCCGAAGCTTCACTTCAGGTTTACTGTATGCCTTGGACCTTCTTATTGACGACGAAACACAGAAATTGCATCGGAATTAGATACTAAAGGCACAATGCTGTCTTAAGTACAGGAATACTGTCTCTCCTTACTGTCTAAGTTTTGAACCATTCCTGTGACACTAGTTATAGATTCCGATTCTTCACTTCAGGTTTACTGAATGCCGCTGTCCTTCTTATTGACGATGAAACACAGAAATTGCATCGGAATTAAATACAAAAGGTATATCGCCGACTCCAATACAAGAAGACTGGCTAATCTTACTGTCTATGTTATGAACCTTTCCTGTCAGACCGGTTTTAGATTCCGATGCTTCACTTCAGGTTTACTGTATCCCGTGGACCTTCTTATTGACGACGAAACACAGAAATTGCATCGGAATTAAATTGAAAAGACACAATTCCGACTTTAGTACAAGAAAACTGACTCTTCTTACTGTCTATATTTTGAACCATTCCTGTGACACTAGTTATCGATTCCGATGCTTCAATTCAGGTTTACTGTATCCCTCTGACCTTCTTATTGACGATGAAACACAGAAATTGCATCGGAATTAATTACAAAAGGCACAATGCAGACTGAAGTACAAGAAGGCTGGCTCTTCTTACTGTCTATGTTTTAAACCTCTCCTGCGAGACCCGTTTTAGATTCCGATGCTTCACTTCAAGTTTACTGTATCCGGTGGACCTTCTTATTGACGACGAAACGCAGAAATTGCATCGGAAATGAATACAAAAGGCTCAATGCCGAATTAAGTACAAGAAATCTGACAGTTCTTACTGTCTATGTTTTGAACCATTCCTGTGACACTAGTTATACATTCCGATCCTTCTTTTCAGGTTTACTGTATACCTCTGACCTTCTTATTGACGCTGAAACACAGAAATTGCATCGGAATTAAATACAAAACTCACAATGCCGACTTAAGTACAAGAAAACTGACACTTCTTACTGTCTATGTTTTGAACCATTCGTGTGACACTACTTATAGATTCCGATGCTCACTTCAGGTTTACTGTATCCCTCTGACCTTCTTATTGACGATGAAACACGGAAATTGCATCGGAATTGAATACAAAAGGCACAATGCCGTCTTAAGTGCAGGAAAACTGACTCTTCTTACTGTCTATGTTTCAATTATTCTTGTGACACTAGTTATAGATTCCGAAGCTTCACTTCAGGTTTACTGTATCCCTTGGACCTTCTTATTGACGACGAAACACAGAAATTGCATCGGAATTAAATTGAAAAGACACAATTCCGACTTTAGTACAAGAAGACTGACTCTTCTTACTGTCTATGTTTTGGACCATTCCTGTGACACTAGTTATAGATTCCGAATCTTCCCTTCAGGTTTACTGAATCCCGCTGACCCTCTTATTGACGATGAAACACAGAAATTGCATCGTAATTAAATACAAAAGGCACAACGCCGACTCAAATACAAGAAGACTGGCTCTTCTTAGTGTCTATGTTATGAAACTTTCCAATGGGACCGGTTTTAGATTGCGATGCTTCTATTCAGGTTTACTGTATGCCGTGGACCCTCTTATTGACGACGAAACACAGAAATTGCATCGGAATTAAATAGAAAAGGCACAATTCCGACTAAAGTACAAGAAAACTGACTCTTCTTACTGTATATGTTTTGAACCATTCCTGTGACACTAGTTATAGATTCCGATGCTTCACTTCAGGTTTACTGTACCCCTCTGACCTTCGTATTGACGATGAAACACAGAAATTGCATCGGAATTAAATACAAAATGCAGACTGCCGACTTAAGTACAAGAAAACTTACTCTTCTTACTGTCTATCTTTTGAACCATTCCTGTGACACTAGTTATATATTCCGATGCTTCACTTCAAGCTTCCTGTATCCCTCTGACCTTCTTATTGACGATGAAACACAGAAATTGCATCGGAATTAAATACAAAAGGCACAATGCCGACTTAAGTTCAAGAAAACTGACTGTTCTAACTGTCTATGTTTTGAACCATTCCTGTGACACTAGTTATACATTCTGATGCTTCACTTCAGGATTACTGTATCCCTCTGACGTTCATATTGACGATGATACACAAAAATTGCATCGGAATTGAATACAAAAGGCACAATGTCGACTCTAGTACAAGAGGACTGGCTCTTCTTACTGTCTATGTATTGAACCTTTCCTGTGAGACCGGTTTGAGATTCCGATGCTTCAATTCAGGTTTACTGTATGCGGTGGACCTTCTTATTAACGACGAAACGCAGAAATTGCATCGGAATTGAATTCAAAAGGCACAATGCCGACTTAAGTACAAGAAATTTGACAGTACTAACTGTCTGTTTTGAACCATTCCTGTGACACTAGTTATACATTCTGATGCTTCACTTCAGGTTTACTGTATCCCTCTGACCTTCTTAGTGACGATGAAACACAGAAATTGCATCGGAAGTAAATACAAAAGACTCAATGCAGACATAAGTACAAGGAAACTGACTCTTCTTACTGTCTATGTTTTGAACCACTCCTGTGACACTAGTTATAGATTCCGATGCTTCACTTCAGGTTTACTGTATCCCTCTGACCTTCTTATTGACGATGAAACACAGAAATTGCATCGGAATTAAATACAAACGGCACAATGTCGACTCAAGTACAAGAAGACTGACTCCTCTTACTGTCTATGTTTTGAACCTTTCCTGTGAGACCGGTTTTAGATTCCGATGCTTCATTTCAGGTTTACTGTATCCCTCTGACGTTCTTATTGACGATGAAACATAGAAATTGCATCAGGATTAAATACAAAAGGCACAATGCCGACTTAAGTATAAGAAAACGGACTCTTCTTACTGTCTATGTTCTGAACCATTCCTGTGACACTAGTTATACATTCTGATGCTTCTCTTCAGGTTTACTGTATCCCTCTGACCTTCTTATTGACGATGAAACACTGTAAGTGCATCGGAATTAAACTTAAAAGGCACAATGCCGACTTAATTACAAGAAAACGGACTCTTCTTACTGTCTATATTTTGAACCAGTCCTGTGACACTAGTTATAGATTCCGATGCTTCACTTCAGGTTTACTGTATCCCTCTGACCTTCTTATGGACGATGAAACACAGAAATTGCATCGGAATTAAATACAAAAGGCACAATGCCGACTCAAGTACAAGAAGACTGGCTCTTCTTACTGTCTTTATTTTGAACCTTTCCTGTGAGACAGGTTTTAGATTCCGTTGCTTCCCTTCCGGTTTACTGTATCCCATGGACCTTCTTATTGACGACGAAACACAAAAATTGCATCGGAATTAAATACAAAAGGCACAATGCCGACTTAAGTACAAGAAAACTGACTCTTCTTACTGTCTATGTTTGAACCATTCCTGTGACACTAGTTATAGATTCCGATGCTTCACTTCAGGTTTACTGTTCCCTCTGACCTTCTTATTGACGATGAAACACAGAAATTGCATCGGAATTAAATACAAAAGGCACAATGCCGTCTTAAGTACAGGAAAACTGACTCTTCTTACTGTCTATGTTTTGTATTATTCTTGTGACACTAGTTATAGATTCCGAAGCTTCACTTCAGGTTTACTGTATCCCTTGGACCTTCTTATTGACGACGAAACACAGAAATTGCATCGGAATTAAATACAAAAGGCACAATGCTGTCTTAAGTACAGGAAAACTGACTCTCCTTACTGTCTAAGTTTTGAACCATTCCTGTGACACTAGTTATAGATTCCGATTCTTCACTTCAGGTTTACTGAATGCCGCTGACCTTCTTATTGACGATGAAACACAGAAATTGCATCGGAATTAAATACAAAAGGTATATCGCCGACTCCAATACAAGAAGACTGGCTCTTCTTACTGTCTATGTTATGAACCTTTCCTGTGAGACCGATTTTAGATTCCGATGCTTCACTTCAGGTTTACTGTATCCCGTGGACCTTCTTATTGACGACGAAACACAGAAATTGCATCGGAATTAAATTGAAAAGACACAATGCCGACTTTAGTACAAGAAAACCGACTCTTCTTACTGTCTATATTTTGAACCATTCCTGTGACACAAGTTATAGATTCCGATGCTTCAATTCAGGTTTACTGTATCCCTCTGACCTTCTTATTGACGATGAAACACAGAAATTGCATCGGAATTAATTACAAAAGGCACAATGCAGACTGAAGTACAAGAAGGCTGGCTCTTCTTACTGTCTATGTTTTAAACCTCTCCTGCGAGACCCGTTTTAGATTGCGATGCTTCACTTCAAGTTTACTGTATCCGGTGGACCTTCTTATTGACGACGAAACGCAGAAATTGCATCGGAATTGAATACAAAAGGCACAATGCCGACTTAAGTACAAGAAATCTGACAGTTCTTACTGTCTATGTTTTGAACCATTCCTGTGACACTAGTTATACATTCCGATCCTTCTTTTCAGGTTTACTGTATCCCTCTGACCTTCTTATTGACGCTGAAACACAGATATTGCATCGGAATTAAATACAAAACTCACAATGCCGACTTAAGTACAAGAAAACTGACACTTCTTACTGTCTATGTTTAGAAACCATTCGTGTGACACTAGTTATAGATTCCGATGCTTCACTTCAGGTTTACTGTATCCCTCTGACCTTCTTATTGACGATGAAACACAGATATTGCATCGGAATTAAATACAAAAGGCACAATGCCGTCTTAAGTACAGGAAAACTGACTCTTCTTACTGTCTATGTTTCAATTATTCTTGTGACACTAGTTATAGATTCCGAAGATTCACTTCAGGTTTACTGTATCCCTTGGACCTTCTTATTGACGACGAAAGACAGAAATCGCATCGGAAATAAATACAAAAGGCACAATGCCGACTTAAGTACAGGAAAACTGACTCTTCTTACTGTCTATGTTTTGAACCATTCCTGTGACACTAGTTATACATTCCGGTTCTTCACATCAGGTTTACTGAATGCCGCTGACCTTCTTATTGATGATGAAACTCAGAAATTGCATCGGAATTAAATACAAATGGCACAATGCCGACTTAAGTTCAAGAAAACTGACTGTTCTAACTGTCTATGTTTTGAACCATTCCTGTGACACTAGTTATACATTCCGATGCTTCACTTCAGGTTTACTGTATCCCTCTGACGTTCTTATTGACGATGATACACAAAAATTGCATCGGAATTAAATATGAAAGTCACAATGCCGACTTAAGTACAAGAAAAGTGACTCTTATTACTGTCTATTATTTGAACCATTCCTGTGTCACTAGTTATAGATTCCAATGTTTCACTTCAGGTTTACTGTATCCCTCTGACCTTCTTACTGACGATGAAACACAGAAATTGCATCGGAAATACATACAAAAGGCACAATGCCGTCTTAAGTACAGGAAAACTGACTCTTCTTAATGTCTATGTTTTGAGCAATTCTTTTGACACTAGTTATAGATTATGATGCTTCACTTCAGCTTTACTGTATCCCTGACCTTCTTATTGACGATGAAATACAGAAATTGCATCGAAATTAAATACAAAAGGCACAATGCCGACTTAAGTACAAGTAAACTTACTTTTATTACTGTCTTTGATTTGTACCACTCCTGTGACACTAGCTATAGATTCCGATGCTTCGCTTCAAGCTTACTGTATCCCTCTGACCTTCTTATTGACGATGAAACACAGAAATTGCATCGGAATTAAATACAAAAGGCACAATGCCGACTTAAGTACAAGAAGACTGACTCTTCTTACTGTCTATGTTTTGGACCATTCCTGTGACACTAGTTATAGATTCCGAATCTTCCCTTCAGGTTTACTGAATCCCGCTGTTCCTCTTATTGACGATGAAACACAGAAATTGCAGCGTAATTAAATACAAAAGGCACAACGCCGACTCAAATACAAGAGGACTGGCTCTTCTTAGTGTCTATGTTATGAAACTTTCCAGTGAGACCGGTTTTAGATTGCGATGCTTCTATTCAGGTTTACTGTATCCCGTGGACCCTCTTATTGACGACGAAACACAGAAATTGCATCGGAATTAAATAGAAAAGGCACAATTCCGACTAAAGTACAAGAAAACTGACTCTTCTTACTGTATATGTTTTGAACCATTCCTGTGACACTAGTTATAGATTCCGATGCTTCACTTCAGGTTTACTGTACCCCTCTGACCTTCGTATTGACGATGAAACACAGAAATTGCATCGGAATTAAATACAAAATGCAGACTGCCCACTTAAGTACAAGAAAACTTACTCTTCTTACTGTCTATGTTTTGAACCATTCCTGTGACACTAGTTATATATTCCGATGCTTCACTTCAAGCTTCCTGTATCCCTCTGACCTTCGTATTGACGATGAAACACAGAAATTGCATCGGAATTAAATACAAAAGGCACAATGCCGACTTAGGTACAAGAAAACTCACTCTTCTTACTGTCAATGTTCAGAACCACTCCTGTGACACTAGTTATAGTTTCCGATGCTTCACTTCAGGTTTACTATATCCCTCTGACCTTCTTATTGAAGATGAAACATAGAAATTGCATCGGAATTTAATTCAAAAGGCACAATGCTGACTTAAGTACAAGATAACTGACTCTCCTTACTGCCTATGTTTTGGACCATTGCTGTGCCACCAGTTATAGATTCCGATGCTTCACTTCAACGTTACTGTATCCCTCTGACCTTCTTATTGACGATGAAACACAGATATTGCATCGGAATTGAATACAAAATTCACAATGCCGTCTTAAGTACAAGATAACTGACTCTTCTTACTGTCTATGATTTGACCCATTCCTGTGCCACTAGTTATAGAATCCGATGCTTCACTTTAGGTTTACTGTATCCCTCTGACCTTCTTATTGACGATGAAACACAGAAATTGCATCGGAATTAAATACAAACGGCACAATGTCGACTCTAGTACAAGAAGACTGACTCTTCTTACTGTCTATGTTTTGAACCTTTCCTGTGAAACCGGTTTTAGATTCCGATGCTTCACTTCAGGTTTACTGTATCCCTCTGACGTTCTTATTGACGATGAAACATAGAAATTGCATCGGGATTAAATACAAAAGGCACAATGCCGACTTAAGTATAAGAAAACGGACTCTTCTTACTGTCTATGTTCTGAACCATTCCTATGACACTAGTTATACATTCCGATGCTTCTCTTCAGGTTTACTGTATCCCTCTGACCTTCTTATTGACGATGAAACACTGTAAGTGCATCGGAATTAAACTTAAAAGGCACAATGCCGACTTAATTACAAGAAAACGGACTCTTCTTACTGTATATATTTTGAACCAGTCCTGTGACACTAGTTATAGATTCCGATGCTTCACTTCAGGTTTACTGTATCCCTCTGACCTTCTTATGGACGATGAAACACAGAAATTGCATCGGAATTAAATACAAAAGGCACAATGCCGACTCAAGTTCAAGAAGACTGGCTCTTCTTACTGTCTATATTTTGAACCTTTCCTGTGAGACAGGTTTTAGATTCCGTTGCTTCACTTCCGGTTTACTGTATCCCATGGACCTTCTTATTGGCGACGAAACACAGAAATTGCATCGGAATTAAATTCAAAAGGAACAATACCGACTTAAGTACAAGAAAACTGACCCTTCTTACTGTCTAGGATTTGAATCATTCCTGTGACATTAGTTATAGATTCCGATGCTTCACTTCAGGTTTACTGTATCCCTGTGACTTTCTTATTGACGATGAAACACAGAAATTGCATCGGAATTAAATACAAAATGCACAATGCCGACACAAGTACAAGTAGACTGCCTCTTCTTACAGTCTATGTTTTGAACCTTTCCTGTGAGACCGGTTTTGGATTCCGATGCATCACTTCAGGTTTACAGTATCCCGTGGACCTTCTTATTGACGACGAAATGCAGAAATTGCATCGGAATTGAATACAAAACTCACAATGCCGACTTAAGTACAAGAAAACTGACACTTCTTACTGTCTGTGTTTTGAACCATTCGTGTGACACTAGTTATAGATTCCGATGCTTCACTTCAGGTTTACTGTTCCCTCTGACCATCTTATTGACGATGAAACACAGAAATTGCATCGGAATTAAATACAAAAGGCACAATGCCGTCTTAAGTACAGGAAAACTGACTCTTCTTACTGTCTATGCTTTGAATTATTCTTGTGACACTAGTTATAGATTCCGAAGCTTCACTTCAGGTTTACTGTATCCCTTGGACCTTCTTATTGACGACGAAACACAGAAATTGCATCGGAATTAAATACAAAAGGCACAATGCTGTCTTAAGTACAGGAAAACTGACTCTCCTTACTGTCTAAGTTTTGAACCATTCCTGTGACACTAGTTATAGATTCCGATTCTTCACTTCAGGTTTACTGAATGCCCCTGACCTTCTTATTGACGATGAAACACTGAAATTGCATCGGAATTAAATACAAAAGGTATATCGCCGACTCCAATACAAGAAGACTGGCTCTTCTTACTGTCTATGTTATGAACCTTTCCTGTGAGACCGGTTTTAGATTCCGATGCTTCACTTCAGGTTTTCTGTATCCCGTGGACCTTCTTATTGACGACGAAACACAGAAATTGCATCGGAATTAAATTGAAAAGACACAATGCCGACTTTAGTACAAGAAAACTGACTCTTCTTACTGTCTATATTTTGAACCATTCCTGTGACACTAGTTATAGATTCCGATGCTTCAATTCAGGTTTACTGCATCCCTCTGACCTTCTTATTGACGATGAAACACAGAAATTGAATCGGAATTAATTACAAAAGGCACAATGCCGACTGAAGTACAAGAAGGCTGGCTCCTCTTACTGTCTATGTTTTAAACCTCTCCTGCGAGACCCGTTTTAGATTCCGATGCTTCAATCCAAGTTTACTGTATCCGGTGGACCTTCTTATTGACGACGAAACGCAGAAATTGCATCGGAATTGAATACAAAAGGCACAATGCCTACTTAAGTACAAGAAATCTGACAGTTCTTACTGTCTATGTTTTGAACCATTCCTTTGACACTAGTTATACATTCCGATCCTTCTTTTCAGGTTTACTGTATCCCTCTGACCTTCTTATTGACGCTGAAACACAGAAATTGCATCGGAATTAAATACAAAACTCACAATGCCGACTTAAGTACAAGAAAACTGACACTTCTTACTGTCTATTATTTGAACCATTCCTGTGTCACTAGTTATAGATTCCGATGCTTCACTTCAGGTTTACTGTATCCCTCTGACCTTCTTATTGACGATGAAACACAGAAATTGCATCGGAAATACATACAAAAGGCACAATGCCGTCTTAAGTACAGGAAAACTGACTCTTCTTAATGTCTATGTTTTGAGCCATTCTTTTGACACTAGTTATAGATTCTGATGCTTCACTTCAGGTTTCTGTATCCCTGACCTTCTTATTGACGATGAAATACAGAAATTGCATCGAAATTAAATACAAATGGCACAATGCCGACTTAAGTACAAGTAAACTTACTTTTATTACTGTCTTTGATTTGTGCCACTCCTGTGACACTAGCTATAGATTCCGATGCTTCGCTTCAAGCTTACAGTATCACTCTGACCTTCTTATTGACGATGAAACACAGAAATTGCATCGGAATTAAATACAAAAGGCACAATGCCGACTTAAGTACAAGAGGACTGACTCTTCTTACTCTCTATGTTTTGGACCATTCCTGTGACACTAGTTATAGATTCCGAATCTTCCCTTCAGGTTTACTGAATCCCGCTGACCCTCTTATTGACGATGAAACACAGAAATTGCATCGTAATTAAATACAAAAGGCACAACGCCGACTCAAATACAAGAAGACTGGCTCTTCTTAGTGTCTATGTTATGAAACTTTCCAGTGAGACCGGTTTTAGATTGCGATGCTTCTATTCAGGTTTACTGTATCCCGTGGACCCTCTTATTGACGACGAAACACAGAAATTGCATCGGAATTAAATAGAAAAGGCACAATTCCGACTAAAGTACAAGAAAACTGACTCTTCTTACTGTATATGTTTTGAACCATTCCTGTGACACTAGTTATAGATTCCGATGCTTCACTTCAGGTTTACTGTACCCCTCTGACCTTCGTATTAACGATGAAAAACAGAAATTGCATCGGAATTAAATACAAAATGCAGACTGCCGACTTAAGTACAAGAAAACTTACTCTTCTTACTGTCTATGTTTTGAACCATTCCTGTGACACTAGTTATAGATTCCGATGCTTCACTTCAGGTTTACTATATCCCTCTGACCTTCTTATTGAAGATGAAACATAGAAATTGCATCGGAATTTAATACAAAAGGCACAATGCTGACTTAAGTACAAGATAACTGACTCTCCTTACTGCCTATGTTTTGAACCATTCCTGTGCCACCAGTTATAGATTCCGATGCTTCACTTCAAGGTTACTGTATCCCTCTGACCTTCTTATTGACGATGAAACACAGATATTGCATCGGAATTGAATACAAAATTCACAATGCCGTCTTAAGTACAAGATAACTGACTCTTCTTACTGTCTATGTTTTGAACCATTCCTGTGACACTAGTTATAGATTTCGATTCTTCAATTCAGGTTTACTGTATCCCTCTGACCTTCTGATTGACGATGAAACACAAAAATTGCATCGAATCTAAATACCAAAGGCACAATGCCGACTTAAGTACAAGAAAACTGACTCTTCTTACTGTCTATGTTTTGAACCATTCCTGTGACACTGGTTATAGATTCCGATGCTTCACTTCAGGTTTACTGTTCCCTCTCACCTTCTTATTGACGATGAAACACAGATATTGCATCTGAATTAAATACAAAACGCACAATGCCGTTTTAAGTACAGGAAAACTGACTCTTCTTACTGTCTATGTTTTGAATTATTCTTGTGACACTAGTTATAGATTCCGAAGCTTCACTTCAGGTTTACTGTATCCCTTGGACCTTCTTATTGACGACGAAAGACAGAAATTGCATCGGAAATAAACACAAAAGGCACAATGCCGTCTTAAGTACAGGAAAACGGACTCTTCTAACTGTCAATGTTTTGAACCATTCTTGTGACACTAGTTATAGATTCCGATGCTTCAATTCAGGTTTACTGTATCCCTCTGACCTTCTTTTGACGATGAAACACAGAAATTGCATCGAATTAAATACAAAAGGCACAATGCCGACTTAAGTACAAGAAAACTTACTTTTCTTACTGTCTTTCTTTGAACCATTCCTGTGACACTAGTTATAGATTCCGATGCTTCACATCAAGCTTACTGTATCCCTCTGACTGTCTTATTGACGATGAAACACAGAAATTGCATCGGAATTAAATACAAAAGGCACAATGCCGACTTAAGTACAAGAAGACTGTCTCTTCTTACTGTATATGTTTTGAACCATTCCTGTGACACTAGTTATAGATTCCGATTCTTCACTGCAGGTTTACTACATCCCGCTGACCTTCTTGTTGATGATGAATTACAGAAATTGCATCGGAATTAAATACAAAAGGCAAAACGCCGACTCAAATACAGGTGACTAGCTCTTCTTAATGTCTATGTTATGAACCTGTCCTGTGAGACCGGTTTTAGATTCCGATGCTTCACTTCAGGTTTACTGTATCGCGTGGACCTTTTTATTGACGACGAAACACAGAAATTGCATCACAATTAAATAGAAAAGGCACAATGCCGACTAAAGTACAAGAAAACTGACTCTTCTTGCTGTATATGATTTGAACCATTCCTGTGACACTAGTTATAGATTCCGATGCTTCACTTCAGGTTTACTGTATCCCTCTGACCTTCTTATTGACGATGAAACACAGAAATTGCATCGGAATTAAATACAAAAGGCACAATGCCGACATAAGTACAAGAAAACTGACTCTTCTTACTGTCTATGTTTTTGAGCCATTCCTGTGACACTAGTTATAAATTCCAATGCTTCACTTTAGGTTTACTGTATCCCTCTGACCTTCTTTTTGACGATGAAGCACAGAAACTGCATCGGAATTGAATACAAAAGGCACAATGCCGACTCTTGTACAAGAAGACTGGCTCTTCTAACGGTCTATGTATTGAACCTTTCCTGTGAGACCGGTTTGAGATTCCGATGCTTCAATTCAGGTTTACTGTATCCGGTGGACCTTCTTATTGACGACAAAACGCAGAAATTGCATCGGAATTGAATACAAAAGGCACAATGCCAACTTAAGTACAAGAAATTTGACAGTACTTACTGTCTGCTTTGTACCATTCCTGTGACACTAGTTATACATTCCGATGGTTCACTTCAGGTTTACTGTATCCCTCTGACCTTCTTAGTGACGATGAAACACAGAAATTGCATCGGTAGTAAATACAAAAGACTCAATGCCGACATAAGTACAATTAAACTGACTCTTCTTACTGTCTATGTTTTGAACCACTCCTGTGACACTAGTTATAGATTACGATGCTTCACTTCAGGTTTACTGTATCCCTCTGACCTTCTTATTGACGATGAAACACAGAAATTGCATCGGAATTATATACAAACGGCACAAAGCCGACTCAAGTACAAGAAGACTGGCTCTTCTTACTGTCTATGTTTTGAACCTTTCCTATGAGCCCGGTTTTAGATTCTGATGCTTCACCTCAGGTTTAGTGTATCCCTTGCACATTCTTATTGACGATGCAACACAGAAATTGCATCGGAATTAAATACAAAAGGCACAATGCCGACTTAAGTACAAGAAAACTGACTCTTCTTACTGTCTTTGTTTTGAATCATTCCTGTGACACTAGTTAGAGATTCCGATGCTTCACTTCAGTTTTACTGTGTCCCTCTGACCTTCTTATTGACGATAAAACACAGAAATTGCATCGGAATTAAATACAAACGTCACAATGTCGACTCCAGTACAAGAAGACTGACTCTTCTTACTGTCTATGTTTTGAACCTTTCCTGTGAGACCGGTTTTAGATTCTGATGCTTCACTTCAGGTTTACTGTATCCCTCTTACGTTCTTATTGACGATGAAACATAGAAATTGCATCGGGATTAAATACAAAAGGCACAATGCCGACTTAAGTATAAGAAAACGGACTCTTCTTACTGTCTATGTTCTGAACCATTCCTGTGACACTAGTTATACATTCCGATGCTTCTCTTCAGGTTTACTGTATCCCTCTGACCTTCTTATTGACGATGAAACACACAAATTGCATCGGAATTAAATAGAAAAGGCACAATACCGACTTAAGTACAAGAAAACTGACTCTTCTTACTGTCTATGTGTTGAACCATTCCTGTGACACTAGTTATAGATTGCGATGCGTCACTTCAGGTTTACTGTATTCCTCTGACCTTCTTATTGACGATGAAACACAGATATTGCAACGGAATTAAATACAAAAGGCACAATGCCGACTCAAGTACAAGAAGAATGGCTCTTCTTACTGTCTATGTTTTAATCCATTCCTGTGACATTAGTTATAGATTCCGATGCTTCACTTCAGGTTTACTGTATCCCTCTGACCTTCTTATTGACGATGAAACACAAAATTTGCATCGGAATTAAATACAGAAGGCAGAATGCCGACTTAAGTACAAGAAAACTGACTCTTCTTACTGTCTATGTTTGAACCATTCCTGTGACACTAGTTATAGATTCCGATGCCTCACTTCAGGTTTACTGTTCCCTCTGACCTTCTTATTGACGATGAAACATAGAAATTGCATCGGAATTAAATACAAAAGGCACAATGCCGTCTTAAGTACAGGAAAACTGACTCTTCTTACTGTCTATGTTTTGAATTGTTCTTGTGACACTAGTTATAGATTCCGAAGCTTCACTTCAGGTTTACTGTATCCCTTGGACCTTCTCATTGACGACGAAACACAGATATTGCAACGGAATTAAATACAAAAGGCACAATGCCGACTCAAGTACAAGAAAACTGGCTCTTCTTACTGTCTATGTTATGAACCTTTCCTGTGAGACCGGTTTTAGATTCCGATGCTTCACTTCAGGTTTACTGTATCCCGTGGACCATCTTATTGACGACGAAACACAGAAATTGCATCGGAATTAAATTGAAAAGATACAATGCCGACTTTAGTACAAGAAAACTGACTCTTCTTACTGTCTATATTTTGAACCATTCCTGTGACACTAGTTATAGATTCCGATGCTTCAATTCAGGTTTACTGTATCCCTCTGACCTTCTTATTGACGATGAAACACAGAAATTGCATCGGAATTAATTACAAAAGGCACAATGCCAACTGAAGTACAAGAAGGCTGGCTCTTCTTACTGTCTATGTTTTAAACCTCTCATGCGAGACCCGTTTTAGATTCCGATGCTTCACTTCAAGTTTACTGTATCCGGTGGACCTTCTTATTGACGACGAAACGCAGAAATTGCATCGGAATTGAATACAAAAGGCACAATGCCGACTTAAGAACAAGAAATCTGACAGTTCTTACTGTCTATGTTTTGAACCATTCCTGTGACACTAGTTATACATTCCGATCCTTCTTTTCAGGTTTACTGTATCCCTCTGACCTTCTTATTGACGCTGAAACACAGAAATTGCATCGGAATTAAATAGAAAAGGCACACTGCCGACTTAAGTACAAAAAGACTGACTCTTCCTACTGTCTATGTTTTGAACCATTCCTGTGACACTAGTTACAGATTCAGATGCTTCACTTCAGGTTTACTGTATCCCTCTGGCCTTCTTATTGACGATGAAACACACAAATTGCATCGGAATTAAATAGAAAAGGAACAATGCCGACTTAAGTACAAGAGGACTGACTCTTCTTACTGTCTATGATTTGAACCATTCCTGTGACACTAGTTATAGATTCCGAGTCTTCACTTCAGGTGTACTGTATTCCTTGGACAATGTTATTGACGATGAAACACAGAAATTGCATCGGGATTAAATACAAAAGGCACATTGTCGACTTAAGTACAAGTAGACTGACTCTTATTACTGTCTATAGTTTGAACCATTCCTGTGACACTAGTTATAGATTCTTATGCTTCCCTTCAGTATTACTGTATCTCTCTGACTTCATTGACGATGAAACACAGAAATTGCATCGGAATTAAATACAAAAGGCACAATGCCGACATAAGTACAAGAAGACTGACTCTTCCTACTGTCTATGTTTTGACCATTCCTGTGACACTAGTTATAGATTCCGATGCTTTACTTCAGGTTTACTGTACCCCTTGGACTTTCTTATTGACGATGAAACACAGAAATTGCATCTTGAATCAAATACAAAAGGCACAATACCGACTTCAGGACAAGAAGACTGACTCTTCTTACTGACTATGTTTTGAACCATTCCTGTGACACTAGTTATGGATTCGGATGCTTCACTTCAGGTTTACTGTATCCCTCTGACCTTCTTATTGACGATGAAACACAGAAATTGCATCGGAATTAAATCCAAAAGGCACAGTGCCGAATTAAGTACAAGAAGACTGACTCTTCTTACTGTCTATGTTTTGAACCATTCCTGTGACACTAGTTATAGATTCCGACGCTTCACTTTAGGTTTACTGTATCCCTTGGACCTTCTTATTGACGATGAAACACAGAAATTGCATCGGAGTTAAATACAAAAGGCACAATGCTGACTTAAGTACAGGAAGATTGACTCTTCTTACTGTCTATGTTTTGAACCATTCCTGTGACACTAGTTATAGATTCCGATGCTTCAATTCAGGTTTACTGTATCCCTCTGACCTTCTTATTGACGTTGAAACTCAGAAATTGCATCGGAATTAAATACAAAAGGCACAATGCCGACTCAAATACAAGATGACTGGCTATTCTTACTCTCTATGTTTTGAACCTTTCCTGTGTGACCGGTTTTAGATTCCGATGCTTCACTTCATGTTTACTGTATCCCTTGGACCTTCTTATTGACGACGAAACACAGAAATTGCATCGGAATTAAATAGAAAAGGCACAGTGCCGAATTAAGTACAAGAAGACTGACTCTTCTTACTGTCTATGTTTTGAACCATTCCTGTGACACTAGTTATAGATTCCGACGCTTCACTTTAGGTTTACTGTATCCCTTGGACCATCTTATTGACAATGAAACACAGAAATTGCATCGGAATTAAATACAAAAGGCACCATGCCGACTTAAGTACAAGACAAATGACTCTTCCTACTGGCTATGCTTTGAAACATTCCTGTGACACTAGTTATAGATTCCGAAGGCTCACTTCAGGTTTACCGTATCCCTTGGACCTAGTTATTGACGATGAAACAGAGAAATTGCATCGGAATTAAATAGAAAAGGCACAATGCCGACTTAAGTACAAGAAGACGGACTCTTCCTACTGTCTATGTATTGATCCATTCCTGTGACACTAGTTGTAGATTCCGATGCGTCACTTCAGGTTTACTGTATCCTCTGGCCTTCTGATTGACGATGAAACACAGAAATTGCATCGGAATGAAATAGAAAAGGAACAATACCGACTTAAGTACAAGAAGACTGTCTCTTCTTACTGTCTATGATTTGAACCATTCCTGTGTCACTAGTTATAGATTCTTATGCTTCGCTTAAGTTTTACTGTATCCCTCTGACCTTCTTATTGACGATGAAACACAGAAATTGCATCGGAATTAAATACAAAATGCACAATGCCGATTTAAGTACAAGAAGACTGACTCTTCCTATTGTCTATGTTTTCAACCATCCCTGTGACACTAGTTAAAGATTCCGATGCTTCAATTGAGATTTACTGTATCCCTCTGACCTTCATATTGACGATGAAACACAGAAATTGCATCGGAATTAAATAGAATTTTTCACAATGCCGACTTAAGTACAAGAAGACTGACCCTTCATACTAACTATGATTTGAGCCATTCCTGTGACACTAGTTATAGATTCCGATGCTTCACTTCAGGTTTACTGTATCCCTCTGACCTTCTTATTGACGATGAAACTCAGAAATTGCATCGGAATTAAATCCAAAAGGCACAGTACCGAATTAAGTACAAGAATACTGACTCTTCTTACTGTCGATGTTTTGAACCATCCCTGTGAATCTAGTTATAGATTCCGATGCTTCACTCCAGGTTTACTGTATCCCATGGACCATCTTATTGACGATGAAACACAGAAATTGCATCGGAATGGAATACAAAAGGCACAATGCCGACTTTAGTAAAAGAAAACTGATTCTTCTTACTGACTATGTTTTGTACTATTCCTGTGACTCTAGTTATGTATTCCGATTCTTCACTTCAGATTTACTGTATCCCTCTGAAGTTCTTATTGACGATGAAACACAGAAATTGCGTCGGAATTAAATACAAAACGCACAATGCCGAATTAAGTACAAGAAGACTGACTCTTCATACTATGTTTTGAGCCATTCCTGTGACACTAGTTATAGATTCCGATGCTTCACTTCAGGTTTACGGTATCCCTCTGACCTTCGTATTGACGATGAAACACAGATATTGCATCGGAATTAAATACAAAAGGAACAATGCCGACTTAAGTACAAGAAAACTGACTCTTCTTTCTGTCTATGTTTTGAACCATTCCTGTGACACTAGTTATAGATTCCGATGCTTCACTTCAGGTTTACTGTATCCCTCTGACCTTCTTATGGACGATGAAACACAGAAATTGCATCGGAAATAAATACAAAAAGCACAATGCCGGCTCAAGTACAAGAAGACTGACTCTTCTTACTGTCTATGTTTGAACCGTTCCTGTGACACTAGTTATAGATTCCGATGCTTCACTTCAGGTTTACTGTTCCCTCTGACCTTCTTATTGACGATGAAACACAGAAATTGCATCGGAGTTAAATAGAAAAGGCACAATGCCGACTTAAGTACAAGAAGTCTGACTCTTCCTACTGTCTATGTTTTGAACAATTCCTGTGACACTAGTTATGGATTCCGATGCCTCACTTCAGGTTTACTGTATCCCTTGGACCTTCTTATTGACGATGAAACTGAGAAATTGCATCGGAATTAAATAGAAAAGGCACACTGCCGACTTAAGTACAAGAAGACTGACTCTTCCTACTGTCTATGTTTTGAACCATTCCTGTGACACTTGTTATAGATTCAGATGCTTCACTTCAGGTTTACTGTATCCCTCTGGCCTTCTTATTGGCGATGAAACACAGAAATTGCATCGGAATTAAATAGAAAAGGAACAATCCCGACTTAAGTACAAGAAGACTGACTCTTCCTACTGTCTATGTTTTGAACCATTCCTGTGACACTAGATATAGATTACGATGCTTCACTTAAGGTTTACTGTATCCCTTGGACCTTCTTATTGACGATGAAACACAGAAATTGCATCGGAGTTAAATACAAAAGGCACAATGCCGACTTAAGTACAAGAAGATTGACTCTTCTTACTGTCTATGTTTTGAACCATTCCTGTGACACTAGTTATTGATTCCGATGCTTCAATTCAGGTTTACTGTATCCCTCTGACCTTCTTATTGACGTTGAAATTCAGAAATTGCATCGGAATTAAATACAAAAGGCACAATGCTGACTCAAATACAAGATGACTGGCTCTTCTTACTCTCTATGCTTTGAACCTTTCCTGTGTGACCGGTTTTAGATTCCGATGCTTCACATCAGGTTTACTGTATCCCATGGACCTTCTTATTGACGACGAATCACAGAAATTGCATTGGAATTAAATAGAAAAGGCACAATGCCGACTTAGGTACAAGAAGACTGACTCTTCTTACTGACTATGTTTTGAACATTTCCTGTCAGACCAGTCTTAGATTCCGATGCTTCACTATATGTTTACTGTATCCCTTGGACCATCTTATTGACAATGAAACACAGAAATTGCATCGGAATTAAATACAAAAGGCACCACTAGGACTTAAGTACAAGACGACTGACTCTTCTTACTGGCTATGCTTTAAAACATTCCTGTGACACTAGTTATAGATTCCGAAGGCTCACTTCAGGTTTACCGTATCCCTTGGACCTTGTTATTGACGATGAAACAGAGAAATTGCATCGGAATTAAATAGAAAAGGCACAATGCCGACTTAAGTACAAGAAGACGGACTCTTCCTACTGTCTATGTATTGATCCATTCCTGTGACACTAGTTGTAGATTCCGATGCTTCACTTCAGGTTTACTGTATCCTCTGGCCTTCTTATTGACGATGAAACACAGAAATTGCATCGGAATGAAATAGAAAAGGAACAATACCGACTTAAGTACAAGAAGACTGACTCTTCTTACTGTCTATGATTTGAACCATTCCTGTGACACTAGTTATAGATTCCGATACTTCACTTCAGGTGTACTGTATTCCTTGGACCTTCTTATTGACGATGAAACACAGAAATTGCATCGGGATTAAATACAAAAGGCACAATGTCGACTTAAGTACAAGTAGACTGACACTTATTACTGTCTATGTTTTGAACCATTCCTGTGACTCTAGTTATAGATTCTTATATTTCACTTAAGTTTTACTGTATCCCTCTGACCTTCTTATTGACGACGAATCACAGAAATTGCATCGGATGTAAGTAGAATTGGCACAATGCCGACTTAAGTACAAGAAGACTGACTCTTCATACTAACTATGATTTGAGCCATTCCTGTGACACTAGTTATAGATTCCGATGCTTCACTTCAGGTTTACTGTATCCCTCTGACCTTCTTATTGACGATGAAACACAGAAATTGCATCGGAATTAAATCCAAAAGGCACAGTACCGACTTAAGTACAAGAAGACTGACTCTTCTTGCTGTCTATGTATTGAACCATTCCTGTGACACTAGTTATAGATTCCGATGCTTCACTCCAGGTTTACTGTGTCCCTTGGACCTTCTTATTAACGATGAAACACAGATATTGCATCGGAATTTAATACAAAATGCACAATGGCGACTTAAGAACAAGCAGACTGACTCTTCTTACTGACTATGCTTTGAACCATTCCTGTGACACTAGTTATAGATTCCGGTGCGTCACTTCAGGTTTAATGGATCCCTTGGATCTACTTATCGACGATGAAACACAGAAATTGCATCGGAATCAAATACAAAAGGCACAATGCCGACTTAAGTACAAGAATACTGACTCTTCTTACTGTCGATGTTTTGAACCATCCCTGTGACACTAGTTATAGATTCCGATGCTTCACTCCAGGTTTACTGTATCCCTTTGTCCTTCTTATTGACGATGAAACACAGAAATTGCATCGGAATTAACTCCAAAAGGCACAGTACCGAATTAAGTACAAGAAGAATGACTCTTCTTACTGTCTATGTATTGAACCATTCCTGTGACACTAGTTACAGCTTCCGATGCTTCACTTCAGGTTTACTGTATCCCTCTGACCTTCTTATGGACGATGAAACACAGAAATTGCATCGGAATTAAATACAAAAGGCACAATGCCGACTTAAGTACAAGAATACTGAATCTTCTTACTGTCGATGATTTGAACCATCCCTGTGATACTAGTTATAGATTCCAATGCTTCACTCCAGGTTTACTGTATCCCGTGGACCTTCTTATTGACGATGAAACACAGAAATTGCATCGGAATTAAATTCAAAAGGCACAGTACCGAATTAAGTACAAGAAGACTGACTCTTCCTACTGTCTATGTTTTGAACCATTCCAGTGACACTAGTTATACATTTAGATGCTTCACTTCATGTTTACTGTATCCCTCCTTCCTTCTTATTGACGATGAAACACAGAAATTGCATCGGAATTAAATACAAGAGCCACAATGCCGATTTAAGTACGAGAAGACTGACTCTTCTTACTGTCTACGTTTTAAAACATTCCTGTGACACTAGTTATAGATGCCGATGCTTAATTTCATGGTTACTGTATCCCTTGGACCCTCTTATTGACGACGTAACACAGAAATTGCGTCGGAATTAATCAGAAAAGGCACAATGCCGACTTAAGTACAAGAAGACTGACTCTTCTTATTGTCTAAGTTTTGAACCATTCCTGTGACACTAATTATAGATTCCGATTCCTCACCTCAGGTTTACTGTATCCCTTGGACCTTCTTATAGACGATGAAACACAGAAAATGCATCGGAATTAAATACAAAAGGCACAATGCCGACTTAAGTACAAGAAGACTGACTCTTCCTACTGTCTATGTTTTGAACCATTCCTGTGACACTAGTTATAGATTCCGATGTTTCCCTTCAGGTTTACTGTATCCCTCTGACTTTCTTATTGACGATGAAACACAGAAATTGCATCGGAATTAAATAGAAAAGGCACAATGCCGACTTAAGTACAAGAAGACTGACTCTTCTTACTGTCTATGATTTGAACCATGCCTGTGACACTAGTTACAGATTCCGATTCTTCATTTCAGGTGTACTGCATCCCTTCGACCTTCTTATTGACGATGAAACACAGAAATTTCATCGGAATTAGAATCAAAAGGCACAATGGCTACTTAAGTACGAGTAGACTGACTCTTCATACTGAATATGTTTTGAACCATTCCTGTGACACTAGTTATAGATTCTGATGCTTCACTTCAGGTTTACTGTATTCCTCTGACCCTCTTATTGACGATGAAACACAGAAATTGCATCGGAATTAAATACAAAAGGCTCAATGCCAACTTAAGTACAGGATTACTTACTCTTCTTACTGCCTATGTTTTGAACCATTCCTTTGACACTAGTTATAGATTCCGATGCTTCACTTCAGGTTTACTGTATCCCTCTGACCTTCTTATTGACGATGAAACACAGAAATTGCATCGGAATTAAATACAAAAGGCACAATACCGACTTAAGTACAAGAAGACTGACTCATCTTACTGTCTATGTTTTGAACCATTCCTGTAACGCTAGTTATAGATTCCGATGCTTCACCTCAGGTTTACTGTATCCGTTGGACTTTCTTAGTGACGACGAAGCACAGAATTTGCATCGGAGTTAAATAGAAAAGGCACAATGCTGACATAAGTTCAAGAAGACTGACTCT
The DNA here is from genome assembly GCF_023864345.2 of Schistocerca serialis cubense. Classification (NCBI taxonomy): domain Eukaryota; kingdom Metazoa; phylum Arthropoda; class Insecta; order Orthoptera; family Acrididae; genus Schistocerca; species Schistocerca serialis. The sequence continues at coordinate 31,817,743 of NC_064647.1, forward strand.
TCCTACTGTCTCTGTTATGAACCATTCCTGTGACACTAGTTATAGATTCCGATCCATCACCTCAGGTTTACTGTATCCCTTGGACCTTCTTATTTACGATGAAACACAGAAATTGCATCGGAATTAAACAGAAAAGGCACAATGCCGACTTAAGTACAAGAAGACTAAATCTTCTTACTGTCTAAGTTTTGAACCATTCCTGTGACACTAGTTATAGATTCCGATTCCTCACTTCAGGTTTACTGTATCCCTTGGCCCTTCTATATTGACGATAAAACACAGAAATTGCATCGGAATTAAATACAAAAGGCACAATGCCGACTTAAGTACAAGAAGACTGACTCTTCCTACTGTCTATGTTTGAACCATTCCTGTGACACTAGTTATAGATACCGATTCTTCACTTCAGGTTTACTGTCTCCCTCTGACCTTCTTATTGACGATGAAACATAGAAATTGCATCGGAATTAAATAGAAAAGGCACAATGCGGACTTAAGTACAAGAAGACTGACTCTTCTTACTGTCTATGATTTGAACCATCCCTGTGACACTAGTTATAGATTCCGATATTTCACTTCTGGTGTACTGCATCCCATCGACCTTCATATTGACGATGAAACACAGAAATTTCATCGGAATTAAATTCAAAAGGCACAATGCCGACTTAAGTACGAGTAGACTGACTCTTCTTACTGCCTATGTTTTGAACCATTCCTGTGACACTACTTATAGATTCTAATGCTTCACTTTAGGTTTACTGTATCCCTTGGACCTTCTTATTGACGATGAAACACAGAAATTGCATCGGATTTGAATAGAAAATGCACAAGGCCGACTTAAGTACAAGAAGATTGACTCTTCTTACTGTCTATGATTTGAACCATTCCTGTGACAATAGTTATAGATTCCGATGCTTCACTTTAGGTTTACTGTATCCCTTGGACCTTCTTATTGACGATGAAACACAGAAATTGCATCGGATTTGAATAGAAAATGCACAAGGCCGACTTAAGTACAAGAAGATTGACTCTTCTTACTGTCTATGATTTGAACCATTCCTGTGACAATAGTTATAGATTCCGATGCTTCACTTCAGGTTTACTGTATCCCTTGGACCTTCTTATTGACGATGAAACACAGAAATTGCATCGGAATTAAATACAAAAGGCACAATGCCGACTTAAGTACAAGAAGACAGAATCTTCCTACTGTCTATGATTTGAACCATTCCTGTGACACTAGTTATAGATTCCGATGCTTCACATCAGGTATACTGTATCCCTTTGGCCTTCTTATTGACGATGAAACACAGAAATTGCATCGGAATTAAATAGAATAGGCACAATGCCGACTTAAGTACAAGAAGACTGACTCTTCTTACTAACTTTGCTTTGAACCAATCCTGTGACACTAGTTATAGATTCCGATGCTTCACTTCAGGTTTGCTGTGTCCCTTTGACCTTCTTATTGACGATGAAACACAGAAATTGCATCGGAATTTAATACAAACAGCACAATGGCGACTTAAGTACAAGAAGATTGACTCTTCTTATTGACTATGTTTTGAACCATTCCTGTGTGACTAGTTATAGATTCCGGTGCTTCACTTCAGGTTTAATGGATCCCTTGGACCTACTTATTGACGATGAAACACAGAAATTACATCGGAATTAAATACAAAAGGCACACTTCCGACCTAAATACAAGAATACTGACGCTACTTACTGTCTATGATTTAAACCATCCCTGTGACACTAGTTATAGATTGCGATGCTTCACTCCAGGTTTACTGTATCCCTTGGACCTTCTTATTGACGATGAAGCACAGAAATTGCATCGGAATTGAATACAAAAGGCAGAATGCCGACTTTAGTACAAGAAAACTGACTCTTCTTTCTGACTATGTGTTGTACCATTCCTGTAACACTAGTTATAGATTCCGATCCTTCACTTCAGATTTACTGTATCCCTCTGACGTTCTTATTGACGACGAAACACAGAAATTGCGTCGGAATTAAATGCAAAACGCACAATGCCGAATTAAGTACGAGAAGACTGACTCTTTTTACTGTCTATGTTTTGAACCTTTCCTGTGACACTAGTTATAGATTCCGATGCTTCACTCTAGGTTTACTGTATCCCTTGGACCTTCTTATTGACGATGAAACACAGAAACTGCATCGGAATTGAATAAATAAGGCACAATGCCGACTTAAGTACAAGAAGAGTGTCTCTGCTTACTGTCTATGTTTTGAACCATCCCTTGACACTAGTTACAGATTCCGATGCCTCACTCCAGGTTTACTGTATACCTCTGACCTTCTTATTGACGAAGAAACACAGAAATTGCATCGGAATTAATTAGATAATGCACAATGCCGACTCAAATACAAGATGACTGGCTCTTCTTACTCTCTGTGTTTTGAACCCCTTCCTGTGTGACCGGTTTTAGAGTCCGATGCTTCACTTCAGGTTTACTGTATACCTTGGACCTTCTTATTGACGACGAAACACAGAAATTGCATCGGAATTAAATAGAACAGGCACAATGCCGACTTAAGTACAAGAAGACTGACTCTTCTTACTGACTATGTATTAAACCTTTCCTGTGAGACCAGTCTTAGATTACGATGCTTCACTACATGTTTACTGTAACCCTTGGACCTTCTTATTGACGATGAAACACATTTATTGCATCGGAATTATATACAAAAGGCACCATGCCGACTTAAGTACAAGAAGACTGACCCTTCCCACTGTCTATGTTTTGAACCATTCCTGTGACACTAGTTATATATTCCGATGCTTCACTTCAGGTTTACTGTATCCCTTGGACCTTCTTATTGACGATGAAACACAGAAATTGCATCGGAATTAAATACAAAAGGCACAATGCCGACTTAAGTACAAGTAGCCTGACTCTTATTACTGTCTATGATTTGTTCCATTGCTGTGACACTAGTAATAGATTCTTATACTTCACTTCAGTTTTACTCTATCCATCGGACCTTCTTATTGGCGATGAAACACAGAAATAGCATCGGAATTAAATACAAAAGGCACAATACCGACTTAAGTACAAGAAGGCTGACTCTTCCTACTGTCTATGTTTTGAACCATCCCTGTGACACTAGTTATAGCTTCCGATGCTTCACTTCAGATTTACTGTATCCCTTGGACCTTCTTATTGACGATTAAACACAGAAATTGCATCGGAATTAAATACACTCCTGGAAATGGAAAAAAGAACACATTGACACCGGTGTGTCAGACCCACCATACTTGCTCCGGACACTGCGAGAGGGCTGTACAAGCAATGATCACACGCACGGCACAGCGGACACACCAGGAACCGCGGTGTTGGCCGTCGAATGGCGCTAGCTGCGCAGCATTTGTGCACCGCCGCCGTCAGTGTCAGCCAGTTTGCGGTGGCATACGGAACTCCATCGCAGTCTTTAACACAGGTAGCATGCCGCGTCAGCGTGGACGTGAACCGTATGTGCAGTTGACGGACTTTGAGCGAGGGCGTATAGTGGGCATGCGGGAGGCCGGGTGGACGTACCGCCGAATTGCTCAACACGTGGGGCGTGAGGTCTCCACAGTACATCGATGTTGTCGCCAGTGGTCGGCGGAAGGTGCACGTGCCCGTCGACCTGGGACCGGACCGCAGCGACGCACGGATGCACGCCAAGACCGTAGGATCCTACGCAGTGCCGTAGGGGACCGCACCGCCACTTCCCAGCAAATTAGGGACACTGTTGCTCCTGGGGTATCGGCGAGGACCATTCGCAACCGTCTCCATGAAGCTGGGCTACGGTCCCGCACACCGTTAGGCCGTCTTCCGCTCACGCCCCAACATCGTGCAGCCCGCCTCCAGTGGTGTCGCGACAGGCGTGAATGGAGGGACGAATGGAGACAGGTCGTCTTCAGCGATGAGAGTCGCTTCTGCCTTGGTGCCAATGATGGTCGTATGCGTGTTTGGCGCCGTGCAGGTGAGCGCCACAATCAGGACTGCATACGACCGAGGCACACAGGGCCAACACCCGGCATCATGGTGTGGGGAGCGATCTCCTACACTGGCCGTACACCACTGGTGATCGTCGAGGGGACACTGAATAGTGCACGGTACATCCAAACCGTCATCGAACCCATCGTTCTACCATTCCTAGACCGGCAAGGGAACTTGCTGTTCCAACAGGACAATGCACGTCCGCATGTACCCCCTGCCACCCAACGTGCTCTAGAAGGTGTAAGTCAACTACCCTGGCCAGCAAGATCTCCGGATCTGTCCCCCATTGAGCATGTTTGGGACTGGATGAAGCGTCGTCTCACGCGATCTGCACGTCCAGCACGAACGCTGGTCCAACTGAGGCGCCAGGTGGAAATGGCATGGCAAGCCGTTCCACAGGACTACATCCAGCATCTCTACGATCGTCTCCATGGGAGAATAGCAGCCTGCATTGCTCCGAAAGGTGGATATACACTGTACTAGTGCCGACATTGTGCATGCTCTGTTGCCTGTGTCTATGTGCCTGTGGTTCTGTCAGTGTGATCATGTGATGTATCTGACCCCAGGAATGTGTCAATAAAGTTTCCCCTTCCTGGGACAATGAATTCACAGTGTTATTATTTCAATTTCCAGGAGTGTAGAATAGGCACAATGCCGACTTAAGTACAAGAAGACTGACTCTTCTTACTGTCTATGTTTTTAACCATTCCTGTGACATTAGTTATAGATTCCGTTGCTTCACTCCAGGTTTACTGTATCCCTTGGACCTTCTTATTGACGATGAAACACAGAAATTGCATCGGAATTGAATACCAAATGCACAATGCCGACTTTAGTACAAGAAAACTGACTCTTCTTATTGACTATGTTTTGAACCATTCCTGCGACACTTGTTATAGATTCCGGTGCTTCACTTCAGGTTTAATGGATCCCTTGGACCTACTTACTGACGATGAAACACAGAAATTGCATCGGAATTAAATACAAAAGGCACAATGCCGACCTAAGTACAAGAATACTGACTCTACTTACTGTCTATGTTTTGAACCATCCCTGTGACACTACTTATAGATTCCGATGCTTTACTCCAGGTTTACTGTATCCCTCGGACCTTCTTATTGACGATGAAACACAGAAATTGCATCGGAATTGAATACAAAAGGCACAATGCCGACTTTAGTACAAGAAAACTGACTCTTCTTTCTGACTATGTTTTGTACCATTCCTGTAACACTAGTTATAGATTCCGATTCTTCACTTTAGATATACTGTATCCCTCTGACGTTCTTATTGACGACGAAACACAGAAATTGCGTCGGAATTAAATGCAAAACGCACAATGATGAATTAAGTATAAGAAGACTGACTCTTCTTACTGTCTATGTTTTGAACCTTTCCTGTGACACTAGTTATAGATTCCGATGCTTCACTCTAGGTTTACTGTATCCCTTGGACCTTCTTATTGACGATGAAACACAGAAATTGCATCGGAATTAAATAAATAAGCCACAATGCCGACGTAAGTACAAAAAGAGTGACTCTGCTTACTGTCTATGTCTTGAACCATTCCTGTAACACTAGTTAAAGATTCCGATGCCTCACTCCAGGTTTACTGTATCCCTCTGACCTTCTTATTGACGAAGAAACACGGAAATTGCATCGGAATTAATTAGATAAGGCACAATGCCGACTTAATTTCAAGAAGACTCACTCTTCTTACTGACTATGTTTGAACCATTCCTGTGACACTAGTTATAGATTCCGATGGTTCACTTCAGGTTTACTGTATCCCTTGGACCTTCTTAGTGACGACGAAGCACACAATTTGCATCAGAGTTAAATAGAAAAGGCACAACGCCGACTTAAGTACAAGAAGACTGACTCTTCCTACTGGCTCTGTTCTAAACCATTCCTGTGACACTAGTTATAGATTCCGATGCTCCTCTTCAGGTTTACTGTATCCCTCTGACCTTCTTATTGACGATGAAACACAGAAATTGCATCGGAATTTAATACATGAGGCACATTGCCGACTTAAGTACAAGAGGACTTACTCTTTATACTGTCTATGTTTTGAACCATACCTGTGACACTAGTTATAGATTCCGATGCTTCACTTCAGGTTTACTGTATCGCTCTGACCTTCTTATTGATGACGAAACACAGAAATTGCATCGGAATTAAATACAAAAGGCACAATGCCGACTTAAGTACAAGACGACTGACTCTTGCTACTGTCTATGTTTCTAACCATTCCTGTGACACTAGTTATAGCTTCCGATGCTTCACTTCACGTTTACTGTATCCCTCTGACCTTCTTATTGACGATGAAACACAGAAATTGCATCGGAATTAAATACAAAAGGCACAATGCCGACTTAAGTACAAGAGGACTTACTCTTCATACTGTCTATGTTTTGAACCATTCCTGTGACACTCGTTATAGATTCCGATGCTTCACTTCAGGTTTACTGTATCCCTCTGACCTCCTTATTGACGATGAAACACAGAAATTGCATCGGAATTAAATAGAAAAGGCACAATGCCGACTTAAGTACATGAAGACTGACTCTTCTTACTGTCTATGTTTGAACCATTCCTCTGACACTAGTTATAGATTCCGATGCTTCACTTCAGGTTTACTGTATCCCTTGGACCTTCTTAGTGACGACAAAGCACAGAATTTGCTCAGAGTTAAATAGAAAAGGCACAATGCCGACTTAAGTACAAGAAGACTGACTCTTCCTACTGTCTATGTTTTAACCATTCCTGTGACACTAGTTATAGTTTCCGATGTTTCACTTCAGGTTTACTGATTCCCTCTGACCTTCTTATGGACAATCAAACACAGAAACGGCATCGGAATTAAATACAAAAGGCACAATGAAGACTCAAATACAAGATGACTGTCTCTTCTTACTCTCTATGTTTTGAACCATTCCTGAGAGACCGGTTTTAGATTCCGGTGCTTCACTTCCGGTTTAATGTATCGCTTGGACCTTCTTATTGACGACGAAACACAGAAATTGCATCGGAATTAAATAGAAAACGCACAATGCCGACTTAAGTACAAGAAGACTGACTCTTCCTGCTGTCCATGTTTGCACCATTCCTGTGACACTAGTTATAGATTCCAATGCATCACTTCAGGTTTACTGTATCCCTTGGACCTTCTAATTGACGATGAAACACAGATATTGCATCGGAATTAAATACAAAAGGCACAATGCAGACTTGTGTACAAGAAGGCTGACTCTTCTTGCTGTGTATGTTTTGAACCATTCCTGTGACACTAGTTATAGATTCCGATGCTTCACTTCAGGTTTACTGTATCCCTCTGACATTCTTATTGACGATGAAACACACAAATTGCATCGGAATTAAATAGAAAAGGCACAATGCCGACTTAAGTACAAGAAGACTGACTCTTCTTATAGTCTATGCTTTGAACAATTCCTGTGACACTAGCTATAGATTCCGATGCTGCACTTCAGGTTTACTGTATCCCTCTGACATTCTTATTGACGATGAAACACACAAATTGCATCGGAATTAAATAGAAAAGGCACAATGCCGACTTAAGTACAAGAAGACTGACTCTTCTTACTGTCTATGTTATGAACATTTCTTGTGAGACCAGTTTTAGATTACGATGCTTTACTATATGTTTACTGTATCCCTTGGACCTTCTTATTAACGATGAAACACAGATATTGCATCGGAATTAAATACAAAAGGCACAATCCAGACTTGCGTACAAGAAGGCTGACTCTTCTTGCTGTGTATGTTTTGAACCATTCCTGTGACACTAGTTATAGATCCCGATGCTTCACTTCAGGTTTACTGTATCCCATGGACCTTGTTATTGACGATGAAACACAGAAATTGCATCGGAATTAAATACAAAATGCACAATGCCGACTTAAGTACAAGAAGACTGACTCTTCTTACTGACTATGATATGAACATTTCTTGTGAGACCAGTTTTAGATTACGATGCCTCACTATATGTTTACTGTATCCCTTGGACCTTCTTATTAACGATGAAAAACAGAAATTGCATCGGAATTAAATACGAAAGGCACAATGCCGACTCAAATACAAGATGACTGGCTCTTCTTACTCTCTACGTTTTGAAAATTTCCTGTGAGACCGGTTTTAGATTCCGAGGCTTCACTTCAGGTTTACTGTATCCCTAGGACCTTCTTATTGACGATGAAACACAGAAATTGCATCGGAATGAAATACAAAAGACTCAATGCCGACTTAAGTACAAGAAGACTGACTCTTCCTACTGTCTATGTTTTGAACCATTCCTGTGACACTAGTTAGAGATTCCGATGCATCACTTCAGGTTTACTGTATCCCTTGGACCTTCTTATTGACGATGAAACACAGAAATTGCATCGGAATTAAATACAAAAGGCACAATGCCGACTTAAGTACAAGAAGACTGACTCTTCCTAATGTCTATGTTTTGAACCATTCCTGTGACACTAATTATAGATTCCGATGCTTCACTTCCGGTTTACTGTATCCCTCTGACCTTCTTATGGACGAAGAAACACAGAAATTGCATCGGAATTAATTAGATAAGGCACAATGCCGACTTAATTACACAAAGACTCACTCTTCTTACTGACTATGTTTGAACCATTCCAGTGACACTAGTTATAGATTCCGATGGTTCACTTCTGGTTTACTGTATCCCTTGGACCTTCTTATTGAAGATGAAACACAGAAATTGCATTGGGATTAAATAAAACGGGACAATGCCGACTTAAGAACAAGAAGACTGACTCTTCTTACTGACTATGTTTTGAACCATTCCTGTGACACTAGTTATAGATTCCGATGCTTCACTCAGGTTTACTGTATCCCTCTGACCTTCTTATTGACGATGAAACACAGAAATTGCATCGGAATTAAATACAAATGCACAGTGCCGACTTAAGTATAAGAAGACTGACCCTTACTACTCTCTATGTTTTGACCCATTCCCGTGACACTAGTTATAGATTCCGATGCTTCACTTCAGGTTTACTGTATCCCTCTGACCTTCTTATTGACGATGAAACACAGAAATTGCATCGGAATTAAATAGAAAAGGCACAATGCCGACTTACGTACAAGAAGACTGACTCTTCTTACTGTCTATGTTTTGAACCATTCCTCTGACACTAGTTATAGATCCCGATGCTTCACTTCAGGTTTACTGTATCCCTTGTACCTTCTTAGTGACGACGAAGCACACAATTTGCATCAGAGTTAAATAGAACAGGCACAACGCCGACCTAAGTACAAGAAGACTGACTCTTCCTACTGGCTCTGTTTTGAACCATTCCTGTGACACTAGTTATAGATTCCGATGCTTCACTTCAGGTTTACTGTATCCCTCTGACCTTCTTATTGACAACGAAACACAGAAATTGCATCGGAATTCAATACAAAAGGCACAATGCCGACTTAAGTAGAAGAGGACTTACTCTTCATACTGTCTATGTTTCGAACCATTCCTGTGACACTAGTTATAGATTCCGATGCTTCACTTCAGGTTTACTGTATCGCTCTGACCTTCTTATTGATGACGAAACACAGAAATTGCATCGGAATTAAATACAAAAGGCACAATGCCGACTTAAGTACAAGACGACTGACTCTTCCTACTGTCGTTGTTTTGAACCATTCCTGTGACACTAGTTATAGATTCCGATGCTTCACTTCAGGTTTACTGTATCCCTCTGACCTTCTTATTGACGATGAAACACAGAAATTGCATCGGAATTAAATACAAAAGGCACAATGCCGACTTAAGTACAAGAGGACTTATTCTTCATACTGTCTATGTTTTGAGCCATTCCTGTGACACTAGTTATAGATTCCGATGCTTCACTTCAGGTTTACTGTATCCCTCTGACCTTCTTATGGACGATGAAACACAGAAATTGCATCGGAATTAAATAGAAAAGGCAGAATGCCGACTTAAGTACAAGAAGACTGTCTCTTCTTACTGTCTATGTTTTGAACCATTCCTGTGACACTAGTTATAGATTCCGATGCTTCACTTCAGGTTTACTGTATCCCTCTGACCTTCTTATTGACGACGAAACACAGAAATTGCATCGGAATTAAATACAAAAGGCACAATGCCGACTGAAGTACAAGAAATCTGACTCTTCTTACTGTCTATAATTTGAACCATTCATGTGACACTAGTTATAGATTCCGATGCTTCACTTCAGGTTTACTGTATCCCTCTGACCTTCTTATTGACGATGAAACACAGAAATTGTATCGGAATTAAATACAAAAGGCACAACGCCGACTTAAGTAGAAGAGGACTTACTCTTCATACTGTCTATGTTTTGAACCATTCCTGTGACACTAGCTATAGATTCCGATGCTTCACTTCAGGTTTACTGTATCGCTCTGACCTTTTTATTGATGACGAAACACAGAAATTGCATCGGAATTAAATACAAAAGGCACAATGCCGACTTAAGTTCTCAGACGACTGACACTTCCTACTGTCTATGTTTTGAACCATTCCTGTGACACTAGTTATAGATTCCGATGCTTCACTTCAAGTTTACTGTATCCCTCTGTCCTTCTTATTGACGATGAAACACAGAAATTGCATCGGAATTAAATAGTAAAGGCACAATGCCGACTTAAGTACAAGAAGACTGTCTCTTCTTACTGTCTATGTTTTGAACCATTCCTGTGACACTAATTATAGATTCCGATGCTTCACTTCAGGTTTACTGTATCCCTCTGACCTTCTTATTGACGATGAAACACAGAAATTGCTTCGGAATTGAATACAAAAGGCACAATGCCGACTTAAGTACAAGAAGACTGACTCTTCCTACTGTCTATGTTTTAACCGTTCCTGTGACACTTGTTATAGTTTCCGATGCTTCACTTCAGGTTTACTGATTCCCTCTGACCTTCTTATTGACGATGAAACACAGAAACGCCATCGGAATTAAATACAAAAGGCACAATGAAGACTCAATTACAAGATGACTGTCTCTTCTTACTCTCTTTGTTTTGAACCATTCCTGAGGGACCGGTTTTAGATTCCGGTGCTTCACTTCAGGTTTACTGTATCGCTCTGACCTTCTTATTGATGACGAAACACAGAAATTGCATCGGAATTAAATAGAAAACGCACAATGCCGACTTAAGTACAAGAACACTGACTCTTCCTGCTGTCTGTGTTTGAACCATTCCTGTGACACTAGTTATAGATTCCAATGCATCACTTCAGGTTTACTGTATCCCTTGGACCTTCTTATTGACGATGAAACACAGATATTGCATTGGAATTAAATACAAAAGGCACAATGCAGACTTAAGTACAAGAAGGCTAACTCTTCTTGCTCTGTATGTTTTGAACCATTCCTGTGACACTAGTTATAGATTCCGAAGGTTCACTTCAGGTTTACTGTATCCCTCTGACCTTCGTATTGACGACGAAACACAGAAATTGAATCGGAATTAAATAGAAATTGCACAATGCCGACTTAAGTACAAGAAGACAGACTCTTCTTACTGTCTATGATTTGAGCAATTACTGTGACACTAGTTATAGATTCCGATGCTTCACTTCAGGATTACTGTATCCCTTGGACCTTCTAATCGACGATGAAACACAGAAATTGAATCGGAATTAAATACAAAAGGCACAATGCCGACTTAAGTACATGAAGACTGACTCTTCTTACTGTCTATGCTGTGAACCATTCCTGTGACACTAGTTATAGTTACCGATACTTCACTTCAGGTTTACTGTATCCCTCTGACATTCTTAATGACGATGAAACACACAAATTGCATCGGAATTAAATAGAAAAGGCACAATGCCGACTTAAGTACAAGAAGACTGACTCTTCCTACAGTCTATGTTTGGAACCATTCCTATAACACTAGCTATAGATTCCGATGCTTCACTTCAGGTTTACTGTATCCCTCTGACATTTTTATTGACGATGAAACACACAAATTGCATCGGAATTAAATAGAAAAGGCACAATGCCGACTTAAGTACAAGAAGACTGACTCTTCTTACTGTCTATGTTTTGAATCATTCCTGTGACACTAGTTATAAATCCCGATGCTTCACTTCAGGTTTACTGTATCCCTTGGACCTTGTTATTGACGATAAAACACAGAAATTGCATCGGAATTAAATACAAAATGCACAATGCCGACTTAAGAACAGGAAAACTGACTCTTCTTACTGACTATGTTGTAAACATTTCTTGTGAGACCAGTTTTAGATTCCGATGCTTCACTATATGTTTACTGTAACCCTTGGACCTTCTTATTAACGATGAAACACAGAAATTGCATCGGAATTAAATTCAAAAGGCACAATGCCGATTTAAGTACAAGAAGACTGACTCTTCCTACTGTCTATGTTTGAACCATTCCTGTGACACTAGTTATAGATTCCGATGCTTCACTCCAGGTTTACGGTATCCCTCTGACCTTCTTTTTGACGACTAAACACAGAAATTGTATCGGAATTAAATAGAAAAGGCACAATGCCGACTTAAGTACAAGAAGACTGACTCTTCCCACTGTCTATGCTTTGAACCATTCCTGCGACACTAGTTATAGATTCCGATGCTTCACATCCAGTTTACTGTATACCTCTGACCTTCTTATTGTCGATGAAACACAGATATTGCATCGGAATTAAATACAAAAGGCACAATGCCGACTTAAGTACAAGAAGACAGACTCTTCTTAGTGTCTATGCATTGAACCTTTTCTCTGACACTAGTTATAGATTCCGATGCTTCACTTCAGGTTTACTGTATCCCTTGGACATTCTTATTGACGACGAAACACAGAAATTGCGTCGGAATTAAATAGAAAAGGCACAATGCCGACTTACGTACAAGAAGACCGACTCTACCTAGTTTCTATGTTTTGAAACATTCCTGGACACTAGTTATTGATTCCGATGCTTCACTTCAGGTTTACTGTATCCCTCAGACATTCTTATTGACGATGAAACACACAAATTGCTTCGGACTCAAATAGAAAAGGCACAATGCCGACTTAAGTACAAGAAGACTGACTCTTCTTACAGTCTATGTTTTGAACCATTCCTGTAACACTAGTTATAGATTCCGATGCTTCACTTCAGGTTTACTCTATCCCTGAGACCTTCTTACTGACGACGAGACACAGAAATTGCATCGGAATTAAATACAAAAGGCAGAATGCCGACTCAAATACAAGATGACTGGCTCTTCTTACTCTCTACGTTTTGAAACTCTCCTGTGAGACCGGTTTTAGATTCCGAGGCTTCACTTCAGGTTTACTGTATCCCTTGGACCTTCTTATTGACGACGAAACACAAAAATTGCATCGGAATTATATAGAAAAGGCACAATGCCGACTTAAGTACAAGAAGACTGACTCTTCCTGCTGTCTATGTTTTGAACCATTCCTGTGACACTAGTTATAGATTCCGATGCATCACTTCAGGTTTACTGTATCCCTTGGACCTTCTTATTGACGATGAAACACATAAATTGCATCGGAATTAAATACAAAAGGCACAATGCCGACTTAAGTACAAGAAGACTGACTCTTCTTACTCTCTATGATTTGAACATTACCTGTGAGACCAGTTTTAGATTCCTATGCTTCACTATCTGTTTGGTGTATCCCTTGGACCTTCTTATTGACGATGAATCACAGAAATTGCATCGGAATTAAATACAAAAGGCACAATGCCGACTCAAATACAAGATGACTGACTCTTCTTACACTCTACGTTTTGAACATTTCCTGTGAGACCGGTTTTAGATTCCGAGGCTTCACTTCAGGTTTACTGTATCCCTTGGACATTCTTATTGACGACGAAACACAGAAATTGCATCGGAATTAAATAGAAAAGGCACAAGGCCGACTTAAGTATAAGAAGACTGACTCTTCTTACTGACTATGATTTGAACATTTCCTGTGAGACCAGTTTTAGATTCCGATGCTTCACTATATGTTTAGTGTATCCCTAGGACCTTCTTATTGACGATGAAACACAGAAATTGCATCGGAATTAAATACAAAAGGCACAATGCCGACTTAAGTACAAGAAGACTGACTCTTCCTACTGTCTATGTTTTGAACCATTCCTGTGACTCTAGTTAGAGATTCCGATGCATCACTTCAGGTTTACTGTATCCCTTGGACCTTCTTATTGACGATGAAACACAGAAATTGCATCGGAATTAAATACAAAAGGCTCAATGCCGACATAAGTACAAGAAGACTGACTCTTCTTTTGTGAATGCTTTGAACCATTCCTGTGACACTAGTTATAGATTCCGATGCTTCACTTCAGGTTTACTGTATCCCTCTGACCTTCTTGTTGACGACGAGACACAGAAATTGCATCGGAATAAAATAGAAAATGCACAATGCCGACTTAAGTACAAGAAGACTGACTCTTCTTACTGTCTATGATTTGAGCAATTCCTGTGACACTAGTTATAGATTCCGATGCTTCACTTCAGGTTTACTGTATAACTTGGACCTTCTAATCGACGATGAAACACAGAAATTGAATCGGAATTAAATACAAAAGGCACAATGCCGACTTAAGTACATGAAGACTGACTCTTCTTACGGTCTATGCTGTGAACCATTCCTGTGACACTACTTATAGATTCAGATGCTTCGCTTCAGGTTCACTGTATCCTTCTGAACTTCTCATTGACGTTGAAACACAGAAATTGCATAGGAATTAAATTCAAAAGGCACAATGCCGACTCAAATTCAAGATTACTGGCTCTTCTCACTCTCTATGTTTTGAACATTTCCTGTAAGACCGGTTTTAGATTCCGATGCTTCACTTCTGGTTTACTGTATCCCTTGGACCTTCTCATTGTCGACGAAACACAGAAATTGCATCGGAATTAAATAGAAAAGGCACTATGTCGACTTAAGTACAAGAAGACTGACTCTTCCTGCTGTCTATGTTTTGAACCATTCCTGTGACACTAGTTATAGATTCCGATGCATCACTTCAGGTTTACTGTATCCCTTGGACCTTCTTATTGACGATGAAACACATAAATTGCATCGGAATTAAATACAAAAGGCACAATGCCGACTTAAGTACAAGAAGACTGACTCTTCTTACTCTCTATGATTTGAACATTACCTGTGAGACCAGTTTTAGATTCCTATGCTTCACTATATGTTTAGTGTATCCCTTGGACCTTCTTATTGACGATGAATCACAGAAATTGCATCGGAATTAAATACAAAAGGCACAATGCCGACTCAAATACAAGATGACTGACTCTTCTTACTGTCTACGTTTTGAACATTTCCTGTGAGACCGGTTTTAGATTCCGAGGCTTCACTTCAGGTTTACTGTATCCCTTGGACCTTCTTATTGACGACGAAAAACAGAAATTGCATCCGAATTAAACTGAAAATGCACAATACCGACTTAAGTACAAGAAGACTGACTCACCCTTGTATCTATGTTTGGATCCTTTCCTGTGACACTACTTATATATTCCGATGCTTCACTTCAGGTTTACTGTATCCCTCTGATACTCTTATTGACGATGAAACACAGAAATTGCATCGGAATAAAATAGAAAAGGCACAACGCCGATTTTAGTGCATGATGACTGACTCTTCTTAACGTCTATGTTTTGAACCATTCCTGTAAGACTAGTTATAGATTCCGATGCTTCACTTCAGGTTTACTGTATCCCTCTAACCTTCCTATTGACGATGAAACACAGTAAATGCATCGGAATTATATACAAAAGGCACAATGCCGACTTAAGTAGAAGAAGACTGACTCATCTTAGTATCTATGTTTTGAACCTTTCCTGTGACACTAGATATAGATTCCGATGCTTCACTTCAGGTTCTCTGTATCCCTTGGACCTTCTTATTGACGGCGAATCGCAGAATTTGCATCGGAATGAAATAGGAATGACACAATGATGACTTAAGTACAAGAAGACTGACTCTTCCTATTGTCTAATTTTTGAACCATTTCTGTGACACTAGTTATAGATTCCGATGCTTCACTTCAGGTTTACTGTATCCCTCTGAACTTCTTATTGACGATGAAACCCAGAAAATGCATCGGAATTAAATAGAAAAGGCAGAATGCCGACTTAAGTTCATGAAGACTGACTCTTCTTACTGTCTATGTTTTGAGCAATTCGTGTGACACTAGTTATAGATTCCGATGCTTCACTTCAGGATTACTGTATCCCTTGGACCTTCTTATCGACGATGAAACACAGAAATTGCATCGGAATTAAATACAAAAGTCACAATGCCGACCTAGGTACAAGAAGACTGACTCTTCTTGCTGTGTATGTTTGAACCATTCCTGTGACACTAGTTATAGATTCCGATGCATCACTTCAGGTTTACTGTATCCCTTGGACCTCCTTATTGACGATGAAACACAGAAATTTCATCGGAATTAAATACAAAAGGCGCAATGCCGACTCAAATACAAGATGACTGGTTCTTCTTACTCTCTACGTTTTTAACGTTTCCTGTGAGACCGGTTTTAGATTCCGAGGCTTCCCTTCAGGTTTACTGTATCCCTTGGACCTTCTTATTGACGACGAAACAAAGAAATTGCATCGGAATTAAATACAAAAGGCACAATGCCGACTCAAATACAAGATGACTGGCTCTTCTTACGCTCTACGCTTTGAACGTTTCCTGTGAGACCGGTTTTAGATCCGAGGCTTCACTTCAGGTTTACTGTATCCCTTCGACCTTCTTATTAACGATGAAACACAGAAATTGCATCGGAATTAAATACAAAATGCACAATGCCGGCTTAAGTACAAGAAGACAGACTCTTCCTACTGTCTACGTTTTAACCATTCCTGTGACACTAGTTATAGATTCCGATGCTTCACTTCAGGTTTACTGTATCCCTCTGACCTTCGTATTGACGACGAAACACAGAAATTGCATCGGAATTAAATAGAAAAGGCACAATGCCGACTTAAGTACAAGAAGACTGACTCTTCCTACTGTCTATGCTTTGAACCATTCCTGTGACACTAGTTATAGATTCCGATGCTTCACTTCAGGTTTACTGTATCCCTCTGACCTTCTTAGTGACGATGAAACACAAATATTGCATCGTAATTAAATACAAAAGGCACAATGCCGACTTAAGTACAAGAAGACAGACTCTTCTCACTGTCTATGGTTTGAACCTTTTCTCTGACACTAGTTATAGTTTCCGAAGCTTCACTTCAGTTTTACTGTATCCCTTGGACCTTCTTATTGACGATGAAACACAGAAATATCATCGGAATTAAATAGAAAATGCACAATGCCGACTTAAGTACAAGAAGACTGACTCTTCCTACTGTCTATGCTTTAACCATTCCGTGACACTAGTTATAGTTTCCGATGCTTTACTTGAGGTTTACTGAATCACTCTGATCTTCTTATTGACGATGGAACACAGAAATTGCATCGGAATTAAGTACAAAAGGAACAATGCCGACTTAAGTAGAAGAAGATTGACTCTTCTTAATGTCTATGTTTTGAACCTTTCCTGTGACACTAGTTATAGATTCCGATGCTTCACTTCAGGTTTACTGTATCCCTTGGACCTTCTTATTGACGACGAAAAACAGAAATTGCATCCGAATTAAAAAGAAAATGCACAATACCGACTTAAGTACAAGAAGACTGACTCACCCTTGTATCTATGTTTGGATCCATTCCTGTGACACTACTTATAGATTCCGATGCTTCACTTCAGGCTTACTGTATCCCTCTGATACTCTTATTGACGATGAAACACAGAAATTGCATCGGAATAAAATAGAAAAGGCACAACGCCGATTTTAGTGCATGATGACTGACTCTTCTTAACGTCTATGTTTTGAACCATTCCTGTAAGACTAGTTATAGATTCCGATGCTTCACTTCAGGTTTACTCTATCCCTCTAACCTTCCTATTGACGATGAAACACAGTAAATGCATCGGATTTATATACAAAAGGCACAATGCCGACTTAAGTACAAGAAGACTGACTCTTCCTACTGTCTATGTTTTGAACCATTCCCGTGACACTAGTTTTAGATTCCGATGCTTCACTTCAGGTTTACTGCATCCCTTGGACCTTCTTATTGACGGCGGATCGCAGAATTTGCATCGGAATGAAATAGGAAAGGCACAATGATGACTTAAGTACAAGAAGACTGACTCTTCCTATTGTCTAATTTTTGAACCATTCCTGTGACACTAGTTATAGATTCCGATGCTTCACTTCAGGTTTACTGTTTCCCTCTGAACTTCTTATTGACGATGAAACCCAGAAAATGCATCGGAATTAAATAGAAAAAGCAGAAAGCCGACTTAAGTTCACGAAGACTGACTCTTCTTACTGTCTATGTTTTGAACCATTCCTGTGACACTAGTTATAGATTCCGATGCTTCACTTCAGGTATACTGTATCCCTTGGACCATCTTATTGACCATGAAACACAGAATTTGCATCGGAATTAAATACTAAAAGGCACAATGCCGACTTAAGTACAAGAAGACTGACTCTACTTACTGTCTATGTTTTGATCAATTCCTGTGACACTAGTTATAGATTCCGATGCTTCACTTCAGGTTTACTGTATCCCTTGGACCTACTTATTGACGATGAAACACAGAAATTGCATCGGAATTAGATACAAAAGGCGCAATGCCGACTCAAATTCAAGATGACTGGTTCTTCTTACTCTCTACGTTTTTAACGTTTCCTGTGCGACCGGTTTTAGATTCCGAGGCTTCACTTCAGGTTTACTGTATCCCTTGGACCTTCTTATTGACGACGAAACACAGAAATTGCATCGGAATTAAATACAAAAGGCACAATGCCGACTCAAATACAAGATGACTGGCTCTTCTTACTCTCTACGTTTTGAACGTTTCCTGTAAGACCGGTTTTAGATCTGAGGCTTCACTTCAGGTTTACTGTATCCCCTGGACCTTCTTATTAACGATGAAACACAGAAATTGCATCGGAATTAAATACAAAATGCACAATGCCGGCTTAAGTACAAGAAGACTGACTCTTCCTACTGTCTACGTTTTAACCATTCCTGTGACACTAGTTATAGACTCCGATGCTTCACTTCAGGTTTACTGTATCCCTCTGACCTTCGTATTGACTACGAAACACAGCAATTGCATCGGAATTAAATAGAAAAGGCACAATGCCGACTTAAGAACAAGAAGACTGACTCTTCCTACTGTCTATGCTTTGAACCATTCCTGTGACACTAGTTATAGATTCCGATGCTTCACTTCAGTTTTACTGTATCCCTTGGACCTTCTTATTGACGATGAAACACAGAAATATCATCGGAATTAAATAGAAAATGCACAATGCCGACTTAAGTACAAGAAGACTGACTCTTCCTACTGTCTATGCTTTAACCATTCCGTGACACTAGTTATAGTTTCCGATGCTTTACTTGAGGTTTACTGAATCCCTCTGATCTTCTTATTGACGATGGAACACAGAAATTGCATCGGAATTAAGTACAAAAGGAACAATGCCGACTTAAGTAGAAGAAGATTGACTCTTCTTAATGTCTATGTTTTGAACCTTTCCTGTGACACTAGTTATAGATTCCGATGCTTCACTTCAGGTTTACTGTATCCCTTGGACCTTCTTATTGACGACGAAAAACAGAAATTGCATCCGAATTAAACAGAAAATGCACAATACCGACTTAAGTACAAGAAGACTGACTCACCCTTGTATCTGTGTTTGGATCCATTCCTGTGACACTACTTATAGATTCCGATGCTTCACTTCAGGCTTACTGTATCCCTCTGATACTCTTATTGACGATGAAACACAGAAATTGCATCGGAATAAAATAGAAAAGGCACAACGCCGATTTTAGTGCATGATGACTGACTCTTCTTAACGTCTATGTTTTGAACCATTCCTGTAAGACTAGTTATAGATTCCGATGCTTCACATCAGGTTTACTCTATCCCTCTAACCTTCCTATTGACGATGAAACACAGAAAATGCATCGGATTTATATACAAAAGGCACAATGCCGACTTAAGTAGAAGAAGACTGACTCATCTTAGTATCTATGTTTTGAACCTTTCCTGTGACACTAGATATAGATTCCGATGCTTCACTTCAGGTTCACTGTATCCCTTGGACCTTCTTATTGACGACGAAACACAGAAATTGCTTCGGAATTAAATAGAAAAGGCACAATGCCGACTTAAGTACAAGAAGACTGACTCTTCCTACTGTCTATGTTTTGAACCATTCCCGTGACACTAGTTTTAGATTCCGATGCTTCACTTCAGGTTTACTGCATCCCTTGGACCTTCTTATTGACGGCGGATCGCAGAATTTGCATCGGAATGAAATAGGAAAGGCACAATGATGACTTAAGTACAAGAAGACTGACTCTTCCTATTGTCTAATCTTTGAACCATTCCTGTGACACTAGTTATAGATTCCGATGCTTCACTTCAGGTTTACTGTTTCCCTCTGAACTTCTTATTGACGATGAAACCCAGAAAATGCATCGGAATTAAATAGAAAAAGCAGAAAGCCGACTTAAGTTCACGAAGACTGACTCTTCTTACTGTCTATGTTTTGAACCATTCCTGTGACACTAGTTATAGATTCCGATGCTTCACTTCAGGTATACTGTATCCCTTGGACCATCTTATTGACGATGAAACACAGAATTTGCATCGGAATTAAATACTAAAAGGCACAATGCCGACTTAAGTACAAGAAGACTGACTCTACTTACTGTCTATGTTTTGATCAATTCCTGTGACACTAGTTATAGATTCCGATGCTTCACTTCAGGTTTACTGTATCCCTTGGACCTACTTATTGACGATGAAACACAGAAATTGCATCGGAATTAGATACAAAAGGCGCAATTCCGACTCAAATTCAAGATGACTGGTTCTTCTTACTCTCTACGTTTTTAACGTTTCCTGTGCGACCGGTTTTAGATTCCGAGGCTTCACTTCAGGTTTACTGTATCCCTTGGACCTTCTTATTGACGACGAAACACAGAAATTGCATCGGAATTAAATACAAAAGGCACAATGCCGACTCAAATACAAGATGACTGGCTCTTCTAACTCTCTACGTTTTGAACGTTTCCTGTGAGACCGGTTTTAGATCCGAGGCTTCACTTCAGGTTTACTGTATCCCTTGGACCTTCTTATTAACGATGAAACACAGAAATTGCATCGGAATTAAATACAAAATGCACAATGCCGGCTTAAGTACAAGAAGACTGACTCTTCCAACTGTCTACGTTTTAACCATTCCTGTGACACTAGTTATAGACTCCGATGCTTCACTTCAGGTTTACTGTATCCCTCTGACCTTCGTATTGACTACGAAACACAGCAATTGCATCGGAATTAAATAGAAAAGGCACAATGCCGACTTAAGAACAAGAAGACTGACTCTTCCTACTGTCTATGCTTTGAACCATTCCTGTGACACTAGTTATAGATTCCGATGCTTCACTTCAGGTTTACTGTATCCCTTGGACCTTCTTATTGACGATGAAACACAGAAATTTCATCGGAATTAAATACAAAAGGCGCAATGCCGACTCAAATACAAGATGACTGGTTCTTCTTACTCTCTACGTTTTTAACGTTTCCTGTGAGACCGGTTTTAGATTCCGAGGCTTCACTTCAGGTTTACTGTATCCCTCGGACCTTCTTATTGACGACGAAACAAAGAAATTGCATCGGAATTAAATAGAAAATGCACAATGCCGACTTAAGTACAAGAAGACTGACTCTTCCTACTGTCTATGCTTTAACCATTCCGTGACACTAGTTATAGTTTCCGATGCTTTACTTGAGGTTTACTGAATCCCTCTGATCTTCTTATTGACGATGGAACACAGAAATTGCATCGGAATTAAACACAAAAGGAACAATGCCGACTTAAGTAGAAGAAAACTGACTCTTCTTACAGTCTATGTTTTGAACCATACCTGTAACACTAGTTATAGATTCCGATGCTTCACTTTAGGTTTACTCTATCCCTCAAACCTTCTTATTGACGTTGAGACACAGAAATTGCATCGGAATTAAATACAAAAGGCACAATGCCGACTCAAATACAAGATGACTGGCTCTTCTTACTCTCTACGTTTTGAAACTCTCCTGTGACACCGGTTTTAGATTCCGAGGCTTCACTTCAGGTTTACTGTATCCCTTGGACCGTCTTATTGACGACGAAACACAAAAATTGCATCGGAATTAAATAGAAAAAGCACAATGCCGACTTAAGTACAAGAAGACTGACTCTTCCTACTGTCTAAGTTTTGAACCATTCCTCTGACACTAGTTATAGATTCCGATGCATCACTTCAGGTTTACTGTATCCCTTGGACCTTCTTATTGACGATGAAACACAGAAATTGCATCGGAATTATATACAAAAGGCACAATGCCGACTTAAGTACAAGAAGACTGACTCTTCTTACTGTCTATGATTTGAACATTACCTGTGAGACCAGTTTTAGATTCCTATGCTTCACTATATGTTTAGTGTAACCCTTGGACCTTCTTATTGACGATGAATCACAGAAATTGCATCGGAATTAAATACAAATGGCACAATGCCGACTCAAATACAAGATGACTGGTTCTTCTTACTCTCCACGTTTTGAACATTTCCTGTGAGACCGGTTTTAGATTCCGAGGCTTCACTTCAGGTTTACTGTATCCCTTGGACATTCTTATTGACGACGAAACACAGAAATTGCATCGGAATTAAATAGAAAAGGCACAAAGCCGACTTACGTATAAGAAGACTGACTCTTCTTACTGACTATGATTTGAACATATCCTGTGAGACCAGTTTGAGATTCCGATGCTTCACTATAAGTTTACTGTATCCCTTGGACCTTCTTAATGACGATGAAACACAGAAATTGCATCGGGATTAAATACAAAAGGCACAATGCCGACTTACGTACAAGAAGACTGACTCTTCTTACTGTCTATGTTTTGAACCATTCCTGTGACATTAGTTATAGATTCCGGTGCTTCACTTCCGGTTAACTGTATCCCTTGGACCTTCTTATTGACGATGAAACACTGAAATTGCATAGGAATTAAATAGAAAAGGCACAATGCCGACTTAAGTACAAGAAGACTGACTCTTCCTATTGTCTAATTTTTGAACCATTCCTGTGACACTAGTTATAGATTCCGATGCTTCACTTTAGGTTTACTGTATCCCTCTGAACTTCTTATTGACGATGAAACCCAGAAAATGCATCGGAATTAAATAGAAAAGGCAGAATGCCGACTTAAGTTCATAAAGACTGACTCTTCTTACTGTCTATGTTTTGAGCAATTCCTGTGTCACTAGTTATAGATTCCGATGCTTCACTTCAGGATTACTGTATCCCTTGGACCTTCTTATCGACGATGAAACACAGAAATTGCATCGGAATTAAATACAAAAGTCACAATGCCGACCTAGGTACAAGAAGACATACTCTTCTTGCTGTGTATGTTTGAACCATTCCTGTGACACTAGTTATAGATTCCGATGCATCACTTCAGGTTTACTGTATCCCTTGGACCTTCTTACTGACAATGAAACACAGAAATTGCATCGGAATTAAATACAAAAGGCACAATGCCGACTTAGGTACAAGAAGGCTGACTCTTCTTACCGACTATCTTTTGAACATTTCCTGTGAGACCAGTTTTAGATTCTGATGCTTCACTATATGTTTACTGTATCCCTTGGACCTTCTTATTGCCGATGAAACACAGAATTTGCATCGGAATGAAATACATAAGGCACAATACCGACTTAAGCACAAGAAGACAGACTCTTTTTACTGACTATGTTTTGAACATTTCCTGTGAGACCAGTTTTAGATTCCGATGCTTCACTATATTTTTACTGTCTCCCTTGGACTTTCTTATTGTCGTTGAAACACAGAAATTGCATCAGAGTTAAATACAAAAGGCATAATGCCGACATAAGTACAAAAAGACTGACTGATCCTACTGACTATGATTTCAACATTTCCTGTGAGACCAGTTTTAGATTCCGATGCTTCACTTCAGGTTTACTGTATCCATTGGACCTTCTTATTGACGATGAAACACAGAAATTGCATCGGAATTAAATACAAAAGGCACAATGCCGACTTAAGTACAAGAACACTGACACTTCCTACTGTCTATGACTTGAACCATTCCTGTGACACTAGTTATAGGTTCGGATGCTTCACTTCGAGTTAACTGTATCCCTTGGACCTTCTTATTGATGATGAAACACGGAAATTGCATCGGTATTGAATATAAAAGTAACATTGCCGACTTAAGTACAAGAAGACTGACTCTTCTTACAGACTATGTTTTGAACATTTCCTGTGAGACCAGTTTTAGATTCCGGTGCTTCACTATATGCTTCCTGTATCCCTCTGACCTTCTTATTGACGATTAAACCCAGAAATTGCATCGGAATTAAATACAAAAGGCACAATGCCGACTCAAGTACAAGAAGACTGGCTCTTCTTACTGCCTGTGTTTTGAACCTTTCCTGTGAGACCGGTATTAGATTCCGACGCTTCACTTCAGGTATACTGCATCTCTCTGACCTTCGTATTGACGATGAAACACAGAAATTGCATCGGAAATAAATACAAAAGGCACAATGCCTACTCAAGTACAAGAACACTGGCTCCTCTTACGGTCTATGATTTGAAACATTCGTGTGAGATCTGGTTTAGATTCCGATGCTTCACTTCAGGTTTACTGTATCCCTTGGACCTTCTTATTGACGACGAAATACAGAAATTGTATCGGAATTAAATTGAAAAGGCACAATGCCGACTTAAGTACAAGAAAACTGACTCTTCTTACTGTCTATGTTTTGAACCATTCCTGTGACACTTGTTATAGATTCCGATGCTTCACTTCGCGTTTACTGTATCCCTTGGACCTTCTTATTGACGATGAAACACAGAAATTCCATCGGAATTAAATTCAAAAGGCACAATGCCGACTTAAGTACAAGAACACTGACTCTTCCTACTGTCTATGCCTTGAACCAATCCTGTGACACTGGTTATAGATTCCGATGCTTCACATCGGGTTTACTGTATCCCTTGGACCTTCTTATTGACGATGAAACTCGGAAATTGCATCGGTATTAAATATAAAAGTCACATTGGCGACTTAAGTACAAGAAGACTGACTCTTCTTACTGACTATGATTTGAACATTTCCTGTGAGACCAGTTTTAGATTCCGGTGCTTCACTATATGTTTACTGTATCCCTCTGACCTTATTATTGACGATTAAACCCAGAAATTGCATCGGAATTAAATACAAAAGGCACAATGCCGACTCAAGTACAAGAAGGCTTGCTCGTCTTACTGCCTGTGATTTGAACCTTTCCTGTGAGACCGTTATTAGATTCCGATGCTTCACTTCAGGTTTACTATATCCCATGGACCATCTTATTGACGTCGAAACACAGAAATTGCATCGGAATTAAATAGAAAAGGCACAATGCCGACTTAAGTACGAGAAAACTGACTCTTCTTACTGTCTATGTTTTGAACCATTCCTGTGACACTAGTTATAGATTCCGATGCTTCACTTCAGGTTTACTGTATTCCTCTGACCTTCTTGTAGACGATGAATCACAGAAATTGCATCGAAATTAAATATAAAAAGCGCAATGCCGACTCAAGTACAAGCAGACTAGCTCCTCTTACTGTCTATGTTTTGAAGCTTTTCTGTGAGACCGGTTTAGGATTCCGATGCTTCACTTCAGGTTTACTGTATCCCTTGGACCTTCTTACTGACGATGAAACACAGAAATTGCATCGGAATTAAATACAAAAGGCACAATGCCTACTTAAGTACAAGATAACTGACTCTTCTTACTGACTATCTTTTGAACATTTCCTGTAAGACCAGTTTTAGATTCAGATGCTTCACTTTATGTTTACTGTATCCCTTGGACCTTCTTATTGACGATGAAACACAGAAACTGCATCGGAATGAAATACATAAGGCACAATACCGATTTAAGCACAAGAAGACTGACTCTTCTTACTGACTATGATTTGAACATTTCCTGTGAGACCAGTTTTAGATTCCGATGCTTCACTATATTTTTACTGTATCACTTGGACTTTCTTATAGTCGTTGAAACACAGAAATTGCATCAGAGTTAAATTCAAAAGGCATAATGTCGACATAAGTACAAAAAGACTGACTCTTCCTACTGACTATGATTTCAACATTTCCTGTGAGACCAGTTTTAGATTCCGATGCTTCACTTCAGGTTTATTTTATCCCTCTGACCTTCTTATTGACGATGATACACAGAAATTGCATCGGAATTAAATACAAAAGGCACAATGCCGACTTAAGTACAAGAAGACCGACTGTTCTTACTGTCTATGTTTTGAACCATTCCTGTGACACTAGTTATAGATTACTATGCTTCACTTCAGGTTTACGGTATCCCTTGGACCTTCTTATTGACGACGAATCACAGCAGTTGCATCGGAATTAAATAGAAATGGCACAATGCCGACTTAAGTACAAGAAGACTGACTCTTCTTACTATGTTTTGAACATTTCCTGTGTGACCAGTTTTTGATTCCGATGCTTCACTAAATGTTTACTGTATCCCTTGGACCGTCTTATTGACGACAAAACACTGAAATTGCATCGGAATTAAATAGAAAACGCACAATGCCGACTTAAGTACAAGAAGATTGACTCTTCTTACTGTCTATGTTTTGAACCATTCCTGTGACACTAGTTATAGATTCCGATGCTTCAATTCAGTTGAACTGTATCCCTCAGACCTTCTTATTGGCGATGAGATACAGAAATTGCATCGGAATTAAATACAAAAATCACAATGCCGACTTAAGTACAAGAAGACTGACTCTTCTTTCAGTCTAAGTATTGAACCATTCCTGTGACACTAGTTATAGATACCGATGCTTCACTTCAGGTTTACTGTATCCCTTGGACCTTCTTATTGAAGACGAAACACAGAAATTGCATCGGAATGAAATAGAAAAGGCACAATGCCGACTTAAGTTCAAGAAGACTGACTCTTCCAACTGTCTATGTTTTGAACCATTCCTGTGACACTAGTTATAGATTCCGATGCTTCACTTCAGGTTTACTGTATCCATTGGACCTTCTTATTGACGATGAAACACAGAAATTGCATCGGAATTAAATACAAAATGCAAAATGCCGACTTAAGTACAAGAACACTGACCCTTCCTACTGTCTATGACTTGAACCATTCCTGTGACACTAGTTATAGATTCCGATGCTTCACTTCGAGTTAACTGTATCCCTTGGACCTTCTTGTTGATGATGAAACACGGAAATTGCATCGGTATTGAATATAAAAGTAACATTGCCGACTTAAGTACAAGAAGACTGACTCTTCTTACTGACCATGTTTTGAACATTTCCTGTGAGACCAGTTTTAGATTCCGGTGCTTCACTATATGCTTCCTGTATCCCTCTGACCTTCTTATTGACGATTAAACCCAGAAATTGCATCGGAATTAAATACAAAAGGCACAACGCCGACTCAAGTACAAGAAGACTGGCTCTTCTTACTGCCTGTGTTTTGAACCTTTCCTGTGAGACCGGTATTAGATTCCGACGCTTCACCTCAGGTATACTGTATCTCTCTGACCTTCGTATTGACGATGAAACACAGAAATTGCATCGGAAATAAAAACAAAAGGCACAATGCCTACTCAAGTACAAGAAGACTGGCTCCTCTTACTGTCTATGATTTGAAACTTTCCTGTGACACTTGTTATAGATTCCGATGCTTCCCTTCAGGTTTACTGTATCCCTAGGACCTTCTTATTGAAGAAGAAACACAGAAATTGCATCGGAATTAAATACAAAAGGCACAATGCCGACTTAAGTACAAGTACACTGACTCTTCCTACTGTTTATGCCTTGACCATTACTGTGACACAGGTTATAGATTCCGATGCTTCACTTCGGGTTTTACTGTATTCCTTGGACCTTCTTCTTGACGATGAAACACGGAAATTGCATCGGTATCAAATATAAAAGTCACATTGGCGACTTAAGTACAAGAAGACTGACTCTTCTTACTGACTATGTTTTGAACATTTCCTGTGAGACCAGTTTTAGATTCCGGTGCTTCATTATATGTTTACTGTATCCCTTTGACCTTATTATTAACGATTAGACCCAGAAACAGCATCGGAATTAAATTAAAAAGGCACAATGCCGACTCAAGTACAAGAAGACTGACTCGTCTTACTGCCTGTGCTTTGAACCTTTCCTGTTAGACCGGTATTAGATTCCGATGCTTCACTTCAGGTTTACTGTATCCCATGGACCATCTTATTGACGTCGAAACACAGAATTTTGCATCGGAATTAAATAGAAAAGGCACAATGCCGACTTAAGTACAAGAAAACTTACTCTTCTTACTGTCTATGTTTTGAACCATTCCTGTGACACTAGTTATAGATTCCGATGCTTCACTTCAGGTTTACTGTATCCATTGGACCTTCTTATTGTCGATGAAACACAGAAATTGCATCGGTATTAAATATAAAATTAACATTGCCGACTTAAGTACAAGTAGACTGAGTCTTCTTACTGACTATGTTTTGAACATTTCCTGTGAGACCAGTTTTAGATTCCGGTGCTTCACTATATGTTTCCTGTATCCCTCTGACCTTCTTGTTGACGATTAAACCCAGAAATTGCATCGGTATTAAATACAAAAGGCACAATGCCGACTCAAGTACAAGAAGACTGGCTCTTCTTACTGCCTGTGTTTTGAACCTTTCCTGTGAGACCGGTATTAGATTCCGACGCTTCACTTCAGGTTTACGGTATCCCATGGGCCTTCTTATTGACGTCGAAACACAGAAATTGCATCGGAATTAAATGGAAAAGGCACAATGCCGACTTAAGTACAAGAAAACTGACTCTTCTTACTGTCTATGTTTTGAACCATTCCTGTGACACTAGTTATTGATTCGATGCTTCACTTCAGGTTTACTGTATCCCTATGACCTTCTTATTGACGATGAAACACAGAAATTGCATCGGAATTAAATACAAAAGGCACAATGCCGACTCAAGTACAAGAAGACTGGCTCTTCTTACTGCCTGTGTTTTGAACCTTTCCTGTGAGACCGGTATTAGTTTCCGACGCTTCACTTCAGGTTTACGGTATCCCATGGGCCTTCTTATTGACGTCGAAACACAGAAATTGCATCGGAATTAAATACAAAAGGCGCAATGCCGACTTAGGTACAAGAAGACTGACTCTTCTCACTGACTATGTTTTGAACATTTCCTGTGAGACCAGTTTTAGATTCTGATGCTTCACTATATGTTTACTGTATTCCTTGGACCTTCTTATTGATGATGAAACACAGAAATTGCATCGGAATTAAATACAAAAGGCACAATGCCGACTTAAGTACAAGAAGACTGACTCTTTTCACTGACTATGTTTTGAACATTTCCTGTGAGACCAGTTTTAGATTCTGATGCTGCACTATATGTTTACTGTATCCCTTGGACCTTCTTATTGACGATGAAACACAGAAATAGCACCGGAATTAAATGCAAAAGGCACAATACCGACTTAAGCACATGAAGACTGACCCTTCCTACTGACTATGTTTTGAACATTTCCTGTGAGACCAGTTTTATTTCCTATGCTTCACTATATTTTTACTGTATCCCTTGGACCTTGTTATTGACGATGAAACACAGAAATTGCATCAGAATTAAATACAAAAGGCACAATGCCGACATAAGTACAAAAAGACTGATTCTTCCTACTGACTGTGATTTCAACATTTCCTGTGAGACCAGTTTCATATTCCGATGCTTCACTATATGTTTAGTATCCCTTGGACCTTCTTATTGACGACGAAACACAGAAATTGCATCGGAATGAAATAGAAAAGGCACAATGCCGACTTAAGTACAAGAAAACTGACTCTTCTTACTATGTTTTGAACCATTCCTGTGACACTAGTTACACATTCCGATGCTTCACTTCAGGTTTACTGTATCCCTCTGACCTTCTTATTGACGATGAAACACAGAAATTGCATCGGAATTAAATACAAAAGGCAAAATGCCGACTTAAGTACAAGAAAACTGACTCTTCTTACTGTCTTTGTTTTCAACCATTCCTGTGACACTAGTTATGGATTTCGATGCTTCACTTCAGGTTTACTGTATCCCTCTGACCTTCTTATTGATGTTGAAACACAGAATTTGCATCGGAATTAAATTCAAAAGGCACAATGCCGACATAAGTACAAGATATCTGACTCTTCTTAATGTCTGTGTTTTGAACTATTCCTTTGACACTAGTTATCGAATCCGATGCTTCACTTCAGCTTTACTGTATCGCTCTGACCTTCTTATTGACGATGAAACATAGAAATTGCATCGGAATTAAATACAAAAGGCACAATGCTGACTTAAGTTCAAGATGACTGACTCTTCTTACTGTCTATATTTTGAACCACTCCTGTGACACTAGTTATAGATTCCGATGCTTCACTTCAGGTTTACTGTATCCCTCTGACCTTCTTATTGTCGATGGAACACAGAAATTGCATCGGAATTAAATACAACAGGCACAATGCCGACTTAAGTACAAGAAGACTGACTCCTCCTACTGTCTATGTTTTTAACCATTCCTGTGACACTAGTTATAGATTCCGATGCTTCACTTCGGGTTTACTGTATCCCTCTGACCGTCTTATTGACGATGAAACAAAGAAATTGCATCTGAATTAAATAGAAAAGGCACAATTCCGACTCAAGTACAAGAAGACTGGCTCTTCTTACTGTCTATGTTTGAACCATTCCTGTGACACTAGTTATAGATTCCGATGCTTCACTTCAGGTTTACTGTATCCATTGGACCTTCTTATTGACGACGAAACTCAGAAGTTGCATCGGAATTAAATAGAAATGGCACAATGCCGACTTAAGTACAAGAAGACTGACTCTTCTTACTGACAATGTTTTGAACATTTCCTGTGAGACCAGTTTTAGATTCCGGTGCTTCACTATATATTTCCTGTATCCCTCTGACCTTCTTATTGGCGAATATACCCAGAAATAGCATCGGAATTAAATACAAAAGGCACAATGCCGACTCAAGTACAAGAAGACTGGCTCTTCTTACTGTCTATGTTTTGAAGCTTTTCTGTGAGACCGGTTTTAGATTCCGATGCTTCACTTCAGGTTTACTGTATCCCTTGGACCTTCTTATTGACGATGAAACACAGAAATTGCATCGGAGTTAAATACAAAAGGCACAATGCCGACTTAGGTACAAGAAGACTGACTCTTCTCACAGACTATGATTAGAACATATCCTGTGAGACCAGTTTTAGATTCTGATGCTTCACTATATGTTTACTGTATCCCTCTGACCTTCTTATTGACGATGAAACACAGAAATTGCATCGGAATTAAATACAAAAGGCGCAATGCCTACTCAAGTACAAGTAGACTGGCTCTCCTTACTGTCTATGTTTTGAAGCTTTTCTGTGAGACCGCTTTTAGATTCCGATGCTTCACTTCAGGTTTACTGTATCCCTTGGACCTTCTTATTGACGATGAAACACAGAAATTGCATCGGAGTTAAATACAAAAGGCACAATGCCGACTTAGGTACAAGAAGACTGACTCTTCCCACAGACTATGATTGGAACATATCCTGTGAGACCAGTTTTAGATTCTGATGCTTCACTATATGTTTACTGTATCCCTTGGACCTTCTTATTGACGATGAAACACAGAAATAGCATCGGAATTAAATACAAAGTGCACAATACCGACTTAAGCACAAGAAGACTGACCCTTCTTACTGACTATGTTTTGAACATTTCCTGTGAGACCAGTTTTATGTCCTATGTTTCACTATATTTTTACTGTATCACTTGGACCTTGATATTGACGATGAAACACAGAAATTGCATCAGGATTAAATACAAAAGGCACAATGCCGACATAAGTACAAAAAGGCTGACTCTTCCTACTGACTATGATTTCAGCATTTCCTGTGAGACCAGTTTCATATTCCGATGCTTCACTATATGTTTAGTATCACTTGGACCTTCTTATTGACGATGAAACACAGAAATTGCATCGGAATTAAATAGAAAAGGCACAATGCCGACTTAAGTACAAGCAAACTGACTCTTGTTACTGTCTATGATTTTAACCATTCCTGTGACACTAGTTATAGATTCCGATGCTTCACTTCAGGTAAACTGTATCTCTCTGACCTTCGTATTGACGATGAAACTCAGAAATTGCATCGGAAATAAATACAAAAGGCACAATGCCGACTCAAGTACAAGAAGACTGGATCTTCTTACTGTCTATGATTTGAAAATTCCCTATGAGATCGGATTTAGATTCCGATGCTTCACTTCAGGTTTACTGTATCCCTCTGACCTTCTTATTGTCGATGGAACACAGAAATTGCATCGGAATTAAATACAACAGGCACAATGCCGACTTAAGTACAAGAAGACTGACTCCTCCTACTGTCTATGTTTTTAACCATTCCTGTGACACTAGTTATAGATTCCGATGCTTCACTTCGGGTTTACTGTATCCCTCTGACCGTCTTATTGACGATGAAACAAAGAAATTGCATCTGAATTAAATAGAAAAGGCACAATTCCGACTCAAGTACAAGAAGACTGGCTCTTCTTACTGTCTATGTTTGAACCATTCCTGTGACACTAGTTATAGATTCCGATGCTTCACTTCAGGTTTACTGTATCCATTGGACCTTCTTATTGACGACGAAACACAGAAGTTGCATCGGAATTAAATAGAAATGGCACAATGCCGACTTAAGTACAAGAAGACTGACTCTTCTTACTGACAATGTTTTGAACATTTCCTGTGAGACCAGTTTTAGATTCCGGTGCTTCACTATATATTTCCTGTATCCCTCTGACCTTCTTATTGGCGAATATACCCAGAAATTGCATCGGAATTAAATACAAAAGGCACAATGCCGACTCAAGTACAAGAAGACTGGCTCTTCTTACTGTCTATGTTTTGAAGCTTTTCTGTGAGACCGGTTTTAGATTCCGATGCTTCACTTCAGGTTTACTGTATCCCTTGGACCTTCTTATTGACGATGAAACACAGAAATTGCATCGGAGTTAAATACAAAAGGCACAATGCCGACTTAGGTACAAGAAGACTGACTCTTCTCACAGACTATGATTAGAACATATCCTGTGAGACCAGTTTTAGATTCTGATGCTTCACTATATGTTTACTGTATCCCTCTGACCTTCTTATTGACGATGAAACACAGAAATTGCATCGGAATTAAATACAAAAGGCGCAATGCCTACTCAAGTACAAGTAGACTGGCTCTCCTTACTGTCTATGTTTTGAAGCTTTTCTGTGAGACCGCTTTTAGATTCCGATGCCTCACTTCAGGTTTACTGTATCCCTTGGACCTTCTTATTGACGATGAAACACAGAAATTGCATCGGAGTTAAATACAAAAGGCACAATGCCGACTTAGGTACAAGAAGACTGACTCTTCCCACAGACTATGATTGGAACATATCCTGTGAGACCAGTTTTAGATTCTGATGCTTCACTATATGTTTACTGTATCCCTTGGACCTTCTTATTGACGATGAAACACAGAAATAGCATCGGAATTAAATACAAAGTGCACAATACCGACTTAAGCACAAGAAGACTGACCCTTCTTACTGACTATGTTTTGAACATTTCCTGTGAGACCAGTTTTATGTCCTATGTTTCACTATATTTTTACTGTATCACTTGGACCTTGATATTGACGATGAAACACAGAAATTGCATCAGGATTAAATACAAAAGGCACAATGCCGACATAAGTACAAAAAGGCTGACTCTTCCTACTGACTATGATTTCAGCATTTCCTGTGAGACCAGTTTCATATTCCGATGCTTCACTATATGTTTAGTATCACTTGGACCTTCTTATTGACGATGAAACACAGAAATTGCATCGGAATTAAATAGAAAAGGCACAATGCCGACTTAAGTACAAGCAAACTGCCTCTTGTTACTGTCTATGATTTTAACCATTCCTGTGACACTAGTTATAGATTCCGATGCTTCACTTCAGGTAAACTGTATCTCTCTGACCTTCGTATTGACGATGAAACTCAGAAATTGCATCGGAAATAAATACAAAAGGCACAATGCCGACTCAAGTACAAGAAGACTGGCTCTTCTTACTGTCTATGATTTGAAAATTCCCTATGAGATCGGATTTAGATTCCGATGCTTCACTTCAGGTTTACTGTATCCCTTGGACCTTCTTATTGACGACGAAACACAGAAATTGCATCGGAATGAAATAGAAAAGGCACAATGCCGACTTAAGTACAAGAAAACTGATTCTTCTTACTGTCTTTGTTTTGAACCATTCCTGTGACACTAGTTATGGATTTCGATGCCTCACTTCAGGTTTACTGTATCCCTCTGACCTTCTTATTGACGATGAAACACAGAAATTGCATCGGAATTAAATTCAAAAGGCACAATGCCGACATTAGTACAAGATATCTGACTCTTCTTAAGGTCTGTGTTTTGAACTATTCCTGTGACACTAGTTATCGATTCCGATGCTTCACTTCAGCTTTACTGTATCGCTCTGACCTTCTTATTGACGATGAAACATAGAAATTGCATCGGAATTAAATACAAAAGGCACAATGCCGACTTAAGTACAAGACGACTGCCTCTTCTTACTGTCTATGTTTTGAACCATTCCTGTGACACTAGTTATAGATTCCGATGCTTCACTTCAGGTTAACTGTATTCCTCTGACCTTCTTATTGACGATGAAACACAGAAATTGCATCGGAATTAAATACAAAAGGCACAATGCTGTCTTAAGTTCAAGAAGACTGACTCTTCTTACTGTCTATGTTTTGAACCACTCCTGTGACACTAGTTATAGATTCCGATGCTTCACTTCAGGTTTACTGTATCCCTTGGACCTTCTTATTGACGACGAAACACAGAAATTGCATCGGAATTAAATAGAAAAGGCACAATGCCGACGTCAAGATGACTGACTCTTCCAACTGTCTATGTTTTGAACCATTCCTGTGACACTTGTTATAGATTCCGATGCTTCACTTCAGGTTTACTGTATCCCTTGGACCTTCTTATTGACGATGAAACACAGAAATTGCATCGGAATTAAATACAAAAGGCACAATGCCGACTTAAGTACAAGAACACTGACTCTTCCTACTGTCTATGCCTTGAACCTTTCCTGTGACACTAGTTATAGATTCCGATGCTTCACTTCGGGCTTACTGTATCCCTTGGACCTTCTTAATGACGATAAAACACGAAAACTGCATCGGTATTAAATATAAAAGTCACATTGCCGACTTAAGTACAAGAAGACTAACTCTTCTAGCTGACTGTGTTTTGAACATTTCCTGTGAGACAAGTTTTAGATTCCGGTGCTTCACTATATGTTTACTGTATTCCTCTGACCTGCTTATTGACGATGAAACCCGGAAATTGCATCGGAATTAAACACAAATGGCACAATGCCGACTCAAGTACAAGAATACTGGATCATCTTACTGGCTCAGTTTTGAACCTTTCCTGTGAGGCCGGTATTAGATTCCGATGTCTCACTTCAGGTTTACTGTATCCCATGGACATTCTTATTGACGTCGAAACACAGAAATTGCATCGGAATGAAATAGAAAAGGCACAATGCCGACTTAAGTACATGAAAACTGACTCTTCTTACTGTCTATGTTTTGAGCCATTCCTGTGACACTAGTTATAGATTCCGATGCTTCACTTCAGGTTTACTGTATCCCTCTGACCTTCTTATAGACGATGAATCACAGAAATTGCATCGGAATTAAATACAAAAGGCGCAATGCCGACTCAAGTACAAGTGGACTGGCTCTTCTTACTGTCTATGTTTTGAAGCTTTTCTGTGAGACCGGTTTTAGATTCCGATGCTTCACTTCAGGTTTACTATATCCCTTGGACCTTCTTATTGATGACGAAACACAGAAATTGAATCAGAATTAAGTAGAAATGGAACAATGCTGACTTAAGTACAAGAAAACTAAATCTTCTTACTGTCTATGTTTTGAACCTTTCCTGTGAGACCAGTTTTAGATTCCGATGCTTCACTTCAGTTTTACTGTATCCCTTGGACGTTCTTATTGACGATGAAACACAGAAATTGCATCGGAATTAAATACAAAAGGCACAATGCCGACTTCGGTACAAGAAGACTAACTTTTCTTACCGACAATCTTGTGAACATTTCCTGTGAGACCAGTTTTAGATTCTGATGCTTCACTATATGTTAACTGTATCCCTTAGACCTTCTTATTGACGATGAAACACAGAAATTGCATCGGAATTAAATATAAAAGGCACAATGCCGACTTAAGTACAAGAAGACTCACTCTTCTTACTGTCTAAGTATTGAACAATTCCTGTGACACTAGTTATAGATTCCGATGCTTCACTTCAGGTTTACGGTATCCCTTGGACCTTCTTATTGACGACGAAACACAGAAATTGCATCGGAATGAAATAGAAAAGGCACAATGCGAACTTAATTTCAAGAAGACTGACTCTTCCAACTGTCTATGTTTTGAACCATTCCTGTGACACTAGTTATAGATTCCGATGCTTCACTTTAGGTTTACTGTATCCATTGGACCTTCTTATTGACGATGAAACACAGAAATTGCATCGAGATTAAATATAAAATTAACATTACCGACTTAAGTACAAGAAGACTGACTCTTCTTACTGACTATGTTTTGAACATTTCCTGTGAGACCAGTTTTAGATTCCGGTGCTTCACTATATGTTTCCTGTATTTCTCTGACCTTCTTGTTGACGATTAAACCCAGAAATTGCATCGGTATTAAATAGAAAAGGCACAATGCCGACTTAAGTACAAGAAAACTGACTCTTCTTACTGTCTATGCTTTGAACCATTCCTGTGACACTAGTTATTGATTCGATGCTTCACTTCAGGTATACTGTATCCCTATGACCTTCTTATTGACGATGAAACACAGAAATTGCATCGGAATTAAATACAAAAGGCACAATGCCGACTCAAGTACAAGAAGACTGGCTCTTCTTACTGCCTGTGTTTTGAAAATTTCCTGTGAGACCGGTATTAGTTTCCGACGCTTCACTTCAGGTTTACGGTATCCCATGGGCCTTCTTATTGACGTCGAAACACAGAAATTGCATCGGAATTAAATACAAAAGGCGCAATGCCGACTTAGGTACAAGAAGACTGACTCTTCTCACTGACTATGTTTGAGCATTTCCTGTGAGACCAGTTTTAGATTCTGATGCTTCACTATATGTTTACTGTATCCCTTGGACCTTCTTATTGATGATGAAACACAGAAATTGCATCGGA
Organism: Schistocerca serialis cubense; assembly: GCF_023864345.2. Classification (NCBI taxonomy): domain Eukaryota; kingdom Metazoa; phylum Arthropoda; class Insecta; order Orthoptera; family Acrididae; genus Schistocerca; species Schistocerca serialis. The sequence goes on from NC_064647.1 coordinate 31,855,358, forward strand.
ATTAAATACAAAAGGCACAATGCCGACTTAAGTACAAGAAGACTGACTCTTTTTACAGACTATCTTTTGAACATTTCCTGTGAGACCAGTTTTAGATTCTGATGCTGCACTATATGTTTACTGTATCCCTTGGACCTTCTTATTCACGATGAAACACAGAAATAGCATCGGAATTAAATGCAAAAGCCACAATACCGACTTAAGCACAAGAAGAGTGACCCTTCTTACTGACTATGTTTTGAACATTTCCTGTGAGACCAGTTTTATTTCCTATGCTAACTATATTTTTACTGTATCCCTTGGAACTTCTTATTGACGATGAAACACAGAAATTGCATCAGAATTAAATACAAAAGGCACAATGCCGACATAAGTACAAAAAGACTGACTCTTCCTACTGACTATGATTTTAAGATTTCCTGTGAGACCAGTTTCATATTCCGATGCTTCACTATATGCTTAGTATCCCTTGGACCTTCTTATTGACGATGAAACACAGAAATTGCATCGGAATTAAATGGAAACGGCACAATGCCGACTTATGTACAAGCAAACTGACTCTTGTTACTGTCTGTGTTTTTAACCATTCCTGTGACACTAGTTATAGATTCCGATGCTTCACTTCAGGTACACTGTATCTCTCTGACCTTCGTATTGACGACGAAACACAGAAATTGCATCGGAATGAAATAGAAAAGGCACAATGCCGACTTAAGTACAAGAAAACTGACTCTTCTTACTATGTTTTGAACCATTCCTGTGACACTAGATACACATTCCGATGCTTCACTTCAGGTTTACTGTATCCCTTGGACCTTCTTATTGACGATGAAACACAGAAATTGCATCTGAATTAAATACAAAAGGCACAATGCCGACTTAAGTACAAGAACACTGACTCTTCCTACTGTCTATGCCTTGAACCTTTCCTGTGACACTAGTTATAGATTCCGATGCTTCACTTCGGGCTTACTGTATCCCTTGGACCTTCTTAATGATGATGAAACACGAAAACTGCATCGGTATTAAATATAAAAGTCACATTGCCGACTTAAGTACAAGAAGACTAACTCTTCTAGCTGACTGTGTTTTGAACATTTCCTGTGAGACCAGTTTTAGATTCCGGTGCTTCACTATATGTTTACTGTATCCCTCTGACCTGCTTATTGACGATGAAACCCGGAAATTGCATCGGAATTAAATACAAATGGCACAATGCCGACTCAAGTACAAGAATACTGGATCATCCTACTGGCTCAGTTTTGAACCTTTCCTGTGAGGCCGGTATTAGATTCCGATGTCTCACTTCAGGTTTACTGTATCCCATGGACATTCTTATTGACGTCGAAACACAGATATTGCATCGGAATGAAATAGAAAAGGCACAATGCCGACTTAAGTACATGAAAACTGACTCTTCTTACTGTCTATGTTTTGAGCCATTCCTGTGACACTAGTTATAGATTCCGATGCTTCACTTCAGGTTTACTGTATCCCTCTGACCTTCTTATAGACGATGAATCACAGAAATTGCATCGGAATTAAATACAAAAGGCGCAATGCCGACTCAAGTACAAGTGGACTGGCTCTTCTTACTGTCTATGTTTTGAAGCATTTCTGTGAGACCGGTTTTAGATTCCGATGCTTCACTTCAGGTTTACTATATCCCTTGGACCTTCTTATTGATGACGAAACACAGAAATTGAATCAGAATTAAGTAGAAATGGAACAATGCTGACTTAAGTACAAGAAAACTAACTCTTCTTACTGTCTATGTTTTGAACCTTTCCTGTGAGACCAGTTTTAGATTCCGATGCTTCACTTCAGTTTTACTGTATCCCTTGGACGTTCTTATTGACGATGAAACACAGAAATTGCATCGGAATTAAATACAAAAGGCACAATGCCGACTTCGGTACAGGAAGACTAACTTTTCTTACCGACTATCTTGTGAACATTTCCTGTGAGACCGGTTTTAGATTCTGATGCTTCACTATATGTTTACTGTATCCCTTAGACCTTCTTATTGACGATGAAACACAGAAATTGCATCGGAATTAAATACAAAAGGCACAATGCCGACTTAAGAACGAGAAGACTGACTCTTCTTACTGTCTAAGTATTGAACAATTCCTGTGACACTAGTTATAGATTCCGATGCTTCACTTCAGGTTTACGGTATCCCTTGGACCGTCTTATTGACGACGAAACACAGAAATTGCATCGGAATGAAATAGAAAAGGCACAATGCCAACTTAATTTCAAGAAGACTGACTCTTCCAACTGTCTATGTTTTGAACCATTCCTGTGACACTAGTTATAGATTCCGATGCTTCACTTCAGGTTTACTGTATCCATTGGACCTTCTTATTGACGATGAAACACAGAAATTGCATCGGTATTAAATATAAAATTAACATTGCCGACTTAAGTACAAGAAGACTGACTCTTCTTACTGACTATGTTTTGAACATTTCCTGTGAGACCAGTTTTAGATTCCGGTGCTTCACTATATGTTTCCTGTATCCCTCTGACCTTCTTGTTGACGATTAAACCCAGAAATTGCATCGGTATTAAATACAAAAGGCACAATGCCGACTCAAGTACAAGAAGACTGGCTCTTCTTACTGCCTGTGTTTTGAACCTTTCCTGTGAGACCGGTATTAGATTTCGATGCTTCACTTCAGGTTTACGGTATCCCATGGGCCTTCTTATTGACGTCGAAACACAGAAATTGCATCGGAATTAAATAGAAAAGGCACAATGCCGACTTAAGTACAAGAAAACTGACTCTTCTTACTGTCTATGTTTTGAACCATTCCTGTAACACTAGTTATTGATTCGATGCTTCACTTCAGGTTTACTGTATCCCTATGACCTTCTTATTGACGATGAAACACAGAAATTGCATCGGAATTAAATACAAAAGGCACAATGCCGACTCAAGTACAAGAAGACTGGCTCTTCTTACTGCCTGTGTTTTGAACCTTTCCTGTGAGACCGGTATTAGTTTCCGACGCTTCACTTCAGGTTTACGGTATCCCATGGGCCTTCTTATTGACGTCGAAACACCGAAATTGCATCGGAATTAAATACAAAAGGCGCAATGCCGACTTAGGTACAAGAAGACTGACTCTTCTCACTGACTATGTTTTGAACATTTCCTGTGAGACCAGTTTTAGATTCTGATGCTTCACTATATGTTTACTGTATCCCTTGGACCTTCTTATTGATGATGAAACACAGAAATTGCATCGGAATTAAATACAAAAGGCACAATGCCTACTTAAGTACAAGAAGACTGACTCTTTTTACTGACTATCTTTTGAACATTTCCTGTGAGACCAGTTTTAGATTCTAATGCTGCACTATATGTTTACTGTATCCCTTGGACCTTCTTATTGACGATGAAACACAGAAATAGCATCGGAATTAATTGCAAAAGCCACAATACCGACTTAAGCACAAGAAGACTGACCCTTCTTACTGACTATGTTTTGAACATTTTCTGTGAGACCAGTTTTATTTCCTATGCTTCGCTATATTTTTACTGTATCCCTTGGACCTTCTTATTGACGATGAAACACAGAAATTGCATCAGAATTAAATACAAAAGGCACAATGCCGACATAAGTACAAAAAGACTGACTCTTCCTACTGACTATGATTTCAACATTTCCTGTGAGACCAGTTTCATATTCCGATGCTTCACTATATGCTTAGTATCCCTTGGACCTTCTTATTGACGATGAAACACAGAATTTGCATCGGAATTAAATAGAAAAGGCACAATGCCGACTTAAGTACAAGCAAACTGACTCTTGTTACTGTCTGCGTTTTTAACCATTCCTGTGACACTAGTTATAGATTCCGATGCTTCACTTCAGGTATACTGTATCTCTCTGACCTTCGTATTGACGATGAAACACAGAAATTGCATCGGAAATAAATACAAAAGGCACAATGCCAACTCAAGTACAAGAAGACTGGCTCTTCTTACTGTCTATGATTTGAAACTTTCCTGTCAGATCGGTTTTAGATTCCGATGCTTCACTTCAGGTTTACTGTATCCCTTGGACCTTCTTATTGACGACGAAACACAGAAATTGCATCGGAATGAAATAGAAAAGGCACAATGCCGACTGAAGTACAAGAAAACTGACTCTTCTTACTATGTTTTGAACCATTCCTGTGACACTAGTGACACATTCCGATGCTTCACTTCAGGTTTACTGTATCCATCTGACCCTCTTATTGACGATGAAACACAGAAATTGCATCGGAATTAAATACAAAAGGCAAAATGCTGACTTAAGTACAAGAAAACTGACTCTTCTTACTGTCTTTGTTTTGAACCATTCCTGTGACACTAGTTATGGATTTCGATGCTTCACTTCAGGTTTACTGTATCCCTCTGACCTTCTTATTGACGATGAAACACAGAATTTGCATCGGAATTAAATTCAAAAGGCACAATGCCGACATAAGTACAAGATATCTGACTCTTCTTAATGTCTGTGTTTTGAACTATTCCTGTGACACTAGTTATCGATTCCGATGCTTCACTTCAGCTTTACTGTATCGCTCTGACCTTCTTATTGACGATGAAACATAGAAATTGCATCGGAATTAAATACAAAAGGCACAATGCCGACTTAAGTACAAGAAAACTGACTCTTCTTACTGTCTGTGTTTTGAACCATTCCTGTGACACTAGTTATAGATTCCGATGCTTCACTTCAGGTTTACTGTTTCCCTCTGACCTTCTTATTGACGATGGAACACAGAAATTGCATCGGAATTAAATACAACATGCACAATGCCGACTTAAGTACAAGAAGACTGACTGTTCCTACTGTCTATGTTTTTAACCATTCCTGTGACACTAGTTATAGATTCCGATGCTTCACTTCAGGTTTACTGTATCCCTCTGACCTTCTTATTGACGATGAAACAAAGAAATTGCATCTGAATTAAATAGAAAAGGCACAATTCCGACTCAAGTACAAGAAGACTGGCTCTTCTTACTGTCTATGTTATGAACCATTCCTGTGACACTAGTTATAGATTCCGACGCTTCACTTCAGGTTAACTGTATCCCTCTGACCTTCTTATTGACGATGAAACACAGAAATTGCGCCGGAATTAAATACAAAAGGCACAATGCTGACTTAAGTTCAAGAAGACTGACTCTTCTTACTGTCTATATTTTGAACCACTCCTGTGACACTAGTTATAGATTCCGATGCTTCACTTCAGGTATACTGTATCCCTTGGACCTTCTTATTGACGACGAAACACAGAAATTGCATCGGAATTAAATAGAAAAGGCACAATGCCGACGTCAAGATGACTGACTCTTCCAACTGTCTATGTTTTGAACCATTCCTGTGACACTTGTTATAGATTCCGATGCTTCACTTCAGGTTTACTGTATCCCTTGGACCTTCTTATTGACGATGAAACACAGAAATTGCATCGGAATTAAATACAAAAGGCACAATGCCGACTTAAGTACAAGAACACTGACTCTTCCTACTGTCTGTGCCTTGAACCTTTCCTCTGACACTAGTTATAGATTCCGATGCTTCACTACGGGCTTACTGTACCCCTTGGACCTTCTTATTGACGATGAAACACGGAAATTGCATCGGTATTAAATATAAAAGTCACCTTGCCGACTTAACTACAAGTTGACTAACTGTTCTTACTGACTGTGTTTTGAACACCTCCTGTGAGACCAGTTTTAGATTCCGGTGCTTCACTATATGTTTACTGTATCCCTCTGACCTTCTTATTAACGATTAAACCCGGAAATTGCATCGGAATTAAATACAAATGGCACAATGCCGACTCAAGTACAAGAATACTGGATCATCTTACTGCCTCAGTTTAGAACCTTTCCTGTGAGGCAGGTATTAGAATCCGATGTCTCACTTCAGGTTTACTGTATTCCATGGACATTCTTATTGACGTTGAAACACAGAAGTTGCATCGGAATTAAATAGAAAAGGCACAATGCCGACTTAAGTTCATGAAAACTGACTCTTCTTACTGTCTATGTTTTGAGCCATTCCTGTGACACTCGTTATAGACTCCGATGCTTCACTTCAGGTTTACTGTATCCCTCTGACCTGCTTATAGACGATGAATCACAGAATTTGCATCGGAATTTAATACTAAAGGCGCAATGCCGACTCAAGTACAAGTGGACTGGCTCTTCTTACTGTCTATGTTTGAAGCATTTCTGTGAGACCGGTTTTAGATTCCGATGCTTCACTTCAGCTTTACTCTATCCCTTGGACCTTCTTATTGACGATGAAATACAGAAATTGCATCGGAATTAAATACCAAAAACACAATGCCGTCTTCGGTATAAGAAGACTGACTTTTCTTACCGACTATCTTTTGAACATTTCCTGTGAGACCAGTTTTAGATTCTGATGCTTCACTATATGTTTACTGTATCCCTTAGACCTTCTTATTGACGATGAAACACAGAAATTGCATCGGAATTACATACAAAAGGCAGAATGCCGACTTAAGTACAAGAAGACTGACTCTTCTTACTGACTATCTTTTGAACACATCCTGTGAGACCAGTTTTAGATTCTGATGCTTCACTAAAGGTTTACTGTATCCCTTGGACCTTCTTATTGACGATGAAACACAGAAATTGCATCGGAATTAAATACAAAAGGCACAATACCAACTTAAGCACAAGAAGACTGACTCTTCTTACTGACTATGTTTTGAACATATCCTGTGAGACCAGTTTTTGATTCCGATGCTTCACTATATTTTTACTGTATCCCTTGGACTTTCTTATTGACGATGAATCACAGAAATTGCATCGGAATTTAATACAAAAGGCGCAATGACGACTCAAGTACAAGTGGACTGGCTCTTCTTACTGTCTATGTTTTGAATCATTTCTGTGAGACCGGTTTTAGATTCCGATGCTTCACTTCAGGTTTACTCTATCCCTTGGACCTTCTTATTGACGATGAGAATTTGCATCGGAATTAAATTCAAAAGGCACAATGCCGACATAAGTACAAGATATCTGACTCTTCTTAATGTCTGTGTTTTGAACTATTCCTGTGACACTAGTTATCGATTCCGATGCTTCACTTCATCTTTACTATATCGCTCTGACCTTCTTATTGACGATGAAACATAGAAATTGCATCCGAATTAAATACAAAAGGCACAATGCCGACTTAAGTACAAGAAAACTGACTCTTCTTACTGTCTATGATTTGAACTATTCCTGTGACACTAGTTACACATTCCGATGCTTCACTTCAGGTTACTGTATCCCTCTGACCTTCTTATTGACGATGAAACACAGATATTGCATCGGAATTAAATACAAAAGGCAAAATTCCGACTTAATTACAAGAAAACTGACTCTTCTTACTGTCTTTGTTTTGAACCATTCCTGTGACACTTGTTATGGATCTCGATGCTTCACTTCAGGTTTACTGTATCCCTCTGACCATCTTATTGACGATTAAACGCAGAAATTGCATCGGAATTAAATAGAAAAGGCACAATGCCGACTTAAGTACAAGAACACTGACTCTGCCTACTGTCTATGCCTTGAACCTTTCCTGTGACACTAGTTATAGATTCCGATGCTTCACTTCGGGCTTACTGTATCTCTTGGACCTTCTTATTGACGATGAAACACAGAAATTGCATCGGAATTAAATAGAAAAGGCACAATGCCGACGTCAAGATGACTGACTCTTCCAACTGTCTATGTTTTGAACCATTCCTGTGACACTTGTTATAGATTCCGATGCTTCACTTCAGGTTTACTGTATCCTTTGGACCTTCTTATTGACGATGAAACACAGAAATTGCATCGGAATTAAATACAAAAGGCACAATGCCGACTTAAGTACAAGAACACTGACTCTGCCTACTGTCTATGCCTTGAACCTTTCCTGTGACACTAGTTATAGATTCCGATGCTTCACTTCGGGCTTACTGTTTCTCTTGGACCTTCTTATTGACGATGAAACACGGAAATTGCATCGGTATTAAATATAAAAGTCACATTGCCGACTTAGGTACAAGAAGACTAACTCTTCTTACTGACTGTGTTTTGAACATTTCCTGTGAGACCAGTTTTAGATTACGGTGCTTCACTATATGTTTACTGTATCCCTCTGACCTTCTTATTGATGATTAAACCCGGAAATTGCATCGGAATTAAATACAAATGGCACAATGCCGACTCAAGTACAAGAATACTGGATCATCTTACTGCCTCAGTTTTGAACCTTTCCTGTGAGGCCGGTATTAGATTCCGATGCTTCACTTCAGGTTTACTGTATCCCATGGACCTTCTTATTGACGTCGAAACACAGAAATTGCATCGGAATTAAATAGAAAAGGCACAATGCCGACTTAAGTACATGAAAACTGACTCTTCTTACTGTCTACGTTTTGAGCCATTCCTGTGACACTAGTTATAGATTCCGATGCTTCACTTCAGGTTTACCGTATCCCTCTGACCTTCTTATAGACGATGAATCACAGATAGTGCATCGGAATTAAATACAACCGGCGCAATGCCGACTCAAGTACAAGTGGACTGGCTCTTCTTACTGTCTATGTTTTGAAGCTTTTCTGTGAGACCGGTTTTAGATTCAGATGCTTCACTTCAGGTTTACTATATCCCTTGGAACTTCTTATTGATGACGAAACACAGAAATTGAATCACAATTAAGTAGAAAAGGTACAATGCTGACTTAAGTACAAGAAAACTAACTCTTCTTACTGTCTATGTTTTGAACCTTTCCTGTGAGACCAGTTTTAGATTGTGATGCTTCACTTTAGTTTTACTGTATCCCTTGGACCTTCTTATTGACGATGAAACACAGAAATTGCATCGGAATAAAATACAAAAGGCACAATGCCTTCGGTACAAGAAGACTGAATTTTTCTTATCGACTATCTTTTGAACATTTCCTGTGAGACTAGTTTTAGATTCTGATGCTTCACTGTATGTTTACTGTATCCCTTAGACCTTCTTATTGACGATGAACCACAGAAATTGCATCGGAATTAAATACAAAAGGCACAATGCCGACTTAAGTACAAGAAGACTTTCTCTTCTTACTGACTATCTTTTGAACATTTCCTGTGAGACCAGTATTAGATTCTGATGCTTCACTATATGTTTACTGTATCCCTTGGACCTTCTTATTGACAATGAAACACAGAAATTGCATCGGAATTAAATACAAAAGGCACAATACCAACTTAAGCACAAGAAGACTGACTCTTCTTACTGACTATGTTTTGAACATTTCCTGTGAGACCAGTTTTTGATTCCGATGCTTCACTATATTTTTACTGTATCCCTTGGACTTTGTTATTGACGATGAAACACAGAAATTGCATCAGAATTAAATACAAAAAACATAATGCTGACTTAAGTACAAGAAGACTGACTCTTCTTACTGGCTATGATTTCAACATTTCCTGTGAGACCAGTTTTAGATTCCGATGCGTCACTATATGATTACTGCTTCCCTTAGACCTTCTTATTCACGAAGAAACACAGGAATTGCATCGGAATTAAATAGAAAAGGCACAATGCGGACTTAAGTACAAGAAAACTGACTCTTCTTACTGTCTATGTTTGAACAAATCCTGTGACACTAGTAATAGATTCCGATGCTTCACTTCAGGTTTACTGTATCCCTCTGACCTTGCTATTGACGATGAAATACAGAAATTGCATCGGAATTAAATACAAAAGGCGCATTGCCGACTCAAGTACAAGAAGACTGGCTCTTCTTACTGACTATGTTTTGAACATTTCCTGTGATACCAGTTTTAGATTCCGATGCTTCACTATATGTTTACTGTATCCCTTGGACTTCTTATTGACGATGAAACATCCAAATTGCATCGGAATTAAATAGGAAAGGCACAATTCCGAGTCAAGTACAAGAAGACTGGCTCCTCTTACTGTCTATGTTTTGAACCATTCCTGTGACACTAGTTATAGATTCCGATGCTCCACTTCAGGTTAACTGTATCCCTCTGACCTTCTTATTGACGATGAAACACAGAAATTGCATCGGAATTAAATAGAAAAAGCACAATGCCGATTTAAGTACAAGAAAACTGACTTTTCTTGCTGTCTATGTTTTGAACCATTCCAGTGACACTAGTTATAGATTCCGATGCTTCACTTCAGGTTTACTGTATGCCTCTGACCTTCTTATTGACGATGAAACACAGAAATTGCATCGGAATTAAATACAAAAGCACAATGCCGACTTAAGTACAAGAGAACTGACTCTTCTTACTGTCTATGTTTTGAACCATTCCTGTGACACTAGTTATAGATTCCGATGATTCACTTCAGGTTTACTGTATCCCGCTGACCTTCCTATTGACGATGAAACACAGATATTGCATCGGAATTAAATACAAAAGGCACAATGCCGACTTAAGTACGAGAAGACTGACTCATCCTACTGTCTATGTTTTGAACCATACCTGTGTCACTAGTTATAGATTCCGATGCTTCACTTTAGGTTTACTGTATCCCTCTGACCTTCTGACTGACGATGAAACATCCAAATTGCATCGGAATTAAATAGGAAAGGCACAATTCCGAGTCAAGTACAAGAAGACTGGCTCCTCTTACTGTCTATGTTTTGAACCATTCCTGTGACACTAGTTATAGATTCCGATGCTCCACTTCAGGTTAACTGTATCCCTCTGACCTTCTTATTGACGATGAAACACAGAAATTGCATCGGAATTAAATAGAAAAAGCACAATGCCGATTTAAGTACAAGAAAACTGACTTTTCTTGCTGTCTATGTTTTGAACCATTCCAGTGACACTAGTTATAGATTCCGATGCTTCACTTCAGGTTTACTGTATGCCTCTGTGCCTTCTTATTGACGATGAAACACAGAAATTGCATCGGAATTAAATACAAAAGGCACAATGCCGAATTAAGTACAAGAAAACTGACTCTTCTTACTGTCTATGTTTTGAACCATTCCTGTGACACTAGTTATAGAATCCGATGCTTCACTTCAATATTACTGTAGCCCTCTGACCTTCTTATTGACGATGAAACACAAGAATTTTATCGTAATTAAATACAAAAGGCACAATGACGACTTAAGTACAAGAAGACTGACTCTTCTTACTGTCTATGTTTTGAACCTTTCCAGTGACACTAGTTATAGATTCCGATTCTTCACTTCAGATTTATTGTATCCCTCTGTCTTTCGTATTGACGATGTAACACAGAAATTCCATCGGAATTAAATACATAGGCACAATGCCGACTCAAGTACAAGAACACTGGCTCTTCTTACTGTCTATTTTTTGAACCATTCCTGTGACACTAGTTATAGATTCCGATGCTTCGCTTCAGGTTTACTGTATCCCTTGGACCTTCTTATTGACGATGAAACACAGAAATTGCATCGGAATTAAATACATAGGCACAATACCGACTCAAGTACAAGAAGACTGGCTCTTCTTACTGTCTATGCTTTTAACCATTCCTGTGACACTAGTTATACATTCCGATACTTCACTTCAGGTTTACTGTATCCCTCTTACCTTCTTATTGACGATGAAACTCAGAAATTGCATCGGAATTAAATAGAAAAGGCACAATGCCGACTCAAGTACAAGAACACTGACTCTTCTTACTGTCGAGGTTTTGAAGCATTCCCGTGACACTAGTTATAGGTACCTATGATTCATTTCCGGTTTACTGTATCTCTCTGACCTTCTTATTGACGATGAAACACAGAAATTGCATCGGAATTAAATACAAAAAGCACAATGCCGACTTACTTACAAGAAGACCGACTCTTCCTACTGTCTATGTTTTGAACCATTCCTGTGACACTAGTTATAGATTCCGATGCTTCGCTTCAGGTTTACTGTATCCCTTGGACCTTTTTATTGACGATGAAACACAGAAATTGCATCGGAATTAAATACATAGGCACAATACCGACTCAAGTACAAGAAGACTGGCTCTTCTTACTGTCTATGTTTTGAACCATTCCTGTGACACTAGTTATACATTCCGATACTTCACTTCAGGTTCACTGTATCCCTCTTACCCTCTTATTGACGATGAAACATCCAAATTGCATCGGAATTAAATACAAAAAGCACAATGCCGACTTACTTACAAGAAGACCGGCTCTTCCTACTGTCTATGTTTTGAACCATTCCTGTGACACTAGTTATAGATTCCGATGCTTCACTTCAGGTTTACTGTATCCTTCTGACCTTTTTACTGATGATGAAACATAGAAATTGCATCGGAATTAAATAGAAAAAGCTAAATGCCGACTTAAGTACAAGAAGACTGACATTTCTTACTGTCTATGTTTTGAACCACTCCTGTGGAACCAATTTTAGATTCCGATGCTTCAATTCAGTTTTACTGTATCCCTTGGACCTACTTATTGACGATGAAACACAGAAATTGCATCGGAATTAAATACAAAACACAATGCCGACTTAGGTACAAGAAGACTGACTCTTCTTACTGACTATGTTTTGAACATTTCTTGTGAGACCAGTTTTAGATTATGATGCTTCACTATATGTTTACTGTATCCTTTGGACCTTCTTATTGACGATGAAACACAGAAATTGCATCGGAGTTAAATAGAAAAGGCACAATGCCGACTTAAGTACAAGAAGACTGGCTCTTCTTACTGTCTATGTTTGAAACTTTCCTGTCAGATCGGTTTTAGATTCCGATGCTTCACTTCAGGTTTACTGTATCCCTTTGCCCTCCTTATTGACGACGAAACACAGAAATTGCATCGGAATAAAATTGAAAAGGCACAATGTCGACATAAGTACCAGAAAACTGACTCTTCTTACTGTCTATGTTTGAACCATTCCTGTGACGCTAGTTATAGATTCTGATGATTCACTTCCCGTTTACTGTATCTCTCTGACCTTCTTATTGACGATGAAACACAGATATTGCATCGGAATTAAATACAAAAGGCACAATGCCGACTTAAGTACAAGAAGACTGACTCATCCTACTGTCTATGTTTTGAACCATTCCTGTGTCACTAGTTATAGATTCCGATGCTTCACTTCAGGTTTACTGTATCCCTCTGACCTTCTTACTGACGATGGAACATTGAAATTGCATCGGAATTAAATAGGAAAGGCACAATACCGACTCAAGTACAAGAAGACTGGCTCCACTTACTGTCTATGTTTTGAACCATTCCTGTGACACTAGTTATAGATACCGATTCTTCACTTCAGATTTACTTTATCCCTCTGACTTTCTTATTGACGATGTAACACAGAAATGACATCGGAATTAAATACATAGGCACAATGCCGACACAAGTACAAGAAGACTGGCTCTTCTTACTGTCTATTTTTTGAACCATTCCTGTGACACTAGTTATAGATTCCGATGCTTCGCTTCAGGTTTACTGAATCCCTTGGACCTTCTTATTGACGATGAACCACAGAAATTGCATCGGAATTAAATTCATAGGCACAATACCGACTCAAGTACAAGAAGACTGGCTCTTCTTACTGTCTATGTTTTGAACCATTCCTGTGGCACTAGTTATAGATTCCGATGCTTCACTTCAGGTTTACTGTATCCCTTGGACCTTCTTATTGGCGATGAAAGACAGAAAGTGCATCGGAATTAATTACAAATGGCATAATGCCGACTTACGTACAAGAAATCTGACCCTTCTTACTGTCTTTGTTGAACCATTCCTGTTACACTAGTTATAGACTTCGATGCTTCACTTTAGGTTAACTGTATCCCTCTCACCATCTTATTGACGATGAAACACAGAAATTGCATCCGAATTAAATACAAAAGGCACAATGCCGACTTAAGTACAAGAAATCTGACTCTTCTTACTGTCAATGTTTTGAACCATTCCTGTGACACTAGTTATCGATTCCGATGTTTCACTTCAGGTTTACTGTATCCCATGGACGTACTTATTGACGTCGAAACACAGAAATTGCATCGGAATTAAATAGAAAAGGCACAATGTCGACTTAAGTACAAGAAAATTGACTCTTCTTACTGTCTATGTTTGAGCCATTCCTAAGACACTAGTTATAGATTCCGATGCTTCACTTCAGGTTTACTGTATTCCTCTGACCTTGCTGTTGACGATGTAACACAAAAATTGCATCGGAATTAAATACAAAAGGCACAATGCCGACTTAAGTACAAGAAGACTGACTCATCCTACTGTCTATGTTTTGAACCATTCCTGTGTCACTAGTTATAGATTCCGATGCTTCACTTCAGGTTTACTGTATCCCTCTGACCTTCTTACTGACGATGGAACATTAAAATTGCATCGGAATTAAATAAGAAAGGCACAATTCCGACTCAAGTACAAGAAGACTGGCTCCTTTTACTGTCTATGTTTTGAACCATTCCTGTGTCACTAGTTATAGATTCCGATGCTCCACTTCAGGTTAACTGTATCCCTCTGACCTTCTTATTGACGAAGAAACTCAGAAATTGCATCGGAATTTAATAGGAAAAGCACAATGCCTATTACAGTACAAGAAAACTGAATTTTCTTACCGTCCATGTTTTGAAACATTCCAGTGACACTAGTTATAGATTCCGATGCTTCACTTCAGCTTTACTGTATGCCTCTGTGCCTTCTTATTGACGATGAAACACAGAAATTGCATCATAATTAAATACAAAAGGCACAATGCCGAATTAAGTACAAGAAAACTGACTCTTCTTACTGTCTATGTTTTGAACCATTCCTGTGACACTAGTTATAGATTCCGATGCTTCACTTCAAGTTTACTGTATCCCTCTGACCTTCTTATTGACGATGAAACACAGGAATTTTATCGTAATTAAATACAAAAGGCACAATGCCGACTTAAGTACAAGAAGACTGACTCATCTTACTGTATATGTTTTGAACCATTCCAGTGACACTAGTTATAGATTCCGATTCTTCACTTCAGATTTACTGTATCCCTCTGACCTTCTTATTGACAATAAAACAGAAATTACATCGGAATTAAATACATAGGCACAATGCCGACTCAAGTACAAGAAGACTGGCTCTTCTTACTGTCTATTTTTTGAACCATTCCTGTGACACTAGTTATAGATTCCGATGCTTCGCTTCAGGTTTACTGTATCCCTTGGCCCTTCTTATTGACGATGAACCACAGAAATTGCATCGGAATTAAATTCATAGGCACAATACCGACTCAACTACAAGAAGACTGGCTCTTCTTACTGTCTATGTTTTGAACCATTCCTGTGACACTAGTTATGGATTCCGATGCTTCACTTCAGGTTTACTGTATCCCTTGGACCTTCTTATTGACGATGAAAGACAGAAAGTGCATCGGAATTAAATACAAATGGCACAATGCCGACTTACGTACAAGAAATCTGACCCTTCTTACTGTCTTTGTTGAACCATTCCTGTTTAACTAGTTATAGACTTCGATGCTTCACTTTAGGTTAACTGTATCCCTCTCACCATCTTATTGACGATGAAACACAGATATTGCATCCGAATTAAATACAAAAGTCACAATGCCGACTTAAGTACTAGAAATCTGACTCTTCCTACTGTCTATACTTTGAACCATTCCTGTGACACTAGTTATAGATTCCGA
Organism: Schistocerca serialis cubense; assembly: GCF_023864345.2. Lineage (NCBI taxonomy): Eukaryota > Metazoa > Arthropoda > Insecta > Orthoptera > Acrididae > Schistocerca > Schistocerca serialis. The sequence continues at coordinate 31,871,057 of NC_064647.1, forward strand.
TGCTTCACTTCAGGTTTACTGTATCCCATGGACGTACTTATTGACCTCGAAACACAGAAATTGGATCGGAATTAAATAGAAAAGGCACAATGTCGACTTAAGTACAAGAAAACTGACTCTTCTTTCTGTCTATGTTTGAGCCATTCCTGTGACACTAGTTATAGATTCCGATGCTTCACTTCAGGTTTACTGTATCCCTCTGACCTTGCTGTTGACGATGTAACACAAAAATTGCATCGGAATTGAATACAAAAGGCACTATGCCGACTCAAGTATTAGAAGACTGGCTCTTCTTATTGACCATGTTTTGAACATTTCCTGTGAGACCAGTTTTAGATTCCGATGCTTCACTATATGTTTACTGTATCCCTTGGACCTTCTTATTGACGACGAAACACAGAAATTGCATCAGAAGTAAATACAAAAAGCATAATGCTGACTTAAGTACAAGAAGACTGACTCTTCCTACTGACTATGATTTCAACATTTCCTGTGAGACCAGTTTTAGATTTCGATGCGTCACTATATGATTACTGCATCCCTTGGACCTTCTTATTGACGAAGAAACACAGAAATTGTATCGGAATTAAATAGAAAAGGCACAATGCGGACTTCAGTACAAGAAAACTGACTCTTCTTACTGTCTATGTTTTTAACCATTCCTGTGACACTAGTTATAGATTCCGATGCTTCACTTCAGGTTTACTGTATCCCTCTGACCTTCATATTGACGATGAAACACAGAAATTGCATCAGAATTAAATAGAATAGGCACAATGCGGACTTAAGTCCAAGCAAACTGACTCTTCTTACTGTCTATGTTTGAACCATTCCTGTGACAATAGTTATAGATTGCGATGCTTCACTTCAGGTATACTGTATCTCTCTGACCTTCTTATTGACGATGAAACACAGAAATTGCATCGGAATGAAATACAAAAGGCACAATGACGACTCAATTACAAGAAGACTGGCTCTTCTTACTGTCTCTGTTCTGAAACTTTTCCTGTGAGACCTGTTTTAGATTACGATGCTTCACTTCAGGTTTACTGTATCCCTTGGATCTTCTTATTGACGAAGAAACAGAAATTGCATCGGAATGAAATACAAAAGGCACAATGCCGAATTAAGTACAAGATAACTGATTCTTCTTACTGTCTATGTTTTTAACCATTCCTGTGACACTAGTTATAGATTCCGATGCTCCACTTCAGGTTTACTGTATCCCTCTGACCACCTTATTGACGATGAAACACACAAATTGCATCGGAATTAAATAGAAAAGGGACAATGCCGATTTAAGTGCTAGAAAACTGACTCTTCTTACTGTCTATGTTTTGACACATTCCCGTGACACTAGTTATAGATTCCGATGCTTCACTTCAGGATTACTGTATCCCTCTGACCTTCTTATTGACGATGAAACTCAGAAATTGCATCGGAATTAAATACAAAAGCACAATGCGGATTTAAGTACAAGTGAACTGACTCTTCATACTGTCTATGTTTTGAACCATTCCAGTGATACTAGTTATAGATTCCGATGCTTCACTTCAGGTTTACTGTATGCCTCTGTGCCTTCTTATTGACGATGAAACACAGAAATTGCATCGGAATTAAATACAAAACGCACAATGCCGAATTAAGTACAAGAAAACTGACTCATCTTACTGTCTATGTTTGAACCATTACTGTGACACTAGTTATAGATTCCGATGCTTCACTTCATGTTTACTGTATCCCTCTGACCTTCTTATTGACGATGAAACACAGGAATTTTATCGTAATTAAATACAAAAGGCACAATGCCGACTTAAGTACAAGTAGACTGACTCATCTTACTGTATATGTTTTGAACCATTCCAGTGACACTAGTTATAGATTCCGATTCTTCACTTCAGATTTACTGTATCCCTCTGACTTTCTTATTGACGATGTAACACAGAAATTACATCGGAATTAAATACATAGGCACAATGCCGACTCAAGTACAAGAAGACTGGCTCTTCTTACTGTCTATTTTTTGAACCATTCCAGTGACACTAGTTATAGATTCCGATGCTTCGCTTCAGGTTTATTGTATCCCTTGGAGCTTCTTATTGACGATGAACCAGAGAAATTGCATCGGAATTAAATTCATAGGCACAATACCAACTCAAGTACAAGAAGACTTGCTCTTCTTACTGTCTATGTTTTGAACCATTCCTGTGACACTAGTTATAGATTCCGATGCTTCACTTCAGGTTTACTGTATCCCTTGGACCTTCTTATTGACGATGAAAGACAGAAAGTGCATCGGAATTAAATACAAATGGCACAATGCCAACTTACGTACAAGAAATCTGACCCTTCTTACTGTCTTTGTTGAACCATTCCTGTTACACTAGTTATAGACTTCGATGCTTCACTTTAGGTTAACTGTATCCCTCTCACCATCTTATTGACGATGAAACACAGAAATTGCATCCGAATTAAATACAAAAGGCACAATGCCGACTTAAGTACAAGAAATCTGACTCTTCTTACTGTCAATGTTTGAACCTTTCCTGTGACACTAGCTATCGATTCCGATGTTTCACTTCAGGTTTACTGTATCGCTCTGACATTCTTGTTGACGATGAAACACAGAAATTGCATCGGAATGAAATACAAAAGGCACAATGCCGAATTAAGCACAAGAAAACTGACTCTTCCCTCTGTCTATACTTTGAACCATTCCTGTGACACTAGTTATAGATTCCATGCTTCACTTCAGGTTTACTGTATCCCATGGACGTACTTATTGACGTCGAAACACAGAAATTGCATCGGAATTAAATAGAAAAGGTACAATGTCGACTTAAGTACAAGAAAACTGACTCTTCGTACTGTCTATGTTTGAGCCATTCCTGTGACACTAGTTATAGATTCCGATTCTTCACTTCAGGTTTACTGTATCCCTCTGTCCTTGCTGTTGACGATGTAACACAAAAATTGCATCGGAATTGAATACAAAAGGCACATTGCCGACTCAAGTATTAGAAGACTGGCTCTTCTTATTGACTATGTTTTGAACATTTCCTGTGAGACCAGTTTTAGATTCCGATGCTTCACTATATGTTTACTGTATCCCTTGGACCTTCTTTTTGACGATGAAACACAGAAATTGCATCAGAAGTAAATACAAAAAGCATAATGCTGACTTAAGTACAAGAAGACTGACTCTTCCTACTGACTATGATTTCAACATTTCCTGTGAGACCAGTTTTAGATTTCGATGCGTCACTATATGATTACTGCATCCCTTGGACCTTCTTATTGGCGAAGAAACACAGAAATTGTATCGGAATTAAATAGAAAAGGCACAATGCGGACTTAAGTACAAGAAAACTGACTCTTCTTACTGTCTATGTTTTGAACCATTCCTGTGACACTAGTTATAGATTCCGATGCTTCACTTCAGGTTTACTGTATCCCTCTGACCTTCTTATTGACGATGAAACACAGAAATTGCATCAGAATTAAATAGAATAGGCACAATGCGGACTTAAGTACAAGCAAACTGACTCTTCTCACTGTCTATGATTGAACCATTCCTGTGACAATAGTTATAGATTCCGATGCTTCACTTCAGGTATACTGTATCTCTCTGACCTTCTTATTGACGATGAAACACAGAAATTGCATCGGAATGAAATACAAAAGGCACAATGCCGACTCAAGTACAAGAAGACTGGCTCTTCTTACTGTCTCTGTTCTGAAACTTTTCCTGTGAGACCTGTTTTAGATTCCGATGCTTCACTTCAGGTTTACTGTATCCCTAGGATCTTCTTATTGACGAAGAAACAGAAATTGCATCGGAATTTAATACAAAAGGCACAATGCCGAATTAAGTACAAGAAAACTGACTCTTCTTACTGTCTATGTTTTGAACCATTCCTGTGACACTAGTTATAGATTCCGATGCTTCACTTCAGGTTTACTGTATCCCTCTGACCATGTTATTGACGATGAAACACAGAAATTGCATCGGAATTACATACAAAAGGCACAATGCCGACTTAAGTACAAAAAGACTGACTCTTCCTACTGTCTATGTTTTGAACCATTCCTGTGACACTAGATATAGATTCCGATGCTTCACTTCAGGTTTACTGTATCCCTCTGACCGTCCTATTGACGATGAAACACAGAAATTGCATCGGAATTTAATACATAGGCACAATGCCGACTCAAGTACAAGAAGACTGGCTCTTCTTACTGTCTATGTTTTGAACCATTCCTGTGACACTAGTTATAGATTCCGATGCTTCACTTCAGGTTTACTGTATCAATCTGACCTTCTTACTGACGATGAAACATCGAAATTGCATCGGAATTAAATAGGAAAGGCACAATTCCGACTCAAGTACAAGAAGACTGGCTCCTCTTACTGTCTATGTTTTGACACATTCCCGTGACACTAGTTATAGATTCCGATGCTTCACTTCAGGTTTACTGTATGCCTCTGTGCCTTCTTATTGACGATGAAACACAGAAATTGCATCGGAATTAAATACAAAACAAGCAATGCCGTATTAAGTACAAGAAAACTGACTCATCTTACTGTCTATGTTTTGAACCATTCCTGTGACACTAGTTATAGATTCCGATGCTTCACTTCATGTTTACTGTATCCCTCTGACCTTCTTATTGACGATGAAACACAGGAATTTTATCGTTATTAAATACAAAAGGCACAATGCCGACTTAAGTACAAGAAGACTGACTCATCTTACTGTCTATGTTTTGAACCATTCCTGTGACACTAGTTATAGATTCCGATGCTTCACTTCAGGTTTACTGTATCCCTCTGACCGTCCTATTGACGATGAAACACAGAAATTGCATCGGAATTTAATACATAGGCACAATGCCGACTCAAGTACAAGAAGACTGGCTCTTCTTACTGTCTATGTTTTGAACCATTCCTGTGACACTAGTTATAGATTCCGATGCTCCACTTCAGGTTTACTGTATCCCTCTGACCATCTTATTGACGATGAAACACACAAATTGCATCGGAATTAAATAGAAAAGGGACAATGCCGATTTAAGTGCTAGAAAACTGACTCTTCTTACTGTCTATGTTTTGACACATTCCCGTGACACTAGTTATAGATTCCGATGCTTCACTTCAGGTTTACTGTATCCCTCTGACCTTCTTATTGACGATGAAACACAGAAATTGCATCGGAATTAAATACAAAAGCACAATGCGGTTTTAAGTACAAGTGAACAGACTCTTCTTACTGTCTATGTTTTGAACCATTACAGTGACACTAGTTATAGATTCCGATGCTTCACTTCAGGTTTACTGTATGCCTCTGTGCCTTCTTATTGACGATGAAACTCAGAAATTGCATCGGAATTAAATACAAAACGCACAATGCCGAATTAAGTACAAGAAACTGACTCATCTTACTGTCTATGTTTTGAACCATTCCTGTGACACTAGTTATAGAATCCGATGCTTCACTTCATGTTTACTGTATCCCTCTGACCTTCTTATTGACGATGAAACACAGGAATTTTATCGTTATTAAATACAAAAGGCACAATGCCGACTTAAGTACAAGAAGACTGACTCATCTTACTGTATATGTTTTGAACCATTCCAGTGACACTAGTTATAGATTCCGATTCTTCACTTCAGATTTACTGTATCCCTCTGACTTTCTTATTGACGATGTAACACAGAAATTACATCGGAATTAAATACATAGGCACAATGCCGACTCAAGTACAAGAAGACTGGCTCTTCTTACTGTCTATTTTTTGAACCATTCCTGTGACACTAGTTATAGATTCCGATGCTTCGCTTCAGGTTTATTGTATCCCTTGGAGCTTCTTATTGACGATGAACCACAGACATTGCATCGGAATTAAATTCATAGGCACAATACCGACTCAAGTACAAGAAGACTGGCTCTTCTTACTGTCTATGTTTTGAACCATTCCTGTGACACTAGTTATAGATTCCGATGCTTCACTTCAGGTTTACTGTATCCCTTGGACCTTCTTATTGACGATGAAAGACAGAAAGTGCATCGGAATTAAATACAAATGGCACAATGCCGACTTACGCACAAGAAATCTGACCCTTCTTACTGTCAATGTTTTGAACCATTCCTGTGACACTAGCTATCGATTCCGATGTTTCACTTCAGGTTTACTGTATCGCTCTGACATTCTTATTGACGATGAAACACAGAAATTGCATCGGAATGAAATACAAAAGGCACAATGCCGAATTAAGCACAAGAAAACTGACTCTTCCCTCTGTCTATACTTTGAACCATTCCTGTGACACTAGTTATAGATTCCGATGCTTCACTTCAGGTTTACTGTATCCCATGGACGTACTTATTGACGTCGAAACACAGAAATTGCATCGGAATTAAATAGAAAATGTACAATGTCGACTTAAGTACAAGAAAACTGACTCTTCTTACTGTCTATGTTTGAGCCATTCCTGTGACACTAGTTATAGATTCCGATTCTTCACTTCAGGTTTACTGTATCCCTCTGACCTTGCTGTTGACGATGTACACAAAAATTGCATCGGAATTGAATACAAAAGGCACATTGCCGACTCAAGTATTAGAAGACTGGCTCTTCTTATTGACTATGTTTTGAACATTTCCTGTGAGACCAGTTTTAGATTCCTATGCTTCACTATATGTTTACTGTATCCCTTGGACCTTCTTTTTGACGATGAAACACAGAAATTGCATCAGAAGTAAATACAAAAAGCATAATGCTGACTTAAGTACAAGAAGACTGACTCTTCCTACTGACTATGATTTCAACATTTCCTGTGAGACCAGTTTTAGATTTCGATGCGTCACTATATGATTACTGCATCCCTTGGACCTTCTTATTGACGAAGAAACACAGAAATTGTATCGGAATTAAATAGAAAAGGCACAATGCGGACTTAAGTACAAGAAAACTTACTCTTCTCACTGTCTATGTTTGAACCATTCCTGTGACACTAGTTATAGATTCCGATGCTTCACTTCAGGTTTACTGTATCCCTCTGACCTTCTTATTGACGACGAAACACAGAAATTGCATCAGAATTAAATAGAATAGGCACAATGCGGACTTAAGTACAAGCAAACTGACTCTTCTCACTGTCTATGTTTGAACCATTCCTGTGACAATAGTTATAGATTCCGATGCTACACTTCAGGTATACTGTATCTCTCTGACCTTTGTATTGACGATGCAACACAGAAATTGCATCGGAATGAAATACAAAAGGCACAATGCCGAATCAAGTACAAGAAGACTGGCTCTTCTTACTGTCTCTGTTCTGAAACTTTTCCTGTGAGACCTGTTTTAGATTCCGATGCTTCACTTCAGGTTTACTGTATCCCTAGGATCTTCTTATTGACGAAGAAACAGAAATTGCATCGGAATTTAATACAAAAGGCACAATGCCGAATTAAGTACAAGAAAACTGACTCTTCTTACTGTCTATGTTTTGAAACATTCCTGTGACACTAGTTATAGATTCCGATGCTTCACTTCAGGTTTACTGTATCCCTCTGACCGTCCTGTTGACGATGAAACACAGAAATTGCATCGGAATTTAATACATAGGCACAATGCCGACTCAAGTACAAGAAGACTGGCTCTTCTTATTGTCTATGTTTTGAACCATTCCTGTGACACTAGTTATAGATTCCGATGCTTCACTTCAGGTTTACTGTATCACTCTGACCTTGTTACTGACGATGAAACATCGAAATTGCATCGGAATTAATTAGGAAAGGCACAATTCCGACACAAGTACAAGAAGACTGGCTCCTCTTACTGTCTATGTTTTGAACCATTCCTGTGACACTAGTTATAGATTCCGATGCTCCACTTTAGGATAACTGTATCCCTTTGACCTTCTTATTGACGACGAAACACAGAAATTGCATCGGAATTAAATAGAAAAAGCACAATGCCGATTTAAGTACAAGAAAACTGACTTTTCTTGCTGTCCATGTTTTGAACCATTCCAGTGACACTAGTTATAGATTCCGATGCTTCGCTTCAGGTTTACTGTATCCCTCTGACCTTCTTGTTGACGATGAAACACAGAAATTGCATCGGAATTAAATACAAAAGCACAATGCCGACTTAAATACAGGGGAACTGACTCTGCCTACTGTCTATGTTATGAACCATTCCTGTGACACTAGTTATAGAATGCGATGCTTCACTTCGGGTTCACTGTATCCCACTGACCATCTTATTGACGATGAAACACAGAAAATGCATCGGAATTAAATACAAAAGGCATATTGCCGACTCAAGTACAGGAAGACTGGCTCTTCTTACTGTCTATGCTTTGAACCATTCCTGTGACACTAGTTATAGATTCCGATGCTTCACTTCATGTTTACTGTATCCCTCTGACCATCTTATTGACGAAGAAACACAGAAATTGCATCGGAATGAAATACAAAAGGCACAATGCCGACTCAAGTACAAGAAGACTGGCTCTTCTTACTGTCTCTGTTCTGAAACTTTTCCTGTGAGACCTGTTTTAGATTCCGATGCTTCACTTCAGGTTTACTGTATCCCTAGGATCTTCTTATTGACGAAGAAACAGAAATTGCATCGGAATTTAATACAAAAGGCACAATGCCGAATTAAGTACAAGAAAACTGACTCTTCTTACTGTCTATGTTTTGAAACATTCCTGTGACACTAGTTATAGATTCCGATGCTTCACTTCAGGTTTACTGTATCCCTCTGACCATGTTATTGACGATGAAACACAGAAATTGCATCGGAATGACATACAAAAGGCACAATGCCGACTTAAGTACAAAAAGACTGACTCTTCCTACTGTCTATGTTTTGAACCATTCCTGTGACACTAGATATAGATTCCGATGCTTCACTTCAGGTTTACTGTATCCCTCTGACCGTCCTGTTGACGATGAAACACAGAAATTGCATCGGAATTTAATACATAGGCACAATGCCGACTCAAGTACAAGAAGACTGGCTCTTCTTATTGTCTATGTTTTGAACCATTCCTGTGACACTAGTTATAGATTCCGATGCTTCACTTCAGGTTTACTGTATCAATCTGACCTTCTTACTGACGATGAATCATCGAAATTGCATCGGAATTAAATAGGAAAGGCACAATTCCGACTCAAGTACAAGAAGACTGGCTCCTCTTACTGTCTATGTTTGAACCATTCCTGTGACACTAGTTATAGATTCCGATGCTTCACTTCAGGTTTACTGTATCACTCTGACCTTCTTACTGACGATGAAACATCGAAATTGCATCGGAATTAAATAGGAAAGGCACAATTCCGACACAAGTACAAGAAGACTGGCTCCTCTTACTGTCTATGTTTTGAACCATTCCTGTGACACTAGTTATAGATTCCGATGCTCCACTTTAGGATAACTGTATCCCTTTGACCTTCTTATTGACGACGAAACACAGAAATTGCATCGGAATTAAATAGAAAAAGCACGATGCCGATTTAAGTACAAGAAAACTGACTTTTCTTGCTGTCCATGTTTTGAACCATTCCAGTGACAGTAGTTATAGTTTCCGATGCTTCGCTTCAGGTTTACTGTATCCCTCTGATCTTCTTATTGACGATGAAACACAGAAATTGCATCGGAATTAAATACAAAAGCACAATGCCGACTTAAATACAGGGGAACTGACTCTGCCTACTGTCTATGTTATGAACCATTCCTGTGACACTAGTTATAGAATGCGATGCTTCACTTCGGGTTCACTGTATCCCACTGACCATCTTATTGACGATGAAACACAGAAATTGCATCGGAATTAAATACAAAAGGCATATTGCCGACTCAAGTACAAGAAGACTGGCTCTTCTTACTGTCTATGCTTTGAACCATTCCTGTGACACTAGTTATAGATTCCGATGCTTCACTTCATGTTTACTGTATCCCTCTGACCTTCTTATTGACGAAGAAACACAGAAATTGCATCGGAATTAAATACATAGCCACAATATCGACCCAAGTACAAGAAGGCTGGCTCTTCTTACTGTCTATGTTTTGAACCATTCCTGTGACACTAGTTATAGATTCCGATGCTCCACTTCAGGTTTACTGTATCCCTCTGACCACCTTATTGACGATGAAACACACAAATTGCATCGGAATTAAATAGAAAAGGGACAATCCCGATGTAAGTGCTAGAAAACTGACTCTTCTTACTGTCTATGTTTTGACCCATTCCCGTGACACTAGTTGTAGATTCCGATGCTTCACTTCAGGTTTACTTTATCCCTCTGACCTTCTTATTGACGATGAAACACAGAAATTGCATCGGAAGTAAATACAAATGCACAATGCCGACTTAAGTACAAGAGAACTGACTCTTCTTACTGTCTATGTTTTGAACCATTCCTGTGACACTAGTTATAGATTCCGATGCTTCACTTCAGGTTTACTGTATCCCGCTGACCTTCTTATTGACGATGAAACACACATATTGCATCGGAATTAAATACAAAAGGCACAATGCCGAATTAAGTACAAGAAGACTGACTCATCCTACTGTCTATGTTTTGAACCATTCCTGTGTCACTAGTTATAGATTCCGATGCTTCACTTCAGGTTTACTGTATCCCTCTGACCTTCTTACTGACGATGAAACATCGAAATTGCATCGGAATTAAATAGGAAAGGCACAATTCCGACTCAAGTACAAGAAGACTGGCTCCTCTTACTATCTATGTTTTGAACCATTCCTGTGACACTAGTTATAGATTCCGATGCTTCACTTCAGGTTTACTGTATGCCTCTGTGCCTTCTTATTGACGATGAAACACAGAAATTGCATCGGAATTAAATAGAAAAAGCACAATGCCGATTTAAGTACAAGAAAACTGACTTTTCTTGCTGTCCATGTTTTGAACCATTCCAGTGACACTAGTTATAGATTCCGATGCTTCACTTCAGGTTTACTGTATGCCTCTGTGCCTTCTTATTGACGATGAAACACAGAAATTGCATCGGAATTAAATACAAAAGGCACAATGCCGTATTAAATACAAGAAAATTGACTCTTCTACTGTCTATGCTTTGAACCATTCCTGTGACACTAGTTATAGATACCGATGCTTCACTTCATGTTTACTGTATCCCTCAGACCTTCTTATTGACGATGAAACACAGGAATTTTATCGTTATTAAATACAAAAGTCACAATGCCGACTTAAGTACAAGAAGACTGACTCATCTTACTGTATATGTTTTGAACCATTCCAGTGACACTAGTTATAGATTCCGATTCTTCACTTCAGATTTACTGTATCCCTCTGACATTCTTATTGACGATGTAACACAGAAATTACATCGGAATTAAATACATAGGCACAATGCCGACTCAAGTACAAGAAGACTGGCTCTTCTTACCGTCTATTTTTTGAACCATTCCTGTGACACTAGTTATAAATTTCGATGCTTCGCTTCAGGTTTACTGTATCCCTTGGAGCTTCTTATTGACGATGAACCACAGAAATTGCATCGGAATTATATTCATAGGCACAATACCGACTCAAGTACAAGAAGACTGGCTCTTCTTACTGTCTATGTTTTGAACCATTCCTGTGACACTAGTTATAGATTCCGATGCTTCACTTCAGGTTTACTGTATCCCTTGGACCTTCTTATTGACGATGAAAGACAGAAAGTGCATCGGAATTAAATACAAATGGCACAATGCCGACTTACGTACAAGATATCTGACCCTTCTTACTGTCTTTGTTGAAACATTCCTGTTACACTAGTTATAGACTTCGATGCTTCACTTTAGGTTAACTGTATCCCTCTCACCATCTTATTGACGATGAAACACAGAAATTGCATCCGAATTAAATACAAAAGGCACAATGCCGACTTAAGTACAAGAAATCTGACTCTTCTTACTGTCAATGTTTTGAACCATTCCTGTGACACTAGTTATCGATTCCGATGTTTCACTTCAGGTTTACTGTATCGCTCTGACCTTCTTATTGACGATGAAACACAGAAATTGCATCGGAATGAAATACAAAAAGCACAATGCCGAATTAAGCACAAGAAAACTGACTCTTCCCTCTGTCTATACTTTGAACCATTCCTGTGACACTAGTTATAGATTCCGATGCTTCACTTCAGGTTTACTGTATCCCTCTGACCTTGCTGTTGATGATGTAACACAAAAATTGCATCGGAATTGAATACAAAAGGCACATTGCCGACTCAAGTATTAGAAGACTGGCTCTTCTTATTGACTATGTTTTGAACATTTCCTGTGAGACCAGTTTTAGATTCCGATGCTCCACTATATGTTTACTGTATCCCTTGGACCTTCTTTTTGACGATGAAACACAGAAATTGCATCAGAAGTAAATACAAAAAGCATAATGCTGACTTAAGTACAAGAAGACTGACTCTTCCTACTGACTATGATTTCAACATTTCCTGTGAGACCAGTTTTAGATTTCGATGCGTCACTATATGATTACTGCATCCCTTGGACCTTCTTATTGACGAAGAAACACAGAAATTGTATCGGAATTAAATTGAAAAGGCACAATGCGGACTTAAGTACAAGAAAACTGACTCTTCTTACTGTCTATGTTTTGAACCATTCCTGTGACACTAGTTATAGATTCCGATGCTTCACTTCAGGTTTACTGTATCCCTCTGACCTTCTTATTGACGATGAAACACAGAAATTGCATCAGAATTAAATAGAATAGGCACAATGCGGACTTAAGTACAAGCAAACTGACTCTTCTCACTGTCTATGTTTGAACCATTCCTGTGACAATAGTTATAGATTCCGGTGCTTCACTTCAGGTTTACTGTATCCCTCTGACCATGTTATTGACGATGAAACACAGAAATTGCATCGGAATGACATACAAAAGGCACAATGCCGACTTAAGTACAAAAAGACTGACTCTTCCTACTGTCTATGTTTTGAACCATTCCTGTGACACTAGATATAGATTCCGATGCTTCACTTCAGGTTTAATGTATCCCTCTGACCGTCCTATTGACGATGAAACACAGAAATTGCATCGGAATTTAATACATAGGCACAATTCCGACTCAAGTACAAGAAGACTGGCTCCTCTTACTGTCTATGTTCGAACCATTCCTGTGACACTAGTTATAGATTCCGATGCTTCACTTCAGGTTTACTGTATCTCTCTGACCTTCTTACTGACGATGAAACATCGAAATTGCATCGGAATTAAATAGGAAAGGCACAATTCCGACTCAAGTACAAGAAGACTGGCTCCTCTTACTATCTATGTTTTGAACCATTCCTGTGACACTAGTTATAGATTCCGATGCTCCACTTTAGGATAACTGTATCCCTTTGACCTTCTTATTGACGACGAAACACAGAAATTGCATCGGAATTAAATAGAAAAAGCACGATGCCGATTTAAGTACAAGAAAACTGACTTTTCTTGCTGTCCATGTTTTGAACCATTCCAGTGACACTAGTTATAGATTCCGATGCTTCGCTTCAGGTTTACTGTATCCCTCTGACCTTCTTATTGACGATGAAACACAGAAATTGCATCGGAATTAAATACAAAAGCACAATGCCGACTTAAATACAGGGGAACTGACTCTGCCTACTGTCTATGTTATGAACCATTCCTGTGACACTAGTTATAGAATGCGATGCTTCACTTCGGGTTCACTGTATCCCACTGACCATCTTATTGACGATGAAACACAGAAATTGCATCGGAATTAAATACAAAAGGCATATTGCCGACTTAAGTACAAGAAGACTGGCTCTTCTTACTGTCTATGCTTTGAACCATTCCTGTGACACTAGTTATAGATTCCGATGCTTCACTTCATGTTTACTGTATCCCTCTGACCTTCTTATTGACGAAGAAACACAGAAATTGCATCGGAATTAAATACATAGGCACAATTTCGACCCAAGTACAAGAAGGCTGGCTCTTATTACTGTCTATGTTTTGAACCATTCCTGTGACACTAGTTATAGATTCCGATGCTCCACTTCAGGTTTACTGTATCCCTCTGACCACCTTATTGACGATGAAACACACAAATTGCATCGGAATTAAATAGAAAAGGGACAATCCCGATGTAAGTGCTACAAAACTGACTCTTCTTACTGTCTATGTTTTGACCCATTCCCGTGACACTAGTTATAGATTCCGATGCTTCACTTCAGGTTTACTGTATCCCTCTGACCTTCTTATTGACGATGAAACACAGAAATTGCATCGGAATTAAATACAAAAGCACAATGCCGACTTAAGTACAAGAGGACTGACTCTTCTTACTGTCTATGTTTTGAACCATTCCTGTGACACTAGTTATAGATTCCGATGCTTCACTTCAGGTTTACTGTATCCCGCTGACCTTCTTATTGACGATGAAACACACATATTGCATCGGAATTAAATACAAAAGGCACAATGCCGAATTAAGTACAAGAAGACTGACTCATCCTACTGTCTATGTTTTGAACCATTCCTGTGTCACTAATTATAGATTCCGATGCTTCACTTCAGGTTTACTGAATCCCTCTGACCTTCTTACTGACGATGAAACATCGAAATTGCATCGGAATTAAATAGGAAAGGCACAATTCCGACTCAAGTACAAGAAGACTGGCTCCTCTTACTATCTATGTTTTGAACCATTCCTGTGACACTAGGTATAGATTCCGATGCTCCACTTTAGGTTAAATGTATCCCTCTGACCTTCTTATTGACGATGAAACACAGAAATTGCATCGGAATTAAATACAAAAGGCACAATGCCGAATTAAATACAAGAAAATTGACTCTTCTACTGTCTATGTTTTGAACCATTCATGTGACACTAGTAATAGATTCCGATGCTTCACTTCATGTTTACTGTATCCCTCTGACCTTCTTATTGACGATGAAACACAGGAATTTTATCGTTATTAAATACAAAAGGCACAATGCCGACTTAAGTAAAGAAGACTGACTCATCTTACTGTATATGTTTTGAACCATTCCAGTGACACTAGTTATAGATTCCGATTCTTCACTTCAGATTTACTGTATCCCTCTGACTTTCTTATTGACGATGTAACACAGAAATTACATCGGAATTAAATACATAGGCACAATGCCGACTCAAGTACAAGAAGACTGGCTCTTCTTACGGTCTATTTTTTGAACCATTCCTGTGACACTAGTTATAGATTCCGATGCTTCGCTTCAGGTTTACTATATCCCTTGGAGCTTCTTATTGACGATGAACCACAGAAATTGCATCGGAATTAAATTCATAGGCACAATACCGACTCAAGGACAAGAAGACTGGCTCTTCTTACTGTCAATGTTTTGAACCATTCCTGTGACACTAGTTATAGATTCCGATGCTTCACTTCAGGTTTACTGTATCCCTTGGACCTTCTTATTGACGATGAAACACAGAAATTGCATCAGAATTAAATAGAATAGGCACAATGCGGACTTAAGTACAAGAAAACTGACTCTTCTTACTGTCAATGTTTTGAACCATTCCTGTGACACTAGTTATCGATTCCGATGTTTCACTTCGGGTTTACTGTATCGCTCTGACCTTCTTATTGACGATGAAACACAGATATTGCATCGGAATGAAATGCAAAAGGCACAACGCCGAATTAAGCACAAGAAAACTGACTCTTCCGTCTGTCTATACTTTGAACCATTCCTGTGACACTAGTTATAGATTCCGATGGTTCACTTCAGGTTTACTGTATCCCATGGACGTACTTATTGACGTCGAAACACAGAAATTGCATCGGAATTAAATAGAAAAGGTACAATGTCGACTTAAGTACAAGAAAACTGACTCTTCTTACTGTCTATGTTTGAGCCATTCCTGTGACACTAGTTATAGATTCCGATGCTTCACTTCAGGTTTACTGTATCCCTCTGACCTTGCTGTTGATGATGTAACACAAAAATTGCATCGGAATTGAATACAAAAGGCACATTGCCGACTCAAGTATTAGAAGACTGGCTCTTCTTATTGACTATGTTTTGAACATTTCCTGTGAGACCAGTTTTAGATTCCGATGCTTCACTATATGTTTACTGTATCCCTTGGACATTCTTTTTGACGATGAAACACAGAAATTGCATCAGAAGTAAATACAAAAAGCATAATGCTGACTTAAGTACAAGAAGACTGACTCTTCCTACTGACTATGATTTCAACATTTCCTGTGAGACCAGTTTTAGATTTCGATGCGTCACTATATGATTACTGCATCCCTTGGACCTTCTTATTGACGAAGAAACACAGAAATTGTATCGGAATTAAATAGAAAAGGCACAATGCGGACTTAAGTACAAGAAAACTGACTCTACTTACTGTCTATGTTTTGAACCATTCCTGTGACACTAGTTATAGATTCCGATGCTTCACTTCAGGTTTACTGTATCCCTCTGACCTTCTTATTGACGATGAAACACAGAAATTGCATCAGAATTAAATAGAATAGGCACAATGCGGACTTAAGTACAAGCAAACTGACTCTTCTTACTGTCTATGTTTGAACCATTCCTGTGACAATTGTTATAGATTCCGATGCTTCACTTCAGGTATACTGTATCTCTCTGACCTTCTTATTGACGATGAAACACAGAAATTGCATCGGAATGAAATACAAAAGGCACAATGCCGACTCAAGTACAAGAAGACTGGCTCTTCTTACTGTCTCTGTCCTGAAACTTTTCCTGTGAGACCTGTTTTAGATTCCGATGCTTCACTTCAGGTTTACTGTATCCCTTGGATCTTCTTATTGACGAAGAAACAGAAATTGCATCTGAATTTAATACAAAAGGCACAATGCCGAATTAAGTACAAGAAAAATGACTCTTCTTACTGTCTATGTTTTAAACCATTCCTGTGACACTAGTTATAGATTCCGATGCTTCACTTCAGGTTTACTGTATCCCTCTGACCATGTTATTGACGATGAAACACAGAAATTGCATCGGAATTAAATACAAAAGGCACAATGCCGACTTAAGTACAAAAAGACTGACTCTTCCTACTGTCTATGTTTTGAACCATTCCTGTGACACTAGATATAGATTCCGATGCTTCACTTCAGGTTTACTGTATCCCTCTGACCGTCCTATTGACGATGAAACACAGAAATTGCATCGGAGTTTAATACATAGGCACAATGCCGACTCAAGTACAAGAAGACTGGCTCCTCTTACTGTCTATGTTTGAACCATTCCTGTGACACTAGTTATAGATTCCGATGCTCCACTTTAGGTTAAATGTATCCCTCTGACCTTCTTATTGACGATGAAACATCGAAATTGCATCGGAATTAAATAGGAAAGGCACAATGCCGATTTAAGTACAAGAAAACTGACTTTTCTTGCTGTCCATGTTTTGAACCATTCCAGTGACACTAGTTATAGATTCCGATGCTTCACTTCATGTTTACTGTATCCCTCTGACCTTCTTATTGACGATGAAACACACAAATTGCATCGGAATTAAATAGAAAAGGGACAATGCCGATTTAAGTGCTAGAAAACTGACTCTTCTTACTGTCTATGTTTTGACCCATTCCCGTGGCACTAGTTATAGATTCCGATGCTTCACTTCAGGTTTACTGTATCCGTCTGACCTTCTTATTGACGATGAAACACAGAAATTGCATCTGAATTAAATACAAAAGCACAATGCCGACTTAAGTACAAGAGAACTGACTCTTCTTACTGTCTATGTTTTGAACCATTCCTGTGACACTAGTTATAGATTCCGATGCTTCACTTCAGGTTTACTGTATCCCGCTGACCTTCTTATTGACGATGAAACACACATATTGCATCGGAATTAAATACAAAAGTCACAATGCCGAATTAAGTATAAGAAGACTGACTCATCCTACTGACTATGTTTTGAACCATTCCTGTGTCACTAGTTAGAGATTCCGATGCTTCACTTCAGGTTTACTGTATCCCTCTGACCTTCTTACTGACGATGAAACATCGAAATTGCATCGGAATTAAATAGGAAAGGCACAATTCCGACTCAAGTACAAGAAGACTGGCTCCTCTTACTGTCTATGTTTTGAACCATTCCTGTGACACTAGTTATAGATTCCGATGCTCCACTTTAGGTTAAATGTATCCCTCTGACCTTCTTATTGACGATGAAACACAGAAATTGCATCGGAATTAAATAGAAAAAGCACAATGCCGATTTAAGTACAAGAAAACTGACTTTTCTTGCTGTCCATGTTTTGAACCATTCCAGTGACACTAGTTATAGATTCCGATGCTTCACTTCAGGTTTACTGTATGCCTCTGTGCCTTCTTATTGACGATGAAACACAGAAATTGCATCGGAATTAAATACAAAAGGCACAATGCCGAATTAAATACAAGAAAATTGACTCTTCTTACCGTCTATGTTTTGAACCATTCCTGTGACACTAGTCATAGATTCCGATGCTTCACTTCAAGTTTACTGTATCCCTCTGACCTTCTTATTGACCATGCAACACAGGAATTTTATCGTAATTAAATACAAAAGGCACAATGCCGACTTAAGTACAAGAAGACTGACTCTTCTTACTGTCTATGTTTTGAACCATTCCAGTGACACTAGTTACAGATTCCGATTCTTCACTTCAGATTTACTGTATCCCTCTGACTTTCTTATTGACGATGTAACACAGAAATTACATCGGAATTAAATACATAGACACAATGCTGACTCAAGTACAAAAAGACTGGCTCTTCTTACTGTCTATTTTTTGAACCATTCCTGTGACACTTGTTATAGATTCCGATGCTTCGCTTCAGGTTTACTGTATCCCTTGGACCTTCTTATTGACGATGAAACACAGAAATTGCATCGGAATTAAATACATAGGCACAATACCGACTCAAGTACAAGAAGACTGGCTCTTCTTACTGTCTATGTTTTGAACCATTCCTGTGACACTAGTTATAGATTCCGATGTTTCACTTCAGGTTTACTGTATCCCTTTGACCTTTTTATTGACGATGAAAGACAGAAAGTGCATCGGAATTAAATACAAATGGCACAATGCAGACTTAAGTACAAGAAGACTGACTCTTCTTACTGTCTATGTTTTGAACCATTCCAGTGACACTAGTTACAGATTCCGATACTTCACTTCAGATTTACTGTATCCCTCTGACATTTTTATTGACGATGTAACACAGAAATTACATCGGAATTAAATACATAGGCACAATGCCGACTCAAGTACAAGAAGACTGGCTCTTCTTACTGTCTATTTTTTGAACCATTCCTGTGACACTAGTTATAGATTCCGATGTTTCGCTTCAGGTTTACTGTATCCCTTACACCTCCTTATTGACGGCGAAACACAGAAATTGCATCGCAATTAAATACAAAAAGCACAATGCCGAATTAAATACAAGAAAACTGACTCTTCTTACTGTCTATGTTTTGAACCATTCCTGTGACACTAGTTATAGATTCCGATGCTTCACTTCAAGTTTACTGTATCCCTCTGACCTTCTTATTGACGATGCAACACAGGAATTTTATCGTAATTAAATACAAAAGGCACAATGCCGACTTAAGTACTAGAAGACTGACTCATCCTACTGTCTATGTTTTGAACCATTCCTGTGTCACTAGTTATAGATTCCGATGCTTCACTTCAGGTTTACTGTATGCCTCTGTGCCTTCTTATTGACGATGAAACACAGAAATTGCATCGGAATTAAATACAAAAGGCACAATGCCGACTCAAGTACAAGAAGACTGGCTCTTCTTACTGTCTATTTTTTGAACCATTCCTGTGACACTAGTTATAGATTCCGATGTTTCGCTTCAGGTTTACTGTATCCCTTGGACCTTCTTATTGACGACGAAACACAGAAATTGCATCGGAATTAAATACAAAAGGCACAATGCCGAATTAAATACAAGAAAATTGACTCTTCTTACTGTCTATGTTTTGTACCATTCCTGTGACACTAGCCATGGATTCCGATGCTTCACTTCAAGTTTACTGTATCCCTCTGACCTTCTTATTGACGGTGCAACACATTAATTTTATCGTAATTAAATACAAAAGGCACAATGCCGACTTAAGTACAAGAAGACTGACTCTTCTTACTGTCAATGTTTTGAACCATTCCAGTGACACTAGTTACAGATTCCGATTCTTCACTTCAGATTTACTGTATCCCTCTGACTTTCTTATTGACGATGTAACTCAGAAATTACATCGGAATTAAATACATAGACACAATGCCGACTCAAGTACAAGAAAACTGGCTCTTCTTACTGTCTATTTTTTGAACCATTCCTGTGACACTACTTATAGATTCCGATGCTTCGCTTCAGGTTTACTGTATCCCTTGGACCGTCTTATTGACGATGAAACACAGAAATTGCATCGGAATTAAATACATATGCACAATACCGACTCAAGTACAAGAAGACTGGCTCTTCTTACTGTCTATGCTTTGAACCATTCCTGTGACACTAGTTATAGATTCCGATGCTTCACTTCATGTTTACTGTATCCCTCTGACCTTCTTATTGACGAAGAAACACAGAAATTGCATCGGAATTAAATACATAGGCACAATATCGACCCAAGTACAAGAAGGCTGGCTCTTCTTACTGTCTATGTTTTGAACCATTCCTGTGACACTAGTTATAGATTCCGATGCTCCACTTCAGGTTTACTGTATCCCTCTGACCATCTTATTGACGATGAAACACACAAATTGCATCGGAATTAAATAGAAAAGGGACAATGCCGATTTAAGTGCTAGAAAACTGACTCTTCTTACTGTCTATGTTTTGACCCATTCCCGTTGCACTAGTTATAGATTCCGATGCTTCACTTCAGGTTTACTGTATCCCTCTGACCTTCTTATTGACGATGAAACACAGAAATTGCATCGGAATTAAATACAAAAGCACAATGCCGACTTAAGTACAAGAGAACTGACTCTTCTTACTGTCTATGTTTTGAACCATTCCTGTGACACTAGTTATAGATTCCGATGCTTCACTTCAGGTTTACTGTATCCCGCTGACCTTCTTATTGACGATGAAACACACATATTGCATCGGAATTAAATACAAAAGGCACAATGCCGAATTAAGTACAAGAAGACTGACTCATCCTACTGTCTATGTTTTGAACCATTCCTGTGTCACTAGTTATAGATTCCGATGCTTCACTTCAGGTTTACTGTATCCCTCCGACCTTCTTACTGACGATGAAACATCGAAATTGCATCGGAATTAAATAGGAAAGGCACAATTCCGACTCAAGTCCAAGAAGACTGGCTCCTCTTACTGTCTATGTTTTGAACCATTCCTGTGACACTAGTTATAGATTCCGATGCTCCACTTTAGGTTAAATGTATCCCTCTGACCTTCTTATTGACGATGAAACACAGAAATTGCATCGGAATTAAATAGAAAAAGCACAATGCCGATTTAAGTACAAGAAAACTGACTTTTCTTGCTGTCCATGTTTTGAACCATTCCAGTGACACTAGTTATAGATTCCGATGCTTCACTTCAGGTTTACTGTATGCCTCTGTGCCTTCTTATTGACGATGAAACACAGAAATTGCATCGGAATTAAATACAAAAGGCACAATGCCGAATTAAATACAAGAAAATTGACTCTTCTTAACGTCTATGTTTTGAACCATTCCTGTGACACTAGTCATAGATTCCGATGCTTCACTTCAAGTTTACTGTATCCCTCTGACCTTCTTATTGACGATGCAACACAGGAATTTTATCGTAATTAAATACAAAAGGCATAATGCCGACTTAAGTACAAGAAGACTGACTCTTCTTACTGTCTATGTTTTGAACCATTCCAGTGACACTAGTTACAGATTCCGATTCTTCACTTCAGATTTACTGTATCCCTCTGACTTTCTTATTGACGATGTAACACAGAAATTACATCGGAATTAAATATATAGACACAATGCTGACTCAAGTGCAATAGGACTGGCTCTTCTTACTGTCTATTTTTTGAACCATTCCTGTGACAGTTGTTGTAGATTCCGATGCTTCGCTTCAGGTTTACTGTATCCCTTGGACCTTCTTATTGACGATGAAACACAGAAATTGCATCGGAATTAAATACATAGGCACAATACCGACTCAAGTACAAGAAGACTGGCTCTTCTTACTGTCTATGTTTTGAACCATTCCTGTGACACTAGTTATAGATTCCGATGTTTCACTTCAGGTTTACTGTATCCCTTTGACCTTTTTATTGACGATGAAAGACAGAAAGTGCATCGGAATTAAATACAAATGGCACAATGGCGACTTAAATACAAGAAGACTGACTCTTCTTACTGTCTATGTTTTGAACCATTCCAGTGACACTAGTTTCAGATTCCGATTCTTCACTTCAGATTTACTGTATCCCTCTGACATTTTTATTGACGATGTAACACAGAAATTACATCGGAATTAAATACATAGGCACAATGCCGACTCAAGTACAAGAAGACTGGCTCTTCTTACTGTCTATTTTTTGAACCATTCCTGTGACACTAGTTATAGATTCCGATGCTTCGCTTCAGGTTTACTGTATCCCTTGGACCTTCTTATTGACGACGAAACACAGAAATTGCAACGCAATTAAATACAAAAAGCACAATGCCGAATTAAATACAAGAAAACTGACTCTTCTTACTGTCTATGTTTTGAACCATTCCTGTGACACTAGTTATAGATTCCGATGCTTCACTTCAAGTTTACTGTATCCCTCTGACCTTCTTATTGACGATGCAACACAGGAATTTTATCGTAATTAAATACAAAAGGCACAATGCCGACATAACTACAAGAAGACTGACTCATCCTACTGTCTATGTTTTGAACCATTCCTGTGTCACTAGTTATAGATTCCGATGCTTCACTTCAGGTTTACTGTATCCCTCTGACCTTCTTACTGACGATGAAACATCGAAATTGCATCGGAATTAAATAGGAAAGGCACAATTCCGACTCAAGTACAAGAAGACTGGCTCCTGTTACTGTCCATGTATTGCACCATTCCTGTGACACTAGTTATAGATTCCGATGCTCCACTTTAGGTTAACTGTATCCCTCTGACCTTCTTATTGACGATGAAACACAGAAATTGCATCGGAATTAAATAGAAAAAGCACAATGCCGATTTAAGTACAAGAAAACTGACTTTTCTTGCTGTCCATGTTTTGAACCATTCCTGTGACACTAGTTATAGATTCCGATGCTTCGCTTCAGGTTTACTGTATCCCTTGGACCTTCTTATTGACGATGAAACACAGAAATTGCATCGGAATTAAATACATAGGCACAATACCGACTCAAGTACAAGAAGACTGGCTCTTCTTACTGTCTATGTTTTGAACCATTCCTGTGACACTAGTTATAGATTCCGATGCTTCGTTTCAATTTTACTGTATCCCTCTGACCTTCTTATTGACGATGCAACACAGGAATTTTTTCGTAATTAAATACAAAATGCACAATGCCGACTCAAGTACAAGAAGACTGACTCTTCTTACTGTCTATGTTTTGAACCATTCCATTGACACCAGTTACAGATTCCGATTCTTCACTTCAGATTTACTGTATCCCTCTGACTTTCTTATTGACGATGTAACACAGAAATTACATCGGAATTAAATACATAGGCACAATGCCGACTCAAGTACAAGAAGACTGGCTCTTCTTACTGTCGATTTTTTGAACCATTCCTGTGACACTAGTTATAGATTCCGATGCTTCGCTTCAGGTTTACTGTATCCCTTGGACCTTCTTATTGACGACGAAACACAGAAATTGCATCGGAATTAAATACAAAAGGCACAATGCCGAATTAAATACAAGAAAACTGACTCTTCGTACTGTCTATGTTTTGAACCATTCCTGTGACACTAGTTATAGATTCCGATGCTTCACTTCAAGTTTACTGTATCCCTCTGACCTTCTTATTGACGATGCAACACAGGAATTTTATCGTAATTAAATACAAAAGGCACAATGCCGACTCAAGTACAAGAAGACTGACTCTTCTTACTGTCTATGTTTTGAACCATTCCATTGACACTAGTTACAGATTCCGATTCTTCACTTCAGATTTACTGTATCCCTCTGACTTTCTTATTGACGATGTAACACAGAAATTACATCGGAATTAAATACATAGGCACAATGCCGACTCAAGTACAAGAAGACTGGCTCTTTTTGCTGTCTATTTTTTGAACCATTCCTGTGACACTAGTTATAGATTCCGATGCTTCGCTTCAGGTTTACTGTATCCCTCGGACCTTCTTATTGACGATGAAACACAGAAATTGCATCGGAATTAAATACAGAGGCACAATACCGACTCAAGTCCAAGAAGACTGGCTCTTCTTACTGTCTATGTTTTGAACCATTCCTGTGACACTAGTTATAGATTCCGATGTTTCACTTCAGGTTTACTGTATCCCTTGGACCTTCTTATTGACGATGAAAGACAGAAAGTACATCGGAATTAAATACAAATGGCACAATGCCGACTTAAGTACAAGAAGACTGACTCTTCTTACTGTCTATGTTTTGAACCATTCCAGTGACACTAGTTACAGATTCCGATTCTTCACTTCAGATTTACTGTATCCCTCTGACTTTCTGATTGACGATGTAACACAGAAATTACATCGGAATTAAATACATAGGCACAATGCCGACTCAAGTACAAGAAGACTGGCTCTTCTTACTGTCTATTTTTTGAACCATTCCTGTGACACTAGTTATAGATTCCGATGCTTCGCTTCAGGTTTACTGTATCCCTTGGACCTTCTTATTGACGACGAAACACAGAAATTGCATCCGAATTAAATACAAAAGGCACAATGCCGACTTAAGTACAAGAAATCTGACCCTTCTTACTGTCTTTGTTGAACCATTCCTGTTACACTAGTTAAGGACTTCGATGCTTCACTTTAGGTTAACCGTATCCCTCTCACCATCTTATTGACGATGAAACACAGAAATTGCATCCGAAATAAATACAAAAGGCACAATGCCTACTTAAGTACAAGAAATCTGACTCTTCTTACTGTCAATGTTTTGAACCATTCCTGTGACACTAGTTATCGATTCCGATGCTTCACTTCAGGTTTACTGTATCGCTAATTACCTTCTTATTGACGATGAAACACAGAAATTGCATGTGAAAGAAATACAAAAGGCACAATGCAGAATTAAGAACAAGAAAACGGACTCTTCCTACTGTCTATGATTTGAACCATTCCTGTGACACTAGTTATAGATTCCGATGCTTCACTTCAGGTTTACTGTATCCCTCTGACCTTGCTATTGACGATGTAACACAAAAATTGCATCGGAATTGAATACAAAAGGCACATTGCCGACTCAAGTACTAGAAGACTGGCTCTTCTTATTGACTATGTTTTGAACATTTCCTGTGAGACCAGTTCTAGAGTCCGATGCTTCACTATATGTTTACTGTATCCCTTGGACCTTCTTATTGACGATGAAACACAGAAATTGCATCAGAAGTAAATACAAATAGCATAATGCTGACTTAAGTACAAGAAGACTGACTCTTCCTACTGACTATGATTTCAACATTTCCTGTGAGACCAGTTTTTGATTCCAATGCGTCACTATATGATTACTGCATCCCTTGGACCTTCATATTGACGAAGAAACACAGAAATTGCATCGGAATTAAATAGAAAAGGCACAGTGCGGACTTAAGTACAAGAAAACTTACTTGGCTTACTGTCTATGTTTGAACAAATCCTGTGACACTAGTTATAGATTCCGATGCTTCACTTCAGTTTTACTGTATCCCTCTGACCTTGCTATTGACGATGAAACACAGAAATTGCATCGGAATTAAATACAAAAGGCGCATTGCCGACTCAAGTACAAGAAGACTTTCTCTTCTTACTGACTATGTTTTGAACATTTCCTGTGATACCAGTTTTAGATTCCGATGCTTCACTATATGTTTACTGTATCCCTTGGACCTTCTTATTGACGATGAAACACAGAAATTGCATCGGAATTAAATAGAATAGGCACAATGCGGACTCAAGTACAAGATGACTCGCTCTTCATACTGTCTATGTTTTGAACCATTCCTGTGACACTAGTTATAGATTCCGATGCTTCACTTCGGGTTCACTGTATCCTACTGACCTTCTTATTGACGATGAAACACAGAAATTGCATCGGAATTAATTACAAAAGGCACAATGCCGACTCAACTACAAGAAGACTGGCTCTTCTTAGTGTCTATTTTTTGAACCATTCCTGTGACACTAGTTATAGATTCCGATGCTTCACTTCAGATTTACTGTATCCCTCTGACCACCTTATTGACGATGAAACACAGAAATTGCGTCGGAATTAAATAGAAAAGCGACAATGCCGACTTAAGTGCAAGAAAACTGACTCTTCTTACTGTCTATGTTTTGACCCATTCCCGTGACACTAGTTATAGATTCCGATGCTTCACTTCAGGTTTACTGTATCCCTCTGACCTTCTTATTGACGATGAAACACAGAAATTGCATCGGAATTAAATACAAAAGCACAATGCCGACTTAAGTACAAGAGAACTGACTCATCTTACTGTCTATGTTTTGAACCATTCCTGTTACACTAGTTATAGATTCCGATGCTTCACTTCAGGTTTACTGTATCCCGCTGAGCTTCTTATTGACGATGAAGTACAGAAATTGCGTCGGAATTAAATACAAATGGCACAATGCCAACTCAAGTACAAGAAGACGGGTTCTTCTTACTCTCTATGTATTGAACCATTCCTGTGACACTAGTTATAGATTCCGATGCTTCACTTCAGGTTTACTGTATCCCTCTGTCCTTCTTATTGACGATGAAACACAGAAATTGCATCGGAATAAAATAGAAAATGCACAATGCCGACTTAAGTACAAGAAAAATGATTCTTCTTACTACCTATGTTTTGAACCATTCCTGTGACACTAGTTATAGATTCCGATGCTTCACTTCAGGTTTACAGTATCCCTCTGACCTTCTTATTGACGATGAAACACAGTTATTGCATCGGAATTAAATACAAAAGGCACAGTGCCGACTTATGTACAAGAAAACTGACTCTTCTTATTTCTATGTTTTGGACCATTCATGTGACACTAGTTATAGATTCCGATGCTTCACTTCAGCATTATTGTAGCCCTCTGACCTTCTTATTGACGATGAAACACAGAAATTGCATCAGAATTAAATACAAACGACACAATGCCGACTTAAGTACAAGAAAACTGACTCTTCTTACTGTCTATGTTTTGAACCATTCCTGTGACACTAGTTATAGGTTCCGATGCTTCGCTTCAGGTTTACTGTCTCCCTCTGACCTTCTTATTGACGATGAAACACAGATATTGCATCGGAATTAAATACAAAATGCACAATGCCGACTTAAGGACAAGAAGACTGACTCTACCTACTGTCTATGTTTTGAACCATTCCTGTGACACTAGTTATAGATTCGGATGCTTCACTTCAAGTTTACTGTATCCCATGGGCCTACTTATTGACGTCGAAACACAGAATTTGCATCGGAATTAAATAGAAAAGGCACAATGTCGACTTAAGTACAAGAAAACTGATTCTTCTTACTGTCTATGTTTGAGCCATTCCTGTGGCACTCGTTATAGATTCCGATGCTTCACTTCATGTTTACTGTATCCCTCTGACCTTGCTATTGACGATGAAACACAAAAATTGCATCGGAATTGAATACAAAAGGCACATTGCCGACTCAAGTACTAGAAGACTGGCTCTTTTTATTGACTATGTTTTGAACATTTCCTGTAAGACCAGTTTTAGATTCCGATGCTTCACTATATGTTTACTGTATCTCTTGGACTTTCTTATTGACGATGAAACACAGAAATTGCATCGGAATTAAATGCAAAATGCACAATGCCGACTTAAGTACAAGAAAACTGACTCTTCTTACTGTCTATGTTTTGAACCATTCATGTGACACTAGTTATAGATTCCGAGGTTTACTGTCTCCCTCTGACCTTCGTATTGACGATGAAACACAGATATTGCTTCGGAATTAAATATAAAAGGCACAATGCCGACTGATGGACAAGAAAACTGACTCTTCCTACTGTCTATGTTTTGAACCATTCCTGATACACTAGTTATAGATTCCGATCCTTCACTTCAGGTTTACTGTATCCCATGGGCCTACTTATTGACGTCGAAACACAGAAATTGCATCGGAATTAAATAGAAAAGGCACAATGTTGACTTAAGTACAAGAAAACTGACTCTTCTTACTGTCTATGTTTGGGCCATTCCTGTGACACTAGTTATAGATTCCGATGCTTCACTTCAGGTTTACTGTATCCCTCTGACCTTGCTATTGACGATGATACACAAAAATTGCATCGGAATTGAATACAAATGGCACATTGCCGACTCAAGTACTAGAAGACTGGCTCCTTTTATTGACTATGTTTAGAACATTTCCTGTAAGACCAGTTTTAGATTCCGATGCTTCACTATATGTTTACTGTATCCCTTGGACCTTCTTATTGACGATGAAACACAGAAATTGCATCAGAATTAAATACAAAAAGCATAATGCTGACTTAAGTACAAGATGACTGATTCTTCTTACTGTCTATGTTTTGAACCATTCCTGTGACACTAGTTATAGATTCCGGTGCTTCACTTCAGGTTTACTGTATCCCTCTGACCTTCTTATTGACGATGAAACACAGAAATTCCATCAGAATTAAATAGAAAAGGCACTATGCCGACTTAAGTACAAGAAAACTGGCTCTTCTTACTGTCTATGTTTGAACCATTCCTGTGACACTAGTTATAGATTCCGATGCTTCACTTCAGGTATACTGTATCCCTCTGACCTTGGTATTGACCATGAAACACAGAAATTGCATCGGAATTAAATACAAAAGGCGCATTGCCGACTCAAGTACAAGAAGACTGGCTCTTCTTACTGACTATGTTTGAACTTTTCCTGTGATACCAGATTTAGATTCCGATGCTTCACTATATGTTTACTGTATCCCTTGGACCTTCTTATTGACGATGAAACACAGTAATTGCATCAGAATCAAATACAAAAGGCACAATGCTGACTTAAGTACAAGAAGACTGACTCTTCCTACTGACTATGATTTCAACATTTCCTGGGAGACCAGTTTTAGATTCCGATGCTTCACTATATGTTTACTGTATCCCTTGGACCTTCTTATTGACGATGAAACACAGAAATTGCATCGGAATTAAATAGAATAGGAACAATGCGGACTTAAGTACAAGAATATTGACTCTTCTTACTGTTTATGTTTGTACCATTCCTGTGACAATAGTTATAGATTGCGATACTTCACTTCAGGTATACTGTATCTCTCTGACCTTCTTATTGACGATGAAACACAGAAATTGCATCGGAATGAAATACAAAAGGCACAATGCCAACTCAAGTACAAGAAGACTGGCACTTCTTACTGTCTATGTTCTGAAACATTCCTGTGGTACCGGTTTTAGATTCCGATGCTTCACTTCAGGTTTACTGTTTCCCTTGGATCTTCTTATTGACGACGAAACAGAAATTGCATCGGAATTAAATCGAGAAGGCACAATGCCGACTTAAGTACAAGAAAACTGACCCTTCTTACTGTCTATGTTTTGAACTATTCCTGTGACACTAGTTACAGATTCCGATGCTTCACTTCAGGTTTACTGTATCCCTCTGACCTTCTTGTTGACGATGAAACACAGAAATTGCATCGGAATTAAATAGAAAAGCCACAATGCCGACTTAAGTACAAGAAAAATGGTTCTTCTTACCGTCTATGCTTTGAACCATTGCTGTGACACTAGTTATAGATTCCGATGCTTCACTTCAGGTTTACTGTATCCCTCTGACCTTCTTATTGAGGAGGAACACAGGTATTGCATCGGAATTAAATACAAAAGGCACAATGCCGACTTAAGTACAAGAAAACTGACTCTTCTTTCTGTCTATGTTTTAAACCATTCATGTGACACTAGTTATAGATTCCGATGCTTCACTTCAGGTTTACTGTATCCCTCTGACCTTCTTATTGACGATGAAACACAGAAATTGCATCGGAATGAAATACAAAAGGCACAATGCCGACTTAAGTACAAGAAAACTGATTCTTCTTACTGTCTAAAGTTTGAACTATTCCTGTGACACTACTTATAGATTCCGATGCTTCACTTCAGGTTTACTGTATCCCTCTGACCTTCTTATTGACGATGAAACACAGAAATTGCATCGGCATTACATACAAAATGCACAATAACGACTAAAGTACAAGAAAACAGACTCTTCTTACTGTCTATGTTTTGAAACATTCATGTGACACTAGTTATAGATTCCGATGCTTTACTTCAGGTTAACAGTATCCCTCTGACCTTCTTATTGACGATGAAACACAGAAATTGCATCGGAATTAATTACAAGAGGCACAATGCCGACTTAAGTACAAGAAAACTGACTATTCTTACTTTCTATGCTTTGAACCATTCCTGTGACACTAGTTATAAATTCCCATGCTTTACTTCAGGTTCACTGTATCCCTCTGACCTTCTTATTGACGATGAAACACAGAAATTGCGTCGTAATGAAATACAAGAGGCACAATGCCGACTTAAGTAGAAGAAAACTGACTCTTCTTACTGTCTATGTTTTGAACCATTCCTGTGACACTAGTTATAGATTACGATGCTTCACTTCAGGTTTACTGTGTCCCTCTGACCTTCTTATTGACGATGAAACATAGAAATTGCGTCGGAATTAAATACAAAAGGCACAATGCCGACTTAAGTACACGAAAACTGACTCTTCTTACTGTCTATGTTTTGAACCATTCCTGTGACACTAGTTATAGATTCCGATGCTTCACTTCAGGTTTACTGTATCCCTCTGACCTTCTTAATGTCGATGAAACGCAGAAATTGCATCGGAATTAAATACAAAACGCACAATGCCGACTCAAGTACAAAAAGACTGGCTCTTCTTACTATCTATGTTACCATTCCTGTGAGACTAGTTACAGATTCCGATGCTTCACTTCAGGTTACCTGTTCCCTCTGACCATCTTATTGACGATGAAACACAGAAATTGCATCGGAATTAAATAGAAAAGGCACAATGCCGACTTAAGTGCAAGAAAACTGACTCTTCTTACTGTCTAGGTTTTGACCCATTCCCGTGACACTAGTTATAGATTCCGATGCTTCACTTCAGGTTTAATGTATCCCTCTGACCTTCTTATTGACGATGAAACACAGAAATTGCATCGGAATTCAATACAAAAGCACAATGTCGACTTAAGTACAAGAGAACTTACTCTTCTTACTTTCTATGTTTTGAACCATTCCTGTGACACAAGTTATAGATTCCGATCCTTCACTTCAGGTTTACTGTATCCCTCTGACCTTCTTATTGACGATGAAACACAGAAATTGCATCGGACTTAAATACAAGAGGCACAATGACGACTTAAGTACAAGAAAACTGACTCTTCTTACTGTCTATGTTTTGGACCATTCCTGTGACACTAGTTATAGATTCCGATGCTTCACATCAGTTTTACTGTATCCCTCTGACCTTCTTATTGACGATGAAACACAGAAATTGCATCGGAATTAAATACAAAAGGCACAATGCCGACTCAAGGAGACTGGCTCTTCTTACTGTCTATGATTTGAAACTTTCCTGTGAGACTGGTTTTAGATTCCGATGCTTCACTTCAGGATTACTGTATCCCTCTGACCTTCTTATTGACGAAGAAACACAGAAATTGCTTTGGAATGAAATTCAAAAGGCACAATGCCAACTCAAGTACAAGAAGACTGGCACTTCTTACTGTCTATGTTCTGAAACTTTCCTGTGATACCGGTTTTAGTTTCCGATGCTTCACTTCAGGTTTACTGTTTGCCTTGGATCTTCTTATTGACGACGAAACAGAAATTGCATCGGAATTAAATCGAAAAGGCACAATGCCGACTTAAGTACAAGAAAACTGACCCTTCATACTGTCTACGTTTTGAATTATTCCTGTGACACTAGTTACAGATTCCGATGCTTCACTTCAGGTTCACTGTATCCCTCTGACCTTCTTATTGACGATGAAACACAGAAATTGCATCGGAATAAAATAGAAAACGCACTATGCCGACTTAAGTACAAGAAAAATGGTTCTTCTTACTGTCTATGCTTTGAACCATTCCTGTGACACTAGTTATAGATTACGATGCTTCACTTCAGGTTTACTGTATCCCTCTGACCTTCTTATTGACGATGAAACACAGATATTGCATCGGAATAAAATACAAAAGGCACAATGCCGACTTAAGTACAAGAAAACTGACTCTTCTTTCTGTCTATGTTTTAAACCATTCTTGTGACACTAGTTATAGATACCGATGCTTCACTTCAGGTTTACTGTATCCCTCTGACCTTCTTATTGACGATGAAACACAGAAATTGCATCGGAATGAAATACAAAAGGCACAATACCGACTTAAGTACAAGATAACTGACTCTTCTTACTGTGGTGTTTTGAACCATTCCTGTGACACTAGTTATAGTTTCCGATGCTTCACTTCCGGTTTACTGTATCCCTCTGACCTTCTTATTGACTTTGAAACACAGATATTGTATCGGAATTAAATAAAAACGGCACTTTGCCGACTTAAGTACAAGAAAACTGACTCTTCTTACTGTGATGTTTTGAACCATTCCTGTGACACTAGTTATAGGTTCCGATGTTTCACTTCCGGTTTACTGTATCCCTCTGACATTCTTATTGACGATGAAACACAGAAATTGCATCGGAATTAAATACAAAAGGCTCAATGCCGACTTAAGTACAAGAAAACTGACTCTTCTTACTGTCTAAAGTTTGAACTATTCCTGTGACACTACTTATAGATTCCGATGCTTCACTTCAGTTTTACTGTATCCCTCTGACCTTCTTATTGACGATGAAACACAGAAATTGCATCGGAAATTAATACAAAATGCACAATGCCGACTTAAGTACAAGAAAACTGACTCTTCTTACTGTCTATGTTTTGAACCAATCATGTGACACTAGTTATAGATTCCGATGCTTTACTTCAGGTTTACAGTATCCCTCTGACCTTCTTATTGACGATGAAACACAGAAATTGCATCGGAATTAATTACAAGAGGCACAATGCCGACTTAAGTACAAGAAAACTGACTATTCTTACTTTCTATGCTTTGAACCATTCCTGTGACACTAGTTATAGATTCCCATGCTTCACTTCAGGTTCACTGTATCCGTCTGGCCTTCTTATTGACGATGAAACACAGAAATTGCGTCGTAATGAAATACAAGAGGCACAATGCCAACTTAAGTAGAAGAAAACTGACTCTTCTTACTGTCTATGTTTTGACCCATTCCCGTGACACTAGTTATAGATTCCGATGCTTCACTTCAGGTTTACTGTATCCCTCTGACCTTCTTATTGACGATGAAACACAGAAATTGCATCGAAATTAAATACAAAAGCACAATGTCGACTTAAGTACAAGAGAACTTACTCTTCTTACTTTCTATGTTTTGAACCATTCCTGTGACACTAGTTATAGATTCCGATGCTTCACTTCAGGTTTACTGTATCCCTCTGACCTTCTTATTGACGATGAAACACAGAAATTGCATCGGAATTAAATACAAAAGGCACAATGACGACTTAAGTACAAGAAAACTGACTCTACTTACTGTCTATGATTTGGACCATTCCTGTGACACTAGTTATAGATTCCGATGCTTCACTTCAGTTTTACTGTATCCCTCTGAACTTCTTATTGACGATGAAACACAGAAATTGCATCGGAATTAAATACAAAAGGCACAATGCCGACTCAAGAAGACTGGCTCTTCTTACTGTCTATGATTTGAAACTTTCCTGTGAGACCGGTTTTAGATTCCTATGCTTCACTTCAGGTCTACTGTTTCCCTTGGATCTTCTTATTGACGACGAAACAGAAATTGCATCGGAATTAAATCGAAAAGGCACAATGCCGACTTAAGTACAAAAAAACTGACGCTTCTTACTGTCTACGTTTTGAACTATTCCTGTGACACTAGTTACAGATTCCGATGCTTAACTTCAGGTTTACTGTATCCCTCTGACCTTCTTATTGACGATGAAACACAGAAATTGCATCGGAATAAAATAGAAAAGGCACTATGCCGACTTAAGTACAAGAAAAATGGTTTTTCTTACTGTCTATGCTTTGAACCATTCCTGTGACACTAGTTATAGATTCCGATGCTTCACTTCAGGTTTACTGTATCCCTCTGACCTTCTTATTGACGATGAAACACAGATATTGCATCGGAATTAAATACAAAAGGCACAATGCCGACTTAAGTACAAGAAAACTGACTCTTCTTTCTGGCTATGTTTTAAACCATTCATGTGACACTAGTTATAGATTCCGATGCTTCACTTCAGGTTTACTGTATCCCTCTGACCTTCTTATTGACGATGAAACATAGAAATTGCATCGGAATGAAATACAAAAGGCACAATGCCGACTTAAGTACAAGAAAACTGACTTTACGTACTGTGATGGTTTGAACCATTCCTGTGACACTAGTTATAGTATCCGATGCTTCACTTCCGGTTTACTGTATCCCTCTGACCTTCTTATTGACTTTGAAACACAGAAGATGTATCGGAATTAAATACAAACGGCACATTGCCGACTTAAGTACAAGAAAACTGACTCTTCTTACTGTGATGTTTTGAACCATTCCTGTGAGACTAGTTATAGGTTCCGATGCTTCACTTCCGGTTTACTGTATCCCTCTGACATTCTTATTGACGATGAAACACAGAAATTGCATCGGAATTAAATACAAAAGGCTCAATGCCGACTTAAGTACAAGATAACTGACTCTTCTTACTGTCTAAAGTTTGAACTATTCCTGTGACACTACTTATAGATTCCGATGCTTCACTTCAGGTTTACTGTATCCCTCTGACCTTCTTATTGACGATGAAACACTGAAATTGCTTCGGAATTAAATACAAAATGCACAATGCCGACTTAAGTACTAGAAAACTGTCACTTCTTACTGTCTATGTTTTGAACCATTCATGTGACACTAGTTATAGATTCCGATGCTTTACTTCAGGTTTACAGTATCCCTCTGACCTTCTTATTGACGATGAAACACAGAAATTGCATCGGAATTAATTACAAGAGGCACAATGCTGACTTAAGTACAAGAAAACTGACTATTCTTACTTTCTATGCTTTGAACCATTCCTGTGACACTAGTTATAGATTCCCATGCTTCACTTCAGGTTCACGGTATCCCTCTGGCCTTCTTAATGACGATGAAACACAGAAATTGCGTCGTAATGAAATACAAGAGGCACAATGCCGACTTAAGTAGAAGAAATCTGATTCTTCTTACTTTCTATGTTTTGAACCATTCCTGTGACACTAGTTATAGATTCCGATGCTTCACTTCAGGTTTACTGTATCCCTCTGACCTTCTTATTGACGATGAAACATACAAATTGCGTCGGAATTGAATACAAAAGGCACAATGCCGACTTCAGTACACGAAAACTGACTCCTCTTACTGTCTATGATTTGTACCATTCCTGTGACACTAGTTATAGATTCCGATGCTTCACTATAGGTTTACTGTATCCCTCTGACCTTCTTATTGACGATGAAACACAGAAATTGCATCGGAATTAAATACAAAAGGCACATGACGACTTAAGTACAAGATAACTGACTCTTCTGACTGTCTATGTTTTGAACCATTCCTGTGACACTAGTTATAGATTCCGATGCTTCACTTCAGGTTTACTGTA
Source organism: Schistocerca serialis cubense (assembly GCF_023864345.2). NCBI lineage: Eukaryota > Metazoa > Arthropoda > Insecta > Orthoptera > Acrididae > Schistocerca > Schistocerca serialis. The sequence continues at coordinate 31,907,087 of NC_064647.1, forward strand.
TGCCTCTGACCTTCTTATTGACGATGAAACACAGAATTTGCATCGGAATTCAATACAAAAGGCACAATGCCGACTTAAGAACAAGAAAGCTGACTCTTCTTACTGTCTATGATTTCAACCATTCCTGTGACACTAGTTATAGATACCGATGCTTCACTTCAGGTTTTCTGTATACCTCTGACCTTCTTATTGACGATGAAACACAGAAATTGCATCGGAATTAAATACAAAAGGCACAATGCCGAATCAAGTACAAGAAGACTCACTCTTCCTACTGCCTATGTTTTGAACAATTCCTGTGACACTAGTTATAGATTCCGATGCTTCACTTTAGGTATACTGTATCCCTCTGACCGTCTTATTGACGATGAAACACAGAAATTGCATCGGAATTTAATACATTGGCACAATGCCGAATCAAGTACAAGAAGACTGGCTCTTCTTACTGTCTATGTTTTGAACCATTCCTGTGACACTAGTTATAGATTCCGATGCTTCACTTCAGGTTTACTGTATCCCTCTGACCTTCTTATTGACGATGAAACACAGAAATTGCATCAGAATTAAATAGAAAAGGCACAAAGCCGTCTTAAGTTCAAGAAAACTGACTCCTTTTACTGCCTATGTTTTGAAGCAATCCCGTGACACTAGTTATAGATTACGATGCTTCACTTCAGGTTTACTGTATCCCTCTGACCTTCTTATTGACGATGAAACACAGAAATTGCATCGGAATTAAATACAAAAGCACAATGCCGACTTAAGTACAGGAGGACTGACTCTTCCTACTGTCTATGTTTTGAACCACCCCTGTGACACTAGTTATACATTCCGATGCTTCACTTCGGGTTCACTGTATCCCTCTGACCTTCTTATTGACGATGAAACACAGAAATTGCATCGGAATTAAATACAAAAGGCACAATGCCGACTCAAGTACAAGAAGACTGGCTCTTCTTACTGCCTATGCTTTGAACCATTCCTGTGACACTAGTTATAGATTCCGATGCTTCACTTCAGGTTTACTGTATCCCTCTGACCTTCTTATTGACGATAAATCACAGAAATTGCATCGGCATTAAATACAAAAGGCACAATTCTGACTTAAGTACAAGAAAACTGACAGTTTTAACTGTATATGTTTTGAACCATTAATGTCACACTAGTTATAAATTCCGATGCTTCACTTCATGTTTACTGTATCCCTCTGACGTTCTTATTGACGATGAAACAAAGAAATTGCATCAGAATAAAATAGAAAATGCACAATGCCGACTTAAGTAGAAGAAAAATGATTCTTCTTACTATCTAAGTTTTGAACCATTCCTGTGACACTAGATATAGATTCCCATGCTTCACTTCAGGTTTACTGTACCCCTCTGAGCTTCTTATTGACGATGAAACACAGATATTGCATCGGAATTAAATACAAAAGGCACAATGCCGACTTAAGTACAAGAAAACTGACTCTTCTTTCTTTCTATGTTGTGGACCATTCATATGACGCTAGTTTTAGATTCCGATGCTTCACTTCAGGTTTACTGTATCCCTCTGACCTTCTTATTGACGATGGAACACAGAAATTGCATCGGAATTAAATACAAAAGGCACAATGCCGACTCAAGTACAAGAAGACTCTATTTTCTTACTGTCTATGCTTTGAAACTTTCCTGTGAGACCGGTTTTAAATTCCGATGCTTCACTTCGGGATTACTGGATCCCTCTGACCTTCTTATTGACGATGAAACAGAGAAATTGCATCGAAATTAAATACAAAGGGCACAATGCCGACTTAAGAACAAGAAAACTGACTCTTCTTACTGTCTATGTTTTGAACCATTCCTGTGACACTAGTTATAGATTCCGATGCTTCACTTAAGGTTTACAGTATCCCTCTGACCTTCTTATAGACGATGAAACACAGATATTGCATCGGAATTAAATACAAAAGGAACAATGCCGACTTAAGTACAAGAAAACTGACTCTTCTTTCTGTCTATGTTTTGAACCATTCATGTGACACTAGTTATAGGTTCCGATTCTTCACTTCAGGTTTACTGTATCCCTCTGACCTTCTTATTGACTTTGATACTCATTAATTGTATCGGAATTAAATATAAAAGGCACATTGCCGACTTAAGTACAAGAAAACTGACTTTTCTTACGGTCTATGCTTTGAACCATTCCTGTGACACTAGTTATAGGTTCCGATGCTTCACTTCCGGTTTACTGTATCCCTCAGACCTTCTTATTGACGATGAAAGACAGAAATTGCATCGGAATTAAATACAAAAGGCACAATGCCCACTTAAGTACAAGAGAACTGACTCTTCTTACTGTCTATGTTTTGAACTATTCCTGTGACAGTAGTTATAGATTCCGATGTTTCACTTCAAGTTTACTGTATCGCCCTGACCTTCTTATTGACGATGAATCACAGAAATTGCATCGGAATTAAATACAAAATGCACAATGCCGACTTAAGTACAGGAAAACTGACTCTTCTTACTGTCTATGTTTTGAACCATTCATGTGACACTAGTTATAGATTCCGATGCTTTACTTCAGGTTTAGAGTATCGCTCTGACCTTCTTATTGACGATGAAAAACAGAAATTGCATCGGAATTAAATACAAGAGGCACAATGCCGACTTAAGTACAAGAAAACTGACTATTCTTACTTTCTATGCTTTGAACCACTCCTGTGACACTAGTTATAGATTCCGATGCTTCACTTCAGGCTCACTGTATCCCTCTGACCTTCTTATTGACGATGAAACACAGAAATTGCATCGGAATGAAATACAAAAGGCACAATGCCGTCTTAAGTAGAAGAAAACTGACTCTTCTTAGTGTCTATGTTTTGAACCATTCCTGTGACACTAGTTATAGATTCCGATGCTTCCCTTCAGGTTTACTGTATCCCTCTGACCTTCTTACTGACGATGAATTATAGAAACTGCGTCGGAATTAAATACAAAAGGCACAATTCTGACTTAAGTCCAAGAAAACAGACTCATCTTTCTGTCTATGTATTGAACCATTCATGTGACACTAGTTATAGATTCCGATGCTTCACTTCAGTTTTACTGTATCCCTCTGACCTTCTTATTGACGATGAAACACAGAAATTGCATCGGAATTAAACACAAAAGGCACAATGCCGACTCAAGTACAAGCAGACTGGCTCTTCTTACTGTCTATGATTTGAAACTTTCCTGTGAGACCGGTTTTAGATTCCGATGCTTCACTTCAGGATTACTGTATCCCTCTGACCTTCTTATTGACGATGAAACACAGAAATTGCATCGGAATGAAATACAAAAGGCACAATGCCAACTCAAGTACAAGAAGACTGGCACTTCTTACTGTCTATGTTCTGAAACTTTCCTGTGATACCGGTTTTAGATTCCGATGCTTCACTTCAGGTTTACTGTTTACCTTGGATCTTCTTATTGACGACGAAACAGAAATTGCATCGGAATTAAATCGAAAAGGCACAATGCCGACTTAAGTACAAGAAAACTGACCCTTCTTACTGTCTATGTTTTGAACTGCTCCTGTGACACTAGTTACAGATTCCGATGCTTCACTTCAGGTTTACTGTATCCCTCTGACCTTCTTATTGACGATGAAACACAGAAATTGCATCGGAATAAAATAGAAAAGGCACAATGCCGACTTCAGTACAAGAAAAATGGTTCTTCTTACTGTCTATGCTTGGAACCATTCCTGTGACACTAGTTATAGATTCCGATGCTTCACTTCAGGTTTACTGTATCTCTCTGACCTTCTTATTGACGATGAAACACAGAAATTGCATCGGAATGAAATACAAAAGACACAATGCCGACTTAAGTACAAGAAAACTGACTCTTCTTACTGTGATGCTTTGAACCATTCCTGTGACACTAGTTATAGGTTCCGATGCTTCACTTCCAGTTTACTGTATCCCTCTGACATTCTTATTGACGATGAAACACAGAAATTGCATCGGAATTAAATACAAAAGGCTCAGTGCCGACTTAAGTACAAGAAAACTGACTCTTCTTACTGTCTAAAATTTGTACTATTCCTGAGACACTACTTATAGATTCCGATGCTTCACTTCAGGTTTACTGTATCCTTCTGACCTTCTTATTGACGATGAAACACAGAAATTGCATCGGAATTAAATACAAAAGCACAATGCCGACTTAAGTACAGGAGGACTGACTCTTCCTACTGTCTATGTTTTGAACCACCCCTGTGACACTAGTTATACATTCCGATGCTTCACTTCGGGTTCACTGTATCCCTCTGACCTTCTTATTGACGATGAAACACAGAAATTGCATCGGAATTAAATACAAAAGGCACAATGCCGACTCAAGTACAAGAAGACTGGCTCTTCTTACTGCCTAAAATTTGAACCATTCCTGTGACATTAGTTATAGATTCCGATGCTTCACTTCAGGTTTACTGTATCCCTCTGACCTTCTTATTGACGATGAAACACAGATATTGCATCGGAATTAAATACAAAAGGCACAATGCCCACTTAAGTACAAGAAAACTGACTCTTCTTTCTGTCTATGTTTTAAACCATTCATGTGACACTAGTTATAGATTCCGATGCTTCTCTTCAGGTTTACTGTATCTCTCTGACCTTCTTATTGACGATGAAACACAGAAATTGCATCGGAATGAAATACAAAAGGCACAATGCCGACTTAAGTACAAGAAAACTGACTCTTCTTACTGTGATGCTTTGAACCATTCCTGTGACACTAGTTATAGGTTCCGATGCTTCACTTCCAGTTTACTGTATCCCTCTGACGTTCTTATTGACGATGAAACACAGAAATTGCATCGGAATTAAATACAAAAGGCTCAGTGCCGACTTAAGTACAAGAAAACTGACTCTTCTTACTGTCTAAAATTTGAACTATTCCTGAGACACTACTTATAGATTCCGATGCTTCACTTCAAGTTTACTGTATCCCACTGACCTTCTTATTGACGATGAAACACAGAAATTGCATCGGAATTGAATACAAAATGCACAATGCCGACTTAAGTACAAGAAAACTGACCCTTCTTATTGTCTATGTTTTGAACCATTCATGTGACACTAGTTATAGATTCCGATCCTTTACTTCAGGTTTACAGTATCCCTCTGACCTTCTTATTGACGATGAAACACAGAAATTGCATCGGAATTAATTACAAGAGGCACAATGCCGACTTAAGTACAAGAAAACTGACTGTTCTTATTTTCAATGCTTTGAACCATTCCTGTGACACTAGTTATAGATTCCCATGCTTCACTTCAGGTTCACTGTATCCCTCTGACCTTCTTATTGACGATGAAACACAGAAATTGCGTCGTAATGAAATTCAAGAGGCACAATGCCGACTTAAGTGGAAGAATACAGACTCTTCTTACTGTCTATGTTTTGAACCATTCCTGTGACACTAGTTATAGATTCCGATGCTTCACTTTAGGTTTACTGTATCCCTCTGACCTTCTTATTGACGATGAAACACAGAAATTGCATCGGAATTAAATACAAAAGGCACAATGACGACTTAAGTACAAGAAAACTGACTCTTCTTACTGTCTATGTTTTGGACCATTCCTGTGACACTAGTTATTGATTCCGATGCTTCACTTCAGGTTTACTGTATCCCACTGACCTTCTTATTGACGATGAAACACAGAAATTGCATCGGAATTAAATACAAAAGGCACAATGCCGACTCAAGTACTAGAAGACTGGCTCTTCTTACTGTCTATGTTTTGAACCATTCCTGTTACACTAGTTGTAGATACCGATGCTTCACTTCAGGTTTACTGTATCTCTCTGACCTTCTTATTAACGATGAAACACAGAAATTGCATCGGAATAAAAAAGAAAAGGCACAATGCCGACTTAAGTACAAGAAAAATGGTTCTTCTTACTATCTATGTTTTGAACCATTCCTGTGACATTAGTTATAGATTCCGATGCTTCACTTAAGGTTTACTGTGTCCCTCTGACCTTCCTATAGACGATGAAACACAGATATTGCATCGGAATTAAATACAAAAGGCACAATGCCGACTTAAGTAGAGAGAAAACTGACTTTTCTTACGGTCTATGCTTTCAACCATTAATGTGACACAAGTTATAGGTTCCGATGCTTCACTTCCGGTTTACTGTATCCCTCTGACCTTCTTATTGACGATGAAAGACAGAAATTGCATCGGAATTAAATACAAAAGGCACAATGCCCACTTAAGTACAAGAAAACTGACTCTTCTTACTGCCTATGTTTTGAACTATTCCTGTGACACTAGTTATAGATTCCGATGTTTCACTTCAGGTTTACTGTATCCCTCTGACCTTCTTAATGACGATGAATCACAGAAATTGCATCGGATGTAAATACAAAATGCACAATGCCGACTTAAGTACAAGAAAACTGACTCTGCTTACTGTCTATGTATTGAACCATTCATGTGACACTAGCTATAGATTCCGATGCTTTACTTCAGGTTTAGAGTATCGCTCTGACCTTCTAATTGACGATGAAACACAGAAATTGCATCGGAATTAAATACAAGAGGCACAATGCCGACTTAAGTACAAGAAAACTGACTATGCTTACTGTCTATGTTTTGAACCATTCCTGTGGCACTAGTTATATGTTCCGATGCTTCACTTCAGGTTTACTGTATCCCTCTGACCTTCTTATTGCCGATGAAACACAGAAATTGTATCGGAATTAAATACAAAAGGCACATTGCCGACTTAAGTACAAGAAAACAGACTCTTCTTACTGTCTATATTTTGAACGATTCCTGTGACACTAGTTATAGGTTCCGATGCTTCACTTCCGGTTTACTCTATCCCTCTCACCTTCTTATTGACGATGAAACACAGAAATTGCATCGGAATTAAATACAAAAGGCACAATGCCGACTTAAGTACAAGAAAACTGACTCTTCTTACTGTCTATGTTTTGAACTATTCCTGTGACACTTGCTATAGATTCCGATGCTTCACTTCAGGTTTACTGTATCCCTCTGACCTTCTTATTGACAATAAAACAGAAATTGCATCGGAATTAAATACAAAATGCACAATGAGGATTTCAGTACAAGAAAACTAACTCTTCTTACTGTCAATGTTTTGAACCATTCCTATGACACTAGATATAGATTCCGATGCTTTACTTCAGGTTTACTGTATCCCTCTGACCTTCTTATTGACGATGAAACACAGATATTGCATCGGAATTAAATACAAGTTTCACAATGCCGACTTAAGTACAAGAAAACTGACTATTCTTACTTTCTATGGTTTGAACCATTCCTGTGACACTAGTTATAGATTCCGATGCTTCACTTCTTGTTCACTGTATCCCTCTGACCGTCTTATTGACGATGAAACACAGAAATTGCATCGGAATTAAATACAAAAGGCACAATGACGACTTAAGTACAAGAAAACTGACTCTTCTTACTGTCTATGTTTTGAACCATTCCTGTGACACTAGTTATAGGTTCCGATGCGTCACTTCAGGTTTACTGTATCCCTCTGACTTTCGTATTGACGATGAAACACAGAAATTGCATCGGAATTAAATACAAAAGGCACATTGCCGTCTTAAGTAGAAGAAAACTGACTCTTCTTACTGTCTATGATTTGAACCATTCCTGTGACACTAGTTATAGATTCCGATGCTTCACTTCAGGTTTACTGTATCCCTCTGACCTTCTTATTGACGATGAATCATAGAAATTGCTTCGGAATTAAATACAAAATGCACAATTCTGACTTAAGTACAAGAAAACTGACTGTTTTTACTGTCTATGATTTGAACCATTCATGTGACACTAGTTATAGATTCCGATGCTTCACTTCAGGGTTCACTGTATCCCTCTGACCTTCTTATTCACGATGAAACACAGATATTGCATCGGAATTAATTACAAAAGGCACAATGCCGACTTAAGTACAAGAAAACAGACTCTTCTTTCTGTCTATGTTTTGAACCATTCATGTGACACTAGTTATAGATTCCGATGCTTCACTTCAGTTTTACTGTATCCCTCTGACCTTCTTATTGAAGATGAAACACAGAAATTGCATCGGAATGAAATACAAAAGGCACAATGCCGACTTAAGTAGAAGAAAACTGACTTTTTTTACTGTCTATGTTTTGAACCATTCCTGTGACACTAGTTATAGATTACGATATTTCCCTTCTGTTTTACGGTATCCCTCTGACCTTCTTATTGACGATGAAACACAGATATTGCATCGGAATTAAATACAAAAGGCACAATGACGACTTAAGTACAAGAAAACTGACACTACTTACCGTCTATGTTTTGAACCATTCCTGTGACACTAGTTATGGGTTCCGATGCTTCACATCAGGTTTACTGTGTCCCTCTGACCTTCTTATTGACGATGAAACACAGAAATTGCATCGAAATTAAAATAAAAACTCACAATGCCGACTTAAGTACAAGAAAACAGATTCTTCTTACTGCCTATGTTTTGAACCATTCATGTGACACTAGTTATAGATTCCGATGCTTTACTTCGGGTTTACTGTATCCCTCTGACCTTCTTATTGACGATGAAACACAGAAATTGCATCGGAATTAAATACAAGTTTTACAATGCCGACTTAAGTACAAGAAAACTGACTCTTCTTACTTTCTATGCTTTGAACCATTTCTGTGACACTAGTTATAGATTCCGATGCTTCACTTCAGGTTTACTGTATCCCTCTGACTTTGCTATTGACGATTAAACACAGAAATTGCATCGGAATTAAATACAAAAGGCACATTGCCGACTCAAGTACAAGAAGACTGGCTCTTCTTACAGACTATGTTTGAAAAGTTCCTGTGAGACCAGTTTTCGATTCCGATGCTTCACTATATGTTTACTGTATCCCTTGAACCTTCTTACTGACGATGAAATACAGAAACTGCATCAGAATTAAATACTAAAGGCACGATGCTATCTTAAGTACAAGAAGACACTCTTCCTACTGACTATGATTTCAACATTTCCTGTGAGACCAGTTTTAGATTCCGATGCCTCATTTTATGTTTACTGTATCCCTCTGACCTTCTTATTGACGATGAAGCACCGAAATTGCATCGCAATTAAATACAAGTTTCACAATGCCGACTTAAGTACAAGATAACTGACTATTCTTACTTTCTATGCTTTGAACCATTCCTGTGACACTAGTTATAGATTCCGATGTTTCCCTTCAGTTTTACTGTATTCCTCTGACCTTCTTATTGACGATGAAACACAGAAATTGAATCGGAATCAAATACAAAAGGCACAATGCCGCCTTAAGTAGAAGAAAACTGACTCTTCTTACTGTCTAAGTTTTGAACCATTCCTGTGACACTAGTTATAGATTCCGATGCTTCACTTTAGGTTTACTGTATCCCTCTGACCGTCTTATTGACGATGAAACACAGAAATTGCATCGGAATTAAATACAAAAGGCACAATGACGACTTAAGTACAAGAAAACTGACTCTTCTTACTGTCTATGTTTTGAACCATTCATGTGACACTAGTTATAGATTCCGATGCTTTACTTCAGGTTTACTGTATCCCTCTGACCTTCTTGTTGACGATGAAACACAGAAATTGCATCGGAATTAAATACAAGTTTCACAATGCCGACTTAAGTACAAGAAAACTGACTATTCTTACTTTATATGCTTTGAACCATTCCTGTGACACTAGTTATAGATTCCGATGCTTCACTTCAGTTTCACTGTATCCCTCTGACCTTCTTATTGACGATGAAACATAGAAATTGCGTGGGAATTAAATACAAAAGGCACAATGCCGACATAAGTACAAGAAAACTGACTCTTCTTACTGTCTATGTTTAGAACCATACCTGTTACACTAGTTATAGATTCCTACGCTTCAGTTTAGGTTTACTGTATCCCTCTGACCTTCTTATTGACGATGAAACACAGAAATTGCATCGGAATTAAATACAAAAGGCACAATGACGACTTAAGTACAAGAAAACTGACTCTTCTTACTGTCTATGTTTTGAACCATTCCTGTGACACTAGTTATAGGTTCCGATGCTTCACTTCAGGCTTACTATATCCCTCTTACCTTCTTATTGCCGATGAAACACAGAAATTGTATCGGAATTAAATACAAAAGGCACATTGCCGACTTAAGTACAAGTAAACAGACTCTTCTTTCTGTCTATGTTTTGAACCATTCATGTGACACTAGTTATAGATTCCGATGCTTCACTTCAGTTTTACTCTATCCCTCTGACCTTCTTATTGACGATGAAACACAGAAATTGCATCGGAATTAAATACAAAAGGCACAATGCCGACTCATGTACAAGAAGACTGGATCTTCTTACTGTCTATGATTTGAAACTTTAATGTGAGACCGGTTTTAGATTCCGATGCTTCACTTCAAGTTTACTGTATCCCTCTGACCTTCTTATTGACGATGAATCATAGAAATTGCGTCGGAATTAAATACAAAATGCACAATTCTGACTTAAGTACAAGAAAACTGACTGTTTTTACTGTCTATGATTTGAACCATTCATGTGACACTAGTTATAGATTCCGATGCTTCACTTCAGGGTTCACTGTATCCCTCTGACCTTCTTATTGACGATGAAACACAGAAATTGCATCGGAATTAAATACAAAAGGCACAATGACGACTTAAGTACAAGAAAACTGACTCTTCTTACTGTCTATGTTTTGAACCATTCCTGTGACACTAGTTATGGGTTCCGATGCTACACTTCAGGTTTACTGTGTCCCTCTGACCTTCTTATTGCCGATGAAACTCAGAAATTGTATCGGTATTACATACAAAGGGCACATTGCCGACTTAAGTACAAGAAAACTGACTCTTCTTACTGTCTATGTTTTGAACCATTCCTGTGACACCAGTTATAGGTTCCGATGCTTCACTTCCAGTTTACTGTATCCCTCTGACCTTCTTATTGACGATGAATCACTGAAATTGCATCGAAATTAAATAAAAAAGGCACAATGCCGACTTAAGTACAAGAAAACTGACTCTTCTTACAGTCTATGCTTTGAACTATACCTGTGACACTAGTTATAGATTCCGATGCTTCACTTCAGGTTTACTGTATCCCTTTGACCTTCTTATTGACGATGAAACACAGAAATTGCATCGGAATTAAATACAAAAGGCACAATGCCGACTTAAGTACAATAAAACAGACTCTTCTTACTGCCTATGTTTTGAACCATTCATGTGACACTAGTTATAGATTCGGATGCTTTACTTCAGGTTTACTGTATCCCTCTGACCTTCTTATTGACGATGAAACACAGAAATTGCATCGGAATTAAATACAAGTTTTACAATGCCGACTTAAGTACAAGAAAACTGACTATTCTTACTTTCTATGCTTTGAACCATTTCTGTGACACTAGTTATAGATTGCGATGCTTCACTTCAGGTTGACTGTATCCCTCCGACCTTGCTATTGACGATGAAACACAGAAATTGCATCGGAAATAAATACAAAAGGCACATTGCCGACTCAAGTACAAGAAGACTGGCTCTTCTTACTGACTATGTTTGAAAATTTCCTGTGACTCTAGTTATAGATTCCGATGCTTCACTTTAGGTTTACTGTATCCCTCTGACCTTCTTATTGACAATGAAACACAGAAATTGCATCGGAATTAAATACAAAAGGCACAATGACGACTTAAGTACAAGAAAACTGACTCGTTTTACTGTCTATGTTTTGAACCATTCCTGTGACACTAGTTATAGGTTCCGATGCTTCACTTCAGGTTTACTGTGTCCTCGGACCATCTTATTGCCGATGAAATACAGAAATTGTATCGCAATTAAATACAAAAGGCACATTGCCGACATAAGTACAAGAAAACTGACTCTTCTTACTGGCTATGTTTTGAACCATTCCTGTTAAACTAGTTATAGGTTCCGATGCTTCACTTCCGGTTTACTGTATCCCTCTGACCTTCTTATTGACGATGAAACACAGAAATTGCATTGGAATTAAATACAAAAGTCACAATGCCAACTTAAGTACAAGAAAACTGACTCTTCTTACAGTCTATGTTTTGAACTATTCCTGTGACACTAGTTATAGATTCCGATGCTTCACTTCAGGTTTACTGTATCACTTTGACCTTCTTATTGACGATGAAACACAGAAATTGCATCGGAATTAAATACAAAAGGCACAATGCCGACATAAGTACAAGAAAACTGACTCTTCTTACTGTCTATGTTTTGAACCATTCATGTGACACTAGTTATAGATTCCGATGCTTTACTTCAGGTTTACTGTATCCCTCTGACCTTCTTGTTGACGATGAAACACAGAAATTGCATCGGAATTAAATACAAGTTTCACAATGCCGACTTAAGTACAAGAAAACTGACTATTCTTACTTTATATGCTTTGAACCATTCCTGTGACACTAGTTATAGATTCCGATGCTTCACTTCAGTTTCACTGTATCCCTCTGACCTTCTTATTGACGATGAAACATAGAAATTGCGTGGGAATTAAATACAAAAGGCACAATGCCGACATAAGTACAAGAAAACTGACTCTTCTTACTGTCTATGTTTAGAACCATACCTGTTTCACTAGTTATAGATTCCGATGCTTCAGTTTAGGTTTACTGTATCCCTCTGACCTTCTTATTGACGATGAAACACAGAAATTGCATCGGAATTAAATACAAAAGGCACAATGACGACTTAAGTACAAGAAAACTGACTCTTCTTACTGTCTATGTTTTGAACCATTCCTGTGACACTAGTTATAGGTTCCGATGCTTCACTTCAGGTTTACTATATCCCTCGTACCTTCTTATTGCCGATGAAACACAGAAATTGTATCGGAATTAAATACAAAAGGCACATTGCCGACTTAAGTACAAGAAAACTGACTCTTCTTACTGTCTATGTTTTGAACCATTCCTGTGACACTAGTTATAGATTCCGATGCTTCACTTTAGGTTTACTGTATCCCTCTGACCATCTTGTTGACGATGAAACTCAGAAATTGCATCGGAATTAAATACAAAGGGTACAATGACGACTTAAGTACAAGAAAACTGACTCTTCTTACTGTCTATGTTTGAACCATTCCTGTGACACTAGTTATAGGTTCCGATGCTTCACTTCCGGTTTACTGTATCCCTCTGACCTTCTTATTGACGATGAAACACAGATATTACATCGGAATTAAATACAAAAGGCACAATGCCGACATAAGTACAAGAAAACTGACTCTTCTTACTGTCTATGTTTTGAACCATTCCTGTGACTCTAGTTATAGATTCCGATGCTTCACTTTAGGTTTACTGTATCCCTCTGGCCTTCTTATTGACAATGAAACACAGAAATTGCATCGGAATTAAATACAAAAGGCACAATGAAGACTTAAGTACAAGAAAACTGACTCGTTTTACTGTTTATGTTTTGAACCATTCCTGTGACACTAGTTATAGGTTCCGATGCTTCACTTCAGGTTTACTGTGTCCCTCGGACCATCTTATTGCCGATGAAATACAGAAATTGTATCGCAATTAAATACAAAAGGCACATTGCCGACATAAGTACAAGAAAACTGACTCTTCTTACTGGCTATGTTTTGAACCATTCCTGTTAAACTAGTTATTGGTTCCGATGTTTCACTTCCGGTTTACTGTATCCCTCTGACGTTCTTATTCACGATGAAACACAGAAATTGCATTGGAATTAAATACAAAAGTCACAATGCCGACATAAGTACAAGAAAACTGACCCTTCTTACTGTCTATGTTTTGAACCATTCCTGTGACACTAGTTATAAATTCCGATGCTTCACTTCAGGTTTACTGTATCCCTCTGTCCTTGTTATTGACGATGAAACACAGAAATTGCATCGGAATTAAATAGAAAAGGTACAATGCCGACTTAAGTACAAGAAAACTGACTCTTCTTACTGTCTATGTTTTGAACCATACCTGTGACACTAGTTATAGATTCCGATGCTTCACTTTAGGTTTACTGTATCCCTCTGACCATCTTATTGACGATGAAACACACAAATTGCATCAGAATTAAATACAAAGGGCACAATGAAGACTTAAGTACAAGAAAACTGATTCTTCTTACTGCCTATGATTTGAACCATTCCCGTGACACTAGTTATTGATTCCGATGCTTCACTTCAGGATGACTGTATCCCTCTGACCTTGCTATTGACGATGAAACACAGAAATTGCATCGGAATTAAATACAAAAGGCACATTGCCGACTCAAGTACAAGAAGACTGGCTCTTCTTACTGACTATGTTTGAACATTTCCTGTGAGACCAGTTTTAGACTCCGGTGCTTCACTATATGTTTACTGTATCCCATGGAACTTCTTATTGACGATGAAACTCAGAAATTGCATCAGAATAAAAAGAAAAGGCACAATGCGGACTTAAGTACAAGAAAACTGACTCTTCTTACTGTCTATGTTTTGAACCATTCCTGTGACACTAGTTGTAGATTCCGAAGCTTCACTTCAGGTTTACTGTACCCCTCTGACCTTCTTATTGACGATGAAACACAGAAATTGCATCGGAATTAAATAGAAAAGGCACAATGCCGACTTAAGTACAAGAAAACTGACTCTTCTTACTGTCTATGCTATGAACCATTCCTGTGACACTAGTTATAGATTCCGATGCTTCACTTTAGGTTTACTGTATCCCTCTGACCATCTTATTGACGATGAAACGCAGAAATTGCATAATAATTAAATACAAAAGGCACATTGCCGACTCAAGTACAAGAAGACTGGCTCCTCTTACTGACTATGTTTGAACATTTCCTGTGAGACCAGTTTTAGATTCCGATGCTTCACTATATGTTTACTGTATCCCTTGGTCCTTCTTATTGACGATGAAACTCAGAAATTGCATCGGAATTAAATAGAAAAGGCACAATGCGAACTTAGGTACAAGAAAACTGACTCTTCTTACTGTCTATGTTTTGAACAACTCCTGTGACACTAGTTATTGATTCCGATGCTTCACTTTGGGTATACTGTATCTCTCTGACCTTCTTATTGACGATGAAACTCAGAAATTGCATCGGAATAACATACAAAAGGCACAATGCCGACTCAAGTACAAGAAGACTGGCACTTCTTATAGTCTATGTTCTGAAACTTTCCTGTGAGACCGGTTTTAGATTCCGATGCTTCACTTCAGGATTAGTGTATCCCTCTGACCTTCTTATTGACGATGAAACACAGAAATTGTATCGGATTTAAATACAAATGGCACATTGCCGACTTAAGTACAAGAAAATTGACTCTTCTTACGGTCTATGTTTTGAACCATTCCTGTGACACTAGATATAGATTCCGATGCTTTACTTCAGGTTTACTGTATCCCTTTGACCTTCTTATTGACGATGAAACACAGAAATTGCATCGGAATTAAATACAAGTTTCACAATGCCGACTTTAGTACAAGAAAACTGACTATTCTTACTTTCTATGGTTTGAACCATTCCTGTGACACTAGATATAGATTCCGATGCTTCACTTCTGGTTCACTGTATCCCTCTGACCTTCTTATTGACGATGAAACACAGAAATTGCATCCTAATGAAATACAAAAGGCCCAATGCGGACTTAAGTAGAAGAAAACTGACTCTTCTTACTGTCTATATTTTGAACCATTCCTGTGACACTAGTTATAGATTCCGATGTTTCCCTTCAGTTCTACTGTATCCCTCTGACCTTCTTATTGACGATGAAACACAGAAATTGCATCGGAATTAATCACAAAAGGCACAATGACGACTTAAGTACAAGAAAACTGACTCTTCTTACTGTCTATGTTTTGAACCATTCCTGTGACACTAGTTATGGGTTCCGATGCTTCACTTCAGGTTTACTGTATCCCTCTGACCTTCTTATTGACGATGAAACACAGAAATTGCATCGGAATTAAATACAAGTTTCACAATGCTGACTTAAGTACAAGAAAACTGACTATTCTTACTTTCTATGCTTTGAACCATTTCTGTCACACTAGTTATAGATTCCGATGCTTCACTTCAGGTTTACTTTATCCCTCTGACCTTGCTATTGACGATGAAACACAGAAATTGCATCGGAATTAAATACAAAAGGCACATTGCCGACTCAAGTACAAGAAGACTGGCTCTTCTTACTGACTATGTTTGAAAATTTCCTGTGAGACCAGTTTTAGATTCCGATGCTTCACTATATGTCTACTGTATCCCTAGGACCTTCTTACTGACGATGAAACACAGAAATTGCATCAGAATTAAATACAAAGGCACGATGCTGACTTAAGTACAAGAAGACACTCTTCCTACTGACTATGATTTCAACATTTCCTGTGAGACCAGTTTTAGATTCCGATGCCTCACTTTATGTTTACTGTATCCCTCTGACCTTCTTATTGACGATGAAGAACAGAAATTGCATCGGAATTAAATACAAGTTTCACAATGCCGACTAAAGTACAAGAAAACTGACTATTCTTACTTTCTATGCTTTGAACCATTCCTGTGACACTAGTTATAGATTCCGATGCTTCACTTCAGGTTCACTGTATCCCTCTGACCGTCTTATTGACGATGAAACACAGAAATTGCATCGGAATGAAATACAAAAGGCACAATGCCGACTTAAGTAGAAGAAAACTGACTCTTCTTACTGTCTATGTTTTGAACCATTCCTGTGACACTAGTTATAGATTCCGATGCTTCACTTCAGGTTTACTGTATCCCTCTCACCTTCTTATTGACGATGAAACATAGAAATTGCGTCGGAATTAAATACAAAAGGCACAATGCCGACTTAAGTAGAAGAAAACTGACTCTTCTTACTGTCTATGTTTTGAACCATTCCTGTCACACTAGTTATAGATTCCAATGTCTCACTTCAGGTTTACTGTATCCCTCTGACCTTCTTATTGACGATGAAACATAGAAATTGCGTCGGAATTAAATACAAATGGCACAATGCCGACTTAAGTGCAGGAATACTGACTCTTCTTATTGTCTATGTTTTGAACCATTCCTGTGCACTAGTTATAGATTCCGATGCTTCACTTTAGGTTTACTGTATCCCTCTGACCTCCTTATTGACGATGAAACACAGAAATTGCATCGGAATAAATACAAAAGGCACAATGACGACTTAAGTACAAGAAAACTGACTCTTCTTACTGTCTATGATTGAACCATTCATGTGACACTAGTTATAGATTCCGATGCTTTACTTCAGGTTTACTGTATCCCTCTGACCTTCTTATTGACGATGAAACACAGAAATTGCATCGGAATTAAATACAAGTTTCACAATGCCGACTTAAGTACAAGAAAACTGACTATTCTTACTTTCTATGCTTTGAACCATTCCTGTGACACTAGTTATAGATTCCGATACTTCACTTCAGGTTCACTATATCCCTCTGACCTTCTTATTGACGATGAAACATAGAAATTGCGTCGGAATTAAATACAAAATGCACAATGCCGACTTAAGTACAACAAAACTGACTCTTCTTACTGTCTATGTTTAGAATCAATCCTGTGACACTAGTTATAGGTTCCGATGCTTCACTTCCGGTTTACTGTATCCCTCTGACCTTCTTATTGACGATGAAACACAGAAATTGCATCGGAATTGAATACAAAAGGCACAATGCCGACTTAAGTACAAGAAAACTGACTCTTCTTACTGGCTATGCTTTGAACTATTCCTGTGACACTAGTTATAGTTTCCGATGCTTCACTTCAGGTTTACTGGATCCCTTTGACCTTCTTATTGACGATGAAACACAGAAATTGCATCGGAATTAAATACAAAAGGCACAATGCCGACTTAAGTAAAAGAAAACTGACTCTTCTTACTGTCTATGTTTTGAACCATTCATGTGACACTAGTTATAGATTCCGATGCTTTACTTCAGGTTTACTGTATCCCTCTGACCTTCTTATTGACGATGAAACACAGAAATTGCATCGGAATTAAATACAAGTGTCACAATGCCGACTTAAGTACAAGAAAACTGACTATTCTTACTTTCTATGCTTTGAACCATTCCTGTGACACTAGTTATAGATTCCGATGCTTCACTTCAGGTTCACTGTATCCCTATGACCTTCTTATTGACGATGAAACACAGAAATTGCATCAGAATTAAATACAAAAGGCACGATGCTGACTTAAGTACAAGAAGACTGACTCTTCCTACTGACTATGGTTTCAACATTTCCTGTGACACTAGTTATAGATTCCGATGCTTCACTCGAGGTTGACTGTATCCCTCTGACCTTCTTATTGACGATGAAACATAGAAAATGCGTCGGAATTAAATACAAAATGCACAATGCCGACTTAAGAACAAGAAAACTGACTCTTCTTACTGTCTATGTTTAGAATCATTCCTGTGATACTAGTTGTAGATTCCGGTGCTTCACTTCAGGTTTACTGTATCCCTCTGACCTTCTTATTGACGATGAAACACAGAAATTGCATCGGAATTATATAGAAAATGCACAATGACGACTTAAGTACAAGAAAACTGACTCTTCTTTCTGTCTATGTTTTGAACCATTCCTGTGACACTAGTTATAGGTTCCGATGCTTCACTTCAGGTTTACTGTATCCCTCTGACCTTCTTATTGCCGATGAAACACAGAAATTGTATCGGAATTAAATACAAAAGGCACATTGACGACATAAGTACAAGAAAACTGACTCTTCTTACTGTCTATGTTTTGAACTATTCCTGTGACACTAGTTATAGGTTCCGATGCTTCACTTCCAGTTTACTGTATCCCTCTGACCTTCTTATCGACGATGAAACACAGAATTTGCATCGAAATTAAATAAAAAAGGCACAATGCCGACTTAAGTAGAAGAAAACTGACTCTTCTTACTGACTATGATTTCAATATTTCCTGTGAGACCAGTTTTAGATACCGATGCCTCACTTTATGTTTACTGTATCCCTCTAACATTCTTATTGACGATGAAGAACAGAAATTGCATCGGAATTAAATACAAGTTTCACAGTGCCGACTTAAGTAGAAGAAAACTGACTCTTCTTACTGTCTATGTTTTGAACCATTCCTGTGACACTAGTTATAGATTCCGATGCTTCACTTCAGGTTTACTGTATCCCTCTGACCTTCTTATTGACGATGAAACATAGAAATTGCGTCGGAATTAAATACAAAAGGCACAATGCCGACTTAAGAACAAGAAAACTGACTCTTCTTACTGTCTATGTTTAGAATCATTCCTGTGACACTAGTTGTAGAATCCGATGCTTCACTTCAGGTTTACTGTATCCCTCTGACCTTCTTATTGACGATGAAACACAGAAATTGCATCGGAATTAAATAGAAAATGCACAATGACGACTTAAGTACAAGAAAACTGACTCTTCTTTCTGTCTATGTTTTGAACCATTCCTGTGACACCAGTTATAGGTTCCGATGCTTCACTTCAGGTTTACTGTATCCCTTTGACCTTCTTATTGACGATGAAACAGAGAAATTGCGTCGTAATTAAATACAAAAGGCACAATGCCGACTTAAGTACAAGAAAACTGACCCTTCTTACTGTCTATGTTACGAACCATGCATGTGACACTAGTTATAGATTCCGATGCTTTACTTCAGGTTTACTGTATCCCTTTGACCTTCTTATTGACGATGAAACACAAAAATTGCATCGGAATGAAATACAAAAGGCACAATGCCGACTTATGTAGAAGAAAACTGACTCTTCTTACTGTCTATGTTTTGAACCATTCCTGTCACACTAGTTATAGATTCCGATGTCTCACTTCAGGTTTACTGTATCCCTCTGACCTTCTTATTGACGATGAAACATAGAAATTGCGTCAGAATTAAATACAAAAGGCACAATGCCGACTTAAGTGCAAGAAAACTGACTCTTCTTACTGTCTATGTTTAGAATCATTCCTGTGACACTAGTTGTAGATTCCGATGCTTCACTTCAGGTTTACTGTATCCCTCTGACCTTCTTATTGACGATGAAACACAGAAATTGCATCGGAATTAAATAGAAAAGGCACAATCCCGACTTAAGTACAAGAAAACTGACTCTTCTTACAGTCTATGTTTTGAACTATTCCTGTGACACTAGTTATAGATTCCGATGCTTCACTTCAGGTTTACTGTATCCCTTTGACCTTCTTATTGAGGATGAAACACAGAAATTGCATCGGAATTAAATACAAAAGGCACAATGCCGACTTAAGTACAAGAAAACTGCCTCTTCTTACTGTCTATGTTTGAACCATTCATGTGACACTAGTTATAGATTCCGATGCTTTACTTCAGGTTTACTGTATCCCTCTGACCTTCTTATTGACGATGAAACACAGAAATTGCATCGGAATTAAATACAAGTTTCACAATGCCGACTTAAGTACAAGAAAACTGACTATTCTTACTTTCTATGCTTTGAACCATTCCTGTGACACTAGTTATAGATTCCGATGCTTCACTTCAGGTTCACTGTATCCCTCTGACCTTCTTATTGACGATTAAACACAGAAATTGCATCGGAATTAAATACAAGCTTCACAATGCCGACTTAAGTACAAGAAAACTGACTATTCTTACTTTCTATGCTTTAAACCATTCCTGTGACACTAGTTATAGATTCCGATACTTCACTTCAGGTTCACTATATCCCTCTGACCTTCTTATTGACGATGAAACATTGAAATTGCGTCGGAATTAAATACAAAAGGCACAATGCTGACTTAAGTCCAAGAAAACTGACTCTTCTTACTGTCTATGTTTTGAATCAATCCTGTGACACTAGTTATAGGTTCCGATGCTTCACTTCCGGTTTACTGTATCCCTCTGACCTTCTTATTCACGATGAAACACAGAAATTGCATCGCAATTGAATACAAAAGGCACAATGCCGACTTAAGTACAAGAAAACTGACTCTTCTTACTGTCTATGCTTTGAACTATTCCTGTGACACAAGTTATAGTTTCCGAAGCTTCACTTCAGGTTTACTGGATCCCTTTGTCCTTCTTATTGACGATGAAACACAGAAATTGCATCGGAATAAAATACAAAAGGCACAATGCCGACTTAAGTAAAAGAAAACTGACTCTTCTTACTGTCTATGTTTTGGACCATTCATGTGACACTCGTTATAGATTCCGATGCTTTACTTCAGGTTTACTGTATCCCTCTGACCTTCTTATTGACGATGAAACACAGAAATTGCATCGGAATTAAATACAAGTGTCACAATGCCGACTTAAGTACAAGAAAACTGACTATTCTTACTTTCTATGCTTTGAACCATTCCTGTGACACTAGTTATAGATTCCGATGCTTCACTTCAGGTTCACTGTATCCCTCTGACCTTCTTATTGACGATGAAACACAGAAATAGCATCAGAATTAAATACAAAAGGCACGATGCTGACTTAAGTACAAGAAGACTGACTCTTCCTACTGACTATGGTTTCAACATTTTCTGTGACACTAGTTACAGATTCCGATGCTTCACTCGAGGTTGACTGTATCGCTCTGACCTTCTTATTGACGATGAAACATAGAAATTGCGTCGGAATTAAATACAAAAGGCACAATTCCGACTTAAGAACAAGAAAACTGACTCTTCTTACTGTCTATGTTTAGAATCATTCCTGTGACACTAGTTGTAGATTCCGATGCTTCACTTCAGGTTTACTGTATCCCTCTGACCTTCTTATTGACGATGAAACACAGAAATTGCATCGGAATTAAATAGAAAATGCACAATGACGACTTAAGTACAAGAAAACTGACTCTTCTTTCTGTCTATGTTTTGAACCATTCCTGTGACACTAGTTATAGGTTCCGATGCTTCACTTCAGGTTTACTGTATCCCTCTGACCTTCTTATTGCCGATGAAACACAGAAATTGTATCGGAATTAAATACAAAAGGCACATTGCCGATTTAAGTATAAGAAAACTGACTCTTCTTACTGTCTATGTTTTGAACCATTCCTGTGACACTAGTTATAGGTTCCGATGCCTCACTTCCGGTTTACTGTATCCCTCTGACCTTATTATTGACGATGAAACAGAGAAATTGCGTCGTAATTAAATACAAAAGGCACAATAACGACTTAAGTACAAGAAAACTGACCCTTCTTACTGTCTATGTTTTGAACCATGCATGTGACACTAGTTATAGATTCCGATGCTTTACTTCAGGTTTACTGTATCCCTCTGACCTTCTTATTGACGATGAAACACAAAAATTGCATCGGAATTAAATACAAGTTTCACAATGCCGACTTGAGTACAAGAAAACTGACTATTCTTACTTTCTATGCTTTGAACCATTCCTGTGACACTAGTTGTAGATTCCGATGCTTCACTTCAGGTTCACTGTATCCCTCTGACTTTCTTATTGACGATGAAACACAGAAATTGCATCGGAATGAAATACAAAAGGCACAATGCCGACTTAAGTAGAAGAAAACTGACTCTTCTTACTGTCTATGTATTGAACCATTCCTGTCACACTAGTTATAGATTCCGATGTCTAACTTCAGGTTTACTGTATCCCTCTGACCTTCTTATTGACGATGAAACATAGATATTGCGTCGGAATTAAATACAAAAGGCACAATGCCGACTTAAGTGCAAGAAAACTGACTCTTCTTACTGTCTATGTTTAGAATCATTAATGTGACACTAGTTGTAGATTCCGATGCTTCACTTCAGGTTTACTGTATCCCTCTGACCTTCTTATTGACGACGAAACACAGAAATTGCATCGGAATTAAATAGAAAAGGCACAATGCCGACTTAAGTACAAGAAAACTGACTCTCCTTACTGTATATGTTTTGAACCATTCCTGTGACACTAGTTATAGATTCCGATGCTTCACTTTATGTTTACTGTATCACTCTGACGTTCTTATTGACGATGAATCACAGAATTTGCATCGGAATTAAATACAAAAGGCACAATGACGACTTAAGTACAAGAAAACTGACTCTTCTTACTGTCTATGTTTTGAACCATTCCTGTGACACTAGTTACAGGTTCCGACGCTTTACTTCAGGTTTACTGTATCCCTTTGACCTTCTTATTGACGATGAGACACAGAAATTGCATCGGAATTAAATACAAAAGGCACAATGCCGACTTAAGTACAAGAAAACTGACTCTTCTTACTGTCTATGTTTTGAACAATTCATGTGACACTAGTTATAGATTCCGATGCTTTACTTCAGGTTTACTGTATCCCTCTGACCTTCTTATTGACGATGATACACAGAAATTGCATCGGAATTAGATACAAGTTTCACAATGCCGACTTAAGTACAAGAAAACTGACTATTCTTACTTTCTATGCTTTGAACCATTCCTGTGACACTAGTTATAGATTCCGATGCTTCACTTCAGGTTCACTGTATCCCTCTGACCTTCTTATTGACGATGAAACACAGAAATGGCATCGGAATGAAATACAAGTTTCACAATGCCGACTTAAGTACAAGAAAACTGACTATTCTTACTTTCTATGCTTTGAACCATTACTGTGACACTAGTTATAGATTCCGATACTTAACTTCAGGTTCACTGTATCCCTCTGACCTTCATATTGACGATGAAACACAGAATTGCATCAGAATTAAATACAAAAGGCACGATGCTGACTTAAGTACAAGAAGACTGACTCTTCCTACTGACTATGGTTTCAACATTTCCTGTGACACTAGTTATAGATTCCGATGCTTCACTCGAGGTTTACTGTATCCCTCTGACCTTCTTATTGACGATGAAACACAGAAATTGCATCGGAATTAAATAGAAAATGCACAATGACGACTTAAGTACAAGAAAACTGACTCTTCTTTCTGTCTATGTTTTGAACCATTCCTGTGACACTAGTTATAGGTTCCGATGCTTCACTTCAGGTTTACTGTATCCCTCTGAACCTTCTTATTGCCGATGAAACACAGAAATTGTATCGGAATTAAATACAAAAGGCACATTGCCAACTTAAGTACAAGAAAACTGACTCTTCTTACTGTCTATGTTTTGAACCATTCCTGTGACACTAGTTATAGGTTCCGATGCTTCACTTCCGGTTTACTGTATCCCTCTGACCTTATTATTGACGATGAAACACAGAAATTACATCGGAATTAAATACAAAAGGCACAATGCCGACTTAAGTACAAGAAAACTGACTCTTCTTACTGTCTATGTTTTGAACTATTCCTGTGACACTAGTTATAGATTCCGATGCTTCACTTCAGGTTTACTGTATCCCTTTGACCTTCTTATTGACGATGAAACACAGAATTTGCATCGGAGTTAAATACAAAAGGCAGAATGACCACTTAAGTACAAGAAAACTGACTCTTCTTACTGTCTATGTTTTGAACCATTCCTGTGACACTAGTTATAGTTTCCGACGCTTTACTTCAGGTTTACTGTATCCCTTTGACCTTCTTATTGCCGATGAGACACAGAAATTGCATCGGAATTAAATACAAAAGGCACAATGCCGACATAAGTAATAGAAAACTGACTCTTCTTACTGTCTATGTTTTGAACAATTCATGTGACACTAGTTATAGATTCCGATGCTTCACTTTATGTTTACTGTATCACTCTGACCTTCTTATTGACGATGAAACACAGAATTTGCATCGGAATTAAATACAAAAGGCACAATGACGACTTAAGTACAAGAAAACTGACTCTTCTTACTGTCTATGTTTTGAACCATTCCTGTGACACTAGTTATAGGTTCCGACGCTTTACTTCAGGTTTACTGTATCCCTTTGACGTTCTTATTGACGATGAGACACAGAAATTGCATCGGAATTAAATACAAAAGGCACAATGCCGATTTAAGTACAAGAAAACTGACTCTTCTTACTGTCAATGTTTTGAACAATTCATGTGACACTAGTTATAGATTCCGATGCTTTACTTCAGGTTTACTGTATCCCTCTGACCTTCTTATTGACGATGATACACAGAAATTGCATCGGAATTAAATACAAGTTTCACAATGCCGACTTAAGTACAAGAAAACTGACTATTCTTACTTTCTATGCTTTGAACCATTCCTGTGACACTAGTTATAGATTCCGATGCTTCACTTCAGGTTCACTGTATCCCTCTGACCGTCTTATTGACGATGAAACACAGAAATGGCATCGGAATGAAATACAAGTTTCACAATGCCGACTTAAGTACAAGAAAACTGACTATTCTTACTTTCTATGCTTTGAACCATTACTGTGACACTAGTTATAGATTCCGATACTTCACTTCAGGTTCACTGTATCCCTCTGACCTTCATATTGACGATGAAACACAGAATTGCATCAGAATTAAATACAAAAGGCACGATGCTGACTTAAGTACAAGAAGACTGACTCTTCCTACTGACTATGGTTTCAACATTTCCTGTGACACTAGTTATAGATTCCGATGCTTCACTCGAGGTTTACTGTATCCCTCTGACCTTCTTATTGACGATGAAACACAGAAATTGCATCGGAATTAAATAGAAAATGCACAATGACGACTTAAGTACAAGAAAACTGACTTTTCTTTCTGTCTATGTTTTGAACCATTCCTGTGACACTAGTTATAGGTTCCGATGCTTTACTTCAGGTTTACTGTATCCCTCTGACCTTCTTATTGACGATGAAACACAGAAATTGAATCGGAATTAAATACAAAAGGCACATTGCCGACTTAAGTACAAGAAAACTGACTCTTCTTACTGTCTATGTTTTGAACCATTCCTGTGACACTAGTTATAGGTTCCGATGCTTCACTTCCGGTTTACTGTATCCCTCTGACCTTATTATATACGATGAAACACAGAAATTACATCGGAATTAAATACAAAAGGCACAATGCCGACTTAAGTACAAGAAAACTGACTCTTCTTACTGTCTATGTTATGAACTATTCCTGTGGCACTAGTTATAGATTCCGATGCTTCACTTCAGGTTTACTGTATCCCTTTGACCTTCTTATTGACGATGAAACAGAGAAATTGCGTCGTAATTAAATACAAAAGGCACAATAACGACTTAAGTACAAGAAAACTGACCCTTCTTACTGTCTATGCTTTGAACCACGCATGTGAAACTAGTTATAGATTCCGATGCTTTACTTCAGGTTTACTGTATTCCTCTGACCTTCTTATTGACGATGAAACACAAAAATTGCATCGGAATTAAATACAAGTTTCACAATGCCGACTTAAGTACAAGAAAACTGACTATTCTTCTTTTCTATGCTTTGAACCATTCCTGTGACACTAGTTATAGATTCCGATGCTTCACTTCAGGTTCACTGTATCCCTCTGACCTTCTTATTGACGATGAAACACAGAAATTGCATCGGAATGAAATACAAAAGGCACAATGCCGACTTAAGTAGAAGAAAACTGACTCTTCTTACTGTCTATGTTTTGAACCATTCCTGTCACACTAGTTATAGATTCCGATGTCTCACTTCAGGTTTACTGTATCCCTCTGACCTTCTTATTGACGATGAAACATAGAAATTGCGTCGGAATTAAATACAAAAGGCACATTGCCGACTTAAGTGCAAGAAAATTGACTCTTCTTACTGTCTATGTTTAGAATCATTCCTGTGACACTAGTTGTAGATTCCGATGCTTCACTTCATGTTTACTGTATCCCTCTGACCTTCTTATTGACGATGAAACACAGAAATTGCATCGGAATTAAATAGAAAAGGCACAATGCCGACGTAAGTACAAGAAAACTGACTCTTCTTACTGTCTATGTTTTGAACCATTCCTGTGACACTAGTTATAGATTCCGATGCTTCACTTTATGTTTACTGTATCCCTCTGACCTTCTTATTGACGATGAAACACAGAATTTGCATCGGAGTTAAATACAAAAGGCACAATGACGACTTAAGTACAAGAAAACTGACTCTTCTTACTGTCTATGTTTTGAACCATTCCTGTGACACTAGTTATAGGTTCCGACGCTTTACTTCAGGTTTACTGTATCCCTTTGACCTTCTTATTGCCGATGAGACACAGAAATTGCATCGGAATTAAATACAAAAGGCACAATGCCGACATAAGTACAAGAAAACTGACTCTTCTTACTGTCTATGTTTTGAACAATTCATGTGACACTAGTTATAGATTCCGATGCTTTACTTCAGGTTTACTGTATCCCTCTGACCTTCTTATTGACGATGAAACACAGAAATTGCATCGGAATTAAAAACAAGTTACACAATGCCGACTTAAGTACAAGAAAACTGACTATTCTTACTCTCTATGCTTTGAACCATTCCTGTGACACTAGTTATAGATTCCGATGCTTCACTTCAGGTTCACTGTATCCCTCTGACCTTCTTATTGACGATGAAACACAGATATGGCATCGGAATGAAATACAAGTTTCACAATGCCGACTTAAGTACAAGAAAACTGACTATTCTTACTTTCTATGCTTTGAACCATTACTGTGACACTAGTTATAGATTCCGATACTTCACTTCAGGTTCACTGTATCCCTCTGACCTTCATATTGACGATGAAACACAGAATTGCATCAGAATTAATTACAAAAGGCACGATGCTGACTTAAGTACAAGAAGACTGACTCTTCCTACTGACTATGGTTTCAACATTTCCTATGACACTAGTTATAGATTCCGATGCTTCACTCGAGGTTTACTGTATCCCTCTGACCTTCTTAGACGATGAAACACAAAAATTGCATCGGAATTAAATAGAAAATGCACAATGACGAGTTAAGTACAAGAAAACTGTCTCTTCTTTCTGTCTATGTTTTGAACCATTCCTGTGACACTACTTATAGGTTCCGATGCTTCACTTCAGGTTTACTGTATCCCTCTGACCTTCTTATTGCCGATGAAACACAGAAATTGTATCGGAATTAAATACAAAAGGCACATTGCCGACTTAAGTACAAGAAAACTGACTCTTCTTACTGTCTATGTTTTGAACCATTCCTGTGACACTAGTTATAGGTTCCGATGCTTCACTTCCGGTTTACTGTATCCCTCTGACCTTATTATTGACGATGAAACACAGAAATTACATCGGAATTAAATACAAAAGGCACAATGCCGACATAAGTACAAGAAAACTGACTCTTCTTACTGTCTATGTTTTGAACAATTCATGTGACACTAGTTATAGATTCCGATGCTTTACTTCAGGTTTACTGTATCCCTCTGACCTTATTATTGACGATGAAACAGAGAAATTGCGTCGTAATTAAATACAAAAGGCACAATAACGACTTAAGTACAAGAAAACTGACCCTTCTTACTGTCTATGTTTTGAACCATGCATGTGACACTAGTTATAGATTCCGATGCTTTACTTCAGGTTTACTGTATCCCTCTGACCTTCTTATTGACGATGAAACACAAAAATTGCATCGGAATTAAATACAAGTTTCACAATGCCGACTTGAGTACAAGAAAACTGACTATTCTTACTTTCTATGCTTTGAACCATTCCTGTGACACTAGTTGTAGATTCCGATGCTTCACTTCAGGTTCACTGTATCCCTCTGACTTTCTTATTGACGATGAAACACAGAAATTGCATCGGAATGAAATACAAAAGGCACAATGCCGACTTAAGTAGAAGAAAACTGACTCTTCTTACTGTCTATGTATTGAACCATTCCTGTCACACTAGTTATAGATTCCGATGTCTAACTTCAGGTTTACTGTATCCCTCTGACCTTCTTATTGACGATGAAACATAGATATTGCGTCGGAATTAAATACAAAAGGCACAATGCCGACTTAAGTGCAAGAAAACTGACTCTTCTTACTGTCTATGTTTAGAATCATTAATGTGACACTAGTTGTAGATTCCGATGCTTCACTTCAGGTTTACTGTATCCCTCTGACCTTCTTATTGACGACGAAACACAGAAATTGCATCGGAATTAAATAGAAAAGGCACAATGCCGACTTAAGTACAAGAAAACTGACTCTCCTTACTGTATATGTTTTGAACCATTCCTGTGACACTAGTTATAGATTCCGATGCTTCACTTTATGTTTACTGTATCACTCTGACGTTCTTATTGACGATGAATCACAGAATTTGCATCGGAATTAAATACAAAAGGCACAATGACGACTTAAGTACAAGAAAACTGACTCTTCTTACTGTCTATGTTTTGAACCATTCCTGTGACACTAGTTACAGGTTCCGACGCTTTACTTCAGGTTTACTGTATCCCTTTGACCTTCTTATTGACGATGAGACACAGAAATTGCATCGGAATTAAATACAAAAGGCACAATGCCGACTTAAGTACAAGAAAACTGACTCTTCTTACTGTCTATGTTTTGAACAATTCATGTGACACTAGTTATAGATTCCGATGCTTTACTTCAGGTTTACTGTATCCCTCTGACCTTCTTATTGACGATGATACACAGAAATTGCATCGGAATTAGATACAAGTTTCACAATGCCGACTTAAGTACAAGAAAACTGACTATTCTTACTTTCTATGCTTTGAACCATTCCTGTGACACTAGTTATAGATTCCGATGCTTCACTTCAGGTTCACTGTATCCCTCTGACCTTCTTATTGACGATGAAACACAGAAATGGCATCGGAATGAAATACAAGTTTCACAATGCCGACTTAAGTACAAGAAAACTGACTATTCTTACTTTCTATGCTTTGAACCATTACTGTGACACTAGTTATAGATTCCGATACTTAACTTCAGGTTCACTGTATCCCTCTGACCTTCATATTGACGATGAAACACAGAATTGCATCAGAATTAAATACAAAAGGCACGATGCTGACTTAAGTACAAGAAGACTGACTCTTCCTACTGACTATGGTTTCAACATTTCCTGTGACACTAGTTATAGATTCCGATGCTTCACTCGAGGTTTACTGTATCCCTCTGACCTTCTTATTGACGATGAAACACAGAAATTGCATCGGAATTAAATAGAAAATGCACAATGACGACTTAAGTACAAGAAAACTGACTCTTCTTTCTGTCTATGTTTTGAACCATTCCTGTGACACTAGTTATAGGTTCCGATGCTTCACTTCAGGTTTACTGTATCCCTCTGAACCTTCTTATTGCCGATGAAACACAGAAATTGTATCGGAATTAAATACAAAAGGCACATTGCCAACTTAAGTACAAGAAAACTGACTCTTCTTACTGTCTATGTTTTGAACCATTCCTGTGACACTAGTTATAGGTTCCGATGCTTCACTTCCGGTTTACTGTATCCCTCTGACCTTATTATTGACGATGAAACACAGAAATTACATCGGAATTAAATACAAAAGGCACAATGCCGACTTAAGTACAAGAAAACTGACTCTTCTTACTGTCTATGTTTTGAACTATTCCTGTGACACTAGTTATAGATTCCGATGCTTCACTTCAGGTTTACTGTATCCCTTTGACCTTCTTATTGACGATGAAACACAGAATTTGCATCGGAGTTAAATACAAAAGGCAGAATGACCACTTAAGTACAAGAAAACTGACTCTTCTTACTGTCTATGTTTTGAACCATTCCTGTGACACTAGTTATAGTTTCCGACGCTTTACTTCAGGTTTACTGTATCCCTTTGACCTTCTTATTGCCGATGAGACACAGAAATTGCATCGGAATTAAATACAAAAGGCACAATGCCGACATAAGTAATAGAAAACTGACTCTTCTTACTGTCTATGTTTTGAACAATTCATGTGACACTAGTTATAGATTCCGATGCTTCACTTTATGTTTACTGTATCACTCTGACCTTCTTATTGACGATGAAACACAGAATTTGCATCGGAATTAAATACAAAAGGCACAATGACGACTTAAGTACAAGAAAACTGACTCTTCTTACTGTCTATGTTTTGAACCATTCCTGTGACACTAGTTATAGGTTCCGACGCTTTACTTCAGGTTTACTGTATCCCTTTGACGTTCTTATTGACGATGAGACACAGAAATTGCATCGGAATTAAATACAAAAGGCACAATGCCGATTTAAGTACAAGAAAACTGACTCTTCTTACTGTCAATGTTTTGAACAATTCATGTGACACTAGTTATAGATTCCGATGCTTTACTTCAGGTTTACTGTATCCCTCTGACCTTCTTATTGACGATGATACACAGAAATTGCATCGGAATTAAATACAAGTTTCACAATGCCGACTTAAGTACAAGAAAACTGACTATTCTTACTTTCTATGCTTTGAACCATTCCTGTGACACTAGTTATAGATTCCGATGCTTCACTTCAGGTTCACTGTATCCCTCTGACCGTCTTATTGACGATGAAACACAGAAATGGCATCGGAATGAAATACAAGTTTCACAATGCCGACTTAAGTACAAGAAAACTGACTATTCTTACTTTCTATGCTTTGAACCATTACTGTGACACTAGTTATAGATTCCGATACTTCACTTCAGGTTCACTGTATCCCTCTGACCTTCATATTGACGATGAAACACAGAATTGCATCAGAATTAAATACAAAAGGCACGATGCTGACTTAAGTACAAGAAGACTGACTCTTCCTACTGACTATGGTTTCAACATTTCCTGTGACACTAGTTATAGATTCCGATGCTTCACTCGAGGTTTACTGTATCCCTCTGACCTTCTTATTGACGATGAAACACAGAAATTGCATCGGAATTAAATAGAAAATGCACAATGACGACTTAAGTACAAGAAAACTGACTTTTCTTTCTGTCTATGTTTTGAACCATTCCTGTGACACTAGTTATAGGTTCCGATGCTTTACTTCAGGTTTACTGTATCCCTCTGACCTTCTTATTGACGATGAAACACAGAAATTGAATCGGAATTAAATACAAAAGGCACATTGCCGACTTAAGTACAAGAAAACTGACTCTTCTTACTGTCTATGTTTTGAACCATTCCTGTGACACTAGTTATAGGTTCCGATGCTTCACTTCCGGTTTACTGTATCCCTCTGACCTTATTATATACGATGAAACACAGAAATTACATCGGAATTAAATACAAAAGGCACAATGCCGACTTAAGTACAAGAAAACTGACTCTTCTTACTGTCTATGTTATGAACTATTC
This sequence comes from Schistocerca serialis cubense, assembly GCF_023864345.2. Classification (NCBI taxonomy): domain Eukaryota; kingdom Metazoa; phylum Arthropoda; class Insecta; order Orthoptera; family Acrididae; genus Schistocerca; species Schistocerca serialis. Next base: position 31,939,347 of record NC_064647.1, read on the forward strand.
CTGTGGCACTAGTTATAGATTCCGATGCTTCACTTCAGGTTTACTGTATCCCTTTGACCTTCTTATTGACGATGAAACAGAGAAATTGCGTCGTAATTAAATACAAAAGGCACAATAACGACTTAAGTACAAGAAAACTGACCCTTCTTACTGTCTATGCTTTGAACCACGCATGTGAAACTAGTTATAGATTCCGATGCTTTACTTCAGGTTTACTGTATTCCTCTGACCTTCTTATTGACGATGAAACACAAAAATTGCATCGGAATTAAATACAAGTTTCACAATGCCGACTTAAGTACAAGAAAACTGACTATTCTTCTTTTCTATGCTTTGAACCATTCCTGTGACACTAGTTATAGATTCCGATGCTTCACTTCAGGTTCACTGTATCCCTCTGACCTTCTTATTGACGATGAAACACAGAAATTGCATCGGAATGAAATACAAAAGGCACAATGCCGACTTAAGTAGAAGAAAACTGACTCTTCTTACTGTCTATGTTTTGAACCATTCCTGTCACACTAGTTATAGATTCCGATGTCTCACTTCAGGTTTACTGTATCCCTCTGACCTTCTTATTGACGATGAAACATAGAAATTGCGTCGGAATTAAATACAAAAGGCACATTGCCGACTTAAGTGCAAGAAAATTGACTCTTCTTACTGTCTATGTTTAGAATCATTCCTGTGACACTAGTTGTAGATTCCGATGCTTCACTTCATGTTTACTGTATCCCTCTGACCTTCTTATTGACGATGAAACACAGAAATTGCATCGGAATTAAATAGAAAAGGCACAATGCCGACGTAAGTACAAGAAAACTGACTCTTCTTACTGTCTATGTTTTGAACCATTCCTGTGACACTAGTTATAGATTCCGATGCTTCACTTTATGTTTACTGTATCCCTCTGACCTTCTTATTGACGATGAAACACAGAATTTGCATCGGAGTTAAATACAAAAGGCACAATGACGACTTAAGTACAAGAAAACTGACTCTTCTTACTGTCTATGTTTTGAACCATTCCTGTGACACTAGTTATAGGTTCCGACGCTTTACTTCAGGTTTACTGTATCCCTTTGACCTTCTTATTGCCGATGAGACACAGAAATTGCATCGGAATTAATTACAAAAGGCACAATGCCGACATAAGTACAAGAAAACTGACTCTTCTTACTGTCTATGTTTTGAACAATTCATGTGACACTAGTTATAGATTCCGATGCTTTACTTCAGGTTTACTGTATCCCTCTGACCTTCTTATTGACGATGAAACACAGAAATTGCATCGGAATTAAAAACAAGTTACACAATGCCGACTTAAGTACAAGAAAACTGACTATTCTTACTCTCTATGCTTTGAACCATTCCTGTGACACTAGTTATAGATTCCGATGCTTCACTTCAGGTTCACTGTATCCCTCTGACCTTCTTATTGACGATGAAACACAGATATGGCATCGGAATGAAATACAAGTTTCACAATGCCGACTTAAGTACAAGAAAACTGACTATTCTTACTTTCTATGCTTTGAACCATTACTGTGACACTAGTTATAGATTCCGATACTTCACTTCAGGTTCACTGTATCCCTCTGACCTTCATATTGACGATGAAACACAGAATTGCATCAGAATTAATTACAAAAGGCACGATGCTGACTTAAGTACAAGAAGACTGACTCTTCCTACTGACTATGGTTTCAACATTTCCTATGACACTAGTTATAGATTCCGATGCTTCACTCGAGGTTTACTGTATCCCTCTGACCTTCTTAGACGATGAAACACAAAAATTGCATCGGAATTAAATAGAAAATGCACAATGACGAGTTAAGTACAAGAAAACTGTCTCTTCTTTCTGTCTATGTTTTGAACCATTCCTGTGACACTAGTTATAGGTTCCGATGCTTCACTTCCGGTTTACTGTATCCCTCTGACCTTATTATTGACGATGAAACACAGAAATTACATCGGAATTAAATACAAAAGGCACAATGCCGACTTAAGTACAAGAAAACTGACTCTTCTTACTGTCTATGTTTTGAACTATTCCTGTGACACTAGTTATAGATTCCGATGCTTCACTTCAGGTTTACTGTATCCCTTTGACCTTCTTATTGACGATGAAACAGAGAAATTGCGTCGTAATAAAATACAAAAGGCACAATAACGACTTAAGTACAAGAAAACTGACCCTTCTTACTGTCTATGTTTTGAACCACGCATGTGAAACTAGTTATAGATTCCGATGCTTTACTTCAGGTTTACTGTATCCCTCTGACCTTCTTATTGACGATGAAACACAAAAATTGCATCGGAATTAAATACAAGTTCCTCAATGCCGACTTAAGTACAAGAAAACTGACTACTCTTACATTCTATGCTTTGAACCATTACTGTGACACTAGTTACAGATTCCGATGCTTCAATTCAGGTTCACTGTATCCCTCTGACCTTCTTATTGACGATGAAACACAGAAATTGCATCGGAATGAAATACAAAAGGCACAATGCCGACTTAAGTAGAAGAAAACTGACTCTTCTTACTGTCTATGTTTTGAACCATTCCTGTCACACTAGTTATAGATTCCGATGTCTCACTTCAGGTTTACTGTATCCCTCTGACCTTCTTATTGTCGATGAAACATAGAAATTGCGTCGGAATTAAATACAAAAGGCACAATGCCGACTTAAGTGCAAGAAAATTGACTCTTCTTACTGTCTATGTTTAGAATCATTCCTGTGACACTAGTTGTAGATTCCGATTCTTCACTTCAGGTTTACTGTATCCCTCTGACCTTCTTATTGACGATGAAACACAGAAATTGCATCGGAATTAAATAGAAAAGGCACAATGCCGACTTAAGTACAAGAAAACTGACTCTTCTTACTGTCTATGTTTTGAACCATTCCTGTGACACTAGTTATAGGTTCCGACGCTTTACTTCAGGTTTACTGTATCCCTTTGACCTTCTTATTGCCGATGAGACACAGAAATTGCATCGGAATTAAATACAAAAGGCACAATGCCGACATAAGTATAAGAAAACTGACTCTTCTTACTGACTATGTTTTGAACAATTCATGTGACACTAGTTATAGATTCCGATGCTTTACTTCAGGTTTACTGTATCCCTCTGACCTTCTAATTGACGATGAAACACAGAAATTGCATCGGAATTAAAAACAAGTTTCACAATGCCGACTTACGTACAAGAAAACTGACTATTCTTACTTTCTATGCTTTCAACCATTCCTGTGACACTAGTTATAGATTCCGATGCTTCACTTCAGGTTCACTGTATCCCTCTGACCTTCTTATTGACGATGAAACACAGAAATGGCATCGGAATGAAATACAAGTTTCACAATGCCGACTCAAGTACAAGAAAACTGACTATTCTTACTTTCTATGCTTTGAACCATTACTGTGACACTAGTTATAGATTCCGATACTTCACTTCAGGTTCACTGTATCCCTCTGACCTTCATATTGACGATGAAACACAGAATTGCATCAGAATTAAATACAAAAGGCACGATGCTGACTTAAGTACAAGAAGACTGACTCTTCCTACTGACTATGGTTTCAACATTTCCTATGACACTAGTTATAGATTCCGATGCTTCACTCGAGGTTTACTGTATCCCTCTGACCATCTTATTGACGATGAAACACAGAAATTGCATCGGAATTATATAGAAAATGCACAATGACGACTTAAGTACAAGAAAACTGACTCTTCTTTCTGTCTATGTTTTGAACCATTCCTGTGACACTAGTTATAGGTTCCGATGCTTCACTTCAGGTTTACTGTATCCCTCTGACCTTCTTATTGTCGATGAAACACAGAAATTGTATCGGAATTAAATACAAAAGGCACATTGCCGACTTAAGTACAAGAAAACTGACTCTTCTTATTGTCTATGTTTTGAACCATTCCTCTGACACTAGTAATAGGTTCCGATGCTTCACTTCAGGTTTAATGTATGCCTCTGACCTTCTTATTGACGATGAAACACAGAATTTGAGTCGGAATTAAATACAAAAGGCACAATGCCGACTTAAGTACAAGAGAACTGACTCTTCTTACTGTCTATGCTATGAACCATTCCTGTGACACTAGTTATAGATTCCGATGCTTCTCTTTAGGTTTACTGGATCCCTCTGACCATCTTATTGACGATGAAACACACAAATTGCATCAGAATTAAATACAAAAGGCACATTGCCGACTCAAGTACAAGAAGACTGGCTCTTTTTACTGACTATGTTTGAACATTTCCTGTGAGACCAGTTTTAGATTCCCGTGCTTCACTATATGTTAACTGTATCCCTTGGACCTTCTTATTGATGATGAAACACAGAAATTGCATCAGAATTAAATACAAAAGGCACGATGCTGACTTAAGTACAAGAAGACTGACTCTTCCCACTGACTATGATTTCAACATTTCCTGTGAGACCAGTTTTAGATTCCGATGCCTCACTTTATGTTTACTGTATCCCTTGGTTCTTCTTATTGACGATGAAACTCAGAAATTGCATCAGAATAAAAAGAAAAGGCACAATGCGGACTTAAGTACAAGAAAACTGACTCTTCTTACTGTCTATGTTTTGAACCTTTCCTGTGACACTAGTTGTAGATTCCAAAGCTTCACTTCAGGTTTACTGTACCCCTCTGACCTTCTTACTGACGATGAAACACAGAAATTACATCGGAATTAATTAGAAAAGGCACAATGGCGACTTAAGTACAAGAAAACTGACTCTTCTTACTGTCTATGCTATGAACCATTCCTGTGACACTAGTTATATATTCCGATGCTACACTTTAGGTTTACTGTATCCCTCTGACCATCTTATTGACGATGAAACACACAAATTGCATCAGAATTAAATACAAAGGGCACAATGACGACTTAACTACAAGAAAACCGACTCTTCTTACAGTCTATGTTTTGAACCATTCCTGTGACACTAGTTATAGGTTCCGACGCTTCACTTCAGGTTTACTGTATCCCTTTGACCTTCTTATTGACGATGAGACACAGAAATTGCATCGGAATTAAATACAAAAGGCGCAATGCCGACTTAAGTACAAGAAAACTGACTCTTCTTACTGTCTATGTTTTGAATAATTCATGTGACACTAGTTATGGATTCCGATGCTTTACTTCAGGTTTACTGTATCCCTCTGACCTTCTTATTGACGATGAAACACAGAAATTGCATCGGAATTAAATACAAGTTTCACAATGCCGACTTAAGTACAAGAAAACTGACTATTCTTACTTTCTATGCTTTGAACCATTCCTGTGACACTAGTTATAGATTCCGATGCTTCACTTCAGGTTCACTGAATCCCTCTGACCTTCTTATTGACGATGAAACACAGAAATGGCATCGGAATTAAATACAAGTTTCACAATGCCGACTTAAGTACAAGAAAACAGACTATTCTTACTTTCTATGCTTTGAACCATTCCTGTGACACTAGTTATAGATTCCGATACTTCACTTCAGGTTCACTGTATCCCTCTGACCTTCATATTGACGATGAAACACAGAATTGCATCAGAATTAAATACAAAAGGCACGATGCTGACTTAAGTACAAGAAGACTGACTCTTCCTACTGACTATGGTTTCAACATTTCCTGTGACACTAGTTATAGATTCCGATGCTTCACTCGAGGTTTACTGTATCCCTCTGACCTTCTTATTGACGATGAAACATAGAAATTGCATCGGAATTAAATACAAAAGTCACAATAACGACTTAAGTACAAGAAAACTGACTCTTCTTACTGTCTATGTTTTGAACCATTCCTGTGACACTAGTTATAGATTCCGATGCTTCTTTTCAGGTTTACTGTATGCCTCTGACCTTCTTATTGACGATGAAACACAGAATTTGAATCGGAATTAAATACAAAAGGCACAATGCCGACTTAAGTAAAAGAGAACTGACTCTTCTTACTGTCTATACTATGAACCATTCCTGTGACTCTATTTATAGATTCCGATGCTTTACTTCAGGTTTACTGTATCCCTTTGACCTTCTTATTGACGCGTGAAACAGAGAAATTGCGTCGTAATTAAATACAAAAGGCACAATGCCGACTTAAGTACAAGAAAACTGACCCTTCTTACTGTCTTTGTTTTGAACCATGCATGTGACAATAGTTATAGATTCCGATGCTTTACTTCAGGTTTACTGTGTCCCTCTGACCTTCTTATTGACGATGAAACACAAAAATTGCATCGGAATTAAATACAAGTTTCACAATGCCGACTTAAGTACAAGAAAACTGACTATTCTTACTTTCTATGCTTTGAACCATTCCTGTGACACTAGTTATAGAATCCGATGCTTCACTTCAGGTTCACTGTATTCCTCTGACCTTCTTATTGACGATGAAACACAGAAATTGCATCGGAATGAAATACAAAAGGCACAATGACGACTTAAGTAGAAGAAAACTGACTCTTCTTACTGTCTATGTTTTGAACCATTCCTGTTACACTAGTTATAGATTCCGATGTCTCACTTCAGGTTTACTGTATCCCTCTGACCTTCCTATTGACGATGAAACATAGAAATTGCGTCGGAATTAAATACAAAAGGCACAATGCCGACTTAAGTGCAAGAAAACTGACTCTTCTTACTGTCTATGTTTAGAATCATTCCTGTGTACACTAGTTGTAGATTCCGATGCTTCACTTCAGGTTTACTGTATCCCTCTGACCTTCTTATTGACGATGAAACACAGAAATTGCATCGGAATTAAATAGAAAAGGCACAATGCCGACTTAAGTACATGAAAACTGACTCTACTTACTGTCTATGTTTTGAACCATTCCTGTGACACTAGTTATAGATTCCGATGCTTCACTTTAGGTTTACTGTATCCCTCTGACCTTATTGACGATGAAACACAGAAATTGCATCGGAATTAAATACAAAAGGCACAATGACGACTTAAGTACAAGAAAACTGACTCTTCTTACTGTCTATGTTTTGAACCATTCCTGTGACATTAGTTATAGGTACCCACGCTTCACTTCAGGTTTACTGTATCCCTTTGACCCTCTTATTGACGATGAGACACAGAAATTGCATCGGAATTAAATACAAAAGGCACAATGCCGACTTAAGTACAAGATAACTGACTCTTCTTACTGTCTATGTTTTGAACCATTCATGTGACACTAGTTATAGATTCCGATGCTTTACTTCATGTTTACTGTATCCCTCAGACCTTCTTATTGACGATGAAACACAGAAATTGCATCGGAATTAAATACAAGTTTCACAATGCCGACTTAAGTACAAGAAAACTGACTATTCTTACTTTCTATGCTTTGAACCATTCATGTGACACTAGTTATAGATTCCGATGCTTCACTTCAGGTTCACTGTATCCCTCAGACCTTCTTATTGACGATGAAACACAGAAATTGCATCGGAATTAAACACAAGTTTCACAATGCCGACTTAAGTACAAGAAAACTGACTATTCTTACTTTCTATGCTTTGAACCATTCCTGTGACACTAGTTATAGATTCCGATACATCACTTCAGGTTCACTGTATCCCTCTGACCTTTTTATTGACGATGAAACATAGAAACTGCGTCGGAATTAAGTACAAAAGGCGCAATGCCGACTTAAGTACAAGAAAACTGACTCTTCTTACTGTCTATGTTTTGAACTATTCCTGTGACACTAGTTATAGATTCCGATGCTTTACTTCAGGTTTACTGTATCCCTTTGACCTTCTTATTGACGATGAAACAGAGAAATTGCGTCGTACTTAATTACAAAAGGCACAATGCCGACTTAAGTACAAGAAAACTGACCCTTCTTACTGTCTATGTTTTGAACCATGCATGTGACACTAGTTATAGATTCCGATGCTTTACTTCAGGTTTACTGGATCCCTCTGACCTTCTTATTGACGATGAAACACAAAAATTGCATCGGAATTAAATACAAGTTTCACAATGCCGACTTAAGTACAAGAAAACTGACTATTCTTACTCTCTATGCTTTGAACCATTCCTGTGACACTAGTTATAGATTCCGATGCTTCACTTCAGGTTCACTGTATTCCTCTGACCTTCTTATTGACGATGAAACACAGAAATTGCATCGGAATGAAATACAAAAGGCACAATGACGACTTAAGTAGAAGAAAACTGACTCTTCTTACTGTCTATGTTTTGAACCATTCCTGTCACACTAGTTATAGATTCCGATGTCTCACTTCAGGTTTACTGTATCCCTCTGACCTTCCTATTGACGATGAAACATAGAAATTGCGTCGGAATTAAATACAAAAGGCACAATGCCGACTTAAGTGCAAGAAAACTGACTCTTCTTACTGTCTATGTTTAGAATCATTCCTGTGTACACTAGTTGTAGATTCCGATGCTTCACTTCAGGTTTACTGTATCCCTCTGACCTTCTTATTGACGATGAAACACAGAAATTGCATCGGAATTAAATAGAAAAGGCACAATGCCGACTTAAGTACAAGAAAACTGACTCTTCTTACTGTCTATGTTTTGAACCATTCCTGTGACACTAGTTATAGATTCCGATGCTTCACTTTAGTTTTACTGTATCCCTCTGACCTTCTTATTGACGATGAAACACAGAAATTGCATCGGAATTAAATAAAAAAGGCACAATGACGACTTAAGTACAAGAAAACTGACTCTTCTTACTGTCTATGTTTTGAACCATTCCTGTGACACTAGTTATAGGTTCCCACGCTTCACTTCAGGTTTACTGTAACCCTTTGACCTTCTTATTGACGATGAGACACAGAAATTGCATCGGAATTAAATACAAAAGGCACAATGCCGACTTAAGTACAAGAAAACTGACTCTTCTTACTGTCTATGTTTTGAACCATTCTTGTGACACTAGTTATAGATTCCAATGCTTTACTTCAGGTTTACTGTATCCCTCTGACCTTCTTATTGACGATGAAACACAGAAATTGCATCGGAATTAAATACAAGAGTCACAATGCCGACTTAAGTACAAGAAAACTGACTATTCTTACTTTCTATGCTTTGAACCATTCCTGTGACACTAGTTATAGATTCCGATGCTTCACTTCCGGTTCACTGTATCCCTCTGACCTTCTTATTGACGATGAAACACAGAAATTGCATCGGAATTAAATACAAGTTTCACAATGCCGACTTAAGTACAAGAAAACTGACTATTCTTACTTTCTATGCTTTGAACCATTCCTTTGACACTAGTTATAGATTCCGATACTTCACTTCAGGTTCACTGTATCCCTCTGACCTTTTTATTGACGATGAAACATAGAAACTGCGTCGGAATTAAATACAAAAGGCACAATGCCGACTTAAGTACAAGAAAACTGACTCTTCTTACTGTCTATGTTTAGAATCAATCCTGTGACACTAGTTATAGGTTCCGATGCTTTACTTCCGGTTTACTGTATCCCTCTGACCTTCTTATTGACGATGAAACACAGAAATTGCATCGGAATTTAATACAAGTGTCACAATGCCGACTTAAGTACAAGAAAGCTGACTATTCTTACTTTCTATGCTTTGAACCATTCCTGTGACACTAGTTATAGATACCGATGCTTCACTTCAGGTTCACTGTATCCCTCTGACCTTCTTATTGACGATGAAACACAGAAATTGCATCAGAATTAATTACGAAAGGCACGATGCTGACTTAAGTACAAGAACACTGACTCTTCCTACTGACTATGGTTTCAACATTTCCTGTGGCACTTGTTATAGATTCCGATGCTTCACTCGAGGTTTACTGTATCCCTCTGACCTTCTTATTGACGATGAAACATAGAAATTGCATCGGAATTAAATACAAAAGTCACAATAACGACTTTAGTACAAGAAAACTGTCTCTTCTTACTGTCTATGTTTTGAACCATTCCTGTGACACTAGTTATAGATTCCGATGCTTCACTTCAGGTTCACTGTATCCCTCTGACCTTCTTATTGACGATGAAACACAGAAATTGCATCGGAATGAAATACAAAAGGCACAATGCCGACTTAAGTAGAAGAAAACTGACTCTTCTTACTGTCTATGTTTTGAACCATTCCTGTCACACTAGTTATAGATTCCGATGTCTCACTTCAGGTTTACTGTATCCCTCTGACCTTCTTATTGACGATGAAACATAGAAATTGGGTCGGAATTAAATACATAAGGCACAATGCCGACTTAAGTGCAAGAAAACTGACTCTTCTTACTGTCTATGTTTAGTATCATTCCTCTGACACTAGTTGTGGATTCCGATGCTTCACTTCACGTTTACTGTATCCCTCTGACCTTCTTATTGACGATGAAACACAGAAATTGCATCGGAATTAAATAAAAAAGCACAATGCCGACTTAAGTACAAGAAAACTGACTCTTCTTACTGTCTATGTTTTGAACCATTCCTGTGACACTAGTTATAGGTTCCGATGCTTCACTTCAGGTTTACTGTATCCCTCTGACCTTCTTATTGCCGATGAAACACAGAAATTGTATCGGAATTAAATACAAAAGGCACATTGCCGACTTATGTACAAGAAAACTGACTCTTCTTACTGTCTATGTTTTGAACCATTCCTGTGACACTAGTTATAGGTTCCGATGCTTCACTTCCGGTTTACTGTATCCCTCTGACCTTATTATTGACTATGAAACACAGAAATTACATCGGAATTAAATACAAAAGGCACAATGCCGACTTAAGTACAAGAAAACTGACTCTTCTTACTGTCTATGTTTTGAACTATTCCTGTGACACTAGTTATAGATTCCGATGCTTTACTTCAGGTTTACTGTATCCCTTTGACCTTCTTATTGACGATGAAACAGAGAAATTGCGTCGTAATTAAATACAAAAGGCACAATACCGACTTAAGTACAAGAAAACTGACCCTTCTTACTGTCTATGTTTTGAACCATGCATGTGACACTAGTTATAGATTCCGATGCTTTACTTCAGGTTTACTGTATCTCTCTGACCGTCTTATTGACGATGAAACACAAAAATTGCATCGGAATTAAATACAAGTTTCACAATGCCGACTTAAGTACAAGAAAACTGACTATTCTTACTTTCTATGCTTTGAACCATTCCTGTGACACTAGTTATAGATTCCGATGCTTCACTTCAGGTTCACTGTATTCCTCTGACCTTCTTATTGACGATGAAACACAGAAATTGCATCGGAATGAAATACAAGAGGCACAATGACGACTTAAGTAGAAGAAAACTGACTCTTCTTACTGTCTATGTTTTGAACCATTCCTGTCACACTAGTTATAGATTCCGATGTCTCACTTCAGGTTTACTGTATCCCTCTGACCTTCCTATTGACGATGAAACATAGAAATTGCGTCGGAATTAAATACAAAAGGCACAATGCCGACTTAAGTGCAAGAAAACTGACTCTTCTTACTGTCTATGTTTAGAATCATTCCTGTGTACACTAGTTATTGATTCCGTTGCTTCACTTCAGGTTTACTGTATCCCTCTGACCTTCTTATTGACGATGAAACACAGAAATTGCATCGGAATTAAATAGAAAAGGCACAATGCCGACTTAAGTACAAGAAAACTGACTCTTCTTACTGTCTATGTTTTGAACCATTCCTGTGACACTAGTTATAGATTCCGATGCTTCACTTTAGGTTTACTGTATCCCTCTGACCTTCTTATTGACGATGAAACACAGAAATTGCATCGGAATTAAATACAAAAGGCACAATGACGACTAAAGTACAAGAAAACTGACTCTTCTTACTGCCTATGCTTTGAACCATTCCTGTGACACTAGTTATAGGTTCCCACGCTTCACTTCAGGTTTACTGTATCCCTTTGACGTTCTTATTGACTATGAGACACAGAAATTGCATCGGAATTAAATACAAAAGGCACAATGCCGACTTAAGTACAAGAAAACTGACTCTTCTTACTGTCTATGTTTTGAACCATTCATGTGACACTAGTTATAGATTCCGATGCTTTACTTCAGGTTTACTGTATTCCTCTGACCTTCTTATTGACGATGAAACACAGAAATTGCATCGGAATTAAATACAAGTTTCACAATGCCGACTTAAGTACAAGAAAACTGACTATTCTTACTTTCTATGCTTTGAACCATTCCTGTGACACTAGTTATAGATTCCGATGCTTCACTTCAGGTTCACTGTATCCCTCTGACCATTTTATTGACGATGAAACATAGAAACTGCGTCGGAATTAAATACAAAAGGCACAATGCCGACTTAAGTACAAGAAAACTGACTCTTCTTACTGTCTATGTTTAGAATCAATCCTGTGACACTAGTTATAGGTTCCGATGCTTCACTTCAGGTTCACTGTATCCCTCTGACCTTTTTATTGACGATGAAACATAGAAACTGCATCGGAATTAAATACAAAAGTCACAATAACGACTTTAGTACAAGAAAACTGACTCTTCCTACTGTCTATGTTTTGAACCATTCCTGTGACACTAGTTATAGATTTCGATGCTTCTTTTCAGGTTTACTGTATGCCTCTGACCTTCTTATTGACGATCAAATACAGAATTTGAATCGGAATTAAATACAAAAGGCACAATGCCGACTTAAGTACAAGAAAACTGACTCTTCTTACTGTCTATGGTATGAACCATTCCTGTGACACTAGTTATAGATTCCGATGCTTCACTTTAGGTTTACTGTATCCCTCTGACCATCTTATTGACGATGAAACACACAAATTGCATCAGAATTAAATACAAAAGGCACATTGCCGACTCAAGTACAAGAAAACTGACTCTTCTTACTGTCTATGCTACGAACCATTCCTGTGATACTAGTTATAGGTTTCGATGCTTCACTTCTGGTTTACTGTATGCCTCTGACCTTCTTACTGACGATGAAACACAGAAATTGCATCGGAATTAAATACAAAAGGCACAATGCCGACTTAAGTACAAGAAAATTGACTCTTCTTAATGTCTATGTTTGACCACTCCTGTGACACTAGTTATAGATTCAGATGCTTCACTTCAGGTTTACTGTATCCCTCTGACCTTGCTATTGACGATGAAACACAGATATTGCATCGGAACTACAAACAACAGGCACATTGCCGACTCAAGTACAAGAAGACTGGCTCTTCTTACTGACTATGTTTGAACATTTCCAGTGTGACCACTTTTAGATTCCGATGCTTCACTATATGATTACTGTATCTCTCAGACCTTCTTATTGACGATGAAACACAGAAATTGCATCAGAATTAAATACAAAAGTGACGATGCTGACTTAAGTACAAGAAGACTGACTCTTCCTACTGACTATGATTTCAACATTTCCTGTGAGACCAGTTTTAGATTCCGATGCCTAACTATATGTTGACTGTATCCCTTGGTCCTTCTTATTGACGATGAAACTCAGAAATTGCATCAGAATAAAATGAAAAGGCACAATGCGGACTTAAGTTCAAGAAAACTGACTCTTCTTACTGTCTATGTTTTGAACCATTCCTGTGACACTAGTTGTAGATTCCGAAACTTCACTGCAGGTTTACTGTACCCCTCTGACCTTCTTATTGACGATGAAACACAGAAATTGCATCGGAATTAAATAGAAAAGGCACAATGCCGACTTAAGTACAAGAAAACTGACTCTTCTTACTGTCTATGCTATGAACCATTCCTGTGACACTAGTTATAGATTCCGATGCTTCACGTTAGTTTTACTGTATCCCTTTGACCATCTTATTGACGATGAAACACACAAATTGCATCAGAATTAAATACAAAGGGCACAATGACGACTTAAGTACAAGAAAACTGACTCTTCTTACAGTCTATGTTTTGAACCATTCCTGTGACACTAGTTATAGATTCCGATGCTTCACTTCAGGTTTATTGTATGCCTCTGACCTTCTTATTGACGATGAGACACAGAATTTGCATCGGAATTAAATACAATAGGCGCAATGCCGACTTAAGTACAAGATAACTGATTCTTCTTACTGTCTATGATTTGAACCATTCATGTGACACTAGTTATACATTCCGATGCTTCACTTCAGGTTTACTGTATCCCTCTGACCTTCTTATTGACGATGAAACACAGTTATAGATTCCGATGCTTCACTTCAGGTTTACTGTATCCCTCAGACCTTCATATTGACGATGAAACACAGAAATTGCATCGGCATTAAATACAAAAGGCACAATTGTGACTTAAGTACAAGAAAACTGACTCTTTTTACTGTCTATGTTTTGAACCATTCATGTGACACTACTTATAGATTCCGATGCTTCACTTCAAATTCACTGTATCCCTCTGACCTTCTTATTGACGATGAAACACAGAAATTGCTTCGAAATTAAATACAAACGGCACAATGCCGACTTAAGTACAAGAAAATTGACTCTTCTTACTGTCTATGTTTGAACCATTCCTGTGACTCTAGTTATAGATTCCGATGCTTCACTTCAGGTTCACTGTATCCCTCTGACCTTGCTATTGACGATGAAACAAAGAAATTGCATCATAATTAAATACAAAAGGCACATTGCCGACTCAAGTACAAGAAGACTGGCTCTTCTTACTGACTATGTTTGAACATTTCCTGTGAGACCAGTTTTAGATTCCGATGCTTCACTATATGATTACTGTATCCCTTGGACCTTCTTATTGACGATGAAACACAGAAATTGCATCAGAATTAAATACAAAAGACACGATGCTGACTTAAGTACAAGAAGACTGACTCTTCCTACTGAATATGAATTCAACATTTCCTGTGAGACTAGTTTTAGATTCCGATGCCTCACTTTATGTATACAGTATCCCTTGGTCCTTCTTATTGACGATGAATCTCAGAAATTGCATCGGAATTAATTAGAAATGGCACAATGCGGACTTAAGTACAAGAAAACTGACTCTTCTTACTGTCTATGTTTTGAACCATTCCCGTGACACTAGTTATTGATTCCGATGCTTCACTTCGGGTATACTGTATCTCTCTGACCTTCTTATTGACGATGAAACATAGAAATTGCATCGGAATTAAATACAAAAGGCACAATGTCGACTCAAGTACAAGAAGACTGGCACTTCTTATAGTCTATGTTCTGAAACTTTCCTGTGAGACCGGTTTTAGATTCCGATGCTTCACTTCAGGATTACTGTATCCCTTGGATCTTCTTATTGACG
Source organism: Schistocerca serialis cubense (assembly GCF_023864345.2). NCBI lineage: Eukaryota > Metazoa > Arthropoda > Insecta > Orthoptera > Acrididae > Schistocerca > Schistocerca serialis. Next base: position 31,954,611 of record NC_064647.1, read on the forward strand.
ACGAAACACAGAAATTGCATCGAAATTAAATCGAAAAGGCACAATGCCGACTTAAGTACAAGAAAACTGACTCTTCTTACTGTCTATAATTTGAACCATTCCTGTGACACTAGTTACACATTCCGATGCCTCACTTCAGGCTTACTGTATCCCTCTGACCTTCTAATTGACGATCAATTACAGAAATTGCAGCGGAAACAAATACAAAAGGCAAAATGCCGACTTAAGTACAAGAAAACTGACTCTTCTTACTGTCTTTGTTGAACCATACCTGTGACACTAGTTATAGACTTCGATGCTTCACTTCAGGTTTACAGTATCCCACTCACCTTCGTATTGACGATGAAACACAGAAATTGCATCGGAATTAAATACAAAAGGCACAATGCCTACTTAAGTACAAGAAATCTGACTCTTCTTACAGTCTATGTTTTGAACCATTCCTGTGACACTACTTATCGATTCCGAAGCTTCACTTCAGGTTTACCGTATCGCTCTGACCTTCTTATTGACGTTGAAACACGGATATTGCATCGGAATTAAATACAAAAGGCACAAAGCCGAATTAAGTACATGAAAACTGACTCTTCTTACTGTGTATGTTTTGAACCATTCCTGTGACACTACTTATAGATTCCGATGCTTCACTTCAAATTCACTGTATCCCTCCGACCTTCTTATTGACGATGAAACACAGAAATTACATCGAAATTAAATACAAAAGGCAGAATGCCGACTTAAGTACAAGAAAATTGACTCTTCTTACTGTCTATGTTTGAACCATTCCTGTGACAGTAGTTATAGATACCGATGCTCCACTTCAGGTTCACTGTATCCCTCTGACCTTGCTATTGACGTTGAAACACAGAAATTGCATCATACTAAAATACAAAAGGCACATAGCCGACTCAAGTACAAGAAGACTGGCTCTTCTTACTGACTATGTTTGAACATTTCCTGTGAGATCAGTTTTAGATTCCGATGCTTCACTATATGTTGACTGTATCCCACTCACCTTCTTATTGACGATGAAACACAGAAATTGCATCGGAATTAAATACAAAAGGCACAATGCCGAATTTAGTACAAGAAATCTGACTCTTCTTACAGTCTATGTTTTGAACCATTCCTGTGACACTAGTTATCGATTCCGATGCTTCACTTCAGGTTTACCGTATCGCTCTGACCTTCTTATTGACGTTGAAACACAGATATTGCATCGGAGTTAGATTCAAAAGGTACAATGCCGAATTAAGTACATGAAAACTGACTCTTCTTACTGTGTATGTTTTGAACCATTCCTGTGACACTAGTTATAGATTTCGATGCTTCACTTCAGGTTTACTGTATCCCTCTGACCTTCTTATTGACGATGTAACACAGAAATTGCATCGGAATTAAATACAAAAGGCACAATGCCGACTCAAGTACAAGAAGACTGGCTCTTCTTACTATCTATGTTTTGAAACTTTCCTGTGAGACCGGTTTTAGATTCCGATGTTTCACTTCAGGATTACTGTACCCCTCTGACCTTCTGATTGACGATGAAACACAGAAATTGCATCGGAATTAAATACAAAAGGCACAATGACGAATCAATTACAAGAAGACTGGCTCTTTCTTCTGTCTATTTTTTGAACCATTCCTGTGACACTAGTTATAGATTCCGATGCTTCACTTCAGGTTTACTGTGTTCCTCTGACCGTCTTATTGACGATGAAACATAGAAATTGCATCGGAATTAAATACATAGGCTTAATGCCGACTCAAGTACAAGAAGACTCGCTCTTCTTACTGTCTATGATTTGAACCATTCCTGTGACACTAGTTATAGATTCCGATGCTTCACTCGAGGTTTACTGTATCCCCCTGACCTCCTTATTGACGATGAAACACAGTAATTGCATCGGAATTAAACACATAGGCACAATGCTGACTCAAGTACAAGAAGACTGGCTCTTCCTACTGTCTATGTTTTGAAACTTTCCTGTGAGACCGGTTTTAGATTCCGATGCTTCACTTCAGGATTTCTGTACCCCTCTGACCTTCTTATTGACGATGAAACACAGAAATTGCATCGGAATTAAATACAAAAGGCACAATGCCGACTTAAGTACAAGAAAACAGACTCTTCTTTCGGTCTATGTTTTGAACCATTCATGTGACACTAGCTATATATTCCGATGCTTCACTTCAGGTTTACTGTATCCCTCTGACCTTCTTGTTAACGATGAAACACAGATATTGCATCGGAATTAAATACAAAAGGCACAATACCGACTTAAGTACAAGAAAACTGACTCTTCTTTCAGGCTATGTTTTGAACCATTCATGTGACACTAGTTATGGATTCCGATGCTTCACTTCAGGTTTACTGTATCCCTCTGACCTTCTTATTGACGATGAAACACAGAAATTGCATCGGAATTAAATACAAAAGGCACAATGCCGACTCAAGTACAAGAAGACTGGCTCTTCTTACTATCTATGTTTTGAAACTTTCCTGTGAGACCGGTTTTAGATTCCGATGTTTCACTTCAGGATTACTGTACCCCTCTGACCTTCTGATTGACGATGAAACACAGAAATTGCATCGGAATTAAATACAAAAGGCACAATGCCGACTTAAGCACAAGAAAACTGACTCCTCTTACTGTCTATGTTTTGCACCATTCCTGTGACACTAGTTATAGGTTTCGATGCGTCACTTCTGGTTTACTGTATGCCTCTGACCTTCTTACTGACGATGAAACACAGAAATTGCATCGGAATTAAATACAAAAGGCACAATGCCGACTTAAGTACAAGAAAATTGACTCTTCTTAATGTCTATGTTTGACCACTCCTGTGACACTAGTTATAGATTCAGATGCTTCACTTCAGGTTTACTGTATCCCTCTGACCTTGCTATTGACGATGAAACACAGATATTGCATCGGAACTACATACAACAGGCACATTGCCGACTCAAGTACAAGAAGACTGGCTCTTCTTACTGACTATGTTTGAACATTTCCTGTGAGACCACTTTTAGATTCCGATGCTTCACTATATGATTACTGTATCTCTCAGACCTTCTTATTGACGAAGAAACACAGAAATTGCATCAGAATTAAATACAAAAGTCACGATGCTGACTTAAGTACAAGAAGACTGACTCTTCCTACTGACTATGATTTCAACATTTCCTGTGAGACCAGTTTTAGATTCCGATGCCTAACTATATGTTGACTGTATCCCTTGGTCCTTCTTATTGACGATGAAACTCAGAAATTGCATCAGAATAAAAAGAAAAGGCACAATGCGGACTTAAGTACAAGAAAACTGACTCTTCTTACTGTCTATGCTATGAACCATTTCTGTGACACTAGTTATAGATTCCGATGCTTCACGTTAGGTTTACTGTATCCCTTTGACCATCTTATTGACGATGAAACACACAAATTGCATCAGATTAAATACAAAGGGCACAATGACGACTTAAGTACAAGAAAACTGACTCTTCTTACAGTCTATGTTTTGAACCATTCCTGTGACACTAGTTATAGATTCCGATGCTTCACTTCAGGTTTACTGTATGCCTCTGACCTTCTTATTGACGATGAAACACAGAATTTGCATCGGAATTAAATACAAAAGGCGCAATGCCGACTTAAGTACAAGATAACTGATTCTTCTTACTGACTATGATTTGAACCATTCATGTGACACTAGTTATACATTCCGATGCTTCACTTCAGGTTTACTGTATCCCTCTGACCTTCTTACTGACGATGAAACACAGTTATAGATTCCGATGCTTCACTTCAGGTTTACTGTATCCCTCAGACCTTCTTATTGACGATGAAACACAGAAATTGCATCGGCATTAAATACAAAAGGCACAATTGTGACTTAAGTACAAGAAAACTGACTCTTTTTACTGTCTATGTTTTGAACCAATCATGTGACACTACTTATAGATTCCGATGCTTCACTTCAAATTCACTGTATCCCTCTGACCTTCTTATTGACGATGAAACACAGAAATTGCTTCGAAATTAAATACAAAAGGCACAATGCCGACTTAAGTACAAGAAAATTGACTCTTCTTACTGTCTATGTTTGAACCATTCCTGTGACTCTAGTTATAGATTCCGATGCTTCACTTCAGGTTCACTGTATCCCTCTGACCTTGCTATTGACGATGAAACACAGAAATTGCATCATAATTAAATACAAAAGGCACATTGCCGACTCAAGTACAAGAAGACTGGCTCTTCTTACTGACTATGTTTGAACATTTCCTGTGAGACCAGTTTTAGATTCCGATGCCTCACTTTATGTTTACAGTATCCCTTGGTCCTTCTTATTGACGATGAATCTCAGAATTTGCATCGGAATTAATTAGAAAAGGCACAATGCGGACTTAAGTACAAGAAAACTGACTCTTCTTACTGTCTATGTTTTGAACCATTCCCGTGACACTAGTTATTGATTCCGATGCTTCACTTCGGGTATACTGTATCTCTCAGACCTTCTTATTGACGATGAAACACAGAAATTGCATCAGAATTAAATACAAAAGACACGATGCTGACTTAAGTACAAGAAGACTGACTCTTCCTACTGAATATGATTTCAACATTTCCTGTGAGACTAGTTTTAGATTCCGATGCCTCACTTTATGTTTACAGTATCCCTTGGACCTTCTTATTGACGATGAATCTCAGAAATTGCATCGGAATTAATTAGAAAAGGCACAATGCGGCCTTAAGTACAAGAAAACTGACTCTTCTTACTGTCTATGTTTTGAACCATTCCCGTGACACTAGTTATTGATTCCGATGCTTCGCTTCGGGTATACTGTATCTCTCTGACCTTCTTATTGACAATGAAACACAGAAATTGCATCGAAATTAAATCGAAAAGGCACAATGCCGACTTAAGTACAAGAAATCTGACTCTTCTTACTGTCTATGTTTTGAACCATTCCTGTGACACTACTTATCGATTCCGATGCTTCACTTCAGGTTTACCGTATCGCTCTGACCTTCTTATTGATGTTGAAACACGGATATTGCATCGGAATTAAATACAAAAGGCACAAAGCCGAATTAAGTACATGAAAACTGACTCTTCTTACTGTGTATGTTTGGAACCATTCCTGTGACACTACTTATCGATTCCGATGCTTAACTTCAGGATTACTGTATCCCTCTGACCTTCTTATTGACGATGAAACACAGAAATTGCATCGGAATTAAATACAAAAGGCACAATGCCGACTCAAGTACAAGAAGCCTGGCTCTTCTTACTGTCTATGTTTTGAACCATTCATGTGACACTAGTAATAGATTCCGATGCTTCACTTCAGGTTTACTGTATGCCTCTGACCTTCCTACTGACGATGAAACACAGAAATTGCATCGGAATTAAATACAAAATGCACAATGCCGACTTAAGTACAAGAAAATTGACTCTTCTTAATGTCTACGTTTGACCACTCCTGTGACACTAGTTATAGATTGCGATGCTTCACTTCAGGTTTACTGTATCCCTCTGACCTTGCTATTGACGATGAAACACAGATATTGCATCGGAACTACACACAACAGGCACATTGCCGACTCAAGTACAAGAAGACTGGCTCTTCTTACTGACTATGTTTGAACATTTCCTGTGAGACCAGTTTTAGATCCGATGCTTCACTATATGATTACTGTATCCCTCAGACCTTCTTATTGACGATGAAACACAGAAATTGCATCAGAATTAAATACAAAAGGCACGATGCTGACTTAAGTACAAGAAGACTGACTCTTCCTACTGACTATGATTTCAACATTTCCTGTGAGACCAGTTTTAGATTCCGATGCCTAACTATATGTTGACTGTATCCCTTGGTCCTTCTTATTGACGATGAAACTCAGAAATTGCATCAGAATAAAAAGAAAAGGCACAATGCGGACTTAAGTACAAGAAAACTGACTCTTCTTACTGTCTATGCTATGAACCATTCCTGTGACACTAGTTATTGATTCCGATGCTTCACTTTAGGTTTACTGTATCCCTCTGACCATCTTATTGACGATGAAACACACAAATTGCATCAGAATTAAATACAAAGGGCACAATGACGACTTAAGTACAAGAAAACTGCCTCTTCTTACAGTCTATGTTTTGAACCATTCCTGTGACACTAGTTATAGATTCCGATGCTTCACTTCAGGTTTACTGTATGCCTCTGACCTTCTTATTGACGATGAAACACAGTTATAGATTCCGATGGTTCACTTCAGGTTTACTGTATCCCTCAGACCTTCTTATTGACGATGAAAGACAGAAATTGCATCGGCATTAAATACAAAAGGCACAATTGTGACTTAAGTACAAGAAGACTGGCTCTTCTTACTGACTATGTTTGAACATTTACTGTGAGATCAGTTTTAGTTTCCGATGCTTCAGTATATGTTTACTGTATCCCTTGGACCTTCTTATTGACGATGAAACACAGAAATTGCATCAGAATTAAATACAAAAGACACGATGCTGACTTAAGTACAAGAAGACTGACTCTTCCTACTGACTATGATTTCAACATTTCCTGTGAGACCAGTTTTAGATTCCGATGCCTCACTTTATGTTTACAGTATCCCTTGGTCCTTCTTATTGACGATGAATCTAAGAAATAGCATCGGAATTAAACAGAAAAGGCACAATGTGGACATAAGTACAAGAAAACTGACTCTTCTTACTGTCTATGTTTTGAACCATTCCTGTGACACTAGTTATTGATTCCGATGCTTCACTTCGGGTATACTGTATCTCTCTGACCTTCTTATTGACGATGAAACACAGAAATTGCATCGGAATTAAATACAAAAGGCACAATGCCGACTCAAGTACAAGAAGACTGGCACTTCTTATAGTCTATGTTCTGAAACTTTCCTGTGAGACCGTTTGTAGATTCCGATGCTTCACTTCAGGATTACTGTATCCCTTGGATCTTCTTATTGACGACGACACGCAGAAATTGCATCGAAATTAAATCGAAAAGGCACAATGCCGACTTAAGTACAAGAAAACTGACTCTTCTTACTGTCTATAATTTGAACAATTCCTGTGACACTAGTTACACATTCCGATGCCTTACTTCAGGCTTACTGTATCCCTCTGACCTTCTTATTGACGATGAATTACAGAAATTGCAGCGGAATCAAATACAAAAGGCAAAATGCCGACATAAGTACAAGAAAACTGACTCTTCTTACAGTCTATGTTTTGAACCATTCCTGTGACACTAGTTATCGATTCCGATGCTTCACTTCAGGTTTACCGTATCGCTCTGACCTTCTTATTGACGTTGAAACACGGATATTGCATCGGAATTAAATACAAAAGGCACAAAGCCGAATTAAGTACATGAGAACTGACTCTTCTTACTGTGTATGTTTTGAACCATTCCTGTGACACCACTTATAGATTCCGATGCTTCACTTCAGGTTTACTGTATTCCTCTGACCGTCTTATTGACGTTGAAACACAGAAATGCATCGGAATTAAATACATAGGCATAATGCCGACTTAAGTACAAGAAGACTGGCTCTTCTTACTGACTATGATTTGAACCATTCCTGTGACACTAGTTATAGATTCCGATGCTTCACTCGAGGTTTACTGTATCCCCCTGACCTTCTAATTTACGATGAAACACAGTAATTGCATCGGAATTAAATACATAGGCACAATGCCGACTCAAGTACATGAAGACTGGCTCTTCCTACTGTCTATGTTTTGAACCATTCCTGTGACACTAGTTATAGATTAAGATGCTTCACTTCAGGTTTACTGTATCCCTCTGACCTTCTTATTGACGATGAAACACAGAAATTGCATCGGAATAAAATAGAAAAGGCACAATGGCGACTTAAGTACAAGAAAAATGATTCCTCTTACTATCTATGTTTTGAACCATTCCTGTAACAGTAGTTATAGATTCCGATGCTTCACTTCAGGTTTACTGTATCCCTCTGACCTTCTTATTAACGATGAAACACAGATATTGCATCGGAATTAAATACAAAAGGCACAATGCCGACTTAAGTACAAGAAAACTGACTCTTCTTTTAGTCTATGTTTTGAACCATTCATGTGACACTAGTTATAGATTCCGATGCTTCTCTTCAGGTTTACTGTATCCCTGTGACCTTCTTATTGACGATGAAACACAGAAATTGCATCGGAATTAAATACAAAAGGCACATTGCCGACTCAAGTACATGAAGACTGGCTCTTCTTACTGTCTATGTTTTGAAACTTTCCTGTGAGACCGTTTTTAGATTCCGATGCTTCACTTCAGGATTACTGTACCCCTCTGACCTTCTTACTGACGATGAAACACAGAAATTGCATCGGAATTAAATACAAAAGGCACAATGCCGACTTAAGTACAAGAAAACTGACCCTTCTTTCAGTCTATGTTTTGAACCATTGATGTGACACTAGTTATAGATTCCGATGCTTCACTTCAGGTTTACTGTATCCCTCTGACCTTCTTATTAATGATGAAACACAGATATTGCATCGGAATTAAATACAAAAGGCACAGTGCCGACTTAAGTACAAGAAAATTGACTCTTCTTAATGTCTATGTTTGACCACTCCTGTGACACTAGTTATAGATTCCGATGCTTCACTTCAGGTTTACTGTATCCCTCTGACCTTGCTATTGACGATGAAACACAGATATTGCATCGGAACTACATACAACAGGCACATTGCCGACTCAAGTACAAGAAGACTGGCTCCTCTTACTGACTATGTTTGAACATTTCCTGTGAGACCAGTTTTAGATTCCGATGCTTCACTATATGATTACTGTATCCCTTGGACCTTCTTATTGACGATGAATCTCAGAAATTGCATCGGAATTAAATAGAAAAGGCACAATGCGGACTTAAGTACAAGAAAACCGACTCTTCTTACTGTCTATGTTTTGTACCATTCCTGAGACACTAGTTATAGATTCCGATGCTGCACTTCAGGTATACTGCATCTCTCTGACCTTTTTATTGACGATGAAACACAGAAATTGCATCGGAATTGAATAAAAAAGGCATAATGCCGACTCACGTACAAGAAGACTGGTTCTTCTTATTGTCTATGTTCTGAAACTTTCCTGTGAGACCGGTTTTAGATTCCGAAGCTTCACTTCAGGTTTACTGTATCCCTTGGATCTTCTTATTGACGACGAAACACAGAAATTGCATCGGAATTAAATCGAAAGGCACAATGCCGACTTAAGTATATGAAAACTGACTCTTCTTACTGTGTACGTTTTGAACCATTCCTGTGACACTACTTATAGATTCCGATGCTTCACTTCCGGTTTACTATATCCCTCTGACCTTCTTATTGACGATGAAACACAGAAATTGCATCGGAATTAAATACAAAAGGCACAATGCCGACTTAAGTACAAGAAGACTGACTCTTCATACTGTCTATGTTTTGAACTATTCCTGTGACCCTAGTTATAGATTCCGATGCTTCCCTTCAGGTTTACTGTATCCCTCTCACATTCTTATTGAGGATGAAACACAGAAATTGCATCGCAATTATTTACAAAAGGCACAATGCTGAATCAATTACAAGAAGACTGGCTCTTCCTTCTGTCTATGTTTTGAACCATTCCTGTGACACTTGTTTAAGATTCCGATGCTTCACTTCAGGTTTACTGTATTCCTCTGACCTTCTTATTGACGATGAAACACAGTAATTGCATCGGAATTAAATACATAGGCACAATGCCGACTCAAGCACAAGAAGACTGGCTCTTCCTACTGTCTATGTTTCGAACCATTCCTGTAACACTAGTTATAGATTCTGATGCTTCACTTCTGGTTTACTGTATCCCTCTGACCTTCTTATTGACGATGAAACACAGAAATTGCATCGGAATTAAATACAAAAAGCACAATGCCGACTTAAGTACAAGAAAACTGACTCTTCTATCAGTCTATGTTTTGAACCATTCATGTGACACTAGTTATAGATTCCGATGCTTCACTTCAGGTTAACTGTATCCCACTGACCTTCTTATTGACGATGAAACACGGAAATTACATCGGAATTAAATACAAAAGGCACAATGCCGACTCAATTACAAGAAGACTAACTCTTCTTACTGTCTATGCTTTGAACCATTCATGTGACACTAGTTATAGATTCCGATGCTTCACTTCAGGTTTACTGTATCCCTCTGACCTTCTTATTAACGTTGAAACACAGATATTGCATCCTATTTAAATGCAAAAGGCACAATGCCGATTTCGGTACAAGAAATCTGACTCTTCTTACTGTCTATGTTTTGAACCTTTCCTGTGACACTAGTTATCGATTCCGATGCTTCACTTCAGGTTTCCTGTATCGCTCTGACCTTCTTATTGACGATGAAACACAGAAATTGCATCGGAATTAAATACAAAAGGCACAATGCCGAATTAAGTACATTAAAACTGACTCTTCTTACTGTGTATGTTTTGAACCATTCCTGTGACACTACTTATAGAATCCGATGCTTCACTTCAGGTTTGCTGTATGCCTCTGACTTTCCTATAGACGATGAAACACAGAAATTGCATCGGAATTAAATACAAAAGTCACAATGCCGACTTAAGTACAAGTAGACTGACTCTTCATAATGTCTATGTTTTGAACTATTCCTGTGACACTAGTTATAGATTCCGATGCTTCACTTCAGGTTTACTGTATCCCTCTGACATTCTTATTGACGATGAAACACAGATATTGCATCGCAATTGAATACAAAAGACACAGTGCCGAATCAACTACAAGAAGACGGGCTCTTCCTCTTGTCTATGTTTTGAACCATTCCTGTGACACTAGTTATAAATTCCGATGCATCACTTCAGGTTCACTGTATCCCTCTGACCGTCTTATTGACGATGAAACACAGAAATTGCATCTGAATTAAATACATAGGCACAATGCCGACTCAAGTACAAGAAGACTGGCTCTTCTTACTCTCTATGTTTTGAACCATTCCTGTGACACTAGTTATAGATTCCGATGCGTCACTTCAGGTTTACTGTATCCCTCTGACCTTCTTATTGAAGATGAAAGACAGAAATTGCATCGGAATTAAATACAAAAGCACAATGCCGACTTAAGTACAAGAGAACTGAATCTTCCAGCTGTCTATGTTTTGAACATTCCTGTGACACTAGTTATAGATTTCGATGCTTCACTTCAGGTTTACTGTATCCCACTGAGCTTCTTATTGACGATGAAACACGGAAATTACATCGGAATTAAATACAAAAGGCACAATGCCGACTCAAGTACAAGAAGACTAACTCCTCTTACTGTCTATGTTTTGAACCATTCCTGTGACACTAGTTATAGATTCCGATGCTTCACTCCAATTTCTCTGTATCCCTCTGACCTTCTTATTGACGATGAAACACAGAAATTGCATCGGAATTAAATACAAAGGCACAATGCCGACTTAAGTACAAGAGAACTGACACTTCTTACTGTCTATGTTATGAACCATTCTTGTGACACTTGCTATAGATTCCGATGCTTCACTTCAGGTTTACTGTATCCCACTGACCTTCTTATTGACGATGAATTACAGAAATTGCATCGGAATTAAACAGAAAAGGCACAATGCCGACTCCAGTACAAGAAGACTGGGTCTTGCTACTCTCTATGTTTTGAACCATTCCTGTGACACTAGTTATAGATTCCGATGCTTCACTTAAAGTTTACTGTATCCCTCTGACCTTCTTATTGACGATGAAACACAGAAATTGCATCGGAATTAAATACATAGGCACAATGCCGACTCAAGTACAAGAAGACTGGCTCTTCTTACTGTCTATGTTTTGAACCATTCCTGTGACACTAGTTATAGATTCCGAAGCTTCACTTCCGGTTTATTGTATCCCTCTGACCTTCTTATTGACGATCAAACACAGAAATTGCATCGGAATTAAATAGAAAAGGCACAATGCCGACTTAAGTACAAGAAAACTGACTCTTCTTTCAGTCTATGTTTTTGACCCATTCCCGTGACACTAGTTATAGATTCCGATGCTTCACTTCAGGTTTACTGTATCCCTCTGACCTTCTTATTGACGATGAAACACAGAAATTGCATCGGAATTAAATACAAAAGCACAATGCCGACTTAAGTACTAGAAAATTGACTCTTCATACTGTCTATGTTTTGAACCTTTCTTGTGACACTAGTTATAGATTCCGATGCTTCACTTCATGTTTACTGTATCCCTCTGACCTTCTTATTGACGATGAAACACAGAAATTGTATCGGAATTAAATACAAAAGGCACAATGCCGACTCAAGTACAAGAAGACTGGCTCTTCTTACTGTCTATGTTTTGAACCATTCCTGTGACACTAGTTATAATTTCCGATGCTTCACTTATGTTTACTGTATCCCTCTTACCTTATTGACGATGAAACACAGAAATTATATCGGAATTTAATAGAAAAGGCCAAATGCCGATTTAAGTACAAGAAAACTGGCTCCTCCTACTGTCTATGTTTTGAACCATTCCTGTGCCACTAGTTATAGATTCCGATGCTTCACTTCAGGTTCACTGTCTCCCTCTGACCTTCTTATTGACGATGAAACACAGAAATTGCATCGGAATGAAATCCAAGAGGCACAATGACGACTTAAGTAGAAGAAAACTGACTCTTTTTACTGTCTATGTTTTGAACCATTCATGTGACACTAGTTATAGATTCCGATGCTTCACTTCAGGTTCACTGTATCCCTCTGACCTTCTTATTGACGATGAAACACAGAAATTGCATCGGAATGAAATACAAGAGGCACAATGACGACTTAAGTAGAAGAAAACTGACTCTTCTTACTGTCTATGTTTTGAACTATTCATGTGACACTAGTTATAGATACCGATGCTTCACTTCAGGTTACTGTATCCCACTGACCTTCTTATTGACGATGAATTACAGAAATTGTATCGGAATTAAATACAAAAGGCACAATGCCGACTCAAGTACAAGAAGACTGGGTCTTCCTACTGTCTTTGTCTTGAACCATTCCTGTGACACTAGTTATAGATTCCGATGCTTCACTTCAAGTTTACTGTATCCCTCTGACCTTCTTATTGACGATGAAATACAGAAATTGCATCGGAATTAATAACAAAAGGCACAATGCCGACTTAAGCACAAGAAAACTGACTCTTCTTACTGTCTATGCTTTGAACCATTCCTGTGACACTAGTTCTTGGTTCCGATGCTTCACTTCAGGTTTACTGTATCCCTCTGACCTTCTTATTGACGATGAAACACAGAAATTGCATCGGAATTAAATACATAGGCACAATGCCAACTCAAGTACAAGAAGATTGGCTATTCTTATTGTCTATGTTTTGAACCATTCCTGTGACACTAGTTATAGATTCCGATGCTTCACTTCAGGTTTACTGTATCCCTCTGACCTTCTTATTGACGATGAAACACAGAAATTGCATCGGAATTAAATACAAAAGCACAATGCCGACTTAAGTACTAGAAAACTGACTCTTCTTACTGTCTATGTTTTGAACCATTCTTGTGACACTAGTTATTGATTCCGATGTTTCACTTCACGTTTACTGTATCCCACTGACCTTCTTATTGACGATGAAACACAGAAATTGCATCGGAATTAAATGGAAAAGGCACAATGCCGACTCAAGTACAAGAAAAATGATTCTTCTTACTACCTATGTTTTTAACCATTCCTGTGACAATAGTTATAGTTTCCGATGCTTCACTTCAGGTTTACTGTATCCCTCTCACCTTCTTATTGACGATGAAACACAGATATTGCATCAGAATTAAATACAGAAGGCACAATGCCGACTTAAGTACAAGAAAACTGACTCTTCTCTCTGTCTATGTGTTGACTCATTCATGTGACACTAGTTATAGATTCCGATGATTCACTTCTGGTTACTGTATCCCTCTGACCTTCTTATTGTCGATGAAACACAGATATTGCATCGGAATTAAATACAAAAGGCACAATGCCGACACAAGTACAAGAAGACTGGCTCTTCTTACTGTCTACGTTTTGAAACTTTCCTGTAAGACCGGTTTTAGATTCCGATGCTTCACTTCAGGATTACTGTATCCCTCTGACTTTCTTATTGACGATGAAACACAGAGATTGCATCGGAAATTAATACAAAAGGCACAATGCCGACTTAAGCACAAGAAAACTGACTCTTCTTACTGTCTATGCTTTGAACCATTCCTGTGACACTAGTTATAGGTTCTGATGCTTCACTTCATGTTTACTGTATCGCCCTGACCTTCTTATTGACGATGAAACACAGAAATTGTATCGGAATTAAATACAAAAGGCACAATGCCGACTCAAGTACAAGAAGACTGGCTCTTCTTACTGTCTATGCTTTGAACCATTCCTGTGACACTAGTTATAGTTTCTGATGCTTCACTTCAGGTTTACTGTATCCCTCTGACCTTCTTATTGACGATGAAACACAGAAATTACATCGGAATTTAATAGAAAAGGCACAATGCCGATTTAAGTACAAGAAAACTGACTCTTCTTACTGTCTATGTTTTGAACCATTCCTGTGCCACTAGTTATAGATTCCGATGCTTCACTTCAGGTCACTGTATCCCTCTGACCTTCTTGTTGACGATGAAACACAGAAATTGCATCGGAATGAAATACAAGAGGCACAATGACGACTTAAGTAGAAGAAAACTGACTCTTCTTACTGTCTATGCTTTGAACCATTCATGTGACACTAGTTATAGATTCCGATGCTTCACTTCAGGTTCACTGTATCCCTCTGACCTTCTTATTGACGAAGAAACACAGAAATTGCATCGGAATGAAATACAAGAGGCACAATGACGTCTTAAGTAGAAGATAACTGACTCTTCTTACTGTCTATGTTTTGAACCACTCCTGTGACACTAGTTATAGATACCGATGGTTCACTTCAGGTTTACTCTATCCCTCTGACCTTCTTATAGACGATAAAACACAGAAATTGCATCGGAATAAAATAGAAAAAGCACAATGCCGACTTAAGTACAAGAAACATGATTCTTCTTTCTGTCTAAGTTTTGAACCATTCATGGGACACTAGTTATAGATTCCGATGCTTCACTTCAGTTTTACTGTATCCCTCTGACCTTCTTATAGACGATAAAACACAGAAATTGCATCGGAATAAAATAGAAAAAGCACAATGCCGACTTAAGTACAAGAAACATGATTCTTCTTTCTGTCTAAGTTTTGAACCATTCATGGGACACTAGTTATAGATTCCGATGCTTCACTTCAGTTTTACTGTATCCCTCTGACCTTCTTATTGACGATGAAACACAGAAATTGCATCGGAATTAAATACAAAAGCACAATGCCGACTCAAGTACAAGAAGACTGGCTCTGCTTACTGTCTATGTTTTGAAACTTTCCTGTGAGACCGGTTTTAGATTCCGATGCTTCACTTCAGGATTACTGTATCCCTCTGACCTTTTTATTGACGATGAAACACAGAAATTGCATCGGAATTAAATACAAAAGGCACAATGCCGTCTTAAGCACAAGAAAACTGACTCGTCTTACTGTCTATGCTTTGAACCATTCCTGTGACACTAGTTATAGTTTCCGATGCTTCACTTCATGTTTACTGTATCCCTCTGACCCTCTTATTGACGTTGAAACACAGAAATTGTATTGGAATGAAATACAAAAGGCCCAATGCCGACTCAAGTACAAGAAGACTGGCTCTTCTTACTGTCTATGTTTTGAACCATTCCTGTGACACTAGTTATAGTTTCCGATGCTTCCCTTCAGGTTTACTGTATCCCTCTGACCTTCTTAGTGACGATGAAACACAGAAATTACATCGGAATTTAATAGAAAAGGCACTATGCCGACTTAAGTACAAGAAAACTGACTCTTCTTACTGTCTATGTTTTGAACCATTCCTGTGACTCTAGTTATAGATTCCGATGCTTCACTTTAGGTTTACAGTATCCCTCTGACCTTCTTATTGACGATGAAACACAGAAATTGCATCGGAATTAAATACAAAAGGCACAACGCCGACTTAAGTACAAGAAATGTGACTCTTCTTACTGTCTATGTAATCAACCATTCACGTGACACTAGTTATAGATTCCGATGCTTCACTTCAGGTTCACTGTATCCCTCTGACCTTCTTATTGACGAAGAAACACAGAAATTGCATCGGAATGAAATACAAGAGGCACAATGACGACTTAAGTAGAAGAAAACTGACTCTTCTTACTGTCTATGTTTTGAACCATTCCTGTGCCACTAGTTATAGATTCTGATGGTTCACTTCAGGTTTACTCTATCCCTCTGACCTTCTTATTGACGATAAAACACAGAAATTGCATCGGAATAAAATAGAAAAGGCACAATGCCGACATAAGTACAAGCAACATGATTCTTATTACTATCTATGGTTTGAACCACTGCTGTGACAGTAGTTATAGATTCCGATGCTTCACTTCAGGTTTACTGTATCCCTCTGACCTTCTTATTGACGATGAAACACAGATATTGCATCGGAATTAAATACAAAATGCACAATGCAGTCCTAAGTACAAGAAAACTGACTCTTCTTTCTGGTTATGATTTAAACCATTCATGTGGCACTAGTTATAGATACCGAAGCTTCACTTCAGGATACTGTATCCCTCTGACCTTCTTATTGACGATGAAGCACAGAAATGGCATCAGAATTAAATACAAAAGGCACAATGCCGACTTAAGCACAAGAAAACTGACTCTTCTTACTGTCTATGCTTTGAACCATTCCTGTGACACCAGATATAGGTTCCGATGCTTCACTTCAGATTTACTGTATCCCTCTGACATTCTTATTGACGATGAAACACAGAAATTGTATCGGAATTAAATACAAAAGGCACAATGCCGACTTAAGTACAAGAAAACTGACTCTTCTTACTATCGATGTATTGAACCATTCCTGTGACACTAGTTATAGATTCCGATGCTTCACTTTAGGTTTACTGTATCCCTCTGACCTTCTTATTGACGATGAAACACAGAAATTGCATCAAACTTAATAGAAAAGACACAATGCCGACTTCAGTACAAGAAAACTGACTCTTCTTACTGTCTATGTTTTGAACCATTCCAGTGACACTAGTTATAGATTCCGATGCATCACTTTAGGTTTACTGTATCCCTCTGACATTCTTATTGACGATGAAACACAGATATTGCATCGGAATTAAATACAAAAGGCACAATGCCGACTTAAGTACAAGAAAACTGACTCTTCTTCCTTTCTAAGATTTGAACCATTCATGGGACACTAGTTATAGATTCCGATGCTTCACTTCAGTTTTACTGTATCCCTCTGACCTTCTTATTAACGATGAAACACAGAAATTGCATCGGAATTAAATACAAAAGCACAATGCCGACTTAAGAACAAGAGAACTGACTCTTCTTACTGTCTATGTTTTGAACTATTCCTGTGACACTAGTTATAGATTGCGATGCTTCACTTCAGGTTTACTGTATCCCTCTGACCTTCTTATTGACGATGAAACACAGATATTGCATCGGAATTAAATACAAAAGGCACAATGATGACCTAAGTACAAGAAAACTGACTCTTCTTTCTGTCTATGTTTTGAACCATCATGTGACACTAGTTATAGATTCCGATGCTTCACTTCAGGTTTACTGTATCCCTCTGACCTTCTTATTGACGATGAAACACAGAAATTGCATCGGAATTAAATACAAAAGGCACAATGCCGACTCAAGTACAAGAAGACTGGCTCTGCTTACTGCCTATGTTTTGAAACTTTCCTGTGAGACCGGTTTTAGATTCCGATGCTTCACTTCATGTTTACTGTATCCCTCTGACCTTCTTATTGACGTTGAAACACAGAAATTGTATTGGTATGAAAAAAAAAACCCCCAATGCCGACTCAAGTACAAGAGGACTGGCTCTTCTTACTGTCTATGTTTTGAACCATTCCTGTGACACTAGTTATAGATTCCGATGCTTCACTTCAGGTTCACTGTATACCTCTGACCTTCTTATTGACGATGAAACACAGAAATTGCATCGGAAAGAAATACAAGAGGCACAATGACGACTTAAGTAGAAGAAAACTGACTCTTCTTACTGTCTATGATTTGAACCATTCCTGTGACACTAGTTATAGATTCCGATGCTTCACTTCTGGTTTACTGTATCCCTCTGACCTTCTTATTGACGATGAAACACAGATATTGCATCGGAATTAAATACAAAAGGCACAATGCCGACTTAAGTACAAGAAAACTGACTCTTCTTTCTGTCTATGTTATGAACCATTCATGTGACACTAGTTATAGATACCGATGCTTCACTTCAGGTTACTGTATCCCTCTGACCTTCTTATTGACGATGAAACCCAGAAATTGCATTGGAATTAAATACAAAATGCACAATGCCGACTTAAGCACAAGAAAACTGACTCTTCTTACTGTCTATGCTTTGAACCATTCCTGTGACACTAGTTATAGGTTCTGATACTTCACTTCAGATTTACTATATCCCTCTGACATTCTAATTGACGATGAAACACAGAAATTGTATCGGAATTAAATTCAAAAGGCACAAAGCCGACTTAAGTGCAAGAAAACTGACTCTTCTTACTATATATGTTTTGTACCATTCCTGTGACACTAGTTATAGATTCCGATGCTTCACTTCAGGTTTACTGTATCCCTCTGACCTTCTTATTGACGATGAAATACAGATATTGCATCGGAATTAAATACAAAAGGCACAATGCCGACATAAGTGGAAGAAAACTGACTCTTCTTACAGTCTATGATTTGAACCATTCCTGTGACACTAGTTATAGATTCCGATGCTTCACTTCAGGTTTACTGTATCCCTCTGACCTTCTTATTGACGATGAAACACAGAAATTACATCGGAATTTAATAGTAAAGACACAATGCCGACTTCAGTACAAGAAAACTGACTCTTCTTACTGTCTATGTTTTGAACCATTCCTGTGACACTTGTTATAGTTTCCGATGCTTCACTTTAGGTTTACTGTATCACTCTGACCTTCTTATTGACGATGAAACACAGAAATTGCATCGGAATTAATTACAAAGGTCACAATGCCGACTTAAGTACAAGAAAATTTACTCTTTTTACTGTCTATGTTTTGAACCATTCCTGTGACACTAGTTATAGATTCCGATGCTTCACTTCAGGTTTACTGTATGCGTCTGACCTTCTTATTGACGATGAAATACAGATATTGCATCGGAATTAAATACAAAAGGCACAATGCCGACTAAAGTACCAGAAAACTGACTCTTCTTTCTGTCTAAGTTTTGAACCATTCATGTGACACTAGTTATAGATTCCGATGCTTCACTTCAGTTTTACTGTTTCCCATTGACCTTCTTATTGACGATGAAACACAGAAATTGCATCAGAATTAAATACAAAAGCACAATGCCGACTTAAGTACAAGAGAACTGACTCTTCTTACTGTCTATGTTTTGAACCATTCCTGTGACACTAGTTACAGATTCCGATGTTTCACTTCAGGTTTACTGTATCCCACTGACCTTTTTATTGACGATGAAACACAGAAATTACATCGGAATTAAATACAAAAGGCACAATGCCGACTCAAGTACAAGAAGACTGGCACTTCTTACTGTCTATGTTTTGAACCATTCCCGTGACACGAGTTATAGTTTCCGATGCTTCACTTCAGGTTTACTGTATCCCTCTGACCTTCTTGTTGACGATGAAACAAAGAAATTGCATCGGAATAAGATAGAAAAGGCACCATGCCGACTTAAGTACAAGAAAACTGACTCTTCTTCCTGTCCATGTTTTGAACCATTCATGTGACACTAGTTATAGATTCCGATGCTTCATTTCAGGTTTACTGTATCCCTCTGACCTTCTTATTGACGATGAAACACAGAAATTGCTTCGGAATTAAATACAAAAGGCACAAAGCCGACTTAAGTGCAAGAAAACTGACTCTTCTTACTATCTATGTTTTGTACCATTCCTGTGACACTAGTTATAGATTCCGATGCTTCACTTCAGGTTTACTGTATCCCTCTGACCTTCTTATTGACGATGAAATACAGGTATTGCATCGGAATTAAATACAAAAGGCACAATGCCGACTTAAGTGGAAGAAAACTGACTCTTCTTACAGTCTATGTTTTGAACCATTCCTGTGACACTAGTTATAGATTCCGATGCTTCACTTCAGTTTTACTGTTTCCCTCTGACCTTCTTATTGACGATGAAACACAGAAATTGCATCAGAATTAAATACAAAAGCACAATGCCGACTTAAGTACAAGAGAACTGACTCTTCTTACTGTCTATGTTTTGAACCATTCCTGTGACACTAGTTATAGATTGCGATGCTTCACTTCAGTTTTACTGTTTCCCTATGACCTTCTTATTGACGATGAAACACAGAAATTGCATCAGAATTAAATACAAAAGCACAATGCCGACTTAAGTACAAGAGAACTGACTCTTCTTACTGTCTATGTTTTGAACCATTCCTGTGACACTAGTTATAGATTCCGATGTTTCACATCAGGTTTACTGTATCCCACTGACCTTTTTATTGACGATGAAACACAGAAATTACATCGGAATTAAATACAAAAGGCACAATGCCGACTCAAGTACAAGAAGACTGGCACTTCTTACTGTCTATGCTTTGAACCATTCCCGTGACACGAGTTATAGTTCCCGATGCTTCACTTCAGGTTTACTGTATCCCTCTGACCTTCTTATTGACGATGAAACAAAGAAATTGCATCGGAATAAGATAGAAAAGGCACCATGCCGTCTTAAGTACAAGAAAACTGACTCTTCTTCCTGTCCATGTTTTGAACCATTCATGTGACACTAGTTATAGTTTCCGATGCTTCATTTCAGGTTTACTGTATCCCTCTGACCTTCTTATTGACGATGAAACACAGAAATTGCTTCGGAATTAAATACAAAAGGCACAATGCCGACTGAAGTACAAGAAGACTGGCTCAGCTTACTGTCTATGTTTTGAAACATTCCTGTGACACTAGTTATAGATTCCGATGCTTCACTTCCGGTTTATTGTATCCCACTGACCTTCTTATTGACGATGAAACACAGAAATTTCATCGGAATGAATTACAAAAGGCACAATGCCGACTTAAGTACAAGATAACTGACTCTTCTTACTGTCTATGTTTTGAACCATTCCTGTGACACTAGTTATAGATTCCGATACTTCACTTGCAGTTTACTTTATCCCTCTGACCTTCTTATTGACGATGAAGCACAGAAATTGCATCGGAATTAAATACAAAAGGCACAATGCCGACTTAAGTACAAGAAAACTGACTCTTCTTACTGTCTATGATTTGAACCATTCCTTTGACACTAGTTATAGATTCCGATGCTTCACTTCAGGTTTACTGTATATCTCTGACCTTCTTATTGACGATGAAACACAGAAATTACATCGGAATTTAATACAAAAGGAACAATGCCGACTTAAGTACAAGAAAACTGACTCTTCTTACTGTCTATGTTTTGAACCATTCCTGTGACACTAGTTATGGATTCCGATGCTTCACTTCAGGTTTACTGTATCCCTCTGACCTTCTTATTGACGATGAAACACAGACATTGCATCGGAATTAAATACAAAAGGCACAATGCCGACTTAAGTACAAGAAAACTGACTTCTTTCTGGTTATGATTTAAACCATTCATGTGGCACTAGTTACAGAAACCGATGCTTCACTTCAGGATACTGTATCCCTCTGACCTTCTTATTGACGATGAAACACAGAAATTGCATCGGAATTAAATACAAAAGCCACAATGCCGACTTAAGCACAAGAAAACTGACTCTTCTTACTGTCTATGCTTTGAACCATTCCTGTGACACCAGATATAGGTTCCGATGCTTCACTTCAGGTTTACTGTATCCCTCTGACATTCTTATTGACGATGAAACACAGAAATTGCATCGGAATGAAATACAAAAGGCACAATGACGACTTAAGTAGAAGAAATCTGAATCTTCTTACTGTCTATGTTTTGAACCATTCCTGTGACACTAGTTATGGATTCCGATGCTTCACTTCGGGTTTACTGTATCCCTCTGACCTTCTTATTGACGATGAAACACAGATATTGCATCGGAATTAAATACAAAAGGCACAATGCCGACTTAAGTACAAGAAAACTGACTCTTCTCTCTGGTTATGATTTAAACCATTCATGTGGCACTAGTTACAGATACCGATGCTTCACTTCAGGATACTGTATCCCTCTGACCTTCTTATTGACGATGAAACACAGAAATTGCATCGGAATTAAATACAAAAGGCACAATGCCGACTTAAGCACAAGAAAACTGACTCTTCTTACTGTCTATGCTTTGAACCATTCCTGTGACACCAGATATAGGTTCCGATGCTTCACTTCAGGTTTACTGTATCCCTCTGACATTCTTATTGACGATGAAACACAGATATTGCATCGGAATTAAATACAAAAGGCACAATGCCGACTTAAGTACAAGAAAACTGACTCTTCTTACTATCTATGTTTTGAACCATTCCTGTGACACTAGTTATAGATTCCGATGCTTCACTTTAGGTTTACTGTATCCCTCTGACCTTCATATTGACGATGAAACACAGAAATTGCATCAAACTTAATAGAAAAGACACAATGCCGACTTCAGTACAAGAAATCTGACTCTTCTTACTGTCTATGTTTTGAACCGTTCCAGTGACACTAGTTATAGATTCCGATGCATCACTTTAGGTTAACTGTATCCCTCTGACATTCTTATTGACGATGAAACACAGATATTGCATCGGAATTAAATACAAAAGGCACAATGCCGACTTAAGTACAAGAAAACTGACTCTTCTTCCTGTCTATTTTTGAACCATTCATGGGACACTAGTTATAGATTCCGATGCTTCACTTCAGTTTTACTGTATCCCTCTGACCTTCTTATTAACGATGAAACACAGAAATTGCATCGGAATTAAATACAAAAGGCACAATGCTGCCTTAAGTACACGAAAACTGACTCTTCTTTCTGTCTATGTTTTGAACCATCATGTGACACTAGTTATAGATTCCGATGCTTCACTTCAGGTTTACTGTATCCCTCTGACCTTCTTATTGACGATGAAACACAGAAATTGCATCGGAATTAAATACAAAAGGCACAATGCCGACTCAAGTACAAGAAGACTGGCTCTGCTTACTGTCTATGTTTTGAAACTTTCCTGTGAGACCGGTTTTAAATTCCGATGCTTCACTTCAGGATTACTGTATCCCTCTGACCTTCTTATCGACGATGAAACACAGAAATTGCATCGGAATTAAGTACAAAAGGCACAATGCCGACTTAAGCACAAGAAAACTGACTCTTCTTACTGTCTATGCTTTGAACCATTCCTGTGACACTAGTTATTGGTTCCGATGCTTCACTTCATGTTTACTGTATCCCTCTGACCTTCTTATTGACGTTGAAACACAGAAATTGTATTGGAATGAAATACAAAAGGCCCAATGCCGACTCAAGTACAAGAAGACTGGCTCTTCTTACTGTCTGTGTTTTGAACCATTCCTGTGACACTAGTTATAGGTTCCGATACTTCACTTCAGATTTACTGTATCCCTCTGACATTCTAACTGACTATGAAACACAGAAATAGTATCGGAATTAAAATCAAAAGGCACAATGCCGACTTAAGTGCAAGAAAACTGACTCTTCTTACTATCTATGTTTTGTACCATTCCTGTGACACTAGTTATCGATTCCGGTGCTTAACTTCCGGTTTACTGTATCCCTTTGACCTTCTTATTGACGATGAAACACAGAAATTGCATCGTAATTAAATAGAAAAGGCACATTGCCGGATTAAGTACAAGAAAACTGACTCTTCTTACTGTCTATGTTTTGAGCTATTCCTGTGACACTAGTTATAGATTCCGATGCTTCACTTCAGGTTTACTGTTTCCCTCTGACCTTCTTATTGACGATGAAATACAGAAATTGCATCGGAATGAAATACAAAAGGCACAATGCCGACTTAAGTGGAAGAAAACTGACTCTTCTTACAGTCTATGTTTTCAACCATTCCTGTGACACTAGTTATAGATTCCGATGCTTCACTTCAGGTTTACTGTATCCCTCTGACCTTCTTATTGACGATGAAACACAGAAATTACATCGGAATTTAATAGTAAAGACACAATGCCGACTTCAGTACAAGAAAACTGACTCTTCTTACTGTCTATGTTTTGAACCATTCCTGTGACACTTGTTATAGTTTCCGATGCTTCACTTTAGGTTTACTGTATCACTCTGACCTTCTTATTGATGATGAAACACAGAAATTGCATCGGAATTAAATACAAAGGACACAATGCCGGCTTAAGTACAAGAAAATTGACTCTTTTTACTGTCTATGTTTTGAACCATTCCTGTGACACTAGTTATAGATTCCGATGCTTCACTTCAGGTTTACTGTATGCGTCTGACCTTCTTATTGACGATGAAACACAGATATTGCATCGGAATTAAATACAAAAGGCACAATGCCGACTAAAGTACTAGAAAACTGACTCTTCTTTCTGTCTAAGTTTTGAACCATTCATGTGACACTAGTTATAGATTCCGATGCTTCACTTCAGTTTTACTGTTTCCCTCTGACCTTCTTATTGACGATGAAACACAGAAATTGCATCAGAATTAAATACAAAAGCACAATGCCGACTTAAGTACAAGAGAACTGACTCTTCTTACTGTCTATGTTTTGAACCATTCCTGTGACACTAGTTATAGATTCCGATGTTTCACTTCAGGTTTACTGTATCCCACTGACCTTTTTATTGACGATGAAACACAGAAATTACATCGGAATTAAATACAAAAGGCACAATGCCGACTCAAGTACAAGAAGACTGGCACTTCTTACTGTCTATGTTTTGAACCATTCCCGTGACACGAGTTATAGTGTCCGATGCTTCACTTCAGGTTTACTGTATCCCTCTGACCTTCTTATTGACGATGAAACAAAGAAATTGCATCGGAATAAGATAGAAAAGGCACCATGCCGACTTAAGTACAAGAAAACTGACTCTTCTTCCTGTCCATGTTTTGAACCAATCATGTGACACTAGTTATAGATTCCGATGCTTCACTTCAGGTTTACTGTATCCCTCTGACCTTCTTATTGACGATGAAACACAGAAATTGCTTCGGAATTAAATACAAAAGGCACAATGCCGACTGAAGTACAAGAAGACTGGCTCAGCTTACAGTCTATGTTTTGAAACATTCCTGTGACACTAGTTATAGATTCCGATGCTTCACTTCCGGTTTATTGTATCCCACTGACCTTCTTATTGACGATGAAACACAGCAATTGCATCGGAATGAATTACAAAAGGCACAATACCGACTTAAGTACAAGATAACTGACTCTTCTTACTGTCTATGTTTTGAACCATTCCTGTGACACTAGTTATAGATTCCGATACTTCACTTCCAGTTTACTGTATCCCTCTGACCTTCTTATTGACGATGAAGCACAGAAATTGCATCGGAATTAAATACAAAAGGCACAATGCCGACTTAAGTACAAGAAAACTGACTCTTCTTACTGTCTATGTTTTGAACCATTCATGTGACACTTTTTATAGATTCCGATGCTTCACTTCAGGTTTACTTTATCCCTCTGTCCTTCTTATTGACGATGAAACACAGAAATTGCATCGGAATTAAATACAAGAGGCACAATGCCGACTTATGTACAAGAAAACTGACTCTTCTTACTTTTTATGTTTTGAACCATTCCTGTGACACTAGTTATAGATTCCGATGCTTCAATTCAGGGTCACTGTATCCCTCTGACCTTCTTATTGACGATGAAACACAGAAATTGCATCGGAATGAAATACAAAAGGCACAATGACGACTTAAGTAGAAGAAAACTGACTCTTCTTACTGTCTATGTTTTGAACCATTCCTGTGACACTAGTTATGGATTCCGATGCTTCACTTCAGGTTTACTGTATCCCTTGGACCTTCTTATTGACGATGAAACACAGAAATTGCATCGGAATAAAATACCAAAGGCACAATGCCGACTTCAGTACAAGAAAACTGGCTCATCTTACTGTCTATGTTTAGAACCATTCCTGTGACACTAGTTGTAGATTCCGGTGCTTCACTTCAGGCTTACTGTATCCCTCTGACCCTCTTATTGACGATGAAACACAGAAATTGCATCGGAATTAAATAGAAAAGGCACATTGCCGACTTAAGTACAAGAAAACTGACTCTTCGTACTTTCTATGTTTTAAACCATTCCTGTGACACTAGTTACAGTTTCCGATGCTTCACTTCAGGTTTACTGTATCCCTGTGACCTTCTTATTGACGATGAAACACCGAAATTGCATCGGGATTAAATACAAAAGGCACAATGTCAACTTAGGTACAAGAAAACTGACTCTTCTTACTGTCTATGTTTTGAACCATTCCTGTGACACTAGTTATAGATTCCGATGTTTTACTTCAGGTTTACTGTATCCCTCTGACCTTCTTATTGACGATGAAACACAGAAATTGCATCGGAATTAAATACAAAATGCACAATGCTGACTTAAGTACAAGAAAACTGACCCTTCTTACTATCTATGTTTTAAACCATTCCTGTGACACTAGTTATAGATTCCGATGCTTCACTTCAGGGTCAATGTATCCCTCTGACCTTCTTATTGACGATGAAACACTGAAATTGCATTGGAATGAAATACAAAAGGCACAATGCCGACTTAAGTACAAGAAAGCTGACTCTTCCTACTGTCTATTTTTTGAACCATTTCTGTGACACTACTTATAGATTCCGGTGCTTCACTTCAGGTTTACTGTATGCCTCTGACCTTCTTATTGACGCTAAAACACAGAAATTGCATCGGAATTAAATACAAAAGGCACAATGCCGACTTAAGTACAAGAAAACTGACTCTTCTTACTGTCTATGTTTTGTACCGTTCCTGTGACACTAGTTATAGATTCCGATGCTTCACCTCAGGTTTACTGTATCCCTCTGACTTTCTTATTGACGATGAAACACAGAAATATCATCGGAATCAAATCAAAAGCCACAATGCCGACTTAAGTACAAGAAAACTGTCTCTTCTTACTGTCTATGTTATGAACCATTCCTGTGACACTAGTTATAGATTCCGATGCTTCACTTCAGGATTGCTGTATCATTCTGACCTTCTTATTGATGATGAAATACAGAAATTGCATCGGAATTAAATACAAAAGGCACAATGCCGACTTAAGTAAAAGAAAACTGACTCTTCTTACTGTCTATGTTTTGAACCATTCCTGTGACACTAGTTATCGATTCCGATGCTTCACTTCAGGTTTACTGTATACCTCTGACCTTCTTATTGACGATGGAACACAGAAATTGCATCTGAATTAAATACAAAAGGCACAATGCCGAATCTAAGTGCAAGAAAACTGACACTTGTTACTATCTATGATTTGAACCATTCATGTGACACTAGTTATAGATTCCGATGCTTCACTGCAGGTTTACTGTATCCCCCTCACCTTCTTATTGACGATGAAACACAGAAATTCCATCGGAATTAAATACAAAAGGCACAATGCCGACTTAAGTACACGAAAACTGACACTTCTAACTGTCTATGTTTTGAACTATTCCTGTGACACTAGTTATAGATTCCGATGCTTCACATCAGGTTTACCGTATCCCTCTGACCTTCTTATTGACGATGAAACACAGAAATTGCATCGGATTAAATACAAAAGGCACAATGCCGACTTAAGTACAAGAAAACTGACCCTTCTTACTGTCTATGATTTGAAGCATTCATGTGACACTAGTTATAGATTCCGATGCTTTACTCCAGGTTTACTTTATCCCTCTGAACTTCTTATTGACGATGAAACACAGAAATTGCTTCGGAATTAAATACAAAAGGCAGAATGCCGACTTAAGTACAAGAAAACTGACTCTTCTTACTGTCTAAGATCTGAACCATTCCTGTGACACTAGTTTTAGATTCCGATGCTTCACTTCATGTTTACTGTATCCCTCTGACCTTCTTATTATTGATGAAACACAGAAATTGCTTCGGAATTTAATACAAAATTCACAATGACGACTTAAGTACAAGAAAACTGACTCTTCTTACTGTCTATGCTTTGAACCATTCATGTGACACTAGTTATAGCTTCCGATGCTTCACTTCAGGTTTACTGTATCCCTCTTACCTTTTTATTGACGATGAAACACAGAAATTGCATCGGAATTAAATAAAAAAGGCACAATGCCGACATAAGTACAAGAATACTGACTCTTCTTACAGTCTATGTTTTGAACCACGTGTGTGACACTAGTTATAGATACCGATGCTTCACTTCAGGTTTACTGTATCCCTCTGACCTTCTTATTGACGATGAAACACAGAAATTGCATCGGAATTCAATACAAAAGGCACAATGCCGACTTAAGTACAAGAAAACTGACTCTTCTTACTGTCTATGTTTTGAACCATACATGTGACACTAGTTATCGATTCCGATGCTCACATCTGGTTTACTGTATCCCTCTGACCTTCTTGTTGACGATGAAACACAGAAATTGCATCGGAATTCAATACAAAAGGCACAATGCCGACTTATGTACAAGAAAACTGACTCTTCTTACTGTCTGTGTCTGAACCATTCATGTGACATAAGTTATAGATTCCGATGCTTCACTTCAGGTTTACTGTATCCCTCTTACCTTCTTATTGACGATGAAACACAGAAATTGCATCGGAATTAAATACAAAAGGCACACGGCCGACTTAAGTAAAAGAAAACTGACTCTTCTTACTGTATATTTTTAACCATTCCTGTGACACTAGTTATAGATTCCGATGCTTCACTTCAGATTTACTGTATCCCTCTGACCTTAATATTGAAGATGAAACACAGATATTACGTCGGAATTATACACAAAAGGCACAATGCCGACTTAAGTACAAGAAGACTAACTCTTCTTACTCTCTATGTTTGAACCATTCTTGTGTCAATAGATATAGATTCCGATGCTTCACTTCTGGTTTACTGTATCCCTCTGACCTTCTTATTGACGATGAAACACAGAAATTGCATCGGAATTAAATACAAAAGGTACAATGCCGACTTAAGTACAAGAAAATTGACTCTTCTTGCTGTCTATGCTTTGAACCATTCATGTGACACTAGTTTTAGCTTCCGATGCTTCACTTCAGGTTTACTGTATCCCTCTGACCTTCTTATTGACGATGAAACACAGATATTGCTTCAGAATTAAATACAAAAGGCGCAATGCCGACTTATGTACAAGAAAACTGACTCTTCTTACTGTCTATGTTTGAACCATTCATGTGACACTGGTTATAGATTCTGATGCTTCACTTCAGTTTTACTGTATCTCTCTGACCTTCTTATTGACGATGAAACACAGAAATTTGATCGGAATTAAGTACAAAAGGCACAATGACGACTTAAGTACAAGAAAACTGACTCTTCTTACTGTCTATAATGAAACCATTCCTGTGATACTAGTTATAGATTCCGATGCTTCACTTCAGGTTTACTGTATCCCTCTGACCTACTTATTGGCGATGAAACAGAGAAATGGCATCGGAATTAAATACAAAAGCACAATGACGACTTAAGTACAAGAAAACTGACTCTTCTTCCTGTCTATGCTTTGAACCATTCCTGTCACTCTAGTTATAGATTCCGATGCTTCACCTCAGGTTTATTGTATCCCTCTGACCTTCTTATTGACGATAAAACACAGATATTGCAACGGAATTAAATACAAAAGGCACAATGCCGACTTAGGTACAAGAAAACTGACTCTTCTTACTGTCTATGTTTTGAACCATTCCTGTGACACTAGTTATAGATTCCGATGCTTCACTTCAGTTTTACTGTATCCCTCTGACCTTCTTATAGTCGATGAAACACAGATATTTCATCGGAATTAATTACAAAAGGCACAATGCCGACTTAAATACACGAAAACTGACTCTTCTAACTGTCTAAGTTTTGAACCATTCCTGTGACACTAGTTATAGATTCCGACGCTTCACTTCGGCTTTACTGTATCCCTCTGACCTTCTTATTGGCGATGAAACACAGAAATTGCATCGGAATTAAATATAAAAAGCACAATGCTGACTTAAGTACAAGAAAACTGAGTCTTCTTACTGTCTATGTATTGAACCATTCCTGTGACACTTGTTATAGATTCCGATGCTTCACTTCAGGTGTACTGTATCCCTCTGACCTTCTTATAGACGATGAAACACAGAAATTGCATCGGAATTAAAAACAAAAGTCACAATGCCGACATAAGTACAAGAAAACTGACTCTTCTTACTGTCTATGTTTTTTAAACCATTACTGTGACACTAGTTATAGATTCCGATGCTTCACTTCAAGTTTACTGTATCCCTGTGACCTACTTACTGACGATGAAACACAGAAATTGCATCGGAATTAAATAAAAAAGGCACAATGCCGACTTAAGTACAAGAAAACTGTCTCTTCTTACTGTCTGTGTTTTGTACCATTCCTGTGACACTAGTTATAGATTCCGATGCTTCACTTCAGGTTTACTGTATCCCTCTGACCTTCTTATTGACGATGAAACACTGAAATTGCATCGCAATTAAATACAAAAGTCACCATGCCGACTTAAGTACTGGAAAACTGACTCATCTTACTGTCTATGTTTTGATCCTTTCCTGTGACACTAGTTATAGGTTCCGATGCTACACTTCAGGTTCACTGTATCCCTCTGACCTTCTTATAGACGATGAAACACAGAAATTGCATCGGAATTAAATACATAATATACAATGCCGCCTTAAGTACATGAATACTGACTCTTCTTACTGTCTATGTTATGAACCATTCCTTTGACACTAGTTATAGATTCCGATGCATCACTTCATTTTTACTGTATCCCTCGGACCTTCTTATTGACGATGAAACACAGAAATTGCATCGGAATTAAATAAAAAAGGCACAATGCCGACTTAAGTACAAGAAAACTGACTCTTCTTACTGTCTATGCTTTGAACCATTCCTGTGACACTAGTTATAGATTTCGATGCTTCACTTCAGGTTTACTGTATCCCTCTGACCATCTTATTGTCGATGAAACACAGAAATATCTTCGAAATTAAATACAAAAGGCAAATGCCGATTTAAGTAAATGAAAACTGAGTCTTCGTACTGTCTATGTTTTGAACCATTCCTGTGACACTTGTAATAGATTCCGATGCTTCACTTCAGGTTTACTGAATTCCTCTGACCTTCTTATTGACGATGAAACACAGAAATTGCATCGGAATGGAATAGAAAAGGCACAATGCCGACTTAAGTGCAAGAAAACTGACTCTTCTTACTGTCTATGATTTGAACCATTCCTGTGACACTAGTTATAATTTCCGATGCTTCACCTCAGGTTCACTGTATCCCTCTGACCTTCTTATTGACGATTAAACACAGAAATTGCAACGGAATGAAATACAAAAGGCACAATGCCAGCTTCAGTACAAGAAATCTGACTCTTCTTACTGTCTATGTTTACAACCATTCCTGTGACACTAGTTATAGATTCCGATGCTTCACTTCAGGTTTACTGTATCCCTCTGACCTACTTATTGACGATGAAACACAGAAATTGCATCGGAATTAAATACAAAAGGCACAATGCCGACTTAAGTACAAGAAAACTGACTCTTCTTACTGACTATGATTTGAATCATTCATGTGACACTAGTTATAGATTCCGATGCTTCACTTCAGGTTTGCTGTATCCCTCTGACCTTCTTATTGACGATGTAACACAGAAATTGCATCGGAATTAAAAACAAAAGGCACAATGCCGACATAAGTACAAGAAAACTGACTCTTCTTACTGTCTATGTTTTGAACCATTCCTGTGACACTAGTTATAGATTCCGATGCTTCACTTCAGGTTTACTGTATCCCTCTGACCTACTTATTGACGATGAAAAACAGAAATTGCATCGGAATTAATTAAAAAGGGCACAATGCCGACTTAAGTACAAGAAAACTGACTCTTCTAACTGTCTGTGTTTTGTACCATTCCTGTGACACTAGTTATAGATTCCGATGCTTCACTTCAGGTTTACTGTATCCCTCTGACCTACTTATTGACGATGAAACACAGAAATTGCATCGGAATTAAATACAAAAGGCACAATGCCGACATAAGTACAAGAACACTGACTCTTATTACTGACTATGATTTGAACCATTCATGTGACACTAGTTAAAGAATCCGATACTTCACTTCAGGTTTGCTGTATCCCTCTGACCTTCTTATTGACGATGTAACACAGAAATTGCATCGTAATTAAATACAAAAGGCACAATGCCGACTTAAGTACAAGAAAACTGACTCTTCTTGCTGTCTTTGTTTCGAACCATTCCTGTAACACAAGTTATAGATTCCGTTGCTTCACTTCAGGTTTACTGTATCCCTCTGACCTTCTTATTGACGATGAATCACAGAAATTGCATCGGAATTAAATACAAAAGTCACCATGCCGACTTAAGTACAAGAAAACTGACTCTTCTTACTGTCTATGATTTGAACCATTCCTGTGACACTTGTTATAGATTCCGATGCTTCACTTCAGGTTTA
Source organism: Schistocerca serialis cubense (assembly GCF_023864345.2). NCBI lineage: Eukaryota > Metazoa > Arthropoda > Insecta > Orthoptera > Acrididae > Schistocerca > Schistocerca serialis. Next base: position 31,987,509 of record NC_064647.1, read on the forward strand.
CTGAATTCCTCTGACCTTCTTATTGACGATGAAACACAGAAATTGCATCGGAATGAAATAGAAAAGGCACAATGCCGACTTAAGTGCAAGAAAACTGACTCTTCTTACTGTCTATGATTTGAACCATTCCTGTGACACTAGTTATAGTTTCCGATGCTTCACCTCAGGTTTACTGTATCCCTCTGACCTTCTTATTGACGATGAAACACAGAAATTGCAACGGAATGAAATACAAAAGACACAATGCCAGCTTCAGTACAAGAAAACTGACTCTTCTTACTGTCTATGTTTACAACCATTCCTGTGACACTAGTTATAGATTCCGATGCTTCACTTCAGGTTTACTGTATCCCTCTGACCTACTTATTGACGATGAAACACAGAAATTGCATCGGAATTAAATACAAAAGGCACAATGCCGACTTAAGTACAAGAAAACTGACACTTCTTACTATCTATAATGAAACCATTCCTGTAATACTAGTTATAGATTCCGATGCTTCACTTCATGTTTACTGTGTCCCTCTGACCTACTTATTGGCGATGAAACACAGAAATGGCATCGGAATTAAATACAAAAGCACAATGCCGACTTAAGTACAAGAAAACTGACTCTTCTTCCTGTCTATGCTTTGAACCATTCCTGTGACACTAGTTATAGATTCCGATGCTTCACCTCAGGTTTATTGTATCCCTCTGACCTTCTTATTGACGACAAAACACAGATATTGCAACGGAATTAAATACAAAAGGCACAATGCCGACTTAGGTACAAGAAAACTGACTCTTCTTACTGTCTATGTTTTGAACCATTCCTGTGACACTAGTTATAGATTCCGATGCTTCACTTCAGGTTTACTGTATCCCTCTGACCTTCTTATAGTCGATGAAACACAGAAATTTCATCGGAATTAATTACAAAAGGCACAATGCCGACTTAAATACACGAAAACTGACTCTTCTAACTGTCTAAGTTTTGAACCATTCCTGAGACACTAGTTATAGATTCCGACGCTTCACTTCGGCTTTACTGTATCCCTCTGACCTTCTTATTGGCGATGAAACACAGAAATTGCATCGGAATTAAATATAAAAAGCACAATGCTGACTTAAGTACAAGAAAACTGAGTCTTCTTACTGTCTATGTATTGAACCATTCCTGTGACACTTGTTATAGATTCCGATACTTCACTTCAGGTTTACTATATCCCTCTGACCTTCTTATAGACGATGAAACACAGAAATTGCATCGGAATTAAAAACAAAAGGCACAATGCGGACATAAGTACAAGAAAACTGACTCTTCTTACTGTCTATGTTTTGAACCATTACTGTGACACTAGTTATAGATTCCGATGCTTCACTTCAAGTTTACTGTATCCCTGTGACCTACTTATTGACGATGAAACACAGAAATTGCATCGGAATTAAATAAAAAATGCACAATGCCGACTTAAGTACAAGAAAACTGACTCTTCTTACTGTCTGTGTTTTGTACCATTCCTGTGACACTAGTTATAGATTCCGATGCTTCACTTCAGGTTTACTGTATCCCTCTGACCTACTTATTGACGATGAAACACAGAAATTGCATCGGAATTAAATACAAAAGGCACAATGCCGACATAAGTACAAGAAAACTGACTCTTCTTACTGTCTATGTTTTGAAGCATTACTGTGACACTAGTTATAGATTCCGATGCTTCACTTCTGGTTTACTGTATCCCTCTGACCTTCTTATTGACGATGCAACACAGAAATAGCTTCGGAATTAAATACAAAAGGCACAATGCCGGCTTAAGTACAAGAAAACTGACTCTTCTTACTGTCTATGTTTTGAAGCATTCCTGTGACACTAGTTATAGATTCCGATGCTTCACTTCAGGTTCACTGTATCCCTCTGACCTTCTTATTGACGATTTAACACTGAAATTGCATCGGAATTAAATACAAAAGGCACAATGCCGACTTAAGTACAAGAAAACTGACTCTTCTTACTGTCTATGTTTTGAACCATCCCTGTGACACTAATTAAAGATTCCGACTGTTTCACTTCAGGTTTACTGTATCCCTCTGACTTTCTTATTGACGATGAAACACAGAAATTGCATCGGAATTAAATACAAAACGCACAATGCCGACATAAGTACAAGAAAACTTACTCTTATTACTGACTATGTTTTGTACCATTCATGTGACACTAGTTAAAGATTCCGATGCTTCACTTCAGGTTTGCTGTATCCCTCTGACCTTCTTATTGACGATGTAACACAGAAATTGCATCGTAATTAAATACAAAAGGCACAATGCCGACTTAAGTACAAGAAAACTGACTCTTCTTACTGTCTTTGTTTCGAACCATTCCAGTAACACAAGTTATTGATTCCGTTGCTTCACTTCAGGTTTACTGTATCCCTCTGACCTTCTTATTGACGATGAAACACTGAAATTGCATCGCAATTAAATACAAAAGTCACCATGCCGACTTAAGTACTAGAAAACTGACTCTTCTTACTGTCTATGTTTTGAACCTTTCCTGTGACACTAGTTATAGATTTCGATGCTTCACTTCAGGTTTACTGTATCACTCTGACCATCTTATTGTCGATGAAACACAGAAATATCTTCGGAATTAAATACAAAAGGCAAATGCCGACTTAAGTAAAAGAAAACTGAGTCTTCTTACTGTCTATGTTTTGAACCATTCCTGTGACACTTGTAATAGATTCCGATGCTTCACTTCAGGTTTACTGATTTCCTCTGACCTTCTTATTGACGATGAAACACAGAAATGGCATCGGAATGGAACAGAAAAGGCACAATGCCGACTTAAGTGCAAGAAAACTGACTCTTCTTACTGTCTATGATTTGAACCATTCCTGTGACACTAGTTATAGTTTCCGATGCTTCACCTCAGGTTTACTGTATCCCTCTGACCTTCTTATTGACGATTAAACACAGAAATTGCAACGGAATGAAATACAAAAGGCACAATGCCAGCTTCAGTACAAGAAAACTGACTCTTCTTACTGTCTATGTTTACAACCATTCCTGTGACACTAGTTATAGATTCCGATGCTTCACTTCAGGTTTACTGTATCCCTCTGACCTACTTATTGACGATGAAACACAGAAATTGCATCGGAATTAAATACAAAAGGCACAATGCCGACTTAAGTACAAGAAAACTGACTCTTCTTACTGACTATGATTTGAATCATTCATGTGACACTACACTCCTGGAAATTGAAATAAGAACACCGTGAATTCATTGTCCCAGGAAGGGGAAACTTTATTGACACATTCCTGGGGTCAGATACATCACATGATCACACTGACAGAACCACAGGCACATAAACACAGGCAACAGAGCATGCACAATGTCGGCACTAGTACAGTGTATATCCACCTTTCGCAGCAATGCAGGCTGCTATTCTCCCATGGAGACGATCGTAGAGATGCTGGATGTAGTCCTGTGGAACGGCTTGCCATGCCATTTCCACCTGGCGCCTCAGTTGGACCAGCGTTCGTGCTGGACGTGCAGACCGCGTGAGACGACGCTTCATCCAGTCCCAAACATGCTCAATGGGGGACAGATGCGGAGATCTTGCTGGCCAGGGTAGTTGACTTACACCTTCTAGAGCACGTTGGGTGGCACGGGATACATGCGGACGTGCATTGTCCTGTTGGAACAGCAAGTTCCCTTGCCGGTCTAGGAATGGTAGAACGATGGGTTCGATGACGGTTTGGATGTACCGTGCACTATTCAGTGTCCCCTCGACGATCACCAGTGGTGTACGGCCAGTGTAGGAGATCGCTCCCCACACCATGATGCCGGGTGTTGGCCCTGTGTGCCTCGGTCGTATGCAGTCCTGATTGTGGCGATCACCTGCACGGCGCCAAACACGCATACGACCATCATTGGTACCAAGGCAGAAGCGACTCTCATCGCTGAAGACGACACGTCTCCATTCGTCCCTCCATTCACGCCTGTCGCGACACCACTGGAGGCGGGCTGCGCGATGTTGGGGCGTGAGCGGAAGACGGCCTAACGGTGTGCGGGACCGTAGCCCAGCTTCATGGAGACGGTTGCGAATGGTCCTCGCCGATACCCCAGGAGCAACAGTGTCCCTAATTTGCTGGGAAGTGGCGGTGCGGTCCCCTACGGCACTGCGTAGGATCCTACGGTCTTGGCGTGCATCCGTGCGTCGCTGCGGTCCGGTTCCAGGTCGACGGGCACGCGCACCTTCCGCCGACCACTGGCGACAACATCGATGTACTGTGGAGACCTCACGCCCCACGTGTTGAGCAATTCGGCGGTACGTCCACCCGGCCTCCCGCATGCCCACTATACGCCCTCGCTCAAAGTCCGTCAACTGCACATACGGTTCACGTCCACGCTGTCGCGGCATGCTACCAGTGTTAAAGACTGCGGTGGAGCTCCGTATGCCACGGCAAACTGGATGACACTGAAGGCTGCGGTGCACAAATGCTGCGCAGCTAGCGCCATTCGACGGCCAACACCGCGGTTCCTGGTGTGTCCGCTGTGCCGTGCGTGTGATCATTGCTTGTACAGCCCTCTCGCAGTGTCCGGAGCAAGTATGATGGGTCTGACACACCGGTGTCAATGTGTTCTTTTTTCCATTTCCAGGAGTGTAGTTATAGATTCCGATGCTTCACTTCAGGTTTGCTGTATCCCTCTGACCTTCTTATTGACGATGTAACACAGAAATTGCATCGGAATTAAAAACAAAAGGCACAATGCCGACATAAGTACAAGAAAACTGACTCTTCTTACTGTCTATGTTTTGAACCATTCCTGTGACACTAGTTATAGATTCCGATGCTTCACTTCAGGTTTACTGTATCCCTCTGACCTACTTATTGACGATGAAACACAGAAATTGCATCGGAATTAAATACAAAAGGCACAATGCCGACATAAGTACAAGAAAACTGACTCTTATTACTGACTATGATTTGAACCATTCATGTGACACTAGTTAAAGATTCCGATGCTTCACTTCAGGTTTGCTGTATCCCTCTGACCTTCTTATTGACGATGTAACACAGAAATTGCATCGTAATTAAATACAAAAGGCACAATGCCGACTTAAGTACAAGAAAACTGACTCTTCTTGCTGTCTTTGTTTCGAACCATTCCTGTAACACAAGTTATAGATTCCGTTGCTTCACTTCAGGTTTACTGTATCCCTCTGACCTTCTTATTGACGATGAAACACAGAAATTGCATCGGAATTAAATACAAAAGTCACCATGCCGACTTAAGTACAAGAAAACTGACTCTTCTTACTGTCTATGTTTTGAACCTTTCCTGTGACACTAGTTATTGGTTCCGATGCTTCACTTCAGGTTCACTGTATCCCTCTGACCTTCTTATAGACGATGAAACACAGAAATTGCATCGGAATTAAATACAAAAAGTACAATGCCGACTTAAGTACATGAATACTGACTCTTCTTACTGTCTATGTTATGAACCATTCCTTTGACACTAGTTATAGATTCCGATGCATTACTTCATTTTTACTGTATCCCTCGGACCTTCTTATTGACGATGAAACACAGAAATTGCATCGGAATTAAATAGAAAAGGCACAATGCCGACTTAAGTACAAGAAAACTGACTCTTCTTACTGTCTATGCTTTGAACCATTCCTGTGACACTAGTTATAGATTCCGATGCTTCACTTCAGGTTTACTGTATCCCTCTGACCATCTTATTGTCGATGAAACACAGAAATATCTTCGGAATTAAATACTAAAGGCAAATGCCGACTTAAGTAAAAGAAAACTGAGTCTTCTTACTGTCTATGTTTTGAACCATTCCTGTGACACTTGTTATAGATTCCGATGCTTCACTTCAGGTTTACTGAATTCCTCTGACCTTCTTATTGACGATGAAACACAGAAATTGCATCGGAATGAAATAGAAATGGCACAAAGCCGACTTAAGTGCAAGCAAACTGACTCTTCTTACTGTCTATGATTTGAACCATTCCTGTGACACTAGTTATAGTTTCCGATGCTTCACCTCAGGTTTACTGTATCCCTCTGACCTTCTTATTGACGATGAAACACAGAAATTGCAACGGAATGAAATACAAAAGGCACAATGCCAGCATCAGTACAAGAAAACTGACTCTTCTTACTGTCTATGTTTACAACCATTCCTGTGACACTAGTTATAGATTCCGATGCTTCACTTCAGGTTTACTGTATCCCTCTGACCTACTTATTGACGATGAAACACAGAAATTGCATCGGAATTAAATACAAAAGACACAATGCCGACTTAAGTACAAGAAAACTGACTCTTCTTACTGACTATGATTTGAATCATTCACGTGACACTAGTTATAGATTCCGATGCTTCACTTCAGGTTTGCTGTATCCCTCTGACCTTCTTATTGACGATGTAACACAGAAATTGCATTGGAGCTAAATACAAAAGGCACAATGCCGACTTAAATACAAAAAAACTGACTCTTCTTACAGTCTATGTTTTGAACCATTCCTGTGACACTAGTTATTGATTCCGATGCTTTACTTCAGGTTTACTGTATCCCTCTGACCTTCCTATTGACGATGAAACGCAGATATTGCATCGGAATTAAACACTAAAGGCACAATGCCGACTTAAGTACAAGAAAACTGACTCTTCTTACTGTCTATGTTTCGAACCATTCCTGTAACACTAGTTATAGATTCCGATGCTTCACTTCAGATTTACTGTATCGCTCTGACCTTCTTATTGACGATGAAACACAGAAATTGCATCGGAATTAAATACAAAAGTCACCATGCCGACTTAAGTACAAGAAAACTGACTCTTCTTACCGTCTATGATTTGAACCTTTCCTGTGACACTAGTTATAGATTCCGATGCTTCACTTCAGGTTTACTGTATCCCTATGACCTTCTTATTGACGATTAAACACAGAAATTGCAACGGAATGAAATACAAAAGGCACAATGCCAGCTTCAGTACAAGAAAACTGACTCTTCTTACTGTCTATGTTTACAACCATTCCTGTGACACTAGTTATAGATTCCGATGCTTCACTTCAGGTTTACTGTATCCCTCTGACCTACTTATTGACAATGAAACACAGAAATTGCATCGGAATTAAATACAAAAGACACAATGCCGACTTAAGTACAAGATAACTGACTCTTCTTACTGACTATGATTTGAATCATTCACTTGACACTAGTTATAGATTCCGATGCTTCACTTCAGGTTTGCTGTATCCCTTTGACCTTCATATTGACGATGTAACACAGAAATTGCATTGGAGCTAAATACAAAAGGCACAATGCCGACTTAAATACAAATAAACTGACTCTTCTTACAGTCTATGTTTTGAACCATTCCTGTGACACTAGTTATAGATTCCGATGCTTCACTTCAGGTTTACTGTATCCCTCTGACCTACTTATTGACGATGAAACACAAAAATTGCATCGGAATTAAATACAAAAGACACAATGCCGACTTAAGTACAAGAAAACTGACTCTTCTTACTGAGTATGATTTGAATCATTCACGTGACACTAGTTATAGATTCCGATGCTTCACTTCAGGTTTGCTGTATCGCTCTGACCTTCTTATTGACGATGTAACACAGAAATTGCATTGGAGCTAAATACAAAAGGCAAATGCCGAATTAAGTACAAGAAAACTGACTCTTCCTACTGTCTATGTTTTGAACCATTCCTGTGACACTAGTTATAGATTCCGATGCTTCACTTCAGGTTCACTGAATTCCTCTGACCTTCTTATTGATGATGAAACACAGAAATTGCATCGGAATGAAATAGAAAAGGCACAATGCCGACTTAAGTACAAGAAAACTGAATCTTCTTACTGTCTATGTTTTGAACCATTCCTGTGACACTAGTTATAGTTTCCGATGCTTCACCTCAGGTTTACTGTATCCCTATGACCTTCTTATTGACGATGAAACACAGAAATTGCAACGGAATGATATACAAAAGGCACAATGCCAGCTTCAGTACAAGAAAACTGACTCTTCTTACTGTCTATGTTTACAACCATTCCTGTGACACTAGTTATAGATTCCGATGCTTCACTTCAGGTTTACTGTATCCGTCTGACCTTCTTATTGACGATGAAACACAGAAATTGCTTCGGAATTAAATACAAAAGGCACAATGCCGAACTAAGTACAAGAAAACTGACTCTTCATAATGTCTAAGTTTTGAACCATTCCTGTGACACTAGTTATAGATTCCGATGGTTAGCTTCAGCTTTACAGTATACCTCTGACCTTCTTATTGATGATGAAACACAGAAATAGCATCGGAATTAAATACAAAAGGCACAATGCCGAATTAAGTACAAGAAAACTGACTCTTCTTACTGTCTATGTTTTGAACCATTCCTGTGACACTAGTTATAGATTCCGATGCTTCACTTCTGGTTAATTGTATCCCTCTGACACTCTTATTGACGTTGAAACACAGAAATTGCATCGGAATTAAATACAAAAGCACAATGCCGACTTACGTACAAAATACCTGACTCTTCTTACTGTCTATGTTTTGAACCATTCATGTGACAATAGTTATAGATTCCGATGCTTCACTTAAGGTTTACTGTATCCCTCTGACCTTCTTATTGACGATGTAACACAGAAATTGCATCGGAATCAAATACAAAAGGCACAATGCCGACTTAAGTAAAAGAAAACTGACTCTTCTTACTGTCTATGTTTTGAACCATTCATGTGACACTTGTTATAGATTCCGATGCTTCACTTCAGGTTTGCTGTATCCCTCAGACCTCCTTATTGACGATGAAACACAGTAATTGCATCGGAATTAAATAGAAAAGGCACAATGCCGATTTAAGTACAAGAAAACTGACCCTTCTTACTGTCTATGTTTTGAACCATTCATGTGACTCTTGTTATAGACTGCGATGCTTCACTTCAGGTTTACTGTATCCCTCAGACCTTATTATTGACGATGAAACACAGTAATTGCATCGGCATTAAATAGAAAAGGCACAATGCCGTCTTAAGTACAAGAAAACTGACTCTTCTTACTGTCTATGTTTTGAACCATTCCTGTGACACTAGTTATAGATTCCGATGTTTCACTTCAGGTTTACTGTATCCCTCTGACCTTCTTATTGACCATGAAACACAGAAATTGCATCGGAATTAAATACAAAAGGCACAATGCCGACTTAAGTACAAGAAAACTGACTCTTCTTACTGTCTATGTTTCAACCATTCCTGTGACAATAGTTATAGATTCCGATGCTTCACTTCAGGTTTACTGTATCCCTCTGACCTTCTTATTGACGATGAAACACAGAAATTGCATCGGAATTAAATACAAAAGGCACAATGCCGACTTAAGTACAAGAAAACTGACTCTTCTTACTGCCTATGTTTTGAACCATTCATGTGACACTAGTTATAGATTACGATGCTTCACTTCAGGTTTACTGTATGCCTCTGACCTTCTTATTGACGATGAAACACAGAAATTGCATCGGAATTAAATACAAAAGGCACAATGCCGACTTATACACAAGAGAACTGAGTCTTCTTACTGTCTATGTTTGAACCATTCATGTGACACTAGTTATAGATTCCGATGCATCACTTCAGGTTTACTGTATCCCTCTGACCTACTTATTGACGATGAAACACAGAAATTGCATCGGAATTAAATAAAAAAGGCACAATGCCGACTTAAGTACAAGAAAACTTACTCTTCTTACTGTCTGTGTTTTGTACCATTCTTGTGACACTAGTTATAGATTCCGATGCTTCACTTCAGGTTTACTGTATCCCTCTGACCTACTTATTGACGATGAAACACAGAAATTGCATCGGAATTAAATACAAAAGGCACAATGCCGACATAAGTACAAGAAAACTGACTCTTATTACTGACTATGATTTGAACCATTCATGTGACACTAGTTAAAGATTCCGATGCTTCACTTCAGGTTTGCTGTATCCCTCTGACCTTCTTATTGACGATGTAACACAGAAATTGCATCGTAATTAAATACAAAAGGCACAATGCCGACTTAAGTACAAGAAAACTGACTCTTCTTACTGTCTTTGTTTCGAACCATTCCTGTAACACAAGTTATAGATTCCGTTGCTTCACTTCAGGTTTACTGTATCCCTCTGACCTTCTTATTGACGATGAAACACAGAAATTGCATCGGAATTAAATACAAAAGTCACCATGCCGACTTAAGTACAAGAAAACTGACTCTCCTTACTGTCTATGTTTTGAACCTTTCCTGTGACACTAGTTATAGGTTCCGATGCTTCACTTCAGGTTCACTGTATCCCTCTGACCATCTTATTGTCGATGAAACACAGAAATATATTCGGAATTAAATACAAAAGGCAAATGCCGACTTAAGTAAAAGAAAACTGAGTCTTCTTACTGTCTATGTTTTGAACCATTCCTGTGACACTTGTTATAGATTCCGATGCTTCACTTCAGGTTTACTGAATTCCTCTGACCTTCTTATTGACGATGAAACACAGAAATTGCATCGGAATGAAATAGAAAAGGCACAATGCCGACTTAAGTGCAAGAAAACTGACTCTTCTTACTGTCTATGATTTGAACCATTCCTGTGACACTAGTTATAGCTTCCGATGCTTCACCTCAGGTTTACTGTATCCCCCTGACCTTCTTATTGACGATGAAACACGGAAATTGCAACGGAATGAAATACAACAGGCACAATGCCAGCTTCAGTACAAGAAAACTGACTCTTCTTACTGTCTATGTTTACAACCATTCCTGTAACATTTGTTATAGATTCCGATGCTTCACTTCAGGTTTACTGTATCCCTCTGACCTACTTATTGACGATGAAACACAGAAATTGCATCGGAATTAAATACAAAAGACACAATGCCGACTTAAGTACAAGAAAACTGACTCTTCTTACTGACTATGATTTGAATCATTCACGTGACACTAGTTATAGATTCCGATGCTTCACTTCAGGTTTGCTGTATCGCTCTGACCTTCTTATTGACGATGTAACACAGAAATTGCATTGGAGCTAAATACAAAAGGCAAATGCCGAATTAAGTACAAGAAAACTGACTCTTCCTACTGTCTATGTTTTGAACCATTCCTGTGACACTAGTTATAGATTCCGATGCTTCACTTCAGGTTCACTGAATTCCTCTGACCTTCTTATTGATGATGAAACACAGAAATTGCATCGGAATGAAATAGAAAAGGCACAATGCCGACTTAAGTACAAGAAAACTGAATCTTCTTACTGTCTATGTTTTGAACCATTCCTGTGACACTAGATATAGTTTCCGATGCTTCACCTCAGGTTTACTGTATCCCTATGACCTTCTTATTGACGATGAAACACAGAAATTGCAACGGAATGAAATACAAAAGGCACAATGCCAGCTTCAGTACAAGAAAACTGACTCTTCTTACTGTCTATGTTTACAACCATTCCTGTGACACTAGTTATAGATTCCGATGCTTCACTTCAGGTTTACTGTATCCGTCTGACCTTCTTATTGACGATGAAACACAGAAATTGCTTCGGAATTAAATACAAAAGGCACAATGCCGAACTAAGTACAAGAAAACTGACTCTTCATAATGTCTAAGTTTTGAACCATTCCTGTGACACTAGTTATAGATTCCGATGGTTAGCTTCAGCTTTACAGTATACCTCTGACCTTCTTATTGATGATGAAACACAGAAATTGCATCGGAATTAAATACAAAAGGCACAATGCCGAATTAAGTACAAGAAAACTGACTCTTCTTACTGTCTATGTTTTGAACCATTCCTGTGACACTAGTTATAGATTCCGATGCTTCACTTCTGGTTAATTGTATCCCTCTGACACTCTTATTGACGTTGAAACACAGAAATTGCATCGGAATTAAATACAAAAGACACAATGCCGACTTAAGTACAAAATACCTGACTCTTCTTACTGTCTATGTTTTGAACCATTCATGTGACAATAGTTATAGATTCCGATGCTTCACTTAAGGTTTACTGTATCCCTCTGACCTTCTTATTGACGATGTAACACAGAAATTGCATCGGAATCAAATACAAAAGGCACAATGCCGACTTAAGTAAAAGAAAACTGACTCTTCTTACTGTCTATGTTTTGAACCATTCATGTGACACTTGTTATAGATTCCGATGCTTCACTTCAGGTTTGCTGTATCCCTCAGACCTCCTTATTGACGATGAAACACAGTAATTGCATCGGAATTAAATAGAAAAGGCACAATGCCGATTCAAGTAGAAGAAAACTGACCCTTCTTACTGTCTATGTTTTGAACCATTCATGTGACTCTTGTTATAGACTGCGATGCTTCACTTCAGGTTTACTGTATCCCTCAGACCTTATTATTGACGATGAAACACAGTAATTGCATCGGCATTAAATAGAAAAGGCACAATGCCGTCTTAAGTACAAGAAAACTGACTCTTCTTACTGTCTATGTTTTGAACCATTCCTGTGACACTAGTTATAGATTCCGATGTTTCACTTCAGGTTTACTGTATCCCTCTGACCTTCTTATTGACCATGAAACACAGAAATTGCATCGGAATTAAATACAAAAGGCACAATGCCGACTTAAGTACAAGAAAACTGACTCTTCTTACTGTCTATGTTTCAACCATTCCTGTGACAATAGTTATAGATTCCGATGCTTCACTTCAGGTTTACTGTATCCCTCTGACCTTCTTATTGACGATGAAACACAGAAATTGCATCGGAATTAAATACAAAAGGCACAATGCCGACTTAAGTACAAGAAAACTGACTCTTCTTACTGCCTATGTTTTGAACCATTCATGTGACACTAGTTATAGATTACGATGCTTCACTTCAGGTTTACTGTATGCCTCTGACCTTCTTATTGACGATGAAACACAGAAATTGCATCGGAATTAAATACAAAAGGCACAATGCCGACTTATACACAAGAGAACTGAGTCTTCTTACTGTCTATGTTTGAACCATTCATGTGACACTAGTTATAGATTCCGATGCATCACTTCAGGTTTACTGTATCCCTCTGACCTACTTATTGACGATGAAACACAGAAATTGCATCGGAATTAAATAAAAAAGGCACAATGCCGACTTAAGTACAAGAAAACTTACTCTTCTTACTGTCTGTGTTTTGTACCATTCCTGTGACACTAGTTATAGATTCCGATGCTTCACTTCAGGTTTACTGTATCCCTCTGACCTACTTATTGACGATGAAACACAGAAATTGCATCGGAATTAAATACAAAAGGCACAATGCCGACATAAGTACAAGAAAACTGACTCTTATTACTGACTATGATTTGAACCATTCATGTGACACTAGTTAAAGATTCCGATGCTTCACTTCAGGTTTGCTGTATCCCTCTGACCTTCTTATTGACGATGTAACACAGAAATTGCATCGTAATTAAATACAAAAGGCACAATGCCGACTTAAGTACAAGAAAACTGACTCTTCTTACTGTCTTTGTTTCGAACCATTCCTGTAACACAAGTTATAGATTCCGTTGCTTCACTTCAGGTTTACTGTATCCCTCTGACCTTCTTACATCTACATCTACATCTATACTCCGCGAGCCACCTTACGGTGTGTGGCGGAGGGTACTTATTGTACCACTATCTGATCCCCCCTTCCCTGTTCCATTCACGAATTGTGCGTGGAAAGAACGACTGCTTGTAAGTCTCCGTATTTGCTCTAATTTCTCGGATCTTTTCGTTGTGATCATTACGCGAGATATATGTGGGCGGTAGTAATATGTTGCCCATCTCTTCCCGGAATGTGCTCTCTCGTAATTTCGATAATAAACCTCTCCGTATTGCGTAACGCCTTTCTTGAAGTGTCCGCCACTGGAGCTTGTTCAGCATCTCCGTAACGCTCTCGCGCTGACTAAATGTCCCCATGACGAATCGCGCTGCTTTTCGCTGGATCATGTCTATCTCTTCTATTAATCCAACCTGGTAAGGGTCCCATACTGATGAGCAATACTCAAGAATCGGACGAACAAGCGTTTTGTAAGCTACTTCTTTCGTCGATGAGTCACATTTTCTTAGAATTCTTCCTATGAATCTCAACCTGGCGCCTGCTTTTCCCACTATTTGTTTTATGTGATCATTCCACTTCAGATCGCTCCGGATAGTAACTCCTAAGTATTTTACGGTCGTTACCGCTTCCAATGATTTACCACCTATGGCATAATCGTACTGGAATGGATTTCTGCCCCTATGTATGCGCATTATATTACATTTATCTACGTTTAGGGAAAGCTGCCAGCTGTCGCACCATGCATTAATCCTCTGCAGGTCCTCCTGGAGTACGTACGAGTCTTCTGATGTTGCTACTTTCTTGTAGACAACCGTGTCATCTGCAAATAGCCTCACGGAGCTACCGATGTTGTCAACTAAGTCATTTATGTATATTGTAAACAATAAAGGTCCTATCACGCTTCCCTGCGGTACTCCCGAAATTACCTCTACATCTGCAGATTTTGAACCGTTAAGAATGACATGTTGTGTTCTTTCTTCTAGGAAATCCTGAATCCAATCACAAACCTGGTCCGATATTCCGTAAGCTCGTATTTTTTTCACTAAACGTAAGTGCGGAACCGTATCAAATGCCTTCCTGAAGTCCAGGAATACGGCATCAATCTGCTCGCCAGTGTCTACGGCACTGTGAATTTCTTGGGCAAATAGGGCGAGCTGAGTTTCACATTATCTCTGTTTGCGGAATCCATGTTGGTTATGATGAAGGAGATTTGTATTATCTAAGAACGTCATAATACGAGAACACAAAACATGTTCCATTATTCTACAACAGATTGACGTAAGCGAAATAGGCCTATAATTATTCGCATCTGATTTATGACCCTTCTTGAAAATGGGAACGACCTGCGCTTTCTTCCAGTCGCTAGGTACTTTACGTTCTTCCAGCGATCTACGATAAATTGCTGATAGAAAGGGGGCAAGTTCTTTAGCATAATCACTGTAGAATCTTAAGGGTATCTCGTCTGGTCCGGATGCTTTTCCGCTACTAAGTGATAGCAGTTGTTTTTCAATTCCGATATCGTTTATTTCAATATTTTCCATTTTGGCGTCCGTGCGACGGCTGAAGTCAGGGACCGTGTTACGATTTTCCGCAGTGAAACAGTTTCGGAACACTGAATTCAGTATTTCTGCCTTTCTTCGGTCGTCCTCTGTTTCGGTGCCATCGTGGTCAACGAGTGACTGAATAGGGGATTTAGATCCGCTTACCGATTTTACATATGACCAAAACTTTTTAGGGTTCTTGTTTAGATTGTTTGCCAATGTTTTATGTTCGAATTCGTTGAATGCTTCTCTCATTGCTCTCTTTACGCTCTTTTTCGCTTCGTTCAGCTTTTCCTTATCAGCTATGATTCGACTACTCTTAAACCTATGATGAAGCTTTCTTTGTTTCCGTAGTACCTTTCGTACATGATTGTTATACCACGGTGGATCTTTCCCCTCGCTTTGGACCTTAGTCGGTACGAACTTATCTAAGGCGTACTGGACGATGTTTCTGAATTTTCTCCATTTTTGTTCCACATCCTCTTCCTCAGAAATGAACGTTTGATGGTGGTCACTCAGATATTCTGCGATTTGTGTCCTATCGCTCTTGTTAAGCAAATATATTTTCCTTCCTTTCTTGGCATTTCTTATTACACTTGTAGTCATTGATGCAACCACTGACTTATGATCACTGATACCCTCTTCTACATTCACGGAGTCGAAAAGTTCCGGTCTATTTGTTGCTATGAGGTCTAAAACGTTAGCTTCACGAGTTGGTTCTCTAACTATCTGCTCGAAGTAATTCTCGGACAAGGCAGTCAGGATAATGTCACAAGAGTCTCTGTCCCTGGCTCCAGTTCTGATTGTGTGACTATCCCATTCTATACCTGGTAGATTGAAGTCTCCCCCTATTACAATAGTATGATCACGAAACTTCTTCACGATGTTCTGCAGGTTCTCTCTGAGGCGCTCAACTACTACGGTTGCTGATGCAGGTGGTCTATAGAAGCATCCGACTATCATATCTGACCCACCTTTGATACTTAACTTAACCCAGATTATTTCACATTCGCATTCGCTAATAACTTCACTGGATATTATTGGATTCTTTACTGCTATAAATACTCCTCCACCATTGGCGTTTATCCTATCCTTGCGGTATATATTCCATTCTGTGTCTAGGATTTCGTTACTGTTCACTTCCGGTTTTAACCAACTTTCCGTTCCTAATACTATATGCGCACTATTTCCTTCAATAAGAGATACTAATTCAGGAACCTTGCCCTGGATACTCCTGCAGTTTACCAATATTACGTTAACTTTTCCTGTTTTTGGTCTCTGAGGACGGACATTCTTTATCAACGATGATAATGTCCTCTCTGGTAAGCCGTCAGGTATTTTATCGTTTCGCCCAAGGGAGGGTCCCTCTAACCTAAAAAACCCCCGTGTGCACGCCACACGTACTCTGCTACCCTAGTAGCTGCTTCCGGTGTGTAGTGCACGCCTGACCTGTCTAGGGGGGCCCTACAGTTCTCCACCCAATAACGGAGGTCGATGAATTTGCAACCATTATAGTCTCAGAGTCGTCTGAGCCTCTGGTTTAGACCCTCCACACGGCTCCAAACCAGAGGACCGCGATCGACTCTGGGCACTATGCTGCAGATATTAAGCTCAGCTTGCACTCCGCGTGCGATGCTGGTTGTCTTCACCAAATCAGCCAGCCGCCGGAAGGAACCAAGGATGGCCTCAGAACCCAAGCGGCAGGCGTCATTCGTTCCGACATGTGCTACTATCTGCAGCCGGTCACACCCAGTGCGTTCAATAGCTGCCGGAAGGGCCTCCTCCACATTACGGACGAGACCCCCCGGCAAGCACACCGAGTGCACACTGGCATTCTTCCCCGACCTACCCGCTATTTTCCTGAGGGGCTCCATAACCCGCCTAACGTTGGAGCTCCCTATAACTAATAGGCCCGCCCTCTGTGACTGTCGGGACCTTGCCGGAGAATCGGCCACTGGCCCAGCAGGCGAGGCACCCTGTGGTGGCTCGGAAACGATGTCATCACCACTAGGAAGCACCCCGTACCTGTTGGAAAGGGGTAAGGCAGCTGCCAAGCGGCCAGATCCCACCTTCGCCTTTCGGCCAGGCACGCGCGAGCCCACCACTGTCCGCCATTCACCCTGGAGTGATGGCTGACCGGTAAGATGCTCACTGCCGGAAGACGCAGCGACATCAGGGGTTCCATGTGATTCCAAGGCCACCGAAGTAGGCATAGGTCTCACCACAGTTGCCCCAACGCCACTACGAGCCGACGCCTGCGCCTCGAGCTCGATGAGCCTAACAGACAAAGCCTCCACCTGCCCCCGAAGAGTGGCCAATTCTCCTTGCGTCCGCTCACAACAACCACAGTCCCTACACATGACTATGTTTACCCTACTCTATACGGTGACAAATTCCCAAGATAATCTTCTGATGAGCTACTCTGATAATCAAGAAACACTCACTGAAATACGAGACGCGAAAACTACGCTAGGTTTTCCCAGAAAAACTATTTAAAAGCTAAGCGCAGCAAATAAGTACAAAAACGCTTTATACAAACAGTACTCGCTGCTGCTGGTGCTGTCGCTCTGGCTGTCACAAGACAACTGCCGATTCAAGTGACTAGTAGCTAACGGCCGCGAAACAAACAAAAGACGGTTTTAGGGCGCTTTCTGTTCTAAACGATCAAGAAAACACTAAGAAATCTAACACGAAAACTACGTAAAGTTTTATCAAGAACTGTTAGTTACTATGCAGAGCAGATAAACACAAATAGAACCCCTTCCTTAGTGGAAGGTCGTAAACAAAATGCAAAATAAACGCTTTATACAAACAGTACTCGCTGCTGCTGGTGCTGTCGCTCTGGCTGTCACAAGACAACTGCCGATTCAAGTGACTAGTGGCTAACGGCCGCGAAACAAACAAAAGACGGTTTTAGGGCGCTTTCTGTTCTAAACGATCAAGAAAACACTAAGAAATCTAACACGAAAACTACGTAAAGTTTTATCGAGAACTGTTAGTTACTATGCAGAGCAGATAAACACAAATAGAACCCCTTCCTTAGTGGAAGGTCGTAAACAAAATGCTAAATAAACGCTTTATACAAACAGTACTCGCTGCTGCTGGTGCTGTCGCTCTGGCTGTCACAAGACAACTTATTGACGATGAAACACGGAAATTGCATCGGAATTAAATACAAAAGTCACCATGCCGACTTAAGTACAAGAAAACTGACTCTCCTTACTGTCTATGTTTTGAACCTTTCCTGTGACACTAGTTATAGGTTCCGATGCTTCACTTCAGGTTCACTGTATCCCTCTGACCATCTTATTGTCGATGAAACACAGAAATATATTCGGAATTAAATACAAAAGGCAAATGCCGACTTAAGTAAAAGAAAACTGAGTCTTCTTACCATCTATGTTTTGAACCATTCCTGTGACACTTGTTATAGATTCCGATGCTTCACTTCAGGTTTACTGAATTCCTCTGACCTTCTTATTGACGATGAAACACAGACATTGCATCGGAATGAAATAGAAAAGGCACAATGCCGACTTAAGTGCAAGAAAACTGACTCTTCTTACTGTCTATGATTTGAACCATTCCTGTGACACTAGTTATAGCTTCCGATGCTTCACCTCAGGTTTACTGTATCCCTCTGACCTTCTTATTGACGATGAAACACAGAAATTGCAACGGAATGAAATACAAAAGGCACAATGCCAGCTTCAGTACAAGAAAACTGACTCTTCTTACTGTCTATGTTTACAACCATTCCTGTAGCATTTGTTATAGATTCCGATGCTTCACTTCAGGTTTACTGTATCCCTCTGACCTACTTATTGACGATGTAACACAGAAATTGCATCGGAATTAAATACAAAAGGCACAATGCCGACTTAAGTACAAGAAAACTGACTCTTCTTACTGACTATGGTTTGAATCATTCATGTGACACTTGTTATAGATTCCGATGCTTCACTTCAGGTTTGCTGTATCCCTCTGACCTTCTTATTGACGATGTAACACAGAAATTGCATTGGAGTTTAATACAAATGGCACAATGCCGACTTAAGTACAAGAAAACTGACTCTTCTTACAGTCTATGATTTGAACCATTCCTGTGACACTAGTTATTGATTCCGATGCTTTACTTCAGGTTTACTGTATCCCTCTGACCTTCCTATTGACGATGAAACACTGATATTGCATCGGAATTAAACACAAAAGGCACAATGCCGACTTAAGTACAAGAAAACTGACTCTTCTTACTGTCTATGTTTCGAACCATTCCTGTAACACTAGTTATAGATTCCGATGCTTCACTTCAGGTTTACTGTATCCCTCTGAACTTCTTATTGACGATGAAACACAGAAATTGCATCGGAATTAAATACAAAAAGTACAATGCCGACTAAAGTACATGAATACTGACTCTTCTTACTGTCTATGTTTTGTACCATTCCTTTGACACAAGTTATAGATTCCGATGCATCACTTCATTTTTACTGTATCCCTCGGACCTTCTTATTGACGATGAAACACAGAAATTGCATCGGAATTAAATAGAAAAGGCACAATTCCGACTTAAGTACAAGAAAACTGACTCTTCTTACTGTCTATGCTTTGAACCTTTCCTGTGACACTAGTTATAGATTCCGACGCTTCACTTCAGGTTTACTGTATCCCTCTGACCATCTTATTGTCGATGAAACACAGAAATATCATCGGAATTAAATACAAAAGGCAAATGCCGAATTAAGTACAAGAAAACTGACTCTTCCTACTGTCTATGTTTTGAACCATTCCTGTGACACTAGTTATAGATTCCGATGCTTCACTTCAGGTTCACTGAATTCCTCTGACCTTCTTATTGACGATGAAACACAGAAATTGCATCGGAATGAAATAGAAAAGGCACAATGCCGACTTAAGTACAAGAAAACTGAATCTTCTTACTGTCTATGTTTTGAACCATTCCTGTGACACTAGTTATAGTTTCCGATGCTTCACCTCAGGTTTACTGTATCCCTATGACCTTCTTATTGACGATGAAACACAGAAATTGCAACGGAATGAAATACAAAAGGCACAATGCCAGCTTCAGTACAAGAAAACTGACTCTTCTTACTGTCTATGTTTACAACCATTCCTGTGACACTAGTTATAGATTCCGATGCTTCACTTCAGGTTTACTGTATCCGTCTGACCTTCTTATTGACGATGAAACACAGAAATTGCTTCGGAATTAAATACAAAAGGCACAAGGCCGAACTAAGTACAAGAAAACTGACTCTTCATAATGTCTAAGTTTTGAACCATTCCTGTGACACTAGTTATAGATTCCGATGGTTAGCTTCAGCTTTACAATATACCTCTGACCTTCTTATTGACGATGAAACACAGAAATTGCATCGGAACTAAATACAAAAGGCACAATGCCGACTTAAGTACAAGAAAACTGACTCTTCTTACTGTCTATGTTTTGAACCATTCCTGTGACACTAGTTATAGATTCCGATGCTTCACTTCTGGTTAATTGTATCCCTCTGACACTCTTATTGACGTTGAAACACAGAAATTGCATCGGAATTAAATACAAAAGACACAATGCCGACTTAAGTACAAAATACCTGACTCTTCTTACTGTCTATGTTTTGAACCATTCATGTGACAATAGTTATAGATTCCGATGCTTCACTTCAGGTTTACTGTATCCCTCTGACCATCTTATTGACGATGTAACACAGAAATTGCATCGGAATTAAATACAAATGGCACAATGCCGACTTAAGTAAAAGAAAACTGACTCTTCTTACTGTCTATGTTTTGAACCATTCATGTGACACTTGAAATAGATTCCGATGCTTCACTTCAGGTTTGCTGTATCCCTCGGACCTTCTTATTGACGATGAAACACAGTAATTGCATCGGAATTAAATAGAAAAGGCACAATGCCGATTTAAGTACAAGAAAACTGACCCTTCTTACTGTCTATGTTTTGAACCATTCATGTGACTCTTGTTATAGATTGCGATGCTTCACTTCAGGTTTAATGTATCCCTCTGACCTTCTTATTGACGATGCAACACAGAAATTGCATCGAAATTAAATACAAAAGGCACAATGCCGACTTAAGTACAAGAAAACTGACTCTTCTTACTGTCAATGTTTGAACCATTCATGTGACATTTGTTATAGATTCCGATGCTTCACTTCAGGTTTACTGTATCCCTCAGACCTTATTATTGACGATGAAACACAGTAATTGCATCGGCATTAAATAGAAAAGGCACAATGCCGTCTTAAGTACAAGAAAACTGACTCTTCTTACTGTCTATGTTTTGAACCATTCCTGTGACACTAGTTATAGATTCCGATTTTTCACTTCAGGTTTACTGTATCCCTCTGACCTTCTTATTGACCATGAAACACAGAAATTGCATCGGAATTAAATACAAAAGGCACAATGCCGACTTAAGTACAAGAAAACTGACTCTTCTTAATGTCTATGTTTCAACCATTCCTGTGACAATAGTTATAGATTCCGATGCTTCACTTCAGGTTTACTGTATCCCTCTGACCTTCTTATTGACGATGAAACACAGAAATTGCATCGGAATTAAATACAAAAGGCACAATGCCGACTTAAGTACAAGAAAACTGACTCTTCTTACTGCCTATGTTTTGAACCATTCATGTGACACTAGTTATAGATTACGATGCTTCACTTCAGGTTTACTGTATGCCTCTGACCTTCTTATTGACGATGAAACACAGAAATGGCATCGGAATTAAATACAAAAGGCACAATGCCGACTTATGTACAAGAGAACTGAGTCTTCTTACTGTCTATGTTTGAACCATTCATGTGACACTAGTTATAGATTCCGATGCATCACTTCAGGTTTACTGTATCCCTCTGACCTACTTATTGACGATGAAACACAGAAATTGCATCGGAATTAAATAAAAAAGGCACAATGCCGACTTAAGTACAAGAAAACTGACTCTTCTTACTGTCTGTGTTTTGTACCATTCCTGTGACACTAGTTATAGATTCCGATGCTTCACCTCAGGTTTACTGTATCCCTCTGACCTACTTATTGACGATGAAACACAGAAAATGCATCGGAATTAAATACAAAAGGCACAATGCCGATATAAGTACAAGAAAACTGACTCTTATTACTGACTACGATTTGAACCATTCATGTGACACAAGTTAAAGATTCCGATGCTTCACTTCAGGTTTGCTGTATCCCTCTGACCTTCTTATTGACGATGTAACACAGAAATTGCATCGTAATTAAATACAAAAGGCACAATGCCGACTTAAGTACAAGAAAACTGACTCTTCTTACTGTCTTTGTTTCGAACCATTCCTGTAACACAAGTTATAGATTCCGTTGCTTCACTTCAGGTGTAATGTATCCCTCTGACCTTCTTATTGACGATGAAACACAGAAATTGCATCGGAATTAAATACAAAAGTCACCATGCCGACTTAAGTACAAGAAAACTGACTCTTCTTACTGTCTATGTTTTGAACCTTTCCTGTGACACTAGTTATAGGTTCCGATGCTTCACTTCAGGTTCACTGTATCCCTCTGACCTTCTTATAGACGATGAAACACAGGAATTGCATCGGAATTAAATACAAAAAGTTCAATGCCGACTTAAGTACATGAATACTGACTCTTCTTACTGTCTATGTTATGAACTATTCCTTTGACACTAGTTATAGATTCCGATGCATCACTTCATTTTTACTGTATCCCTCGGACCTTCTTATTGACGATGAAACACAGAAATTGCATCGGAATTAAATAGAAAAAGCACAATGCCGACTTAAGTACAAGAAAACTGACTCTTCTTACTGTCTATGCCATGAACCATTCCTGTGACACTAGTTATAGATTCCGATGCTTCACTTCCGGTTTACTGTATCCCTCTGACCATCGTATTGTCGATGAAACACAGAAATATATTCGGAATTAAATACAAAAGGCAAATGCCGACTTAAGTAAAAGAAAACTGAGTCTTCTTACTGTCTATGTTTTGAACCATTCCTGTGACACTTGTTATAGATTCCGATGCTTCACTTCAGGTTTACTGAATTCCTCTGACCTTCGTATTGACGATGAAACACAGAAATTGCATCGGAATGAAATAGAAAAGGCACAATGCCGACTTAAGTGCAAGAAAACTGACTCTTCTTACTGTCTATGATTTGAACCATTCCTGTGACACTAGTTATAGTTTCCGATGCTTCAACTCAGGTTTGCTGTATCCCTCTGACCTTCTTATTGACGATGAAACACAGAAATTGCATCGGAATTAAATACAAAAGGCACAATGCGGACCTAAGTACAAGAAAACTGACTCTTATTAATTTCTAAGTTTTGAACCATTCCTGTGACACTAGTTATAGATTCCGATGGTTAGCTTCAGCTTTACAGTATACCTCTGACCTTCTTATTGACGATGAAACACAGAAATTGCATCGGAATTAAATACAAAAATCACAATGCCGACTTAAGTACAAGAAAACTGACTCATCTTACTCTCAATGCTTTGAACCATTCCTGTGACACTAGTTATAGATTCCGATGCTTCACTTCTGGTTAATTGTATCCCTCTGACCTTCTTATTGACGTTGAAACACAGAAATGGCATCGGAATTGAATACAAAAGGCACAATGCCGACTTAAGTACAAAATACCTGACTCTTCTTACTGTCTATGTTTTGAACCATTCATGTGACAATAGTTATAGATTCCGATGCTTCAGTTCAGGTTTACTGTATCCCTCTGACCTTCTTATTGACGATGTAACACAGAATTTGCATCGGAATTAAATACAAAAGGCACAATGCCGACTTAAGTAAAAGAAAACTGACTCTTCTTACTGTCTATGTTTTGAACCATTCATGTGACACTTGTTATAGATTCCGATGCTTCACTTCAGGTTTGCTGTATCCCTCGGACCTTCTTATTGACGATGAAACACAGTAATTGCATCGGAATTAAATAGAAAAGGCACAATGCCGATTTAAGTACAAGAAGACTGACCCTTCTTACTGTCTATGTTTTGAACCATTCATGTGACTCTTGTTATAGATTGCGATGCTTCACTTCAGGTTTACAGTATCCCTCTGACCTTCTTATTGACGATGCAACACAGAAATTGCATCGGAATTAAATACAAAAGGCACAATGCCGACTTAAGTACAAGAAAACTGACTCTTCTTACTGTCAATGTTTGAACCATTCATGTGACATTTGTTATAGATTCCGATGCTTCACTTCAGGTTTACTGTATCCCTCAGACCTTATTATTGACGATGAAACACAGTAATTGTATCGGCATTAAATAGAAAAGGCACAATGCCGTCTTAAGTACAAGAAAACTGACTCTTCTTACTGTCTATGTTTTGAACCATTCCTGTGACACTAGTTATAGATTCCGATGTTTCACTTCAGGTTTACTGTATCCCTCTGACCTTCTTATTGACCATGAAACACAGAAATTGCATCGGAATTAAATACAAAAGGCACAATGCCGACTTAAGTACAAGAAAACTGACTCTTCTTACTGTCTATGTTTCAACCACTCCTGTGACAATAGTTATAGATTCCGATGCTTCACTTCAGGTTTACTGTATCCCTCTGACCTTCTTATTGACGATGAAACACAGAAATTGCATCGGAATTAAATACAAAAGGCACAATGCCGACTTAAGTACAAGAAAACTGACTCTTCTTACTGCCTATGTTTTGAACCATTCATGTGACACTAGTTATAGATTACGATGCTTCACTTCAGGTTTACTGTATGCCTCTGACCTTCTTATTGACGATGAAACACAGAAATTGCATCGGAATTAAATACAAAAGGCACAATGCCGACTTATGTACAAGAGAACTGAGTCTTCTTACTGTCTATGTTTGAACCATTCATGTGACACTAGTTATAGATTCCGATGCATCACTTCAGGTTTACTGTATCCCTCTGACCTACGTATTGACGATGAAACACAGAAATTGCATCGGAATTAAATAAAAAAGGCACAATGCCGACTTAAGTACAAGAAAACTGACTCTTCTTACTGTCTGTGTTTTGTACCATTCCTGTGACACTAGTTATAGATTCCGATGCTTCACCTCAGGTTTACTGTATCCCTCTGACCTACTTATTGTCGATGAAACACAGAAATTGCATCGGAATTAAATACAAAAGGCACAATGCCGCCATAAGTACAAGAAAACTGACTCTTATTACTGACTACGATTTGAACCATTCATGTGACACAAGTTAAAGATTCCGATGCTTCACTTCAGGTTTGCTGTATCCCTCTGACCTTCTTATTGACGATGTAACACAGAAATTGCATCGTAATTAAATACAAAAGGCACAATGCCGACTTAAGTACAAGAAAACTGACTCTTCTTACTGTCTTTGTTTCGAACCATTCCTGTAACACAAGTTATAGATTCCGTTGCTTCACTTCAGGTTTACTGTATCCCTCTGACCTTCTTATTGACGATGAAACACAGAAATTGCATCGGAATTAAATACAAAAGTCACCATGCCGACTTAAGTACAAGAAAACTGACTCTTCTTACTGTCTATGTTTTGAACCTTTCCTGTGACAGTAGTTATAGGTTCCGATGCTTCACTTCAGGTTCACTGTATCCCTCTGACCTTCTTATAGACGATGAAACACAGGAATTGCATCGGAATTAAATACAAAAAGTACAATGCCGACTTAAGTACATGAATACTGACTCTTCTTACTGTCTATGTTATGAACCATTCCTTTGACACTAGTTATAGATTCCGATGCATCACTTCATTTTTACTGTATCCCTCGGACCTTCTTATTGACGATGAAACACAGAAATTGCATCGGAATTAAATAGAAAAGGCACAATGCCGACTTAAGTACAAGAAAACTGACTCTTCTTACTGTCTATGCCATGAACCATTCCTGTGACACTAGTTATAGATTCCGATGCTTCACTTCCGGTTTACTGTATCCCTCTGACCATCGTATTGTCGATGAAACACAGAAATATATTCGGAATTAAATACAAAAGGCAAATGCCGACTTAAGTAAAAGAAAACTGAGTCTTCTTACTGTCTATGTTTTGAACCATTCCTGTGACACTTGTTATGGATTCCGATGCTTCACTTCAGGTTTACTGAATTCCTCTGACCTTCGTATTGACGATGAAACACAGAAATTGCATCGGAATGAAATAGAAAAGGCACAATGCCGACTTAAGTGCAAGAAAACTGACTCTTCTTACTGTCTATGATTTGAACCATTCCTGTGACACTAGTTATAGTTTCCGATGCTTCAACTCAGGTTTACTGTATCCCTCTGACCTTCTTATTGACGATGAAACACAGAAATTGCATCGGAATTAAATACAAAAGGCACAATGCGGACCTAAGTACAAGAAAACTGACTCTTATTAATTTCTAAGTTTTGAACCATTCCTGTGACACTAGTTATAGATTCCGATGGTTAGCTTCAGCTTTACAGTATACCTCTGACCTTCTTATTGACGATGAAACACAGAAATTGCATCGGAATTAAATACAAAAGGCACAATGCCGACTTAAGTACAAGAAAACTGACTCATCTTACTCTCTATGTTTTGAACCATTCCTGTGACACTAGTTATAGATTCCGATGCTTCACTTCTGGTTAATTGTATCCCTCTGACCTTCTTATTGACGTTGAAACACAGAAATGGCATCGGAATTGAATACAAAAGGCACAATGCCGACTTAAGTACAAAATACCTGACTCTTCTTACTGTCTATGTTTTGAACCATTCATGTGACACTAGTTATAGATTCCGATGCTTCACTTCAAGTTTACTGTATCCCTCTGACCTTCTTATTGACGATGTAACACAGAAATTGCATCGGAATTAAATACAAAAGGCACAATGCCGACTTAAGTAAAAGAAAACTGACTCTTCTTACTGTCTATGTTTTGATCCATTCTTGTGACTCTTGCTACAGATTGCGATGCTTCACTTCAGGTTTACTGTATCCCTCTGACCTTCTTATTGACGATGCAACACAGAAATTGCATCGGAATTAAATACAAAAGGCACAATTCCGACTTAAGTACAAGAAAACTGACTCTTCTGACTGTCTATGTTTGAACCATTCATGTGACATTTGTTATAGATTCCGATGCTTCACTTCAGGTTTACTGTATCCCTCTGACCTTTTTATTGGCGATGAAACACAGAAATTGCATCGGAATTAAATACAAAAGGCACAATGCCGACTTAAGTACAAGAAAACTGACTCTTCTTACTTTCTATGTTTCAACCATTCCTGTGACAATAGTTATAGATTCCGATGCATCACTTCAGGTTTACCGTATCCCTCTGACCTTCTTATTGACGATGAAACACAGAAATTGCATCGGAATTAAATACAAAAGGCACAAAGCCGACTTAAGTACGAGAAAACAGACTCTTCTTACAGTCTATGTTTGAACCATTCCTGTGACACTAGTTATAGTTTCCGATGCTTCAACTCAGGTTTACTGTATCCCTCTGACCTTCTTATTGACGATGAAACACAGAAATTGCATCGGAATTAAATACAAAAGGCACAATGCGGACCTAAGTACAAGAAAACTGACTCTTCTTAATTTCTAAGTTTTGAACCATTCCTGTGACACTAGTTATAGATTCCGATGGTTAGCTTCAGCTTTACAGTATACCTCTGACCTTCTTATTGACGATGAAACACAGAAATTGCATCGGAATTAAATACAAAAGGCACAATGCCGACTTAAGTACAAGAAAACTGACTCATCTTACTCTCTATGTTTTGAACCATTCCTGTGACACTAGTTATAGATTCCGATGCTTCACTTCTGGTTAATTGTATCCCTCTGACCTTCTTATTGACGTTGAAACACAGAAATGGCATCGGAATTGAATACAAAAGACACAATGCCGACTTAAGTACAAAATACCTGACTCTTCTTACTGTCTATGTTTTGAACCATTCATGTGACACTAGTTATAGATTCCGATGCTTCACTTCAGGTTTACTGTATCCCTCTGACCTTCTTATTGACGATGTAACACAGAAATTGCATCGGAATTAAATACAAAAGGCACAATGCCGACTTAAGTAAAAGAAAACTGACTCTTCTTACTGTCTATGTTTTGATCCATTCTTGTGACTCTTGCTACAGATTGCGATGCTTCACTTCAGGTTTACTGTATCCCTCTGACCTTCTTATTGACGATGCAACACAGAAATTGCATCGGAATTAAATACAAAAGGCACAATGCCGACTTAAGTACAAGAAAACTGACTCTTCTGACTGTCTATGTTTGAACCATTCATGTGACATTTGTTATAGATTCCGATGCTTCACTTCAGGTTTACTGTATCCCTCAGACCATATTATTGGCGATGAAACACAGAAATTGCATCGGAATTAAATACAAAAGGCACAATGCCGACTTAAGTACAAGAAAACTGACTCTTCTTACTTTCTATGTTTCAACCATTCCTGTGACAATAGTTATAGATTCCGATGCATCACTTCAGGTTTACCGTATCCCTCTGACCTTCTTATTGACGATGAAACACAGAAATTGCATCGCAATTAAATACAAAAGGCACAAAGCCGACTTAAGTACGAGAAAACAGACTCTTCTTACTGTCTATGTTTGAACCATTCCTGTGACACTAGTTATAGATTCCGAAGCTTCACTTCAGGTTTACTGTATCCCTCTGACCTTCTTATTGACGATGAAACACAGAAATTGCATCGGAATTAAAGGCACAGTGCCGTCTTAAGTACAAGAAAACTGACTCTTCTTACTGTCTATGTTTTGAACCATTCCTGCGACACTAGTTATAGATTCCGTTGTTTCACTTCAGGTTTACTGTATCCCTCTGAACTTCTTATTGACGATGAAACACAGAAATTGCATCGGAATTAAATACAAAAGGCACAATGCCGACTTAAGTACAAGAAAACTGACTCTTCTTACTGTCTATGTTTTGAACCATTCCTGTGAACCTAGTTATAGATTCCGATGCTTCACTTCAGGTTTACTGTATCCCTCTGACCTTCTTATTGACGATGAAACACAGAAATTGCATCGGAATTAAATACAAAAGGCACAATGCCGACTTATGTACAAGAGAACTGAGTCTTCTTACTGCCTATGTTTGAACCATTCATGTGACACTAGTTATAGATTCCGATGCATCACTTCAGGTTTACCGTATCCCTCTGACCTTCTTATTGACGATGAAACACAGAAATTGCATCGGAATTAAATACAAAATGCACAATGCCGACTTAAGTACAAGAAAACTGACTCTTCTTAGTGTATATGTTTTGAACCATTCCTGTGACACTAGTTATGGATTCAGATGCTTCACATCAGGTTTACTGTATCCCTCTGACCTTCTTATTAACGATGAAACACAGATATTGCATCGGAATTAAATACAAAAGGCACAATGCCGACTTAAGTACAAGGAAACTGACTCTTCTTACTGTCTATGTTTTGAACCATTCCTGTGACACTAGTTATAGATTCCGATGCTTCACTTCAGGTTTACTGTATCCCTCTGAACTTCTTATTGACGATGAAACACAGAAATTGCATCGGAATTAAATACAAAAGGCACAATGCCGACTTAAGTACAAGAAAACTGACTCTTCTTACTGTCTATGTTTTGAACCATTCCTGTGACACTAGTTATAGATTCCGATGCTTCACTTCAGGTTTAATGTATCCCTCTGACCTTCTTATTGACGATCAAACACAGAAATTACATCGGAATTAAATACAAAACGCACAATGCCGACTTAAGTACATGAAAACTGACTCTTCGTACTGTCTATG
This sequence comes from Schistocerca serialis cubense, assembly GCF_023864345.2. Classification (NCBI taxonomy): domain Eukaryota; kingdom Metazoa; phylum Arthropoda; class Insecta; order Orthoptera; family Acrididae; genus Schistocerca; species Schistocerca serialis. The sequence goes on from NC_064647.1 coordinate 32,017,594, forward strand.
TTTTGAACCATTCCTGTGACACTAGTTATAGATTCCGATGTTTTACTTCAGGTTCACTGTATCCCTCTGACCTTCTTATTGACGATGAAACACTGAAACTGCATCGGAATTAAATACAAAAGGCACAATGCCGACTTAAGTACAAGAAAATTGACTCTTCTTACTGTCTATGTTTTGAACCATTCCTGTGACACTAGTTATGGATTCCGATGCTTCACATCAGGTTTACTGTATCCCTCTGACCTTCTTATTGACGATGAAACACAGAAATTGCATCGGAATTAAATACAAAAGGCACTACGCCTACTTAAGTACAAGAAAACTGACTCTTCTTACTGTCTATCTTTTGAACCATTCCTGTGACACTAGTTATAGATTCCGATGCATCACTTCAGGTTTACCGTAACCCTCTGACCTTCTTATTGACGATGAAACATAGAAATTGCATCGGAATTAAATACAAAAGGCACAATGCCGACTTAAGTACGAGAAAACGGACTCTTCTTACTGTCTATGTTTGAACCATTCCTGTGACACTAGTTATAGGTTCCGAAGCTTCACTTCAGGTTTACTGTATCCCTCTGACCTTCTTATTGACGATGAAACACACAAATTGCATCGGAATTAAATACAAAAAGGCACAGTGCCGTCTTAAGTACAAGAAAACTGACTCTTCTTACTGTCTATGTTTGAACCATTCCTGCGACACTAGTTATAGATTCCGTTGTTTCACTTCTGGTTTACTGTATCCCTCTGACCTTCTTATTGACGATGAAACACAGAAATTGCATCGGAGTTCAATACAAAAGGCACAATGCCGACTTAAGTACAAGAAAACTGACTCTTCTTACAGTCTTTGTTTTGAACCATTCCTGTGACACTAGGTATAGATTCCGATGCTTCACTTCAGATTTACTGTATCCCTCTGACCTTCTTATTGACGATGAAACACAGAAATTGCATCGGAAAGAAATGGAAAAGGCACTATTCCGACTTAAGTACAAGAATACTGACTCTTCTTACTGTCTTTGCTTTGAACCATTCCTGTGACACTAGTTATAGATTCCGATGCTTCACTTCAGGTTTACTGAATTCCTCTGACCTTCCTTTTGACGATGAAACACAGAAATTGCATCGGAATTAAATACAAAAGGCACAATGCGGACCTAAGTACATGAAAACTGACTCTTCTTAATTTCTAAATTTGGAACCATTCCTGTGACACTAGTTATGGATTCCGATGGTTAGCTTCAGCTTTACAGTATACCTCTGACCTTCTTATTGACGATGAAACACAGAAATTGCATCGGAATTAAATACAAAAGGCACAATTCCGACTTAAGTACAAGAAAACTGACTCTTCTTACTGTCTATGTTTTGAACCATTCCTGTGACACTAGTCATTGATTCCGATGCTTCACTTCTGGTTAATTGTATCCCTCTGACCTTCTTATTGACGTTGAAACACAGAAATTGCATCGGAATTAAATACAAAAGGCACGATGCCGACTTAAGTACAAAATACTTGACTCTTCTTACTGTCTATGTTTTGAACCATTCATGTGACACTAGTTACAGATTCCGATGCCTTACTTCATGTTTACTGTATCCCTCTGACCTTCTTATTGACGATGTAACACAGAAATTGCATCGGAATTAAATACAAAAGGCACAATGCCGACTTAAGTAAAAGAAAACTGACTCTTCTTACTGTCTATGTTTTGAACCATTCTTGTGACTCTTGCTACAGATTGCGATGCTTCACTTCAGGTTTACTGTATCCCTCTGACCTTCTTATTGACGATGCAACACAGAAATTGCATCGGAATTAAATACAAAAGGCACAATGCCGACTTAAGTACAAGAAAACTGACTCTTCCTACTGTCTATGTTTGAACCATTCATGTGACATTTGTTATAGATTCCGATGCTTCACTTCAGGTTTACTGTATCCCTCAGACCTTATTATTGACGATGAAACACAGTAATTGCATCGGCATGAAATAGAAAAGGCACAATGCCGTCTTAAGTACAAGAAAACTGACTCTTCTTACTGTCTATGTTTTGGACCATTCCTGTGACACTAGTTATAGATTCCGATGTTTCACTTCAGGTTTAGTGTATCCCTCTGACCTTCTTATTGACCATGAAACACAGAAATTGCATCGGAATTAAATACAAAAGGCACAATGCCGACTTAAGTACCAGAAAACTGACTCTTCTTACTGTCTATGTTTCAACCATTCCTGTGACAATAGTTATAGATTCCGATGCTTCACTTCAGGTTTACTGTATCCCTCTGACCTTCTTATTGACGATGAAACACAGAAATTGCATCGGAATTAAATACAAAAGGCACAATGCCGACTTAAGTACACGAAAACTGACTCTTCTTACTGCCTATGTTTTGAACCATTCATGTGACACTAGTTATAGATTACGATGCTTCACTTCAGGTTTACTGTATCCCTCTGACCTTATTGACGATGAAACACAGAAATTGCATCGGAATTAAATACAAAAGGCACAATGCGGACCTAAGTACATGAAAACTGACTCTTCTTAATTTCTAAATTTTGAACCATTCCTGTGACACTAGTTATGGATTCCGATGGTTAGCTTCAGCTTTACAGTATACCTCTGACCTTCTTATTGACGATGAAACACAGAAATTGCATCGGAATTAAATACAAAAGGCACAATGCCGACTTAAGTACAAGAAAACTGACTCTTCTTACTGTCTATGTTTTGAACCATTCCTGTGACACTAGTTATTGATTCCGATGCTTCACTTCTGGTTAATTGTATCCCTCTGACCTTCTTATTGACGTTGAAACACAGAAATTGCATCGGAATTAAATACAAAAGGCACAATGCCGACTTAAGTACAAAATACTTGACTCTTCTTACTGTCTATGTTTTGAACCATTCATGTGACACTAGTTATAGATTCCGATGCCTTACTTCATGTTTACTGTATCCCTCTGACCTTCTTAATGACGATGTAACACAGAAATTGCATCGGAATTAAATACAAAAGGCACAATGCCGACTTAAGTAAAAGAAAACTGACTCTTCTTACTGTCTATGTTTTGAACCATTCTTGTGACTCTTGCTACAGATTGCGATGCTTCACTTCAGGTTTACTGTATCCCTCTGACCTTCTTATTGACGATGCAACACAGAAATTGCATCGGAATTAAATACAAAAGGCACAATGCCGACTTAAGTACAAGAAAACTGACTCTTCTTACTGTCTATGTTTGAACCATTCATGTGACATTTGTTATAGATTCCGATGCTTCACTTCAGGTTTACTGTATCCCTCAGACCTTATTATTGACGATGAAACACAGTAATTGCATCGGCATTAAATAGAAAAGGCACAATGCCATCTTAAGTACAAGAAAACTGACTCTTCTTACTGTCTATGTTTTGGACCATTCCTGTGACACTAGTTATAGATTCCGTTGTTTCACTTCAGGTTTAGTGTATCCCTCTGACCTTCTTATTGACCATGAAACACAGAAATTGCATCGGAATTAAATACAAAAGGCACAATGCCGAATTAAGTACCAGAAAACTGACTCTTCTTACTGTCTATGTTTCAACCATTCCTGTGACAATAGTTATAGATTCCGATGCTTCACTTCAGGTTTACTGTATCCCTCTGACCTTCTTATTGACGATGAAACACAGAAATTGCATCGGAATTAAATACAAAAGGCACAATGCCGACTTAAGTACACGAAAACTGACTCTTCTTACTGCCTATGTTTTGAACCATTCATGTGACACTAGTTATAGATTACGATGCTTCACTTCAGGTTTACTGTATCCCTCTGACCTTCTTATTGACGATGAAACACAGAAATTGCATCGGAATTAAATACAAAAGGCACAATGCCGACTTATGTACAAGAGAACTGAGTCTTCTTACTGCCTATGTTTGAACCATTCATGTGACACTAGTTATAGATTCCGATGCATCACTTCAGGTTTACCGTATCCCTCTGACCTTCTTATTGACGATTAAACACAGAAATTGCATCGGAATTAAATACAAAAGGCACAATGCCGACTTAAGTACGAAAAACAGACTCGTCTTACTGTCTATGTTTGAACCATTCCTGTGACACTAGTTATAGATTCCGAAGCTTCACTTCAGGTTTACTGTATCCCTCTGACCTTCTTATTGACGATGAAACACAGAAATTGCATCGGAATTAAAGGCACAGTGCTGTCTTAAGTACAAGAAAACTGACTCTTCTTACTGTCTATGTTTTGAACCATTCCTGCGACACTAGTTATAGATTCCGTTGTTTCACTTCAGGTTTACTGTATCCCTCTGACCTTCTTATTGACGATGAAACACAGAAATTGCATCGGAGTTCAATACAAAAGGCACAATGCCGACTTAAGTACAAGAAAACTGACTCTTCTTACAGTCTTTGTTTTGAACCATTCCTGTGACACTAGGTATAGATTCCGATGCTTCACCCCAGGTTTACTGTAACCCTCTGACCTTCTTATTGACGATGAAACACAGAAATTGCACCGGAATTAAATACAAAAGGCACAATGCCGACTTAAGTACATGAAAACTGACTCTTCTTACTGACTATGATTTGAATCATTCATGTGACACTAGTTATAGATTCCGATGCTTCACTTCAGGTTTGCTGTATACCTCTGACCTTCTTATTGACGTTGTAACACAGAAATTGCATTGGAGTTAAATACAAAAGGCACAATGCCGACTTAAGTACAAGAAAACTGACTCTTCTTACAGTCTATGATTTGAACCATTCCTGTGACACTAGTTATTGATTCCGATGCTTTACTTCAGGTTTACTGTATCCCTCTGACCTTCCTATTGACGATGAAACACAGATATTGCATCGGAATTAAACACAAAAGGCACAATGCCGACTGAAGTACAAGAAAACTGAGTCTTCTTACAGTCTATGATTTGAACCATTCCTGTGACACTAGTTATTGATTCCGATGCTTTACTTCAGGTTCACTGTATCCCTCTGACCTTCTTATTGACGATGAAACACAGACAATGCATCGGAATTAAATACAAAAAGTACAATGCCGACTTAAGTACATGAATACTGACTCTTCTTACTGTCTATGTTTTGAACCATTCCTTTGACACTAGTTATAGATTCCGATGCATCACTTCATTTTTACTGTATCCCTCGGACCTTTTTATTGACGATGAAACACAGAAATTGCATCGGAATTAAATAGAAATGGCACAATTCCGACTTAAGTACAAGAAAACTGACTCTTCTTACTGTCTATGCTTTGAACCATTCCTGTGACACTAGTTATAGATTCCGATGCTTCACTTCAGGTTTACTGTATCCCTCTGACCATCTTATTGTCGATGAAACACAGAAATATCATCGGAATTAAATACAAAAGGCAAATGCCGAATTAAGTACAAGAAAACTGACTCTTCCTACTGTCTATGTTTTGAACCATTCCTGTGACACTAGTTATAGATTCCGATGCTTCACTTCAGGTTTACTGAATTCCTCTGACCTTCTTATTGACGATGAAACACAGAAATTGCATCGAAATTAAATACAAAAGGCACAATGCGGACCTAAGTACAAGAAAACTGACTCTTCTTAATTTCTAAGTTTTGAACCATTCCTGTGACACTAGTTATAGATTCCGATGGTTAGCTTCAGCTTTACAGTATACCTCTGACCTTCTTATTGACGTTGAAACACAGAAATTGCATCGGAATTAAATACAAAAGGCACAATGCCGACTTAAGTACAAAATACTTGACTCTTCTTACTGTCTATGTTTTGAACCATTCATGTGACACTAGTTATAGATTCCGATGCTTTACTTCAGGTTTACAGTATCCCTCTGACCTTCTTATTGACGATGTAACACAGAAATTGCATCGGAATTAAATACAAAAGGCACAATGCCGACTTAAGTAAAAGAAAACTGACTCTTCTTACTGTCTATGTTTTGAACCATTCTTGTGACTCTTTCTACAGATTGCGATGCTTCACTTCAGGTTTACTGTATCCCTCTGACCTTCTTATTGACGATGCAACACAGAAATTGCATCGGAATTAAATACAAAAGGCACAATGCCGACTTAAGTACAAGAAAACTGACTCTTCTTACTGTCTATGTTTGAACCATTCATGTGACATTTGTTATAGATTCCGATGCTTCACTTCAGGTTTACTGTATCCCTCAGATCTTATTATTGACGATGAAACACAGTAATTGCATCGGCATTAAATAGAAAAGGCACAATGCCGTCTTAAGTACAAGAAAACTGACTCTTCTTACTGACTATGTTTTGGACCATTCCTGTGACACTAGTTAAAGATTCCGATGTTTCACTTCAGGTTTAGTGTATCCCTCTGACCTTCTTATTGACCATGAAACACGGAAATTGCATCGGAATTAAATACAAAAGGCACAATGCCGACTTAAGTACCAGAAAACTGACTCTTCTTACTGTCTATGTTTCAACCATTCCTGTGACAATAGTTATAGATTCCGATGCTTCACTTCAGGTTTACTGTATCCCTCTGACCTTCTTATTGACGATGAAACACAGAAATTGCATCGGAATTAAATACAAGAAGCACAATGCCGACTTAAGTACAAGAAAACTGACTCTTCTTACTGCCTATGTTTTGAACCATTCATGTGACACTAGTTATAGATTACGATGCTTCACTTCAGGTTTACTGTATCCCTCTGACCTTCTTATTGACGATGAAACACAGAAATTGCATCGGAATTAAATACAAAAGGCACAATGCCGACTTATGTACAAGAGAACTGAGTCTTCTTACTGCCTATGTTTGAACCATTCATGTGACACTAGTTATAGATTCCGATGCATCACTTCAGGTATACCGTATCCCTCTGACCTTCTTATTGACGATGAAACACAGAAATTGCATCGGAATTAAATACAAAAGGCACAATGCCGACTTAAGTAGGAGAAAACAGACTCTTCTTACTGTCTATGTTTGAACCATTCCTGTGACACTAGTTATAGATTCCGAAGCTTCACTTCAGGTTTACTGTATCCCTCTGACCTTCTTATTGACGATGAAACACAGAAATTGCATCGGAATTAAAGGCACAGTGCCGTCTTAAGTACAAGAAAACTGACTCTTCTTACTGTCTATGTTTTGAACCATTCCTGCGACACTAGTTATAGATTCCGTTGTTTCACTTCAGGTTTACTGTATCCCTCTGACCTTCTTATTGACGATGAAACACAGAAATTGCATCGGAGTTCAATACAAAAGGCACAATGCCGACTTAAGTACAAGAAAACTGAGTCTTCTTGCAGCCTATGATTTGAACCATTCCTGTGACACTAGTTATTGATTCCGATGCTTTACTTCAGGTTCACTGTATCCCTCTGACCTTCTTATTGACGATGAAACACAGAAATTGCATCGGAATTAAATACAAAAAGTACAATGCCGACTTAAGTACATGAATACTGACTCTTCGTACTGTCTATGTTTTGAACCATTCCTTTGACACTAATAATAGATTCCGATGCATCACTTCATTTTTACTGTATCCCTCGGACCTTCTTATTGACGATGAAACACAGATATTGCATCGGAATTAAATAGAAAAGGCACAATTCCGACTTAAGTACAAGAAAACTGACTCTTCTTACTGTCTATGCTTTGAACCATTCCTGTGACACTAGTTATAGATTCCGATGCTTCACTTCAGGTTTACTGTATCCCTCTGACCATCTTATTGTCGATGAAACACAGAAATATCATCGGAATTAAATACAAAAGGCAAATGCCGAATGAAGTACAAGAAAACTGACTCTTCCTACTGTCTATGTTTTGAACCATTCCTGTGACACTAGTTATAGATTCCGATGCTTCACTTCAGGTTTACTGAATTCCTCTGACCTTCTTATTGACGATGAAACAAAGAAATTGCATCGGAATTAAATACAAAAGGCACAATGCGGACCTAAGTACAAGAAAACTGACTCTTCTTAATTTCTAAGTTTTGAACCATTCCTGTGACACTAGTTATAGATTCCGATGGTTAGCTTCAGCTTTACAGTATACCTCTGACCTTCTTATTGACGATGAAACACAGAAATTGCATCGGAATTAAATACAAAAGGCACAATGCCGACATAAGTACAAGAAAACTGACTCTTCTTACTGTCTATGTTTTGAACCATTCCTGTGACACTAGTTATAGATTCCGATGCTTCACTTCTGGTTAATTGTATCCCTCTGACCTTCTTATTGACGTTGAAACACAGAAATTGCATCGGAACTAAATACAAAAGGCACAATGCCGACTTAAGTAAAAGAAAACTGACTCTTCTTACTGTCTATGTTTTGAACCATTCTTGTGACTCTTGCTACAGATTGCGATGCTTCACTTCAGGTTTACTGTATCCCTCTGACCTTCTTATTGACGATGCAACACAGAAATTGCATCGGAATTAAATACAAAAGGCACAATGCCGACTTAAGTACAAGAAAACTGACTCTTCTTACAGTCTACATTTGAACCATTCATGTGACATTTGTTATAGATTCCGATGCTCCACTTCAGGTTTACTGTATCCCTCAGATCTTATTATTGACGATGAAACACAGTAATTGCATCGGCATTAAATAGAAAAGGCACAATGCCGTCTTAAGTACAAGAAAACTGACTCTTCTTACTGTCAATGTTTTGAACCATTCCTGTGACACTAGTTATAGATTCCGATGTTTCACTTCAGGTATACTGTATCCCTCTGACCTTCTTATTGACCATGAAACACAGAAATTGCATCGGAATTATATACAAAAGGCACAATGCCGACTTAAGTACAAGAAAACTGACTCTTCTTACTGTCTATGTTTCAACCATTCCTGTGACAATAGTTATAGATTCCGATGCTTCACTTCAGGTTTACTGTATCCCTCTGACCTTCTTATTGACGATGAAATACAGAAATTGCATCGGAATTAAATACAAAAGGCACAATGCCGACTTAAGTACAAGAAAACTGACTCTTCTTACTGCCTATGTTTTGAACCATTCATGTGACACTAGTTATAGATTACGATGGTACACTTCAGGTTTACTGTATCCCTCTGACCTTCTTATTGACGATGAAACACAGAAATTGCATCGGAATTAAATACAAAAGGCACAATGCCGACTTAAGTACAAGAAAACTGACTCTTCTTACTGCCTATGTTTTGAATAATTCATGTGACACTAGTTATAGATTACGATGCTTCACTTCAGGTTTACTGTATCCCTGTGACCTTCTTATTGACGATGAAACACAGAAATTGCATCGGAATTAAATACAAAAGGCACAATGCCGACTTATGTACAAGAGAACTGAGTCTTCTTACTGCCTATGTTTGAACCATTCATGTGACACTAGTTATAGATTCCGATGCATCACTTCAGGTTTACCGCATCCCTCTGACCTTCTTATTGACGATGAAACACAGAAATTGCATCAGAATTAAATACAAGAGGCACAATGCCGACTTAAGTACAAGAAAACAGACTCTTCTTACTGTCTATGTTTGAACCATTCCTGTGACACTAGTTATAGATTCCGAAGCTTCACTTCAGGTTTACTGTATCCCTCTGACCTTCTTATTGACGATGAAACACAGAAATTGCATCGGAATTAAAGGCACAGTGCCGTCTTAAGTACAAGAAAACTGACTCTTCTTACTGTCTATGTTTTGAACCATTCCTGCGACGCTAGTTATAGATTCCGTTGTTTCACTTCAGGTTTACTGTATCCCTCTGACCTTCTTATTGACGACGAAACACAGAAATTGCATCGGAGTTCAATACAAAAGGCACAATGCCGACTTAAGTACAAGAAAAGTGACTCTTCTTACAGTCTTTATTTTGAACCATTCCTGTGAAAATAGGTATAGATTCCGATGCTTCACTTCAGGTTTACTGTTTCCCTCTGACCTTCTTATTGACGATGAAACACAGAAATTGCATCGGAATTAAATACAAAACGCACAATGCCGACTTAAGTACAAGAAAACTGACTCTTCTTAGTGTCTATGTTTTGAACCATTCCTGTGACACTAGTTATGGATTCCGATGCTTCACATCAGGTTTACTGTATCCATCTGACCTTCTTATTAACGATGAAACACAGATATTGCATCGGAATTAAATACAAAAGGCACAATGCCGACTTAAGTACAAGGAAACTGACTCTTCTTACTGTCTATGTTTTGAACCATTCCTGTGACACTAGTTATAGATTCCGATGCTTCACTTCAGGTTTAACATATCCCTCTGACCTTCTTATTGACGATGAAACACAGAAATTGCATCGGAATTAAATACAAAACGTACATTGCCGAATTAAGTACAAGAAAACTGACTCTTCTTACTGTCTATGTTTTGAACCATTCCTGTGACACTAGTTATAGATTCCGATGCTTCACTTCAGGTTTACTGTATCCCTCTGACCTTCTTATTGACGATCAAACACAGAAATTACATCGGAATGAAATACAAAAGGCACAATGCCGACTTAAGTACATGAAAACTGACTCTTCTTACTGTCTATGTTTAGAACCATTCCTGTGACACTAGTTATAGATTCCGATGTTTCACTTCAGGTTCACTGTATCCCTCTGACCTTCTTATTGACGATGAAACACTGAAATTGCATCGGAATTAAATACAAAAGGCACAATGCCGACTCAAGTACAAGAAAATTGACTCTTCTTACTGTCTATGTTTTGAACCATTCCTGTGAAACTAGTTATAGATTCCGATGCTTCACATCAGGTTTACTGTATCCCACTGACCTTCTTATTGACGATGAAACACAGAAATTGCATCGGAATTAAATACAAAAGGCACTACGCCTACTTAAGTACAAGAAAACTGACTCTTCTTACTGTCTATATTTTGAACCATTCCTGTGACACTAGTTATAGATTCCGATGCATCACTTCAGGTTTACCGTATCCCTCTGACCTTCTTATTGACGATGAAACACAGAAATTGCATCGGAATTAAATACAAAAGGCACAATGCCAACTTAAGTACGAGAAAACAGACTCTTCTTACTGTCTATGTTTGAACCATTCCAGGACACTAGTTATAGGTTCCGAAGCTTCACTTCAGGTTTACTGTATCCCTCTGACCTTCTTATTGACGATGAAACACAGAAATTGCATCGGAATTAAATACAAAAGGCACAATGCCGACTTAAGTACAAGAAAACTGACTCTTCTTACTGTCTATGTTTTGAACCATTCCTGTGACACTAGTTATGGATTCCGATGCTTCACATCAGGTTTACTGTATCCCTCTGACCTTCTTATTAACGATGAAACACAGATATTGCATCGGAATTAAATACAAAAGGCACAATGCCGACTTAAGTACAAGGAAACTGACTCTTCTTACTGTCTATGTTTTGAACCATTCCTGTGACACTAGTTATAGATTCCGATGCTTCACTTCAGGTTTACTGTATCCCTCTGACCATCTTATTGTCGATGAAACACAGAAATATCATCGGAATTAAATACAAAAGGCAAATGCCGAATTAAGTACAAGAAAACTGACTCTTCCTACTGTCTATGTTTTGAACCATTCCTGTGACACTAGTTATAGATTCCGATGCTTCACTTCAGGTTTACTGAATTCCTCTGACCTTCTTATTGACGATGAAACACCGAAATTGCATCGGAATTAAATACAAAAGGCACAATGCCGACATAAGTACAAGAAAACTGACTCTTCTTACTGTCTATGTTTTGAACCATTCCTGTGACACTAGTTATAGATTCCGATGCTTCACTTCTGATTAATTGTATCCCTCTGACCTTCTTATTGACGTTGAAACACAGAAATTGCATCGGAATTAAATACAAAAGGCACAATGCCGACTTAAGTAAAAGAAAACTGACTCTTCTTACTGTCTATGTTTGAACCATTCTTGTGACTCTTGCTACAGATTGCGATGCTTCACTTCAGGTTTACTGTATCCCTCTGACCTTCTTATTGTCGATGCAACACAGAAATTGCATCGGAATTAAATACAAAAGGCACAATGCCGACTTAAGTACAAGAAAACTGACTCTTCTTACTGTCTACGTTTGAACCATTCATGTGACATTTGTTATAGATTCCGATGCTTCACTTCAGGTTTACTGTATCCCTCAGATCTTATTATTGACGATGAAACACAGTAATTGCATCGGCATTAATTAGAAAAGGCACAATGCCGTCTTAAGTACAAGAAAACTGACTCTTCTTACTGTCTATGTTTTGAACCATTTCTGTGACACTAGTTATAGATTCCGATGTTTCACTTCAGGTTTACTGTATCCCTCTGACCTTCTTATTGACCATGAAACACAGAAATTGCATCGGAATTAAATACAAAAGGCACAATGCCGACTTAAGTACAAGAAAACTGACTCTTCTTACTGTCTATGTTTCAACCATTCCTGTGACAATAGTTATAGATTCCGATGCATCACTTCAGGTTTACTGTATCCCTCTGACCTTCTTATTGACAATGAAACACAGAAATTGCATCGGAATTAAATACAAAAGGCACAATGCCGACTTAAGTACAAGAAAACTGACTCTTCTTACTGCCTATGTTTTGAACCATTCATGTGACACTAGTTATAGATTACGATGCTTCACTTCAAGTTTACTGTATCCCTCTGACCTTCTTATTGACGATGAAACACAGAAATTGCATCGGAATTAAATACAAAAGGCACAATGCCGACATATGTACAAGAGAACTGAGTCTTCTTACTGCCTATGTTTGAACCATTCATGTGACACTAGTTATAGATTCCGATGCATCACTTCAGGTTTACCGTATCCCTCTGACCTTCTTATTGACGATGAAACACAGAAATTGCATCAGAATTAAATACAAGAGGCACAATGCCGACTTAAGTACGAGAAATCAGACTCTACTTACTGTCTATGTTTGAACCATTCCTGTGACACTAGTTATAGATTCCGAAGCTTCACTTCAGGTTTACTGTATCCCTCTGAGCTTCTTATTGACGATGAAACACAGAAATTGCATCGGAATTAAAGGCACAGTGCCGTCTTAAGTACAAGAAAACTGACTCTTCTTACTGTCTATGTTTTGAACCATTCCTGCGACACTAGTTATAGATTCCGTTGTTTCACTTCAGTTTTACTGTATCCCTCTGACCTTCTTATTGACGATGAAACACAGAAATTGCATCGGAGTTCAATACAAAAAAAGCACAATGCCGACTTAAGTACAAGAAAACTGACTCTTCTTACAGTCTTTGTTTTGAACCATTCCTGTGACACTAGGTATAGATTCCGATGCTTCACTTCAGGTTTACTGTATCCCTCTGACCTTCTTATTTACGATGAAACACAGAAATTGCATCGGAATTAAATACAAAACGCACAATGCCGACTTAAGTACAAGAAAACTGACTCTTCTTAGTGTCTATGTTTTGAACCATTCCTGTGACACTAGTTATGGATTCCGATGCTTCACATCAGGTTTACTGTATCCCTCTGACCTTCTTATTAACGATGAGACACAGATATTGCATCGGAATTAAATACAAAAGGCACAATGCCGACTTAAGTACAAGGAAACTGACTCTTCTTACAGTCTATGTTTTGAACCATTCCTGTGACACTAGTTATAGATTCCGATGCTTCACTTCAGGTTTAACGTATCCCTCTGACCTTCTTATTGACGATGAAACACAGAAATTGCATCAGAATTAAATACAAAAGGCACAATGCCGAATTAAGTACAAGAAAACTGACTCTTCTTACTGTCTATGTTTTGAACCATTCCTGTGACACTAGTTATAGATTCCGATGCTTCACTTCAGGTTTACTGTATCCCTCTGACCTTCTTATTGACGATCAAACATAGAAATTACATCGGAATTAAATACAAAAGGCACAATGCCGACTTAAGTACATGAAAACTGACTCTTCTTACTGTCTATGTTTAGAACCATTCCTGTGACACTAGTTATAGATTCCGATGTTTGACTTCAGGTTCACTGTATCCCTCTGACCTTCTTATTGACGATGAAACACTGAAATTGCATCGGAATTAAATACAAAAGGCACAATGCCGACTTAAGTACAAGAAAATTGACTCTTCTTACTGTCTATGTTTTGAACCATTCCTGTGACACTAGTTATAGATTCCGATGCTTCACTTCAGGTTTACTGTATCCCTCTGACCTTCTTATTGACGATGAAACACAGAAATTGCATCGGAATTAAATACAAAAGGCACTACGCCTACTTAAGTACAAGAAAACTGATTCTTCTTACTGTCTATATTTTGAACCATTCCTGTGACACTAGTTATAGATTCCGATGCATCACTACAGGTTTACCGTATCCCTCTGACCTTCTTATTGACGATGAAACACAGAAATTGCATCGGAATTAAATACAAAAGGCACAATGCCGACTTAAGTACGAGAAAACAGACTCTTCTTACTGTCTATGTTTGAACCATTCCTGTGACACTAGTTATAGGTTCCGAAGCTTCACTTCAGGTTTACTGTATCCCTCTGACCTTCTTATTGACGATGAAACACAGAAATTACATCGGAATTAAATACTAAAGGCACAGTGCCGTCTTAAGTACAAGAAAACTGACTCTTCTTACTGTCTATGTTTGAACCATTCCTGCGACACTAGTTATAGATTCCGTTGTTTCACTTCAGGTTTACTGTATCCCTCTGACCTTCTTATTGACGATGAAACACAGAAATTGCATCAGAATTAAATACAAAAGGCACAATGCCGACTTAAGTACAAGAAAACTGACTCTTCTTACTGTCTATGTTTTGAACCATTCCTGTGACACTACTTATGGATTCCGATGCTTCACATCAGGTTTACTGTATCCCTCTGACCTTCTTATTAACGATGAAACACAGATATTGCATCGGAATTAAATACAAAAGGCACAATGCCGACTTAAGTACAAGGAAACTGACTCTTCTTACTGTCTATGTTTTGAACCATTCCTGTGACACTAGTTATAGATTCCGATGCTTCACTTCAGGTTTACTGTATCCCTCTGACCTTCTTATTGACGATGAAACACAGAAATTGCATCGGAATTAAATACAAAAGGCACAATGCCGACTTAAGTACAAGAAAACTGACTCTTCTTACTGTCTATGTTTTGAACCATTCCTGTGACACTAGTTATAGATTCCGATGCTTCACTTCAGGTTTACTGTATCCCTCTGACCTTCTTATTGACGATCAAACACAGAAATTACATCGGAATTAAATACAAAAGGCACAATGCCGACTTAAGTACATGAAAACTGACTCTTCTTACTGTCTATGTTTTGAACCATTCCTGTGACACTAGTTATAGATTCTGATGTTTCACTTCAGGTTCACTGTATCCCTCTGACCTTCTTATTGACGATGAAACACTGAAATTGCATCGGAATTAAATACAAAAGGCACAATGCCGACTTAAGTACAAGAAAATTGACTCTTCTTACTGTCTATGTTTTGAACCATTCCTGTGACACTAGTTATAGATTCCGATGCTTCACATCAGGTTTACTGTATCCCTCTGACCTTCTTATTGACGATGAAACACAGAAATTGCATCGGAATTAAATACAAAAGGCACTACGCCTACTTAAGTACAAGAAAACTGACTCTTCTTACTGTCTATCTTTTGAACCATTCCTGTGACACTAGTTATAGATTCCGATGCTTCACTTCAGGATTACTGTATCCCTCTGACGTTCTTATTGACGATGAATCACAGAAATTGCTTCGGAATTGAATACAAAAGGCACAATGCCGACTTAAGTACAAGAAAATTGACTCTCCTTACTGTCTATGTTTTGATCCATTCCTGTGACACTAGTTATAGATTCCGATGCTTCACTTCATGTTTACTGTATCCCTCCGACCTTCTTATTGCCGATGAAACACATAAATTGCATCGGAATGAAATAGAAAGGGCACAATGCCGACTTAAGTTCAAGAAAACTGACTCTTCTTACTGTCTGTTTTGAACCATTCCTGTGACACTAAATATAGATTCCGATGCTTCACTTCAGGTTCACTGTATCGCTCTGACCTTCTTATTGACGATGAAACACAGAAATTGCATCGGAATTAAATACAAAAGGCACAATGCCGACTTAAGTACAAGAAAACTGACTCTTCTTACTGTCTGTGTTTTGAACCATTCCTGTGACACTAGTTATAGATTCCGATGCTTCACTTCAGGTTTACTGTATCCCTCTGACCATCTTATTGACGATGAAACACAGAAATTGCGTCGGAAGTAAATACAAAAGGCACAATGCCGACTTGAGTTCAAGAAAACTGACTCTTCTTACTGTCTGTTTTGAACCATTCCTGTGACAGTAAATATAGATTCCGATGCTTCACTTCAGGTTTACTGTATCCCTCTGACCTTCTTATTGACGATGAAACACAGAAATTGCATCGGAATTAAATACAAGAAGCACAATGCCGACTTAAGTTCAAGAAAACTGACTCTTCTTACTGTCTGTGTTTTGAACCATTCCTGTGACACTAGTTATAGATTCCGATGCTTCACTTCAGGTTTACTGTATCCCTCTGACCTTCTTATTGACGATGAAACACAGAAATTGCATCGGAATTAAATACAAAAGACACAATACTGACCTAAGTACAAGAAAACTGACTCTTCTTACAGTCTATGTTTTGATCCATTCCTGTGACACTAGTTATAGATTCCGATGCTTCACTTAAGGTTTACTGTATCCCTCTGACCATCTAATTGACGATGAAACACAGATATTGCATCGGAAGTAAATACAAAAGGCACAATGCCGACCTAAGTACAAGAAAACTGACTCTTCTTACTGTCTATGTTTTGAACCATTCCTGTGACACTAGTTATAGATTCCGATGCTTCACGTCAGGTTTACTGTATCCCTCTTACCTTCTTATTGACGATTAAACACAGAAATTGAATCGGAATTAAATACAAAAGGCACAATGCCGACTTAAGTACAAGAAAACTGACTCTTCTTTCTGTCTATGTTTTGAACCATTCCTGTGACACTATTTATAGATTCCGATGCTTCACTTCAGGATTACTGTATCCCTCTGACCTTCTTATTGACGATGAATCACAGAAATTGCTTCGGAATTAAATACAAAAGGCACAATGCCGACTTAAGTACAAGAAAACTGACTCTTCTTACTGTCTATGTTTTGATCCATTCCTGTGACACTAGTTATAGATTCCGATGCTTCTCTTCAGGTTTACTGAATCCGTCTGATCTTCTTATTGACGATGAAACACAGAAATTGCATCGGAATTAAATAGAAAAGGAACAATGCCGACTTAAGTTCAAGAAAACTGACTCTTCTTACTGTCTGCTTTTAACCATTCCTGTGACACTAAATATAGATTCCGATGCTTCACTTCAGGTTTACTGTATCCCTCTGACCTTCTTATTGGCGATGAAACACAGAAATTGCATCGGAATTAAATACAAAAAGCACAATGCCGACTCAAGTACAAGAAAACTGACTCTTCTTACTGACTGTGTTTTGGACCATTCCTGTGACACTAGTTATAGGTTCCGATGCTTCACTTCAGGTTTACTGTATCCCTCTGACCATCTTATTGACGATGAAACACAGAAATTGCATCGGAATTAAATACAAAAGGCACAATGCCGACTTAAGTTCAAGAAAACTGACTCCTCTTACTGTCTGTTTTGAACCATTCCTGTGACACTAAATATAGATTCCGATGCTTCACTTCAGGTTTACTGTATCAATCTGACCTTCTTATTGACGATGAAACACAGAAATTGCATCGGAATTAAATACAAGAAGCACAATGCCGACTTAAGTACAAGAAAACTGACTCTTCTTACTGTCTGAGCTTTGAACCATTCCTGTGACACTAGTTATAGATTCCGATGCTTCACTTCAGGTTTACTGTATCCCTCTGACCTTCTTATTGACGATGAAACACAGATATTGCATCGGAATTAAATACAAAAGGCACAATACCGTCCTAAGTACAAGAAAACTGACTCTTCTTACTGTCTATGATTTGAACCATTCCTGTGACACTACTTATAGAATCCGATGCTTCACTTAAGGTTGACTGTATCCCTCTGACCTTCTGATTGACAATGAAACACAGAAATTGCATCGGAATTAAATACAAAACGCACAATACCGACCTAAGTACAAGAAAACTGACTCTTCTTACTGTCTATGTTTTGAACCTTTCCTGTGACACTAGTTATGGATTCCGATGCTTCACATCAGGTTTACTGTATCCCTCCGACCTTCTTATTAACGATGAAACACAGAAATTGCATCGGAGTTAAATAGAAAAGGCACAATGCCGACTTAAGTACAAGGAAACTGACTCTTCTTACTGTCTATGTTTTGAACCATTCCTGTGACACTAGTTATAGATTCCGATGCATCACTTCAGGTTTACTGTATCCCTCTGACCTTCTTATTGACGATGAAACACAGAAATTGCATCGGAATTAAATACAAAAGGCACAATGCCGACTTAAGTACAAGAAAACTGACTCTTCTTACTGTCTATGTTTTGAACCATTCCTGTGACAGGAGTTATAGATTCCGATGCTTCACTTCAGGTTTACTGTATCCCTCTGACCTTCTTATTGACGATCAAACACAGAAATTACATCGGAATTAAATACAAAAGGCACAATGCCGACTTAAGTACATGAAAACTGACTATTCTTACTGTCTATGTTTTGAACCATTCCTGTGACACTAGTTATAGATTCCGATGTTTCACTTCAGGTTCACTGTATCCCTCTGACCTTCTTATTGACGATGAAACACTGAAATTGCATCGGAATTAAATACAAAAGGCACAATGCCGACTTAAGTACAAGAAAATTGACTCTTCTTACTGTCTATGTTTTGAACCATTCCTGTGACACTAGTTATAGATTCCGATGCTTCACATCAGGTTTACTGTATCCCTCTTACCTTCTTATTGACGATGAAACACAGAAATTGCATCGGAATTAAATACAAAAGGCACTACGCCGACTTAAGTACAAGAAAACTGACTCTTCTTACTGTCTATCTTTTGAACCATTCCTGTGACACTAGTTATTGATTCCGATGCTTCACTTCAGGATTACTGTATCCCTCTGACCTTCTTATTGACGATGAATCACAGAAATTGCTTCGGAATTAAATACAAAAGGCACAATGCCGACTTAAGTACAAGGAAACTGACTCTTCTTACTGTCTATGTTTTGATCCATTCCTGTGACACTAGTTATAGATTCCGATGCTTCACTTAAGGTTTACTGTATCCCTCTGACCTTCTTATTGCCGATGAAACACATAAATTGCATCGGAATGAAATAGAAAGGGCACAATGCCGACTTAAGTTCAAGAAAACTGACTCTTCTTACTGTCTGTTTTGAACCGTTCCTCTGACACTAAATATAGATTCCGATGCTTCACTTCAGGTTTACTGTATCGCTCTGACCTTCTTATTGACGATGAAACTCAGAAATTGCATCGGAATTAAATACAAAAAGCACAATGCCGACTTAAGTACAAGAAAACTGATTCTTCTTACTGTCTGTGTTTTGAACCATTCCTGTGACACTAGTTATAGATTCCGCTGCTTCACTTCAGGTTTACTGTATCCCTCTGACCATCTTATTGACGATGAAACACGGAAATTGCATCGGAAGTAAATACAAAAGGCACAATGCCGACTTAAGTTCAAGAAAACTGACTCTTCTTACTGTCTGTTTTGAACCATTCCTGTGACACTAAATATAGATTCCGATGCTTCACTTCAGGTTTACTGTATCGCTCTGACCTTCTTATTGACGATGAAACACAGAAACTGCATCGGAATTAAATACAAAACGCACAATACCGACCGAAGTACAAGAAAACAGACTCTTCTTACTGTCTATGTTTTGATCCATTCCTGTGACACTAAATATAGATTCCGATGCTTCACTTCAGGTTTACTGTATCGCTCTGACCTTCTTATTGACGATGAAACACAGAAACTGCATCGGAATTAAATACAAAACGCACAATGCCGACTTAAGTACAAGAAAACTGACTCTTCTTACTGTCTGTGTTTTGAACCATTCCTGTGACACTAGTTATAGATTCCGATGCTTCACTTCAGGTTTACTGTATCCCTCTGACCATCTTATTGACGATGAAACACAGAAATTGCATCGGAAGTAAATACAAAAGGCACAATGCCGACTTAAGTACAAGAAAACTGACTCTTCTTACTGTCTATGTTTTGAACCTTTCCTGTGACACTAGTTATGGATTCCGATGCTTCACATCAGGTTTACTGTATCCCTCCGACCTTCTTATTAACGATGAAACACAGAAATTGCATCGGAGTTAAATAGAAAAGGCACAATGCCGACTTAAGTACAAGGAAACTGACTCTTCTTACTGTCTATGTTTTGAACCATTCCTGTGACACTAGTTATAGATTCCGATGCATCACTTCAGGTTTACTGTATCCCTCTGACCTTCTTATTGACGATGAAACACAGAAATTGCATCGGAATTAAATACAAAAGGCACAATGCCGACTTAAGTACAAGAAAACTGACTCTTCTTACTGTCTATGTTTTGAACCATTCCTGTGACAGGAGTTATAGATTCCGATGCTTCACTTCAGGTTTACTGTATCCCTCTGACCTTCTTATTGACGATCAAACACAGAAATTACATCGGAATTAAATACAAAAGGCACAATGCCGACTTAAGTACATGAAAACTGACTATTCTTACTGTCTATGTTTTGAACCATTCCTGTGACACTAGTTATAGATTCCGATGTTTCACTTCAGGTTCACTGTATCCCTCTGACCTTCTTATTGACGATGAAACACTGAAATTGCATCGGAATTAAATACAAAAGGCACAATGCCGACTTAAGTACAAGAAAATTGACTCTTCTTACTGTCTATGTTTTGAACCATTCCTGTGACACTAGTTATAGATTCCGATGCTTCACATCAGGTTTACTGTATCCCTCTTACCTTCTTATTGACGATGAAACACAGAAATTGCATCGGAATTAAATACAAAAGGCACTACGCCGACTTAAGTACAAGAAAACTGACTCTTCTTACTGTCTATCTTTTGAACCATTCCTGTGACACTAGTTATTGATTCCGATGCTTCACTTCAGGATTACTGTATCCCTCTGACCTTCTTATTGACGATGAATCACAGAAATTGCTTCGGAATTAAATACAAAAGGCACAATGCCGACTTAAGTACAAGGAAACTGACTCTTCTTACTGTCTATGTTTTGATCCATTCCTGTGACACTAGTTATAGATTCCGATGCTTCACTTAAGGTTTACTGTATCCCTCTGACCTTCTTATTGCCGATGAAACACATAAATTGCATCGGAATGAAATAGAAAGGGCACAATGCCGACTTAAGTTCAAGAAAACTGACTCTTCTTACTGTGTGTTTTGAACCGTTCCTCTGACACTAAATATAGATTCCGATGCTTCACTTCAGGTTTACTGTATCGCTCTGACCTTCTTATTGACGATGAAACTCAGAAATTGCATCGGAATTAAATACAAAAAGCACAATGCCGACTTAAGTACAAGAAAACTGATTCTTCTTACTGTCTGTGTTTTGAACCATTCCTGTGACACTAGTTATAGATTCCGCTGCTTCACTTCAGGTTTACTGTATCCCTCTGACCATCTTATTGACGATGAAACACGGAAATTGCATCGGAAGTAAATACAAAAGGCACAATGCCGACTTAAGTTCAAGAAAACTGACTCTTCTTACTGTCTGTTTTGAACCATTCCTGTGACACTAAATATAGATTCCGAGGCTTCACTTCAGGTTTACTGTATCCCTCTGACCTTCTTATTGACGATGAAACACAGAAATTGCATCGGAATTAAATACAAGAAGCACAATGCCGACTTAAGTACAAGAAAACTGACTCATCTTACTGTCTGTGTTTTGAACCATTCCTGTGACACTAGTTATAGATTCCGATGCTTCACTTAAGGTTTACTGTATCCCTCTGACCTTCTTATTGACGATGAAACACAGAAATTGCATCGGAATTAAATACAAAAGGCACAATACCGACCGAAGTACAAGAAAACAGACTCTTCTTCCTGTCTATGTTTTGATCCATTCCTGTGACACTAAATATAGATTCCGATGCTTCACTTCAGGTTTACTGTATCGCTCTGACCTTCTTATTGACGATGAAACACAGAAATTGCATCGGAATTAAATACAAAACGCACAATGCCGACTTAAGTACAAGAAAACTGACTCTTCTTACTGTCTGTGTTTTGAACCATTCCTGTGACACTAGTTATAGATTCCGATGCTTCACTTCAGGTTTACTGTATCCCTCTGACCATCTTATTGACGATGAAACACAGAAATTGCATCGGAAGTAAATACAAAAGGCACTATGCCGACTTAAGTACAAGAAAACTGACTCTTCTTACTGTCTATGTTTTGAACCATTCCTGTGACGCTAGTTATAGATTGCGGTGCTTCACTTCTGGTTTACTGTATCCCTCTGACCTTCTTATTGACGATTAAACACAGAAATTGAATCGGAATTAAATACAAAAGGCACAATGCCGACTTAAGTAAAAGAAAACTGACTCTTCTTACTGTCTATGTTTTGAACTATTCCTGTGACACTATTTATAGATTCCGATGCTTCACTTCAGGATTACTGCATCCCTCTGAATTTCTTATTGACGATGAATAACAGAAATTGCTTCGGAATTAAATACAAAAGGCACAATGCCGACTTAAGTACAAGAAAACTGACTCTTCTTACTGTCTATGTTTTGATCCATTCCTGTGACAAAAGTTATAGATTCCGATGCTTCTCTTCAGGTTTACTGTATCCCTCTGATCTTCTTCTTGACGATGAAACACAGATATTGCATCGGAATTAAATAGAAAAGGAACAATGCCGACTTAAGTTCATGAAACTGACTCTTCTTACTGTCTGTTTTGAACCATTCCTGTAACACTAAATATAGATTCCGATGCTTCACTTCAGGTTTACTGTATCCCTCTGACCTTCTTAATGACGATGAAACACAGAAATTGCATCGGAATTAAATACAAAAAGCACAATGCCGACTTAAGTACAAGAAAACTGACTCTTCTTACTGTCTGTGTTTTGGACCATTCCTGTGACACTAGTTATAGGTTCCGATGCTTCACTTCAGGTTTACTGTATCCCTCTGACCATCTTATTGACGATAAAACACAGAAATTGCATCGGAATTAAATACAAAAGGCACAATGCCGACTTAAGTTCAAGAAAACTGACTCTTCTTACTGTCTGTTTTGATCCATTCCTGTGACACTAAATATAGATTCCGATGCTTCACTTCAGGTTTACTGTATCAATCTGACCTTCTTATTGACGATGAAACACAGAAATTGCATCGGAATTAAATACAAGAAGCACAATGCCGACTTAAGTACAAGAAAACTGACTCTTCTTACTGTCTGTGTTTTGAACCATTCCTGTGACTCTAGTTATAGATTCCGATGCTTCACTTCAGGTTTACTGTATCCCTCTGACCTTCTTATTGACGATGAAACACAGAAATTGCACCGTAATTAAATATAAAAGGCACAATACCGACCTAAGTAAAAGAAAACTGACGCTTCTTACTGTCTATGATTTGAACCAGTCCTGTGACACTAGTTATAGAATCCGATGCTTCACTTCAGGTTGACTGTATCCCTCTGACCTTCTTACTGACGATGAAACACTGAAATTGCATCGGAATTAAATACAAAAGGCACAATGCCTACTTAAGTACAAGAAAATTGACTCTTCTTACTGTCTATGTTTCAACCATTCCAGTGACACTAGTTATAGATTCCGATGCTTCACATCAGGTTTACTGTATCCCTCTTACCTTCTTATTGACGATGAAACACAGAAATTGCATCGGAATTAAATACAAAAGGCACTACGCCGACTTAAGTACAAGAAAACTGACTCATCTTACTGTCTATCTTTTGAACCATTCCTGTGACACTAGTTATTGATTCCGATGCTTCACTTCAGGATTACTGTATCCCTCTGACCTTCTTATTGACGATGAATCACAGAAATTGCTTCGGAATTAAATACAAAAGGCACAATGCCGACTTAAGTACAAGAAAACTGACTCTTCTTACTGTCTATGTTTTGATCCATTCCTGTGACACTAGTTATAGATTCCGATGCTTCACTTCAGGTTTACTGTATCCCTCTGACCTTCTTATTGCCGATGAAACACATAAATTGCATCGGAATGAAATAGAAAGGGCACAATGCCGACTTAAGTTCAAGAAAACTGACTCTTCTTACTGTCTGTTTTGAACCGTTCCTCTGACACTAAATATAGATTCCGATGCTTCACTTCAGGTTTACTGTATCGCTCTGACCTTCTTATTGACGATGAAACACAGAAATTGCATCGGAATTAAATACAAAAAGCACAATGCCGACTTAAGTACAAGAAAACTGATTCTTCTTACTGTCTGTGTTTTGAACCATTCCTGTGACACTAGTTATAGATTCCGCTGCTTCACTTCAGGTTTACTGTATCCCTCTGACCATCTTATTGACGATGAAACACGGAAATTGCATCGGAAGTAAATACAAAAGGCACAATGCCGACTTAAGTTCAAGAAAACTGACTCTTCTTACTGTCTGTTTTGAACCATTCCTGCGACACTAAATATAGATTCCGATGCTTCACTTCAGGTTTACTGTATCCCTCTGACCTTCTTATTGACGATGAAACACAGAAATTGCATCGGAATTAAATACAAGAAGCTCAATGCCGACTTAAGTACAAGGAAACTGACTCATCTTACTGTCTGTGTTTTGAACCCTTCCTTTGACACTAGTTATAGATTCCGATGCTTCACTTCAGGTTTACCGTATCCCTCTGACCTTCTTATTGACGATGAAACACAGAAATTGCATCGGAATTAAATACAAAAGGCACAATACCGACCGAAGTACAAGAAAACAGACTCTTCTTACTGTCTATGTTTTGATCCATTCCTGTGACACTAAATATAGATTCCGATGCTTCACTTCAGGTTTACTGTATCGCTCTGACCTTCTTATTGACGATGAAACACAGAAATTGCATCGGAATTAAATACAAAACGCACAATTCCGACTTAAGTACAAGAAAACTGACTCTTCTTACTGTCTGTGTTTTGAACCATTCCTGTGACACTAGTTATAGATTCCGATGCTTCACTTCAGGTTTACTGTATCCCTCTGACCTTCTTATTGACGATGAAATACAGAAATTGCATCGGAATGAAATACAAAAGGCACAATGCCGACTTAAGTGGAAGAAAACTGACTCTTCTTACAGTCTATGTTTTCAACCATTCCTGTGACACTAGTTATAGATTCCGATGCTTCACTTCAGGTTTACTGTATCCCTCTGACCTTCTTATTGACGATGAAACACAGAAATTGCTTCGGAATTAAATACAAAAGGCACAATGCCGACTTAAGTACAAGAAAACTGACTCTTCTTACTGTCTATGTTTTGATCCATTCCTGTGACACTAGTTATAGATTCCGATGCTTCTCTTCAGGTTTACTGTATCCCTCTGATCTTCTTCTTGACGATGAAACACAGAAATTGCATCGGAATTAAATAGAAAAGGAACAATGCCGACTTAAGTTCATGAAACTGACTCTTCTTACTGTCTGTTTTGAACCATTCCTGTAACACTAAATATAGATTCCGATGCTTCACTTCAGGTTTACTGTATCCCTCTGACCTTCTTAATGACGATGAAACACAGAAATTGCATCGGAATTAAATACAAAAAGCACAATGCCGACTTAAGTACAAGAAAACTGACTCCTCTTACTGTCTGTGTTTTGGACCATTCCTGTGACACTAGTTATAGGTTCCGATGCTTCACTTCAGGTTTACTGTATCCCTCTGACCATCTTATTGACGATAAAACACAGAAATTGCATCGGAATTAAATACAAAAGGCACAATGCCGACTTAAGTTCAAGAAAACTGACTCTTCTTACTGTCTGTTGTGAACCATTCCTGTGACACTAAATATAGATTCCGATGCTTCACTTCAGGTTTACTGTATCAATCTGACCTTCTTATTGACGATGAAACACAGAAATTGCATCGGAATTAAATACAAAAGGCACTACGCCGACTTAAGTACAAGAAAACTGACTCTTCTTACTGTCTATCTTTTGAACCATTCCTGTGACACTAGTTATTGATTCCGATGCTTCACTTCAGGATTACTGTATCCCTCTGACCTTCTTATTGACGATGAATCACAGAAATTGCTTCGGAATTAAATACAAAAGGCACAATGCCGACTTAAGTACAAGACAACTGACTCTTCTTACTGTCTATGTTTTGATCCATTCCTGTGACACTAGTTATAGATTCCGATGCTTCACTTCAGGTTTACTGTATCCCTCTGACCTTCTTATTGCCGATGAAACACATAAATTGCATCGGAATGAAATAGAAAGGGCACAATGCCGACTTAAGTTCAAGAAAACTGACTCTTCTTACTGTGTGTTTTGAACCGTTCCTCTGACACTAAATATAGATTCCGATGCTTCACTTCAGGTTTACTGAATCGCTCTGACCTTCTTATTGACGATGAAACACAGAAATTGCATCGGAATTAAATACAAAAAGCACAATGCCGACTTAAGTACAAGAAAACTGATTCTTCTTACTGTCTGTGTTTTGAACCATTCCTGTGACACTAGTTATAGATTCCGCTGCTTCACTTCAGGTTTACTGTATCCCTCTGACCATCTTATTGACGATGAAACACGGAAATTGCATCGGAAGTAAATACAAAAGGCACAATGCCGACTTAAGTACAAGAAAACTGACTCTTCTTACTGTCTGTTTTGAACCATTCCTGTGACACTAAATATAGATTCCGATGCTTCACTTCAGGTTTACTGTATCCCTCTGACCTTCTTATTGACGATGAAACACAGAAATTGCATCGGAATTAAATACAAGAAGCTCAATGCCGACTTAAGTACAAGAAAACTGACTCATCTTACTGTCTGTGTTTTGAACCATTCCTGTGACACTAGTTATAGATTCCGATGCGTCACTTCAGGTTTACTGTATCCCTCTGACCTTCTTATTGACGATGAAACACAGAAATTGCATCGGAATTAAATACAAAAGGCACAATACCGACCGAAGTACAAGAAAACAGACTCTTCTTACTGTCTATGTTTTGATCCATTCCTGTGACACTAAATATAGATTCCGATGCTTCACTTCAGGTTTACTGTATCGCTCTGACCTTCTTATTGACGATGAAACACAGAAATTGCATCGGAATTAAGTACAAAACGCACAATGCCGACTTAAGTACAAGAAAACTGACTCTTCTTACTGTCTGTGTTTTGAACCATTCCTGTGACACTAGTTATAGATTCCGATGCTTCACTTCAGGTTTACTGTATCCCTCTGACCTTCTTATTGACGATGAAATACAGAAATTGCATCGGAATGAAATACAAAAGGCACAATGCCGACTTAAGTGGAAGAAAACTGACTCCTCTTACAGTCTATGTTTTCAACCATTCCTGTGACACTAGTTATAGATTCCGATGCTTCACTTCAGGTTTACTGTATCCCTCTGACCTTCTTATTGACGATGAAACACAGAAATTGCTTCGGAATTAAATACAAAAGGCACAATGCCGACTTAAGTACAAGAAAACTGACTCTTCTTACTGTCTATGTTTTGATCCATTCCTGTGACACTAGTTATAGATTCCGATGCTTCTCTTCAGGTTTACTGTATCCCTCTGATCTTCTTCTTGACGATGAAACACAGAAATTGCATCGGAATTAAATAGAAAAGGAACAATGCCGACTTAAGTTCATGAAACTGACTCTTCTTACTGTCTGTTTTGAACCATTCCTGTAACACTAAATATAGATTCCGATGCTTCACTTCAGGTTTACTGTATCCCTCTGACCTTCTTAATGACGATGAAACACAGAAATTGCATCGGAATTAAATACAAAAAGCACAATGCCGACTTAAGTACAAGAAAACTGACTCTTTTTACTGTCTGTGTTTTGGACCATTCCTGTGACACTAGTTATAGGTGCCGATGCTTCACTTCAGGTTTACTGTATCCCTCTGACCATCTTATTGACGATAAAACACAGAAATTGCATCGGAATTAAATACAAAAGGCACAATGCCGACTTAAGTTCAAGAAAACTGACTCTTCTTACTGTCTGTTGTGAACCATTCCTGTGACACTAAATATAGATTCCGATGCTTCACTTCAGGTTTACTGTATCAATCTGACCTTCTTATTGACGATGAAACACAGAAATTGCATCGGAATTAAATACAAGAAGCACAATGCCGACTTAAGTACAAGAAAACTGACTCTTCTTACTGTCTGTGTTTTGAACCATTCCTGTGACTCTAGTTATAGATTCCGATGCTTCACTTCAGGTTTACTGTATCCCTCTGACCTTCTTATTGACGATGAAACACAGAAATTGCACCGTAATTCAATATAAAAGGCACAATACCGACCTAAGTAAAAGAAAACTGACGCTTCTTACTGTCTATGATTTGAACCAGTCCTGTGACACTAGTTATAGAATCCGATGCTTCACTTCAGGTTGACTGTATCCCTCTGACCTTCTTACTGACGATGAAACACTGAAATTGCATCGGAATTAAATACAAAAGGCACAATGCCTACTTAAGTACAAGAAAATTGACTCTTCTTACTGTCTATGTTTCAACCATTCCAGTGACACTAGTTATAGATTGCGATGCTTCACTTCAGGTTTACTGTATCCCTCTGACCTTCTTCATGACGATGAAACACAGAAATTGCATCGGAATTAAATACAAAAGGAACAATGCCGACATAAGTACAAGAAAACTGACTCTTCTTACTGTCTATGTTTTGAAAAATTCCAGTGACACTAGTTATAGATTCCGATGCTTCACTTCAGGATTACTGTATCCCTCTGACCTTCTTATTGACGATGAATCACAGAAATTGCTTCGGAATTAAATACAAAAGGCACAATGCCGACTTAAGTACAAGAAAACTGACTCTTCTTACTGTCTATGTTTTGATCCATTCCTGTGACACTAGTTATAGATTCCGATGCTTCTCTTCAGGTTTACTGTATCCGTCTGATCTTCTTATTGACGATGAAACACAGAAATTGCATCGGAATTAAATAGAAAAGGAACAATGCCGACTTAAGTTCAAGAAAACTGACTCTTCTTACTGTCTGCTTTTAACCATTCCTGTGACACTAAATATAGATTCCGATGCTTCACTTCAGGTTTACTGTATCCCTCTGACCTTCTTATTGGCGATGAAACACAGAAATTGCATCGGAATTAAATACAAAAAGCACAATGCCGACTCAAGTACAAGAAAACTGACTCTTCTTACTGTCTGTGTTTTGGACCATTCCTGTGACACTAGTTATAGGTTCCGATGCTTCACTTCAGGTTTACTGTATCCCTCTGACCATCTTATTGACGATGAAACACAGAAATTGCATCGGAATTAAATACAAAAGGCACAATGCCGACTTAAGTTCAAGAAAACTGACTCCTCTTACTGTCTGTTTTGAACCATTCCTGTGACACTAAATATAGATTCCGATGCTTCACTTCAGGTTTACTGTATCAATCTGACCTTCTTATTGACGATGAAACACAGAAATTGCATCGGAATTAAATACAAGAAGCACAATGCCGACTTAGGTACAAGAAAACTGACTCTTCTTACTGTCTGTGTTTTGAACCATTCCTGTGACACTAGTTATAGATTCCGATGCTTCACTTCAGGTTTACTGTATCCCTCTGACCTTCTTATTGACGATGAAACACAGAAATTGCATCGGAATTAAATACAAAAGGCACAATACCGTCCTAAGTACAAGAAAACTGACTCTTCTTACTGTCTATGATTTGAACCATTCCTGTGACACTAGTTATAGAATCCGATGCTTCACTTAAGGTTGACTGTATCCCTCTGACCTTCTGATTGACAATGAAACACAGAAATTGCATCGGAATTAAATACAAAACGCACAATACCGACCTAAGTACAAGAAAACTGACTCTTCTTACTGTCTATGATTTGAACCATTCCTGTGACACTAGGTATAGATTCCGATGCTTCACTTCTGGTTTACTGTATCCCTCTGACCTTCTTATTGACGATGAAACACAGAAATTGCATCGGAATTAAATACAAAAGGCACAATGCCGACTTAAGTACAAGAGAACTGACTCTTCTTACTGTCTATGTTTTGAACCTTTCCTGTGACACTAGTTATGGATTCCGATGCTTCACATCAGGTTTACTGTATCCCTCTGACCTTCTTATTAACGATGAAACACAGATATTGCATCGGAATTAAATACAAAAGGCACAATGCCGACTTAAGTACAAGGAAACTGACTCTTCTTACTGTCTATGTTTTGAACCATTCCTGTGACACTAGTTATAGATTCCGATGCATCACTTCAGGTTTACTGTATCCCTCTGACCTTCTTATTGACGATGAAACACAGAAATTGCATCGGAATTAAATACAAAAGGCACAATGCCGACTTAAGTACAAGAAAACTGACTCTTCTTACTGTCTATGTTTTGAACCATTCCTGTGACAGGAGTTATAGATTCCGATGCTTCACTTCAGGTTTACTGTATCCCTCTGACCTTCTTATTGACGATCGAACACAGAAATTACATCGGAATTAAATACAAAAGGCACAATGCCGACTTAAGTACATGAAAACTGACTATTCTTACTGTCTATGTTTTGAACCATTCCTGTGACACTAGTTATAGATTCCGATGTTTCACTTCAGGTTCACTGTATCCCTCTGACCTTCTTATTGACGATGAAACACTGAAATTGCATCGGAATTAAATACAAAAGGCACAATGCCGACTTAAGTACGAGAAAATTGACTCTTCTTACTGTCTATGTTTTGAACCATTCCTGTGACACTAGTTATAGATTCCGATGCTTCACATCAGGTTTACTGTATCCCTCTTACCTTCTTATTGACGATGAAACACAGAAATTGCATCGGAATTAAATACAAAAGGCACTACGCCGACCTAAGTACAAGAAAACTGACTCTTCTTACTGTCTATCTTTTGAACCATTCCTGTGACACTAGTTATTGATTCCGATGCTTCACTTCAGGATTACTGTATCCCTCTGACCTTCTTATTGACGATGAATCACAGAAATTGCTTCGGAATTAAATACAAAAGGCACAATGCCGACTTAAGTACAAGAAAACTGACTCTTCTTACTGTCTATGCTTTGATCCATTCCTGTGACACTAGTTATAGATTCCGATGCTTCACTTCAGGTTTACTGTATCCCTCTGACCTTCTTATTGCCGATGAAACACATAAATTGCATCGGAATGAAATAGAAAGGGCACAATGCCGACTTAAGTTCAAGAAATCTGACTCTTCTTACTGTCTGTTTTGAACCGTTCCTCTGACACTAAATATAGATTCCGATGCTTCACTTCAGGTTTACTGTATCGCTCTGACCTTCTTATTGACGATGAAACACAGAAATTGCATCGGAATTAAATACAAAAAGCACAATGCCGACTTAAGTACAAGAAAACTGATTCTTCTTACTGTCTGTGTTTTGAACCATTCCTGTGACACTAGTTATAGATTCCGCTGCTTCACTTCAGGTTTACTGTATCCCTCTGACCATCTTATTGACGATGAAACACGGAAATTGCATCGGAAGTAAATACAAAAGGCACAATGCCGACTTAAGTTCAACAAAACTGACTCTTCTTACTGTCTGTTTTGAACCATTCCTGTGACACTAAATATAGATTCCGATGCTTCACTTCAGGTTTACTGTATCCCTCTGACCTTCTTATTGACGATGAAACACAGAAATTGCATCGGAATTAAATACAAGAAGCACAATGCCGACTTAAGTACAAGAAAACTGACTCATCTTACTGTCTGTGTTTTGAACCATTCCTGTGACACTAGTTATAGATTCCGATGCTTCACTTCAGGTTTACTGTATCCCTCTGACCTTCTTATTGACGATGAAACACAGAAATTGCATCGGAATTAAATACAAAAGGCACAATACCGACCGAAGTACAAGAAAACAGACTCTTCTTACTGTCTATGTTTTGATCCATTCCTGTGACACTAAATATAGATTCCGATGCTTCACTTCAGGTTTACTGTATCGCTCTGACCTTCTTATTGACGATGAAACACAGAAATTGCATCGGAATTAAATACAAAACGCACAATGCCGACTTAAGTACAAGAAAACTGACTCTGTTTACTGTCTGTGTTTTGAACCATTCCTGTGACACTAGTTATAGATTCCGATGCTTCACTTCAGGTTTACTGTATCCCTCTGACCATCTTATTGACGATGAAACACAGAAATTGCATCGGAAGTAAATACAAAAGGCACAATGCCGACTTAAGTACAAGAAAACTGACTCTTCTTACTGTCTATGTTTTGAACCATTCCTGTGACGCTAGTTATAGATTGCGGTGCTTCACTTCTGGTTTACTGTATCCCTCTGACCTTCTTATTGACGATTAAACACAGAAATTGAATCGGAATTAAATACAAAAGGCACAATTCCGACTTAAGTAAAAGAAAACTGACTCTTCTTACTGTCTATGTTTTGAACTATTCCTGTGACACTATTTATAGATTCCGATGCTTCACTTCAGGATTACTGCATCCCTCTGACCTTCTTATTGACGATGAATAACAGAAATTGCTTCGGAATTAAATACAAAAGGCACAATGCCGACTTAAGTACAAGAAAACTGACTCTTCTTACTGTCTATGTTTTGATCCATTCCTGTGACACTAGTTATAGATTCCGATGCTTCTCTTCAGGTTTACTGTATCCCTCTGATCTTCTTCTTGACGATGAAACACAGAAATTGCATCGGAATTAAATAGAAAAGGAACAATGCCGACTTAAGTTCATGAAAACTGACTCTTCTTACTGTCTGTTTTGAACCATTCCTGTAACAGTAAATATAGATTCCGATGCTTCACTTCAGGTTTACTGTATCCCTCTGACCTTCTTAATGACGATGAAACACAGAAATTGCATCGGAATTAAATACAAAAAGCACAATGCCGACTTAAGTACAAGAAAACTGACTCTTCTTACTGTCTGTGTTTTGGACCATTCCTGTGACACTAGTTATAGGTTCCGATGCTTCACTTCAGGTTTACTGTATCCCTCTGACCATCTTATTGACGATAAAACACAGAAATTGCATCGGAATTAAATACAAAAGGCACAATGCCGACTTAAGTTCAAGAAAACTGACTCTTCTTACTGTCTGTTTTGAACCGTTCCTGTGACACTAAATATAGATTCCGATGCTTCACTTCAGGTTTACTGTATCAATCTGACCTTCTTATTGACGATGAAACACAGAAATTGCATCGGAATTAAATACAAGAAGCACAATGCCGACTTAAGTACAAGAAAACTGACTCTTCTTACTGTCTGTGTTTTGAACCATTCCTGTGACTCTAGTTATAGATTCCGACGCTTCACTTCAGGTTTACTGTATCCCTCTGACCTTCTTATTGACGATGAAACACAGAAATTGCACCGTAATTAAATATAAAAGGCACAATACCGACCTAAGTAAAAGAAAACTGACGCTTCTTACTGTCTATGATTTGAACCAGTCCTGTGACACTAGTTATAGAATCCGATGCTTCACTTCAGGTTGACTGTATCCCTCTGACCTTCTTACTGACGATGAAACACTGAAATTGCATCGGAATTAAATACAAAAGGCACAATGCCTACTTAAGTACAAGAAAATTGACTCTTCTTACTGTCTATGTTTCAACCATTCCAGTGACACTAGTTATAGATTCCGATGCTTCACTTTAGGTTTACTGTATCCCTCTGACCTTCTTCATGACGATGAAACACAGAAATTGCATCGGAATTAAATACAAAAGGAACAATGCCGACATAAGTACAAGAAAACTGACTCTTCTTACTGTCTATGTTTTGAAAAATTCCAGTGACAGTAGTTATAGATTCCGATGCTTCACTTCAGGTTTACTGTATCCCTCTGACCTTCTTATTGACGATGATACACAGAAATTGCATCGGAGTTAAATACAAAAGGCACAATGTCGAATTAAGTACAAGAAAACTGACTCTTCTTACTGTCTGTGTTTTGAACCATTCCTGTGACACTAGTTATAGATTCCGATGCTTCACTTAAGGTTTACTGTATCCCTCTGACCATCTTATTGACGATGAAACACAGATATTGCATCGGAAGTAAATACAAGAAGCACAATGCCGACTTAAGTACAAGAAAACTGACTCATCTTACTGTCTGTGTTTTGAACCATTCCTGTGACACTAGTTATAGATTCCGATGCTTCACTTCAGGTTTACTGTATCCCTCTGACCTTCTTATTGACGATGAAACACAGAAATTGCATCGGAATTAAATACAAAAGGCACAATACCGACCGAAGTACAAGAAAACAGACTCTTCTTACTGTCTATGTTTTGATCCATTCCTGTGACACTAAATATAGATTCCGATGCTTCACTTCAGGTTTACTGTATCGCTCTGACCTTCTTATTGACGATGAAACACAGAAATTGCATCGGAATTAAATACAAAACGCACAATGCCGACTTAAGTACAAGAAAACTGACTCTGTTTACTGTCTGTGTTTTGAACCATTCCTGTGACACTAGTTATAGATTCC
This sequence comes from Schistocerca serialis cubense, assembly GCF_023864345.2. Classification (NCBI taxonomy): domain Eukaryota; kingdom Metazoa; phylum Arthropoda; class Insecta; order Orthoptera; family Acrididae; genus Schistocerca; species Schistocerca serialis. The sequence continues at coordinate 32,052,607 of NC_064647.1, forward strand.
GATGCTTCACTTCAGGTTTACTGTATCCCTCTGACCATCTTATTGACGATGAAACACAGAAATTGCATCGGAAGTAAATACAAAAGGCACAATGCCGACTTAAGTACAAGAAAACTGACTCTTCTTACTGTCTATGTTTTGAACCATTCCTGTGACGCTAGTTATAGATTGCGGTGCTTCACTTCTGGTTTACTGTATCCCTCTGACCTTCTTATTGACGATTAAACACAGAAATTGAATCGGAATTAAATACAAAAAGCACAATTCCGACTTAAGTAAAAGAAAACTGACTCTTCTTACTGTCTATGTTTTGAACTATTCCTGTGACACTATTTATAGATTCCGATGCTTCACTTCAGGATTACTGCATCCCTCTGACCTTCTTATTGACGATGAATAACAGAAATTGCTTCGGAATTAAATACAAAAGGCACAATGCCGACTTAAGTACAAGAAAACTGACTCTTCTTACTGTCTATGTTTTGATCCATTCCTGTGACACTAGTTATAGATTCCGATGCTTCTCTTCAGGTTTACTGTATCCCTCTGATCTTCTTCTTGACGATGAAACACAGAAATTGCATCGGAATTAAATAGAAAAGGAACAATGCCGACTTAAGTTCATGAAAACTGACTCTTCTTACTGTCTGTTTTGAACCATTCCTGTAACAGTAAATATAGATTCCGATGCTTCACTTCAGGTTTACTGTATCCCTCTGACCTTCTTAATGACGATGAAACACAGAAATTGCATCGGAATTAAATACAAAAAGCATAATGCCGACTTAAGTACAAGAAAACTGACTCTTCTTACTGTCTGTGTTTTGGACCATTCCTGTGACACTAGTTATAGGTTCCGATGCTTCACTTCAGGTTTACTGTATCCCTCTGACCATCTTATTGACGATAAAACACAGAAATTGCATCGGAATTAAATACAAAAGGCACAATGCCGACTTAAGTTCAAGAAAACTGACTCTTCTTACTGTCTGTTTTGAACCGTTCCTGTGACACTAAATATAGATTCCGATGCTTCACTTCAGGTTTACTGTATCAATCTGACCTTCTTATTGACGATGAAACACAGAAATTGCATCGGAATTAAATACAAGAAGCACAATGCCGACTTAAGTACAAGAAAACTGACTCTTCTTACTGTCTGTGTTTTGAACCATTCCTGTGACTCTAGTTATAGATTCCGACGCTTCACTTCAGGTTTACTGTATCCCTCTGACCTTCTTATTGACGATGAAACACAGAAATTGCACCGTAATTAAATATAAAAGGCACAATACCGACCTAAGTAAAAGAAAACTGACGCTTCTTACTGTCTATGATTTGAACCAGTCCTGTGACACTAGTTATAGAATCCGATGCTTCACTTCAGGTTGACTGTATCCCTCTGACCTTCTTACTGACGATGAAACACTGAAATTGCATCGGAATTAAATACAAAAGGCACAATGCCTACTTAAGTACAAGAAAATTGACTCTTCTTACTGTCTATGTTTCAACCATTCCAGTGACACTAGTTATAGATTCCGATGCTTCACTTTAGGTTTACTGTATCCCTCTGACCTTCTTCATGACGATGAAACACAGAAATTGCATCGGAATTAAATACAAAAGGAACAATGCCGACATAAGTACAAGAAAACTGACTCTTCTTACTGTCTATGTTTTGAAAAATTCCAGTGACAGTAGTTATAGATTCCGATGCTTCACTTCAGGTTTACTGTATCCCTCTGACCTTCTTATTGACGATGATACACAGAAATTGCATCGGAGTTAAATACAAAAGGCACAATGTCGAATTAAGTACAAGAAAACTGACTCTTCTTACTGTCTGTGTTTTGAACCATTCCTGTGACACTAGTTATAGATTCCGATGCTTCACTTAAGGTTTACTGTATCCCTCTGACCATCTTATTGACGATGAAACACAGATATTGCATCGGAAGTAAATACAAAAGGCACAATGCCGACTTAAGTACAAGAAAACTGACTCTTTTTACTGTCTATGTTTTGAACCATTCCTGTGACGCTAGTTATAGATTCCAATGCTTCACGTCAGGTTTACTGTATCCCTCTTACCTTCTTATTGACGATTAAACACAGAAATTGAATCGGAATTAAATACAAAAGGCACAATGCCGACTTAAGTACAAGAAAACTGACTCTTCTTACTGTCTATGTTTTGAACCATTCCTGTGACACTATTTATAGAATTCGATGCTTCACTTCAGGATTACTGTATCCCTCTGACCTTCTTATTGACGATGAATCACAGAAATTGCTTCGGAATTAAATACAAAAGGCACAATGCCGACTTAAGTACAAGAAAACTGACTCTTCTTACTGTCTATGTTTTGATCCATTCCTGTGACACTAGTTATAGATTCCGATGCTTCTCTTCAGGTTTACTGTATCCGTCTGATCTTCTTATTGACGATGAAACACAGAAATTGCATCGGAATTAAATAGAAAAGGAACAATGCCGACTTAAGTTCAAGAAAACTGACTCTTCTTACTGTCTGCTTTTAACCATTCCTGTGACACTAAATATAGATTCCGATGCTTCACTTCAGGTTTACTGTATCCCTCTGACCTTCTTATTGGCGATGAAACACAGAAATTGCATCGGAATTAAATACAAAAAGCACAATGCCGACTCAAGTACAAGAAAACTGACTCTTCTTACTGTCTGTGTTTTGGACCATTCCTGTGACACTAGTTATAGGTTCCGATGCTTCACTTCAGGTTTACTGTATCCCTCTGACCATCTTATTGACGATGAAACACAGAAATTGCATCGGAATTAAATACAAAAGGCACAATGCCGACTTAAGTTCCAGAAAACTGACTCCTCTTACTGTCTGTTTTGAACCATTCCTGTGACACTAAATATAGATTCCGATGCTTCACTTCAGGTTTACTGTATCCCTCTGACCTTCTTATTGACGATGAAACACAGAAATTGCATCGGAATTAAATACAAAAGGCACAATACCGTCCTAAGTACAAGAAAACTGACTCTTCTTACTGTCTATGATTTGAACCATTCCTGTGACAGTAGTTATAGAATCCGATGCTTCACTTAAGGTTGACTGTATCCCTCTGACCTTCTGATTGACAATGAAACACAGAAATTGCATCGGAATTAAATACAAAACGCACAATACCGACCTAAGTACAAGAAAACTGACTCTTCTTACTGTCTATGATTTGAACCATTCCTGTGACACTAGGTATAGATTCCGATGCTTCACTTCTGGTTTACTGTATCCCTCTGACCTTCTTATTGACGATGAAACACAGAAATTGCATCGGAATTAAATACAAAAGGCACAATGCCGACTTAAGTACAAGAAAACTGACTCTTCTTACTGTCTATGTTTTGAACCTTTCCTGTGACACTAGTTATGGATTCCGATGCTTCACATCAGGTTTACTGTATCCCTCTGACCTTCTTATTAACGATGAAACACAGATATTGCATCGGAATTAAATACAAAAGGCACAATGCCGACTTAAGTACAAGGAAACTGACTCTTCTTACTGTCTATGTTTTGAACCATTCCTGTGACACTAGTTATAGATTCCGATGCATCACTTCAGGTTTACTGTATCCCTCTGACCTTCTTATTGACGATGAAACACAGAAATTGCATCGGAATTAAATACAAAAGGCACAATGCCGACTTAAGTACAAGAAAACTGACTCTTCTTACTGTCTATGTTTTGAACCATTCCTGTGACAGGAGTTATAGATTCCGATGCTTCACTTCAGGTTTACTGTATCCCTCTGACCTTCTTATTGACGATCAAACACAGAAATTACATCGGAATTAAATACAAAAGGCACAATGCCGACTTAAGTACATGAAAACTGACTATTCTTACTGTCTATGTTTTGAACCATTCCTGTGACACTAGTTATAGATTCCGATGTTTCACTTCAGGTTCACTGTATCCCTCTGACCTTCTTATTGACGATGAAACACTGAAATTGCATCGGAATTAAATACAAAAGGCACAATGCCGACTTAAGTACAAGAAAATTGACTCTTCTTACTGTCTATGTTTTGAACCATTCCTGTGACACTAGTTATAGATTCCGATGCTTCACATCAGGTTTACTGTATCCCTCTTACCTTCTTATTGACGATGAAACACAGAAATTGCATCGGAATTAAATACAAAAGGCACTACGCCGACCTAAGTACAAGAAAACTGACTCTTCTTACTGTCTATCTTTTGAACCATTCCTGTGACACTAGTTATTGATTCCGATGCTTCACTTCAGGATTACTGTATCCCTCTGACCTTCTTATTGACGATGAATCACAGAAATTGCTTCGGAATTAAATACAAAAGGCACAATGCCGACTTAAGTACAAGAAAACTGACTCTTCTTACTGTCTATGCTTTGATCCATTCCTGTGACACTAGTTATAGATTCCGATGCTTCACTTCAGGTTTACTGTATCCCTCTGACCTTCTTATTGCCGATGATACACATAAATTGCATCGGAATGAAATAGAAAGGGCACAATGCCGACTTAAGTTCAAGAAATCTGACTCTTCTTACTGTCTGTTTTGAACCGTTCCTCTGACACTAAATATAGATTCCGATGCTTCACTTCAGGTTTACTGTATCGCTCTGACCTTCTTATTGACGATGAAACACAGAAATTGCATCGGAATTAAATACAAAAAGCACAATGCCGACTTAAGTACAAGAAAACTGATTCTTCTTACTGTCTGTGTTTTGAACCATTCCTGTGACACTAGTTATAGATTCCGCTGCTTCACTTCAGGTTTACTGTATCCCTCTGACCATCTTATTGACGATGAAACACGGAAATTGCATCGGAAGTAAATACAAAAGGCACAATGCCGACTTAAGTTCAAGAAAACTGACTCTTCTTACTGTCTGTTTTGAACCATTCCTGTGACACTAAATATAGATTCCGATGCTTCACTTCAGGTTTACTGTATCCCTCTGACCTTGTTATTGACGATGAAACACAGAAATTGCATCGGAATTAAATACAAGAAGCACAATGCCGACTTAAGTACAAGAAAACTGACTCATCTTACTGTCTGTGTTTTGAACCATTCCTGTGACACTAGTTATAGATTCCGATGCTTCACTTCAGGTTTACTGTATCCCTCTGACCTTCTTATTGACGATGAAACACAGAAATTGCATCGGAATTAAATACAAAAGGCACAATACCGACCGAAGTACAAGAAAACAGACTCTTCTTACTGTCTATGTTTTGATCCATTCCTGTGACACTAAATATAGATTCCGATGCTTCACTTCAGGTTTACTGTATCGCTCTGACCTTCTTATTGACGATGAAACACAGAAATTGCATCGGAATTAAATACAAAACGCACAATGCCGACTTAAGTACAAGAAAACTGACTCTGTTTACTGTCTGTGTTTTGAACCATTCCTGTGACACTAGTTATAGATTCCGATGCTTCACTTCAGGTTTACTGTATCCCTCTGACCATCTTATTGACGATGAAACACAGAAATTGCATCGGAAGTAAATACAAAAGGCACAATGCCGACTTAAGTACAAGAAAACTGACTCTTCTTACTGTCTATGTTTTGAACCATTCCTGTGACGCTAGTTATAGATTGCGGTGCTTCACTTCTGGTTTACTGTATCCCTCTGACCTTCTTATTGACGATTAAACACAGAAATTGAATCGGAATTAAATACAAAAGGCACAATTCCGACTTAAGTAAAAGAAAACTGACTCTTCTTACTGTCTATGTTTTGAACTATTCCTGTGACACTATTTATAGATTCCGATGCTTCACTTCAGGATTACTGCATCCCTCTGACCTTCTTATTGACGATGAATAACAGAAATTGCTTCGGAATTAAATACAAAAGGCACAATGCCGACTTAAGTACAAGAAAACTGACTCTTCTTACTGTCTATGTTTTGATCCATTCCTGTGACACTAGTTATAGATTCCGATGCTTCTCTTCAGGTTTACTGTATCCCTCTGATCTTCTTCTTGACGATGAAACACAGAAATTGCATCGGAATTAAATAGAAAAGGAACAATGCCGACTTAAGTTCATGAAAACTGACTCTTCTTACTGTCTGTTTTGAACCATTCCTGTAACAGTAAATATAGATTCCGATGCTTCACTTCAGGTTTACTGTATCCCTCTGACCTTCTTAATGACGATGAAACACAGAAATTGCATCGGAATTAAATACAAAAAGCACAATGCCGACTTAAGTACAAGAAAACTGACTCTTCTTACTGTCTGTGTTTTGGACCATTCCTGTGACACTAGTTATAGGTTCCGATGCTTCACTTCAGGTTTACTGTATCCCTCTGACCATCTTATTGACGATAAAACACAGAAATTGCATCGGAATTAAATACAAAAGGCACAATGCCGACTTAAGTTCAAGAAAACTGACTCTTCTTACTGTCTGTTTTGAACCGTTCCTGTGACACTAAATATAGATTCCGATGCTTCACTTCAGGTTTACTGTATCAATCTGACCTTCTTATTGACGATGAAACACAGAAATTGCATCGGAATTAAATACAAGAAGCACAATGCCGACTTAAGTACAAGAAAACTGACTCTTCTTACTGTCTGTGTTTTGAACCATTCCTGTGACTCTAGTTATAGATTCCGATGCTTCACTTCAGGTTTACTGTATCCCTCTGACCTTCTTATTGACGATGAAACACAGAAATTGCACCGTAATTAAATATAAAAGGCACAATACCGACCTAAGTAAAAGAAAACTGACGCTTCTTACTGTCTATGATTTGAACCAGTCCTGTGACACTAGTTATAGAATCCGATGCTTCACTTCAGGTTGACTGTATCCCTCTGACCTTCTTACTGACGATGAAACACTGAAATTGCATCGGAATTAAATACAAAAGGCACAATGCCTACTTAAGTACAAGAAAATTGACTCTTCTTACTGTCTATGTTTCAACCATTCCAGTGACACTAGTTATAGATTCCGATGCTTCACTTTAGGTTTACTGTATCCCTCTGACCTTCTTCATGACGATGAAACACAGAAATTGCATCGGAATTAAATACAAAAGGAACAATGCCGACATAAGTACAAGAAAACTGACTCTTCTTACTGTCTATGTTTTGAAAAATTCCAGTGACAGTAGTTATAGATTCCGATGCTTCACTTCAGGTTTACTGTATCCCTCTGACCTTCTTATTGACGATGATACACAGAAATTGCATCGGAGTTAAATACAAAAGGCACAATGTCGAATTAAGTACAAGAAAACTGACTCTTCTTACTGTCTGTGTTTTGAACCATTCCTGTGACACTAGTTATAGATTCCGATGCTTCACTTAAGGTTTACTGTATCCCTCTGACCATCTTATTGACGATGAAACACAGATATTGCATCGGAAGTAAATACAAAAGGCACAATGCCGACTTAAGTACAAGAAAACTGACTCTTTTTACTGTCTATGTTTTGAACCATTCCTGTGACGCTAGTTATAGATTCCAATGCTTCACGTCAGGTTTACTGTATCCCTCTTACCTTCTTATTGACGATTAAACACAGAAATTGAATCGGAATTAAATACAAAAGGCACAATGCCGACTTAAGTACAAGAAAACTGACTCTTCTTACTGTCTATGTTTTTAACCATTCCTGTGACACTATTTATACAATTCGATGCTTCACTTCAGGATTACTGTATCCCTCTGACCTTCTTATTGACGATGAATCACAGAAATTGCTTCGGAATTAAATACAAAAGGCACAATGCCGACTTAAGTACAAGAAAACTGACTCTTCTTACTGTCTATGTTTTGATCCATTCCTGTGACACTAGTTATAGATTCCGATGCTTCTCTTCAGGTTTACTGAATCCGTCGGATCTTCTTATTGACGATGAAACACAGAAATTGCATCGGAATTAAATAGAAAAGGAACAATGCCGACTTAAGTTCAAGAAAACTGACTCTTCTTACTGTCTGCTTTTCACCATTCCTGTGACACTAAATATAGATTCCGATGCTTCATTTCAGGTTTACTGTATCCCTCTGACCTTCTTATTGACGATGAAACACAGAAATTGCATCGGAATTATATACAAAAAGCACAATGCCCACTCAAGTACAAGAAAACTGACTCTTCTTACTGTCTGTGTTTTGGACCATTCCTGTGACACTAGTTATAGGTTCCGATGCTTCACTTCAGGTTTACTGTATCCCTCTGACCATCTTATTGACGATGACACACAGAAATTGCATCGGAATTAAATACAAAAGGCACAATGCCGACTTAAGTTCAAGAAAACTGACTCCTCTTACTGTCTGTTTTGAACCATTCCTGTGACACTAAATATAGATTCCGATGCTTCACTTCAGGTTTACTGTATCAATCTGACCTTCTTATTGACGATGAAACACAGAAATTGCATCGGAATTAAATACAAGAAGCACAATGCCGACTTAAGTACAAGAAAACTGACTCTTCTTACTGTCTGTGTTTTGAACCATTCCTGTGACACTAGTTATAGATTCCGATGCTTCACTTCAGGTTTACTGTATCCCTCTGACCTTCTTATTGACGATGAAACACAGAAATTGCATCGGAATTAAATACAAAAGGCACAATACCGTCCTAAGTACAAGAAAACTGACTCTTCTTACTGTCTATGATTTGAACCATTCCTGTGACACTAGTTATAGAATCCGATGCTTCACTTAAGGTTGACTGTATCCCTCTGACCTTCTTATTGACGATGAAACACAGAAATTGCATCGGAATTAAATACAAAACGCACAATACCGACCTAAGTACAAGAAAACTGACTCTTCTTACTGTCTATGATTTGAACCATTCCTGTGACACTAGGTATAGATTCCGATGCTTCACTTCTGGTTTACTGTATCCCTCTGACCTTCTTATTGACGATGAAACACAGAAATTGCATCGGAATTAAATACAAAAGGCACAATGCCGACTTAAGTACAAGAAAACTGACTCTTCTTACTGTCTATGTTTTGAACCTTTCCTGTGACACTAGTTATGGATTCCGATGCTTCACATCAGGTTTACTGTATCCCTCTGACCTTCTTATTAACGATGAAACACAGATATTGCATCGGAATTAAATACAAAAGGCACAATGCCGACTTAAGTACAAGGAAACTGACTCTTCTTACTGTCTATGTTTTGAACCATTCCTGTGACACTAGTTATAGATTCCGATGCATCACTTCAGGTATACTGTATCCCTCTGACCTTCTTATTGACGATGAAACACAGAAATTGCATCGGAATTAAATACAAAAGGCACAATGCCGACTTAAGTACAAGAAAACTGACTCTTCTTACTGTCTATGTTTTGAACCATTCCTGTGACAGTAGTTATAGATTCCGATGCTTCACTTCAGGTTTACTGTATCCCTCTGACCTTCTTATTGACGATCAAACACAGAAATTACATCGGAATTAAATACAAAAGGCACAATGCCGACTTAAGTACATGAAAACTGACTCTTCTTACTGTCTATGTTTTGAACCATTCCTGTGACACTAGTTATAGATTCCGATGTTTCACTTCAGGTTCACTGTATCCCTCTGACCTTCTTATTGACGATGAAACACTGAAATTGCATCGGAATTAAATACAAAAGGCACAATGCCGACTTAAGTACAAGAAAATTGACTCTTCTTACTGTCTATGTTTTGAAGCATTCCTGTGACACTAGTTATAGATTCCTATGCTTCACATCAGGTTTACTGTATCCCTCTTACCTGCTTATTGACGATGAAACACAGAAATTGCATCGGAATTAAATACAAAAGGCACTACGCCTACTTAAGTACAAGAAAACTGACTCTTCTTACTGTCTATCTTTTGAACCATTCCTGTGACACTAGTTATTGATTCCGATGCTTCACTTCAGGATTACTGTATCCCTCTGACCTTCTTATTGACGATGAATCACAGAAATTGCTTCGGAATTAAATACAAAAGGCACAATGCCGACTTAAGTACAAGAAAACTGACTCTTCTTACTGTCTATGTTTTGATCCATTCCTGTGACCCTAGTTATAGATTCCGATGCTTCACTTCAGGTTTACTGTAACCCTCTGACCTTCTTATTGCCGATGAAACACATAAATTGCATCGGAATGAAATAGAAAGGGCACAATGCCGACTTAAGTTCAAGAAAACTGACTCTTCTTACTGTCTGTTTTGAACCATTCCTGTGACACTAAATATAGATTCCGATGCTTCACTTCAGGTTTACTGTATCCCTCTGACCTTCTTATTGACGATGAATTACAGAAATTGCATCGGAATTAAATACAAGAAGCACAATGCCGACTTAAGTACAAGAAAACTGACTCTTCTTACTGTCTGTGTTTTGAACCATTCCTGTGACACTAGTTATAGATTCCGATGCTTCACTTCAGGTTTACTGTATCCCTCTGACCTTCTTATTGACGATGAAACACAGAAATAGCATCGGAATTAAATACAAAAGGCACAATACCGACCGAAGTACAAGAAAACAGACTCTTCTTACTCTCTATGTTTTGATCCATTCCTGTGACACTAAATATAGATTCCGATGCTTCACTTCAGGTTTACTGTATCGCTCTGACCTTCCTATTGACGATGAAACACAGAAATTGCATCGGAATTAAATACAAAACGCACAATGCCGACTTAAGTACAAGAAAACTGACTCTTCTTACTGTCTGTGTTTTGAACCATTCCTGTGACACTAGTTATAGATTCCGATGCTTCACTTCAGGTTTACTGTATCCCTCTGACCATCTTATTGACGGTGAAACACAGAAATTGCATCGGAAGTAAATACAAAAGGCACAATGCCGACTTAAGTACAAGAAAACTGACTCTTCTTACTGTCTATGTTTTGAACCATTCCTGTGACGCTAGTTATAGATTCCGGTGCTTCACTTCTGGTTTACTGTATCCCTCTGACCTTCTTATTGACGATTAAACACAGAAATTGAATCGGAATTAAATACAAAAGGCACAATGCCGACTTAAGTAAAAGAAAACTGACTCTTCTTACTGTCTATGTTTTGAACTATTCCTGTGACACTATTTATAGATTCCGATGCTTCACTTCAGGATTACTGCATCCCTCTGACCTTCTTATTGACGATGAATAACAGAAATTGCTTCGGAATTAAATACAAAAGACACAATGCCGACTTAAGTACAAGAAAACTGACTCTTCTTACTGTCTATGTTTTGATACATTCCTGTGACACTAGTTATAGATTCCGATGCTTCTCTTCAGGTTTACTGTATCCCTCTGATCTTCTTCTTGACGATGAAAAACAGAAATTGCATCGGAATTAAATAGAAAAGGAACAATGCCGACTTAAGTTCAAGAAAACTGACTCTTCTTACTCTCTGTTTTGAACCATTCCTGTGACACTAAATATAGATTCCGATGCTTCACTTCAGGTTTACTGTATTCCTCTGACCTTCTTAATGACGATGAAACACAGAAATTGCATCGGAATTAAATACAAGAAGCACAATGCCGACTTAAGTACAAGAAAACTGACTCTTCTTACTGTCTGTGTTTTGGACCATTCCTGTGACACTAGTTATAGGTTCCGATGCTTCACTTCAGGTTTACTGTATCCCTCTGACCATCTTATTGACGATGAAACACAGAAATTGCATCGGAAATAAATACAAAAGGCACAATGCCGACTTAAGTTCAAGAAAACTGACTCTTCTTACTGTCTGCTTTGAACCATTCCTGTGACACTAAATATAGATTCCGATGCTTCACTTCAGGTTTACTGTATCAATCTGACCTTCTTATTGACGATGAAACACAGAAATTGCATCGGAATTAAATACAAGAAGCACAATGCCGACTTAAGTACAAGAAAACTGACTCTTCTTACTGTCTGTGTTTTGAACCATTCCTGTGACTCTAGTTATAGATTCCGATGCTTCACTTCAGGTTTACTGTATCCCTCTGACCTTCTTATTGACGATGAAACACAGAAATTGCACCGTAATTAAATATAAAAGGCACAATACCGACCTAAGTACAAGAAAACCGACGCTTCTTACTGTCTATGATTTGAACCATTCCTGTGACACTAGTTATAGAATCCGATGCTTCACTTCAGGTTGACTGTATCCCTCTGACCTTCTTACTGACGATGAAACACTGAAATTGCATTGGAATTAAATACAAAAGGCACAATGCCTACTTAAGTACAAGAAAATTGACTCTTCTTACTGTCTATGTTTCAACCATTCCAGTGACACTAGTTATAGATTCCGATGCTTCACTTCAGGTTTACTGTATCCCTCTGACCTTCTTCATGACGATGAAACACAGAAATTGTATCGGAATTAAATACAAAAGGAACAATGCCGACATAAGTACAAGAAAACTGACTCTTCTTACTGTCTATGTTTTGAAAAATTCCAGTGACACTAGTTATAGATTCCGATGCTTCACTTCAGGTTTACTGTATCCCTCTGACCTTCTTATTGACGATGATACACAGAAATTGCATCGGAGTTAAATACAAAAGGAACAATGCCGACTTAAGTACAAGAAAACTGACTCTTCTTACCGTCTATGTTTTGAACCATTCCTGTGACACTAGTTATAGATTCCGATGCTTCACTTCAGGTTTACTGTATCCCTCTGACCTTCTTATTGACGATGCAACACAGAAATTGCATCGGAATTAAATACAAAAGGCACAATGCCGACTTAAGTACAAGAAAACTGACTCTTCTTACTGCCTATGTTTTGAACCATTCCTGTGACACTAGTTATAGATTCCGATGCTTCACTTCAGGTTTACTGTATCCCTCTGACCTTCTTATTGACGATGAGACACAGATATTGCATCGGAGTTAAATACAAAAGGCACAATGCCGACCTCAGTACAAGAAAACTGACTCTTCTTACAGTCTATGTTTTGAACCATTGCTGTGACACTAGTTATGGATTCCGATGCTTCACTTCAGGTTTACTGAATCCCTCTGACCTTATTATTGACGATGAAACACAAATATTGCATCGGAATTAAATACAAAAGCCACAATGCCGTCTTAAGTACAAGGAAACTTACTCTTCTCTCTCTCTCTATGTATTGAACCATTCCTGTGGCACTAGTTATAGATTCCGAAGCTTCACTTCAGGTTTACTGTATCCCTCTGACCTTCTTATTGACGATGAAACACAGAAATTGCATCGGAATTAAATACAAAAGGCACAATGCCGACTTCAGTACAAGAAAACTGAGTCTTCTTACTGTCTATGATTTGAACCATTCATGTGACACTAGTTATGGATTCCGATGCTTCACTTCAGGTTTACTGTATCCCTCTGACCTTCTTATTGACGATGAAACACAGAAATTGCATCGGAATTAAATAAAAAAGGCACAATGCTGACTTAAGTACAAGAAAACTGACTCTTCTTACTGTCTATGTTTTGAACCATTCCTGCGACACTAGTTATAGATTCCGATGCTTCACTCAGGTTCACTGTATCCCTCTGACCTTCTTATTGACGATGAAACACAGAAATTGCATCGGAATTAAATACAAAAGGCACAATGCCGACTTCAGTACAAGAAAACTGACTCTTCTTACTCTATATGTTTTGAACCATTCATGTGACACTAGTTATAGATTCCGATGCTTCACTTCAGGTTTACTGTATCTCTCCGACCTTCTTATTGACGATGAAACACAGAAATTGCATTGGAATTAAATACAAAAGGCACAATGCCTACTTAAGTACAAGTAAACTGACTTTTCTTACTGTCTAGGGTTGAACCATTCCTGTGACACTAGTTATAGATTCCGATGGTTCACTTCAGGTTTACTGTATCCCTCTGACCTTCTTATTGACGATGAAACACAGAAATTGCATCGGAATTAAATACAAAGGCACAATGCCGACTTAGGTACAAGAAAATTGACTCTTCTTACTATCGATGTTTTGAACCATTCCTGTGACACTAGTTGTAGATCCCGATGCTTCACTTCAGGTTTACTGTATCCCTCTGACCTTCTTATTGACGATGAATCACAGGAATTGCTTCGGAATTAAATACGAAAGGCAGAATGCCGACTTAAGTACAAGAAAACTGACTCTTCTTACTGTCTATGATTTGATCCATTCCTGTGACACTAGTTATAGATTCCGATGCTTCACTTCAGGTTTACTGTATACCTCTGACCGTCTTATTGACGATGAAACATAGAAATTGCATTGGAATTAAAAAGAAAAGGAACAATTCCGACTTAAGTACATGAAAACTGACTCATCTTACTCTTTATGATTCAACCATTCCTGTGACACTAGTTATAGATTCCGATGCTTCACTTCAGGTTTACTGTATCCCTCTGACCTTCTTATTGACGATGAAACACAGAAATTGCATCGGAATTAAATAGAAAAGGCACAATGCCGACTTAAGTACAAGAGAACTGACTCTTCTTACTGTCTATGTTTTGAACCATTCCTGTGACACTAAATATAGATTCCTGTGCTTCACTTCAGGTTTACTGTATCCCTCTGACCTTCTTATTAACGATGAAACACAGAAATTGCATCGGAAGTAGATAGAAAAAGCACAATGCCGACTTAAGTGCAAGAAAACTGACTCTTCTTACTGTCTATGTTTTGAACCATTCCTGTGACACTAGTTATAGATTCCGATGCTTCACTTCAGGTTTACTGTATCCCTCTGACCTTCTTATTGACGACGAATCACAGAAATTGCATCGGAATTAAATACAAAAGGCGCAATGCCGACTTATGTACAAGAAAACTGACTCTTCTCACTGTCTATGTTTTGAGCCATTCCTGTGACCCTAGTTATAGATTCCGATGCTTCACTTCTGGTTTACTGTATCCCTCTGACCTTCGTATTGACGATGAAACACAGAAATAGCATCGGAATTAAATACAAAAGGCACAATGCCGACTTAAGTACAAGAAAACTGACTCTTCTTACTCTACATGTTTAGAACCATTCATGTGACACTAGTTATAGATTCCGATGCTTCACTTCAGGTTTACTGTATCTCTCCGACCTTCTTATTGACGATGAAACACAGAAATTGCATTGGAATTAAATACAAAAGGCACAATGCCTACTTAAGTACAAGAAAACTGACTCTTCTTACTGTCTAGGTTTGAACCATTCCTGTGACACTAGTTATAGATTCCGATGCTTCACTTCAGGTTTGCTGTATCCCTCTGACCTTCTTATTGACGAGAAACACAGAAATTGCATCGGAATTAAATACAACGGCACAATGCCGACTTAAGTACAAGAAAACTGACTCTTCTTACTGTCTATGTTTTGAACCATTCCTGTGACACTAGTTGTAGATTCCGATGCTTCACTTCAGGTTTACTGTATCCCTCTGACCTTCTTATTGACGATGAATCACAGGAATTGCTTCGGAATTAAATACAAAATGCACAATGCCGACTTAAGTACAAGAAAACTGACTCTTCATACTGTCTATGATTTGATCCATTCCTGTGACACTAGTTAAAGATTCCGATGCTTCACTTCAGGTTTACTGTATCCCTCTGACCGTCTTATTGACGATGAAACATAGAAATTGCATTGGAATTAAAAAGAAAAGGAACAATGCCGACTTAAGTACAAGAAAACTGACCCATCTAACTCTCTATGATTGAACCATTCCTGTGACACTAGTTATAGATTCCGATGCTTCACTTCAGGTTTACTGTATCCCTCTGACCTTCTTATTGACGATGAAACACAGATATTGCATCGGAATTAAATAGAAAAGGCACAATGCCGACTTAAGTACAAGAGAACTGACTCTTCTTACTGTCTATGTTTTGAACCATTCCTGTGACACTAAATATAGATTCCTGTGCTTCACTTCAGGTTTACTGTACCCTCTGACCTTCTTATTAACGATGAAACATAGAAATTGCATCGGAATTAGATACAAAAAGCACAATGCCGACTTAAGTGCAAGAAAACTGACTCTTCTTACTCTGTATGTTTTGAACCAGTCCTGTGACACTAGTTATAGATTCCGATGCTTCACTTCAGGTTTACTGTATCCCTCTGACCTTCTTATTGACGACGAATCACAGAAATTGCATCGGAATTAAATACAAAAGGCGCAATGCCGACTTATGTACAAGAAAACTGACTCTTCTTACTGTCTATGTTTTGAACCATTCCTGTGACACTAGTTATAGATTCCGATGCTTCACTTCAGGTTTACTGTATCCCTCTGACCTTCTTATTGACGACGAATCACAGAAATTGCATCGGAATTAAATACAAAAGGCGCAATGCCGACTTAAGTACAAGAAAACTGACTCTTCTTACTGTCTATGTTTTGAACCATTCCTGTGACACTAAATATAGACTCCTGTGCTTCACTTCAGGTTTACTGTATCCCTCTGACCTTCTTATTGACAATGAAACACAGAAATTGCATCGGAATTAAATAGAAAAGGCACAATGCCGACTTAAGTACAAGAGAACTGACTCATCTTATTCTCTATGATTGAACCATTCCTGTGACAGTAGTTACAGATTCCGATGCTTCACTTCAGGTTTACTGTATCCCTCTGACCTTCTTATTGACAATGAAACACAGAAATTGCATCGGAATTAAATAGAAAAGGCACAATGCCGACTTAAGTACAAGAGAACTGACTCTTCTAACTGTCTATGTTTTGAACCATTCCTGTGACACTAAATATAGACTCCTGTGCTTCACTTCAGGTTTACTGTATCCCTCTGACCTTCTTATTGACAATGAAACACAGAAATTGCATCGGAATTAAATAGAAAAGGCACAATGCCGACTTAAGTACAAGAGAACTGACTCTTCTTACTGTCTATGTTTTGAACCATTCCTGTGACACTAAATATAGACTCTTGTGCTTCACTTCAGGTTTACTGTATCCCTCTGACCTTCTTATTAACGATGGAACACAGAAATTGCATCGGAATTACATACAAAAAGCACAATGCCGACTTAAGTGCAAGAAAACTGACTCTTCTTACTGTCTATGTTTTGAACCATTCCTGTGACACTAGTTATAGATTCCGATGCTTCACTTCAGGTTTACTGTATCCCTCTGACCTTCTTATTGACGACGAATCACAGAAATTGCATCGGAATTAAATACAAAAGGCGCAATGCCGACTTAAGTACAAGAAAACTGACTCTTCTTACTGTCTATGTTCTGAACCATTCCTGTGACACTAGTTATAGATTCCGATGCTTCACTTCTGCTTTACTGTATCCCTCTGACCTTCTTATTGACGATGAAACATAGAAATTGCATCGGAATTAAATACAAAAGGCACAATGCCGACTTAAGTACAAGAAAACTGACTCTTCTTACTGTCTATGTTTGAAGCATTCCTGTGACACTAGTTATAGATTCCGATGCTTCACTTCAGGTTTACTGTATCCCTCTGATCTTCTTATTGACGATGAATCACAGGAATGGCTTCGGAATTAAATACAAAAGGCACAATGCCGACTTAAGTACAAGAAAACTGACTCTTCGTACTGTCTATGATTTGATCCATTCCTGTGACACTAGTTATAGATTCCGATGCTTCAATTCAGGTTTACTGTATCCCTCTGACCTTCTCATTGACGATGAAACATAGATATTGCATTGGAATTAAAAAAAAAGAAACAATGCCGACTTAAGTACAAGAAAACTGACTCATCTTACTCTCTACGATTGAACGATTCCTGTGACACTAGTTATAGATTCCGATGCTTCACTTCAGGTTTACTGTATCCCTCTGACCCTCTTATTGACGAGGAAACACAGAAATTGCATCGGAATTAAATAGAAAAGGCACAATGCCGACTTAAGTACAAGAGAACTGACTCTTCTTACTGTCGATGTTTTGAACCATTCCTGTGACACTAAATATAGATTCCTGTGCTTCACTTCAGGTTTACTGTATCCCTCTGACCTTCTTATTAACGATGAAACACAGAAATTGCATCGGAATTAGATACAAAAAGCACAATGCCGACTTAAGTGCAAGAAAACTGACTCTTCTTAATGTCTATGATTTGATCCATTCCTGTGACACTAGTTATAGATTCCGATGCTTCACTTCTGGTTTACTGTATCCTTCTGACCTTCTTATTGACGATGAAACACAGAAATTGCATCGGAATTAAATACAAAAGGCACAATGCCGACTTAAGTACAAGAAAACTGACTCTTCTTACTCTATATGTTTTGAACCATTCATGTGACACTAGTTATAGATTCCGATGCTTCACTTCAGGTTTGCTGTATCTCTCCGACCTTCTTATTGACGATGAAACACAGAAATTGCATTGGAATTAAATACAAAAGGCACAATGCCTACTTAAGTACAAGTAAACTGACTCTTCTTACTGTCTAGGTTTGAACCATTCCTGTGACACTTGTTATAGATTCCGATGGTTCACTTCAGGTTTACTGTATCCCTCTGACCTTCTTATTGACGATGAAACACAGAAATTGCATCGGAATTAAATACAAAGGCACAATGCCGACTTAGGTACAAGAAAATTGACTCTTCTTACTATCTATGTTTTGAACCATTCCTGTGACACTAGTTGTAGATCCCGATGCTTCACTTCAGGTTTACTGTATCCCTCTGACCTTCTTTTTGACGATGAATCACAGGAATTGCTTCGGAATTATATACAAAACGCAGAATGCCGACTTATGTACAAGAAAACTGACTCTTCTTACTGTCTATGATTTGATCCATTCCTGTGACACTAGTTATAGATTCCGATGCTTCACTTCAGGTTTACTGTATCCCTCTGACCGTCTTATTGACGATGAAACATAGAAATTGCATTGGAATTAAGAAGAAATGGAACAATTCCGACTTAAGTACAAGAAAACTGACTCATCTTACTCTTTATGATTCAACCATTCCTGTGACACTAGTTATAGATTCCGATGCTTCACTTCAGGTTTACTGTATCCCTCTGACCTTCTTATTGACGACGAAACACAGAAATTGCATCGGAATTAAATAGAAAAGTCACAATGCCGACTTAAGTACAAGAGAACTGACTCTTCTTACTGTCTATGTTTTGAACCATTCCTGTGACACTAAATATAGATTCCTGTGCTTCACTTCAGGTTTACTGTATCCCTCTGACCTTCTTATTAACGATGAAACACAGAAATTGCATCGGAAGTAGATACAAAAAGCACAATGCCGACTTAAGTGCAAGAAAACTGACTCTTCTTACTGTCTATGTTTTGAACCATTCCAGTGACACTAGTTATAGATTCCGATGCTTCACTTCAGGTTTACTGTATCTCTCCGACCTTCTTATTGACGATGAAACACAGAAATTGCATTGGAATTAAATCCAAAAGGCACAATGCCTACTTAAGTACAAGAAAACTGACTCTTCTTACTGTCTAGGTTTGAACCATTCCTGTGACACTAGTTATAGATTCCGATGCTTCACTTCAGGTTTACTGTATCCCTCTGACCTTCTTATTGACGAGAAACACAGAAATTGCATCGGAATTAAATACAACGGCACAATGCCGACTTAAGTACTAGAAAACTGACTCTTCTTACTGTCTATGTTTTGAACCATTCCTGTGACACTAGTCGTAGGTTCCGATGCTTCACTTCAGGTTTACTGTATCCCTCTGACCTTCTTATTGGCGATGAATCACAGGAATTGCTTCGGAATTAAATACAAAATGCACAATGCCGACTTAAGTACAAGAAAACTGACTCTTCTTACTGTCTATGATTTGATCCATTCCTGTGACACTAGTTATAGATTCCGATGCTTCACTTCAGGTTTACTGTATCCCTCTGAACTTCTTATTGACGATGAAACATAGAAATAGCATCGGAATTAAATACAAAAGGCACAATGCCGACTTAAGTACAAGAAAACTGACTCTTCTTACTCTACATGTTTTGAACCATTCATGTGACACTAGTTATAGATTCCGATGCTTCACTTCAGGTTTACTGTATCTCTCCGACCTTCTTATTGACGATGAAACACAGAAATTGCATTGGAATTAAATCCAAAAGGCACAATGCCTACTTAAGTACAAGAAAACTGACTCTTCTTACTGTCTAGGTTTGAACCATTCCTGTGACACTAGTTATAGATTCCGATGCTTCACTTCAGGTTTACTGTATCCCTCTGACCTTCTTATTAACGATGGAACACAGAAATTGCATCGGAATTACATACAAAAAGCACAATGCCGACTTAAGTGCAAGAAAACTGACTCTTCTTACTGTCTATGTTCTGAACCATTCCTGTGACACTAGTTAAAGATTCCGATGCCTCACTTCTGCTTTACTGTATCCCTCTGACCTTCTTATTGACGATGAAACACAGAAATTGCATCGGAATTAAATACGAAAGGCACAATGCCGACTTAGGTTCAAGGAAACTGACTCTTCTTACTCTATATGTTTTGAACCATTCATGTGACACTAGTTATAGATTCCGATGCTTCACTTCAGGTTTACTGTATCTCTCCGACCTTCTTATTGACGATGAAACACAGAAATTGCATTGGAATTAAATACAAAAGGCACAATTCCTACTTAAGTACAAGAAAACTGACTCTTCTTACTGTCTAGGTTTGAACCATTCCTGTGACACTAGTTATACATTCCGATGCTTCACTTCAGGTTTACTGTATCCCTCTGAAGTTCTTATTGACGATGAAACACAGAAATTGCATCGGAATTAAATACAAAGGCACTATGCCGACTTAAGTACAAGAAAACTGACTCTTCTTACTGACTATGTTTTGAACCATTCCTGTGACACTAGTTGCAGATTCCGATGCTCCACTTCAGGTTTACTGTATCCCTCTGACCTTCTTATTGACGATGAATCACAGGAATTGCTTCGGAATTAAATACAAAAGGCACAATGCCGACTTAAGTACAAGAAAACTGACTCTTCTTACTGTCTATGATTTGATCCATTCCTGTGACACTAGTTATAGATTCCGATGCTTCACTTCAGGTTTACTGTATCCCTCTGACCGTCTTATTGACGATGAAACATAGAAATTGCATTGGAATTAAAAAGAATAGGAACAATGCCGACTTAAGTACAAGAAAACTGACTCATCTAACTCTCTATGATTGAACCATTTCTGTGACACTAGTTATAGACTCCGATGCTTCACTTCAGGTTTACTGTATCCCTCTGACCTTCTCATTGACGATGAAACACAGAAATTGCATCGGAATTAAATAGAAAAGGCACAATGCCGACTTAAGTACAAGAGAACTGACTCTTCTTACTGTCTATGTTTTGAACCATTCCTGTGACACTAAATATAGATTCCTGTGTTTCACTTCAGGTTTACTGTATCCCTCTGACCTTCTTATTAACGATGAAACACAGAAATTGCATCGGAATTAGATACAAAAAGCACAATGCCGACTTAAGGGCAAGAAAACTGACTCTTCTTACTCTCTATGTTTTGAACCAGTCCTGTGACACTAGTTATAGATTCCGATGCTTCACTTCAGGTTTACTGTATCCCTCTGACCTTCTTATTGACGACGAATCACAGAAATTGCATCGGAATTAAATACAAAAGGCGCAATGCCGACTTATGTACAAGAAAATTGACTCTTCTTACTGTCTATGTTTCAACCATTCCAGTGACACTAGTTATAGATTCCGATGCTTCACTTCAGGTTTACTGTATCCCTCTGACCTTCTTCATGACGATGAAACACAGAAATTGCATCGGAATTAAATACAAAAGGAACAATGCCGACATAAGTACAAGAAAACTGACTCTTCTTACTGTCTATGTTTTGAAAAATTCCAGTGACACTAGTTATAGATTCCGATGCTTCACTTCAGGTTTACTGTATCCCTCTGACCTTCTTATTGACGATGATACACAGAAATTGCATCGGAGTTAAATACAAAAGGAACAATGCCGACTTAAGTACAAGAAAACTGACTCTTCTTACCGTCTATGTTTTGAACCATTCCTGTGACACTAGTTATAGATTCCGATGCTTCACTTCAGGTTTACTGTATCCCTCTGACCTTCTTATTGACGATGCAACACAGAAATTGCATCGGAATTAAATACAAAAGGCACAATGCCGACTTAAGTACAAGAAAACTGACTCTTCTTACTGTCTATGTTCTGAACCATTCCTGTGACACTAGTTATAGATTCCGATGCCTCACTTCTGCTTTACTGTATCCCTCTGACCTTCTTATTGACGATGAAACACAGAAATTGCATCGGAATTAAATACGAAAGGCACAATGCCGACTTAGGTTCAAGGAAACTGACTCTTCTTACTCTATATGTTTTGAACCATTCATGTGACACTAGTTATAGATTCCGATGCTTCACTTCAGGTTTACTGTATCTCTCCGACCTTCTTATTGACGATGAAACACAGAAATTGCATTGGAATTAAATACAAAAGGCACAATTCCTACTTAAGTACAAGAAAACTGACTCTTCTTACTGTCTAGGTTTGAACCATTCCTGTGACACTAGTTATACATTCCGATGCTTCACTTCAGGTTTACTGTATCCCTCTGAAGTTCTTATTGACGATGAAACACAGAAATTGCATCGGAATTAAATACAAAAGCACTATGCCGACTTAAGTACAAGAAAACTGACTCTTCTTACTGACTATGTTTTGAACCATTCCTGTGACACTAGTTGCAGATTCCGATGCTCCACTTCAGGTTTACTGTATCCCTCTGACCTTCTTATTGACGATGAATCACAGGAATTGCTTCGGAATTAAATACAAAAGGCACAATGCCGACTTAAGTACAA
This sequence comes from Schistocerca serialis cubense, assembly GCF_023864345.2. Lineage (NCBI taxonomy): Eukaryota > Metazoa > Arthropoda > Insecta > Orthoptera > Acrididae > Schistocerca > Schistocerca serialis. Next base: position 32,075,539 of record NC_064647.1, read on the forward strand.
GAAAACTGACTCTTCTTACTGTCTATGATTTGATCCATTCCTGTGACACTAGTTATAGATTCCGATGCTTCACTTCAGGTTTACTGTATCCCTCTGACCTTCTTATTGACGACGAATCACAGAAATTGCATCGGAATTAAATACAAAAGGCGCAATGCCGACTTATGTACAAGAAAATTGACTCTTCTTACTGTCTATGTTTCAACCATTCCAGTGACACTAGTTATAGATTCCGATGCTTCACTTCAGGTTTACTGTATCCCTCTGACCTTCTTCATGACGATGAAACACAGAAATTGCATCGGAATTAAATACAAAAGGAACAATGCCGACATAAGTACAAGAAAACTGACTCTTCTTACTGTCTATGTTTTGAAAAATTCCAGTGACACTAGTTATAGATTCCGATGCTTCACTTCAGGTTTACTGTATCCCTCTGACCTTCTTATTGACGATGATACACAGAAATTGCATCGGAGTTAAATACAAAAGGAACAATGCCGACTTAAGTACAAGAAAACTGACTCTTCTTACCGTCTATGTTTTGAACCATTCCTGTGACACTAGTTATAGATTCCGATGCTTCACTTCAGGTTTACTGTATCCCTCTGACCTTCTTATTGACGATGCAACACAGAAATTGCATCGGAATTAAATACAAAAGGCACAATGCCGACTTAAGTACAAGAAAACTGACTCTTCTTACTGCCTATGTTTTGAACCATTCCTGTGACACTAGTTATAGATTCCGATGCTTCACTTCAGGTTTACTGTATCCCTCTGACCTTCTTATTGACGATGAGACACAGATATTGCATCGGAGTTAAATACAAAAGGCACAATGCCGACCTCAGTACAAGAAAACTGACTCTTCTTACAGTCTATGTTTTGAACCATTGCTGTGACACTAGTTATGGATTCCGATGCTTCACTTCAGGTTTACTGAATCCCTCTGACCTTATTATTGACGATGAAACACAAATATTGCATCGGAATTAAATACAAATGCCACAATGCCGTCTTAAGTACAAGGAAACTTACTCTTCTCTCTGTCTATGTTTTGTACCATTCCTGTGGCACTAGTTACAGATTCCGAAGCTTCACTTCAGGTTTACTGTATCCCTCTGACCTTCTTATTGACGATGAAACACAGAAATTGCATCGGAATTAAATACAAAAGGCACAATGCCGACTTCAGTACAAGAAAACTGACTCTTCTTACTGTCTATGATTTGAACCATTCATGTGACACTAGTTATGGATTCCGATGCTTCACTTCAGGTTTACTGTATCCCTCTGACCTTCTTATTGACGATGAAACACAGAAATTGCATCGGAATTAAATAAAAAAGGCACAATGCTGACTTAAGTACAAGAAAACTGACTCTTCTTACTGTCTATGTTTTGAACCATTCCTGCGACACTAGTTATAGATTCCGATGCTTCACTCAGGTTCACTGTATCCCTCTGACCTTCTTATGGACGATGAAACACAGAAATTGCATCGGAATTAATTACAAAAGGCACATTGCCGACTTAAGTACAAGAAAACTGACTCTTCTTACTGTCTAATTTTTGAACCACTCCTGTGACACTAGTTATAGATTCCGATGTTTCACTTCAGGTTTACTGTATCCCTCTGACCTCCTTATTGACGATGAAACACAGAAATTGCATCGGAGTTAAACACAAAAGGCACAATGCCGACTTAAGTACAAGAAATGTGACTCTTCTTACAGTCTATGTTTTGAACCATTCCTGTGACACTAGTTATAGATTCCGATGCTTCACTTCAGGTTTACTGTATCCCTCTGACCTTCTTATTGACGATGAAATACAGAAATTGCATCGGAATTAAATACAAAAGGCACAATGCTGACTTAAGTACAAGAAAACTGACTCTTCTTACTGTCTATGTTTTGAAAAATTCCAGTGACACTTGTTATAGATTCCGATGCTTCTCTTCAGGTTTACTGTATTCCTCTGACCTTCTTATTGACGATGAAACACAGAAATTGCATCGGAGTAAAATACAAGAAGCACAATGCCGACTTAAGTACAAGAAAACTGCCTCTTCTTACCGTCTATGTTTTGAACCATTCCTGTGACACGAGTTGTAGATTCCGATGCTTCACTTCAGGTTTACTGTATCCCTCTGACCTTCTTATTGACGATGCAACACAGAAATAGCTTCGGAATTAAATACAAAAGGCACAATGCCGGCTTAAGTACAAGAAAACTGACTCTTCTTACTGTCTATGTTTTGAAGCATTCCTGTGACACTAGTTATAGATTCCGATGCTTCACTTCAGGTTCACTGTATCCCTCTGACCTTCTTATTGACGATTTAACACATAAATTGCATCGGAATTAAATACTAAATATACAATGCCGACTTAAGTACAAGAAAACTGACTCTTCTTACTGTCTATGTTTTGAACCATCCCTGTGACACTAATTAAAGATTCCGACCGTTTCACTTCAGGTTTACTGTATCCCTCTGACTTTCTTATTGACGATGAAACACAGAAATTGCATCGGAATTAAATACAAGAAGCACAATGCCGACTTAAGTACAAGAAAACTGACTCTTCTTACTGACTGTGTTTTGAACCATTCCTGTGACACTAGTTATAGATTCCGATGCTTCACTTCAGGTTTACTGTATCCCTCTGACCTTCTTATTGACGATGAAACACAGAAATTGCATCGTAATTAAATATAAAAGGCACAATACCGACCTAAGTACAAGAAAACTGACGCTTCTTACTGTCTATGATTTGAACCATTCCTGTGACACTAGTTATAGAATCCGATGCTTCACTTCAGGTTGACTGTATCCCTCTGACCTTCTTACTGACGATGAAACACTGAAGTTGCATCGGAATTAAATACAAAAGGCACAATGCCTACTTAAGTACAAGAAAATTGACTCTTCTTACTGTCTATGTTTCAACCATTCCAGTGAGACTAGTTATAGATTCCGATGCTTCACTTCAGGTTTACTGTATCCCTCTGACCTTCTTACTGACGATGAAACACTGAAGTTGCATCGGAATTAAATACAAAAGGCACAATGCCGACTTAAGTACAAGAAAACTAACTTTTCTTACTGCCTATGTTTTGAACCATTCCTGTGACACTAGTTATAGATTCCGATGCTTCACTTCAGGTTTACTGTATCCCTCTGACCTTCTTATTGACGATGAGACACAGATGTTGCATCGGAGTTAAATACAAAAGGCACAATGCCGACCTCAGTACAAGAAAACTGACTCTTCTTACTGTCTATGTTTTGAACCATTGCTGTGACACTAGTTATGGATTCCGATGCTTCACTTCAGGTTTACTGAATCCCTCTGACCTTATTATTGACGATGAAACACAAATATTGCATCGAAATTAAATACAAAAGCCACAATGCCGTCTAAAGTACAAGGAAACTTACTCTTCTTTCTGTCTATGTTTTGAACCATTCCTGTGGCACTAGTTACAGATTCCGAAGCTTCACTTCAGGTTTACTGTATCCCTCTGACCTTCTTATTGACGATGAAACACAGAAATTGCATCGGAATTAAATACGAAAGGCACAATGCCGACTTAGGTACAAGGAAACTGACTCTTCTTACTCTATATGTTTTGAACCATTCATGTGACACTAGTTATAGATTCCGATGCTTCACTTCAGGTTTACTGTATCTCTCCGACCTTCTTATTGACGATGAAGCACAGAAATTGCATTGGAATTAAATACAAAAGGCACAATGCCTACTTAAGTACAAGAAAACTGACTCTTCTTACTGTCTAGGTTTGAACCATTCCTGTGACACTAGTTATACATTCCGATGCTTCACTTCAGGTTTACTGTATCCCTCTGAAGTTCTTATTGACGATGAAACACAGAAATTGCATCGGAATTAAATACAAAGGCACTATGCCGACTTAAGTACAAGAAAACTGACTCTTCTGACAGTCTATGTTTTGAACCATTCCTGTGACACTAGTTGCAGATTCCGATGCTCCACTTCAGGTTTACTGTATCCCTCTGACCTTCTTATTGACGATGAATCACAGGAATTGCTTCGGAATTAAATACAAAAGGCACAATGCCGACTTAAGTACAAGAAAACTGACTCTTCTTACTGTCTATGATTTGATCCATTCCTGTGACACTAGTTATAGATTCCGATGCTTCACTTCAGGTTTACTGTATCCCTCTGACCGTCTTATTGACGATGAAACATAGAAATTGCATTGGAATTAAAAAGAAATGGAACAATGCCGACTTAAGTACAAGAAAACTGACTCATCTAACTCTCTATGATTGAACCATTCCTGTGACACTAGTTATAGACTCCGATGCTTCACTTCAGGTTTACTGTATCCCTCTGACCTTCTTATTGACGATGAAACACAGAAATTGCATCGGAATTAAATAGAAAAGGCACAATGCCGACTTAAGTACAAGAGAACTGACTCTTCTTACTGTCTATGTTTTGAACCATTCCTGTGACACTAAATATAGATTCCTGTGTTTCACTTCAGGTTTACTGTATCCCTCTGACCTTCTTATTAACGATGAAACACAGAAATTGCATCGGAATTAGATACAAAAAGCACAATGCCGACTTAAGGGCAAGAAAACTGACTCTTCTTACTCTCTATGTTTTGAACCAGTCCTGTGACACTAGTTATAGATTCCGATGCTTCACTTCAGGTTTACTGTATCCCTCTGACCTTCTTATTGACGACGAATCACAGAAATTGCATCGGAATTAAATACAAAAGGCGCAATGCCGACTTATGTACAAGAAAATTGACTCTTCTTACTGTCTATGTTTCAACCATTCCAGTGACACTAGTTATAGATTCCGATGCTTCACTTCAGGTTTACTGTATCCCTCTGACCTTCGTCATGACGATGAAACACAGAAATTGCATCGGAATTAAATACAAAAGGAACAATGCCGACATAAGTACAAGAAAACTGACTCTTCTTACTGTCTATGTTTTGAAAAATTCCAGTGACACTAGTTATAGAATCCGATGCTTCACTTCAGGTTTACTGTATCCCTCTGACCTTCTTATTGACGATGATACACAGAAATTGCATCGGAGTTAAATACAAAAGGAACAATGCCGACTTAAGTACAAGAAAACTGACTCTTCTTACCGTCTATGTTTTGAACCATTCCTGTGACACTAGTTATAGATTCCGATGCTTCACTTCAGGTTTACTGTATCCCTCTAACCTTCTTATTGACGATTTAACACATAAATTGCATCGGAATTAAATACAAAATATACAATGCCGACTTAAGTACAAGAAAACTGACTCTTCTTACTGTCTATGTTTTGAACCATCCCTGTGACACTAATTAAAGATTCCGACTGTTTCACTTCAGGTTTACTGTATCCCTCTGACTTTCTTATTGACGATGAAACACAGAAATTGCATCGGAATTAAATACAAGAAGCACAATGCCGACTTAAGTACAAGAAAACTGACTCTTCTTACTGACTGTGTTTTGAACCATTCCTGTGACACTAGTTATAGATTCCGATGCTTCACTTCAGGTTTACTGTATCCCTCTGACCTTCTTAATGACGATGAAACACAGAAATTGCATCGTAATTAAATATAAAAGGCACAATACCGACCTAAGTACAAGAAAACTGACGCTTCTTACTGTCTATGATTTGAACCATTCCTGTGACACTAGTTACAGAATCCGATGCTTCACTTCAGGTTGACTGTATCCCTCTGACCTTCTTACTGACGATGAAACACTGAAGTTGCATCGGAATTAAATACAAAAGGCACAATGCCTACTTAAGTACAAGAAAATTGACTCTTCTTACTGTCTATGTTTCAACCATTCCATTGAGACTAGTTATGGATTCCGATGCTTCACTTCAGGTTTACTGTATCCCTCTGACCTTCTTACTGACGATGAAACACTGAAGTTGCATCGGAATTAAATACAAAAGGCACAATGCCGAATTAAGTACAAGAAAACTAACTTTTCTTACTGCCTATGTTTTGAACCATTCCTGTGACACTAGTTATAGATTCCGATGCTTCACTTCAGGTTTACTGTATCCCTCTGACCTTCTTATTGACGATGAGACACAGATGTTGCATCGGAGTTAAATACAAAAGGCACAATGCCGACCTCAGTACAAGAAAACTGACTCTTCTTACAGTCTATGTTTTGAACCATTGCTGTGACACTAGTTATGGATTCCGATGCTTCACTTCAGGTTTACTGAATCCCTCTGACCTTATTATTGACGATGAAACACAAATATTGCATCGAAATTAAATACAAAAGCCACAATGCCGTCTAAAGTACAAGGAAACTTACTCTTCTTTCTGTCTATGTTTTGAACCATTCCTGTGGCACTAGTTACAGATTCCGAAGCTTCACTTCAGGTTTACTGTATCCCTCTGACCTTCTTATTGACGATGAAACACAGAAATTGCATCGGAATTAAATACGAAAGGCACAATGCCGACTTAGGTACAAGGAAACTGACTCTTCTTACTCTATATGTTTTGAACCATTCATGTGACACTAGTTATAGATTCCGATGCTTCACTTCAGGTTTACTGTATCTCTCCGACCTTCTTATTGACGATGAAACACAGAAATTGCATTGGAATTAAATACAAAAGGCACAATGCCTACTTAAGTACAAGAAAACTGACTCTTCTTACTGTCTAGGTTTGAACCATTCCTGTGACACTAGTTATACATTCCGATGCTTCACTTCAGGTTTACTGTATCCCTCTGAAGTTCTTATTGACGATGAAACACAGATATTGCATCGGAATTAAATACAAAGGCACTATGCCGACTTAAGTACAAGAAAACTGACTCTTCTTACTGTCTATGTTTTGAACCATTCCTGTGACACTAGTTGCAGATTCCGATGCTACACTTCAGGTTTACTGTATCCCTCTGACCTTCTTATTGACGATGAATCACAGGAATTGCTTCGGAATTAAATACAAAAGGCACAATGCCGACTTAAGTACAAGAAAACTGACTCTTCTTACTGTCTATGATTTGATCCATTCCTGTGACACTAGTTATAGATTCCGATGCTTCACTTCAGGTTTACTGTATCCCTCTGACCGTCTTATTGACGATGAAACATAGAAATTGCATTGGAATTAAAAAGAAATGGAACAATGCCGACTTAAGTACAAGAAAACTGACTCATCTAACTCTCTATGATTGAACCATTCCTGTGACACTAGTTATAGACTCCGATGCTTCACTTCAGGTTTACTGTATCCCTCTGACCTTCTTATTGACGATGAAACACAGAAATTGCATCGGAATTAAATAGAAAAGGCACAATGCCGACTTAAGTACAAGAGAACTGACTCTTCTTACTGTCTATGTTTTGAACCATTCCTGTGACACTAAATATAGATTCCTGTGTTTCACTTCAGGTTTACTGTATCCCTCTGACCTTCTTATTAACGATGAAACACAGAAATTGCACCGGAATTAGATACAAAAAGCACAATGCCGACTTAAGGGCAAGAAAACTGACTCTTCTTACTCTCTATGTTTTGAACCAGTCCTGTGACACTAGTTATAGATTCCGATGCTTCACTTCAGGTTTACTGTATCCCTCTGACCTTCTTATTGACGACGAATCACAGAAATTGCATCGGAATTAAATACAAAAGGCACAATGCCGACTTATGTACAAGAAAATTGACTCTTCTTACTGTCTATGTTTCAATTATTCCAGTGACACTGGTTATAGATTCCGATGCTTCACTTCAGGTTTACTGTATCCCTCTGACCTTCTTCATGACGATGAAACACAGAAATTGCATCGGAATTAAATACAAAAGGAACAATGCCGACATAAGTACAAGAAAACTGACTCTTCTTACTGTCTATGTTTTGAAAAATTCCAGTGACACTAGTTATAGAATCCGATGCTTCACTTCAGGTTTACTGTATCCCTCTGACCTTCTTATTGACGATGATACACAGAAATTGCATCGGAGTTAAATACAAAAGGAACAATGCCGACTTAAGTACAAGAAAACTGACTCTTCTTACAGTCTATGTTTTGAACCATTCCTGTGACACTAGTTATAGATTCCGATGCTTCACTTCAGGTTTACTGTATCCCTCTAACCTTCTTATTGACGATGCAACACAGAAATTGCATCGGAATTAAATACAAAAGGCACAATGCCGACTTAAGTAAAAGAAAACTGACTCTTCTTACTGCCTATGTTTTGAACCATTCCTGTGACACTAGTTATAGATTCCGATGCTTCACTTCAGGTTTACTGTATCCCTCAGACCTTCTTATTGACGATGAGACACAGATATTGCATCGGAGTTAAATACAAAAGGCACAATGCCGACCTCAGTACAAGAAAACTGACTCTTCTTACAGTCTATGTTTTGAACCATTGCTGTGACACTAGTTATGGATTCCGATGCTTCACTTCAGGTTTACTGAATCCCTCTGACCTTATTATTGACGATGAAACACAAATATTGCATCGGAATTAAATACAAAAGCCACAATGCCGTCTTAAGTACAAGGAAACTTACTCTTCTCTCTGTCTATGTTTTGAACCATTCCTGTGGCACTTGTTACAGATTCCGAAGCTTCACTTCAGGTTTACTGTATCCCTCTGACCTTCTTATTGACGATGAAACACAGAAATTGCATCGGAATTAAATACAAAAGGCACAATGCCGACTTCAGTACAAGAAAACTGACTCTTCTTACTGTCTATGATTTGAACCATTCATGTGACACTAGTTATGGATTCCGATGCTTCACTTCAGGTTTACTTTATCCCTCTGACCTTCTTATTGACGATGAAACACAGAAATTGCATCGGAATTAAATAAAAAAGGCACAATGCTGACTTAAGTACAAGAAAACTGACTCTTCTTACTGTCTATGTTTTGAACCATTCCTGCGACACTACTTATAGATTCCGATGCTTCACTCAGGTTCACTGTATCCCTCTGACCTTCTTATTGACGATGAAACACAGAAATTGCATCGGAATTAAATACAAAAGGCACAATGCCGACTTAAGTACAAGAAAACTGACTCTTCTTACTGTCTATTTTTTGAACCACTCCTGTGACACTAGTTATAGATTCCGATGTTTCACTTCAGGTTTACTGTATCCCTCTGACCTCCTTATTGACGATGAAACACAGAAATTGCATCGGAGTTAAACACAAAAGGCACAATGCCGACTTAAGTACAAGAAATGTGACTCTTCTTACAGTCTATGTTTTGAACCATTCCTGTGACACTAGTTATAGATTCCGATGCTTCACTTCAGGTTTACTGTATCCCTCTGACCTTCTTATTGACGATGAAATACAGAAATTGCATCGGAATTAAATACAAAAGGCACAATGCTGACTTAAGTACAAGAAAACTGACTCTTCTTACTGTCTATGTTTTGAAAAATTCCAGTGACACTTGTTATAGATTCCGATGCTTCACTTCAGGTTTACTGTATTCCTCTGACCTTCTTATTGACGATGAAACACAGAAATTGCATCGGAGTAAAATACAAGAAGCACAATGCCGACTTAAGTACAAGAAAACTGCCTCTTCTTACCGTCTATGTTTTGAACCATTCCTGTGACACGAGTTGTAGATTCCGATGCTTCACTTCAGGTTTACTGTATCCCTCTGACCTTCTTATTGACGATGCAACACAGAAATAGCTTCGGAATTAAATACAAAAGGCACAATGCCGGCTTAAGTACAAGAAAACTGACTCTTCTTACTGTCTATGTTTTGAAGCATTCCTGTGACACTAGTTATAGATTCCGATGCTTCACTTCAGGTTCACTGTATCCCTCTGACCTTCTTATTGACGATTTAACACATAAATTGCATCGGAATTAAATACAAAATATACAATGCCGACTTAAGTACAAGAAAACTGACTCTTCTTACTGTCTATGTTTTGAACCATCCCTGTGACACTAATTAAAGATTCCGACTGTTTCACTTCAGGATTTTACTGTATCCCTCTGACTTTCTTATTGACGATGAAACACAGAAATTGCATCGGAATTAAATACAAGAAGCACAATGCCGACTTAAGTACAAGAAAACTGACTCTTCTTACTGTCTGTGTTTTGAACCATTCCTGTGACACTAGTTATAGATTCCGATGCTTCACTTCAGGTTTACTGTATCCCTCTGACCTTCTTATTGACGATGAAACACAGAAATTGCATCGTAATTAAATATAAAAGGCCCAATACCGACCTAAGTACAAGAAAACTGACGCTTCTTACTGTCTATGATTTGAACCATTCCTGTGACACTAGTTATAGAATCCGATGCTTCACTTCAGGTTGACTGTATCCCTCTGACCTTCTTACTGACGATGAAACACTGAAGTTGCATCGGAATTAAATACAAAAGGCACAATGCTTACTTAAGTACAAGAAAATTGACTCTTCTTACTGTCTATGTTTCAACCATTCCAGTGACACTAGTTATAGATTCCGATGCTTCACTTCAGGTTTACTGTATCCCTCTGACCTTCTTACTGACGATGAAACACTGAAGTTGCATCGGAATTAAATACAAAAGGCACAATGCCGACTTAAGTACAAGAAAACTAACTTTTCTTACTGCCTATGTTTTGAACCATTCCTGTGACACTAGTTATAGATTCCGATGCTTCACTTCAGGTTTACTGTATCCCTCTGACCTTCTTATTGACGATGAGACACAGATGTTGCATCGGAGTTAAATACAAAAGGCACAATGCCGACCTCAGTACAAGAAAACTGACTCTTCTTACAGTCTATGTTTTGAACCATTGCTGTGACACTAGTTATGGATTCCGATGCTTCACTTCAGGTTTACTGAATCCCTCTGACCTTATTATTGACGATGAAACACAAATATTGCATCGAAATTAAATACAAAAGCCACAATGCCGTCTAAAGTACAAGGAAACTTACTCTTCTTTCTGTCTATGTTTTGAACCACTCCTGTGGCACAAGTTACAGATTCCGAAGCTTCACTTCAGGTTAACTGTATCCCTCTGACCTTCTTATTGACGATGAAACACAGAAATTGCATCGGAATTAAATACAGAAGGCACAATGCCGACTTCAGTACAAGAAAACTGACTCTTCTTACTGCCTATGTTTTGAACCATCCATGTGACACTAGTTATGGATTCCGATGCTTCACTTCAGGTTTACTGTATCCCTCTGACCTTCTTATTGACGATGAAACACAGAAATTGCATCGGAATTAAATACAAAAGGCACAATGCTGACTTAAGTACAAGAAAACTGACTCTTCTTACTGTCTTTGTTTTGAACCATTCCTGCGACACTAGTTATAGATTCCGATGCTTCACTCAGGTTCACTGTATCCCTCTGACCTTCTTATTGACGATGAAACACAGAAATTGCATCGGAATTAAATACAAAAGGCACAATGCCGACTTAAGTACAAGAAAACCGACTCTTCTTTCTGTCTATTTTTTGAACCACTCCTGTGACACTAGTTATAGATTCCGATGTTTCACTTCAGGTTTACTGTATACCTCTGACCTCCTTATTGACGATGAAACACAGAAATTGCATCGGAGTTAAACACAAAAGGCACAATGCCGACTTAAGTTCAAGAAATGTGACTCTTCTTACAGTCTATGTTTTGAACCATTCCTGTGACACTAGTTATAGATTCCGATGCTTCACTTCAGGTTTACTGTATCCCTCTGACCTTCTTATTGACGATGAAACACAGAAATTGCATCGGAATTAAATACAAAAGGCACAATGCTGACTTAAGTACAAGAAAACTGACTCTTCTTACTGTCTATGTTCTGAAAAATTCCAGTGACACTAGTTATAGATTCCGATGCTTCACTTCAGATTTACTGTATTCCTCTGACCTTCTTATTGACGATGAAACACAGAAATTGCATCGGAGTTAAATACAAGAAGCACAATGCCGACTTAAGTACAAGAAAACTGGCTCTTCTTACCATCTATGTTTTGAACCATTCCTGTGACACGAGTTATAGATTCCGATGCTTCACTTCAGGTTTACTGTATCCCTCTGACCTTATTATTGACGATGCAACACAGAAATAGCTTCGGAGTTAAATACAAAAGGCACAATGCCGGCTTAAGTACAAGAAAACTGACTCTTCTTACTGTCTATGTTTTGAAGCATTCCTGTGACATTAGTTATAGATTCCGATGCTTCACTTCAGGTTCACTGTATCCCTCTGACCTTCTTATTGACGATTTAACACTGAAATTGCATCGGAATTAAATACAAAAGGCACAATGCCGACTTAAGTACAAGAAAACTGACTCTTCTTACTGTCTATGTTTTGAACCATCCCTGTGACACTAATTAAAGATTCCGACTGTTTCACTTCAGGTTTATCTGTATCCCGCTGACTTTCTTATTGACGACGAAACACAGAAATTGCATCGGAATTAAATACAAAACGCACAATGCCGACTTTAGTACAAAAAAACTGACTCTTCTTACTGTCTATGTTTGAACCATTCCTGTGACACTAGTTATAGATTCCGATGCTTCACTTCACGTTTACTGTATCCCTCTGACGTTCTTATTGACGATGAAACACAGAAATTGCATCGGAATTAAATACAAAAGGCACAATGCCGACTTAAGTACAAGAAAACTGACTCTTCTTACTGCCTACGTTTTGAACCATTACTGTGACACTAGTTATAGATTCCGATGCTTCACTTCAGGTTTACTGTATCCCTCTGACCTTCTTATTGACGATGAAACACAGAAATTGCATCGGAGTTAAATACAAAAGGCACAATGCCGACCTCAGTACAAGAAAACTGACTCTTCTTACAGTCTATGTTTTGAACCATTGCTGTGACACTAGTTATGGATTCCGATGCATCACTTCAGGTTTACTGAATCCCTCTGACCTTATTGTTGACGATGAAACACAAATATTGCATCGGAATTAAATACAAAAGGCACAATGCCGACTTAAGTACAAGAAAACTGGCTCTTCTTTCTGTCTATGTTTTGAACCATTCCTGTGACACTAGTTATAGATTCCGATGTTTCACTTCAGGTTTACTGTATCCCTCTAACCTCCTTATTGACGATGAAACACAGAAATTGCATCGGAGTTAAATACAAAAGGCACAATGCCGACTTAAGTACTAGAAATGTGACTCTTCTTACAGTCTATGTGTCGAACCATTCCTGTGACACTAGTTATAGATTCCGATGCTTCACTTCAGGTTTACTGTTTCCCTCTGACGTTCTTATTGACGATGAAACACAGAAACTGCATCGGAATTCAATACAAAAAGCACTACGCCGACTTAATGACAAGAAAACTCACTCTTCTTACTGTCTATGTTTTGAACCATTCCTGTGACACTAGTTATAGATTCCGATGCTTCACTTCAGGATTACTGGATCCCTCTGTACTTCTTATTGACGATGAATCACAGAAATTGCATCGGAATTAAATACAAAAGGCACAATGCCGACTTAAGTACAAGAAAACTGGCTCTTCTTTCTGTCTATGTTTTGAACCATTCCTGTGACACTAGTTATAGATTCCGATGTTTCACTTCATGTTTACTGTATCCCTCTAACCTCCTTATTGACGATGAAACACAGAAATTGCATCGGAGTTAAATACAAAAGGCACAATGCCGACTTAAGTACAAGAAATGTGACTCTTCTTACAGTCTATGTGTTGAACCATTCCTGTGACACTAGTTATAGATTCCGATGCTTCACTTCAGGTTTACTGTTTCCCTCTGACCTTCTTATTGACGATGAAACACAGAAACTGCATCGCAATTCAATACAAAAAACACTACGCCGACTAAATGACAAGAAAACTCACTCTTCTTACTGTCGATGTTTTGAACCATTCCTGTGACACTAGTTATAGATTCCGATGCTTCACTTCAGGATTACTGTATCCCTCTGAACTTCTTATTGACGATGAATCACAGAAATTGCATCGGAATTAAATACAAAAGGCACAATGCCGACTTAAGTACAAGAAAACTGACTCTTCTTACTGTCTATGTTTTGATCCATTCCTGTGACACTAGTTATAGAATCCGATGCTTCACTTCAGGTTTACTGTATCCCTCTGATCTTCTTATTGACGATGAAACATAGAAATTGCATTGGAATTAAATAGAAAAGGAACAATGCCGACTTAAGTACAAGATAACTGACTCTTCTTGCGCTCTATGTTTGAACCATTCCTGTGACACTAATTATAGATTCCGATGCTTCTCTTCAGGTTTACTGTATCCCTCTGACCTTCTTATTGACGATGAAAGACAGAAATTGCATCGGAATTAAATAGAAAAGGCACAATGCCGACTTAAGTACAAGAAAACTGACTCTTCTTACTGTCTATGTTTTGAACCATTCCTGTGACACTAAATATAGATTCCGATGCTTCACTTCAGGTTTACTGTATCCCTCTGACCTTCTTATTGATGATGAAACACAGAAATTGCATCGGAATTAAATACAAAAGGCACAATGCCGACTTAAGTACAAATTAACTGACTCTTCTTACTGTCTATGATTTGAGCAATTCATGTGACACTAGTTATGGATTTCGATGCTTCACTTCAGGTTTACTGTATCCCTCTAACCTTCTTCTACATCTACATCTACATTGATACTCCGCAAGCCACCCAACGGTGTGTGGCGGAGGGCACTTTACGTGCCACTGTCATTACCTCCCTTTCCTGTTCCAGTCGCGTATGGTTCGCGGGAAGAACGACTGTCTGAAAGCCTCCGTGCGCGCTCTAATCTCTCTGATTTTACATTCGTGATCTCCTCGGGAAGTATAAGTAGGGGGAAGCAATATATTCGATACCTCATCCAGAAACGCACCCTCTCGAAACCTGGCGAGCAAGCTACACCGCGATGCAGAGCGCCTCTCTTGCAGAGTCTGCCACTTGAGTTTATTAAACATCTCCGTAACGCTATCACGGTTACCAAATAACCCAGTGACGAAACGCGCCGCTCTTCTTTGGATCTTCTCTATCTCCTCCGTCAACCCGACCTGGTACGGATCCCACACTGATGAGCAATACTCAAGTATAGGTCGAACGAGTGTTTTGTAAGCCACCTCCTTTGTTGATGGACTACATTTTCTAAGCACTCTCCCAATGAATCTCAACCTGGTACCCGCCTTACCAACAATTAATTTTATATGATCATTCCACTTCAAATCGTTCCGTACGCATACTCCCAGATATTTTACAGAAGTAACTGCTACCAGTGTTTGTTCCGCTATCATATAATCATACAATAAAGGATCCTTCTTTCTATGTATTCGCAATACATTACATTTGTCTATGTTAAGGGTCAGTTGCCACTCCCTGCACCAAGTGCCTATCCGCTGCAGATCTTCCTGTATTTCGCTACAATTTTCTAATGCAGCAACTTCTCTGTATACTACAGCATCATCCGCGAAAAGCCGCATGGAACTTCCGACACTATCTACTAAGTCATTTATATATATTGTGAAAAGCAATGGTCCCATAACACTCCCCTGTGGCACGCCAGAGGTTACTTTAACGTCTGTAGACGTCTCTCCATTGATAACAACATGCTGTGTTCTGTTTGCTAAAAACTCTTCAATCCAGCCACACAGCTGGTCTGATATTCCGTAGGCTCTTACTTTGTTTATCAGGCGACAGTGCGGAACTGTATCGAACGCCTTCCGGAAGTCAAGAAAAATAGCATCTACCTGGGAGCCTGTATCAAATTTTTTCTGGGTCTCATGAACAAATAAAGCGAGTTGGGTCTCACACGATCGCTGTTTCCGGAATCCATGTTGATTCCTACATAGTAGATTCTGGGTTTCCAGAAATGACATGATACGCGAGCAAAAAACATGTTCTAAAATTCTACAAGAGATCGACGTAAGAGATATAGGTCTATAGTTTTGCGCATCTGCTCGACTACCCTTCTTGAAGACTGGGACTATCTGTGCTCTTTTCCAATCATTTGGAACCCTCCGTTCCTCTAGAGACTTGCGGTATACGGCTGTTAGAAGGGGGGCAAGTTCTTTCGCGTACTCTGTGTAGAATCGAATTGGTATCCCGTCAGGTCCAGTGGACTTTCCTCTATTGAGTGATTCCAGTTGCTTTTCTATTCCTTGGACACTTATTTCGATGTCAGCCATTTTTTCGTTTGTGCGAGGATTTAGAGAAGGAACTGCAGTGCGGTCTTCCTCTGTGAAACAGCTTTGGAAAAAGGTGTTTAGTATTTCAGCTTTACGCGTGTCATCCTCTGTTTCAATGCCATCATCATCCCGTAGTGTCTGGATATGCTGTTTCGAGCCACTTACTGATTTAACGTAAGACCAGAACTTCCTAGGATTTTCTGTCAAGTCGGTACATAGAATTTGACTTTCGAATTCAATGAACGCTTCACGCATAGCCCTCCTTACGCTAACTTTGACATCGCTTAGCTTCTGTTTGTCTGAGAGGTTTTGGCTGCGTTTAAACTTGGAGTGGAGCTCTCTTTGCTTTCGCAGTAGTTTCCTAACTTTGTTGTTGTACCACGGTGGGTTTTTCCCGTCCCTCACAGTTTTACTCGGCACGTACCTGTCTAAAACGCATTTTACGATTGCCTTGAACTTTTTCCATAAACACTCAACATTGTCAGTGTCGGAACAGAAATTTTCGTTTTGATCTGTTAGGTAGTCTGAAATCTGCCTTCTATTACTCTTGCTAAACAGATAAACCTTCCTCCCTTTTTTTATATTCCTATTAACTTCCATATTCAGGGATGCTGCAACGGCCTTATGA
Organism: Schistocerca serialis cubense; assembly: GCF_023864345.2. Lineage (NCBI taxonomy): Eukaryota > Metazoa > Arthropoda > Insecta > Orthoptera > Acrididae > Schistocerca > Schistocerca serialis. The sequence continues at coordinate 32,092,419 of NC_064647.1, forward strand.
TCACTGATTCCCTGTTCTGTACATACCGAGTCGAAAAGTTCGGGTCTGTTTGTTATCAGTAGGTCCAATATGTTATCTCCACGAGTCGGTTCTCTGTTTAATTGCTCGAGGTAATTTTCGGATAGTGCACTCAGTATAATGTCACTCGATGCTCTGTCCCTACCACCCGTCCTAAACATCTGAGTGTCCCAGTCTATATCTGGTAAATTGAAATCTCCACCTAAGACTATAACATGCTGAGAAAATTTATGTGAAATGTATTCCAAATTTTCTCTCAGTTGTTCTGCCACTAATGCTGCTGAGTCGGGAGGTCGGTAAAAGGAGCCAATTATTAACCTAGTTCGGTTGTTTAGTGTAACCTCCACCCATAATAATTCACAGGAACTATCCACTTCTACTTCACTACAGGATAAACTACTACTAACAGCGATGAACACTCCACCACCGGTTGCATGCAATCTATCCTTTCTAAACACCGTCTGTACCTTTGTAAAAATTTCGGCAGAATTTCTCTCTGGCTTAAGCCAGCTTTCTGTACCTATAACGATTTCAGCTTCGGTGCTTTCTATCAGCGCTTGAAGTTCCGGTACTTTACCAACGCAGCTTCGACAGTTGACAATTACAATACCGATTGCTGCTTGGCCCCGCATGTCCTGACTTTGCCCCGCACCCGTTGAGGCTGTTGCCCTTTCTGTACTTGCCCAAGGCCATCTAACCTAAAAAACCGCCCAGCCCACGCCACACAACCCCTGCTACCCGTGTAGCATCGTCTTATTGACGATGGAACTCAGAAATTGCATCGGAATTAAATACAAAAGGCACAATGCCGACTGAAGTACAAGAAAACTGACTCTTCTTACTGCCTATGTTTTGAACCATTCATGTGACACTAGTTATAGATTCCGATGCTTCACTTCAGGTTTACTGTATCCCTCTGACCTTCTTATTGGCGATGAAACACAAAAATTGCATCGGAATTATAAAGAAAATTCACAATGCCGACTTAAGTACAAGAAAACTGATTCTTCTTACTGTCTATGTTTCGACCCATTCCTGTGACACTAGTTATAGAATCCGATGCTTCACTTCAGGTTTACTGTATCCCTCCGACCTTCTTATTGACGATGAAACATAGAAATTGCATTGGAATTAAAAAGAAAAGGAACAATGCCGACTTAAGTACAAGAAAACTGACTCTTCTTACTGTCTATGTTTGAACCATTCCTGTGACACTAGTTATAGATTCCGATGCTTCACTTCAGGTTTACTGTATCCCTCTGATCTTCTTATTGACGATGAATCACAGGAATTGCTTCGGAATTAAATACAAAAGGCACAATGCCGACTTAAGTACAAGAAAACTGACTCTTCGAACTGTCTATGATTTGATCCATTCCTGTGACACTAGTTATAGATTCCGATGCTTCACTTCAGGTTTACTGTATCCCTCTGACCTTCTTATTGACGATGAAACATAGAAATTGCATTGGAATTAAAAAAAAGGAACAATGCCGACTTAAGTACAAGAAAACTGACTCATCTTACTCTCTATGATTGAACGATTCCTGTGACACTAGTTATAGATTCCGATGCTTCACTTCAGGTTTACTGTATCCCTCTGACCTTCTTATTGACGAGGAAACACAGAAATTGCATCGGAATTAAATAGAAAAGGCACAGTGCCGACTTAAGTACAAGAGAACTGACTCTTCTTACTGTCGATGTTTTGAACCATTCCTGTGACACTAAATATAGATTCCTGTGCTTCACTTCAGGTTTACTGTATCCCTCTGACCTTCTTATTAACGATGAAACACAGAAATTGCATCGGAATTAGATACAAAAAGCACAATGCCGACTTAAGTGCAAGAAAACTGACTCTTCTTACTGTCTATGATTTGATCCATTCCTGTGACACTAGTTATAGATACCGATGCTTCACTTCTGGTTTACTGTATCCTTCTGACCTTCTTATTGACGATGAAACACAGAAATTGCATCGGAATTAAATACAAAAGGCATAATGCCGACTCAAGTACAAGAAAACTGACTCTTCTTACTCTATATGTTTTGAACCATTCATGTGACACTAGTTATAGATTCCGATGCTTCACTTCAGGTTTACTGTATCTCTCCGACCTTCTTATTGACGATGAATCACAGAAATTGCATTGGAATTAAATACAAAAGGCACAATGCCTACTTAAGTACAAGTAAACTGACTCTTCTTACTGTCTAGGGTTGAACCATTCCTGTGACACTAGTTATAGATTCCGATGGTTCACTTCAGGTTTACTGTATCCCTCTGACCTTCTTATTGACGATGAAACACAGAAATTGCATCGGAATTATATACAAAGGCACAATGCCGACTTAGGTACAAGAAAATTGGCTCTTCTTACTATCTATGTTTTGAACCATTCCTGTGACACTAGTTGTAGATCCCGATGCTTCACTTCAGGTTTACTGTATCCCTCTGACCTTCTTATTGACGATGAATCACAGGAATTGCTTCGGAATTAAATACAAAAGGCAGAATGCCGACTTAAGTACAAGAAAACTGACTCTTCTTACTGTCTATGATTTGATCCATTCCTGTGACACTAGTAATAGATTCCGATGCTTCACTTCAGGTTTACTGTATCCCTCTGACCGTCTTATTGACGATGAAACATAGAAATTGCATTGGAATTAAAAAGAAAAGGAACAATTCCGACTTAAGTACAAGAAAACTGACTCATCTTACTCTTTATGATTCAACCATTCCTGTGACACTAGTTATAGATTCCGATGCTTCACTTCAGGTTTACTGTATCCCTCTGATCTTCTTATTGACGATGAATCACAGGAATTGCTTCGGAATTAAATACAAAAGGCACAATGCCGACTTAAGTACAAGAAAACTGACTCTTCGAACTGTCTATGATTTGATCCATTCCTGTGACACTAGTTATAGATTCCGATGCTTCACTTCAGGTTTACTGTATCCCTCTGACCTTCTTATTGACGATGAAACATAGAAATCGCATTGGAATTAAAAAAAAGGAACAATGCCGACTTAAGTACAAGAAAACTGACTCATCTTACTCTCTATGATTGAACGATTCCTGTGACACTAGTTATAGATTCCGATGCTTCACTTCAGGTTTACTGTATCCCTCTGACCTTCTTATTGACGATGAAACACAGAAATTGCATCGGAATTAAATAGAAAAGGCACAATGCCGACTTAAGTACAAGAGAACTGACTCTTCTTACTGTCTATGTTTTGAACCATTCCTGTGACACTAAATATAGAATCCTGTGCTTCACTTCAGGTTTACTGTATCCCTCTGACCTTCTTATTAACGATGAAACACAGAAATTGCATCGGAAGTAGATACAAAAAGCACAATGCCGACTTAAGTGCAAGAAAACTGACTCTTCTTACTGTCTATGTTTTGAACCATTCCTGTGACACTAGTTATGGATTCCGATGCTTCACTTCAGGTTTACTGTATCCCTCTGACCTTCTTATTGACGACGAATCACAGAAATTGCATCGGAATTAGATACAAAAAGCACAATGCCGACTTAAGTGCAAGAAAACTGACTCTTCTTACTATCTATGATTTGATCCATTCCTGTCACACTAGTTATAGATTCCGATGCTTCACTTCTGGTTTACTGTATCCCTCTGACCTTCTTATTGACGATGAAACACAGAAATTGCATCGGAATTAAATACAAAAGGCACAATGCCGACTTAAGTACAAGAAAACTGACTCTTCTTACTCTATATGGTTTGAACCATTCATGTGACACTAGTTATAGATTCCGATGCTTCACTTCAGGTTTACTGTATCTCTCCGACCTTCTTATTGACGATGAAACACAGAAATTGCATTGGAATTAAATACAAAAGGCACAATGCCTACTTAAGTACAAGTAAACTGACTTTTCTTACTGTCTAGGGTTGAACCATTCCTGTGACACTAGTTATAGATTCCGATGGTTCACTTCAGGTTTACTGTATCCCTCTGACCTTCTTATTGACGATGAAACACAGAAATTGCATCGGAATTAAATACAAAGGCACAATGCCGACTTAGGTACAAGAAAATTGACTCTTCTTACTATCTATGTTTTGAACCATTCCTGTGACACTAGTTGTAGATCCCGATGCTTCACTTCAGGTTTACTGTATCCCTCTGACCTTCTTATTGACGATGAATCACAGGAATTGCTTCGGAATTAAATACAAAATGCAGAATGCCGACTTAAGTACAAGAAAACTGACTCTTCTTACTGTCTATGATTTGATACATTCCTGTGACACTAGTTATAGATTCCGATGCTTCACTTCAGGTTTACTGTATCCCTCTGACCGTCTTATTGACGATGAAACATAGAAATTGCATTGGAATTAAAAAGAAAAGGAACAATTCCGACTTAAGTACAAGAAAACTGACTCATCTTACTCTTTATGATTCAACCATTCCTGTGACACTAGTTATAGATTCCGATGCTTCACTTCAGGTTTACTGTATCCCTCTGACCTTCTTATTGACGATGAAACACAGAAATTGCATCGGAATTAAATACAAAAGGCACAATGCTGACTTAAGTACAAGAAAACTGACTCTTCTTACTGTCTATGTTTTGAAAAATTCCAGTGACACTAGTTATTGATTCCGATGCTTCACTTCATATTTACTGTATTCCTCTGACCTTCTTATTGACGATGAAACACAGAAATTGCATCGGAGTTAAATACAAGAAGCACAATGCCGACTTAAGTACAAGAAAACTGGCTCTTCTTACCATCTATGTTTTGAACCATTCCTGTGACACGAGTTATAGATTCCGATGCTTCACTTCAGGTTTACTGTATCCCTCTGACCTTCTTATTGACGATGCAACACAGAAATAGCTTCGGAATTAAATACAAAAGGCACAATGCCGGCTTAAGTACAAGATAACTGACTCTTCTTACTGTCTATGATTTGAAGCATTCCTGTGACATTAGTTATAGATTCCGATACTTCACTTCAGGTTCACTGTATCCCTCTGACCCTCTTATTGACGATTTAACACTGAAATTGCATCGGAATTAAATACAAAGGCACAATGCCGACTTAAGTACAAGAAAACTGACTCTTCTTACTGTCTATGTTTTGAACCATCCCTGTGACACTAATTAAAGATTCCGACTGTTTCACTTCAGGTTTACTGTATCCCGCTGACTTTCTTATTGACGACGAAACACAGAAATTGCATCGGAATTAAATACAAAACGCACAATGCCGACTTTAGTACAAAAAAACTGACTCTTCTTACTGTCTATGTTTGAACCATTCCTGTGACACTAGTTATAGATTCCGATGCTTCACTTCACGTTTACTGAATCCCTCTGACGTTCTTATTGACGATGAAACACAGAAATTGCATCGGAATTAAATACAAAAGGCACAATGCCGACTTAAGTACAAGAAAACTGACTCTTCTTACTGCCTACGTTTTGAACCATTACTGTGACACTAGTTATAGATTCCGATGCTTCACTTCAGGTTTACTGTATCCCTCTGACCTTCTTATTGACGATGAAACACAGAAATTGCATCGGAGTGAAATACAAAAGGCACAATGCCGACCTCAGTACAAGAAAACTGACTCTTCTTACAGTCTATGTTTTGAACCATTGCTGTGACACTAGTTATGGATTCCGATGCTTCACTTCAGGTTTACTGAATCCCTCTGACCTTATTATTGACGATGAAACACAAATATTGCATCGGAATTAAATACAAAAGGCACAATGCCGACTTAAGTACAAGAAAACTGGCTCTTCTTTCTGTCTATGTTTTGAACCATTCCTGTGACACTAGTTATAGATTCCGATGTTTCACTTCAGGTTTACTGTATCCCTCTAACCTCCTTATTGACGATGAAACACAGAAATTGCATCGGAGTTAAATACAAAAGGCACAATGCCGACTTAAGTACAAGAAATGTGACTCTTCTTACAGTCTATGTGTCGAACCATTCCTGTGACACTAGTTATAGATTCCGATGCTTCACTTCAGGTTTACTGTTTCCCTCTGACGTTCTTATTGACGATGAAACACAGAAACTGCATCGGAATTCAATACAAAAAGCACTACGCCGACTTAATGACAAGAAAACTCACTCTTCTTACTGTCTATGTTTTGAACCATTCCTGTGACACTAGTTATAGATTCCGATGCTTCACTTCAGGATTACTGTATCCCTCTGTACTTCTTATTGACGATGAATCACAGAAATTGCATCGGAATTAAATACAAAAGGCACAATGCCGACTTAAGTACAAGAAAACTGGCTCTTCTTTCTGTCTATGTTTTGAACCATTCCTGTGACACTAGTTATAGATTCCGATGTTTCACTTCATGTTTACTGTATCCCTCTAACCTCCTTATTGACGATGAAACACAGAAATTGCATCGGAGTTAAATACAAAAGGCACAATGCCGACTTAAGTACAAGAAATGTGACTCTTCTTACAGTCTATGTGTTGAACCATTCCTGTGACACTAGTTATAGATTCCGATGCTTCACTTCAGGTTTACTGTTTCCCTCTGACCTTCTTATTGACGATGAAACACAGAAACTGCATCGCAATTCAATACAAAAAGCACTACGCCGACTTAATGACAAGAAAACTCACTCTTCTTACTGTCTATGTTTTGAACCATTCCTGTGACACTAGTTATAGATTCCGATGCTTCACTTCAGGATTACTGTATCCCTCTGAACTTCTTATTGACGATGAATCACAGAAATTGCATCGGAATTAAATACAAAAGGCACAATGCCGACTTAAGTACAAGTAAACTGACTCTTCTTACTGTCTATGTTTTGATCCATTCCTGTGACACTAGTTATAGAATCCGATGCTTCACTTCAGGTTTACTGTATCCCTCTGATCTTCTTATTGACGATGAAACATAGAAATTGCATTGGAATTAAATAGAAAAGGAACAATGCCGACTTAAGTACAAGATAACTGACTCTTCTTGCGCTCTATGTTTGAACCATTCCTGTTACACTAATTATAGATTCCGATGCTTCTCTTCAGGTTTACTGTATCCCTCTGACCTTCTTATTGACGATGAAAGACAGAAATTGCATCGGAATTAAATAGAAAAGGCACAATGCCGACTTAAGTACAAGAAAACTGACTCTTCTTACTGTCTATGTTTTGAACCATTCCTGTGACACTAAATATAGATTCCGATGCTTCACTTCAGGTTTACTGTATCCCTCTGACCTTCTTATTGATGATGAAACACAGAAATTGCATCGGAATTAAATACAAAAGGCACAATGCCGACTTAAGTACAAATTAACTGACTCTTCTTACTGTCTATGATTTGAGCAATTCATGTGACACTAGTTATGGATTTCGATGCTTCACTTCAGGTTTACTGTATCCCTCTAACCTTCTTCTACATCTACATCTACATTGATACTCCGCAAGCCACCCAACGGTGTGTGGCGGAGGGCACTTTACGTGCCACTGTCATTACCTCCCTTTCCTGTTCCAGTCGCGTATGGTTCGCGGGAAGAACGACTGTCTGAAAGCCTCCGTGCGCGCTCTAATCTCTCTAATTTTACATTCGTGATCTCCTCGGGAAGTATAAGTAGGGGGAAGCAATATATTCGATACCTCATCCAGAAACGCACCCTCTCGAAACCTGGCGAGCAAGCTACACCGCGATGCAGAGCGCCTCTCTTGCAGAGTCTGCCACTTGAGTTTATTAAACATCTCCGTAACGCTATCACGGTTACCAAATAACCCAGTGACGAAACGCGCCGCTCTTCTTTGGATCTTCTCTATCTCCTCCGTCAACCCGACCTGGTACGGATCCCACACTGATGAGCAATACTCAAGTATAGGTCGAACGAGTGTTTTGTAAGCCACCTCCTTTGTTGATGGACTACATTTTCTAAGCACTCTCCCAATGAATCTCAACCTGGTACCCGCCTTACCAACAATTAATTTTATATGATCATTCCACTTCAAATCGTTCCGTACGCATACTCCCAGATATTTTACAGAAGTAACTGCTACCAGTGTTTGTTCCGCTATCATATAATCATACAATAAAGGATCCTTCTTTCTATGTATTCGCAATACATTACATTTGTCTATGTTAAGGGTCAGTTGCCACTCCCTGCACCAAGTGCCTATCCGCTGCAGATCTTCCTGTATTTCGCTACAATTTTCTAATGCAGCAACTTCTCTGTATACTACAGCATCATCCGCGAAAAGCCGCATGGAACTTCCGACACTATCTACTAAGTCATTTATATATATTGTGAAAAGCAATGGTCCCATAACACTCCCCTGTGGCACGCCAGAGGTTACTTTAACGTCTGTAGACGTCTCTCCATTGATAACAACATGCTGTGTTCTGTTTGCTAAAAACTCTTCAATCCAGCCACACAGCTGGTCTGATATTCCGTAGGCTCTTACTTTGTTTATCAGGCGACAGTGCGGAACTGTATCGAACGCCTTCTGGAAGTCAAGAAAAATAGCATCTACCTGGGAGCCTGTATCAAATTTTTTCTGGGTCTCATGAACAAATAAAGCGAGTTGGGTCTCACACGATCGCTGTTTCCGGAATCCATGTTGATTCCTACATAGTAGATTCTGGGTTTCCAGAAATGACATGATACGCGAGCAAAAAACATGTTCTAAAATTCTACAAGAGATCGACGTAAGAGATATAGGTCTATAGTTTTGCGCATCTGCTCGACTACCCTTCTTGAAGACTGGGACTATCTGTGCTCTTTTCCAATCATTTGGAACCCTCCGTTCCTCTAGAGACTTGCGGTATACGGCTGTTAGAAGGGGGGCAAGTTCTTTCGCGTACTCTGTGTAGAATCGAATTGGTATCCCGTCAGGTCCAGTGGACTTTCCTCTATTGAGTGATTCCAGTTGCTTTTCTATTCCTTGGACACTTATTTCGATGTCAGCCATTTTTTCGTTTGTGCGAGGATTTAGAGAAGGAACTGCAGTGCGGTCTTCCTCTGTGAAACAGCTTTGGAAAAAGGTGTTTAGTATTTCAGCTTTACGCGTGTCATCCTCTGTTTCAATGCCATCATCATCCCGTAGTGTCTGGATATGCTGTTTCGAGCCACTTACTGATTTAACGTAAGACCAGAACTTCCTAGGATTTTCTGTCAAGTCGGTACATAGAATTTGACTTTCGAATTCAATGAACGCTTCACGCATAGCCCTCCTTACGCTAACTTTGACATCGCTTAGCTTCTGTTTGTCTGAGAGGTTTTGGCTGCGTTTAAACTTGGAGTGGAGCTCTCTTTGCTTTCGCAGTAGTTTCCTAACTTTGTTGTTGTACCACGGTGGGTTTTTCCCGTCCCTCACAGTTTTACTCGGCACGTACCTGTCTAAAACGCATTTTACGATTGCCTTGAACTTTTTCCATAAACACTCAACATTGTCAGTGTCGGAACAGAAATTTTCGTTTTGATCTGTTAGGTAGTCTGAAATCTGCCTTCTATTACTCTTGCTAAACAGATAAACCTTCCTCCCTTTTTTTATATTCCTATTAACTTCCATATTCAGGGATGCTGCAACGGCCTTATGATCACTGATTCCCTGTTCTGTACATACCGAGTCGAAAAGTTCGGGTCTGTTTGTTATCAGTAGGTCCAATATGTTATCTCCACGAGTCGGTTCTCTGTTTAATTGCTCGAGGTAATTTTCGGATAGTGCACTCAGTATAATGTCACTCGATGCTCTGTCCCTACCACCCGTCCTAAACATCTGAGTGTCCCAGTCTATATCTGGTAAATTGAAATCTCCACCTAAGACTATAACATGCTGAGAAAATTTATGTGAAATGTATTCCAAATTTTCTCTCAGTTGTTCTGCCACTAATGCTGCTGAGTCGGGAGGTCGGTAAAAGGAGCCAATTATTAACCTAGTTCGGTTGTTTAGTGTAACCTCCACCCATAATAATTCACAGGAACTATCCACTTCTACTTCACTACAGGATAAACTACTACTAACAGCGATGAACACTCCACCACCGGTTGCATGCAATCTATCCTTTCTAAACACCGTCTGTACCTTTGTAAAAATTTCGGCAGAATTTATCTCTGGCTTAAGCCAGCTTTCTGTACCTAAAACGATTTCAGCTTCGGTGCTTTCTATCAGCACTTGAAGTTCCGGTACTTTACCAACGCAGCTTCGACAGTTGACAATTACAATACCGATTGCTGCTTGGTCCCCGCATGTCCTGACTTTGCCCCGCACCCGTTGAGGCTGTTGCCCTTTCTGTACTTGCCCAAGGCCATCTAACCTAAAAAACCGCCCAGCCCACGCCACACAACCCCTGCTACCCGTGTAGCATCGTCCTATTGACGATGGAACTCAGAAATTGCATCGGAATTAAATACAAAAGGCACAATGCCGACTGAAGTACAAGAAAACTGACTCTTCTTACTGCCTATGTTTTGAACCATTCATGTGACACTAGTTATAGATTCCGATGCTTCACTTCAGGTTTACTGTATCCCTCTGACCTTCTTATTGGCGATGAAACACAAAAATTGCATCGGAATTAAATAGAAAATTCACAATGCCGACTTAAGTACAAGAAAACTGATTCTTCTTACTGTCTATGTTTTGAGGCATTCCTGTGACACTAGTTATAGAATCCGATGCTTCACTTCAGGTTTACTGTATCCCTCCGACCTTCTTATTGACGATGAAACATAGAAATTGCATTGGAATTAAAAAGAAAAGGAACAATGCCGACTTAAGTACAAGAAAACTGACTCTTCTTACTGTCTATGTTTGAACCATTCCTGTGACACTAGTTATAGATTCCGATGCTTCACTTCAGGTTTACTGTATCCCTCTGATCTTCTTATTGACGATGAATCACAGGAATTGCTTCGGAATTAAATACAAAAGGCACAATGCCGACTTAAGTACAAGAAAACTGACTCTTCGAACTGTCTATGATTTGATCCATTCCTGTGACACTAGTTATAGATTCCGATGCTTCACTTCAGGTTTACTGTATCCCTCTGACCTTCTTATTGACGATGAAACATAGAAATTGCATTGGAATTAAAAAAAAGGAACAATGCCGACTTAAGTACAAGAAAACTGACTCATCTTACTCTCTATGATTGAACGATTCCTGTGACACTAGTTATAGATTCCGATGCTTCACTTCAGGTTTACTGTATCCCTCTGACCTTCTTATTGACGAGGAAACACAGAAATTGCATCGGAATTAAATAGAAAAGGCACAATGCCGACTTAAGCACAAGAGAACTGACTCTTCTTACTGTCGATGTTTTGAACCATTCCTGTGACACTAAATATAGATTCCGATGCTTCACTTCAGGTTTACTGTATCTCTCCGACCTTCTTATTGACGATGAATCACAGAAATTGCATTGGAATTAAATACAAAAGGCACAATGCCTACTTAAGTACAAGTAAACTGACTCTTCTTACTGTCTAGGGTTGAACCATTCCTGTGACACTAGTTATAGATTCCGATGGTTCACTTCAGGTTTACTGTATCCCTCTGACCTTCTTATTGACGATGAAACACAGAAATTGCATCGGAATTAAATACAAAGGCACAATGCCGACTTAGGTACAAGAAAATTGACTCTTCTTACTATCTATGTTTTGAACCATTCCTGTGACACTAGTTGTAGATCCCGATGCTTCACTTCAGGTTTACTGTATCCCTCTGACCTTCTTATTGACGATGAATCAAAGGAATGGCTTCGGAATTAAATACAAAAGGCAGAATGCCGACTTAAGTACAAGAAAACTGACTCATCATACTGTCTATGATTTGATCCATTCCTGTGACACTAGTTATAGATTCCGATGCTTCACTTCAGGTTTACTGTATCCCTCTGACCGTCTTATTGACGATGAAACATAGAAATTGCATTGGAATTAAAAAGAAAAGGAACAATTCCGACTTAAGTACAAGAAAACTGACTCATCTTACTCTTTATGATTCAACCATTCCTGTGACACTAGTTATAGATTCCGATGCTTCACTTCAGGTTTACTGTATCCCTCTGACCTTCTTATTGACGATGAAACACAGAAATTGCATCGGAATTAAATAGAAAGGGCACAATGCCGACTTAAGTACAAGAGAACTGACTCTTCTTACTGTCTATGTTTTGAACCATTCCTGTGACACTAAATATAGATTCCTGTGCTTCACTTCAGGTTTACTGTATCCCTCTGACCTTCTTATTAACGATGAAACACAGAAATTGCATCGGAAGTAGATACAAAAAGCACAATGCCGACTTAAGTGCAAGAAAACTGACTCTTCTTACTGTCTATGTTTTGAACCATTCCTGTGACACTAGTTATAGATTCCGATGCTTCACTTCAGGTTTACTGTATCCCTCTGACCTTCTTATTGACGACGAATCACAGAAATTGCATCGGAATTAAATACAAAAGGCGCAATGCCGACTTATGTACAAGAAAACTGACTCTTCTCACTGTCTATGTTTTGAACCATTCCTGTGACCCTTGTTATAGATTCCGATGCTTCACTTCTGGTTTACTGTATCCCTCTGACCTTCTTATTGACGATGAAACACAGAAATAGCATCGGAATTAAATACAAAAGGCACAATGCCGACTTAAGAACAAGAAAACTGACTCTTCTTACTCTACATGTTTAGAACCATTCATGTGACACTAGTTATAGATTCCGATGCTTCACTTCAGGTTTACTGTTTCTCTCCGACCTTCTTATTGACGATGAAACACAGAAATTGCATTGGAATTAAATACAAAAGGCACAATGCCTACTTAAGTACAAGAAAACTGACTCTTCTTACTGTCTAGGTTTGAACCATTCCTGTGACACTAGTTATAGATTCCGATGCTTCACTTCAGGTTTGCTGTATCCCTCTGACCTTCTTATTGACGAGAAACACAGAAATTGCATCGGAATTAAATACAACGGCACAATGCCGACTTAAGTACAAGAAAACTGACTCTTCTTACTGTCTATGTTTTGAACCATTCCTGTGACACTAGTTGTAGATTCCGATGCTTCACTTCAGGTTTACTGTATCCCTCTGACCTTCTTATTGACGATGAATCACAGGAATTGCTTCGCAATTAAATACAAAATGCACAATGCCGACTTAAGTACAAGAAAACTGACTCTTCTTACTGTCTATGATTTGATCCATTCCTGTGACACTAGTTAAAGATTCCGATGCTTCACTTCAGGTTTACTGTATCCCTCTGACCGTCTTATTGACGATGAAACATAGAAATTGCATTGGAATTAAAAAGAAAAGGAACAATGCCGACTTAAGTACAAGAAATCTGACTCATCTAACTCTCTATGATTGAACCATTCCTGTGACACTAGTTATAGATTCCGATGCTTCACTTCAGGTTTACTGTATCCCTCTGACCTTCTTATTGACGATGAAACACAGATATTGCATCGGAATTAAATAGAAAAGGCACAATGCCGACTTAAGTACAAGAGAACTGACTCTTCTTACTGTCTATGTTTTGAACCATTCCTGTGACACTAAATATAGATTCCTGTGCTTCACTTCAGGTTTACTGTACCCTCTGACCTTCTTATTAACGATGAAACATAGAAATTGCATCGGAATTAGATACAAAAAGCACAATGCCGACTTAAGTGCAAGAAAACTGACTCTTCTAACTCTCTATGTTTTGAACCAGTCCTGTGACACTAGTTATAGATTCCGATGCTTCACTTCAGGTTTACTGTATCCCTCTGACCTTCTTATTGACGACGAATCACAGAAATTGCATCGGAATTAAATACAAAAGGCGCAATGCCGACTTATGTACAAGAAAACTGACTCTTCTTACTGTCTATGTTTTGAACCATTCCTGTGACACTAGTTATAGATTCCGATGCTTCACTTCAGGTTTACTGAATCCCTCTGAACTTCTTATTGACGATGAAACATAGAAATTGCATTGGAATTAAAAAGAAAAGGAACAACGCCGACTTAAGTACAAGAAAACTGACTCATCTTACTCTCTATGATTGAACCATTCCTGTGACACTAGTTACAGATTCCGATGCTTCATTTCAGGTTTACTGTATCCCTCTGACCTTCTTATTGACAATGAAACACAGAAATTGCATCGGAATTAAATAGAAAAGGCACAATGCCGACTTAAGTACAAGAGAACTGACTCTTCTAACTGTCTATGTTTTGAACCATTCCTGTGACACTAAATATAGACTCCTGTGCTTCACTTCAGGTTTACTGTATCCCGCTGACCTTCTTATTGACAATGAAACACAGAAATTGCATCGGAATTAAATAGAAAAGGCACAATGCCGACTTAAGTACAAGAGAACTGACTCTTCTTACTGTCTATGTTTTGAACCATTCCTGTGACACTAAATATAGACTCCTGTGCTTCACTTCAGGTTTACTGTATCCCTCTGACCTTCTTATTAACGATGGAACACAGAAATTGCATCGGAATTACATACAAAAAGCACAATGCCGACTTAAGTACAAGAAAACTGACTCTTCTTACTGTCTATGTTTTGAACCATTCCTGTGACACTAGTTATAGATTCCGATGCTTCACTTCAGGTTTACTGTATCCCTCTGACCTTCTTATTGACGACGAATCACAGAAATTGCATCGGAATTAAATACAAAAGGCGCAATGCCGACTTAAGTCCAAGAAAACTGACTCTTCTTACTGTCTATGTTCTGAACCATTCCTGTGACACTAGTTATAGATTCCGATGCTTCACTTCTGCTTTACTGTATCCCTCTGACCTTCTTATTGACGATGAAACATAGAAATTGCATCGGAATTAAATACAAAAGGCACAATGCCGACTTAAGTACAAGAAAACTGACTCTTCTTACTGTCTATGTTTGAAGCATTCCTGTGACACTAGTTATAGATTCCGATGCTTCACTTCAGGTTTACTGTATCCCTCTGATCTTCTTATTGACGATGAATCACGGGAATTGCTTCGGAATTAAATACAAAAGGCACAATGCCGACTTAAGTACAAGAAAACTGACTCTTCGTACTGTCTATGATTTGATCCATTCCTGTGACACTAGTTATAGATTCCGATGCTTCAATTCAGGTTTACTGTATCCCTCTGACCTTCTCATTGACGATGAAACATAGAAATTGCATTGGAATTAAAAAAAAAGGAACAATGCCGACTTAAGTACAAGAAAACTGACTCATCTTACTCTCTACGATTGAACGATTCCTGTGACACTAGTTATATATTCCGATGCTTCACTTCAGGTTTACTGTATCCCTCTGACCTTCTTATTGACGAGGAAACACAGAAATTGCATCGGAATTAAATAGAAAAGGCACAATGCCGACTTAAGTACAAGAGAACTGACTCTTCTTACTGTCGATGTTTTGAACCATTCCTGTGACACTAAATATAGATTCCTGTGCTTCACTTCAGGTTTACTGTATCCCTCTGACCTTCTTATTAACGATGAAACACAGAAATTGCATCGGAATTAGATACAAAAAGCACAATGCCGACTTAAGTGCAAGAAAACTGACTCTTCTTAATGTCTATGATTTGATCCATTCCTGTGACACTAGTTATAGATTCCGATGCTTCACTTCTGGTTTACTGTATCCTTCTGACCTTCTTCTTGACGATGAAACACAGAAATTGCATCGGAATTAAATACAAAAGGCACAATGCCGACATAAGTACAAGAAAACTGACTCTTCTTACTCTATATGTTTTGAACCATTCATGTGACACTAGTTATAGATTCCGATGCTTCACTTCAGGTTTACTGTATCTCTCCGACCTTCTTATTGACGATGAAACACAGAAATTGCATTGGAATTAAATACAAAAGGCACAATGCCTACTTAAGTACAAGTAAACTGACTCTTCTTACTGTCTAGGGTTGAACCATTCCTGTGACACTTGTTATAGATTCCGATGGTTCACTTCAGGTTTACTGTATCCCTCTGACCTTCTTATTGACGATGAAACACAGAAATTGCATCGGAATTAAATACAAAGGCACAATGCCGACTTAGGTACAAGAAAATTGACTCTTCTTACTATCTATTTTTTGAACCATTCCTGTGACACTAGTTGTAGATCCCGATGCTTCACTTCAGGTTTACTGTATCCCTCTGACCTTCTTTTTGACGATGAATCACAGGAATTGCTTCGGAATTAAATACAAAAGGCAGAATGCCGACTTAAGTACAAGAAAACTGACTCTTCTTACTGTCTATGATTTGATCCATTCCTGTGACACTAGTTATAGATTCCGATGCTTCACTTCAGGTTTACTGTATCCCTCTGACCGTCTTATTGACGATGAAACATAGAAATTGCATTGGAATTAAGAAGAAATGGAACAATTCCGACTTAAGTACAAGAAAACTGACTCATCTTACTCTTTATGATTCAACCATTCCTGTGACACTAGTTATAGATTCCGATGCTTCACTTCAGGTTTACTGTATCCCTCTGACCTTCTTATTGACGATGAAACACAGAAATTGCATCGGAATTAAATAGAAAAGTCACAATGCCGACTTAAGCACAAGAGAACTGACTCTTCTTACTGTCTATGTTTTGAACCATTCCTGTGACACTAAATATAGATTCCTGTGCTTCACTTCAGGTTTACTGTATCCCTCTGACCTTCTTATTAACGATGAAACACAGAAATTGCATCGGAAGTAGATACAAAAAGCACAATGCCGACTTAAGTGCAAGAAAACTGACTCTTCTTACTGTCTATGTTTTGAACCATTCCAGTGACACTAGTTATAGATTCCGATGCTTCACTTCAGGTTTACTGTATCCCTCTGACCTTCTTATTGACGACGAATCACAGAAATTGCATCGGAATTAAATACAAAAGGCGCAATGCCGACTTAAGTACAAGAAAACTGACTCTTCTTACTGTCTATGTTTTGAACCATTCCTGTGACCCTAGTTATAGATTCCGATGCTTCACTTCTGGTTTACTGTATCCCTCTGACCTTCTTATTGACGATGAAACACAGAAATAGCATCGGAATTAAATACAAAAGGCACAATGCCGACTTAAGTACAAGAAAACTGACTCTTCTTACTCTACATGTTTTGAACCATTCATGTGACACTAGTTATAGATTCCGATGCTTCACTTCAGGTTTACTGTATCTCTCCGACCTTCTTATTGACGATGAAACACAGAAATTGCATTGGAATTAAATACAAAAGGCACAATGCCTACTTAAGTACAAGAAAACTGACTCTTCTTACTGTCTAGGTTTGAACCATTCCTGTGACACTAGTTATAGATTCCGATGCTTCACTTCAGGTTTACTGTATCCCTCTGACCTTCTTATTGACGAGAAACACAGAAATTGCATCGGAATTAAATACAACGGCACAATGCCGACTTAAGTACAAGAAAACTGACTCTTCTTACTGTCTATGTTTTGAACCATTCCTGTGACACTAGTCGTAGATTCCGATGCTTCACTTCAGGTTTACTGTATACCTCTGACCTTCTTATTGACGATGAATCACAGGAATTGCTTCGGAATTAAATACAAAATGCACAATGCCGACTTAAGTACAAGAAAACTGACTCTTCTTACTGTCTATGATTTGATCCATTCCTGTGACACTAGTTATAGATTCCGATGCTTCACTTCAGGTTTACTGTATCCCTCTGAACTTCTTATTGACGATGAAACATCGAAATTGCATTGGAATTAAAAAGAAAAGGAACAATGCCGACTTAAGTACAAGAAAACCGACTCATCTTACTCTCTATGATTGAACCATTCCTGTGACACTAGTTATAGATTCCGATGCTTCACTTCAGGTTTACTGTATCCCTCTGACCTTCTTATTGACAATGAAACACAGAAATTGCATCGGAATTAAATAGAAAAGGCACAATGCCGACTTAAGTACAAGAGAACTGACTCTTCTTACTGTCTATGTTTTGAACCATTCCTGTGACACTAAATATAGACTCCTCTGCTTCACTTCAGGTTTACTGTATCCCTCTGACCTTCTTATTAACGATGGAACACAGAAATTGCATCGGAATTACATACAAAAAGCACAATGCCGATTTAAGTGCAAGAAAACTGACTCTTCCTACTGTCTATGTTTTGAACCATTCCTGTGACACTAGTTATAGATTCCGATGCTTCACTTCAGGTTTACTGTATCCCTCTGACCTTCTTATTGACGACGAATCACAGAAATTGCATCGGAATTAAATACAAAAGGCGCAATGCCGACTTAAGTACAAGAAAACTGACTCTTCTTACTGTCTATGTTCTGAACCATTCCTGTGACACTAGTTATAGATTCCGATGCTTCACTTCTGCTTTACTGTATCCCTCTGACCTTCTTATTGACGATGAAACACAGAAATTGCATCGGAATTAAATACAAAATGCACAATGCCGACTTAGGTACAAGGAAACTGACTCTTCTTACTCTATATGTTTTGAACCATTCATGTGACACTAGTTATAGATTCCGATGCTTCACTTCAGGTTTACTGTATCTCTCCGACCTTCTTATTGACGATGAAACACAGAAATTGCATTGGAATTAAATACAAAAGGCACAATGCCTACTTAAGTACAAGAAAACTGACTCTTCTTACTGTCTAGGTTTTGAACCATTCCTGTGACACTAGTTATACATTCCGATGCTTCACTTCAGGTTTACTGTATAGCTCTGAAGTTCTTATTGACGATGAAACACAGAAATTGCATCGGAATTAAATACAAAGGCACAATGCCGACTTAAGTACAAGAAAACTGACTCTTCTTACTGTCTATGTTTTGAACCATTCCTGTGACACTAGTTGCAGATTCCGATGCTCCACTTCAGGTTTACTGTATCCCTCTGACCTTCTTATTGACGATGAATCACAGGAATTGCTTCGGAATTAAATACAAAAGGCACAATGCCGACTTAAGTACAAGAAAACTAACTCTTCTTACTGTCTATGATTTGATCTATTCCTGTGACACTAGTTATAGATTCCGATGCTTCACTTCAGGTTTACTGTATCCCTCTGACCGTCTTATTGACGATGAAACATAGAAATTGCATTGGAATTAAAAAGAAAAGGAACAATGCCGACTTAAGTACAAGAAAACTGACTCATCTAACTCTCTATGATTGAACCATTCCTGTGACACTAGTTATAGACTCCGATGCTTCACTTCAGGTTTACTGTATCCCTCTGACCTTCTTATTTACGATGAAACACAGAAATTGCATCGGAATTAAATAGAAAAGGCACAATGCCGACTTAAGTACAAGAGAACTGACTCTTCTTACTGTCTATGTTTTGAACCATTCCTGTGACACTAAATATAGATTCCTGTGTTTCACTTCAGGTTTACTGTATCCCTCTGACCTTCTTATTAACGATGAAACACAGAAATTGCATCGGAATTAGATACAAAAAGCACAATGCCGACTTAAGGGCAAGAAAACTGACTCTTCTAACTCTCTATGTTTTGAACCAGTCCTGTGACACTAGTTATAGATTCCGATGCTTCACTTCAGGTTTACTGTATCCCTCTGACCTTCTTATTGACGACGAATCACAGAAATTGCATCGGAATTAAATACAAAAGGCGCAAAGCCGACTTATGTACAAGAAAACTGACTCTTCTTACTGTCTATGTTTTGAACCATTCCTGTGACACTAGTTATAGATTGCGATGCTTCACTTCTGGTTTACTGTATCCCTCTGACCTTCTTATTGACGATGAATCACAGAAATTGCATCGGAATTAAATACAGGATGCACAATGCCGACTTAAGTACAAGAAAACTGACTCTTCTTACTGTCTATGATTTGATCCATTCCTGTGACACTAGTTATAGATTCCGATGCTTCACATCAGGTTTACTGTATCCCTCTGAACATCTTATTGACGATGAAACATAGAAATTGCATTGGAATTAAAAAGAAAAGGAACAATGCCGACTTAAGTACAAGAAAACTGACTCATCTTACTCTCTATGATTGAACCATTCCTGTGACACTAGTTATAGATTCCGATGCTTCACTTCAGGTTTACTGTATCCCTCTGACCTTCTTATTGACAATGAAACACAGAAATTGCATCGGAATTAAATAGAAAAGGCACAATGCCGACTTAAGTACAAGAGAACTGACTCTTCTTACTGTCTATGTTTTGAACCATTCCTGTGACACTAAATATAGACTCCTGTGCTTCACTTCAGGTTTACTGTATCCCTCTGACCTTCTTATTAACGATGGAACACAGAAATTGCATCGGAATTACATACAAAAAGCACAATGCCGACTTAAGTGCAAGAAAACTGACTCTTCTTACTGTCTATGTTTTGAACCATTCCTGTGACACTAGTTATAGATTCCGATGCTTCACTTCAGGTTTACTGTATCCCTCTGACCTTCTTATTGACGACGAATCACAAAAATTGCATCGGAATTAAATACAAAAGGCGCAATGCCGACTTAAGTACAAGAAAACTGACTCTTCTTACTGTCTATGTTCTGAACCATTCCTGTGACACTAGTTATAGATTCCGATGCTTCACTTCTGCTTTACTGTATCCCTCTGACCTTCTAATTGACGATGAAACACAGAAATTGCATCGGAATTAAATACAAAAGGCACAATGCCGACTTAAGTACAAGAAAACTGACTCTTCTTACTCTATATGTTTTGAACCATTCATGTGACACTAGTTATAGATTCCAATGCTTCACTTCAGGTTTACTGTATCTCTCCGACCTTCTTATTGACGATGAAACACAAAAATTGCATTGGAATTAAATACAAAAGGCACAATGCCTACTTAAGTACAAGAAAACTGACTCTTCTTACTGTCTAGGTTTGAACCATTCCTGTGACACTAGTTATACATTCCGATGCTTCACTTCAGGTTTACTGTATCCCTCTGAAGTTCTTATTGACGATGAAACACAGAAATTGCATCGGAATTAAATACAAAGGCACAATGCCGACTTAAGTACAAGAAAACTGACTCTTCTTACTGTCTATGTTTTAAACCATTCCTGTGACACTAGTTGCAGATTCCGATGCTCCACTTCAGGTTTACTGTATCCCTCTGACCTTCTTATTGACGATGAATCACAGGAATTGCTTCGGAATTATATACAAAAGGCACAAAGCCGACTTAAGTACAAGAAAACTGACTCTTCTTACTGTCTATGATTTGATCCATTCCTGTGACACTAGTTATAGATTCCGATGCTTCACTTCAGGTTTACTGTATCCCTCTGACCGTCTTATTGACGATGAAACATAGAAATTGCATTGGAATTAAAAAGAAAAGGAACAATGCCGACTTAAGTACAAGAAAACTGACTCATCTAACTCTCTATGATTGAACCATTCCTGTGACACTAGTTATAGATTCCGATGCTTCATTTCAGGTTTACTGTATCCCTCTGACCTTCTTATTGACGATGAAACACAGAAATTGCATCGGAATTAAATAGAAAAGGCACAATGCCGACTTAAGTACAAGAGAACTGACTCTTCTTACTGTCTATGTTTTGAACCATTCCTGTGACACTAAATATAGATTCCTGTGCTTCACTTCAGGTTTACTGTATCCCTCTGACCTTCTTATTTACGATGAAACACAGAAATTGCATCGGAATTAGATACAAAAAGCACAATGCCGACTTAAGTGCAAGAAAACTGACTCTTCTTACTCTCTATGTTTTGAACCAGTCCTGTGACACTAGTTATAGATTCCGATGTTTCACTTCAGGTTTACTGTATCCCTCTGACCTTCTTATTGACGACGAATCACAGAAATTGCATCGGAATTAAATACAAAAGGCGCAATGCCGACTTATGTACAAGAAAACTGACTCTTCTTACTGTCTATGTTTTGAACCATTCCTGTGACACTAGTAATAGATTCCGATGTTTCACTTCTGGTTTACTGTATCCCTCTGACCTTCTTATTGACGATGAAACACAGAAATTGCATCGGAATTAAATACAGAAGGCACAATGCCGACTTAAGTACAAGAAAACTGACTCTTCTTACACTATATGTTTTGAACCATTCATGTGACACTAGTTATAGATTCCGATGCTTCACTTCAGGTTTACTGTATCCCTCCGACCTTCTTATTGACGATGAAACACAGAAATTGCATTGGAATTAAATACAAAAGGCACAATGCCTACTTAAGTACAAGAAAACTGTCTCTTCCTACTGTCTAGGTTTGAACCATTCCAGTGACACTAGTTATAGATTCCGATGCTTCACTTCAGGTTTACTGTATCCCTCTGACCTTCTTATTGACGATGAAACACAGAAATTGCATCGGAATTAAATACAAAGGCACAATGCCGACTTAAGTACAAGAAAACTGACTCTTCTTACTGTCTATGTTTTGAACCATTCCTGTGACACTAGTTGTAGATTCCGATGCTTCACTTCAGGTTTACTGTATCCCTCTGACCTTCTTATTGACGATGAATCACAGGAATTGCTTCGGAATTAAATACAAAATGCACAATGCCTACTTAAGTACAAGAAAACTGACTCTTCTTACTGTCTATGATTTGATCCATTCCTGTGACACTAGTTATAGATTCCGATGCTCCACTTCAGGTTTACTGTATCCCTCTGAACTTCTTATTGACGATGAAACATAGAAATTGCATTGGAATTAAAAAGAAAAGGAACAATGCCGACTTGAGTACAAGAAAACTGACTCATCTTACTCTCTATGATTGAACCATTCCTGTGACACTAGTTATAGATTCCGATGCTTCACTTCAGGTTTACTGTATCCCTCTGACCTTCTTATTGACGATGAAACACAGAACTTGCATCGGAATTAAATAGAAAAGGCACAATGCCGACTTAAGTGCAAGAAAACTGACTCTTCTTACTGTCTGTGTTTTGAACCATTCCTGTGAATCTAGTTATAGATTCCGATGCTTCACTTCAGGTTTACTGTATCCCTCTGACCTTCTTATTGACGACGAATCACAAAAATTGCATCGGAATTAAATACAAAAGGCGCAATGCCGACTTAAGTGCAAGAAAACTGACTCTTCTTACTGTCTATGTTCTGAACCTTTCCTGTGACACTAGTTATAGATTCCGATGCTTCACTTCTGGTTTACTGTATCCCTCTGACCTTCTTATTGACGATGAATCACAGGAATTGCTTCGGAATTAAATACGAAAGGCACAATGCCGACTTAAGTACAAGAAAACTGACTCTTCTTACTGTCTATGATTTGATCCATTCCTGTGACACTAGTTATAGATTAAGATGCTTCACTTCAGGTTTACTGTATCCCTCTGACCGTCTTATTGACGATCAAACATAGAAATTGCATTGGAATTAAAAAGAAAAGCAACAATGCCGTCTTAAGTACTAGAAAACTGACTCATCTTACTCTCTATGATCGAACCATTCCTGTGACACTAGTTATAGATTCCGATGCTTCACTTCAGGTTTACTGTATCCCTCTGACCTTCTTATTGACGATGAAACACAGAAATTGCATCGGAATTAAATAGAAAAGGCACAATGCCGACTTAAGTACAAGAGAACTGACTCATCTTACTGTCTATGATTTGAACCATTCCTGTGACACTAGTTGTAGATTCCGATGCTTCACTTCAGGTTTACTGTATCTCTCCGACCTTCTTATTGACGAGGTAACACAGAAATTGCATTGGAATTAAATACAAAAGGCACAATGCCTACTTAAGTACAAGAAAACTGACTCTTCCTACTGTCTAGGTTTGAACCATTCCTGTGACACTAGTTATAGATTCCGATGCTTCACTTCTGGTTTACTGTATCCCTCTGACCTTCTTATTGACGATGAAACACAGAAATTGCATGGGAATTAAATACAAAAGGCACAATGCCGACTTAAGTACAAGAAAACTGACTCTTCTTACTCTATATGTTTTGAACCATTCATGTGACACTAGTTATAGATTCCGATGCTTCACTTCAGGTTTACTGTATCTCTCCGACCTTCTTATTGAAGATGAAACACAGAAATTGCATCGGAATTAAATACAAAATGCACAATGCCTACTTAAGTACAAGAAAACTGACTCTTCTTACTGTCTAGGTTTGAACCATTCCTGTGACACTAGTTTTGATTCCGATGCTTCACTTCAGGTTTACTGTATCCCTCTGACCTTCTTATTGACGATGAAACACAGAAATTGCATCGGAATTAAATACAAAGGCACAATGCCGACTTAAGTACAAGAAAACTGACTCTTCTTACTGTCTATGTTTTGAATCATTCCTGTGACACTAGTTGTAGATTCCGATGCTTCACTTCAGGTTTACTGTATCCCTCTGGCCTTCTTATTGACGACGAATCACAGGAATTGCTTCGGAATTAAATACAAAAGGCACAATGCCGACTTAAGTACAAGAAAACTGACTCTTCTTACTGTCTATGATTTGATCCATTCCTGTGACACTAGTTATAGATTCCGATGCTTCACTTCAGGTTTACTGTATCCCTCTGACCTTCTTATTGACGATGAAACATAGAAATTGCATTGGAATTAAAAAGAAAAGGAACAATGCCCACTAAAGTACAAGAAAACTGACTCATCTTACTCTCTATGATTGAACCATTCCTGTGACACTAGTTATAGATTCCGATGCTTCACTTCATGTTTACTGTATCCCTCTGACCTTCTTATTGACGATGAAACACAGAAATTGCATCGGAATTAAATAGAAAACGCACAATGCCGACTTAAGTACAGGAGAACTGACTCTTCTTACTGTCTATGATTTGAACCATTCTTGTGACACTAATTATAGATTCCGATGCTTCACTTCAGGTTTACTGTATCCCTCTGACCTTCTTATTGACGATGAAACACAGAAATTGCTTCGGACTTAAATACAAAAGCCACAATGCCGACTTAAGTACAAGAAAACTGACTCTTCTTACTGTCCATCTTTTGAACCATTCCTGTGACACTAGTTATAGATTCCGATGCTTCACTTCAGGTTTACTGTATCCCTCTGACCTTCTTATTGACGATGAATCACAGGAATTGCTTCGGAATTAAATACAAAAGGCACAATGCCGACTTAAGTACATGAAAACTGACTCTTCTTACTGTCTATGATTTGATCCATTCCTGTGACACTAGTTATAGATTCCGATGCTTCACTTCAGGTTTACTGTATCCCTCTGACCTTCTTATTAACGATGAAACATAGAAATTGCATTGGAATTAAAAAGAAAAGGAACAATGCCGACTAAAGTACAAGAAAACTGACTCATCTTACTCTCTATGATTGAACCATTCCTGTGACACTAGTTATAGATTCCGATGCTTCACTTCACGTTTACTGTATCCCTCTGACCTTCTTATTGACGATGAAACACAGAAATTGCATCGGAATTAAATAGAAAAGGCACAATGCCGACTTAAGTACAGGAGAACTGACTCTTCTTACTGTCTATGATTTGAACCATTCATGTGACACTAATTATTGATTCCGATGCTTCACTTCAGGTTTACTGTATCTCTCCGACCTTCTTATTGACGATGAATCACAGAAATTGCTTCGGAGTTAAATACAAAAGGCACAATGCCGACTTAAGCACAAGAAAACTGACTCTTCTTACAGACTATGTTTTGAACCATTCCTGTGACACTAAATATAGATTCCTGTGCTTCACTTCAGGTTTACTGTATCCCTCTGA
Organism: Schistocerca serialis cubense; assembly: GCF_023864345.2. Lineage (NCBI taxonomy): Eukaryota > Metazoa > Arthropoda > Insecta > Orthoptera > Acrididae > Schistocerca > Schistocerca serialis. The sequence goes on from NC_064647.1 coordinate 32,118,259, forward strand.
CCTTCTTATTGACGATGAAACACAGAAATTGCATCGGAATTAGATACAAAAAGCACAATGCCGACTTAAGTGCAAGAAAACTGAATTTCTTACTGTCTATGTTTTGAACCATTCCTGTGACACTAGTTATAGATTCCGATGCTTCACTTCAGGTTTACTGTATCACTCTGACCTTCTTATAGACAACGAATCACAGAAATTGCATCGGAATTAAAAACAAAAGGCGCAATGCCGACTTAAGTACAAGAAAACTGACTCTTCTTACTGTCTATGTTTAGAACCATTCCTGTGACGCTAGTTATAGATTCCGATGCTTCACCCCAGGTTTACTGTATCCCTCTGACCTTCTTATTGACGATAAAACACAGAAATTCCAACGGAATTAAATACAAAAGGCACAATGCCGACTTAAGTACAAGAAAACTGACTCTTCTTACTGTCTATGATTTGAACCATTCATGTGACACTAATTATAGATTCCGATGCTTCACTTCAGGTTTACTGTATCCCTCTGACCTTCTTATTGACGATGAAACACAGAAATTGCTTCGCACTTAAATACAAAAGCCACAATGCCGACTTAAGTACAAGAAAACTGACTCTTCTTACTGTCCATCTTTTGAACCATTCCTGTGACACTAGTTATAGATTCCGATGCTTCACTTCAGGTTTACTGTATCTCTCCGACCTTCTTATTGACGATGAATCACAGAAATTTCTTCGGAGTTAAATACAAAAGGCACAATGCCGACTTAAGTACAAGAAAACTGACTCCTCTTACTGTCTAAGTTTTGAACCATTTTTGTGACACTAGTTATAGATTCCGATGCTTCAATTCAGGTTTACTGTATCCCACTGACCTTCTTATTGTTAATGCAACACAGAAATTGAAACGGAATTAAAAACAAACTGCACAATGCCGACTTAAGTACATGACAACTGACTCTTCTTACTGTCTATGTTTTGAACCATTCCTGTGACACTAGTTATAGATTCCGATGCTTCACTTCAACATTACTGTATCCCTCTGACCTTCTTATTTACGATGAAACACAGAAATTGCATCGGAATTAAATAGAAAAGGCACAATGCCGACTTAAGTACAAGAAAATTGACTCTTCTTACTGTCTATGATTTGAACCATTCATGTGACACTAAATATAGATTCCGATGCTTCACTTCAGGTTTACTGTATCCCGCTGACCTTATTGACGATGAAACACAGAAATTGCATCAGAATTAAAAAAAAAATGCACAATGCCGAGTTAAGTACAAGAAAACTGACTCTTTTTACTGTCTAGGTTTGCACCATTCCTGTGACACTAGTTATAGATTCCGATGCGTCACTTCAGGTTTACTGTATCCCTCTGACTTTCTTATTGACGATGAAACACAGAAATTGCTTCGGAGTTAAATACAAAAGGCACAATGCCGACTTAAGTACAAGAAAACTGACTCTTCTTACAGTCAATGTTTTGAAACATTCCTGTGACACTAGTTATAGATTCCGATGCTTCACTTCAGGTTTACTGTATCCCTCTGACCTTCTTATTGACGATGAAACACAGATATTGCATCGGAATTTAATACAAAAGGCACAATGCCGACCTAAGTACAAGAAAACTGACTCTTCTTACTGTCTATGTTTTGATCCATTCCTGTGACACTAGTTATTGATTCCGATGCTTCACTTCAGGTTTACTGTATCCCTCTGACCATCTTATTGACGATAAAACACAGAAATTGCATCGGAATTAAATACAACAGGCACAATGCCGACTGAAGGAGAAGAAAACTGACTCTTCTTCCTGTCTATGTTTTGAACCATTCTTGTGACACTAGTTATAGATTCCGATGTTTCACTTTAGGTTTACTGTATCCCGCTGACCTTATTGATGATGTAACACAGAAATTGCATCGGAAATAAATACAAAGGCACAATGCCGACTTAAGTACAAGAAAACTGACTCTTCTTATTGTCTAGGTTTGAACCATTCCTGTGACACTAGTTATAGATTCCGATGCTTCACTTCAGGTTTACTGTATCCCGCTGACCTTATTGACGATGAAACACAGAAATTGCGTCGGAATTAAATACAAAGGCACAATGCCGACTTAAGTACAAGATAACTGACTCTTCTTACTGTCTATGCTTTGAACCATTCCTGTGACACTAGTTATAGATTCCGATGCTTCACTTCAGGTTTACTGTATCTCTCTGTCCTTCTTATTGACGATGAAACACAGAAATTGCATCGGAATTAAATACAAAAGGCACAATGCCGACTTAAGTACAAGAAAACTGACTCTTCTTACTCTATATGTTTTGAACCATTCATGTGACGCTATTTATAGATTCCGATGCTTCACTTCAGGTTTACTGTATCTCTCCGACCTTCTTATTGACGATGAAACACAGAAATTGCATCGGAATTAAATACAAAATGCACAATGCCTACTTAAGTACAAGAAAACTGACTCTTCTTACTGTCTAGGTTTGAACCACTCCTGTGACACTAGTTATAGATTCCGATGCTTCACTTCAGGTTTACTGTATCCCTCTGACCTTCTTATTGACGATGAAACATAGAAATTGCATCGGAATTAAATACAAAGGCACAATGCCGACTTAAGTACAAGAAAACTGACTCTTCTTACTGTCTATGTTTTGAACCATTGCTGTGACACTAGTTGTAGATTCCGATGCTTCACTTCAGGTTTACTGTATCCCTCTGACCTTCTTATTGACGATGAATCACAGGAATTGCTTCGGAATTAAATACAAAAGGCACAATGCCGACTTAAGTACAAGAAAACTGACTCTTCTTACTGTCTATGATTTGATCCATTCCTGTGACACTAGTTATAGATTCCGATGCTTCACTTCAGGTTTACTGTATCCCTCTGACCTTCTTATTGACGATGAAACATAGAAATTGCATTGGAATTAAAAAGAAAAGGAACAATGCCGACTAAAGTACAAGAAAACTGACTCATCTTACTCTCTATGATTGAACCATTACTGTGACACTAGTTATAGATTCCGATGCTTCACTTCATGTTTACTGTATCCCTCTGACCTTCTTATTGACGATGAAACACAGAAATTGCATCGGAATTAAATAGAAAAGGCACAATGCCGACTTAAGTACAGGAGAACTGCCTCTTCTTACAGTCTATGCTTTGAACCATTCCTGTGACACTAAATATAGATTCCTGTGCTTCACTTCAGGTTTACTGTATCCCTCTGACCTTCTTATTGACGATGAAACACAGAAATTGCATCGGAATTAGATACAAAAAGCACAATGCCGACTTAAGTACAAGAAAACTGACTCTTCTTACAGTCAATGTTTTGAAACATTCCTGTGACACTAGTTATAGATTCCGATGCTTCACTTCAGGTTTACTGTATCCCTCTGACCTTCTTATTGACGATGAAACACAGATATTGCATCGGAATTTAATACAAAAGGCACAATGCCGACCTAAGTACAAGAAAACTGACTCTTCTTACTGTCTATGTTTTGATCCATTCCTGTGACACTAGTTATTGATTCCGATGCTTCACTTCAGGTTTACTGTATCCCTCTGACCATCTTATTGACGATAAAACACAGAAATTGCATCGGAATTAAATACAACAGGCACAATGCCGACTGAAGGACAAGAAAACTGACTCTTCTTCCTGTCTATGTTTTGAACCATTCTTGTGACACTAGTTATAGATTCCGATGTTTCACTTTAGGTTTACTGTATCCCGCTGACCTTATTGATGATGTAACACAGAAATTGCATCGGAAATAAATACAAAGGCACAATGCCGACTTAAGTACAAGAAAACTGACTCTTCTTATTGTCTAGGTTTGAACCATTCCTGTGACACTAGTTATAGATTCCGATGCTTCACTTCAGGTTTACTGTATCCCGCTGACCTTATTGACGATGAAACACAGAAATTGCGTCGGAATTAAATACAAAGGCACAATGCCGACTTAAGTACAAGATAACTGACTCTTCTTACTGTCTATGCTTTGAACCATTCCTGTGACACTAGTTATAGATTCCGATGCTTCACTTCAGGTTTACTGTATCTCTCTGTCCTTCTTATTGACGATGAAACACAGAAATTGCATCGGAATTAAATACAACAGGCACAATGCCGACTTAAGTACAAGAAAACTGACTCCTCTTACTGTCTATGTTTTGAACCATTCCTGTGACACTAAATATAGATTCCGGTGCTTCACTTCAGGTTTACTGTATCCCTCTGACCTTCTCATTGACGATGAAACACAGAAATTGCATCGGAAATAGGTACAAAAAGCACAATGCCGACTTAAGTGCAAGAAAACTGACTCTTATTACTGTCTATGTTTTGAACCATTCCTGTGACACTAGTTATAGATTCCGATGCTTCACTTCAGGTTTACTGTATCCCTCTGACCTTCTTATTGACGATGAAACACAGAAATTGCATCGGAATTAAATACAAAGAGCACAATGCCGACTTAAGTACAAGAAAACGACTCTTCTTACCGTCTATTTTTTGAACCAATCCTGTGACACTAGTTATAGATTCCGATGCTTCACTTCAGGTTTACTGTATCTCTCTGTCCTTCTTATTGACGATGAAACACAGAAATTGCATCGGAATTAAATACAAAAGGCACAATGCCGACTTAAGTACAAGAAAACTGACTCTTCTTACTCTATATGTTTTGAACCATTCATGTGACGCTATTTATAGATTCCGATGCTTCACTTCAGGTTTACTGTATCTCTCCGACCTTCTTATTGACGATGAAACACAGAAATTGCATCGGAATTAAATACAAAATGCACAATGCCTACTTAAGTACAAGAAAACTGACTCTTCTTACTGTCTAGGTTTGAACCATTCCTGTGACACTAGTTATAGATTCCGATGCTTCACTTCAGGTTTACTGTATCCCTCTGACCTTCTTATTGACGATGAAACATAGAAATTGCATCGGAATTAAATACAAAGGCACAATGCCGACTTAAGTACAAGAAAACTGACTCTTCTTACTGTCTATGTTTTGAACCATTGCTGTGACACTAGTTGTAGATTCCGATGCTTCACTTCAGGTTTACTGTATCCCTCTGACCTTCTTATTGACGATGAATCACAGGAATTGCTTCGGAATTAAATACAAAAGGCACAATGCCGACTTAAGTACAAGAAAACTGACTCTTCTTACTGTCTATGATTTGATCCATTCCTGTGACACTAGTTATAGATTCCGATGCTTCACTTCAGGTTTACTGTATCCCTCTGACCTTCTTATTGACGATGAAACATAGAAATTGCATTGGAATTAAAAAGAAAAGGAACAATGCCGACTAAAGTACAAGAAAACTGACTCATCTTACTCTCTATGATTGAACCATTACTGTGACACTAGTTATAGATTCCGATGCTTCACTTCATGTTTACTGTATCCCTCTGACCTTCTTATTGACGATGAAACACAGAAATTGCATCGGAATTAAATAGAAAAGGCACAATGCCGACTTAAGTACAGGAGAACTGCCTCTTCTTACAGTCTATGCTTTGAACCATTCCTGTGACACTAAATATAGATTCCTGTGCTTCACTTCAGGTTTACTGTATCCCTCTGACCTTCTTATTGACGATGAAACACAGAAATTGCATCGGAATTAGATACAAAAAGCACAATGCCGACTTAAGTGCAAGAAAACTGACTCTTCTTACTGTCTATGTTTTGAACCATTCCTGTGACACTAGTTATAGATTCCGATGCTTCACTTCAGGTTTACTGTATCACTCTGACCTTCTTATAGACGACGAATCACAGAAATTGCATCGGAATTAAATACAAAAGGCGCAATGCCGCCTTAAGTACAAGAAAACTGACTCTTCTTACTGTCTATGTTTTGAACCATTCCTGTGACGCTAGTTATAGATTCCGATGCGTCACTTCAGGTTTACTGTATCCCTCTGACCTTCTTATTGACGATGAAACACAGAAATTGCTTCGGAGTTAAATACAAAAGGCACAATGCCGACGTAAGTACAAGAAAACTGACTCTTCTTACAGTCAATGTTTTGAACCATTCCTGTGACACTAGTTATAGATTCCGATGCTTCACTTCAGGTTTACTGTATCCCTCTGACCTTCTTATTGACGATGAAACACAGATATTGCATCGGAAATTAATACAAAGGGCACAATGCCGACTTAAGTACAAGAAAACTGACTCTTCTTACTGTCTATGATTTGATCCATTCCTGTGACACTAGTTATTGATTCCGATGCTTCACTTCAGGTTTACTGTATCCCTCTGACCTTCTTATTGACGATAAAACACAGAAATTGCATCGGGATTAAATACAAAAGGCACAATGCCGACTGAAGTACAAGAAAACTGACTCTTCTTCCTGTCTATGTTTTGAACCATTCTTGTGACACTAGTTATAGATTCCGAAGCTTCACTTCAGGTTTACTGTATCCCTCTGACATTTTTATTGACGATGAAACACAGAAATTGCATCGGAATTAAATAGAATAGGCCCAATGCCGACTTAAGTACAAGAAAACTGACTCCTCTTACTGTCTATGTTTTGAACCATTCCTGTGACACTAAATATAGATTCCGGTGCTTCACTTCAGGTTTACTGTATCACTCTGACCTTCTCATTGACGATGAAACACAGAAATTGCATCGGAATTAGGTACAAAAAGCACAATGCCGACTTAAGTGCAAGAAAACTGACTCTTCTTACTGTCTTTGTTTTGAACCATTCCTGTGACACTAGTTATAGATTCCGATGCTTCACTTCAGGTTTACTGTATCCCTCTGACCTTCTTATTGACGATGAAACACAGAAATTGTATCGGAATTAAATACAAAGAGCACAATGCCGACTTAAGTACAAGAAAACGACTCTTCTTACCGTCTATGTTTTGAACCATTCCTGTGACACTAGTTATAGATTCCGATGCTTCACTTCAGGTTTACTGTATCCCTCTGTCCTTCTTATTGACAATGAAACACAGAAATTGCATCGGAATTAAATACAAAAGGCACAATGCCGACCTAAGTACAAGAAAACTGACTCTTCTTACTCTATATGTTTTGAACCATTCATGTGATACTAGTTATAGATTCCGATGCTTCACTTCAGGTTTACTGTATCTCTCCGACCTTCTTATTGACGATGAAACACAGAAATTGCATCGGAATTAAATACAAAAGGCACAATGCCTACTTAAGTACAAGAAAACTGACTCTTCTTACTGTCTAGGTTTGAACCATTCCTGTGACACTAGTTATAGATTCCGATGCTTCACTTCAGGTTTACTGTATCCCTCTGACCTTCTTATTGACGATGAAACACAGAAATTGCATCGGAATTAAATACAAAGGCACAATGCCGACTTAAGTACAAGAAAACTGACTCTTCTTACTGTCTATGTTTTGAACCATTCCTGTGACACTAGTTGTAGATTCCGATGCTTCACTTCAGGTTTACTGTATCCCTCTGACCTTCTTATTGACGATGAATCACAGGAATTGCCTCGGAATTAAATACAAAAGGCACAATGCCGACTTCAGTACAAAGAAACTGACTCTTCTTACTGTTTATGATTTGATCCATTCCTGTGACACTAGTTATAGATTCCGATGCTTCACTTCAGGTTTACTGTATCCCTCTGACCTTCTTATTGACGATGAAACATAGAGATTGCATTGGAATTAAAAAGAAAGGGAACAATGCCGACTAAAGTACAAGAAAACTGACTCATCTTACTCTCTATGGTTGAACCATTCCTGTGACACTAGTTATAGATTCCGATGCTTCACTTCATGTGTACTGTATCCCTCTGACCTTCTTATTGACGATGAAACACAGAAATTGCATCGGAATTAAATAGAAAAGGCACAATGCCGACTTAAGTACAGGAGAACTGCCTCTCCTTACAGTCTATGTTTTGAACCATTCCTGTGACACTAAATATAGATTCCTGTGCTTCCCTTCAGGTTTACTGTATCTCTCCGACCTTCTTATTGACGATGAATCACAGAAATTGCTTCGGAGTTAAATACAAAAGGCACAATGCCGACTTAAGTACAAGAAAACTGACTCTTCTTACTGTCCATATTTTGAACCATTCCTGTGACACTAGTTATAGATTCCGATGCTTCACTTCAGGTTTACTGTATCTCTCCGACCTTCTTATTGACGATGAATCACAGAAATTGCTTCGGAGTTAAATACAAAAGGCACAATGCCGACTTAAGTACAAGAAAACTGACTCCTCTTATTGTCTAAGTTTTGAACCCATATTGTGACACTAGTTATAGATTCCGATGCTTCACTTCAGGTTTACTGTATCACTCTGACCTTCTTATTGTTAATGCAACACAGAAATTGCAACGGAATTAAATACAAACTGCACAATGCCGACTTAAGTACATGACAACTGACTCTTCTTACTGTCTATGTTTTGAACCATTCCTGTGACACTAGTTATAGATTCCGATGCTTCACTTCAAGATTACTGTATCCCTCTGACCTTCTTATTGACGATGAAACACAGAAATTGCATCGGAATTAAATAGAAAAGGCACAATGCCGACTGAAGTACAAGAAAACTGACTCTTCTTCCTGTCTATGTTTTGAACCATTCTTGTGACACTAGTTTTAGATTCCGATGTTTCACTTTAGGTTTACTATATCTCGCTGACCTTATTGACGATGAAACACAGAAATTGCATCGGAATTAAATACAAAGGCACAATGCCGACTTAAGTACAAGAAAACTGACTCTTCTTACTGTCTAGGTTTGAACCATTCCTGTGACACTAGTTATAGATTCCGATGCTTCACTTCAGGTTTACTGTATCCCGCTGACCTTATTGACGATGAAACACAGAAATTGCGTCGGAATTAAATACAAAGGCACAATGCCGACTTAAGTACAAGAAAACTGACTCTTCTTACTGTCTATGCTTTGAACCATTCCTATGACACTAGTTATAGATTCCGATGCTTCACTTCAGGTTTACTGTATCCCTCTGACATTCTTGTTGACGATGAAACACAGAAATTGCATCGGAATTAAATACAAAAAGCACAATGCCGACTTAAGCGCAATAAAACTTATTCTTCTTACTGTCTATGTTTTGATCCATTCCTGTGACACTAGTTATAGATTCCGATGCTTCACGTCAGGTTTACTGTATCCCTCTGACCGTCTTATTGACGATGAAACACAGAAATTGCATCGGAATTAAATACAAATGGCGCAATGCCGACTTAAGTACAAGAAAACTGACTCTTCTTACTGTCTATGTTTTGAACCATTCCTGTGACGCTAGTTATAGATTCCGATGCTTCACTTCTGGTTTACTGTATCCCTCTGACCTACGTATTGACGATGAAACACAGAAATTGCATCGGAATTAAATACAAAAGGCACAATGCCGACTTAAGTATCAGAAAACTGACTCTTCTTACTCTATATGTTTTGAACCATTCATGAGACACTAGTTATAGATTCCGTTGCTTCACGTCAGGTTTACTGTATCTCTCCGACCTTCTTATTGACGATGAATCACAGAAATTGCATCGGAATTAAATTCAAAAGGCACAATGCCTACATAAGTACAAGAAAATTGACTCTTCTTACTGTCTATGTTTTGAACCATTCCTGTGACACTAGTTATATATTCCGATGCTTCACCCCAGGTTTACTGTTTCCCTCTGACCTTCTTATTGACGATGAAACACAGAAATTCCAACGGAATTAAATACAAAAGGCACAATGCCGACTTAAGTACAAGAAAACTGACTCTTCTTACTGTCTATGATTTGAACCATTCATGTGACACTAATTATAGATTCCGATGCTTCACTTCAGGTTTACTGTATCCCTCTGACCTTCTTATTGACGATGAAACACAGAAATTGCTTCGCACTTAAATACAAAAGCCACAATGCCGACTTAAGTACAAGAAAACTGACTCTTCTTACTGTCCATATTTTGAACCATTCCTGTGACACTAGTTATAGATTCCGATGCTTCACTTCAGGTTTACTGTATCTCTCCGACCTTCTTATTGACGATGAATCACAGAAATTGCTTCGGCGTTAAATACAAAAGGCTCAATGCCGACTTAAGTACAAGAAAACTGACTCCTCTTACTGTCTAAGTTTTGAACCATTATTGTGACACTAGCTATAGATTCCGATGCTTCACTTCAGGTTAACTGTATCCCTCTGACCTTCTTATTGTTAATGCAACACAGAAATTGCAACGGAATTAAATACAAACTGCACAATGCCGACTTAAGTACATGACAACTGACTCTTCTTACTGTCTATGTTTTGAACCATTCCTGTGACACTAGTTATAGATTCCGATGCTTCACTTCAAGATTACTGTATCCCTCTGACCTTCTTATTGACGATGAAACACAGAAATTGCATCGGAATTAAATAGAAAAGGCACAATGCCGACTTAAGTACAAGAAAATTGACTCTTCTTACTGTCTATGATTTGAACCATTCATGTGACACTAAATATAGATTACGATGCTTCACTTCAGGTTTACTGTATCCCGCTGACCTTATTGACGATGAAACACAGAAATTGCATCGGAATTAAAAAAAAAATTCACAATGCCGACTTAAGTGCAAGAAAAATGACTCTTCTTACTGTCTATGTTTTGAACCATTCCGGTGACACTAGTTATAGATTCCGATGCTTCACTTCAGGTTTACTGTATCCCTCTGACCTTCTTATTGACGATGAAACACAGAAATTGCATCGGAATTAAATACAAAGAGCACACTGCCGACTTAAGTACAAGAAAACGACTCTTCTTACCGTCTATGTTTTGAACCATTCCTGTGACACTAGTTATAGATTCCGATGCTTCACGTCAGGTTTACTGTATCCCTCTGACCGTCTTATTGACGATGAAACACAGAAATTGCATCGGAATTAAATACAAAGGGCGCAATGCCGACTTAAGTACAAGAAAACTGACTCTTCTTACTGTCTATGTTTTGAACCATTCCTGTGACACTAGTTATAGATTCCGTTGCTTCACGTCAGGTTTACTGTATCTCTCCGACCTTCTTATTGACGATGAATCACAGAAATTCCATCGGAATTAAATTGAAAAGGCACAATGCCTACATAAGTACAAGAAAATTGACTCTTCTTACTTTCTATGATTTGAACCATTCATGTGACACTAATTATAGATTCCGATGCTTCACTTCAGGTTTACTGTATCCCTCTGACCTTCTTATTGACGATGAAACACAGAAATTGCTTCGGAGTTAAATACAAAGGCACAATGCCGACTTAAGTACAAGAAAACTGACTCCTCTTACTGTCTAAGTTTTGAACCATTATTGTGACACTAGTTATAGACTCCGATGCTTCACTTCAGGTTTACTGTATCCCTCTGACCTTCTTATTGTTAATGCAACACAGAAATTGCAACGGAATTAAATACAAACTGCACAATGCCGACTTAAGAACATGACAACTGACTCTTCTTACTGTCTATGTTTTGAACCATTCCTGTGACACTAGTTATCGATTCCGATGCTTCACTTCAAGATTACTGTATCCCTCTGACCTTCTTATTGACGATGAAACACAGAAATTGCATCGGAATTAAATAGAAAAGGCACAATGCCGACTTAAGTACAAGAAAATTGACTCTTCTTACTGTCTATGTTTTGAACCATTCCGGTGACACTAGTTATAGATTCCGATGCTTCACTTCAGGTTTACTGTATCCCTCTGACCTTCTTATTGACGATGAAACACAGAAATTGCTTCGGAGTTAAATACAAAGGCACAATGCCGACTTAAGTACAAAAAAACTGACTCTTCTTACTGTCCATCTTTTGAACCATTCCTGTGACACTAGTTATAGATTCCGATGCTTCACTTCAGGTTTACTGTATCTCTCCTACCTTCTTATTGACGATGAATCACAGAAATTGCTTCGGAGTTAAATACAAAAGGCACAATGCCGACTTAAGTACAAGAAAACTGACTCCTCTTACTGTCTAAGTTTTGAACCATTATTGTGACACTAGTTATAGACTCCGATGCTTCACTTCAGGTTTACTGTATCCCTCTGACCTTCTTATTGTTAATGCAACACAGAAATTGCAACGGAATTAAATACAAACTGCACAATGCCGACTTAAGAACATGACAACTGACTCTTCTTACTGTCTATGTTTTGAACCATTCCTGTGACACTAGTTATCGATTCCGATGCTTCACTTCAAGATTACTGTATCCCTCTGACCTTCTTATTGACGATGAAACACAGAAATTGCATCGGAATTAAATAGAAAAGGCACAATGCCGACTTAAGTACAAGAAAATTGACTCTTCTTACTGTCTATGATTTGAACCATTCATGTGACAATAAATATAGATTCCGATGCTTCACTTCAGGTTTACTGTATCCCGCTGATCTTATTGACGATGAAACACAGAAATTGCATCGGAATTAAAAAAAATGCACAGTGCCGAGTTAAGTACAAGAAAACTGACTCTTTTTACTGTCTAGGTTTGCACCATTCCTGTGACACTAGTTATATATTCCGATGCTTCACTTCAGGTTTACTGTATCCCGCCGACCTTATTGACGATGAAACACAGAAATTGCATCGGAATTAAATACAAAGGCACAATGCCGACTTAAGTAGAAGAAAACTGACTCTTCTTACTGTCTATGTTTTGAACCATTCCTGTGACACTAGTTAAGGATTCCGATGCGTCACTTCAGGTTTACTGTATCCCTCTGACCTTGATATTGACGATGAAACACAGAAATTGCTTCGGAGTTAAATACAAAAGGCACAATGCCGACTTAAGTACAAGAAAACTGACTCTTCTTACAGTCAATGTTTTGAACCATTCCTGTGACACTAGTTATAGATTCCGATGCTTCACTTCAGGTTTACTGTATCCCTCTGACCTTCTTATTGACGATGAAACACAGATATTGCATCGGAAATTAATACAAAAGGCACAATGCCGACTTAAGTACAAGAAAATTGACTCTTCTTACTGTCTATTTTTTGATCCATTCCTGTGACACTAGTTATAGATTCCGATGCTTCACTTCAGGTTTACTGTATCCCTCTGACCTTCTTATTGACGACAAAACACAGAAATTGCATCGGAATTAAATACAAAAGGCACAATTCCGACTGAAGTACAAGGAAACTGACACTTCTTCCTGTCTATGTTTTGAACCATTCTTGTGACACTAGTTATAGATTCCGATGTTTCACTTTAGGTTTACTATATCTCGCTGACCTTATTGACGATGAAACACAGAAATTGCGTCGGAATTAAATACAAAGGCACAATGCCGACTTAAGTACAAGAAAACTGACTCTTCTTACTGTCTATGCTTTGAACCATTCCTATGACACTAGTTATAGATTCCGATGCTTCACTTCAGGTTTACTGTATCCCTCTGACATTCTTGTTGACGATGAAACACAGAAATTGCATCGGAATTAAATACAAAAAGCACAATGCCGACTTAAGCGCAATAAAACTTATTCTTCTTACTGTCTATGTTTTGAACCATTCCTGTGACACTAGTTATAGATTCCGATGCTTCACGTCAGGTTTACTGTATGCCTCTGACCGTCTTATTGACGATGAAACACAGAAATTGCATCGGAATTAAATACAAATAGCGCAATGCCGACTTAAGTACAAGAAAACTGACTCCTCTTACTGTCTATGCTTTGAACCATTCCTGTGACGCTAGTTATAGATTCCGATGCTTCACTTCTGGTTTACTGTATCCCTCTGACCTTCTTATTGACGATGAAACACAGAAATTGCATCGGAATTAAATACAAAAGGCACAATGCCGACTTAAGTATCAGAAACCTGACTCTTCTTACTGTATATGTTTTGAACCATTCATGAGACACTAGTTATAGATTCCGTTGCTTCACGTCAGGTTTACTGTATCTCTCCGACCTTCTTATTGACGATGAATCACAGAAATTGCATCGGAATTAAATTCAAAAGGCACAATGCCTACATAAGTACAAGAAAATTGACTCTTCTTACTGTCTATGTTTTGAACCATTCCTGTGACACTAGTTATAGATTCCGATGCTTCACCCCAGGTTTACTGGATCCCTCTGACCTTCTTATTGACGATGAAACACAGAAATTCCAACGGAATTAAATACAAAAGGCACAATGCCGACTTAAGTACAAGAAAAGTGACTCCTCTTACTGTCTAAGTTTTGAACCATTATTGTGACACTAGTTATAGATTCCGATGCTTCACTTCAGGTTTACTGTATCCCTCTGACCTTGTTATTGTTAATGCAACACAGAAATTGCAACGGAATTAAATACAAACTGCACAATGCCGACTTAAGTACATGACAACTGACTCTTCTTACTGTCTATGTTTTGAACCATTCCTGTGACACTAGTTATAGATTCCGATGCTTCACTTCAAGATTACTGTATCCCTCTGACCTTCTTATTGACGATGAAACACAGAAATTGCATCGGAATTAAATAGAAAAGGCACAATGCCGACTTAAGTACAAGAAAATTGACTTTTCTTACTGTCTATGATTTGAACCATTCATGTGACACTAAATATAGATTACGATGCTTCACTTCAGGTTTACTGTATCCCGCTGACCTTATTGACGATGAAACACAGAAATTGCATCGGAATTAAAAAAAAATTCACAATGCCGAGTTAAGTACAAGAAAACTGACTCTTTTTACTGTCTAGGTTTGCACCATTCCTGTGACACTAGTTATAGATTCCGATGCTTCACTTCAGGTTTACTGTACCCCGCTGACCTTATTGACGATGAAACACAGAAATTGCATCGGAATTAAATACAAAGGCACAATGCCGACTTAAGTAGAAGAAAACTGACTCTTCTTACTGTCTATGTTTTGAACCATTCCTGTGACACTAGTTATAGATTCCGATGCTTCACTTCAAGATTACTGTATCCCTCTGACCTTCTTATTGACGATGAAACACAGAAATTGCATCGGAATTAAATAGAAAAGGCACAATGCCGACTTAAGTACAAGAAAATTGACTCTTCTTACTGTCTATGATTTGAACCATTCATGTGACACTAAATATAGATTACGATGCTTCACTTCAGGTTTACTGTATCCCGCTGACCTTATTGACGATGAAACACAGAAATTGCATCGGAATTAAAAAAAAATTTCACATAGCCGACTTAAGTGCAA
Source organism: Schistocerca serialis cubense (assembly GCF_023864345.2). NCBI lineage: Eukaryota > Metazoa > Arthropoda > Insecta > Orthoptera > Acrididae > Schistocerca > Schistocerca serialis. The sequence goes on from NC_064647.1 coordinate 32,133,567, forward strand.
GAAAACTGACTCTTCTTACTGTCTATGTTTTGAACCATTCCGGTGACACTAGTTATAGATTCCGATGCTTCACTTCAGGTTTACTGTATCCCTCTGACCTTCTGATTGACGATGAAACACAGAAATTGCATCGGAATTAAATACAAAGAGCACACTGCCGACTTAAGTACAAGAAAACGACTCTTCTTACCGTCTATGTTTTGAACCATTCCTGTGACACTAGTTATAGATTCCGATGCTTCACTTCAGGTTTACTGTATCCCTCTGTCCTTCTTATTGACGATGAAACACAGAAATTGCATCGGAATTAAATACAAAAGGCACAATGCCTACTTAAGTACAAGAAAACTGACTGTTCTTACTGTCTAGGTTTGAACCATTCCTGTGACACTAGTTATAGATTCCTATGCTTCACTTCAGGTTTACTGTATCCCTGTGACCTTCTTATTGACGATGAAACACAGAAATTTCATCGGAATTAAATACAAAGGCACAATGCCGACTTACGTACAAGAAGACTGACTCTTCTTACTGTCTATGTTTTGAACCATTCCTGTGACACTAGTTGTAGATTCCGATGCTTCACTTCAGGTTAACTGTATCCCTCTGACGTTCTAATTGACGATGAATCACAGGAATTGCTTCGGAATTAAATACAAAAGGCACAATGCCGACTTAAGTACAAGAAAACTGACTCTTCTTACTGTTTATGATTTGATCCATTCCTGTGACACTAGTTATAGATTCCGATGCTTCACTTCAGGTTTACTGTATCCCTCTGACCTTCTTATGGACGATGAAACATAGAAATTGCATTGGAATTAAAAAGAAAGGGAACAATGCCGACTAAAGTACAAGAAAACTGACTCATCTTACTCTCTATGATTGAACCATTCCTGTGACACTAGTTATAGATTCCGATGCTTCACTTCATGTGTACTGTATCACTCTGACCTTCTTATTGACGATGAAACACAGAAATTGCATCGGAATTAAATAGAAAAGGCACAATGCCGACTTAAGTACAGGAGAACTGCCTCTTCTTACAGTCTATGTTTTGAACCATTCCTGTGACACTAAATATAGATTCCTGTGCTTCACTTCAGGTTTACTGTATCCCTCTGACCTTCTTATTGACGATGAAACACAGAAATTACATCGGAATTAGATACAAAAAGCACAATGCCGAATTAAGTGCAAGAAAACTGACTCTTCTTACTGTCTATGCTTTGAACCATTCCTGTGACACTAGTTATAGATTCCGAAGCTTCACTTCAGGTTTACTGTATCCCTCTGACCTTCTTATTGACGATGAAACACAGAAATTCCAACGGAATTAAATACAAAAGGCACAATGCCGACTTAAGTACAAGAAAACTGACTCCTCTTACTGTCTATGATTTGAACCATTCATGTGACACTAATTATAGATTCCGATGCTTCACTTCAGGTTTACTGTATCCCTCTGACCTTCTTATTGACGATGAAACACAGAAATTGCTTCGGACTTAAATACAAAAGCCACAATGCCGACTTAAGTACAAGAAAACTGACTCTTCTTACTGTCCATCTTTTGAACCATTCCTGTGACACTATTTATAGATTCCGATGCTTCACTTCAGGTTTACTGTATCTCTCTGACCTTCTTATTGATGATGAATCATAGAAATTGCTTCGGAGTTAAATACAAAAGGCACAATGCCGACTTAAGTACAAGAAAACTGACTCCTCTTACTGTCTAAGTTTTGAACCATTATTGTGACACTAGTTATAGATTCCGATGCTTCACTTCAGGGTTTACTGTATCCCTCTGACCTTCTTATTGTTAATGCAACACAGAAATTGCAACGGAATTAAATACAAACTGCACAATGCCGACTTAAGTACATGACAACTGACTCTTCTTACTGTCTATGTTTTGAACCATTCCTGTGACACTAGTTATAGATTCCGATGCTTCACTTCAAGATTACTGTATCCCTCTGACCTTCTTATTGACGATGAAACACAGAAATTGCATCGGAATTAAATAGAAAAGGCACAATGCCGACTTAAGTACTAGAAAATTGACTCTTCTTACCGTCTATGATTTGAACCATTCATGTGACACTAAATATAGATTCCGATGCTTCACTTCAGGTTTACTGTATCCCGCTGACCTTATTGACGATGAAACACAGAAATTGCATCGGAATTAAAAAAAAATGCACAGTGCCGAGTTAAGTACAAGAAAACTGACTCTTTTTACTGTCTATGTTTTGAACCATTCCTGTGACACTAGTTATAGATAACGATGCTTCACTTCAGGTTTACTGTATCCCGCCGACCTTATTGACGATGAAACACAGAAATTGCATCGGAATTAAATACAAAGGCACAATGCCGACTTAAGTAGAAGAAAACTGACTCTTCTTACTGTCTATGTTTTGAACCATTCCTGTGACACTAGTTATAGATTCCGATGCGTCACTTCAGGTTTACTGTATCCCTCTGACCTTCTTATTGACGATGAAACACAGATATTGCTTCGGAGTTAAATACAAAAGGCACAATGCCGACTTAAGTACAAGAAAACTGACTCTTCTTACAGTCAATGTTTTGAACCATTCCTGTGACACTAGTTATAGATTCCGATGCTTCACTTCAGATTCACTGTATCCCTCTGACCTTCTTATTGACGATGAAACACAGATATTGCATCGGAAATTAATACAAAAGGCACAATGCCGACTTAAGTACAAGAAAACTGACTCTTCTTACTGTCTATGTTTTGATCCATTCCTGTGACACTAGTTATAGATTCCGATGCTTCACTTCAGGTTTACTGTATCCCTCTGACCTTCTTATTGACGATAAAACACGGAAATTGCATCGGAATTAAATACAAAAGGCACAATGCCGACTGAAGTTCAAGAAAACTGACTCTTCTTCCTGTCTATGTTTTGAACCATTCTTGTGACACTAGTTATAGATTCCGATGTCTCACTTTAGGTTTACTGTATCCCGCTGACCTTATTGACGATGAAACACAGAAATTGCATCGGAATTAAATACAAAGGCACAACGCCGACTTAAGTACAAGAAAACTGACTCTTCTTACTGTCTAGGTTTGAACCATTCCTGTGACACTAGTTATAGATTCCGATGCTTCACTTCAGGTTTACTGTATCCCGCTGACCTTATTGACGATGAAACACAGAAATTGCGTCGGAATTAAATACAAAGGCACAATGCCGACTTAAGTACAAGAAAACTGACTCTTCTTACTCTATATGTTTTGAACCATTCATGAGACTCTAGTTATAGATTCCGTTGCTTCACATCAGGTTTACTGTATCTCTCCGACCTTCTTATTGACGATGAATCACAGAAATTGCATCGGAATTAAATTCAAAAGGCACAATGCCTACATAAGTACAAGAAAATTGACTCCTCTTACTGTCTATGTTTTGAACCATTCCTGTGACACTAGTTATAGATTCCGATGCTTCACCCCATGTTTACTGTATCCCTCTGACCTTCTAATTGACGATGAAACACAGAATTTCCAACGGAATTAAATACAAAAGGCACAATGCCGACTTAAGTACAAGAAAACTGACTCTTCTTACTGTCTATGATTTGAACCATTCATGTGACACTAATTATAGATTCCGATGCTTCACTTCAGGTTTACTGTATCCCTCTGACCTTCTTATTGACGATGAAACACAGAAATTGCTCCGGACTTAAATACAAAAGCCACAATGCCAACTTAAGTACAAGAAAACTGACTCTTCTTACTGTCCATCTTTTGAACCATTCCTGTGACACTAGTTATAGATTCCGATGCTTCACTTCAGGTTTACAGTATCTCTCCGACGATCTTATTGACGATGAATCACAGAAATTGCTTCGGAGTTAAATACAAAAGGCACAATGCCGACTTAAGTACAAGAAAACTGACTCCTCTTACTGTCTAAGTTTTGAACCATTATTGTGACACTAGTTATAGATTCCGATGCTTCACTTCAGGTTTACTGTATCATTCTGACCTTCTTATTGTTAATGCAACACAGAAATTGCAACGGAATTAAATACAAACTGCACAATGCCGACTTAAGTACAAGAAACCTGACTCTTCTTACTGTTTATGATTTGAACCATTCATATGACACTAAATATAGATTACGATGCTTCACTTCAGGTTTACTGTATCCCGCTGACCTTATTGACGATGAAACACAGAAATTGCATCGGAATTAAAAAAAAAATTCACAATGCCGAGTTAAGTACAAGAAAACTGACTCTTCTTACTGTCTATGTTTTGAACTATTCCTGTGACACTAGTTGTAGTTTCCGATGCTAAACTTCAAGTTTACTGTATCCCTCTGACCTTCTTATTGACGTTGAAACACAGAAATTGCATCGGAATTAAATAGAAAAGGCACAATGCCGACTTAAGTACAAGAAAATTGACTCTTCTTACTGTCTGTGTTTTGAACCATTCCTGTGACACTAGTTATAGATTCCGATGCTTCACCTCAGGTTTACTGTATCCCTCTGACCTTCTTATTGACGATGAAACACAGAAATTGCAACGGATTTAAATACAAAAGGCACAATGCCGACTTAAGTACAAGAAAACTGACTCTTCTTACTGTCTATCTTTTGAACCGTTCATGTGAGACTAGTTATAGATTCCGATGCTTCACTTCAGGTTTACTGTATCCGTCTGACCTTCTCATTGACGATGAAATACAGAAATTGCATCGGAATTATATACAAAGGGCACAATGCCGACTTAAGTACAAGAAAACTGACTCTTCTTACTGTCTATGTTTTGAACCACTCCTGTGACACTAGTTATAGATTCCGATGCTTCACTTCAGGTTAACTGTATCCCTCTGACCTTGTTATTGACGATGAAACATAGAAATTGCATAGGAATTAAATACAAAAGGCACAATGCCGACTGAAGTACAGGAAAACTGACTCTTCTTACTGTATATGTATTGAACCATTCATGCGACACTAGTTACGGATTCCGATGCTTCGCTTCAGGTTTACTGTACCCCTCTGACCTTCTTATTGACGATGAAACACAGAAATTGCATCGGAATTAAACACAAAAGGCACAATGCCCCCTTATGTACAAGAAAACTGACTCTTCTTACTGTCTATGTTTGAAAAATTCATGTGACGCTAGTTTTAGATTCCGATGCTTCACTTCAGGTTTACTCTATCTCTCCGACCTTCTTATTGACGATGAAACATAGATATTGCGTCGGAATTAAATACAAAGGCACAATGCTGACTTAAGTACAAGAAAACTGACTCTTCTTACTGTCTGCTTTGAACCATTTCTGTGACACTAAATATAAATTCCGATGCTTCACTTCAGGTTTACTGTATCCCTCTGACCTTCTTATTGACGATGAAACACAGAAATTGCATCGGAATTAAATACAAAAAGCACAATGCCGACTTAAGTACAAGAAAACTGACTCTTCTTACTGTCTGTGCTTTGAACCATTCCTGTGACACTAGTCATAGATTCCGATGCTTCACTTCAGGTTTACTGTATCCCTCTGACCATCTTATTGACGATGAAACACAGAAATTGCATCGGAATTAAATACAAAAGGCACAATGCCGACTTAAGTACAAGAAAACTGACTCATCTTACAGTCAATGATTTGAACCATTCCTTTGACACCTGTTATAGATTCCGATGCTTCACTTCAGGTATACTGTATCCCTCTGAACTTCTTATTGACGATGAAACACAGATATTGCATCGGAATTAAATACAAAAGGCACAATGCCGACTTAAGTACCAGAAAACTGACTCTTCTTACTGTGTATGTTTTAACCATTCCTGTGACTCTTGTTATAGTTTCCGATGCTTCACTTCAGGTTTACTGTACCCCTCTGACCTTCTTATTGACGATGAAACACAGAAACTGCATCGGAATTAAATTCAAAAGGCACAATTCCGACTTAAGTACAAGAAAACTGACTCTTCTTACTGTCTATGATTTGAACCATTCCTGGGACACTAGTTATAGATTCCGATGCTTCAATTCAGGTTTACTGTATCCCTCTGACCTTCTTATTGACGATGAAACACAGATATTGCATCGGAATTAAATACAAAAGGCACAATGCCAACTTAAGTACAAGAAAACTGACTCTTCTTACTGTCTATGTTTTGAACGATTCCTGTGACACTTGTTATAGTTTCCGATGCTTCACTTCAGGTTTACTGTATCCCTCTGACCTTCTAATTGACGATGAAACACAGAAATTGCATCGGAATTAAATACAAAAGGCACAATGCCGACTTAAGTACAAGAAAACTGACTCTTCTCACTGTCTATGTTTTGAACCATTCCTGTGACACTAGTTATACATTCCGATGCTTCACTTCAGGTTTACTGTATGCCTCTGACCTTCTTATTGACGATGTAACACAGAAATTGCATCGGAATTAAATACAATAGGCACTATGCCGACTTAAGTACAAGTAAACTGACTCTTCTTACTGTCTATGTTTTGAACCACTCCTGTGACACTAGTTATAGATTCCGATGCATCACTTCAGGTTTACTGTATGCTTCTAACCTTCTTATTGACGATGAAACACAGAAATTGCATCGGAATTAAATACAAAAGGCACAATGCCGACTTAAGTACAAGAAAACTGACTCTTCTTACTGTCTATGTTTTTAACCATTCATGTAACACTAGTTATGGATTCCGATGCTTCACTTCAGGTTTACTATATCCCTCTGACCTTCGTATTGACGATGAGACACAGAAATTGCATCGGAAGTAAATACAAAAGGCACAATGCCGACTTATGTACAAGAAAACTGACTCTTCTTACTGTCTACGTTTGAACCATTCATGTGACACTAGTTATAGATTCCGATGCTTCACTTCAGGTTTACTGTATCTCTCCGACCTTCTTATTGACGATGAAACACAGAAACTGCATCGGAATTAAATTCAAAACGCACAATGCCGACTTAAGTACAAGAAAACTGACTCTTCTTACTGTCTATGTTTGAACCATTCCTGTGACACTAGTTATAGATTCCGATGCTTCACTTCAGGTTTACTATATCCTTCTGACCTTCTTATTGACGATGAAACACAGAAATTGCATCGGAATTAAATACAAAGGCACAATGTCGTCTTAAGTACAAGAAAACTGACTCTTCTTACTGTCTATGTTTTGAACCATTCCTGTGACACTAGTTACAGATTCCGATGCTTCACTTCAGGTTAACTGTATCCCTCTGACCTTCTTATTGACGATGAAACACAGAAATTGCCTCGGAGTTAAATACAATAGGCACAATGCCGACTTAAATACAAGAAAACTGACTCTTCTTACAGTCAATGTATTGAACCATTCCTGTGACACCTGTTATAGATTCCGATGCCTCACTTCAGGTTTACTGTACCCCTCTGAACTTCTTATTGACGATGAAACACAGATATTGCATCGGAATTAAATACAAAAGGCACAATGCCGACTTAAGAACCAGAAAACTGACTCTTCTTACTGTGTATGTTTTGAACCATTCCTGTGACTCTTGTTATAGTTTCCGATGCTTCACTTCAGGTTAATGAACCCCTCTGACCTTCTTATTTACGATGAAACACAGAAATTGCATCGGAATTAAATTCAAAAGTCACAATACCGACTTAAGTACAAGAAAACTGACCCTTCTTACTGTCTATGATTTGAACCATTCCTGGGACACTAGTTATAGATTCCGATGCTTCACTCCAGGTTTACTGTATCCCTCTGACCTTCTTATTGACGGTGAAACACAGAAATTGCATCGGATCTAAATACAAAAGGCACAATGCCGACTTAAGTACAAGTAAACTGACTCTTCTTACTGTCTAAGTTTTGAACCATTCCTGTGGGAGTAGTTATAGTTTCCGATGCTTCACTTCAGGTTTACTGTATCCCTCTGACCTTCTTATTGACGATGAAACACACAAATAACATCGGAATTAAATACAAAAGGCACAATGCCGACTTAAGTACAAAAAAACTGACTCTTCTCACTGTCTAAGTTTTGAACCATTCCTGTGAGAGTAGTTATAGTTTCCGATGCTTCACTTCAAGTTTACTGTATCCCTCTGAACTTCTTATTGTTGATGAAACACAGAAATTGCATCGGAATTAAATACAAAACGCACAATGCCGAATTAAGTACAAGAAAACTGACTCTTCTTACTGTCTATGTTTTGAACCATTCCTGTGAAACTAGTTATAGATTCCGATGATTCACTTCAGGTTTACTGTATCCCTCTGACCTTCTTATTGACGATGAAACACAGAAATAGCATCGGAATTAAATACAAAAGCCACAATGCCGACTTAAGTTCAAGTTAACTGACTCTACTTACTGTCTACGTTTTGAACCATTCATGTAACACTAGTTATAGATTCCGATGCTTCACTTCAGGTTTACTGTATCCCTCTGAACTTCTTATTGACGATGAGACACAGATATTGCATCGGAATTAAATACAAAAGGCACAATGCCGACTTAAGTACCAGAAAACTGACTCTTCTTACTGTGTATGTTTTGAACCATTCCTGTGACACTTGTAATAGATTCCGATGCTTCACTTCAGGTTTACCGTACCCCTCTGACCTTCTTATTGACGATGAAACACAGAAACTGCATCGGAATTAAATTCAAAACTCACAATGAAGACTTATGTACAAGAAAACAGACTCTTCTTACTGTCTATGTTTGAACCTTTCATGTGACACTAGTATTAGATTCCGATGCTTCACTTCAGTTTACTGTATCTCTCGGACCTTCTTATTGACGATGAAACACAAAATTTGCATCGCAATTAAATGCAAAAGGCACGATGCCTACTTAAGTACAAGAAAACTGACTCTTCTTACTGTCTATGTTTGAACCATTCCTGTGACACTAGTTATAGATTCCGATGCTTCACTTCAGGTTTACTGTATCCTTCTGACCTTCTTATTGACGATGAAACACAGAAATTGCATCGGAATTAAATACAAAGGCACAATGCCGTCTTAAGTACAAGAAAACTGACTCTTCTTACTGTCTATGTTTTGAACCATTCCTGTGACACTAGTTACAGATTCCGATGCTTCACTTCAGGTTAACTGTATCCCTCTGACCTTTTTATTGACGATGAAACACAGAAATTGCCTCGGAGTTAAATACAAAAGGCACAATGCCGACTTAAATACAAGAAAACTGACTCTTCTTACAGTCAATATATTGAACCATTCCTGTGACTCCTGTTATAGATTCCGATGCTTCACTTCAGGTTTACTGTATCCCTCTGAACTTCTTATTGACGATGAAACACAGATATTGCATCGGAAATAAATACAAAAGGCACAATGCCGACTTAAGAACAAGAAAACTGACTCTTCTTACTGTGTATGTTTTGAACCATTCCTGTGACTCTTGTTATAGTTTCCGATGCTTCACTTCAGGTTTACTGTACCCCTCTGACCTTCTTATTTACGATGAAACACAGAAATTGCATCGGAATTAAATTCAAAAGGCACAATGCCGACTTAAGTACAAGAAAACTGACTCTTCTTACTGTCTATGATTTGAACCATTCCTGGGACACTAGTTATAGATTCCGATGCTTCACTCCAGGTTTACTGTATCCCTCCGACCTTCTTATTGTCGGTGAAACACAGAAATTGCATCGGAACTAAATACAAAAGGCACAATGCCGACTTAAGCACAAGAAAACTGACTCATCTTACAGTCAATGTTTTGAACCATTCCTGTGACACCTGTTATAGATTCCAATGCTTCACCTCAGGTTTACAGTATCCCTCTGACCTTCTTATTGACGATGAAACACAGATATTGCATCGGAATTAAATACAAAAGGCACAATGCCGACTTAAGTACAAGAAAATTGACTCTTCTTACTGTCTATGTTTTGAACCAATCCTGTGACACTTGTTATAGTTTCTGATGCTTCACTTCAGGTTTTCTGTATCCCTCTGACCTTCTTATTGACGATGAAACACAGAAATTGCATCGGAATTAAATACAAAAGGCACAATACCGACTTAAGAACAAGAAAACTGACTCTTCTCACTGTCTATGTTTTGAACCATTCCTGTGACACTAGTTATACATTCCGATGCTTCACTTCAGGTTTACTGTATGCCTCTGACCTTCTTATTGACGATGAAACACAGAAATTGCATCGGAATTAGGTACAAAAGGCACAATGCCGACTTAAGTACAAGTAAACTGACTCTCCTTACTGTCTATGTTTTGAACCATTCCTGTGACACTAGTTATAGATTCCGATGCTTCATTTCAGGTTTACTGTATCCCTCTAACCTTCTTATTGACGATGAAACACAGAAATTGCATCGGAATTAAATACAAAAGGCACAATGCCTACTTAAGTACAAGGAAACTGACTCTTCTTACTGCCTATGTTTGCACCTTTCATGTGACACTAGTAATAGATTCCGATGCTTCACTTCAGGTTTACTGTATTTCTCCGACCTTCTTATTGACGATGAAACACAAAAATTGCATCGCAATTAAATGCAAAAGGCACGATGCCTACTTAAGTACAAGAAAACTGTCTCTTCTTACTGTCTATGTTTGAACCATTCCTGTGACACTAGTTATAGATTCCGATGCTTCACTTCAGGTTTACTGTATCCATCTGATCTTCTTATTGACGATGAAACACAGAAATTGCATCGGAATTAAATACAAAGGCAGAATGCCGTCTTAAGTACAAGAAAACTGACTCTTCTTACTGTCTATGCTTTGAACCATTCCTGTGACACTAGTTATTGATTCCGATGCTTCACATCAGCTTTACTGTATCCCTCTGACCCTCTTATTGGCGACGAAACATAGAAATTGCATCGGAATTAAATACAAAAGGCGCAATGCAGACTTAAGTACAAGAAAACTGACTCTTCTTACTGTCTATGTTTTGAACCATGCCTGTTACACTAGTTATAGATTCCGATGCTTCACTTCGGGTTTACTGTATCCCTCTGACCCTCTTATTGTCGATGAAACATAGAAATTGCATCGCAATTAAATACAAACTCACAATGCCGTCTTAAGTACAAGAAAACTGACTCTTCTTACTGTCTATGCTATGAACCACTCCTGTGACACTAGTTATAGTTTCCGTTGCTTCACTTCAGGTTTACTGTATCCCTCTGACCTTCATATTGAAGATGAAACATAGAAATTGCATCGGAAATTAATACAAAATGCACAATGCTGACTTAAGTACCAGAAGACTGACTCCTCTTACTGTCTATGTTTTGAACCATTCCTGTGACACTAGTTACGGATCCCGAAGCTTCACTTCATGTTTACTGTATCCCTCAGACCTTCTTATTGACGATGATACACATAAATTGCATCGGAATTAAATACAACAGGCACAATGCCGAATCAAGTACAAAAAACTGACTCTTCTTACTGTCTATGTTTTGAACCATTCCTGTGACACTAGTTATAGAGTCCGATGCTTCACTTCAGGTTTTCTGTATCCCTCTGACCTTCTTATCGACGATGAAACACAGAAATTGCATCGGAATTAAATACAAAACGCACAATGCCGACTTAAGTACAAGAAAACGGACTCTTCTTTCTGTCTATGTTTTGAACCAATCCTGTGACACTAGTTATAGATACCGATGCTTCACTTCAGGTTTACTGTATCCCTCTGACCTTCGTATTGACGATGAAACACAGAAATTGCATCGGAATTAAATACAAAAGGCACAATGCCGACTTATGTACACGAAAACTGACTCTTCTTACTGTCTATGTTTTGAACCATTCCTGTGACACTAGTTATAGATTCCGATGCTTCAGTTCAGGTTTACTGTATCCCTCTGACCTTATATTGACGATGAAACACAGAAATTGCATCAGAATTAAATACAAAAGGATCAATGCCGACTTAAGTACAAGAAGACTGTATCATCTTACTCTCTATGTTTTGAACCATTCCTGTGACACTAGTTATAGATTCCGATGCTTCACTTCAGCTTTACTGTATCCCCCTGACCTTATTATTGACGATGAAACACAGAAATTGCGTCGGAATTAAATACAAAGGGCACAATGCCGACTTAAGTACAAGAAAACTGACTCTTCTTACTGTCTATGTTTTGAACCACTCCTGTGACACTAGTTATAGATTCCGATGCTTCACTTCAGGTTTACTGTATCCCTCTGACCTTCTTATTGACGATGAAACACAGAAATTGCAAAGGAATTAAATACAAAAGGCACAATGCCGACTTAAGTATATGAAAACTGACTCTTCTTACTGTACATGTTTTGAACCATTCATGTGACACTAGTTATGGATTCCGATGCTTCACTTCAGGTTTACTGTATCCCTCTGACCTTCTTATTGACGATGAAACAAAAAAATTGCATCGGAAGTAAATACAAAAGGCACAATGCCCACTTATGTACAAGAAAACTGACTCTTCTTACTGTCTATGTTTGAACCATTCATGTGACACTAGTTATAGATTCCGATGCTTCACTTCAGTTTTACTGTATCTCTCCGACCTTCTTATTGACGATGAAACACAGAAATTGCAAAGGAATTAATTACAAAGGCACAATGCCGACTTAAGTATAAGAAAACTGACTCTTCTTACTGTCTATGTTTTGAACCATTACTGTGACACTAGTTACAGATTCCGATGCGTCACTTCAGGTTTACTGTGTCCCTCTGACCTTCTTATTGACGATAAAACACAGAAATTGCTTCGGAGTTAAATACAAAAGGCACAATGCCGACTTAAGTACAAGAAAACTGACTCATCATATATTCAATGTTTTGAACCATTCCTGTGACACCTGTTATAGATTCCAATGCTTCACCTCAGGTTTACTGTATCCCTCTGACCTTCTTATTGACGATGAAACACAGATATTGCATCGGAATTAAATACAAAAGGCACAATGCCGACTTAAGTACAAGAAAACTGACTCTTCTAACTGTCTCTGTTTTGAACCATTCCTGTGACACTTGTTATAGTTTCCGATGCTTCACTTCAGCTTTTCTGTATCCCTCTGACCTTCTAATCGACGATGAAACACAGAAATTGCATCGGAAATAAATACAAAAGGCACAATGCCGACTTAAGTACAAGAAAACGGACTCTTCTTTCTGTCTATGTTTTGAACCAATCCTGTGACACTAGTTATAGATTCCGATGCTTCACTTCAGGTTTACTGTATCCCTCTGACCTTCGTATTGACGATGAAACACAGAAATTGCATCGGAATTAAATACAAAAGGCACAATGCCGACTTATGTACACGAAAACTGACTCTTCTTATTGTCTATGTTTTGAACCATTCCTGTGACACTAGTTATAGATTCCGATGCTTCAGTTCAGGTTTACTATATCCCTGTGACCTTATATTGACGATGAAACACAGAAATTGCATCGGAATTAAATACAAAAGGCACAATGCCGACTTAAGTATAAGAAAACTGACTCTTCTTGCTGTCTATGTTTTGAACCATTCCTATGACACTAGTTATTGATTCCGATGCTTCACTTCAGCTTATCTGTATCCCTTTGAATTTCTTATTGACGATGAAACACAGAAATTGCATCGGAATTATATAGAAAAGGCACAATGCCGACTGAAGTACAAGAAAACTGACTCTTCTTACTGTCTAAGTTTTGAACCATTCCTGTGAGACTAGTTATAGATTACGATGCTTCACTTCAGGTTTACTGTATCCCTCTGAACTTCTTATTGTTGATGAAACACAGAAATTGCATCGGAATTAAATACAAAACGCACAATGCCGAATTAAGTACAAGAAAACTGACTCTTCTTACTGTCTGTTTTTAACCATTCCTGTGACACTAGTTATTGATTCCGATGCTTCACTTCAGGTTTACTGTATCCCTCTGACCTTCTTATTGACGATGAAACACATCAATGGCATCGGAATTAAATACAAAAGGCACAATGCCGACTTAAGTACAAGAAAAATGACTCAACTTACTGACTATGATTTGAACATTTCCTGTGACACTAGTTATGGATTCCGATGCTTCACTTCAGGTTTACTGTATCTCTCTGACCTTCTTATTGTCGATGAAACACAGAAATTGCATCGGAATTAAATACAAAAGGCACAATGCTGACTCAAGTACAAGAAAACTGACACTTCTTACTGTCTATGTTCTGAACCATTCCTGTGGCACTAGTTATCGATTCCGATGCTTCACTTCAGGTTTACTGTATCCCTCTGACCTTCTTATTGGCGATGAAACACAGAAATTGCATCGGAATTAAATACAAAAGGCACAATTCCGACTTAAGTACAAGAAAACTGACTCTTCTTACTGTCTACGTTTTGAACCATTCCTGTGACACTAGTTATAGATTTCGATGCTTCACTTCAGGTTTACTGTATACCTCTGACCTTCTTATTGACGATGAAACACTGAAATTGCATCGGAATTAAAGACAAAAGGCAAAATGCCGACTTAAGTACAAGAAAACTGACTCTTCTTACTGTCTATGCTTTGAACCATTCCTGTGACACTAGTTATTGATTCCGATGCTTCACTTCAGCTTTACTGTATCCCTCTCACCTTCTTATTGACGATAAAACACAGAAATTACATCGGAATTAAATACAAAAGGCACAATGCAGACTTAAGTACAAGAAAACTGACTCTTCTTACTGTCTATGTTTTGAACCATTCCTGTGTCACTAGTTATAGATTCCGATGCTTCACTTCGGGTTTACTGTATCCCTCTGACCCTCTCATTGTCGATGAAACACAGAAACTGCATCGGAATTAAATACAAAGTCACAATGCCGTCTTAAGTACAAGAAAACTGACTCTTCTTAATGTCTATGTTTTGAACCACTCTTGTGACACTAGTTATTGATTCCGATGCTTCACTTCAGCTTTATTGTATCCCTCTGACCTTCTTATTGACGATGAAACACAGAAATTGCATCGGAATTAAGTACAAAAGGCACAATGCCGACTTAAGTACCAGAAGACTGACTCCTCTTACTGTCTATGTTTTGAACCATTCCTGTGACACTAGTTATAGATTCCGATGCTTCACTTCATGTTTACTGTATCCCTCTGACATTCTTATTGACGATGAAACACATAAATTGCATCGGAATTAAATACAAAAGGCACAATGCCGACTCAAGTACAAGAAGACTGGCTCTTCTTACTGTCTATGCTTTGAACCATTCCTGTGACACTAGTTATAGATTCCGATGCTTGACTTCAGTTTTACTGTATCCCTCCGACCTTCCTATTGAAGATGAAACACAGAAATTGCATCGGAATTAAATAGAAAAAGCACAATGCCGACTTAAGTACCAGAAGACTGACTCTTCTTACTGTCTATGTTTTGAACAATTCCTGTGACACTAGTTATAGATTCCGATGCTTCACTTCAGGTTTACTGTATCCCTCTGACATTCTTATTGACGATGAAACACAGAAATTGCATCGGAATTAAATACAAAAGGCACAATGCTGACTTATGTACAAGAAAACAGACTCTTCTTACTGACTATGTTTTGAACCATTCCTGTGAGACTAGTTATAGATTCCGAAGCTTCAGTTCAGGTTTACTGTATCCCTCTGACCTTATCTTGACGATGAAACACAGAAATTGCATCGGAATTAAATACAAAAGGCTCAATGCCGACTTACGTACAAGAAGACTGTATCATCTTACTGTCTATGTTTTGAACCATTCCTGTGACACTAGTTATAGATTCCGATGCTTCACTTCAGCTTTACTGTATCCCCCTGACCCTCTTATTGTCTATGAAACACGGAAATTGCATCGGAATTAAATATAAAAGGCACAATGCCGATTCAAGAACAAGTAGACTATCTCTTCTTACTGTCTATGTTTTGAACCATTCCTGTGACACTAGTTATAGATTCCGATGCTTCACTTCAGGTTTACTGTATCCCTCTGACCTACTTATTGTCGATGAAACACAGAAATTGCATCGGAATTAAATACAAAAGGCAGAATGCCGACTCAAGTACAAGAAGACTGGCACTTCTTACTGTCTATGTATTGAACCATTCCTGTGACACTATTTATAGATTCCGATGCTTCACTTCAGGTTTACTGTATCCCTCTGACCTTCTTATTGACGATGAAACTCAGAAATTGCATCGGAATTAAATACAAAAGGCACAATGCCGACCTAAGTACTAGAAAACTGACTCTTCTTACTGACTATGTTTTGAACATTTCCTGTCACACTAGTTATAGAGTCCGATGCTCCACTTCAGGATTACTGTATCTCTCTGACCTTCTTATTGTCGATGAAACACAGAAATTGTATCGGAATTAAATACAAAAGGCACAATGCTGACTCAAGTACTAGAAAACTGACTCTTCTTACTGTTTATGTTTGAACCATTCCTGTGACACTAGTTATAGATTCCGATGCTTCACTTCAGGTTTACTGTATCCCTCTGACCTTCTTATTGACGATGAAACACAGAAATTGCATCGGAATTAAATACAAAAGGCACAATGCCGACTTAAGTACAAGGAAACTGACTCTTCTTACGGTCTATGTTTTGAACCATTCCTGTGACACTAGTTATAGATTCCAATGCTTCACTTCAGGTTGCTGTATACCTCTGACCTTCTTATTGACGATGGAACACTGAAATTGCATCGGAATTAAAGACAAAAGGCAAAAAGCCGACTTAAGTACAAGATAACTGACTCTTCTTACTGTCTATGTTTTGAACCATTCCTGTGACACTAGTTATTGATTCCGATGCTTCACTTCAGCTTTACTGTATCCCATTGAATTTCATATTGACGATGAAACACAGAAATTGCATCGGAATTAAATTCAAAAGGCACAATGCCGACTGAAGTACAAGAAAACTGACTCTTCTTACTGTCTATGTTTTGAACCATTCCTGTGACACTAGTTATGGATTCCAATGCTTCACTTCAGCTTTACTGTATCCCTTTGAATTTCTTATTGACGATGAATCACAGAAATGGCATCGGAATTTAATACAAAATGCACAATGCCGACTTAAGTACAAGAAGACTGACTTTTCTTACTGTCTATGTTTTGAACCATTCCTGTGACACTAGTTATGGATTCCGATGCATCACTTCAGCTTTACTGTATCCCTTTGAATTTCTTATTGACGATGAATCACAGAAATGGCATCGGAATTTAATACAAAATGCACAATGCCGACTTAAGTACAAGAAGACTGACTTTTCTCACTGTCTATGTTTTGAACCATTCCTGTTACACTAGTTATGGATCCCGAAGCTTCACTTCAGGTTTACTGTATCCCTCTGACCTTCTTATTGACGATGAAACACAGAAATTGCATCGGAATTAAATACAAAAGGCACAATGCCGACCTAAGTACTAGAAAACTGACTCTTCTTACTGACTATGTTTTGAACATTTCCTGTCACACTAGTTATATATTCCGATGCTCCACTTCAGGATTACTGTAACCCTCTGACCTTCTTATTGTCGATGAAACACAGAAATTGCATCGGAGATAAATACAAAAGGCACAATGCTGACTCAAGTACTAGAAAACTGACTCTTCTTACTGTCTATGTTTGAACCATTCCTGTGACACTAGTTATTGATTCCGATGCTTCACTTCAGGTTTACTGTATCCCTCTGACCTTCTTATTGACGATGAAACACAGAAATTGCATCGGAATTAAATACAAAAGGCACAATGCCGACTTAAGTACAAGGAAACTGACTCTTCTTACTGTCTATGTTTTGAACCATTCCTGTGACACTAGTTATAGATTCCAATGCTTCACTTCAGGTTGCTGTATACCTCTGACCTTCTTATTGACGATGGAACACTGAAATTGCATCGGAATTAAAGACAAAAGGCAAAAAGCCGACTTAAGTACAAGATAACTGACTCTTCTTACTGTCTATGTTTTGAACCATTCCTGTGACACTAGTTATTGATTCCGATGCTTCACTTCAGCTTTACTGTATCCCATTGAATTTCATATTGACGATGAAACACAGAAATTGCATCGGAATTAAATACAAAAGGCACAATGCCGACTGAAGTACAAGAAAACTGACTCTTCATACTGTCTATGTTTTGAACCATTCCTGTGACACTAGTTATAGGTTCCGATGCTACACTTCAGGTTTACTGTATCACTCTGACCTTCGTATTGACGATGAAACACAGAAATTGCATCGGAATTATATACAAAAGGCACAATGCCGACTTAAGTACAAGAAAACTGACTCTTCTTACTGTCTATGTTTTGAACCATTCCTGTGACACTAGTTATAGATTCCGATGCTTCACTTCAGGTTTACTGTATCCCTCTGACCTTCTTATTGACGATGAAACACAGAAAATGCATTGGAATTAAATACAAAAGGCACAATGCCGAATTAAGTACAAGAAAACTGACTCCTCTTACTGTCTAAGTTTTGAAACATTCCTGTGACACTAGTTATAGATTCCGATGCTTCACTTCAGGTTTGCTGTATCCCTCTGAACTTCTTATTGTTGATGAAACACAGAAATTGCATCGGAATTAAATACAAACCGCAGAATGCAAAATTAAGTACAAGAAAACTGACTCTTCTTACTGTCTATGTTTTGAACCATTCCTGTGACACTAGTTATAGATTCCGATGCTTCACTTCAGGTTTACTGTATCCCTCTGACCTTCTTATTGACGATCAAACACAGTAATAGCATCGGAATTCAATACAAAAGCCACAATGCCGACTTAAGTTCAAGATAACTGACTCTACTTACTGTCTATGTTTTGAACCATTCATGTGACACTAGTTATAGATTCCGATGCTTCACTTCAGGTTTACTGTATCCCTCTGACCTTCTTATTGAAGATGAAACATAGAAATTGCATTGGAAATTAATACAAAATGCACAATGCCGACTTAAGTACCAGAAGACAGACTCCTCTTACTGTCTATGTTTTGAAGCATTCCTGTGACACTAGTTATGGATCCCGATGCTTCACTTCATGTTTACTGTATCCCTCTGACCTTCTTATTGACGATGAAACACATAAATTGCATCAGAATTAAATACAAAAGGCTCAATGCCGACTCAAGTACAAGAAGACTGGCTCTTCTTACTGTCTATGTTTTGAACCATTCCTGAGACACTAGTTATAGATTCCGATGCTTGACTTCAGGTTTACTGTATCCCTCCGACCTTCCTATTGAAGATGAAACACAGAAATTGCATCGGAATTAAATAGAAAAGGCACAATGCCGACATAAGTACAAGAAGACTGACTCTTCTTACTGTCTATGTTTTGAACAATTCCTGTGACACTAGTTATAGATTCCGATGCTTCTGTTCAGGTTTACTGTATCCCTCTGACCTTATATTGACGATGAAACACAGAAATTGCATCGGAATTAAATACAAAAGGCTCAATGCCGACGTAAGTACAAGAGACTGTATCATCTTACTCTCTATGTTTTGAACCATTCCTGTGACACTAGTTATAGATTCCGATGCTTCACTTCAGCTTTACTGTATCTCCCTGACCTTCTTATTGACTATGAAACACGGAAATTGCATCGGAATTAAATATAAAAGGCCCAAATCCGATTCAAGAACAAGAAGACTGCCTCTTCTTACTGTCTATGTTTTGAACCATTCCTGTGACACTAGTTATTGATTCCGATGCTTCACTTCAGCTTTACTGTATCCCTTTGAATTTGTTATTGACGATGAATCACAGAAATTGCATCGGAATTTAATACAAAATGCACAATGCCGACTTAAGTACAAGAAGACTGACTTTTCTTACTGTCTATGTTTTGAACCATTCCTGTGACACTAGTTATGGATCCCGATGCTTCACATCAGGTTTACTGTATCCCTCTGACCTTGTTATTGACGATGAAACACAGAAATTGCATCGGAATTAAATACAAAAGGCACACTGCCGACTCAAGTACAAGAAGGCTGGCTCTTCCTACTGTCTATATTTTCAACCATTCCTGTGACACTAGTTATAGATTCCGATGCTTCACTTCAGGTTTACTGTATCACTCTGACCTACTTATTGTCGATGAAACACAGAAATTGCATCGGAATTAAATACAAAAGGCAGAATGCCGACTCAAGTACAAGAAGACTGGCACTTCTTACTGTCTATGTATTGAACCATTCCTGTGACACTATTTATAGATTCCGATGCTTCACTTCAGGTTTACTGTATCCCCCTGACCCTCTTATTGACTATGAAACACGGAAATTGCATCGGAATTAAATATAAAAGGCACAATGCCGATTCAAGAACAAGTAGACTATCTCTTCTTACTGTCTATGTTTTGAACCATTCCTGTGACACTAGTTATAGATTCCGATGCTTCACTTCAGGTTTACTGTATCCCTCTGACCTACTTATTGTCGATGAAACACAGAAATTGCATCGGAATTAAATACAAAAGGCAGAATGCCGACTCAAGTACAAGAAGACTGGCACTTCTTACTGTCTATGTATTGAACCATTCCTGTGACACTATTTATAGATTCCGATGCTTCACTTCAGGTTTACTGTATCCCTCTGACCTTCTTATTGACGATGAAACTCAGAAATTGCATCGGAATTAAATACAAAAGGCACAATGCCGACCTAAGTACTAGAAAACTGACTCTTCTTACTGACTATGTTTTGAACATTTCCTGTCACACTAGTTATAGAGTCCGATGCTCCACTTCAGGATTACTGTATCTCTCTGACCTTCTTATTGTCGATGAAACACAGAAATTGTATCGGAATTAAATACAAAAGGCACAATGCTGACTCAAGTACTAGAAAACTGACTCTTCTTACTGTTTATGTTTGAACCATTCCTGTGACACTAGTTATAGATTCCGATGCTTCACTTCAGGTTTACTGTATCCCTCTGACCTTCTTATTGACGATGAAACACAGAAATTGCATCGGAATTAAATACAAAAGGCACAATGCCGACTTAAGTACAAGGAAACTGACCCTTCTTACGGTCTATGTTTTGAACCATTCCTGTGACACTAGTTATAGATTCCAATGCTTCACTTCAGGTTGCTGTATACCTCTGACCTTCTTATTGACGATGGAACACTGAAATTGCATCGGAATTAAAGACAAAAGGCAAAAAGCCGACTTAAGTACAAGATAACTGACTCTTCTTACTGTCTATGTTTTGAACCATTCCTGTGACACTAGTTATTGATTCCGATGCTTCACTTCAGCTTTACTGTATCCCATTGAATTTCATATTGACGATGAAACACACAAATTGCATCGGAATTAAATTCAAAAGGCACAATGCCGACTGAAGTACAAGAAAACTGACTCTTCTTACTGTCTATGTTTTGAACCATTCCTGTGACACTAGTTATGGATTCCAATGCTTCACTTCAGCTTTACTGTATCCCTTTGAATTTCTTATTGACGATGAATCACAGAAATGGCATCGGAATTTAATACAAAATGCACAATGCCGACTTAAGTACAAGAAGACTGACTTTTCTTACTGTCTATGTTTTGAACCATTCCTGTGACACTAGTTATGGATTCCGATGCATCACTTCAGCTTTACTGTATCCCTTTGAATTTCTTATTGACGATGAATCACAGAAATGGCATCGGAATTTAATACAAAATGCACAATGCCGACTTAAGTACAAGAAGACTGACTTTTCTTACTGTCTATGTTTTGAACCATTCCTGTTACACTAGTTATGGATCCCGAAGCTTCACTTCAGGTTTACTGTATCCCTCTGACCTTCTTATTGACGATGAAACACAGAAATTGCATCGGAATTAAATACAAAAGGCACAATGCCGACCTAAGTACTAGAAAACTGACTCTTCTTACTGACTATGTTTTGAACATTTACTGTCACACTAGTTATATATTCCGATGCTCCACTTCAGGATTACTGTAACCCTCTGACCTTCTTATTGTCGATGAAACACAGAAATTGCATCGGAGATAAATACAAAAGGAACAATGCTGACTCAAGTACTAGAAAACTGACTCTTCTTACTGTCTATGTTTGAACCATTCCTGTGACACTAGTTATTGATTCCGATGCTTCACTTCAGGTTTACTGTATCCCTCTGACCTTCTTATTGACGATGAAACACAGAAATTGCATCGGAATTAAATACAAAAGGCACAATGCCGACTTAAGTACAAGGAAACTGACTCTTCTTACTGTCTATGTTTTGAACCATTCCTGTGACACTAGTTATAGATTCCAATGCTTCACTTCAGGTTGCTGTATACCTCTGACCTTCTTATTGACGATGGAACACTGAAATTGCATCGGAATTAAAGACAAAAGGCAAAAAGCCGACTTAAGTACAAGATAACTGACTCTTCTTACTGTCTATGTTTTGAACCATTCCTGTGACACTAGTTATTGATTCCGATGCTTCACTTCAGCTTTACTGTATCCCATTGAATTTCATATTGACGATGAAACACACAAATTGCATCGGAATTAAATACAAAAGGCACAATGCCGACTGAAGTACAAGAAAACTGACTCTTCATACTGTCTATGTTTTGAACCATTCCTGTGACACTAGTTATAGATTCCGATGCTACACTTCAGGTTTACTGTATCACTCTGACCTTCGTATTGACGATGAAACACAGAAATTGCATCGGAATTATATACAAAAGGCACAATGCCGACTTAAGTACAAGAAAACTGACTCTTCTTACTGTCTATGTTTTGAACCATTCCTGTGACACTAGTTATAGATTCCGATGCTTCACTTCAGGTTTACTGTATCCCTCTGACCTTCTTATTGACGATGACACACAGAAATTGCATTGGAATTAAATACAAAAGGCATAATGCCGAATTAAGTACAAGAAAACTGACTCCTCTTACTGTCTAAGTTTTGAAACATTCCTGTGACACTAGTTATAGATTCCGATGCTTCACTTCAGGTTTGCTGTATCCCTCTGAACTTCTTATTGTTGATGAAACACAGAAATTGCATCGGAATTAAATACAAACCGCAGAATGCAAAATTAAGTACAAGAAAACTGACTCTTCTTACTGTCTATGTTTTGAACCATTCCTGTGACACTAGTTATAGATTCCGATGCTTCACTTCAGGTTTACTGTATCCCTCTGACCTTCTTATTGACGACCAAACACAGTAATAGCATCGGAATTCAATACAAAAGCCACAATGCCGACTTAAGTTCAAGATAACTGACTCTACTTACTGTCTATGTTTTGAACCATTCATGTGACACTAGTTATAGATTCCGATGCTTCACTTCAGGTTTACTGTATCCCTCTGACCTTCTTATTGAAGATGAAACATAGAAATTGCATTGGAAATTAATACAAAGTGCACAATGCCGACTTAAGTACCAGAAGACAGACTCCTCTTACTGTCTATGTTTTGAAACATTCCTGTGACACTAGTTATGGATCCCGATGCTTCACTTCATGTTTACTGTATCCCTCTGACCTTCTTATTGACGATGAAACACATAAATTGCATCAGAATTAAATACAAAAGGCTCAATGCCGACTCAAGTACAAGAAGACTGGCTCTTCTTACTGTCTATGTTTTGAACCATTCCTGAGACACTAGTTATAGATTCCGATGCTTGACTTCAGGTTTACTGTATCCCTCCGACCTTCCTATTGAAGATGAAACACAGAAATTGCATCGGAATTAAATAGAAAAGGCACAATGCCGACATAAGTACAAGAAGACTGACTCTTCTTACTGTCTATGTTTTGAACAATTCCTGTGACACTAGTTATAGATTCCGATGCTTCTGTTCAGGTTTACTGTATCCCTCTGACCTTATATTGACGATGAAACACAGAAATTGCATCGGAATTAAATACAAAAGGCTCAATGCCGACGTAAGTACAAGAGACTGTATCATCTTACTCTCTATGTTTTGAACCATTCCTGTGACACTAGTTATAGATTCCGATGCTTCACTTCAGCTTTACTGTATCTCCCTGACCTTCTTATTGACTATGAAACACGGAAATTGCATCGGAATTAAATATAAAAGGCCCAAATCCGATTCAAGAACAAGAAGACTGCCTCTTCTTACTGTCTATGTTTTGAACCATTCCTGTGACACTAGTTATTGATTCCGATGCTTCACTTCAGCTTTACTGTATCCCTTTGAATTTGTTATTGACGATGAATCACAGAAATTGCATCGGAATTTAATACAAAATGCACAATGCCGACTTAAGTACAAGAAGACTGACTTTTCTTACTGTCTATGTTTTGAACCATTCCTGTGACACTAGTTATGGATCCCAATGCTTCACATCAGGTTTACTGTATCCCTCTGACCTTGTTATTGACGATGAAACACAGAAATTGCATCGGAATTAAATACAAAAGGCACACTGCCGACTCAAGTACAAGAAGGCTGGCTCTTCCTACTGTCTATATTTTCAACCATTCCTGTGACACTAGTTATAGATTCCGATGCTTCACTTCAGGTTTACTGTATCACTCTGACCTTCTTTTTGACGATGAAACACAGAAATTGTATCGGAATTATATACAAAAGGCACAATGCCGACTTAAGTACAAGAAAACTGACTCTTCATACTGTCTATGTTTTGAACCATTCCTGTGACACTAGTTATAGATTCCGATGCTTCACTTCAGGTTTACTGTATCCCTCTGACCTTCTTATTGACGATGAAACATAGAAATTGCATCGGAATTAAATACAATAGGTACAATGCCGACTCAAGTAGAGGAAGACTGGCTCTTCTTACTGTCTATGTTTTAAACCTTTCCTGTAAGACTGGTTTTAGATTCCGATGCTTCACTTCAGGTTTACTGTATCCGGTGGACCTTCTTATTGACGACGAAACGCCGAAATAGCATCGAAATTGAATACAAAAGGCACAATGCCGACTTAAGTACAAGAAAACTGACTCTTCTTACTGTCTATGCTTTGAACCATTCCTGTGACACTAGTTATAGATTCCGATGCTTCACTTCAGGTTCACTGTATCCCTCTGACCTTCTTATTGACGATGAAACACAGAAGTAACATCGGAATTAAATACAAAAGGCACAAGCCGACTTAAGTACAAGAAAACTGACTCTTCTTACTGTCTCAGTTTTGAACCATTCCTGTGAGACTAGTTATAGATTCCGATGCTTCACTTCAGGTTTTCTGTATCCCTCTGAACTTCTTATTATTGATGAAACACAGAAATTGCATCGGAATTAAATACAAAACGCACAATGCCGAATTAAGTACAAGAAAACTGACTCTTCTTACTGTCTATGTTATGAACCATTCCTGTGACACTAGTTATAGATAACGATGCTTCACTTCAGGTTTACTGTATCCCTCTGACCTTCTTATTGACGACCAAACACAGAAATAGCATCGGAATTCAATACAAAAGCCACAATGCCGACTGAAGTACAAGAAAACTGACTCTTCTTACTGTCTATGTTTTGAACCATTCCTGTGACACTAGTTATAGATTCCGATGCTACACTTCAGGTTTACTGTATCACTCTGACCTTCTTATTGACGATGAAACACAGAAATAACATCGGAATTAAATACAAAAGGCACAAGCCGACTTAAGTACAAGAAAACTGACTCTTCTTACTGTCTCAGTTTTGAACCATTCCTGTGAGACTAGTTATAGATTCCGATGCTTAACTTCAGCTTTACTGTATCCCTCTGACCTTCATATCGACGATGAACACAGAAATTGCATCGGAATTAAATACAAAAGGCACAATGCCGACTTAACTACAAGAAAACGGACTCTTTATTCTGTCTATGTTTTGAACCAATCCTGTGGCACTAGTAATAGATTCCGATGCTTCACTTCAGGTTTACTGTATCACTATGACCTTCGTATTGACGATGAAACATAGAAATTGCATCGGAATTAAATAGTAAAGGAACAATGCCGACTTAAGTACAAGAAAACTGACTCTTCTTACTGTCTATGTTTTGAACTATTCCTGTGACACTAGTTATAGATTCCGATGCTTCACTTCAGGTTTACTGTATCCCTCTGACCTTCTTATTGACGATGAAACACAGAAATTCCATCGGAATTATATACAAAAAGCACAATACCGACTTAAGTACAAGATAACTGACTCTTCTTACTGTCTATGTTTTGAACCATTCATGTGACTCTAGTTATAGATTACGATGCTTCACTTCAGGTTTACTGTATCCCTGTGACCTTCATATTGACGATGAAACACAGAAATTGCATCGGAATTAAATACAAAAGGCACAATGCTGACTCAAGTACAAGATAACTGAGTCTTCTTACTGTCTATGTTTGAACCATTCCTGTGACACTAGTTATAGATTCCGATGCTTCACTTCAGCTTTACTGTATCCCTTTGAATTTCGTATTGACGATGAAACACAGAAATTGCATCGGAATTAAATTCAAAAGGCACAATGCCGACTGAAGTACAAGAAAACTGACTCTTCTTACTGTCTAAGTTTTGAACCATTCCTGTGACACTAGTTATTGATTCCGATGCTTCACTTCAGCTTTACTGTATCCCTTTGAATTTCTTATTGACGATGAATCACAGAAATTGCATCGGAATTTAATGCAAAATGCGCAATGCCGACTTAAGTACAAAAAGACTGACTTTTCTTACTGTCTATGTTTTGAACCAATCCTGTGACACTAGTTATGGATCCCGATGCTTCACTTCAGGTTTACTGTATCCCTCTGACCTTGTTATTGTCGATGAAACACAGAAATTGCATCGGAATTAAATACAAAAGGCACAATGCCGACCTAAGTACTAGAAAACTGACTCTTCTAACTGACTATGATTTGAACATTTCCTGTAACACTAGTTATAGATTCCGATGCTCCACTTCTGGTTTACAGTATCCCTCTGACCTTCTTATTGTCGATGAAACACAGAAAATGCATCGGAATTAAATACAAAAGGCACAATGCTGACTCAAGTACAAGAAAACTGACTCTTCATACTGTCTAAGTTTGAACCATTCCTGTGAAACTAGTTATAGATTCCGATGCTTCACTTCAGGTTTACTGTAACCCTCTGACCTTCTTATTGACGATGAAACACATAAATTGCATCGGAATTAAATACAAAAGTCACAATGCCGACTCAAGTACAAGAAGACTGGCTCTTTTTACTGTCTATGTTTTGAACCATTCCTGGGACACTAGTTATAGATTCCGATGCTTGACTTCACGTTTACTGTATCCCTTCGACCTTCCTATTGAAGATGAAACACAGAAATTGCATCTGAATTAAATAGAAAAAGGAAAATGCCGACTTAAGTACAAGAAGACTGACTCTTCTTACTGTCTATGTTTTGAACAATTCCTGTGACACTAGTTATAGATTCCGATGCTTCACTTCAGGTTTACTGTATCACTCTGACCTTTATATCGACGATGAAACACAGAAATTGCATCGGAATTAAATACAAAAGGCACAATGCCGACTTAAGTACAAGAAAACGGACTCTTCTTTCTGTCTATGTTTTGAACCAATCCTGTGGCACTAGTTATAGATTCCGATGCTTCACTTCAGGTTTCCTGTATCCCTCTGACCTTCTTATTGACGATGAAACACAGAAATTGCATCGGAATTAAATACAAAAGGCACAATGCCGACTTATGTACAAGAAAACTGACTCTTCTTACTGTCTATGATTTGAACCATTCCTGTGACACTAATTATAAATTCCGATGCTTCAGTTCAGGTTTATTGAATCCCTCTGACCTTGTATTGACGATGATGCACAGAAATTGCATTGGAATTAAATACAAAAGGATCAATGCCGACTTAAGTACAAGAAGACTGTATCGTCTTACTCTCTATGTTATGAACCATTCCTGTGATACTAGTTATAGATTGCGATGCTTCACTTCAGCTTTACTTCATCCCCCTGACCTTCTTATTGACTATGAAACACGGGAATTGCATCGGAATTAAATATAAAAGGCACAATTCCGATTCAAGCACAAGAAGACTGGCTCTTCTAACTGTCTATGTTTTGAACCATTCCTGTGACACTAGTTATAGATTCCGATGCTTCACTTCCGGTTTACTGTATCTCTCTGACCTCCTTATTCTCGATGAAACACAGAAATTGTATCGGATTTAAATACAAAAGGCACAATGCCGACTCAAGTACAAGAAGACTAGCACTTCTTACTGCCTATGTTTTGAACATTTCCTGTAACACTAGTTATAGATTCCGATGCTCCACTTCAGGTTTACTGTATCCCTCTGACCTGCTTATTGTCGATGAAATATAGAAATTGCATCGGAATTAAATACAAAAGGCACAATGCTGACTCAAGTACAAGAAAACTGACTCTTCTTACTGTCTATGTTTGAACCATTTCTGTGAAACTAGTTATAGATTCCGATGCTTCACTTCAGGTTTACTGTATCCCTCTGACCTTCTTATTGACGATGAAACACAGAAATTGCATCGGAATTAAATACAAAAGGCACAATGCCGACTGAAGTACAAGAAAACTGACTCTTCTTACTGTCTAAGTTTTGAACCATTCCTGTGACACTAGTTATAGTTTCCGATGCTTCACTTCAGGTTTACTGTATCCCTTTGAATTTCTTATTGACGATGAATCACAGAAATTGCATCGGAATTTATTGCAAAATGCACAATGCTGACTTAAGTACAAAAAGACTGACTTTTCTTACTGTCTATGTTTTGAACCAATCCTGTGACACTAGTTATGGATCCCGATTCTTCACTTCAGGTTTACTGTATCCCTCTGAGCTTGTTATTGACGATGAAACACAGAAATTGCATCGGAATTAAATACAAAAGGCACACTGCCGACTCAAGTACAAGAAGGCTGGCTCTTCCTACTTGTCTATGTTTTCAACCATTCCTGTAACACTAGTTATAGATTCCGATGCTTCACTTCAGGTTTACTGTATCACTATGACCTTCGTATTGACGATGAAACATAGAAATTGCATCGGAATTAAATGGTAAAGGAACAATGCCGACTTAAGTACAAGAAAACTGACTCTTCATACTGTCTATGTTTTGAACTATTCCTGTGACACTAGTTATAGATTCCCATGCTTCACTTCAGGTTTACTGTATCCGTCTGACCTTCTTATTGACGATGAAACACAGAAATTGCATCGGAATTATATACAAAAGGCACAATACCGACTTAAGTACAAGATAACTGACTCTTCTTACTGTCTATGTTTTGAACCATTCATGTGACTCTAGTTATAGATTACGATGCTTTACTTCAGGTTTAGTGTATCCCTTTGACCTTCTTATTGACGATCAAACACAGAAATAGCATCGGAATTAAATACAAAAGCCACAGTGCCGACTTAAGTTCAAGATAATTGACTCTAATTACTGTCTATGTTTTGAACCATTCATGTGACACTACTTATAGATTCCGATGCTTCACTTCAGGTTTACTGTATCCCTGTGACATTCTTATGGACGATGAAATACAGAAATTGCATCGGAATTAAATACAAAAGGCACAATTTCGATTTAAGTACTAGAAAACTGACTCTTCTTACTATCTGTGTTTTGAAACATTCCTGTGACACTAGTTATAGATTCCGATGCTTCACTTCAGGTTTACTGTATCCCCCTGACCTCC
This sequence comes from Schistocerca serialis cubense, assembly GCF_023864345.2. NCBI lineage: Eukaryota > Metazoa > Arthropoda > Insecta > Orthoptera > Acrididae > Schistocerca > Schistocerca serialis. The sequence goes on from NC_064647.1 coordinate 32,163,358, forward strand.
TTATTGTCGATGAAACACAGAAATTCCTTCGGAATTAAATACAAAAACCACAATGCCGACTCAAGTACAAGAGGACTGGCACTTCTTACTGTCAATGTTTTGAACACTTCCTGTGACACTAGTTATAGATTCCGATGCTCCACTTCAGGTTTACTGTATCCCTCTGACCTGCTTATTGTCGATGAAACACAGAAATTGCATCGGAATTAAATACAAAAGGCACACTGCCGACTCAAGTACAAGAAGGCTGGCTCTTCCCACTGTCTATGTTTTCAACCATTCCTGTGACACTAGTTATAGATTCCGATGCTTCCTTTCAGGTTTACTGTATCACTCTGACCTTCGTATTGACGATGAAACACAGAAATTGCATCGGAATTATATACAAAAGGCACAATGCCGACTTAAGTACAAGAATACTGACTCTTCTTACTGTCTATGATTTGAACCATTCCTGTGACACTAGTTATAGGTTCCGATGCTTCACTTCAGGTTTACTGTATCCCTCTGACCTTCTTATTGACGATGAAACACAGAAATTGCATCGGAATTAAATACAAAATTCACAATGCCGACTCAAGTACAAGAAGACTGGCTCTTCTTACTGCCTATGTTTTGAACCTTTCCTGCAAGACCGGTTTTAGATTCCGATGCTTCACTTCAGGTTTACTGTATCCGGTGGACCTTCTTATTGACGACGAAACGCAGAAATTGCATCGGAATTGAATACAAAAGGCACAATGCCGACTTAAGTACAAGAAAACTGACTCTTCTTACTGTCTATGTTTGAACAATTCCTGTGAAACTAGTTATAGATTCCGATGCTTCACTTCAGGTTTACTGTATCCCTCTGACATTCTTATTGACGATGAAACACAGAAATTGCATCGGAATTAAATACAAAAGGCACAATGCCGACCTAAGTACTAGAAAACTGACTCTTCTTACTGACTATGTTTTGAACATTTCCTGTAACACTAGTTATAGATTCCGATGCTCCACTTCAGGTTTACTGTATCCCTCTGACCTTCTTATTGTCGATGAAACACAGAAATTGCATCGGAATTAAATACAAAAGGCACAATGCTGACTCAAGTACAAGAAAACTGACTCTTCTTACTGTCTATGTTTGAACCATTCCTGTGAAACTAGTTATAGATTCCGATGCTTCACTTCAGGTTTACTGTATCCCTCTGACCTTCTTATCGACGATGAAACACAGAAATTGCATCGGAATTAAATACAAAAGGCACAATGCCGACTTAAGTACAAGGAAACTGACTGTTCTTACTGTCTATGTTTTGAACCATTCCTGTGACACTAGTTATAGATTCCAATGCTTCACTTCAGGTACACTGTATACCTCTGACCTTCTTATTGACGATGAAACACATAAATTGCATCGGAATTAAATACAAAAGGCACAATGCCGACTCAAGTACAAGAAGACTGGCTCTTTTTACTGTCTATGTTTTGAACCATTCCTGGGACACTAGTTATAGATTCCGGTGCTTGACTTCACGTTTACTGTATCCCTTCGACCTTCCTATTGAAGATGAAACACAGAAATTGCATCGGAAATAAATAGAAAAAGGAAAATGCCGACTTAAGTACAAGAAGACTGACTCTTCTTACTGTCTATGGTTTGAACAATTCCTGTGACACTAGTTATAGATTCCGATGCTTAACTTCAGCTTTACTGTATCCCTCTGACCTTCATATCGACGATGAAACACAGAAATTGCATCGGAATTAAATACAAAAGGCACAATGCCGACTTAACTATAAGAAAACGGACCCTTCTTTCTGTCTATGTTTTGAACCAATCCTGTGGCACCAGTTATAGATTCCGATGCTTCACTTCAGGTTTACTGTATCACTATGACCTTCGTATTGACGATGAAACATAGAAATTGCATCGGAATTAAATAGTAATGGAACAATGCCGACTTAAGTACAAGAAAACTGACTCTTCTTACTGTCTATGTTTTGAACTATTCCTGTGACACTAGTTATAGATTCCGATGCTTCACTTCAGGTTTACTGTATCCCTCTGACCTTCTTATTAACGATGAAACACAGAAATTCCATCGGAATTATATACAAAAGGCACAATACCGACTTAAGTACAAGATAACTGACTCTTCTTACTGTCTATGTTTTGAACCATTCATGTGACTCTAGTTATAGATTACGATGCTTCACTTCAGGTTTACTGTATCCCTGTGACCTTCTTATTGACGATGAAACACAGAAATTGCATCGGAATTAAATACAAAAGGCACAATTTCGACTTAAGTACTAGAAAACTGACTCTTCTTACTATCTGTGTTTTGAAACATTCCAGTGACACTAGTTATAGATTCCGATGCTTCACTTCAGGTTTACTGTATCCCCCTGACCTCCTTATTGTCGATGAAACACAGACATTCCATCGGAATTAAATACAAAAGGCACAATGCCGACTCAAGTACAACAAGACTGGCACTTCTTACTGTCTATGTTTTGAACATTTCCTGTGACACTAGTTATAGATTCCGATGCTCCACTTCAGGTTTACTGTATCCCACTGACCTGCTTATTGTCGATGAAACACAGAAATTGCATCGGAATTAAATACAAAAGGCACAATGCTGACTCAAGTACAAGAAAACTGAGTCTTCTTACTGTCTATGTTTGAACCATTCCTGTGACACTAGTTATAGATTCCGATGCTTCACTTCAGCTTTACTGTATCCCTTTGAATTTCGTATTGACGATGAAACACAGAAATTGCATCGGAATTAAATACAAAAGGCACAATGCCGACTGAAGTACAAGAAAACTGACTCTTCTTACTGTCTAAGGTTTGAACCATTCCTGTGACACTAGTTATTGATTCCGATGCTTCACTTCAGCTTTACTGTATCCCTTTGAATTTCTTATTGACGATGAATCACAGAAATTGCATCGGAATTTAATGCAAAATGCACAATGCCGACTTAAGTACAAAAAGACTGACTTTTCTTACTGTCTATGTTTTGAACCAATCCTGTGACACTAGTTATGGATCCCGATGCTTCACTTCAGGTTTACTGTATCCCTCTGACGTTGTTATTGACGATGAAACACAGAAATTGCATCGGAATTAAATACAAAAGGCACAATGCCGACCTAAGTACTAGAAAACTGACTCTTCTAACTGTTTATGTTTTGAACATTTCCTGTAACACTAGTTATAGATTCCGATGCTCCACTTCAGGTTTACTGTATCCCTCTGACCTTCTTATTGTCGATGAAACACAGAAATTGCATCGGAATTAAATACAAAAGGCACAACGCTGACTCAAGTACAAGAAAACTGACTCTTCTTACTGTCTAAGTTTGAACCATTCCTGTGATACTAGTTATAGATTCCGATGCTTCACTTCAGGTTTACTGTATCCCTCTGACCTTCTTATTGACGATGAAACACAGAAATTGCATCGGAATGAAATACAAAAGTCACAATGCCGACTTAAGTACAAGGAAACTGACTCTTCTTACTGTCTATGTTTTGAACCATTCCTGTGAAACTAGTTATAGATTCCAATGCTTCACTTCAGGTATACTGTATACCTCTGACCTTCCCATTGACGATGAAACACATAAATTGCATCGGAATTAAATACAAAAGGCACAATGCCGACTCAAGTACAAGAAGACTGGCTCTTTTTACTGTCTATGTTTTGAACCATTCCTGGGACACTAGTTATAGATTCCGATGCTTGACTTCACGTTTACTGTATCCCTTCGACCTTCCTATTGAAGATGAAACACAGAAATTGCATCGGAATTAAATAGAAAAAGGAAAATGCCAACTTAAGTACAAGAAGACTGACTCTTCTTACTGTCTATGTTTTGAACAATTCCTGTGACACTAGTTATAGATTCCGATGCTTCACTTCAGGTTTACTGTATCACTCTGACCTTTATATCGACGATGAAACACAGAAATTGCATCGGAATTAAATACAAAAGGCACAATGCCGACCTAAGTACTAGAAAACTGACTCTTCTTACTGACTATGTTTTGAACATTTCCTGTAACACTAGTTATAGATTCCGATGCTCCACTTCAGGTTTACTGTATCCCTCTGACCTGCTTATTGTCGATGAAATACAGAAATTGCATCGGAATTAAATACAAAAGGCACAATGCTGACTCGAGTACAAGAAAACTGACTCTTCTTACTGTCTATGTTTGAACCATTTCTGTGAAACTAGTTATAGATTCCGATGCTTCACTTCAGGTTTACTGTATCCCTCTGACCTTCTTATTGACGAGGAAACACAGAAATTGCATCGGAATTAAATTCAAAAGGCACAATGCCGACTTAAGTACAAGGAAACTGACTCTTCTCACTGTCTATGTTTTGAACCATTCCTGTGACACTAGTTATAGATTCCAATGCTTCACTTCAGGTTTACTGTATACCTCTGACCTTTATATTGACGATTAAACACTGAAATTGCATCGGAATTAGAGACAAAAGGCAAAAAGCCGACTTAAGTACAAGATAACTGACACTTCTTACTGTCTATATTTTGAACAATTCCTGTGACACTAGTTATACATTCCGATGCTTCACATAAGGTTTACTGTATCCCTCTGACCTTCTTATTGACGATGAAACACAGATATTGCATCGGAATTAAATACAAAAGGCTCAATGCCGACTTAAGTACAAGAATACTTACTCTTCTTACTGTTTATGTTTTGAACCATTCCTGTGACACTAGTTATAAATTCCGTTGCTTCACTTCAGGTTTACTGTATCCCTCTGACCTTCTTATTGACGATGAAATACAGAAATTGCATCGGAATTAAATACAAAAATCACAATGCCGACTTAAGTACAAGAAAACTGACTCTGCTTACTGTCTATGTTTTGAACCATTCCTGTGACACTAGTTATAGATTCCGATGCTTCACTTCTGGTTTACTGTATCTCTCTGACCTCCTTATTCTCGATGAAACACAGAAATTGTATCGGAATTAAATACAAATGGCACAATGCCGACTCAAGTACAAGAAGACTAGCACTTCTTACTGTCTATGTTTTGAATCATTCCTGTGACACCAGTTATAGATTCCGATGCTTATCTTCAGGTTTGCTGTATCCCTCTGACCTTCTTATTCACGATTAAACACAGATATTGCATCGAAATAAAATACAAAAGGCACAATGCCGACCTAAGTACTAGAAAACTGACTCTTCTTACTGACTATGTTTTGAACATTTCCTGTAACACTAGTTATAGATTCCGATGCTAAACTTCAGGTTTACTGTATCCCTCTGACCTGCTTATTGTCGATGAAATACAGAAATTGCATCGGAATTAAATACAAAAGGCACAATGCTGACTCAAGTACAAGAAAACTGACTCTTCTTACTGTCTATGTTTGAACCATTTCTGTGAAACTAGTTATAGATTCCGATGCTTCACTTCAGGTTTACTGTATCCCTCTGACCTTCTTATTGACGATGAAACACAGAAATTGCATCGGAATTAAATACAAAAGGCACAATGCCGACTTAAGTACAAGGAAACTGACTCTTCTTACTGTCTATGCTTTGAACCATTCCTGTGACACTAGTTACAGATTCCAATGCTTCACTTCAGGTTTACTGTATACCTCTGACCTTTATATTGACGATTAAACACTGAAATTGCATCGGAATTAAAGACAAAAGGCAAAAAGCCGACTTAAGTACAAGATAACTGACACTTCTTACTGTCTATGTTTTGAACAATTCCTGTGACACTAGTTATACATTCCGATGCTTCACATAAGGTTTACTGTATCCCTCTGACCTTCTTATTGACGATGAAACACAGAAATTGCATCGGAATTAAATACAAAAGGCTCAATGCCGACTTAAGTACAAGAATACTTACTCTTCTTACTGTTTATGTTTTGAACCATTCCTGTGAAACTAGTTATAAATTCCGTTGCTTCACTTCAGGTTTACTGTATCCCTCTGACCTTCTTATTGACGATGAAATACAGAAATTGCATCGGAATTAAATACAAAAATCACAATGCCGACTTAAGTACAAGAAAACTGACTCTTCTTACTGTCTATGTTTTGAACCATTCCTGTGACACTAGGTATAGATTCAGATGCTTCACTTCAGGTTTACTGTATCCCTCTGACCTTCGTATTGACGATGAAACACAGAAATTGCATCGGAATTAAATACAAAAGGCACAATGCCGACTTAAGTACAAGAAAACTGACTCTTCTTACTGTCTATGTTTTGAACCATTCCTGTGACACTAGTTATTGATTCCGATGCTTCACTTCAGGTTTACTGTATCCCTCTGACCTTCTTATTGACGATGAAACACAGAAATTGCATCGGAATTATATACAAAAAGATCAATGCCGACTCAAGTACAAGAAGACTGGCTCTTCTTACTGTCTACGTTTTGAACGTTTCCTGTGAGCCCGGTTTTAGATTCCGATGCTTCACTTCAGGTTTACTGTATCCCTTGGACATTCTTGTTGACAACGAAACACAGAAATAGCATCGTAATTAAATACAATAGGCACAATGACGGCTTAACCACAACAAAACTGACTCTTCTTATTGTCTATGTTTGAACCATTCCTGTGACACTAGTTATAGATTCCGATGCTTCACTTCAGGTTTACTGTATCCCTCTGACCTCCTTATTGACGATGAAACACAGAAATTGCATCGGAATTAAATACAAACGGCACAATGCCGAATTAAGTACAAGGAAACTGACTCTTCTTACTGTCTATGTTTTTGAACCATTCCTGTGACACTAGTTATAGATTCCGATGCTTCACTTCACGTTTACTGTATCCCTCTGACCTTCTTATTGACGATAAAATACTGAAATTGCAACGGAATTTCATACAAAAGGCACAATGCCGACTCAAGTACAAGAAGACTGGCTCTTATAACTGTCTATGTTTTGAACCTTTCCTGTGAGACCGGTTTTAGATTTCGATGCTTCATTTCAGGTTTACTGTATCCCTCTGACCCTCTTAATGACGATGAAACATAGAAATTGCATCCGGATAAAATACAAAATGCACAATGCCGACTTAAGTACAAGAAACGGACTCTTCTAACTGTCTATGTTTTGAACGTTTCCTGTGACACTAGTTAGAGATAACGATGCTTCACTTCAGGTTTACTGTATCCCTCTGACCTTCTTATTGACGATGAAACACAGAAAGTGCATCGGAATTAAACTCAAAAGGCACAATGCCGACTTAAGTACAAGAAAACGGACTCTTCTTACTGTCTATGTTTTGAACCATTCGTGTGACACTAGTTATAGATTCCGATGCTTCACTTCAGGTTTACTGTATCCCTCTGACCTTCTTATTGACGATGAAACACTGTAATTGCATCGGAATTAAATACAAAAGGCACAATGCCGACTCAAGTACAAGAAGACTGGCTCTTCTTACTGTCTATGTTTTGAACCATTCCTATGACACTAGTTATAGATTCCGAGGCATCACTTCAGGTTTACTGTATCCCTCTGACCTTCTTATTGTCGATGAAACACAGATATTGCATCGGAAATAAATACAAAAGTCACAATGAAGACTCAAGTATAAGAAGACAGGCTCTTCTTACTGTCTATGTTTTGAACCATTCCTGTGAGACCGGTTATAGATTCCGATGCTTCACTTCAGGTTTACTGTATCCGGTGGACATTCTTATTGAAGACGAAAAGCAGAAATTGCATCGGAATTAAATACAATAGGCACAATGCCGACTTAAGTACAAGAAAACTGACTCTTCTTACTGTCTACGTTTGAACCATTCCTGTGACACTAGTTATATATTCCGATGCTTCACTTCAGGTTTACTGTATCCCTCTGACCTCCTTATTGACGATAAAACACGGAAATTGCATCGGAATTAAAAACAAAATGCACAATGCCGAATTAAGTACAAGAAAACTGACTCTTCTTACTGTCTGTGTTTTGAACCATTCCTGTGACACTAGTTTTAGATTCCGATGTTTCTCTTCAGGTTTACTGTATCCCTCTGACCTTCTTGTTGACGTTAAAAAACAGAAATAGCATCGGAATTAAATACAAAAGGCACAATGGCGACTCAAGTACAAGAAGACTGGCTCTTCTTACTGTCTATGTTTTGAACCTTTCCTGTGAGACCGGTATTAGATACCGATGATTAACTTCAGGTTTACTGTATCACTCTGATCTTGTTATTGACGATGAAACATAAAAATTGCATCGGGATTAAACTAAAATTGCACAATGCCGACTTAAGTACAAGAAAACGGACTCTTCTTACTGTCTATGTTTTGAACCACTGCTGTGAAACTAGTCATAGATTCCGATGCTTCACTTCAGGTTTACTGTATTCCTCTGACCTTCTTATTGACGATGAAACACAGACATTGCATCGGAATTAAATACAAAAGGCACAATGCTGACTCAAGTACAAGAAAACTGACTCTTTTTACTGTCTATGTTTGAACAATTCCTGTGACACTAGTTATAGATTCCAATCCTTCACTTCAGGTTTACTGTATACCTCTGACCTTCTTATTGACGATGAAACACATAAATTGCATCGGAATTAAATACAAAAGGCACAATAAAAACTTAAGAAAAAGAAAACTGACTCTTCTTACTGTCTGTGTTTTGAACCATTCCTGTGACACTAATTTTTGATTCCGATGTTTCTCTTCAGGTTTACTGTATCCCTCTGACCTTCTTGTTGACGATAAAAAACAGAAATTGCATCGGAATTAAATACAAAAGGCACAATACCGACTTAAGAACAAGAAAACTGACTCTTCCTACTGTCTATGTTTTGAACCACTCCTGTGAAACTAGTCATAGATTCCGATGCTTCACTTCAGGTTTACTGTATCCCTCTGACTTCTTATTGACGATGAAACACAGAAATTGCATCTTAATTAAATACAAAAGGCAAAATGCCGACTTAAGTACAAGAAGACTGACTCCTCTTACTGTCTATGGTTTGAACCATTCCTGTGACACTAGTTATAGATTCACATGCTGCACTTCAGGTATACTGTATCATGCTTACCTTCTTATTGATGATGAAGCACGGAATTTGCATCGGAGTTAAATACAAAAGGCACAACGCTGACATTAGTACAAGAAGACGGACTCTTCTTACTGCCTATGTTTTGAACCGTTCCTGTGACACTAGTTATAGATTCCGATGCTTCACTTAATTTATACTGTATCCCTCTGACCTTCTTATTGACGATGAAACACAGAAATTGCATCGGAATTAAATACAAAAGGCACAATGCCAACTCAAGTATGAGAAGACTGGCTCTTCTTACTGTCTATGATTTGAACCATTCCTGTGACTCTAGTTATAAAATCCGATGCTTCACTTCAGGATTACTGTGTCCCTCTGACCTTCTTATAGACGATGAAATACAGAAATTGCATCGGAATTATATACAAAAGGCACAATGCCGACTTAACTACAAGAAGACTGACTCTTCTTACTGTCTACGTTTGAACCATTCCTGTGACACTAGTTATAGATTCCGATGCTTCACTTCAGGTTTACTGTATCCCCCTGACCTCCTTATTGTCGATGAAACACAGACATTCCATCGGAATTAAATACAAAAGGCACAATGCCGACTCAAGTACAACAAGACTGGCACTTCTTACTGTCTATGTTTTGAACATTTCCTGTGACACTAGTTATAGATTCCGATGCTCCACTTCAGGTTTACTGTATCCCACTGACCTGCTTATTGTCGATGAAACATAGAAATTGCATCGGAATTAAATACAAAAGGCACAATGCTGACTCAAGTACAAGAAAACTGAGTCTTCTTACTGTCTATGTTTGAACCATTCCTGTGACACTAGTTATCGATTCCGATGCTTCACTTCAGCTTTACTGTATCCCTTTGAATTTCGTATTGACGATGAAACACAGAAATTGCATCGGAATTAAATACAAAAGGCACAATGCCGACTGAAGTACAAGAAAACTGACTCTTCTTACTGTCTAAGGTTTGAACCATTCCTGTGACACTAGTTATTGATTCCGATGCTTCACTTCAGCTTTACTGTATCCCTTTGAATTTCTTATTGACGATGAATCACAGAAATTGCATCGGAATTTAATGCAAAATGCACAATGCCGACTTAAGTACAAAAAGACTGACTTTTCTTACTGTCTATGTTTTGAACCAATCCTGTAACACTAGTTATGGATCCCGATGCTTCACTTCAGGTTTACTGTATCCCTCTGACCTTGTTATTGACGATGAAACACAGAAATTGCATCGGAATTAAATACAAAAGGCACAATGCCGACCTAAGTACTAGAAAACTGACTCTTCTAACTGACTATGTTTTGAACATTTCCTGTAACACTAGTTATAGATTCCGATGCTCCACTTCAGGTTTACTGTATCCCTCTGACCTTCTTATTGTCGATGAAACACAGAAATTGCATCGGAATTAAATACAAAAGGCACAACGCTGACTCAAGTACAAGAAAACTGACTCTTCTTACTGTCTAAGTTTGAACCATTCCTGTGATACTAGTTATAGATTCCGATGCTTCACTTCAGGTTTACTGTATCCCTCTGACCTTCTTATTGACGATGAAACACAGAAATTGCATCGGAATGAAATACAAAAGTCACAATGCCGACTTAAGTACAAGGAAACTGACTGTTCTTACTGTCTATGTTTTGAACCATTCCTGTGAAACTAGTTATAGATTCCAATGCTTCACTTCAGGTATACTGTATACCTCTGACCTTCCCATTGACGATGAAACACATAAATTGCATCGGAATTAAATACAAAAGGCACAATGCCGACTCAAGTACAAGAAGACTGGCTCTTTTTACTGTCTATGTTTTGAACCATTCCTGGGACACTAGTTATAGATTCCGATGCTTGACTTCACGTTTACTGTATCCCTTCGACCTTCCTATTGAAGATGAAACACAGAAATTGCATCGGAATTAAATACAAAAGGCACAATGCCGACTTAAGTACAAGAAAACGGACTCTTCTTTCTGTCTATGTTTTGAACCAATCCTGTGGCACTAGTTATAGATTCCGATGCTTCACTTCAGGTTTACTGTATCCCTCTGACCTTCTTATTGACGATGAAACACAGAAATTGCATCGGAATTAAATACAAAAGGCACAATGCCGACTTATGTACAAGAAAACTGACTCTTCTTACTGTCTATGTTTTGAACCATTCCTGTGACACTAATTATAAATTCCGATGCTTCAGTTCAGGTTTATTGAATCCCTCTGACCTTTTATTGACGATGATGCACAGAAATTGCATTGGAATTAAATACAAAAGGATCAATGCCGACTTAAGTACAAGAAGACTGTATCGTCTTACTCTCTATGTTATGAACCATTCCTGTGATACTAGTTATAGATTGCGATGCTTCACTTCAGCTTTACTTCATCCCCCTGACCTTCTTATTGACTATGAAACACGGGAATTGCATCGGAATTAAATATAAAAGGCACAATTCCGATTCAAGCACAAGAAGACTGGCTCTTCTAACTGTCTATGTTTTGAACCATTCCTGTGACACTAGTTATAGATTCCGATGCTTCACTTCAGGTTTACTGTATCTCTCTGACCTCCTTATTCTCGATGAAACACAGAAATTGTATCGGAATTAAATACAAAAAGCACAATGCCGACTCAAGCACAAGAAGACTAGCACTTCTTACTGCCTATGTTTTGAACCATTCCTGTGACACTAGTTATAGATTCCGATGCTTATCTTCAGGTTTGCTGTATCCCTCTGACCTTCTTATTCACGATTAAACACAGATATTGCATCGAAATAAAATACAAAAGGCACAATGCCGACTTAAGTACTAGAAAACTGACTCTTCTTACTGACTATGTTTTGAACCATTCCTGTGACACTAGTTATAGATTCCGATGCTTGACTTCAGGTTTACTGTATCCCTCTGACATTCTTATTGACGATGAAACACAGAAATTGCATCGGAATTTAATAAAAAAGGCACAATGCCGACCTAAGTACTAGAAAACTGACTCTTCTTACTGACTATGTTTTGAACATTTCCTGTAACACTAGTTATAGATTCCGATGCTCCACTTCAGGTTTACTGTATCCCTCTGACCTGCTTATTGTCGATGAAATACAGAAATTGCATCGGAATTAAATACAAAAGGCACAATGCTGACTCGAGTACAAGAAAACTGACTCTTCTTACTGTCTATGTTTGAACCATTTCTGTGAAACTAGTTATAGATTCCGATGCTTCACTTCAGGTTTACTGTATCCCTCTGACCTTCTTATTGACGAGGAAACACAGAAATTGCATCGGAATTAAATACAAAAGGCACAATGCCGACTTAAGTACAAGGAAACTGACTCTTCTTACTGTCTATGTTTTGAACCATTCCTGTGACACTAGTTATAGATTCCAATGCTTCACTTCAGGTTTACTGTATACCTCTGACCTTTATATTGTCGATTAAACACTGAAATTGCATCGGAATTAAAGACAAAAGGCAAAAAGCCGACTTAAGTACAAGATAACTGACACTTCTTATTGTCTATATTTTGAACAATTCCTGTGACACTAGTTATACATTCCGATGCTTCACATAAGGTTTACTGTATCCCTCTGACCTTCTTATTGACGATGAAACACAGATATTGCATCGGAATTTAATACAAAAGGCTCAATGCCGACTTAAGTACAAGAATACTTACTCTTCTTACTGTTTATGTTTTGAACCATTCCTGTGACACTAGTTATAAATTCCGTTGCTTCACTTCAGGTTTACTGTATCCCTCTGACCTTCTTATTGACGATGAAATACAGAAATTGCATCGGAATTAAATACAAAAATCACAATGCCGACTTAAGTACAAGAAAACTGACTCTTCTTACTGTCTATGTTTTGAACCATTCCTGTGACACTAGTTATAGATTCCGATGCTTCACTTCTGGTTTACTGTATCTCTCTGACCTCCTTATTCTCGATGAAACACAGACATTGTATCGGAATTAAATACAAATGGCACAATGCCGACTCAAGTACAAGAAGACTAGCACTTCTTACTGTCTATGTTTTGAATCATTCCTGTGACACTAGTTATAGATTCCGATGCTTATCTTCAGGTTTGCTGTATCCCTCTGACCTTCTTATTCACGATTAAACACAGATATTGCATCGAAATAAAATACAAAAGGCACAATGCCGACTTAAGTACTAGAAAACTGACTCTTCTTACTGACTATGCTTTGAACCATTCCTGTGACACTAGTTATAGATTCTGATGCTTCACTTCAGGTTTACTGTATCCCTCTGACATTCTTATTGACGATGAAACACAGAAATTGCATCGGAATTAAATAAGAAAGGCACAATGATGACCTAAGTACTAGAAAACTGACTCTTCTTACTGACTATGTTTTGAACATTTCCTGTAACACTAGTTATAGATTCCGATGCTAAACTTCAGGTTTACTGTATCCCTCTGACCTGCTTATTGTCGATGAAATACAGAAATTGCATCGGAATTAAATACAAAAGGCACAATGCTGACTCAAGTACAAGAAAACTGACTCTTCTTACTGTCTATGTTTGAACCATTTCTGTGAAACTAGTTATAGATTCCGATGCTTCACTTCAGGTTTACTGTATCCCTCTGACCTTCTTATTGACGATGAAACACAGAAATTGCATCGGAATTAAATACAAAAGGCACAATGCCGACTTAAGTACAAGGAAACTGACTCTTCTTACTGTCTATGTTTTGAACCATTCCTGTGACACTAGTTACAGATTCCAATGCTTCACTTCAGGTTTACTGTATACCTCTGACCTTTATATTGACGATTAAACACTGAAATTGCATCGGAATTAAAGACAAAAGGCAAAAAGCCGACTTAAGTACAAGATAACTGACACTTCTTACTGTCTATGTTTTGAACAATTCCTGTGACACTAGTTATACATTCCGATGCTTCACATAAGGTTTACTGTATCCCTCTGACCTTCTTATTGTCGATGAAACACAGAAATTGCATCGGAATTAAATACAAAAGGCACAACGCTGACTCAAGTACAAGAAAACTGACTCTTCTTACTGTCTAAGTTTGAACCATTCCTGTGATACTAGTTATAGATTCCGATGCTTCACTTCAGGTTTACTGTATCCCTCTGACCTTCTTATTGACGATGAAACACAGAAATTGCATCGGAATGAAATACAAAAGTCACAATGCCGACTTAAGTACAAGGAAACTGACTGTTCTTACTGTCTATGTTTTGAACCATTCCTGTGAAACTAGTTATAGATTCCAATGCTTCACTTCAGGTATACTGTATACCTCTGACCTTCCCATTGACGATGAAACACATAAATTGCATCGGAATTAAATACAAAAGGCACAATGCCGACTCAAGTACAAGAAGACTGGCTCTTTTTACTGTCTATGTTTTGAACCATTCCTGGGACACTAGTTATAGATTCCGATGCTTGACTTCACGTTTACTGTATGCCTTCGACCCTCCTATTGAAGATGAAACACAGAAATTGCATCGGAATTAAATAGAAAAAGGAAAATGCCAACTTAAGTACAAGAAGACTGACTCTTCTTACTGTCTATGTTTTGAACAATTCCTGTGACACTAGTTATAGATTCCGATGCTTCACTTCAGGTTTACTGTATCACTCTGACCTTTATATCGACGATGAAACACAGAAATTGCATCGGAATTAAATACAAAAGGCACAATGCCGACTTAAGTACAAGAAAACGGACTCTTCTTTCTGTCTATGTTTTGAACCAATCCTGTGGCACTAGTTATAGATTCCGATGCTTCACTTCAGGTTTACTGTATCCCTCTGACCTTCTTATTGACGATGAAACACAGAAATTGCATCGGAATTAAATACAAAAGGCACAATGCCGACTTATGTACAAGAAAACTGACTCTTCTTACTGTCTATGTTTTGAACCATTCCTGTGACACTAATTATAAATTCCGATGCTTCAGTTCAGGTTTATTGAATCCCTCTGACCTTTTATTGACGATGATGCACAGAAATTGCATTGGAATTAAATACAAAAGGATCAATGCCGACTTAAGTACAAGAAGACTGTATCGTCTTACTCTCTATGTTATGAACCATTCCTGTGATACTAGTTATAGATTGCGATGCTTCACTTCAGCTTTACTTCATCCCCCTGACCTTCTTATTGACTATGAAACACGGGAATTGCATCGGAATTAAATATAAAAGGCACAATTCCGATTCAAGCACAAGAAGACTGGCTCTTCTAACTGTCTATGTTTTGAACCATTCCTGTGACACTAGTTATAGATTCCGATGCTTCACTTCAGGTTTACTGTATCTCTCTGACCTCCTTATTCTCGATGAAACACAGAAATTGTATCGGAATTAAATACAAAAAGCACAATGCCGACTCAAGCACAAGAAGACTAGCACTTCTTACTGCCTATGTTTTGAACCATTCCTGTGACACTAGTTATAGATTCCGATGCTTATCTTCAGGTTTGCTGTATCCCTCTGACCTTCTTATTCACGATTAAACACAGATATTGCATCGAAATAAAATACAAAAGGCACAATGCCGACTTAAGTACTAGAAAACTGACTCTTCTTACTGACTATGTTTTGAACCATTCCTGTGACACTAGTTATAGATTCCGATGCTTGACTTCAGGTTTACTGTATCCCTCTGACATTCTTATTGACGATGAAACACAGAAATTGCATCGGAATTTAATAAAAAAGGCACAATGCCGACCTAAGTACTAGAAAACTGACTCTTCTTACTGACTATGTTTTGAACATTTCCTGTAACACTAGTTATAGATTCCGATGCTCCACTTCAGGTTTACTGTATCCCTCTGACCTGCTTATTGTCGATGAAATACAGAAATTGCATCGGAATTAAATACAAAAGGCACAATGCTGACTCGAGTACAAGAAAACTGACTCTTCTTACTGTCTATGTTTGAACCATTTCTGTGAAACTAGTTATAGATTCCGATGCTTCACTTCAGGTTTACTGTATCCCTCTGACCTTCTTATTGACGAGGAAACACAGAAATTGCATCGGAATTAAATACAAAAGGCACAATGCCGACTTAAGTACAAGGAAACTGACTCTTCTCACTGTCTATGTTTTGAACCATTCCTGTGACACTAGTTATAGATTCCAATGCTTCACTTCAGGTTTACTGTATACCTCTGACCTTTATATTGACGATTAAACACTGAAATTGCATCGGAATTAAAGACAAAAGGCAAAAAGCCGACTTAAGTACAAGATAACTGACACTTCTTACTGTCTATATTTTGAACAATTCCTGTGACACTAGTTATACATTCCGATGCTTCACATAAGGTTTACTGTATCCCTCTGACCTTTTTATTGACGATGAAACACAGATATTGCATCGGAATTAAATACAAAAGGCTCAATGCCGACTTAAGTACAAGAATACTTACTCTTCTTACTGTTTATGTTTTGAACCATTCCTGTGACACTAGTTATAAATTCCGTTGCTTCACTTCAGGTTTACTGTATCCCTCTGACCTTCTTATTGACGATGAAATACAGAAATTGCATCGGAATTAAATACAAAAATCACAATGCCGACTTAAGTACAAGAAAACTGACTCTTCTTACTGTCTATGTTTTGAACCATTCCTGTGACACTAGTTATAGATTCCGATGCTTCACTTCTGGTTTACTGTATCTCTCTGACCTCCTTATTCTCGATGAAACACAGAAATTGTATCGGAATTAAATACAAATGGCACAATGCCGACTCAAGTACAAGAAGACTAGCACTTCTTACTGTCTATGTTTTGAATCATTCCTGTGACACTAGTTATAGATTCCGATGCTTATCTTCAGGTTTGCTGTATCCCTCTGACCTTCTTATTCACGATTAAACACAGATATTGCATCGAAATAAAATACAAAAGGCACAATGCCGACTTAAGTACTAGAAAACTGACTCTTCTTACTGACTATGTTTTGAACCATTCCTGTGACACTAGTTATAGATTCTGATGCTTCACTTCAGGTTTACTGTATCCCTCTGACATTCTTATTGACGATGAAACACAGAAATTGCATCGGAATTAAATAAAAAAGGCACAATGCCGACCTAAGTACTAGAAAACTGACTCTTCTTACTGACTATGTTTTGAACATTTCCTGTAACACTAGTTATAGATTCCGATGCTAAACTTCAGGTTTACTGTATCCCTCTGACCTGCTTATTGTCGATGAAATACAGAAATTGCATCGGAATTAAATACAAAAGGCACAATGCTGACTCAAGTACAAGAAAACTGACTCTTCTTACTGTCTATGTTTGAACCATTTCTGTGAAACTAGTTATAGATTCCGATGCTTCACTTCAGGTTTACTGTATCCCTCTGACCTTCTTATTGACGATGAAACACAGAAATTGCATCGGAATTAAATACAAAAGGCACAATGCCGACTTAAGTACAAGGAAACTGACTCTTCTTACTGTCTATGTTTTGAACCATTCCTGTGACACTAGTTACAGATTCCAATGCTTCACTTCAGGTTTACTGTATCCCTCTGACCTTCTTATTGACGATGAAACACAGAAATTGCATCGGAATTAAATACAAAAGGCTCAATGCCGACTTAAGTACAAGAATACTTACTCTTCTTACTGTTTATGTTTTGAACCATTCCTGTGAAACTAGTTATAAATTCCGTTGCTTCACTTCAGGTTTACTGTATCCCTCTGACCATCTTATTGACGATGAAATACAGAAATTGCATCGGAATTAAATACAAAAATCACAATGCCGACTTAAGTACAAGAAAACTGACTCTTCTTACTGTCTATGTTTTGAACCATTCCTGTGACACTAGGTATAGATTCAGATGCTTCACTTCAGGTTTACTGTATCCCTCTGACCTTCGTATTGACGATGAAACACAGAAATTGCATCGGAATTAAATACAAAAGGCACAATGCCGACTTAAGTACAAGAAAACTGACTCTTCTTACTGTCTATGTTTTGAACTATTCCTGTGACACTAGTTATTGATTCCGATGCTTCACTTCAGGTTTACTGTATCCCTCTGACCTTCTTATTGACGATGAAACACAGAAATTGCATCGGAATTATATACAAAAAGAACAATGCCGACTCAAGTACAAGAAGACTGGCTCTTCTTACTGTCTACGTTTTGAACGTTTCCTGTGAGCCCGGTTTTAGATTCCGATGCTTCACTTCAGGTTTACTGTATCCCTTGGACATTCTTGTTGACAACGAAACACAGAAATAGCATCGTAATTAAATACAATAGGCACAATGACGGCTTAACCACAACAAAACTGACTCTTCTTATTGTCTATGTTTGAACCATTCCTGTGACACTAGTTATAGATTCCGATGCTTCACTTCAGGTTTACTGTATCCCTCTGACCTCCTTATTGACGATGAAACACAGAAATTGCATCGGAATTAAATACAAACGGCACAATGCCGAATTAAGTACAAGGAAACTGACTCTTCTTACTGTCTATGTTTTTGAACCATTCCTGTGACACTAGTTATAGATTCCGATGCTTCACTTCACGTTTACTGTATCCCTCTGACCTTCTTATTGACGATAAAATACTGAAATTGCAACGGAATTTCATACAAAAGGCACAATGCCGACAAAAGTACAAGAAGACTGGCTCTTATAACTGTCTATGTTTTGAACCTTACCTGTGAGACCGGTTTTAGATTTCGATGCTTCATTTCAGGTTTACTGTATCCCTCTGACCCTCTTAATGACGATGAAACATAGAAATTGCATCCGGATAAAATACAAAATGCACAATGCCGATTTAAGTACAAGAAACGGACTCTTCTAACTGTCTATGTTTTGAACGTTTCCTGTGACACTAGTTAGAGATAACGATGCTTCACTTCAGGTTTACTGTATCCCTCTGACCTTCTTATTGACGATGAAACACAGAAAGTGCATCGGAATTAAACTCAAAAGGCACAATGCCGACTTAAGTACAAGAAAACGGACTCTTCTTACTGTCTATGTTTTGAACCATTCGTGTGACACTAGTTATAGATTCCGATGCTTCACTTCAGGTTTACTGTATCCCTCTGACCTTCTTATTGACGATGAAACACTGTAATTGCATCGGAATTAAATACAAAAGGCACAATGCCGACTCAAGTACAAGAAGACTGGCTCTTCTTACTGTCTATGTTTTGAACCATTCCTATGACACTAGTTATAGATTCCGAGGCATCACTTCAGGTTTACTGTATCCCTCTGACCTTCTTATTGTCGATGAAACACAGATATTGCATCGGAAATAAATACAAAAGTCACAATGAAGACTCAAGTATAAGAAGACAGGCTCTTCTTACTGTCTATGTTTTGAACCATTCCTGTGAGACCGGTTATAGATTCCGATGCTTCACTTCAGGTTTACTGTATCCGGTGGACATTCTTATTGAAGACGAAAAGCAGAAATTGCATCGGAATTAAATACAATAGGCACAATGCCGAATTAAGTACAAGAAAACTGACTCTTCTTACTGCCTACGTTTGAACCATTCCTGTGACACTAGTTATATATTCCGATGCTTCACTTCAGGTTTACTGTATCCCTCTGACCTCCTTATTGACGATAAAACACGGAAATTGCATCGGAATTAAAAACAAAATGCACAATGCCGAATTAAGTACAAGAAAACTGACTCTTCTTACTGTCTGTGTTTTGAACCATTCCTGTGACACTAGTTTTAGATTCCGATGTTTCTCTTCAGGTTTACTGTATCCCTCTGACCTTCTTGTTGACGTTAAAAAACAGAAATAGCATCGGAATTAAATACAAAAGGCACAATGGCGACTCAAGTACAAGAAGACTGGCTCTTCTTACTGTCTATGTTTTGAACCTTTCCTGTGAGACCGGTATTAGATACCGATGATTAACTTCAGGTTTACTGTATCACTCTGATCTTGTTATTGACGATGAAACATAAAAATTGCATCGGGATTAAACTAAAATTGCACAATGCCGACTTAAGTACAAGAAAACGGACTCTTCTTACTGTCTATGTTTTGAACCACTGCTGTGAAACTAGTCATAGATTCCGATGCTTCACTTCAGGTTTACTGTATTCCTCTGACCTTCTTATTGACGATGAAACACAGACATTGCATCGGAATTAAATACAAAAGGCACAATGCTGACTCAAGTACAAGAAAACTGACTCTTTTTACTGTCTATGTTTGAACAATTCCTGTGACACTAGTTATAGATTCCAATCCTTCACTTCAGGTTTACTGTATACCTCTGACCTTCTTATTGACGATGAAACACATAAATTGCATCGGAATTAAATACAAAAGGCACAATAAAAACTTAAGAAAAAGAAAACTTACTCTTCTTACTGTCTGTGTTTTGAACCATTCCTGTGACACTAATTTTTGATTCCGATGTTTCTCTTCAGGTTTACTGTATCCCTCTGACCTTCTTGTTGACGATAAAAAACAGAAATTGCATCGGAATTAAATACAAAAGGCACAATACCGACTTAAGAACAAGAAAACTGACTCTTCCTACTGTCTATGTTTTGAACCACTCCTGTGAAACTAGTCATAGATTCCGATGCTTCACTTCAGGTTTACTGTATCCCTCTGACTTCTTATTGACGATGAAACACAGAAATTGCATCTTAATTAAATACAAAAGGCAAAATGCCGACTTAAGTACAAGAAGACTGACTCCTCTTACTGTCTATGGTTTGAACCATTCCTGTGACACTAGTTATAGATTCACATGCTGCACTTCAGGTATACTGTATCATGCTTACCTTCTTATTGATGATGAAGCACAGAATTTGCATCGGAGTTAAATACAAAAGGCACAACGCCGACATTAGTACAAGAAGACGGACTCTTCTTACTGCCTATGTTTTGAACCGTTCCTGTGACACTAGTTATAGATTCCGATGCTTCACTTAAGTTATACTGTATCCCTCTGACCTTCTTATTGACGATGAAACACAGAAATTGCATCGGAATTAAATACAAAAGGCACAATGCCAACTCAAGTACGAGAAGACTGGCTCTTCTTACTGTCTATGATTTGAACCATTCCTGTGACTCTAGTTATAAAATCCGATGCTTCACTTCAGGATTACTGTGTCCCTCTGACCTTCTTATAGACGATGAAATACAGAAATTGCATCGGAATTATATACAAAAGGCACAATGCCGACTTAACTACAAGAAGACTGACTCTTCTTACTGTCTACGTTTGAACCATTCCTGTGACACTAGTTATAGATTCCGATGCTTCACTTCAGGTTTACTGTATTCCTCTGACCTTCTTATTGACGATGAAACACAGAAATTGCATCGGAATTAAATACAAAAGACACAATGCCCACTTAAGGACAAGAAAACTGACTCTTCTTACTGTCTATGTTTTGAACCATTCCTGTGACCCTAGTTATATATTCCAATGCTTCACTTCAAGCTTACTGTATGCCTCTGACCTTCTTATTGACGATGACACACAGAAATTGCATCGGAAATAAATACAAAAGGCACATTGCCGACTTAAGTACAAGAAAACTGACTCTTCTTACTTTCTATGCTTTGAACCATTTCTATGACACTAGTTATAGATTCCAATGCTTCACTTCAGGTTTACTGTATCCCTCTGACTTTCTTATTGACGATGAAACACAGAAATTGCATCGGAATTAAATACAAAAGGCACAATGCCGTCTCAAGTACAAGAAGACTGGCACTTCATACTGTCTATGTTTTAAACCATTCCTGTGACACTAGTTATAGATTCCGATGCTTCAATTCGGATTTACTGTATCCCTCTGACCATCGTATTGACGATGAAACATAGAAATTGCATCGGAATTAAATTCAAAAGGCACAATGCCGTCTTAAGTACAGGAAAACTGACTCTTCTTACTGTCCGTGTTTTGAACCATTCTTGTGACACTAGTTATAGATTCCGATGCTCCACTTCAGGTTTACTGTATCCCTCTGACTTTCTTAATGACGATGAAACACAGAAATTGCATCGGAATTAAATACAATAGGCACAATGCCGACTTAAGTACAAGAAGACTGACTTTTCTTACTGTCTATGGTTTGAACAATTCCTGTGACACTAGTTATAGATTCAGATGCTGCACTTCTGGTATACTGCATCCAGCTGACCTTCTTATTGACGATGAAACACAGAAATTGCATCGGAATTATATACAAAAGGCACAATGCCGATATAAGTACAAGAAGACTGACTCTTCTTACTGTCTATGTTTTCAACCATTCCTGTGACACTAGTTATAGATTCCGATGCTTCACTTCAGCTTTACTGAATCCCTCTGACCTTCTTATTGACGATGAAACATAGAAATTGCATCTTAATTAAATACAAAAGGCACAAAGCCGACTTAAGTACAAGAAGACTAGCTTTTTTTACTGTCTATGGTTTGAACCTTTCAAGTGACACTAGTTATAGATTCAGATGCTGCACTTCTGGTATACTGCATCCAGCTGACCTTCTTATTGACGATGAAACACAGAAATTGCATCGGAGCTAAATACAAAAGGCACAATGCCAACTCAAGTACAAGAAGACTGGTTCATCTTACTGTCTATGTTTTGAACCATTCCTGTGACACTAGTTATAGATTCCGATGCTTCACTTCAGTTTTACTGTATCCCTCTGACCTTCATATTGACGATGAAACACAGAAATTGCACGGAATCAAATACAAAAGGCAGAATGCCAACTCAAGTACAAGAAGACTGGCTCTTCTTACTGTCTATGTTTTGAACATTTCCTGTAACACTAGTTATAGATTCCGATACTCCACTTCAGGTTTAGTGTATCCCTCTGACCTTCTTATTGTCGATGAAACACAGAAATTGCATCGGAATTAAATTCAAAAGGCACAATGCTTACTCAAGTACAAGAAAACTGACTCTTCTTACTATCTATGTTTGAACCATTCCTGTGAAACTAGTTATAGATTCCGATGCTTCACTTCAGGTTTACTGAATCCCTCTCACCTTCTTATTGACGATGAAACATAGAAATTGCAACTTAATTAAATACAAAAGGCACAAAGCCGACTTAAGTACAAGAAGACTGATTTTTCTGACTGTCTATGGTTTGAACCATACCTGTGACACTAGTTATAGATTCAGATGCTGCACTTCTGGTATACTGCATCCAGCTGACCTTCTTATTGACGATGAAACACAGAAATTGCATCGGAACTAAATACAAAAGGCACAATGCCAACTCAAGTACAAGAAGACTGGCTCACTTACTGTCTATGTTTGAACCATTCCTGTGACACTAGTTATAGATTCCGATGCTTCACTTCAGATTTACTGTATCCCTCTGACCTTCTTATTGACGATGAAACACAGAAATTGCATTGGAATTAAATACAAAAGGCACAATGCCGACTCAAGTACAAGAAGACTGGCTCTTCTTACTGTCTATGTTTTGAACATTTCCTGTAACACTAGTTATAGATTCCGATGCTCCACTTCAAGTTTACTGTATCCCTCTGACCTTCTTATTGTCGATGAAACACAGAAAATGCATCGGAATTAAATTCAAAAGGCACATGGCTGACTCAAGTACAAGAAAACTGACTCTTTTTACTGTCTATGTTTGAACCATTCCTGTGACACTATTTATAGATTCCAATCCTTCACTTCAGGTTTACTGTATACCTCTGACCTTCTTATTGACGATGAAACACATAAATTGCATCGGAATTAAATACAAAAGGCACAATGCCGACTTAAGTACAAGGAAACTGACTCTTCTTACTGTCTATGTTTTGAAACATTCTTGTGACGCTAGTTATAGATTCCAATGCTTCACTTCAGGTTTACTGTATACCTCTGACCTTCTTATTGACGATGAAACACTGAAATTGCATCGGAATTAAAGACAAAAGGAAAATGCCGGCTTAAGTACAAGATAACTGACTCTTCTTACTGTCTATGTTTTGAACCATTCCTGTGACACTAGGTATTGATTCCGATGCTTCACTTCAGCTTTACTGTATCCCTTTGAATTTATTATTGACGAAGAAACACAGAAATTGCTTCGGAATTAAATACAGAACGCACAATGCCGACTGAAGTACAAGAAAACTGACTCTACTTACTGTCTATGTTTTGAACCATTCCTGTGACACTAGTTATTGATTCCGATGCTTCACTTCAGCTTTACTGTATCCCTTTGAATTTCTTATTGACGATTAATCACAGAAATTGCATCGGAATTTAATACAAAATGCACAATGCCGACTTAAGTACAAGAAGACTGACTTTTCTTACCGTCTATGTTTTGAACCATTCCTGTGATACTAGTTATGGATCCCGATGCTTCACTTCAGGTTTGCTGTATCCCTGTGACCTTGTTATTGACGATGAAACACAGAAATAGCATCGGAATTAAATACAAAAGGCACACTGCCGACTCAGGTACAAGAAGCCTGGCTCTTCCTACTGTCTATGTTTTCAACCATTCCTGTGACACTAGTTATAGATTCCGATGCTTCACTTCAGGTTTACTGTATCACTCTGACCTTCGTATTGACGATGAATCACAGAAATTGCATCGGAATTACATACAAAAGGCACAATGCCGACTTAAGTACAAGTTAACTGACTCTCCTTACTGTCTATGTATTGAACCAATCCTGTGACACTAGTTATATATTCCGATGCTTAACTTCAAGCTTACTGTATCCCTCTGACCTTCTTATTGACGATGAAACACAGAAATTGCATCGGAATTAAATACAAAAGGCACAATGCCGACTTAAGTACAAGAAGACTGACTCTTCTTACTGTCTATGTTTTGAACCATTCCTGTGACACTAGTTATAGATTTCGATTCTTCACTTCAGGTTTACTGAGTCCCGCTGACCTTCTTATTGACGGTGAAACACAGAAATTGCATCGGAGTTAAATGCAAAAGGCACAATGCCGTCTTAAGTTCAAGAAATCTGACTCCTCTTACCGTCTATGCTTTGAACCATTCCTGTGTCACTAGTTATAGATTCCGATGCTTCACTTCAGGTTTACTGTATACCTCTGACCTTCTTACTGACGATGAAACACAGAAATTGCATCGGAATTAGATACAAAAGGCACAATGCCGACTCAAGTACAAGAAGACTGGCTCTTCTTACTGTCTATGTTTTGAACCTTTCCTGTGAGTCCGGTTATAGATTCCGATGCTTCACTTCAGGTTTACTGTATCCGGTGGACCTTCTTATTGACGACGAAAAGCAGAAATTGCATCGGAATTAAATACAATAGGCACAATGCCGACTTAGGTACAAGAAAACTGACTCTTCTTACTGTCTACGTTTGAACCATTAATGTGACACTAGTTATATATTACGATGCTTCTCTTCAGGTTTACTGTATCCCTCTGACCTCCTTCTTGACGATGTAACACAGAAATTGCTTCAGAATTAAATAGAAAAGGCACAATGCCAAATTAAGTACACGAAAACTGACAATTCTTTCTGTCTGTGCTTTGAACCATTCCTGTGACACTAGTTTTAGATTCCGATGTTTCTCTTCAGGTTTACTGTATCCCTCTGTCCTTCTTGTTGACGATAAAAAACAGAAATAGCATCGGAATTAAATACAAAAGGCACAATGGCGACTCAAGTACAAGAAGAATGGCTCTTCTTACTGTCTATGTTTTGAACCTTTCCTGTGAGACCGGTATTAGATTCCGATGCTTAACTTCAGGTTTACTGTATCACTCTGATCTTGTTATTGACGATGAAACATAAAAATTGCATCGGGATTAAACTAAAAATGCACAATGCCGACTTAAGTACAAGAAAACGGACTCTTCTTACTGTCTATGTTTTGAACCATTCCTGTGACAGTAGTTATAGATTCCGATGCTTGACTTCAGGTTTACTGTATCCCTCCGACCTTCCTATAGAAGATGAAGCACAGAAATTGCATCGGAATTAAATACAAAAGGCACAATGCCGACTTAAGTACAAGAAGACTGACTCTTCTTACTGTCTATGTTTTGAACAATTCCTGTGACACTAGTTATAGATTCCGATGCTTCACTTCAGTTTTACTGTATCCCTCTGACCTTCTTATCGACGATGAAACACAGAAAATGCATCGGAATTAAATACAAAAGGCACCATGCCGACTGAAGTACAAGAAAATGGACTCTTCTTTCTGTCTATGTTTTGAACCAATCCTGTGACACTAGTTATAGATTCCGATGCTTCACTTCAGGTTTACTGTATCCCTCTGACCTTCTTATTGACGATGAAACACAGAAATTGTATCGGAATTAAATACAAAAGACACAATGCCGACTTATGTACAAGAAAACTGACTCTTCTTACTGTCTAAATTTTGAACCAGTCCTGTGACACTAGTTATAAATTCCGATGCTTCAGTTCAGGTTTATTGTATCCCTCTGACCTTGTTTTGACGATGAAACACAGAAATTGCATTGGAATTAAATACAAAAGGCTCAATGCCGACTTAAGTACAAGAAGACTGTATCATCTTACTCTCTATGTTATGAACCATTCCTGTGACACTAGTAACAGATTGCGATGCTTCACTTCAGCTTTACAGTATCCCCCTGACCTTCTTGTTCACTATGTAACACGGAAATTGCATCGGAATTAAATATAAAAGGCACAATTCCGATTCAAGAACAAGAAGACTGCCTCTTCTTACTGTCTATGTTTTCAACCATTCCTGTGACACTAGTTATAGATTCCGATGCTTCACTTCAGGTTTACTGTATCCCTCTGACCTCCATATGCTCGATGAAACACAGAAATTGCATCGGAATTAAATACAAAAGGCACAATGCCGACTTAAGTACAAGGAAACTGACTCTTCTTACTGTCTATGTTTTGAACCATTCCTGTGACGCTAGTTATAGATTCCAATGCTTCACTTCAGGTTTACTGTATACCTCTGACCTTCTTATTGACGATGAAACACTGAAATTGCATCGGAATTGAAGACAAAAGGCAAAATGCCGACTTAAGTACAAGTTAACTGACTCTTCTTACTGTCTATGTTTTGAACCATTCCTGTGACACTAGTTATTGATTCCGATGCTTCACTTCAGCTTTACTGTATCCCTTTGAATTTCTTATTGACGATGAAACACAGAAATTGCTTCGGAATTAAACACAGAACGCACAATGCCGACTGAAGTACAAGAAAACTGACTCTACTTACTGTCTATGATTTGAACCATTCCTGTGACACTAGTTATTGATTCCGATGCTTCACTTCAGCTTTACTGTATCCCTTTGAATTTCTTATTGACGATTAATCACAGAAATTGCATCGGAATTTAATACAAAATGCACATTGCCGACTTTAGTACAAGAAGTCTGACTTTTCTTACTGTCTATGATTTGAACCATTCCTGTGACACTAGTTATGGATCCCGATGCTTCACTTCAGGTTTACTGTATCCCTCTGACCTTGTTATTGACGATAAAACACAGAAATTGCATCGGAATTGAATACAAAAGGCACACTGCCGACTCAAGTACAAGAAGGCTGGCTCTTCCTACTGTCTATGTTTTCAACCATTCCTGTGACACTAGTTATAGATTCCGATGCTTCACTTCAGGTTTACTGTATCACTCTGACCTTCGTATTGACGATGAAACACAGAAATTGCATCGGAATTAAATACAAAAGGCACAATGCCGACTTAAGTACAAGATAACTGACTCTCCTTACTGTCTATGTTTTGAACCAATCCTGTGACACTAGTTATAGATTCCGATGCTTCACTTCAGGTTTACTGTATCACTCTGACCTTCGTATTGACGATGAAACACAGAAATTGCATCGGAATTAAATACAAAAGGCACAATGCCGACTTAAGTACAAGATAACTGACTCTTCTTACTGTCTATGTTTTGAACCATTCCTGTGACACTAGTTATAGATTCCGATTCTTCACTTCGGGTTTACTGAGTCCCGCTGACCTTCTTATTGACGATGAAACACAGAAATTGCATCGGAGTTAAATACAAAAGGCACAATGCCGTCTTAAGTACAAGAAATCTGACTCCTCTTACCGTCTATGTTTTGAACCATTCCTGTGTCACTAGTTATAGATTCCGATGCTTTACTTCAGGTTTACTGTATCCCTCTGACCTTCTTACTGACGATGAATCACAGAAATTGCATCGGAATTAAATACAAAAGGCACAATGACGACTCAAGTACAAGAAGACTGGCTCTTCTTACTGTCTATGTTTTGAACCTTTCCTGTGAGTCCGGTTATAGATTCCGATGCTTCACTTCAGGTTTACTGTATCCGGTGGGCCTTCTTATTGACGACGAAAAGCAGAAATTGCATCGGAATTAAATACAAAAGGCACAATACCGACTTAAGTACAAGAAAACTGACTCTTCCTACTCTCTATGTTATGAACCACTCCTGTGTCACTAGTTATAGATTCCGATGCTTCACTTCAGGTTTACTGTATCCCTCTGACTTCTTATTGTCGATGAAACACAGAAATTGCATCTTAATTAAATACAAAAGGCAAAATGCCGACATAAGTACAAGAAGACTGACTCCTCTTACTGTCTATGGTTTGAACCATTCCTGTGACACTAGTTATAGATTCAGATGCTGCACTTCAGGTATACTGTATCCAACTGACCTTCTTATTGATGATGAAGCACAGAAATTGCATCGGAGTTAAATACAAAAGGCACAATGCCGACATTAGTACAAGAAGACGGACTCTTCTTACTGCCTATGTTTTGAACCGTTCCTGTGACACTAGTTATGGATTCCGATGCTTCACTTAAGTTATACCGTATCCCTCTGACCTTATTATTGACGATGAAACACAGAAATTGCATCGGAATTAAATACAAAAGGCACAATGCCAACTCAAGTACGAGAAGACTGGATCTTCTTACTGTCTATGATTTGAACCATTCCTGTGACACTAGTTATGGATTCCGATGCTTCACTTCAGGTTTACTGTGTCCCTCTGACCTTCTTATAGACGATGAAATACAGAAATTGCATCGAAATCATATACAAAAGGCACAATGCCAACTTAAGTACAAGAAAACTGACTCTTCTTACTGTCTATGTTTTCAACCATTCCTGTGACCCTAGTTATATATTCCAATGCTTCACTTCAAGCTTACTGTATGCCTCTGACCTTCTTATTGATGATGAAACACAGAAATTGCATTGGAAATAAATCCAAAAGGCACATTGCCGACTTAAGTACAAGAAAACTGACTCTTCTTACTTTCTATGTTTTGAACCATTTCTATGACACTAGTTATAGATTCCAATGCTTCACTTCAGGTTTACTGTTTCCCTCTGACCTACTTAGTGACGATGAAACACAGAAATTGCATCGGAATTAAATACAAAAGGCACAATGCCGACTCAAGTACAAGAAGACTGGCTCATCATACTGTCTATGTTATAAACCATTCCTGTGACACTAGTTATAGATTCCGATGCTTCAACTCGGATTTACTGTATCCCTCTGACCATCGTATTGACGATGAAACATAGAAATTGCATCGGAATTTAATACAACAGGCACAATGCCGTCTTAAGTACAGGAAAACTGACTCTTCTTACTGTCTATGTTTTGAACCATTCTTGTGACACTAGTTATAGATTCCGATGCTCCACTTCAGGTTTACTGTATCCCTCTGACTTTCTTAATGACGATGAAAAACAGAAATTCCATCGGAATTAAATACAAAAGGCACAATGCCGACTTAAGTACAAGAAGACTGACTTTTCTTACTGTCTATGGTTTGAACCATTCCTGTAACACTAGTTATAGATTCAGATGCTGCACTTCTGGTATACTGCATCCAGCTGACCTTCTTATTGACGATGAAACACAGAAATTGCATCGGAATTAAATACAAAAGGCACAATGCCGACTTAAGTACAAGAAGACTGACTTTTCTTACTGTCTATGGTTTGAACCATTCCTGTGACACTAGTTATAGATTTCGATGCTTCACTTCAGTTTTACTGTATCCCTCTGACCTTCTTATTGACGATGAAACACAGAAATTGCATCGGAATTAAATACAAAAGGCACAATGCCAACTCAAGTACAAGAAGACTGGCTCTTCTTACTGTATATGTTTCGAACCATTCCTGTGACACTAGCTATAGATTCCGATGCTTCATTTCAGGTTTACTGTATCCATCTGACTTTCTTATAGACGATGAAACACAGAAATTGCATCGGAATTATATACAAAAGGCACTATGAGGATATAAGTTCAAGAAGACTGACTCTTCTTACTGTCTATGTTTTGAACCATTCCTGTGACACTAGTTATAGATTCCGATGCTTCACTTCAGGTTTACTGAATCCCTCTGCCCTTTTTATTGACGATGAAACGTAGAAATTGCATCTTAATTAAATACAAAAGGCACAAAGCCGACTTAAGTACAAGAAGACTGACTTATCTTACTGTCTATGGTTTGAACCATTCCTGTGACACTAGTTATAGATTCAGATGCTGCACTTCTGGTATACTGCATCCAGCTGACCTTCTTATTGACGATAAACACAGAAATTGCATCGGAACTAAATACAAAAGGCACAATGCCAACTCAAGTCCAAGAAGACTGGCTCTTCTTACTGTCTATGTTTTGAACCATTCCTGTGACACTAGTTATAGATTCCGATGCTTCACTTCAGCTTTACTGAATCCCTCTGACCTTCTTATTGACGATGAAACATAGAAATTGCATCTTAATTAAATACAAAAGGCACAAAGCCGACTTAAGTACAAGAAGACTGGCTTTTTTTACTGTCTATGGTTTGAACCTTTCAAGTGACACTAGTTATAGATTCAGATGCTGCACTTCTGGTATCCTGCATCCAGCTGACCTTCTTATTGACGATGAAACACAGAAATTGCATCGGAGCTAAATACAAAAGGCACAATGCCAACTCAAGTTCAAAAAGACTGGCTCATCTTACTGTCTATGTTTTGAACCATTCCTGTGACACTAGTTATAGATTCCGATGCTTCACTTCAGTTTTACTGTATCCCTCTGACATTCTTATTGACGATGAAACACAGAAATTGCACGGAATCAAATACAAAATGCACAATGCCAACTCAAGTACAAGAAGACTGGCTCTTCTTACTGTCTATGTTTTGAACATTTCCTGTAACACTAGTTATAGATTCCGATGCTCCACTTCAGGTTTAGTGTATCCCTCTGACCTTCTTATTGTCGATGAAACACAGAAATTGCATCGGAATTAAATTCAAAAGGCACAATGCTGACTCAAGTACAAGAAAACTGACTCTTCTTACTATCTATGTTTGAACCATTCCTGTGAAACTAGTTATAGATTCCGATGCTTCACTTCAGGTTTACTGAATCCCTCTCACCTTCTTATTGACGATGAAACATAGAAATTGCAACTTAATTAAATACAAAAGGCACAAAGCCGACTTAAGTACAAGGAAACTGACTCTTCAAACTGTCTATGTTTTGAAACATTCCTGTGACGCTAGTTTTAGATTCCAATGCTTCACTTCAGGTTTACTGTATACCTCTGACCTTCTTATTGACGATGAAGCACTGAAATTGCATCGGAATTAAAGACAAAAGGAAAATGCCGGCTTAAGTACAAGATAACTGACTCTTGTTACTGTCTATGTTTTGAACCATTCCTGTGACACTAGGTATTGATTCCGATGCTTCACTTCAGCTTTACTGTATCCCTTTGAATTTATTATTGACGGTGAAACACAGAACTTGCTTCGGAATTCAATACAGAACGCTCAATGCCGACTGAAGTACAAGAAAACTGACTCTACTTACTGTCTATGGTTTGAACCATTCCTGTGACACTAGTTATTGATTCCGATGCTTCACTTCAGCTTTACTGTATCGCTTTGAATTTCTTATTGACGATTAATCACAGAAATTGCATCGGAATTTAATACAAAATGCACAATGCCGACTTAAATACAAGAAAACTGACTTTTCTTACTGTCTATGTTTTGAACCATTCCTGTGACACTAGTTATGGATCCCGATGCTTCACTTCAGGTTTACTGTATCCCTGTGTCCTTGTTATTGACGATGAAACACAGAAATAGCATCGGAATTAAATACAAAAGGCACACTGCCGACTCAGGTACAAGAAGCCTGGCTCTTCCTACTGTCTATGTTTTCAACCATTCCTGTGACACTAGTTATAGATTCCGATGCTTCACTTCAGGTTTACTGTATCACTCTGACCTTCGTATTGACGACGAATCACAGAAATTGCATCGGAATTACATACAAAAGGCACAATGCCGACTTAAGTACAAGTTAACTGACTCTCCTTACTGTCTATGTGTTGAACCAATCCTGTGACACTAGTTATATATTCCGATGCTTCACTTCAAGCATACTGTATCCCTCTGACCTTCTTATTGACGATGAAACACAGAAATTGCATCGGAATTAAATACAAAAGGCACAATGCCGACTTAAGTACAAGAAGACTGACTCTTCTTACTGTCTATGTTTTGAACCATTCCTGTGACACTAGTTATAGATTTCGATTCTTCACTTCAGGTTTACTGAGTCCCGCTGACCTTCTTATTGACGATGAAACACAGAAATTGCATCGGAGTTAAATACAAAAGGCACAATGCCGTCTTAAGTTCAAGAAATCTGACTCCTCTTACCGTCTACGCTTTGAACCATTCCTGTGTCACTAGTTATAGATTCCGATGCTTCACTTCAGGTTTACTGTATACCTCTGACCTTCTTACTGACGATGAAACACAGAAATTGCATCGGAATTAAATACAAAAGGCACAATGCCGACTCAAGTACAAGAAGACTGGCTCTTCTTACTGTCTATGTTTTGAACCTTTCCTGTGAGTCCCGTTATAGATTCCGATGCTTCACTTCAGGTTTACTGTATCCGGTGGACCTTCTTATTGACGACGAAAAGCAGAAATTGCATCGGAATTAAATACAATAGGCACAATGCCGACTTAGGTACAAGAAAACTGACTCTTCTTACTGTCTACGTTTGAACCATTAATGTGACACTAGTTATATATTACGATGCTTCTCTTCAGGTTTACTGTATCCCTCTGACCTCCTTCTTGACGATGTAACACAGAAATTGCTTCAGAATTAAATACAAAAGGCACAATGCCAAATTAAGTACACGAAAACTGACAATTCTTTCTGTCTGTGCTTTGAACCATTCCTGTGACACTAGTTTTAGATTCCGATGTTTCTCTTCAGGTTTACTGTATCCCTCTGTCCTTCTTGTCGACGATAAAAAACAGAAATAGCATCGGAATTAAATACAAAAGGCACAATGGCGACTCAAGTACAAGAAGAATGGCTCTTCTTACTGTCTATGTTTTGAACCTTTCCTGTGAGACCGGTATTAGATTCCGATGCTTAACTTCAGGTTTACTGTATCACTCTGATCTTGTTATTGACGATGAAACATAAAAATTGCATCGGGATTAAACTAAAAATGCACAATGCCGACTTAAGTACGAGAAAACGGACTCTTCTTACTGTCTATGTTTTGAACCATTCCTGTGACAGTAGTTATAGATTCCGATGCTTGACTTCAGGTTTACTGTATCCCTCCGACCTTCCTATTGAAGATGAAACACAGAAATTGCATCGGAATTAAATACAAAAGGCACAATGCCGACTTAAGTACAAGAAGACTGACTCTTCTTACTGTCTATGTTTTGAACAATTCCTGTGACACTAGTTATAGATTCCGATGCTTCACTTCAGGTTTACTGTATCCCTCTGAACTTCTTATCGACGATGAAACACAGAAATTGCATCGGAATTAAATACGAAAGGCACCATGCCGACTTAAGTACAAGAAAATGGACTCTTCTTTCTGTCTATGTTTGAACCAATCCTGTGACACTAGTTATAGATTCCGATGCTTCACTTCAGGTTTACTGTATCCCTCTGACCTTCTTATTGACGATGAAACACAGAAATTGCATCGGAATTAAATACAAAAGGCACAATGCCGACTTATGTACAAGAAAACTGACTCTTCTTACTGTCTATGTTTTGAACCATACCTGTGACACTAGTTATAAATTCCGATGCTTCAGTTCAGGTTTATTGTATCCCTCTGACCTTGTTTTGACGATGAAACACAGAAATTGCATTGGAATTAAATACAAAAGGCTCAATGCCGACTTAAGTACAAGAAGACTGTATCATCTTACTCTCTATGTTATGAACCATTCCTGTGACACTAGTTACAGATTGCGATGCTTCACTTCAGCTTTACTATATCCCCCTGACCTTCTTGTTCACTATGTAACACGGAAATTGCATCGGAATTAAATATAAAAGGCACAATTCCGATTCAAGAACAAGAAGACTGCCTCTTCTTACTGTCTATGTTTTGAACCATTCCTGTGACACTAGTTATAGATTCCGATGCTTCACTTCAGGTTTACTGTATCCCTCTGACCTCCATATGCTCGATGAAACACAGAAATTGCATCGGAATTAAATCCAAAAGGCACAATGCCGACTTAAGTACAAGGAAACTGACTCTTCTTACTGTCTATGTTTTGAACCATTCCTGTGACGCTACTTATAGATTCCAATGCTTCACTTCAGGTTTACTGTATACCTCTGACCTTCTTATTGACGATGAAACACTGAAATTGCATCGGAATTGAAGACAAAAGGCAAAATGCCGAGTTAAGTACAAGATAACTGACTCTTCTTACTGTCTATGTTTTGAACCATTCCTGTGACACTAGTTATTGATTCCGATGCTTCACTTCAGCTTTACTGTATCCCTTTGAATTTCTTATTGACGATGAAACACAGAAATTGCTTCGGAATTAAACACAGAACGCGCAATGCCGACTGAAGTACAAGAAAACTGACTCTACTTACTGTCTATGTTTTGAACCATTCCTGTGACACTAGTTATTGATTCCGATGCTTCACTTCAGCTTTACTGTATCCCTTTGAATTTCTTATTGACGATTAATCACAGAAATTGCATCGGAATTTAATACAAAATGCACAATGCCGACTTTAGTACAAGAAGTCTGACTTTTCTTACTGTCTATGTTTTGAACCATTCCTGTGACACTAGTTATGGATCCCGATGCTTCACTTCAGGTTTACTGTATCCCTCTGACCTTGTTATTGACGATGAAACACAGAAATTGCATCGGAATTGAATACAAAAGGCACACTGCCGACTCAAGTACAAGAAGGCTGGCTCTTCCTACTGTCTATGTTTTCAACCATTCCTGTGACACTAGTTATAGATTCCGATGCTTCACTTCAGGTTTACTGTATCACTCTGACCTTCGTATTGACGATGAAACACAGAAATTGCATCGGAATTAAATACAAAAGGCACAATGCCGACTTAAGTACAAGATAACTGACTCTCCTTACTGTCTATGTTTTGAACCAATCCGGTGACACTAGTTATAAATTCCGATGCTTCACTTCAAGCTTACTGTATCCCTCTGACCTTCTTATTGACGATGAAACACAGAAATTGCATCGGAATTAAATACAAAGGGCACAATGCCGACTTAAGTACAAGAAGACTGACTCTTCTTACTGTCTATGTTTTGAACCATTCCTGTGACACTAGTTATAGATTCCGATTCTTCACTTCAGGTTTACTGAGTCCCGCTGACCTTGTTATTGACGATGAAACACAGAAATTGCATCGGAGTTAAATACAAAAGGCACAATGCCGTCTTAAGTACAAGAAATCTGACTCCTCTTACCGTCTATGATTTGAACCATACCTGTGTCACTAGTTATAGATTCCGATGCTTCACTTCAGGTTTACTGTATCCCTCTGACCTTCTTACTGACGATGAAACAAAGAAATTGCATCGGAATTAAATACAAAAGGCACAATGACGACTCAAGTACAAGAAGACTGGCTCTTCTTACTGTCTATGTTTTGAACCACTCCTGTGTCACTAGTTATAGATTCCGATGCTTCACTTCAGGTTTACTGTATCCCTCTGACATCTTATTGACGATGAAACACAGAAATTGCATCTTAATTAAATACAAAAGGCAAAATGCCGACATAAGTACAAGAAGACTGACTCCTCTTACTGTCTATGGTTTGAACCATTCCTGTGACACTAGTTATAGATTCAGATGCTGCACTTCAGGTATACTGTATCCAGCTGACCTTCTTATTGATGATGACGCACAGAAATTGCATCGGAGTTAAATAGAAAAGGCACAATGCCGACATTAGTACAAGAAAACGGACTCTTCTTACTGCCTATGTTTTGAACCGTTATTGTGACACTAGTTATAGATTCCGATGCTTCACTTTAGTTATACCGTATCCCTCTGACCTTATTATTGACGATGAAACACAGAAATTGCATCAGAATTAAATACAAAAGGCACTATGCCAACTCAAGTACGAGAAGACTGGCTCTTCTTACTGTCTATGTTTTCAACCATTCCTGTGACACTAGTTATAGATTCCGATGCTTCACTTCAGGTTTACTGTGTCCCTCTGACCTTCTTATAGACGATGAAATACAGAAATTGCATCGAAATTATATACAAAAGGCACAATGCCAACTTAAGTACAAGAAGACTGACTCTTCTTACTGTCTACGTTTGAACCATTCCTGTGACACTAGTTATAGATTCCGATGCTTCACTTCAGGTTTACTGTATTCCTCTGACCTTCTTATTGACGATGAAACACAGAAATTGCATCGGAATCAAATACAAAAGACACAATGCCCACTTAAGTACAAGAAAACTGACTCTTCTTACTGTCTATGTTTTCAACCATTCCTGTGACCCTAGTTATATATTCCAAT
The DNA here is from genome assembly GCF_023864345.2 of Schistocerca serialis cubense. Lineage (NCBI taxonomy): Eukaryota > Metazoa > Arthropoda > Insecta > Orthoptera > Acrididae > Schistocerca > Schistocerca serialis. Next base: position 32,200,431 of record NC_064647.1, read on the forward strand.
GCTTCACTTCAAGCTTACTGTATGCCTCTGACCTTCTTATTGATGATGAAACACAGAAATTGCATCGGAAATAAATCCAAAAGGCACATTGCCGACTTAAGTACAAGAAACTGACTCTTCTTACTTTCTATGTTTTGAACCATTTCTATGACACTAGTTATAGATTCCAATGCTTCACTTCAGGTTTACTGTATCCCTCTGACCTACTTAGTGACGATGAAACACTGAAATTGCATCGGAATTAAATACAAAAGGCACAATGCCGACTCAAGTACAAGAAGACTGGCTCATCATACTGTCTATGTTTTAAACCATTCCTGTGACACTAGTTATAGATTCCGATGCTTCAATTCGGATTTACTGTATCCCTCTGACCATCGTATTGACGATGAAACATAGAAATTGCATCGGAATTAAATACAAAAGGCACAATGCCGTCTTAAGTACAGGAAAACTGACTCTTCTTACTGTCTATGTTTTGCACCATTCTTGTGACACTAGTTATAGATTCCGATGCTCCACTTCAGGTTTACTGTATCCCTCTGACTTTCTTAATGACGATGAAAAACAGAAATTCCATCGGAATTAAATACAAAAGGCACAATGCCGACTTAAGTACAAGAAGACTGACTTTTCTTACTGTCTATGGTTTGAACCATTCCTGTGACACTAGTTATAGATTCAGATGCTGCACTTCTAGTATACTGCATCCAGCTGACCTTCTTATTGACGATGAAACACAGAAATTGCATAGGAATTGAATACAAAAGGCACAATGCCGACTTAAGTACAAGAAGACTCACTTTTCTTACTGTCTATGGTTTGAACCATTCCTGTGACACTAGTTATAGATTCCGATGCTTCACTTCAGTTTTACTGTATCCCTCTGACCTTCTTATTGACGATGAAACACAGAAATTGCATCGGAATTAAATACACAAGGCACAATGCCAACTCAAGTACAAGAAGACTGGCTCTTCTTACTGTATATGTTTCGAACCATTCCTGTGACACTAGCTATAGATTCCGATGCTTCATATCAGGTTTACTGAATCCCTCTGACCTTCTTATTGACGATGAAACATAGAAATTGCATCTTAAATAAATACAAAAGGCACAAAGCCGACTTAAGTACAAGAAGACTGACTTATCTTACTGTCTATGGTTTGAACCATTCCTGTGACACTAGTTATAGTTTCAGATGCTGCACTTCTGGTATACTGCATCCAGCTGACCTTCTTTTTATTGACGATAAACACAGAAATTGCATCGGAACTAAATACAAAAGGCACAATGCCAACTCAAGTACAAGAAGACTGGCTCTTCTTACTGTCTATGTTTTGAACCATTCCTGTGACACTAGTTATAGATTCCGATGCTTCACTACAGTTTTACTGTATCCCTCTGACCTCCTTATTGACGATGTGACACAGGAATGGCAACGGAATTAAATACAAAAGGCAAAATGCCGACTTAAGTACAAGAAAACCGACTCTTCATGCTGTCTATGTTTTAAACCATTCCTGTGACACTAGTTATAGATTCTGATGCTTCACTTCTGGTTTACTGTATACCTCTGACCTTCTTATTGACGATGAAGCACAGAAATTGCATCGGAATTAAATAAGAAAGGCACAATGCCGACTTAAGTACAAGGAGACTGTCTAATCCTACTGTCTATATTTTGAACCATTCCTGTGACACTAGTGATAGTTTCCGATGCTTCACTTCAGGTTTACTGTATCCCTCTGACCGTCTTATTGACGATGAAACACAGAAATTGCATCGGAATTAAATACAGAAGGCACAATGCCGGCTCAGGTACAAGAAGTCAGGCTCTTCTTACTGTCTATGTTTTGAACCACTCCTGTGACACTAGTTATAGATTCCGATGCTTCACTTCAGGTTTACTGTATTCCTCTGACCGTCTTATTGACAATGAAACACAGAAAATGCATCGGAATGATATACAAAAGGCACAATGCCGACTAAAGTACTAGAAGAGTGACTCTTCTTACTGTGTATGGTTTGAACCATTCCTGTGACACTAGTTATAGATTCCGATGCTTCACTTCAGGTTTACTGTATCCCTGTGACCCTCTTATTGACGATGAAACACAGAAATTGCTTCGGAATTAAATACAAAAGGCACAATGAAGACTTAAGTACAAGAAAACTCTTCTCACTGTTTATGTTTTGAACCATTCCTGTGACACTAGTTATAGATTCCGATGCTTCACTTCAGGTCTACTGTATTCCTGTGACCCTCTTATTGACGATCAAACACAGACATTGCATCGGAATTAAATAAGAAAGGCACAATGCCGACTTAAGTACAAGAAGACTGACTCTTCCTACTGTCTATGTTTGGAACCATTCCTGTGACACTAGTTATAGTTTCCGATGCTTCACTTCAATTTTACTGTATCCCTTTGACCTTCTTATTGACGATCAAACACAGAAATTGCATCGGAATTAAATACAAAAGGCACAATGCCGACTCAAGTACAAGAAGCCGGACTCTTCTTACTGTCTATGTTTTGAATCATTCCTGTGACACTAGTTAAAGATTCCGAAGCTTCACTTCAGTTTTCCTGTATCCCTCTTACAGTCGTATTGACGATGAAACACAGAAAGTGCATTGGAATTAAATACAAAAGCACAATGCCGACTTAAGTACAAGAAATCTGACTCCTCTTACTGGCTATGTTTGAACCATTCTTGTGACACTAGTTATAGATTCCGATGCTTCACTTCGGGTTTACTGTATCCCTCTGACCTCCTTATTGACGATGAAACACAGAAATTGCATCGGAATTAAATACAAATGACACAATGCCGACTTAAGTACAAGAAAGCAGACTCTTCTTACTGTCTATGTTTTGAACCATTCCTGTGACACTAGTGATAGATTCCGATGCTTCACTTGAGGTTTACTGTATCCATCTGACCTCCTTATTGACGATGAAACACAGAAATTGCATCAGAATTACATACAAAAGAAACAATGCCGACTTAAGTACCTGAAAACTGACTCTTCTTACTGTCTATGTTTTGAACCATTCCTGTGACACAAGTTATAGATTCCGATGCTTCACTTAAAGTTTACTGTATGTCTCTGACCTTCGTATTGACGATGAAACACAGAATCTGCATCGGAATTAAATACAAAAGGCACAATGCCGACTCAAGTACAAGAAGACTGGCTCTTCTTACTTTCTATGTTTTGAACCATTCCTGTGACACTAGTTATAGATTCCGATGCTTCACTTCAGTTTTACTGTATCCCTCTGACCTTCTTATTGACGATGAAACACAGAAATTGCATCGGAATTAAATACAAAGGGCACAATGATGACTGAAGTACAAGAAGACTGACTCTTCTTACTGTCTATGTTTTGAACCATTCCTGTGACACTAGTTATAGATTCCGAAACTTCACTACAGGTTTACTGTATCCCTCTGACCGTCGTATTGATGATGATACACAGAATTTGCGTCGGAATTAAATACAAAAGGCACAATGCCGACTTAAGTACAAGAAGACTAACTCTTCTTACTGTCTATGATTTGAGCCATTCCTGTGACTCTAGTTATACATTCCGATGCTTCACTTCAGGTTTACTGTATCCGTCTGACCTTCTTATTGACGATGAAACACAGAAATTGCATCGGAATTAAATACAAAAGGCACAATGCCGACTCAAGTACAAGAAGACTGGCTCTTCTTACTGTCTATATTTTGAACCACTTCTGTGACACTAGTTATAGATTCCGATGCTTCACTTCAGCTTTACTGTATCCCTCTGACCTTCTTATTGACGACGAAACACAGATATTGCATCGGAATTATATACAAAAGGCACAATGCCAACTTAAGTACAAGAAGACTGTCTCTTGTTACTGGCTTGTTTGAAGATTCCTGTGACACTATTTATAGATTACGATGCATCACTTCGGGTTTACTGTACCCCTCTGACCTCCTTATTGACGATGAAACACAGAAATTGCATCGGAATTAAATACAAATGCGCAATGCTGACTTAAGTACAAGAAAACTGACTCTTCTTACTGTCTATGTTTTGAACCATTCCTGTGACGCTAGTTATTGATTCCGATGCTTCACTTCAGGTTTACTGTATCCCTCTGACCTTCTTATTGACGATGAAAGACAGAAATTGCATCGGAATTAAATACAAAAGGCACAATGCCGACTTAAGTACAAGAAGACTGACTCTTCTTACTGTCTATGTTTTGAACCATTCCTGTGACACTAGTTATAGATTCCGATGCTTCACTTCACGTTTACTGTATCCCTCTGACCTTCTTATTGACGATGAAACACAGAAATTGCATCGGAATTAAATAGAAAAGGCACAATGCCGACTGAAGTACAAGAAGACTGGGTCTTCTTACAGTCTATGTTTTGAACAATTTCTGTGACACTAGTTATAGATTCCGATGCCTCACTTCAGGTTTACTGTATCCTTCTGACCTTCTTATTGACGAAGAAACACAGATATTGCTTCGGAATTAAATACAAAAGGCACAATGCCGTCTCAACTACAAGAAGACTGGCTCTTCTTCCTGTCTATGTTTTGAACCATTTCTGTGACACTAGTTATAGATTCCGATGCTTCACTTCAGGTTTACTGTATCCCTCTGACCTTCATATTGACGATGAAACACAGAAATTGCATAGGAATTAAGTATAAATGGCACAATGCCGACTTAAGTACAAGAAAACTGACCCTTCTTACTGTCTATGTTTTGAACCATTCCTGTGACACTAGTTATAGATTCCGATGCTTCACCTCAGGTTTACTGTATCCCTCCGACATTCGTATTGACGATGAAACACGTAAATTGCATCGGAATAAAATACAAAAGGCACAATGCCGACTTAAGTACAAGAAGACTGACTCTTCTTACTGTCTATGTTTTGAACCATTCCCGTGACACTAGTTATACAATCTGATGCTTCACTTCAGATTTACTGTATCCCCCTGACCTTCGTATTGACGATGAAACACAGAAACTGCATCGGAAATAAATACAAAAGGCACAATGCCGACTCAAGTACAAGAAGACTGGCTCTTCTTCCTGTCTATGTTTTGAACCATTCTTGTGACACTAGTTATGGATTCCGATGCTTCACTTCAGGTTTACTGTATCGAGTTGACCTTCTTATTGACGATGAAACACAGAAATTGCATCGCAATTAAATACAAAAGGCACAATGCCGACTTAAGTACAAGAAGACTGACTCTTCTTACTGTCTATGTTTTGAACAATTCCTGTGACACTAGTTATAGATTCCGGTGCTTCACTTCAGGTTTACTGTATCCCTCTGACCTTCTTATCGACGATGAAACACAGAAATTGCATCGGAATTAAATACAAAAGGCACAATGCGGACTCAAGTACAAGAAGACTAGCACTTCTTACTGTCTATGTTTTGAACCATTCCTGTGACACTAGTTATAGATTCCGATGCTTACCTTCAGGTTTACTGTATCCCTCTGACCTTCTTATTGACGATGAAACACAGATATTGTATCGAAATAAAATACAAAAGGCACAATGCCGACTTAAGTACTAGAAAACTGACTCTTCTTACTGACTATGTTTTGAACCATTCCTGTGACACTAGTTATAGATTTCGATGCTTCACTTCAGGTTTACTGTATCCCTCTGACATTCTTATTGACGATGAAACACAGAAATTGCATCGGAATTAAATAAAAAAGGCACAATGCCGACCTAAGTACTAGAAAACTGACTCTTCTTACTGACTGTGTTTTGAACATTTCCTGTAACACTAGTTATAGATTCCGATGCTCCACTTCAGGTTTACTGTATCCCTCTGACCTTCTTATTGTCGATGAAACACAGAAATTGCATCGGAATTAAATACAAATTGCACAATGCTGACTCAAGTACAAGAAAACTGACTCTTCTTACTGTCTATGTTTGAACCATTCCTGTGAAACTAGTTATAGATTCCGATGCTTCACTTCAGGTTTACTGTATCCCTCTGACCATCTAATTGACGATGAAACACAGAAATTGCATCGGAATTAAATACAAAAGGCACAATGCCGACTTAAGTACAAGGAAACTGACTCTTCTTACTGTCTATGTTTTGAACCATTCCTGTGACGCTAGTTATAGATTCCAATGCTTCACTTCAGGTTTACTGTATACCTCAGACCTTCTTATTGACGATGAAACACTGAAATTGCATCGGAATTAAAGACAAAAGGCAAAAAGCCGACTTAAGTACAAGTTAACTGACTCTTCTTACTGTCTATGTTTTGAACCATTCCTGTGACACTAGTTATTGATTCCGATGCTTCACTTCAGCTTTACTGTACCCTTTGACTTTCTTATTGACGATGAAACACAGAAATTGCATCGGAATTAAATACAAAACTCACAATGCCGACTGAAGTACAAGAAAACTGACTCTACTGACTGTCTATGATTTGAACCATTCCTGTGACACTAATTATTGATTCCGATGCTTCACTTCAGCTTTACTGTATCCCTTTGAATTTCTTATTGACGATTAATCACAGAAATTGCATCGAAATTTAATACAAAATGCACAATGCCGACTTAAGTACAAGAAGACTGACTTTTGTTACTGTCTATGTTTTGAACCATTCCTGTGACACTAGTTATGGATCCCGATGCTTCACTTCAGGTTTACTGTATCCCTCTGACCTTGTTATTGACGATGAAACACAGAAATTGCATCGGAATTAAATGCAAAAGGCACACTGCCGACTCAAGTACAAGAAGGCTGGCTCTTCCTACTGTCTATGTTTTCAACCATTCCTGTGACACTAGTTATAGATTCCGATGCTTCACTTCAGGTTTACTGTATCACTCTGACCTTCGTATTGACGATGCAACACAGAAATTGCATCGGAATTATATACAAAAGGCACAATGCCGACTTATGTATAAGAAAACTGTCTCTTCTTACTGCCTATGGTTTTAACCATTCCTGTGACACTAGTTACAGATTCCGATGCTTCACTTCAGGTTTACTGTATCCCTCTGATCTTCTTATTGACGATGAAACACAGAAATTGCATCGGAATTAAATACAAAAGGCACAATGCCGACTTAAGTACAAGATAACTGACTCTCCTTACTGTCTATGTTTTGAACCAATCCTGTGACACTAGTTATATATTCCGATGCTTCACTTCCAGCTTACTGTATCCCTCTGACCTTCTTATTGACGATGAAACACAGAAATTGCATCAGAATTAAATACAAAAGGCACAATGCCGACTTAAGTACAAGAAGACTGACGCTTCTTACTGTCTATGTTTTGAACCATTCCTGTGACACTAGTTATAGATTCCGATTCTTCACTTCAGGTTTACTGAGTCCCGCTGACCTTCTTATTGACGATGAAACACAGAAATTGCATCGGAATTAAATACAGAAGGCACAATGCCGTCTTAAGTACAAGAAATCTGACTCCTCTTACCGTCTATGTTTTGAACCAATCCTGTGTCACTAGTTATAGATTCCGATGCTTCACTTCAGGTTTCCTGTATCCCTCTGACCTTCTTACTGACGGTTAAACACAGAAATTGCATCGGAATTAAGTACAAAAGGCACAATGCCGACTCAAGTACAAGAAGACTGGCTCTTCTTACTATCTAAGTTTTGAACCTTTCCTGTAAGACCGGTTTTAGATTCCGATGCTTCACTTCAGGTTTACTGTGTCCGGTGGACCTTCTTATTGACGACGAAACGCAGAAATCGCATCGGAATTGGATACAAAAGGCACAATGCCGACTTAAGTACAAGAAATCTGACACTTCTTACTGTCTATGTTTTGAACCATTCCTGTGAAACTAGTTATAGATTCCGATGCTTCACTTCAGGTTTACTGTATCCCTCTGACCTTCTAATTGACGATGAAACACAGAAATTGCATCGGAATTAAATACAAAAGGCACAATGCCGACTTAAGTACAAGGAAACTGACTCTTCTTACTGTCTATGTTTGAACCATTCCTGTGACGCTAGTTATATATTCCAATGCTTCACTTCAGGTTTACTGTATACCTCTGACCTTCTTATTGACGATGAAACACTGAAATTGCATCGGAATTAAAGACAAAAGGCAAAAAGCCGACTTAAGTACAAGATAACTGGCTCTTCTTACTGTCTATGCTTTGAACCATTCCTGTGAGACAGGTTTTAGATTCTGTTGCTGCACTTCATAATTACTGCAACCCATGGACCTTCTTATTTACGACGAAACACAGAAATTGCATCGGAATTAAATATAAAAGGCACAATAACGACTTAAGTACAAGAAAACAGACACTTCCTACTGTCTATGTTTTGAACCACTCCTGTGACACTAGTTATAGATTTCGATGCTTCACTTCAGGTTTACTGTATCCCTCTGACATTCTTATTGACGATGAAACACAGAAATTGCATCGGAATTAAATAAAAAAGGCACAATGCCGACCTAAGTACTAGAACACTGACTCTTCTTACTGACTGTGTTTTGAACCAATCCTGTAACACTAGTTATAGATTCCGATGCTCCACTTCAGGTTTACTGTATCCCTCTGACCTTCTTATTGTCGATGAAACACAGAAATTGCATCGGAATTAAATACAAAATGCACAATGCTGCCTCAAGTAAAAGAAAACTGACTCTTCTTACTGTCTATGTTTGAACCAATCCTGTGAAACTAGTTATAGATTCCGATGCTTCACTTCAGGTTTACTGTATCCCTCTGACCTTCTAATTGACGATGAAACACAGAAATTGCATCGGAATTAAATACAAAAGGCACAATGCAGACTTAAGTACAAGGAAACTGACTCTTCTTACTGTCTATGCTTTGAACCATTCCTGTGACGCAAGTTATAGATTCCAATGCTTCTCTTCAGGTTTACTGTATCACTCTGACCTTCGTATTGACGATGAAACACAGAAATTAGATCGGAATTATATACAAAAGGCACAATGTCGACTTAAGTATAAGAAAACTGACTCTTCTTACTGCCTATGGTTTTAACCATTCCGGTGACACTAGTTACAGATTCCGATGCTTCACTTCAGGTTTACTGTATCCCTCTGATCTTCTTATTGACGATGAAACACAGAAATTGCATCGGAATTAAATAGAAAAGGCACAATGCCGACATAAGTACAAGATATCTGACTCTCCTTACTGTCTATGTTTTGAACCAATCCTGTGACACTAGTTATATATTCCGATGCTTCACTTCCTGCTTACTGTATCCCTCTGACCTTCTTATTGACGATGAAACACAGAAATTGCATCGGAATTAAATACAAAAGGCACAATTCCGACTCAAGTACAAGAAGACTGGCTCTTCTTACTGTCTATGTTTTGAACATTTCCTGTAAGACCGGTTTTAGATTCCGATGCTTCACTTCAGGTTTACTGTGTCCGGTGGACCTTCTTATTGACGACGAAACGCAGAAATCGCATCGGAATTGAATACAAAAGGCACAATGCCGACTTAAGTACAAGAAATCTGACACTTCTTACTGTCTATGTTTTGAACCATTCCTGTGAAACTAGTTATTGATTCCGATGCTTCATTTCAGGTTTACTGTATCCCTCTGACCTTCTAATTGACGATGAAACACAGAAATTGCATCGGAATTAAATACAAAAGGCACAATGCCGACTTAAGTACAAGGAAACTGACTCTTCTTACTGTCTATGTTTGAACCATTCCTGTGACGCTAGTTATATATTCCAATGCTTCACTTCAGGTTTACTGTATACCTCTGACCTTCTTATTGACGATGAAACACTGAAATTGCATCGGAATTAAAGACAAAAGGCCAAAAGCCGACTTAAGTACAAGATAACTGACTCTTCTTACTGTCTATGTTTTGAACCATTCCTGTGACACTAGTTATTGATTCCGATGCTTCACTTCAGCTTTACTGTACCCTTTGAATTTCTTATTGACGATGAAACACAAAAATTGCATCGGAATTAAATACAAAACGCACAATGCCGACTGAAGTACAAGAAAACTGACTCTACTGACTGTCTATGATTTGAACCATTCCTGTGACTCTAGTTATTGATTCCGATGCTTCACTTCAGCTTTACTGTATCCCTTTGAATTTCTTATTGACCATTTATCACAGATATTGCATCGGAATTTCATACAAAATGCACAATGCCGACTTAAGTACAAGAAGACTGACTTTTCTTAATGTCTATGTTTTGAACCATTCCTGTGACACTAGTTATGGATCCTGATGCTTCACTTCAGGTTTACTGTATCCCCCTGACCTTGTTATTGACGATGAAACACAGAAATTGCATCGGAATTAAATACAAAAAGCACAATGCCGACTCAAGTACAAGAAAGCTGGCTCTTCCTACTGTCTATGTTTTCAACCATTCCTGTGACACTAGTTATAGATTCCGATGCTTCACTTCAGGTTTACTGTATCATTCTGAACTTCGTATTGACGATGAAACACAGAAATTGCATCGGAATTATATACAAAAGGCACAATGCCGACTTAAGTATAAGAAAACTGACTCTTCTTACTGCCTATGGTTTTAACCATTCCTGTGACACTAGTTACAGATTCCGATGCTTCACTTCAGGTTTACTGTATCCCTCTGATCTTCTTATTGACGATCAAACACAGAAATTGCATCGGAATTAAATACAAAAGGCACAATGCCGACTTAAGTACAAGATAACTGACTCTCCTTACTGTCTATGTTTTGAACCAATCCTGTGACACTAGTTATATATTCCAATGCTTCACTTCCAGCTTACTGTATCCCTCTGACCTTCTTATTGACGATGAAACACAGAAATTGAATCGGAATTAATTACAAAAGGCACAATGCCGACTCAAATACAAGAAGACTGGCTCTTCTTACTGTCTATGCTTTGAACCATTCCTGTGAGGCAGGTTTTAGATTCCGTTGCTGCACTTCAGGATTACTGCAACCCATGGACCTTCTTATTTACGACGAAACACAGAAATTGCATCGGAATTAAATACAAAAGGCACAATACCGACTTAAGTACAAGAAAACAGACACTTCCTACTGTCTATGTTTTGAACCACTCCTGTGACACTAGTTATAGATTTCGATGCTTCACTTCAGGTTTACTGTATCCCTCTGACATTCTTATTGACGATGAAACACAGAAATTGCGTCGGAATTAAATAAAAAAGGCACAATGCCGACCTAAGTACTAGAAAACTGACTCTTCTTACTGACTGTGTTTTGAAACAATCCTGTAACACTAGTTATAGATTCCGATGCTCCACTTCAGGTTTACTGTATCCCTCTGACCTTCTTATTGTCGATGAAACACAGAAATTGCATCGGAATTAAATACAAAATGCACAATGCTGCTACAAGTAAAAGAAAACTGACTCTTCTTACTGTCTATGTTTGAACCATTCCTGTGAAACTAGTTATAGATTCCGATGCTTCACTTCAGGTTTACTGTATCCCTCTGACCTTCTAATTGACGATGAAACACAGAAATTGCATCGGAATTAAATACAAAAGGCACAATGCAGACTTAAGTACAAGGAAACTGACTCTTCTTACTGTCTATGCTTTGAACCATTCCTGTGACGCTAGTTATTGATTCCAATGCTTCACTTCAGGTTTACTGTATCACTCTGACCTTCGTATTGACGATGAAACACAGAAATTGCATCGGAATTATATACAAAAGGCACAATGCCGACTTAAGTATAACAAAACTGACTCTTCTTACTGCCTATGGTTTTAACCATTCCGGTGACACTAGTTACAGATTCCGATGCTTCACTTCAGGTTTACTGTATCCCTCTGATCTTCTTATTGACGATGAAACACAGAAATTGCATCGGAATTAAATACAAAAGGCACAATGCCGACATAAGTACAAGATAACTGACTCTCCTTACTGTCTATGTTTTGAACCAATCCTGTGACACTAGTTATATATTCCGATGCTTCACTTCCTGCTTACTGTATCCCTCTGACCTTCTTATTGACGATGAAACACAGAAATTGCATCGGAATTAAATACAAAAGGTACAATGCCGACTTAAGTACAAGAAGACTTACTCTTCTTACTGCCTATGTTTTGAACCATTCCTGTGACACTAGTTATAGATTCCGATTCTTCACTTCAGGTTTACTGAGTCCCGCTGACCTTCTTATTGACGATGAAACACAGAAATTGCATCGGAATTAAATACAAATAGCATAATGCCGTCTTAAGTACAAGAAATCTGACTCCTCTTACCGTCTATGTTTTGAACCATTCCTGTGTCACGAGTTATAGATTCCGATGCTTCACTTCAGGTTTACTGTATCCCTCTGACCTTCTTACTGACGATGAAACACAGAAATTGCATCGGAATTAAATACAAAAGGCACAATGCCGACTCAAGTACAAGAAGACTGGCTCTTCTTACTGTCTATGTTTTGAACATTTCCTGTAAGACCGGTTTTAGATTCTGATGCTTCACTTCAGGTTTACTGTGTCCGGTGGACCTTCTTATTGACGACGAAACGCAGAAATCGCATCGGAATTGAATACAAAAGGCACAATGCCGACTTAAGTACAAGAAATCTGACACTTCTTACTGTCTATGATTTGAACCATTCCTGTGAAACTAGTTATAGATTCGGATGCTTCACTTCAGGTTTACTGTATCCCTCTGACCTTCTAATTGACGATGAAACACAGAAATTGCCTCGGAATTAGATACAAAAGGCACAATGCCGATTTAAGTACAAGGAAACTGACTCTTCTTATTGTCTATGTTTTGAACCATTCCTGTGACGCTAGTTATATATTCCAATGCTTCACTTCAGGTTTACTGTATACCTCTGACCTTCTTATTGACGATGAAACACTGAAATTGCATCGGAATTAAAGACAAAAGGCAAAAAGCCGACTTAAGTACAAGATAACTGACTCTTCTTACTGTCTATGTTTTGAACCATTCCTGTGACACTAGTTATTGATTCCGATGCTTCACTTCAGCTTTACTGTACTCTTTGAATTTCTTATTGACGATGAAACACAGAAATTGCATCGGAATTTAATACAAAATGCACAATGCCGACTTAAGTACAAGAAGACTGACTTTTCTTAATGTCTATGTTTTGAACCATTCCTGTGACACTAGTTATGGATCCCGATGCTTCACTTCAGGTTTACTGTATCCCTCTGACCTTCTTATTGACGATGAAACACAGAAATTGCAATGGAATTAAATACAAAAAGCTCAATGCCGGCTTAAGTACAAGAATACTTCCTCTTCTTACTGTTTATGTTTTGAACCATTCCTGTGACACTAGTTATAGATTCCGTTGCTTCATTTCAGGTTTACTGTATCCCTCTGACCTTCTTCTTGACGATGAAACACAGAAATTGCATCGGAATTATATACAAAAAGCACAATGCCGACTCAAGTACAAGAAGACTGGCTCTTCTTACTGCCTACGTTTTGAACGTTTCCTGTGAGCCCAGTTATAGATTCCGATGCTTCACTTCAGGTTTACTGTATCCCTTAGACATTCTTATTGACAACGAAACACAGAAATAGCATCGGAATTAAATACAATAGGCACAATGATGGCTTAACCACAACAAAACTGACTCTTCTTACTGTCTATGTTTGAACCATTCCTGTGACACTAGTTATAGATTCAGATGCTGCACTTCAGGTATACTGTATCCAGCTGACCTTCTTATTGATGATGAAGCACAGAAATTGCAACGGAATTTCATACAAAAGGCACAATGCCGACTCAAGTTTAAGAAGACTGGCTCTTCTTACTGTCTATAATTTGAACCTTTCCTGTGAGACCGGTTTTAGATTCCGATGCTTCACTTCAGGATTACTGTAACCCTCTGACCCTCTTAATGACGATGAGACATAGAAATTGCATCCGGATAAAATACAAAAGGCACAATGCCGACTTAAGTACAAGAAAACGGACTCTTCTTGCTGTCTATGTTTTGAACCATTCGTGTGACACTAGTTATAGATTCCGATGCTTCACTTCAGGTTTAATGTATCCCTCTGACCTTCTTATTGTCGATGAAACACAGATATTGCATCGGAAATAAATACAAAAGTCACAATGAAGACTCAAGTATAAGTAGACTGGCTCTTCTTACTGTATATGATTTGAACCTTTCCTGTGAGACCGGTTATAGATTCCGATGCTTCACTTCAGGTTTACTGTATCCGGTGGACTTTCTTATTGACGACGAAACGCAGAAATTGCATCGGAATTAAATACAAAATGCACAATCCCGACTTAAGTACAAGAAAACTGACTCTTCTTACTGTCTATGTTTTGAACAATTCCTGTGACACTAGTTATAGATTCCGATGCTTGACTTCAGGTTCTCTGTATCCCTCTGACCTTGTTATTGACGATGAAACACAGAAATTGCATCAAAATTAAATACAAAAGGCACAATGCCGACTCAAGTACAAGAAGACTGGCTCTTCTTACTGTCTATGCTTTGAACCATTCCTGTGAGACAGGTTTTAGATTCCGTTGCTGCACTTCAGGATTACTGCAACCCATGGACCTTCTTATTTACGACGAAACGCAGAAATTGCATCGGAATTAAATACAAAAGGCACAATACCGACTTAAGTACAAGAAAACAGACACTTCCTACTGTCTATGTTTTGAACCACTCCTGTGACACTAGTTATAGATTTCGATGCTTCACTTCAGGTTTACTGTATCCCACTGACATTCTTATTGACGATGAAACACAGAAATTGCATCGGAATTAAATAAAAAAGGCATAATGCCGACCTAAGTACTAGAAAACTGACTCTTCTTACTGACTGTGTTTTGAACCAATCCTGTAACACAAGTTATAGATTCCGATGCTCCACTTCAGGTTTACTGTATCCCTCTGACCTTCTTATTGTCGATGAAACACAGAAATTGCATCGGAATTAAATACAAAAGGCACAATGCAGACTTAAGTACAAGGAAACTGACTCTTCTTACTGTCTATGCTTTGAACCATTCCTGTGACGCTAGTTATAGATTCCAATGCTTCACTTCAGGTTTACTGTATCACTTTTACATTCGTATTGACGATGAAACACAGAAATTGCATCGGAATTATATACAAAAGGCACAATGCCGACTTAAGTATAAGAAAACTGACTCTTCTTACTGCCTATGGTTTTAACCATTCCTGTGACACTAGTTACAGATTCCGATGCTTCACTTCAGGTTTACTGTATCCCTCTGATCTTCTTATTGACGATGAAACACAGAAATTGCATCGGAATTAAATACAAAAGGCACAATGCCGACATAAGTACAAGATAACTGACTCTCCTTACTGTCTATGTTTTGAACCAATCCTGTGACACTAGTTATATATTCCGATGCTTCACTTCCTGCTTACTGTATCCCTCTGACCTTCTTATTGACGATGAAACACAGAAATTGCATCGGAATTAAATACAAAAGGTACAATGCTGACTTAAGTACAAGAAGACTGACTCTTCTTTCTGTCTATGTTTTGAACCATTCCTGTGACACTAGTTATAGATTCCGATTCTTCACTTCAGGTTTACTGAGTCCCGCTGACCTTCTTATTGCGATGAAACACAGAAATTGCATCGGAATTAAATACTAAAGGCACAATGCCGTCTTAAGTACAAGAAATCTGACTCCTCTTACCGTCTATGTTTTGAACCATTCCTGTGTCACTAGTTATAGATTCCGATGCTTCACTTCAGGTTTACTGTATCCCTCTGACCTTCTTATTGACGATGAAACACAGAAATTGCATTGGAATTAAATACAAAAGGCTCAATGCCGGCTTAAGTACAAGAATACTTACTCTTCTTACTGTTTATGGTTTGAACCATTCCTGTGACACTAGTTATACATTCCGATGCTTCACTTAAGGTTTACTGTATCCCTCTGACCTTCTTATTGACGATGAAACACAGAAATTGCATTGGAATTGAATACAAAAGGCTCAATGCCGGCTTAAGTACAAGAATACTTACTCTTCTTACTGTTTATGTTTTGAACCATTCCTATGACAGTAGTTATAGATTCCGTTGCTTCATTTCAGGTTTACTGTATCCCTCTGACCTTCTTATTGACGATGAAACACAGAAATTGCATCGGAATTATATACAAAAAGCACAATGCCGACTCAAGTACAAGAAGACTGGCTCTTCTTACTGTCTACGTTTTGAACGTTTCCTGTGAGCCCGGTTTTATATTCCGATGCTTCACTTCAGGTTTACTGTATCCCTTGGACATTCTTATTGACAACGAAACACAGAAATAGCATCGGAATTAAATACAATAGGCACAATGACGGCTTAACCACAACAAAACTGACTCTTCTTACTGTCTATGTTTGAACCATTCCTGTGACACTAGTTATAGATTCAGATGCTGCACTTCAGGTATACTGAATCCAGCTGACCTTCTTATTGATGATGAAGCTCAGAAATTGCAACGGAATTTCATACAAAAGGCACAATGCCGACTCAAGTACAAGAAGACTGGCTCTTCTTACTGTCTATGTTTTGAACCTTTCCTGTGAGACCGGTTTTAGATTCCGATGCTTCACTTCAGGTTTACTGTATCCCTCTGACCCTCTTAATGACGATGAGACATAGAAATTGCATCCGGATAAAATACAAAAGGCACAATGCCGACTTAAGTACAAGAAAACGGACTCTTCTTACCGTCTATGTTTTGAACCTTTCCTGTGACACTAGTTAGAGATAACGATGCTTCACTTCAGGTTTACTGTATCCCTCTGACCTTCTTATTGACGATGAAACACAGTAAGTGCATCGGAATTAAGCTCAAAAGGCACAATGCCGACATAAGTACAAGATAACGGACTCTTCTTACTGTCTATGTTTTGAACCATTTGTGTGACACTAGTTATAGATTCCGATGCTTCACTTCAGGTTTACTGTATCCCTCTGACCTTCTTATTGACGATGAAACACAGAATTTGCATCGGAATTAAATACAAAAGGCACAATGCCGACTCAAGTAAAAGAAGACTGGCTCTTCTTAAAGTCTATGTTTTGAACCATTCCTGTGACACTAGTTATAGATTCCGTGGCATCACTTCAGGTTTACTGTATCCCTCTGACCTTCTTATTGTCGATGAAACACAGATATTGCATCGGAAATAAATACAAAAGTCACAATGAAGACCCAAGTACAAGAAGACTGGCTCTTCTTACTGTCTATGCTTTGAAACATTCCTGTGACACTAGTTATAGATTCCGATGCTTCACTTCAGGTTTACTGTATCCCTCTGCCCTTCTTATTGACGATGAAACACAGAAATTGCATCTTAATTAAATACAAAAGGCAAAATGCCGACTTAAGTACAAGAAGACTGACTCCTCTTACTGTCTATGGTTTGAACCATTCCTGTGACACTAGTTACAGATTCAGATGCTGCACTTCAGGTATACTGTATCCAGCTGACCTTCTTATTGATGATGAAGCACAGAAATTGCATCGGAGTTAAATACAAAAGGCACAATGCCGACATTAGTCCAAGAAGACGGACTCTTCTTACTGTCTATGCTTTGAACCATACCTGTGACACTAGCTATGGATTCCGATGCTTCATTTCAGGTTTACTGTATCCCTCTGACTTTCTTATAGACGATGAAACACAGAAATTGCATCGGAATTATATAAAAAGGCACAATGCCGATATAAGTACAAGAAGACTGACTCTTCTTACTGTCTATGTTTTGAACCATTCTTGTGACACTAGTTATAGATTCCGATGCTTCACTTCAGGTTTACTGAATCCCTCTGACCTTATTGGCGATGAAATATAGAAATTGCATCTTAATTAAATACAAAAGGCGCAAAGCTGACTTAAGTACAAGAAGACTGACTTTTCTTACTGTCTATGGTTTGAACCATTCCTGTGACACTAGTTATAGATTCAGATGCTGCACTTATGGTATACTGCATCCAGCTGACCTTCTTATTGACGATGAAACACAGAAATTGCATCGGAACTAAATACAAATGGCACAATGCCAACTCAAGTACAAGAAGACCGGCTCTTCTTACTGTCTATGTTTTGAACCATTCCTGTGACACTAGTTATAGATTCCGATGCTTCACTTCAGTTTTACTGTATCCCTCTGAGCTTCTTATTGACGATGAAACACAGAAATTGCATCGGAATTAAATACAAAAGGCACATTGCCGACTTAAGTACAAGAAAACTGACTCTTCTTACTTTCTATGTTTTGAACCATTTCTATGACACTAGTTATAGATTCCGATGCTTCACTTCAGGTTTACTGTATCCCTCTGACCTCCTTATTGACGACGAAACACAGAAATTGCATCGGAATTCAATACAAAAGCACAATGCCGACTCAAGTACAAGATGACTGGCTCTTCTTACTGTCTATGTTTTAAACCATTCCTGTGACACTAGTTATAGTTTCCGATGCTTCAATTCAGATTTACTGTATCCCTCTGACCTTCTTATTGACGAGAAACATAGAAATTGCATCGGAATTAAATACAAAAGGCACAATGTCGTCATAAGTACAGGAAAACTGACTCTTCTAGCTGTCTACGTTTTGAACCATTCTTGTGACAGTAGTTATAGATTCCGATGCTTCACTTCAGGTTTACTGTATCCCTCGGACTTTCTTAATGACGATGAAACACAGAAATTGCATCGGAATTAAATACAAAAGGCACAATGCCGACTTAAGTACAAGAAAACATACTTTTCTTACTGTCTTTGTTGTGAATCATTCCTGTGACACTAGTTATAGATTCCGATCCTTCCCTTCGAGCTAACTGTATCCCTCTGACCCTGTTATTGCCGATGAAACACAGAAATTGCATCGGAATGAAATACAAAAGGCACAATGCCGACTTAAGTACAACAAGACTGACTCTTCTTACTGTCTATGTTTTGAACCATTCCTGTGACACTAGTTATAGATTCCGATTCTTCACTTCAGGTTTACTGAATCCCGCTGACAATTTTATTGACAATGAAACACAGAAATTGCATCGGAATTTAATACAAAACGCACAACGCCGACTCAAATACAAGAAGACTGGCTCTTCTTACTGTCTCTGGTATGAACCTTTCCTGTGAGACCGGTTTAAGATTCCGATGCTTCACTTCAGGTTTACTGTATCCGGTGGACTTTCTTATTGACGATGAAACGCAGAAATTGCATCGGAATTGAATACAAAAGGCACAATGCCGACTTAAGTACAAGGAAACTGACTCTTCTTACTGTCTATGTTTGAACCATTTCTGTGACACTAGTTATAGATTCCGATGCTTCACATCAGGTTTACTGTATCCCTCTGACCTTCTTATTGACGATGAAACACAGAAATAGAATCGGAATTATATACCAAAGGCACAATGCCGACTCAAGTACAAGAAGACTGGCTCTTTTTGCTGTCTATGTTTGAACCTTTCCTGTGAGACCGGTTTTAGATTCCGATGCTTCACTTCAGGTATACTGTATCCCTTGGACCTTCTTATTGACGCCGAAACACAGAAATTGCATCGGAATTAAATAGAATAGGCACAATGCCGACTTAATTAGAAGAAAACTGACTCTTCTTACTGTCTATGATTTGAACCATTCCTGTGACACTGGTTATAGATTCCGATGCTTCTCTTCAGGTTTACTGAATCCCTCTGACCTTCTTATTGACGATGAAACATAGAAATTGCATGTTAATTAAATACAAAAGGCACAAAGCTGACTTAAGTACAAGAAGACTGTCTTTTCTTACTGTCTATGGTTTGAACCATTCCTGTGACACTCGTTATAGATTCAGATGCTGCACTTCTGGTATACTGCATGCAGCTGACCTTCTTATTGACGATGAAACACAGAAATTGCATCGGAACTAAATACAAAAGGCACAATGCCAACTCAAGTACAAGAAGACTAGCTCTTCTTACTGTCTATGTTTTGAACCATTCCTGTGACACTAGTTATAGATTCCGATGCTTCACTTCAGTTTTAATGTATCCCTCTGACCTTCTTATTGACGATGAAACACAGAAATTGCATCGGAACTATATACAAAAGGCACAATGCCGACTTAAGTACAAGAAGACTGACTCTTCTTACTGTCTACGTTGTGAACCATTCCTGTGACACTAGTTATATATTCCAATGCTTTACTTCAAGCTTACTGTATCCCTCTGAGATTCTTATTGACGATGAAACACAGAAATTGCATCGGAATTAAATACAAAAGGCACATTGCCGACTTAAGTACAAAAAAACTGACTCTTCTAACTTTCTATGTTTTGAACCATTTCTATGACACTAGTTATAGATTCCGATGCTACACTTCAGGTTTACCGTATCCCTCTGACCTACTTATTGACGATGAAGCACTGAAATTGCATCGGAATTAAATACAAAAGCACAATGCCGACTCAAGTACAAGAAGAGTGGCTCTTCTTACTGTCTTTGTTTTAAACAATTCCTGTGACACTAGTTATAGATTCCGATGCTTTAATTCAGATTTACTGTATGCCTTTGACCTTCTTATTGACGATGAAACATAGAAATTGCATCGGAATTAAATACATAAGGCACAATGTCGTCATAAGTACAGGAAAACTGTCTCTTCTAATTGTCTATGTTTTGAACCATTCTTGTGACACTAGTTATAGATTCCGATGCTTCACTTCAGGTTTACTGTATCCCTCGGACTTTCTTAATGACCATGAAACACAGAAATTGCATCGGAATTAAATACAAAAGGCACAATGCCGACTTAAGTACAAGAAAACATACTTTTCTTACTGTCTTTGTTGTGAATCATTCCTGTGACACTAGTAATAGATTCCGATCCTTCCCTTCGAGCTTACTGTATCCCTCTGACCCTGTTATTGACGATGAAACACAGAAATTGCATCGGAATAAAATACAAAAGGCACAATGCCGACTCAAATACAAGATAACTGGCTCTTCTTACTGTCTATGGTATGAACCTTTCCTGTGAGACCGGTTTAAGATTCCGATGCTTCACTTAGGGTTTACTGTATCCGGTGGACTTTCTTATTGACGATGAAACGCAGAAATTGCATCGGAATTGAATACAAAAGGCACAATGCCGACTTAAGTACAAGAAATATAACACTTCTTACTGTCCATGCTTTGAACGATTCTTGTGACCCTAGTTATACATTCCGATGCTTCACTTCAGGTTTACTGTATCCCTCTGACCTTTTTATTGACGATGAAACACAGAAATTGCACCGGAATTAAATACAAAAGGCTCAATGCCGGCTTAAGTACAAGAATACTTACTCTTCTTACTGTTTATGGTTTGAACCATTCCTGTGACACTAGTTATACATTCCGATGCTTCACTTAAGGTTTACTGTATCCCTCTGACCTTCTTATTGACGATGAAACACAGAAATTGCATTGGAATTGAATACAAAAGGCTCAATGCCGGCTTAAGTACAAGAATACTTACTCTTCTTACTGTTTATGTTTTGAACCATTCCTATGACAGTAGTTATAGATTCCGTTGCTTCATTTCAGGTTTACTGTATCCCTCTGACCTTCTTATTGACGATGAAACACAGAAATTGCATCGGAATTATATACAAAAAGCACAATGCCGACTCAAGTACAAGAAGACTGGCTCTTCTTACTGTCTACGTTTTGAACGTTTCCTGTGAGCCCCGTTTTAGATTCCGATGCTACACTTCAGGTTTACTGTATCCCTTGGACATTCTTATTGACAACGAAACACAGAAATAGCATCGGAATTAAATACAATAGGCACAATGACGGCTTAACCACAACAAAACTGACTCTTCTTACTGTCTATGTTTGAACCATTCCTGTGATACTAGTTATAGATTCAGATGCTGCACTTCAGGTATACAGAATCCAGCTGACCTTCTTATTGATGATGAAGCTCAGAAATTGCAACGGAATTTCATACAAAAGGCACAATGCCGACTCAAGTACAAGAAGACTGGCTCTTCTTACTGTCTATGTTTTGAACCTTTCCTGTGAGACCGGTTTTAGATTCCGATGCTTCACTTCAGGTTTACTGTATCCCTCTGACCCTCTTAATGACGATGAGACATAGAAATTGCATCCGGATAAAATACAAAAGGCACAATGCCGACTTAAGTACAAGAAAACGGACTCTTCTTACCGTCTATGTTTTGAACCTTTCCTGTGACACTAGTTAGAGATAACGATGCTTCACTTCAGGTTTACTGTATCCCTCTGACCTTCTTATTGACGATGAAACACAGAAAGTGCATCGGAATTAAACTCAAAAGGCACAATGCCGACATAAGTACAAGATAACGGACTCTTCTTACTGTCTATGTTTTGAACCATTTGTGTGACACTAGTTATAGATTCCGATGCTTCACTTCAGGTTTACTGTATCCCTCTGACCTTCTTATTGACGATGAAACACAGAATTTGCATCGGAATTAAATACAAAAGGCACAATGCCGACTCAAGTAAAAGAAGACTGGCTCTTCTTAAAGTCTATGTTTTGAACCATTCCTGTGACACTAGTTATAGATTCCGTGGCATCACTTCAGGTTTACTGTATCCCTCTGACCTTCTTATTGTCGATGAAACACAGATATTGCATCGGAAATAAATACAAAAGTCACAATGAAGACCCAAGTACAAGAAGACTGGCTCTTCTTACTGTCTATGCTTTGAAACATTCCTGTGACACTAGTTATAGATTCCGATGCTTCACTTCAGGTTTACTGTATCCCTCTGCCCTTCTTATTGACGATGAAACACAGAAATTGCATCTTAATTAAATACAAAAGGCAAAATGCCGACTTAAGTACAAGAAGACTGACTCCTCTTACTGGCTATGGTTTGAACCATTCCTGTGACACTAGTTACAGATTCAGATGCTGCACTTCAGGTATACTGTATCCAGCTGACCTTCTTATTGATGATGAAGCACAGAAATTGCATCGGAGTTAAATACAAAAGGCACAATGCCGACATTAGTCCAAGAAGACGGACTCTTCTTACTGTCTATGCTTTGAACCATACCTGTGACACTAGCTATGGATTCCGATGCTTCATTTCAGGTTTACTGTATCCCTCTGACTTTCTTATAGACGATGAAACACAGAAATTGCATCGGAATTATATAAAAAGGCACAATGCCGATATAAGTACAAGAAGACTGACTCTTCTTACTGTCTATGTTTTGAACCATTCTTGTGACACTAGTTATAGATTCCGATGCTTCACTTCAGGTTTACTGAATCCCTCTGACCTTATTGGCGATGAAATATAGAAATTGCATCTTAATTAAATACAAAAGGCGCAAAGCTGACTTAAGTACAAGAAGACTGACTTTTCTTACTGTCTATGGTTTGAACCATTCCTGTGACACTAGTTATCGATTCAGATGCTGCACTTCTGGTATACTGCATCCAGCTGACCTTCTTATTGACGATGAAACACAGAAATTGCATCGGAACTAAATACAAATGGCACAATGCCAACTCAAGTACAAGAAGACCGGCTCTTCTTACTGTCTATGTTTTGAACCATTCCTGTGACACTAGTTATAGATTCCGATGCTTCACTTCAGTTTTACTGTATCCCTCTGAGCTTCTTATTGACGATGAAACACAGAAATTGCATCGGAATTAAATACAAAAGGCACATTGCCGACTTAAGTACAAGAAAACTGACTCTTCTTACTTTCTATGTTTTGAACCATTTCTATGACACTAGTTATAGATTCCGATGCTTCACTTCAGGTTTACTGTATCCCTCTGACCTCCTTATTGACGACGAAACACAGAAATTGCATCGGAATTCAATACAAAAGCACAATGCCGACTCAAGTACAAGATGACTGGCTCTTCTTACTGTCTATGTTTTAAACCATTCCTGTGACACTAGTTATAGATTCCGATGCTTCAATTCAGATTTACTGTATCCCTCTGACCTTCTTATTGACGAGAAACATAGAAATTGCATCGGAATTAAATACAAAAGGCACAATGTCGTCATAAGTACAGGAAAACTGACTCTTCTAGCTGTCTACGTTTTGAACCATTCTTGTGACAGTAGTTATAGATTCCGATGCTTCACTTCAGGTTTACTGTATCCCTCGGACTTTCTTAATGACGATGAAACACAGAAATTGCATCGGAATTAAATACAAAAGGCACAATGCCGACTTAAGTACAAGAAAACATACTTTTCTTACTGTCTTTGTTGTGAATCATTCCTGTGACACTAGTTATAGATTCCGATCCTTCCCTTCGAGCTAACTGTATCCCTCTGACCCTGTTATTGCCGATGAAACACAGAAATTGCATCGGAATGAAATACAAAAGGCACAATGCCGACTTAAGTACAACAAGACTGACTCTTCTTACTGTCTATGTTTTGAACCATTCCTGTGACACTAGTTATAGATTCCGATTCTTCACTTCAGGTTTACTGAATCCCACTGATAATTTTATTGACAATGAAACACAGAAATTGCATCGGAATTTAATACAAAACGCACAACGCCGACTCAAATACAAGAAGACTGGCTCTTCTTACTGTCTCTGGTATGAACCTTTCCTGTGAGACCGGTTTAAGATTCCGATGCTTCACCTCAGGTTTACTGTATCCGGTGGACTTTCTTATTGACGATGAAACGCAGAAATTGCATCGGAATTGAATACAAAAGGCACAATGCCGACTTAAGTACAAGGAAACTGACTCTTCTTACTGTCTATGTTTGAACCATTTCTGTGACACTAGTTATAGATTCTGATGCTTCACATCAGGTTTACTGTATCCCTCTGACCTTCTTATTGACGATGAAACACAGAAATAGAATCGGAATTATATACCAAAGGCACAATGCCGACTCAAGTACAAGAAGACTGGCTCTTTTTGCTGTCTATGTTTAAACCTTTCCTGTGAGACCGGTTTTAGATTCCGATGCTTCACTTCAGGTATACTGTATCCCTTGGACCTTCTTATTGACGCCGAAACACAGAAATTGCATCGGAATTAAATAGAATAGGCACAATGCCGACTTAATTAGAAGAAAACTGACTCTTCTTACTGTCTATGATTTGAACCATTCCTGTGACACTGGTTATAGATTCCGATGCTTCTCTTCAGGTTTACTGAATCCCTCTGACCTTCTTATTGACGATGAAACATAGAAATTGCATGTTAATTAAATACAAAAGGCACAAAGCTGACTTAAGTACAAGAAGACTGACTTTTCTTACTGTCTATGGTTTGAACCATTCCTGTGACACTCGTTATAGATTCAGATGCTGCACTTCTGGTATACTGCATGCAGCTGACCTTCTTATTGACGATGAAACACAGAAATTGCATCGGAACTAAATACAAAAGGCACAATGCCAACTCAAGTACAAGAAGACTAGCTCTTCTTACTGTCTATGTTTTGAACCATTCCTGTGACACTAGTTATAGATTCCGATGCTTCACTTCAGTTTCAATGTATCCCTCTGACCTTCTTATTGACGATGAAACACAGAAATTGCATCGGAATTATATACAATAGGCACAATGCCGACTTAAGTACAAGAAGACTGACTCTTCTTACTGTCTACGTTGTGAACCATTCCTGTGACACTAGTTATATATTCCAATGCTTTACTTCAAGCTTACTGTATCCCTCTGAGATTCTTATTGACGATGAAACACAGAAATTGCATCGGAATTAAATACAAAAGGCACATTGGCGACTTAAGTACAAAAAAACTGACTCTTCTTACTTTCTATGTTTTGAACCATTTCTATGACACTAGTTATAGATTCCGATGCTACACTTCAGGTTTACTGTATCCCTCTGACCTACTTATTGACGATGAAGCACTGAAATTGCATCGGAATTAAATACTAAAGCACAATGCCGACTCAAGTACAAGAAGAGTGGCTCTTCTTACTGTCTTTGTTTTAAACAATTCCTGTGACACTAGTTATAGATTCCGATGCTTTAATTCAGATTTACTGTATGCCTCTGACCTTCTTATTGACGATGAAACATAGAAATTGCATCGGAATTAAATACATAAGGCACAATGTCGTCATATGTACAGGAAAACTGTCTCTTCTAACTGTCTATGTTTTGAACCATTCTTGTGACACTAGTTATAGATTCCGATGCTTCACTTCAGGTTTACTGTATCCCTCGGACTTTCTTAATGACCATGAAACACAGAAATTGCATCGGAATTAAATACAAAAGGCACAATGCCGACTTAAGTACAAGAAAACATACTTTTCTTACTGTCTTTGTTGTGAATCATTCCTGTGACACTAGTAATAGATTCCGATCCTTCCCTTCGAGCTTACTGTATCCCTCTGACCCTGTTATTGACGATGAAACACAGAAATTGCATCGGAATAAAATACAAAAGGCACAATGCCGACTTAAGTACAAGAAGACTGACTCTTCTTACTGTCTATGTTTGAACCATTCCTGTGACACTAGTTATAGATTCCGATTCTACACTTCAGGTTTACTGAATCCCGCTGACAATCTTATTGACAATGAAACACAGAAATTGCATCGGAATTAAATACAAAAGGCACAACGCCGACTCAAATACAAGATGACTGGCTCTTCTTACTGTCTATGGTATGAACCTTTCCTGTGAGACCGGTTTAAGATTCCGATGCTTCACTTAGGGTTTACTGTATCCGGTGGACTTTCTTATTGACGATGAAACGCAGAAATTGCATCGGAATTGAATACAAAAGGCACAATGCCGACTTAAGTACAAGAAATATGACACTTCTTACTGTCCATGCTTTGAACGATTCTTGTGACCCTAGTTATACATTCCGATGCTTCACTTCAGGTTTACTGTATCCCTCTGACCTTTTTATTGACGATGAAACACAGAAATTGCACCGGAATTAAATACAAAAGGCACAATGCCGACTTAAGTACAAGGAAACTGACTCTTCTTACTATCTAAGTTTGAACCATTTCTGTGACACTAGCTATAGATTCCGATGCTTCACTTCAGGTTAACTGTATCCCTCTGACCTTCTTATTGACGATGATACACAGAAATTGCTTCTTAATTAAATACAAAAGGCACAATGCCGACTTAGGTACAAGAAGACTGACTCTTCTTACTGTCTATGGTTTGAACCGTTCCTGTGACACTAGTTATAGATTCAGATGCTGCACTTCAGGTATACTGTATCCAGCTGACCTTCTTATTGATGATGAAGCACAGAAATTGCATCGGAGTTAAATACAAAAGGCACAATGCCGACATTAGTACAAGAAGACTGACTCTTCTTACTGTCTACGTTTTGAACCATTCCTGTGACACTACTTATAGATTCCGATGCTTCACTTCAGGTTTACTGTATCCCTCAGAACTTCTTATTGACGATGAAACACAGAAATTGCATCGGAATTAAATACAAATGACACAATGCCCACTTATGTACAAGAAAACTGACTCTTCTTACTGTCTATGTTTCGAACCAGTCCTGTGACACTAGTTATATATTCCAATGCTTCACTTCAAGCTTACTGTATCCCTCTGACCTTCTTATTGACGATGAAACACAGAAATTGCATCGGAATTGAATACAAAAGGCACATTGCCGACTTAAGTACAAGAAAACTGACTCTTCTTACTTTCTATGTTTTGAACCATTTCTTTGACACTAGTTATAGATTCCGATGCTTCACTTCAGGTTTACTGTATCCCTCTGACCTCCTTATTGACGATGAAACACAGAAATTGCATCGGAATTAAATACAAAAGGCACAATGCCGACTCAAGTACAAGAAGACTAGCTCTTCTTACTGTCTATGTTTTAAACCATTCCTGTCACACTAGTTATAGATTCCGATGCTTCAATTCAGATTTACTGTATCCCTCTGACCTTCTTATTGACGATGAAACATAGGAATTGCATCGGAATTAAATACAAAAGGCACAATGCCGAGTTAAGTACAAGCAAACTGACTCATCTTACTGTCTATGTTTGACCCATTCCAGTGACACTAGTTATATATTCCAATGCTTCACTTCAAGCTTACTGTATCCCTCTGACCTTCTTATTGACGATGAAACACAGAAATTGCATCGGAATTAAATAGAATAGGCACAATGCCGACTTAAGTACAAGAAAACTGACTGTTCTTACTGTCTATGATTTGAACCATTCCTGTGTCACTAGTTATAGATTCCGATGCTTCTCTTCTGGATTATTGTAGCCCTCTGACATTTTCTTATTGACGATGAAACACAGAAATTACATCGGTATTAAATACAAAAGGCACAATGCCAACTCAAGTACAAGAAGACTGGCTCTTCTTACTGTCTATGTTTTGAACCATTCCTGTGACACTACCTATAGATTCCGATGCTTCACTTCAGGTTTACTGTATCACTCTGACCTTCTTATTGACGATGAAACACAGAAATTGCTTCTTAATTAAATACAAAAGGCACAATGCTGACTTGAGTACAAGAAGACTGACTCTTCTTACTGTCTATGGTTTGAACCATTCCTGTGACACTAGTTATAGATTCCGATGCTTCAATTCAGATTTACTGTATCCCTCTGACCTTCTTATTGACGATGAAACATAGAAATTGCATCGGATTAAATGCAAAAGTCACAATGCCGTCGTAAGTACAGGAAAACTGACTCTTCTTACAGTCTATGTTTTGAACCATTCTTGTGACACTAGTTATAGATTCTGATGCTTAACTTCAGGTTTACTGTATCCCTCTGACTTTCTTATTAACGATGAAACTCAGAAATTGCATCGGAATTAAATACAAAAGGCACAATGCCGACTTAAGTACAAGAAAACTTACTTTTCTTACTGTCTTTGCTGTGAACCCTTCCTGTGACACTAGTTATAGATTCCGATGCTTCCCTTCAAGCTTACTGTATCCCTCTGACCTTCTTATTGACGATGAAACACGGAAATTACGTCGGAATTAAATACAAAAGGCACAATGCCGACTTAAGTACAAGAAGACTGACTCTTCTTACTGTCTATGTTTTGAACCATTCCTGTGACACTAGTTATAGATTCCGATTCTTCACGTCAAGTTTACTGAATTCCGCTGACATTCTTATTGACGACGAAACGCAGAAATAGCATCGGAATTGAATACAAAAGGCACAATACCGACTTAAGTACAAGACGTATAACACTTCTTACTGTCCATGTTTTGAACCATTCCTGTGACCCTAGTTATACATTCCGATGCTTCAGTTCAGGTTTGCTGTATCCCTCTGACCTTTTTATTGTCGATGAAACACAGAAATTGCATCGGAATTAAATGGAAAAGGCACAATGCCGAACTAAGTACAAGAAAACTGACTCTTCTTACTGTCTATGTTTTGAACCTTTCCTGTGAAACCGGTTTTAGATTCCGATGCTTCACTTCAGGTTCACTGTATCCCTCTGACCTTCTTATTGACGATGAAACATAGAAATTGCATCGGGATTAAATACAAATGACACAATGCCGACTTAAGTACAAGAAAACGGACTCTTCTTACTGTCTATTTATTGAACCATTCCTGTGACACTAGTTATAGATTCCGATGCTTCAATTCAGATTTACTGTATCCCTCTGACCTTATTGACGATGAAACACAGAAAGTGCGTCGGAAGTAAACTCAAAAGGCACAATGCCGACTTAAGTGCAAGAAATCGGACTCTTCTTACTGTCAATGTTTTGAACCATTCCTGTGACACTAGTTATAGATTCCGATGCTTCACTTCAAGTTAACTGTATCCCTCTGACCTTCTTATTGACGATGAATCACAAAAATTGCATCTTAATTAAATACAAAAGGCACAATGCCAACTTAAGTACACGAAGACTGACTCTTCTTACTGTCTATGGTTTGAACCATTCCTGTGACACTAGTTATAGATTCAGATGCTGCACTTCAGGTATAGTGTATCCAAATGACCTTCTTATTGATGATGAAGCACAGAAATTGCATCGGAGTTAAATACAAAAGGCACAATTCCGACTTTAGTACAAGAAGATTGACTCTTCTTACTGTCTGTGTTTTGACCATTCCTGTGACACTAGTTATAGATTCCGATGCGTCACTACAGTTTTACTGTATCCCTCTGACCTTCATATTGACGATGAAACACAGAAATTGCATCTTAATTAAATACAAAAGGCACAATGCCGACTTAAGTACAGGAAGACTGACTCTGCTAATTGGCTTTGTTTTGAACCATTTCTGTGACACTAGTTTTAGATTCCGATGCTTCACTTCAGGTTTACTGTATCCCTCTGACCTTCTTATTGACGATCAAACACAGAAATTTCATCGGAATTAAATACAAAAGGCACAATGCAGACTCAAGTACAAGAAGACTGGCTCTTCTTACTGCCAATGTTTCGAACCATTCCTGTGACACTAGTTATAGATTCCGATGCTTCACTTCAGGTTTTCTGTATCCAGCTGGCTTTCTTATTGACGATGAAACACAGAAATTGCATCGGAATTATATACAAAAGGCACAATGCCGACTTAAGTACAAGAAGACTGACTCTTCATACTGTCTATGTTTTGAACCATCCCTGTGACACTATTTATAGATTCCGATGCTTCACTTCAGGTTTACTGTATCCCTCTGAGCTTCTTATTGACTATGAAACACAGAAATTGCATCGAAATTATATACAAAAGGCACAATGCCGACTTAAGTACAAGAAGACTGACTCTTCTTACTGTCTACGTTTTGAACCATTCCTGTGACACTAGTTATAGATTCCGATGCTTCACTTTAGGTTTACTGTATCCCTCAGACCTTCTTATTGACGATGATACACAGAAATTGCATCGGAATTAAATACAAAAGACACAATGCCCACTTAAGTACAAGAAAACTGACTCTTCTTACTGTCTATATTTCGATCCATTCCTGTGACACTAGTTATATATTCCAATGCCTCACTTCAAGCTTTCTGTATCCCTCTGACCTTCTTATTGACGATGAAACACAGAAATTGCATCGGAATTAAATACAAAAGGCACATTGCCGACCTAAGTACAAGAAAACTGACTCTTCTTACTTTCTATGTTTTGAACCATTTCTATGACACTAGTTATGGATTCCGATGCTTCAATTCAGATTTACTGTATCCCTCTGACCTTCTTATTGACGATGAAACATAGAAATTGCTTCGGAATTAAATGCAAAAGGCACAATGCCGTCTTAAGTACAGGAAAACTGACTCTTCTTACAGTCTATGTTTTGAACCATTCTTGTGACACTAGTTATAGATTCTGATGCTTCACTTCAGGTTTACTGTATCCCTCTGACCTTCTTATTGACGATGAAACACAGAAATTGCATCGGAATTAAATACAAAAGGCACAGTGCAGACATAAGTACAAGAAAACTGATTCTTCTTACTGTCTATGATTTGAACCATTCCTGTGACACTAGTTACAGATTCCGATGTTTCACTTCAGGTTTACTGTATCCCTCTGACCTTCTTATTGACGATGAAACACAGAATTTGCATCGGTATTAAATACAAAAGGCACAATGCCGGCTGAAGTACAAGAAGGCTGGCTCTTCTTACTGTCTATGTTTGAACCATTTCTGTGCCACTAGTTATAGATTCCGATGCTTCACTTCGGGTTTACTGTATCCCTCTGACCTTCGTATTGACGATGAAACACAGAAATTGCATAGGAATTAAATACAAAAGGCAGAATGCCGACTCAAGTACAAGAAGACTGGCATTTCTTACTGTCTATGTATTGAACCATTCCTGTGACACTATTTATAGATTCCGATGCTTCACTTCAGGTTTACTGTATCCCCCTGACCCTCTTATTGACTATGAAACACGGAAATTGCATCGGAATTAAATATAAAAGGCACAATGCCGATTCAAGAACAAGTGGACTATCTCTTCTTACTGTCTATGTTTTGAACCATTCCTGTGACACTAGTTATAGATTCCGATGCTTCACTTCAGGTTTACTGTATCCCTCTGACCTACTTATTGTCGATGAAACACAGAAATTGCATCGGAATTAAATACAAAAGGCAGAATGCCGACTCAAGTACAAGAAGACTGGCACTTCTTACTGTCTATGTATTGAACCATTCCTGTGACACTATTTATAGATTCCGATGCTTCACTTCAGGTTTACTGTATCCCTCTGACCTTCTTATTGACGATGAAACTCAGAAATTGCATCGGAATTAAATACAAAAGGCACAATGCCGACCTAAGTACTAGAAAACTGACTCTTCTTAATGACTATGTTTTGAACATTTCCTGTCACACTAGTTATAGAGTCCGATGCTCCACTTCAGGATTACTGTATCCCTCTGACCTTCTTATTGACGATGAAACACAGAAATTGCATCGGAATTAAATACAAAAGGCACAATGCCGACTTAAGTACAAGAAAACTTACTCCTCTTACTGTCTCTGTTTTGAACCATTCCTGTGACACTAGTTATAGATTCCGATGCTTCACTTCAGTTTTACTGTAACGCTCTGACCGTCTTATTGACGATGAAACACAGAAATTGCATCGGAATTAAATACAAAAGGCATAATGCCGACTCAAGTACAAGTAGTCAGGCTCTTCTTACTGTCTATGTTTTGAACCTTTCCAGTGAGACCGGTTTTAATATTCCGATGCTTCACTTCAGGTTTACTGTATCCCTTGGACCTCCTTATTGACGACGAACACAGATATTGCATCGGAATTAAATAGAAAATGCACAATTTCGACTTCAGTACAAGATAACTGACTCTTTTTCCTGTCTATGTTTTGAACCATTCCTGTGACACTAGTTATGGATTCCGATGCTTCACTTCAGGTTTACTGTATCCAGCTGACCTTCTTATTGACGACGAAACACAGAAATTGCATCGGAATTAAATACAAAAGGCAAATTGCCGACTTAAGAACAAGAAGACTGACTCTTGCGACTGTCTATGTTTTGAACCATTCCTGTGACACTAGTTATAAATTCCGATGCTTTACTTCAGGTTTACTGTATCCCTCCGACCGTCGTACTGACGATGAAACACAGAGATTGCATCCGAATTAAATACAAAAGGCACAATGCCGACTCAAGTACAAGAAAATAGACTCTTCTTAATTTCTAAGTTCTGAACCATTCCTGTGACACTAGTTATAGATTCCGATGCATCACTTCAGGTTTGCTATATCCCACTGACCTTCTTATTGACGATGAAACACAGAAAATGCATCGGAATTAAATACAAAAGGCACAATGCCGACTTAAGTACAAGAAGACTGACCCTTCTTACTGTCTAAGTTTTGAACCATTCCTGTGACACATGTTATAGATTCCGATGCTTCACTTCAGGTTTACTGTATCCCTCTGATCGTCGTATTGACGATGAAACACAGAAATTGCATCGGAATTAAATACAAAAGGCACAATGCCAACTTAAGTACAAAAAGACTGACTCTTCTTACTGTCTATGTTTTGAACCATTCCTGTGACACAAGTTATAGATTCCGATGCTTCACTTCAAGTTTACTGTATCCCTCTGACCGTCGTATTGAAGATGAAACGCAGAAATTGCATAGGAATTAAATACAAAAGGCACAATGCCGACTCAAGTATAAGAAGACTGGCTCTTCTACTGTCTATGTTTTGAACCATTTCTGTGACACTAATTATGGATTCCGATGCTTCACTTCAGGTTTACTCTATCCCTCTGACCTTCTTATTGACGAAGAAACACAGATATTGCAACGGAATTACATACAAAAGTCACAATGCCGACTTCAGTACAAGAAGACTGACCCTTCTTACTGTCTATGTTTTGAACCTTTCCTGTGACACTTGTTATAGATTCCGATGTTTCACTTCAGGTTTACTGTATCCCCCTGACCTTCGTATTGACGATGAAACACAGAAATTGCATCGGAATTAAATACAAAAGGCCCAACGCCGACATAAGTACAAAAAGACTGACTCTTCTTACTGTCTATGTTTTGAACCATTCCTGTGACACCAATTATAGATTCCGATGTTTCACTTCATGTTTACTGTATCCCTCTGACCTTCTTATTGACGATGAAACACAGAAATTGCAACGGAATTAAATACAAAAGGCACAATGCAGAATTAAGTACAAGAAAACTGACTCTTCTTACTGTCTATGTTTTGAACCATTCCTGTGACACTAGTTATATATTCCGATGCTTCACTTCAAGTTTACTGTATCCCTTTGACCTTCTTATTGACGATGAAACACAGAAATTGCATCTTAATTAAATACAAAAGGCACAATGCCGACTTAACTACAAGAAGATTGACTCTTCTTACTGTCTGTGATTTGAATCATTCCTGTGACACTAGTTACAGATTCCGATGTTTCACTTCAGGTTTACTGTATACCTCTGACCTTCTTATTGACGATGAAACACAGAATTTGCATTGGAATTAAATACAAAAGGCTCAGTGCCGACTGAAGTACAAGAAGAATGGATCTTCTTACTGCCTATGTTTTGAACCATTTCTGTGACACTAGTTATAGATTCCGATGCTTCACTTCAGGTTTACTGTATCCCTCTGACCTTCTAATTGACGAAGAAACACAGATATTGCATCGGAATTATATACAAAAGGCACAATGCCGACTTAAGTACAAGAAGACTGACCCTTCTTACTGTCTATGCTTTTAACCATTCCTGTGACACTAGTTATAGATTCCGATGCTTCACTTCAGGTATACTGTATGCCTCTGACCTTCGTATTGCCGATGAAACACAGAAATTGCATCGGAATTAAATACAAAAGGCACAATGCCGACTTAAGTACAAAAAGACTGACTCTTCTTACTGTCTATGTTTTGAACCATTCCTGTGACACAAGTTATAGATTCCGATGCTTCACTTAAGGTTTACTGTATCCCTCTGACCTTCTTATTGACGATGAAACACAGAAATAGCATCGGAATTAAATACAAAAGGAAAAATTCCGACTCAAGTACAAGAAGACTGGCTCTTCATACTGTCTCTGCTTTGAACCTTTCCTGTGAGACCATTTTTAGATACCGATGCTTCACTTCAGGTTTACTGTATCCCTTGGACCTTCTTATTGACGACGAAACACAGAAATTGCATCGGAATTAAATAGAAAAGGCACAATGCCGACTTAAGTACAAGAAAACAGACTCTTCTTAATATCTATGTTTTGAACCATTCCTGTGACACTAGTGATAGATTCCGATGCTTCACTTCAGGTTTGCAATATCCCACTGACCTTCTTATTGACGATGAAACACAGAAAATGTATCGGAATTAAATACAAAAGGCACAATGCCGACTGAAGTACAAGAAGATTGGCTCTTCTTACTGTCTATGTTTTGAACCATTTCTGTGACACTAATTGTAGATTCCGATGCTTCACTTCAGGTTTACTGTATCCCTCTGACCTTATTGACGAAGAATCACAGATATTGCATCGGAATTACATACAAAAGTCACAAGGCCGACTTAAGTACAAGAAGACTGACCCTTCTTACTGTCTATGTTTTGAACCATTCCTGTGACACAAGTTATAGATTCCAATGCTTCACTTCTGGTTTACTGTATCCCTCTGACCGTCGTATTGAAGATGAAACACAGAAATTGCATCGGAATTATATACTTAAGTACAAGAAGACTGACACTTCTTACTGTCTATGATTTGAACCATTCCTGTGACACTAGTAATAGATTCCGATGCTTCACTTCAGGTTTACTGTATCCCTCTGACCGTCATACTGACGATGAAACACAGAAATTGCATCAGAATTATATACAAAAGTCACAATGCCGAATTAAGTACAAGAAAACTGACTCTTCTTACTGTTTATGTTTTGAACCACTCCTGTGAAACTAGTTATAGATTCCGATGCTTCACTTCAGGTTTACTGTATCCCTCTGACCTTCTTATTGACGATGAAACGCAGAAATTGCATCGGAATTAAATACAAAAGGCACAATGCCGACTTAAGTACAAGAAAACTGACTCCTCTTTCTGTCTACGTTTTGAACCATTCCTGTGACACTTGTTATAGATTCCGATGTTTCACTTCAGGGTTACTGTATCCCTCTGAGCTTCTTATTGACGATGAAACACAGAAATTGCATCGGAATTATATACTTAAGTACAAGAAGACTGACACTTCTTACTGTCTATGATTTGAACCATTCCTGTGACACTAGTTATAGATTCCGATGCTTCACTTCAGTTTTACTGTATCCCTCTGACCGCCTTATTGACGATGAAACACAGAAATTGCATAGGAATTAAATACAAAAGGCATAATGCCGACTCCAGTAGAAGTAGTCTGGCTCTTCTTACTGTCTATGTTTTGAACCTTTCCTGTGAGACCGGTTTTAATATTCCGATGCTTCACTTCAGGTTTACTGTATCCCTTGGACCTTCTTATTGACGACGAAAACAGAAATTGCATCGGAATTAAATTGAAAATGCACAATGCAGACTTCAGTACAGGATAACTGACTCTTATTCCTGTCTATGTTTTGAACCATTCCTGTGACACTAGTTATGGATTCCGAAGCTTCACTTCAGGTTTACTGTATCCAGCTGACCTTCTTATTGACGACGAAACACAGAAATTGCATCGGAATAAATACAAACGGCACATTGCCGACTTAGGAACAAGAAGACTGACTCTTGCGACAGTCTATGTTTTGAACCATTCCAGTGACACTAGTTATAAATTCCGATGCTTTACTTCAGGTTTACTGTATCCCTCCGACCGTCGTACTGACGATGAAACACAGAAATTGCATCCGAATTAAATACAAAAGGCACAATGCCGACTCAAGTACAAGAAAATAGACTCTTCTTAATATCTATGTTTTGAACCATTCCTGTGACACTAGTTATAGATTCCGATGCATCACTTCAGGTTTGCTATATCCCACTGACCTTCTTATTGACGATGAAACACAGAAAATGCATCGGAATTAAATACAAAAGGCACAATGCCGACTTAAGTACAAGAAGACTGACCCATCTTACTGTCTATGTTTTGAACCATTCCTGTGACACATGTTATAGATTCCGATGCTTCACTTCAGGTTTACTGTATCCCTCTGATCGTCGTATTGACGATGAAACACAGAAATTGCATCGGAATTAAATACAAAAGGCACAATGCCAACTTAAGTACAAGAAGACTGACCCTTCTTACTGTCTATGTTTTGAACCATTCCTGTGACACTAGTTATAGATTCCGATGCTTCACTTCAGGTTTACTGTATCCCTCTGATCGTCGTAATGACGATGAAACACAGAAATTGCATCGGAATTAAATACAGAAGGCACAATGCCAACTTAAGTACAAAAAGACTGACTCTTCTTACTGGCTACGTTTTGAACCATTCCTGTGACACAAGTTATAGATTCCGATGCTTCACTTCAAGTTTACTGTATCCCCCTGACCGTCGTATTGAAGATGAAACACAGAAATTGCATAGGAATTAAATACAAAACGCACAATGCCGACTCAAGTACAAGAAGACTGGCTCTTCTTACTGTCTATGTTTTGAACCATTTCTGTGACACTAATTATAGATTCCGATGCTTCACTTCAGGTTTACTGTATCCCTTTGACCTTCTTATTGACGAAGAAACACAGATATTGCATCGGAATTACATACAAAAGTCACAATGCCGACTTAAGTACAAGAAGACTGACCCTTCTTACTGTCTATGTTTTGAACCTTTCCTGTGACACTTGTTATAGATTCCGATGTTTCACTTCAGGTTTACTGTATCCCTCTCACCTTCGTATTGACGATGAAATACAGAAATTGCATCGGAATTAAATACAAAAGGCACAACGCCGACTTAAGTCAAAAAGACTGACTCTTCTTACTGTCTATGTTTTGAACCATTTTTGTGACACTAGTTATAGATTCCGATGCTTCACTTCAGGTTTACTGTATCCCTCTGACCTTATTGACGATGAAACACAGAAATTGCATCGGAATTAAATACAAAAGGCGCAATGCCGACTTAAGTACAAGAAGAGTGACTCTTCTTACTGTCTATGATTTGAACCATTCCTGTGACACTAGTTACAGATTCCGATGTTTCACTTCAGGTTTACTGTATACCTCTGACCTTCTTATTGACAATGAAACACAGAATTTGCATCGGAATTAAATACAAAAGGCACAGTGCCGACTGAAGTACAAGAAGACTGGCTCTTCTTACTGTCTATGTTTTGAACCATTTCTGTGACACTAGTTATAGATTCCGATGCTTCACTTCAGGTTTACTGTATCCCTCTGACCTTCTTATTGACGAAGAAACACAGATATTGCATCGGAATTAAATACATAAGGCACAATGCCGACTTAACTATAAGAAGAGTGACTCTTCTTACTGTCTGTGAATTGAATCATTCCTGTGACACTAGTTACAGATTCCGATGTTTCACTTCAGGTTTACTGTATACCTCTGACCTTCTTATTGACGATGAAACACAGAATTTGCATCGGAATTAAATACAAAAGGCTCAGTGCCGACTGAAGTACAAGAAGAATGGATCTTCTTACTGTCTATGTTTTGAACCATTTCTGTGACACTAGTTATAGATTCCGATGCTTCACTTCAGGTTTACTGTATCCCTCTGACCTTCTTATTGACGGAGAAACACAGATATTGCATCGGAATTAAATACAAAAGGCACAATGCCGACTTAAGTACAAGAAGACTGACACTTCTTACTGTCTATGCTTTTAACCATTCCTGTGACACTAGTTATAGATTCCGATGCTTCACTTCAGGTTTACTGTATCCCTCTGACCGTCGTATTGACGATGAAACACAGAAATTGCATCGGAATTAAATACAAAAGGCACAATGCCAACTTAAGTACAAAAAGACTGACTCTTCTTACTGTCTATGTTTTGAACCATTCCTGTGACACAAGTTATAGATTCCAATGCTTCACTTCTGGTTTACTGTATCCCTCTGACCGTCGTATTGAAGATGAAACACAGAAATTGCATAGGAATTAAATACAAAAGGCACAATGCCGACTGAAGTACAAGAAGACTGGCTCTTCTTACTGTCTATGTTTTGAACCATTTCTGTGACACTAATTATAGATTCCGATATTTCACTTCAGGTTTACTGTATCCCTCTGACCTTCTTATTGACGAAGAAACACAGATATTGCATCGGAATTACATACAAAAGTCACAAGGCCGACTTAAGTACAAGAAGACTGACTCTTATTACTGTTTATGTTTTGAACCACTCCTGTGACTCTAGTTATAGATTCCGATGCTTCACTTCAGGTTTACTGTATCCCTCTGACCTTCTTATTGACGATGAAACGCAGAAATTGCATCGGAATTAAATACAAAAGGCACAATGCCGACTTAAGTACAAGAAAACTGACTCCTCTTTCTGTCTCTGTTTTGAACTATTCCTGTGATACTAGTTATAGATTCCGATGCTTCACTTCAGTTTTACTGTATCCCTCTGACCGTCTTATTGACGATGAAATACAGAAATTGCATAGGAATTAAATACAAAAGGCATAATGCCGACTCAAGTAGAAGTAGTCTGGCTCTTCTTACTGTCTATGTTTTGAACCTATCCTGTGAGACCGGTTTTAATATTCCGATGCTTCACTTCAGGTTTACTGTATCCCTTGGACCTTCTTATTGACGACGAACACAGAAATTGCATCGGAATTAAATAGAAAATGCACAATGCAGACTTCAGTACAGGAAAGCTGACTCTTATTCCTGTCTATGTTTTGAACCATTCCTGTGACACTAGTTATGGATTCCGAAGCTTCACTTCAGGTTTACTGTATCCAGCTGACCTTCTTATTGACGACGAAACACAGAAATTGCATCGGAATAAATCCAAAAGGCACATTGCCGACTTAGGAACAAGAAGACTGACTCTTGCGACAGTCTATGTTTTGAACCATTCCTGTGACACTAGTTATAAATTCCGATGCTTTACTTCAGGTTTACTGTATCCCTCCGACTGTCGTACTGACGATGAAACACAGAAATTGCATCCGAATTAAATACAAAAGGCACAATGCCGACTCAAGTACAAGAAAATAGACTCTTCTTAATATCTATGTTTTGAACCATTCCTGTGACACTAGTTATAGATTCCGATGCATCACTTCAGGTTTGCTATATCCCACTGACCTTCTTATTGACGATGAAACACAGAAAATGCATCGGAATCAAATACAAAAGGCACAATGCCGACTTAAGTACAAGAAGACTGACCCTTCTTACTGTCTATGTTTTGAACCATTTCTGTGACACTAATTATAGATTCCGATGCTTCACTTCAGGTTTACTGTATCCCTTTGACCTTCTTATTGACGAAGAAACACAGATATTGCATCGGAATTATATACTTAAGTACAAAAAGACTGACTCTTCTTACTGTCTATGGTTTGAACCATTCCTGTGACACTAGTTATAGATTCCGATGCTTCACTTCAGTTTTACTGTACCCTCTGACCGTCTTATTGACGATGAAACACAGAAATTGCATCGGAATTAAATACAAAAAGCATAATGCCGACTCAAGTACAAGTAGTCTGGCTCTTCTTACTGTATATGTTTTGAACCTTTCCTGTGAGACCGGTTTTAGATTCCGATGCTTCACTTCAGGTTTACTGTATCCCTTGGACCTTCTTATTGACGACGAACACAGAAATTGCATCGGAATTAAATAGAAAATGCACAATGCCGATTTCAGTACAAGATAAGTGACTCTTTTTCCTATCTATGTTTTGAACCATTCCTGTGACACTAGTTATGGATTCCAAAGCTTCACTTCTGGTTTACTGTATCCCTCTGACCTTCTTATTGACGATGAAACACAGAATTTGCATCGGAATTAAATACAAAAGGCACAGTGCCGACTGAAGTACAAGAAGACTGGCTCTTCTTACTGTCTATGTTTTGAACCATTTCTGTGACACTAGTTATAGATTCCGATGCTTCACTTCAGGTTTACTGTATCCCTCTCACCTTCGTATTGACAATGAAATACAGAAATTGCATCGGAATTAAGTACAAAAGGCACAACGCCGACTTAAGTACAAAAAGACTGACTCTTCTTACTGTCTATGTTTGAACCATTCCTGTGACACTAGTTATAGATTCCGACGCTTCACTTCAGGTTTACTGTATCCCTCTGACCTTCTTATTGACGAAGAAACACAGATATTGCATCGGAATTAAATACATAAGGCACAATGCCGACTTAAGTACAAGAAGACTGACCCTTCTTACTGTCTATGTTTTTAACCATTCCTGTGACACTAGTTATAGATTCCGGTGCTTCACTTCAGGTTTCTGTATGCCTCTGACCTTTGTATTGCCGATGAAGCACAGAAATGGCATCGGAATTAAATACAAAATGCACAATGCCGACTTAAGTACAAAAAGACTGACTCTTCTTACAGTCTATGTTTTGAACCATTCCTGTGACACAAGTTATAGATTCCGATGGTTCACTTAAGGTTTACTGTATCCCTCTGACATTCTTATTGACGATAAAACACAGAAATTGCATCGGAATTACATACAAAAGTCACAATGCCGACTTAAGTACAAGAAGACTGACCCTTCTTACTGTCTATGTTTTGAACCATTCCTGTGACACTTGTTATAGATCCCGATGTTTCACTTCAGGTTTACTGTATCCCTCTGAGCTTCTTATTGACGATGAAACACAGAAATTGCATCGGAATTATATACTTAAGTACAAGAAGACTGACTCTTCTTACTGTCTATGGTTTGAACCATTCCTGTGACACTAGTTATAGATTCCGATGCTTCACTTCAGTTTTACTGTACCCTCTGACCGTCTTATTGACGATGAAACACAGAAATTGCATCGGAATTAAATACAAAAAGCATAATGCCGACTCAAGTACAAGTAGTCTGGCTCTTCTTACTGTATATGTTTTGAACCTTTCCTGTGATACCGGTTTTAGATTCCGATGGTTCACTTCAGGTTTACTGTATCCCTTGGACCTTCTTATTGACGACGAACACAGAAATTGCATCGGAATTAAATAGAAAATGCACAATGCCGATTTCAGTACAAGATAAGTGACTCTTTTTCCTATCTATGTTTTGAACCATTCCTGTGACACTAGTTATGGATTCCAAAGCTTCACTTCTGGTTTACTGTATCCCTCTGACCGTCGTATTGACGATGAAACACAGAAATGTCATAGGAATTAAATACAAAAGGCACAATGCCGACTCAAGTACAAGAAGACTGGCTCTTCTTACTGTCTATGTTTTGAACAATTCCTGTGACACTTAGTTATAGATTCCGATGCTTCACTTCAGGTTTACTGTATCCCTCTGACCTTCTTATTAACGATGAACCACAGAAATTTCATCGGAATTAAATACAAAAGGCACAATGCAGACTTAAGTACAAGTAAACTGACCCTTCTTACTGTCTATGTTTTGAACCATTCCTGTGACACTAGTTATAGATTCCGATGCTTCACTTCAGATTTACTGTATCCCTCTGAGCTATGAAACACAGAAATTGCATCGAAATTATATACAAAAAGAACAATGCCGACATAAGTACAAGAAGACTGACTCTTCTTACTGTCTATGTTTTGAACCATTCCTGTGACACTAGTTATAGATTCAGATGCTTCACTTCAGGTTTACTGTATCCCTCTGACCTTCTTATTGACGATGAAACACAGAAATTGCATTGGAATTAAATACAAAAGGCACAATGCCGACTTAAGTACAAGAAGAGTGACTCCTCTTACTGTCTATGATTTGAACCATTCCTGTGACACTAGTTACAGATTCCGATGTTTCACGTCAGGTTTACTGTATCCCTCTGACCTTCTTATTGACGATGAAATACAGAATTTGCATCGGAATTAATTACAATAGGCACAATGCCGACTGAAGTACAAGAAGACTGGCTCTTCTTACTGTCTATGTTTTGAACCATTTCTGTGACACTAGTTATAGATTCCGATGCTTCACTTCAGGTTTACTGTATCACTCTGACCGTCGTATTGACGATGAAACACAGAAATTGCATCGGAATTAAATACAAAAGGCACAATGCCGACTTAAGTACAAATAGACTGACTCTTCTTACTGTCTATGTTTTGAACCATTCCTGTGACACTAGTTATAGATTCCGATGCTTCACTTCAGGTTTACTGTATCGCTCTGACCTTATTGACGATGAAACACAGAAATTGCATCGGAATTAAATACAAAAGGCACAATGCAGACTTAAGTACAAGAAAACTGACTCTTCTTACTGTCTATGTTTTGAACCGTTCCTGTGACACTAGTTATAGATTCCGATGCTTCACTTCAGGTTTACTGTATCCCTCTGAGC
Organism: Schistocerca serialis cubense; assembly: GCF_023864345.2. Classification (NCBI taxonomy): domain Eukaryota; kingdom Metazoa; phylum Arthropoda; class Insecta; order Orthoptera; family Acrididae; genus Schistocerca; species Schistocerca serialis. The sequence goes on from NC_064647.1 coordinate 32,244,005, forward strand.
TTCTTATTGACTATGAAACACAGAAATTGCATCGAAATTATATACAAAAGGCACAGTGCCGACTTAAGTACAAAAAGACTGACTCTTCTTACTGTCTATGTTTTGAACGATTCCTGTGACACAAGTTATAGATTCTGATGCTTGACTTAAGGTTTACTGTATCCCTCTGACTTTCTTATTGACGATGAAACACAGAAATTGCATCGGAATTAAATACAAAAAGCAGAATGCCGACTGAAGTACAAGAAGACTGGCTCTTCTTACTGTCTATGTTTTGAACCATTTCTGTGACACTTGTTATAGATTCCGATGCTTCACTTCAGGTTTACTGTATCCCTCTGAGCTTCTTATTGACGATGAAACACAGAAATTGCATCGGAATTATATACTTAAGTACAAGAGGACAGACCCTTCTATCTGTCTATGTTTTTAACCATTCCTAAGACACTAGTTATAGATTCCGATGCTTCACTTCAGGTTTACTGTATGCCTCTGACCTTCGTGTTGCCGATGAAACACAGAAATTGCATCGGAATTAAATAGAAAATGCACAATGCCGACTTCAGTACAAGATCACTGACTCTTTTTCCTGTCTATGTTTTGAACCATTCCTGTGACACTAGTTATGGATTCCGATACTTCACTTCAGGTTTACTGAATCCCTCTGACCTTCTTATTGACGATGAAACACAGAAACTGGATCGGAATTAAATACAAAAGACACAATGCTGACTCAAGTACAAGAAGACTAACTCTTCTTACTGTCTATGTTTTGAACCGTTCCTGTGACACTAGTTATAGATTCCGATGCTTCACTTCAGGTTTACTGTATCCCTCTGAGCTTCTTATTGACTATGAAACACAGAAATTGCATCGAAATTATATACAAAAGGCACAGTGCCGACATAAGTACAAGAAGACTGACTCTTCTTACCGTCTATGTTTTGAACCATTCCTGTGACACTAGTTATAGATTCCGATGCTTCACTTCAGGTTTACTGTATCCCTTTGACCTTCTTATTGACGATGAAACACAGAAATTGCCTCTTATTTAAATACAAAAGGCACAATGCCGACTTAAGTTCGAGATGAGTGACTCTTCTTACTGTCTATGATTTGAACCATTCCTGTGACACTAGTTACAGATTCCGATGTTTCACTTCAGGTTTACTGTATCCCTCTGACCTTCTTATTGACGATGAAACACATTATTTGCATCGGAATTAAATACAAAAGGCACAATGCCGACTGAAGTACAAGAAGCCTGGCTCTTCTTACTTTCTATGTTTTGAACCATTTTTGTGACACTAGTTACAGATTCCGATGTGTCACTTCAGGTTTACTGTATCCCTCTGACCTTCTTATTGACGAAGAAACACAGATATTGCATCGGAACTAAATACAAAAGGCACAATGCCGACTTAAGTACAAGAAGACTGACACTTCTTACTGTCTATGTTTTTAACCATTCCTAAGACACTAGTTATAGATTCCGATGCTTCACTTCAGGTTTACTGTATCCCTCTGACCTTCTTATTGACGAAGAAACACAGATATTGCATCGGAATTACATACAAAAGTCACAATGCCGACTTAAGTACAAGAAGACTGACACTTCTTACTGTCTATGTATTGAACCATTCCTGTGCAACTTGTTATAGATCCCGATGTTTCACTTCAGGTTTACTGTATCCCTCTGAGCTTCTTATTGACGATGCAACACCTAAATTGCATCGGAATTATATACTTAAGTACAAGAAGACTGACTCTTCTTACTGTCTATGTTTTGAACCATTCCTGTGACACTAGTAATTGATTCCGATGCTTCACTTCAGTTTTACTGTACCCTCTGACCGTCTTATTGACGATGAAACACAGAAATTGCATCGGAATTAAATACAAAAAGCATAATGCCGACTCAAGTACAAGTAGTCTGGCTCTTCTTACTGTATATGTTTTGAACCTTACCTGTGAGACCGGTTTTAGATTCCGATGCTTCACTTCAGGTTTACTGTATCCCTTGGACCTTCTTATTGACGACAAACACAGAAATTGCATCGGAATTAAATAGAAAATGCACAATGCCGACTTCAGTACAAGATAACTGACTCTTTTTCCTATCTATGTTTTGAACCATTTCTGTGACACTAGTTATGGATTCCAAAGCTTCACTTCTGGTTTACTGTATCCCTCTGACCGTCGTATTGACGATGAAACACAGAAATGGCATAGGAATTAAATACAAAAGGCACAATGCCGACTCAAGTACAAGAAGACTGGCTCTTCTTACTGTCTATGTTTTGAACCATTCCTGTGACACTTAGTTATAGATTCCGATGCTTCACTTCAGGTTTACTGTATCCCTCTGACCTTCTTATTGACGATGAAACACAGAAATTTCATCGGAATTAAATACAAAAGGCACAATGCAGACTTAAGTACAAGTAAACTGACCCTTCTTACTGTCTATGTTTTGAACCATTCCTGTGACACTAGTTATAGATTCCGATGCTTCACTTCAGGTTTACTGTATCCCTCTGAGCTATGAAACACAGAAATTGCATCGAAATTATATACAAAAAGCACAATGCCGACATAAGTACAAGAAGACTGACTCTTCTTACTGTCTATGTTTTGAGCCATTCCTGTGACACTAGTTATAGATTCAGATGCTTCACTTCAGGTTTACTGTATCCCTCTGACCTTCTTATTGACGATGAAACACAGAAATTGCATCGGAATTAAATACAAAAGGCACAATGCCGACTTAAGTACAAGAAGAGTGACTCCACTTACTGTCTATGATTTGAACCATTCCTGTGACACTAGTTACAGATTCCGATGTTTCACGTCAGGTTTACTGTATCCCTCTGACCTTCTTATTGACGATGAAACACAGAATTTGCATCGGAATTAATTACAATAGGCACAATGCCGACTGAAGTACAAGAAGACTGGCTCTTCTTACTGTCTATGTTTTGAACCATTTCTGTGACACTAGTTATAGATTCCAATGCGACACTTCAGGTTTACTGTATCACTCTGACCGTCGTATTGACGATGAAACACAGAAATTGCATCGGAATTAAATACAAAAGGCACAATGCTGACTTAAGTACAAATAGACTGACTCTTCTTACTGTCTATGTTTTGAACCATTCCTGTGACACTAGTTATAGATTCCGATGCTTCACTTCAGGTTCACTGTATCGCTCTGACCTTATTGACGATGAAACACAGAAATTGCATCGGAATTAAATACAAAAGGCACAATGCAGACTTAAGTACTAGAAAACTGACTCTTCTTACTGTCTATGTTTTGAACCGTTCCTGTGACACTGGTTATAGATTCCGATGCTTCACTTCAGGTTTACTCTATCCCTCTGAGCTTCTTATTAACTATGAAACACAGAAATTGCATCGAAATTATATACAAAAGGCACAGTGCCGACATAAGTACAAAAAGACTGACTCTTCTTACTGTCTATGTTTTGAACGATTCCTGGGACACAAGTTATAGATTCCGATGCTTGACTTAAGGTTTACTGTATCCCTCTGACCTTCTTATTGACGATGAAACACAGAATTTGCATCGGAATTAAATACAAAAAGCACAATGCCGACTGAAGTACAAGAAGACTGGCTCTTCTTACTGTCTATGTTTTGAACCATTTCTGTGCCACTAGTTATAGATTCCGATGCTTCACTTCAGGTTTACTGTATCCCTTCTGGGCTTCTTATTGACGATGAAACACAGAAATTGCATCGGAATTATATACTTAAGTACAAGAAGACAGACCCTTCTTACTGTCTATGTTTTTAACCATTCCTAAGACACTAGTTATAGATTCCGATGCTTCACTTCAGGTTTACTGTATGCCTCTGACCTTCGTATTGCCGATGAAACACAGAAATTGCATCGGAATTAAATACAAAAGGCACAATGCTGACTCAAGTACCAGAAGACTGACTCTTCTTACTGTCTATGTTTTGAACCATTCCTGTGACACTAGTTATAGATTCCGATGCTTCACTTCAGGTTTACTGTATCCCTCTGAGCTTCTTATTGACTATGAAACACAGAAATTGCATCGAAATTATATACAAAAGGCACAGTGCCGACATAAGTACAAGAAGAATGACTCTTCTTACCGTCTATGTTTTGAACCATTCCTGTGACACTAGTTATAGATTCCGATGCTTCACTTCAGGTTTACTGTATCCCTTTGACCTTCTTATTGACGATGAAACACAGAAATTGCATCTTATTTAAATACAAAAGGCACAATGCCGACTTAAGTTCAAGATGAGTGACTCCTCTTACTGTCTATGATTTGAACCATTCCTGTGACACTAGTTACAGATTCCGATGTTTCACTTCAGGTTTACTGTATGCCTCTGACCTTCGTATTGCCGATGAAACACAGAAATTGCATCGGAATTAAATACAAAAGGCACAATGCCGACTTAAGTACAAAAAGACTGCCTCTTCTTACTGTCTATGCTTTGAACCATTCCTGTGACACAAGTTATAGATTCCGATGCTTGACTTAAGGTTTACTGTATCCCTCTGACCTTCTTATTGACGATGAAACACAGAAATTGCATCGGAATTAAATACAAAAAGCACAATGCCGACTGAAGTACAAGAAGACTGGCTCTTCTTACTGTCTATGTTTTGAACCATTTCTGTGACACTAGTTATAGATTCCGATGCTTCACTTCAGATTTACTGTATCCCTCTGAGCTTCTTATTGACGATGAAACACAGAAATTGCATCGGAATTATATACTTAAGTACAAGAAGACTGACCTTTCTTACTGTCTATGTTTTTAAACATTCCTAAGACACTAGTTATAGATTCCGATGCTTCACTTCAGGTTTACTGTATGCCTCTGACCTTCGTGTTGCCGATGAAACACAGAAATTGCATCGGAATTAAATACAAAAGGCACAATGCCGACTTAAGTACAAAAAGACTGACACTTCTTACTGTCTATGTTTTGAACCATTCCTGTGACACAAGTTATAGATTCCGATGCTTCACTTCAGGTTTACTGTATGCCTCTGACCTTCGTATTGCCGATGAAACACAGAAATTGCATCGGAATTAAATAGAAAATGCACAATGCCAACTTCAGTACAAGATAACTGACTCTTTTTCCTGTCTATGTTTTGAACCATTCCTGTGACAATAGTTATGGATTCCGATACTTCGCTTCAGGTTTACTGTATCCCTCTATCCTTCTTATTGACGACGAAACACAGAAATTGGATCGGAAATAAATACAAAAGGCACAATGCCGACTCAAGTACAAGAAGACTGACTCTTCTTACTGACTATGTTTTGAACCATTCCTGTGACACTAGTTATAGATTCCGATGCTTCACTTCATTTTTACTGTATCTCTTTGACCTTCTTATTGACGATGAAACACAGAAATTGCATCGGAATTCAATACAAAAGGCACAATGCCGACTCAAGTACAAGAAGACTGGCTCTTCTTACTGTCTATGTTTTGAACCATTTCTGTGACACTAGTTATAGATTCCGATGCTTCACTTCAGGTTTACTGTATCCCTCTGACCTTCTTATTGATGAAGAAACACAGATATTGCTTCGGAATTAATTACAAAAGTCACAATGCCGACTTAAGTACAAGAAGACTGACCCTTCTTACTGTCTATGTTTTGAACCATTCCTGTGACACTAGTTATAGATTCCGATGCTTCACTTCAGGTTTACTGTATCACTCTGACCTTCGTATTGACGATTAAACACAGAAATTGCATCGGAATTAAATACAAGAGGCACAATGCCGACTTAAGTACAAAAAGACTGACTCTTCTTACTGTCTATGTTGTGAACCATTCCTGTGACACTAGTTATAGATTCCGTTGCTTCACTTCAGGTTTACTGTATCCCTCTGACCTTCTTATTGACAATGAAACACAGAAATTGCATCTGAATTTAATACAAAAGCATAATGCTGACTTAAGTACAAGATAACTGACTCTTCTTACTGTCTATGTGTTGAACCATTCCTGTCACACAAGTTATAGATTCCGATGCTTCACTTCAGGTTTACCGTATCCCTCTGAGCTTCTTATTGACTATGAAACACAGAAATTGCATCGAAATTATATACAAAAGGCACAATGCCGACTTAAGTAAAAGAAGACTGTTTCTTCTTACTGTCTATGTTTTGAACCATTCCTGTGACACTAGTTATAGATTCCGATGCTTCACTTCAGGTTTACTGTATACCTTTGACCTTCCTATTGACGATGAAAGACAGAAATTGCATCTTAATAAAATACAAAAGGCACAATGCCGACTTAAGTGCAAGAAGAGTGACTCTTCTTACTGTCTATGATTTGAACCATTCCTGTGACACTAGTTACGGATTCCGATGTTTCACTTCAGGTTTACTGTTTCCCTCTGACCGTCTGATTGACGATAAAACACAGAATTTGCATCTGAATTAAATACAAAAGGCACAATGCCGACTGAAGTACAAGAAGACTGGCTCTTCTTACTGTCTATGTTTTGAACCATTTCTGTGACACTAGTTATAGATTCCGATGCTTCACATCAGGTTTACTGTATCCCTATGACCTTCGTATTGACGAAGAAACACAGATATTGCATCGGAATTAAATACAAAAGGCACAATGCCGACTTATGTACAAGAAGACTGACCCTTCTTACTGTTAATGTTTGAACCATTCCTGTGACACTAGTTATAGATTCCGATGCTTCACTTCAGGTTTACTGTATCCCTCTGAGCTATGAAACACAGAAATTGCATCGAAATTATATACAAAAAGCACAATGCCGGCATAAGTACAAGAAGACTGACTCTTCTTACTGTCTATGTTTTGAACCATTCCTGTGACACTAGTTATAGATTCAGATGCTTCACTTCAGGTTTACTGTATCCCTCTGACCTTCTTATTGACGATGAAACACAGAAATTGCATCGGAATTAAATACAAAAGGCACAATGCCGACTTAAGTACAAGAAGAGTGACTCCTCTTACTGTCTATCATTTGAACCATTCCTGTGACACTAGTTACAAGTTCCGATGTTTCACGTCAGGTTTACTGTATCCCTCTGACCTTCTTATTGACGATGAAACACAGAATTTGCATCGGAATTAATTACAATAGGCACAATGCCGACCGAAGTACAAGAAGACTGGCTCTTCTTACTGTCTATGTTTTGAACCATTTCTGTGACACTAGTTATAGATTCCGATGCTTCACATCAGGTTTACTGTATCCCTATGACCTTCGTATTGACGAAGAAACACAGATATTGCATCGGAATTAAATACAAAAGGCACAATGCCGACTTATGTACAAGAAGACTGACCCTTCTTACTGTCTATGTTTGAACCATTCCTGTGACACTAGTTATAGATTCCGATGCTTCACTTCAAGTTTACTGTATCCCTCTGAGCTATGAAACACAGAAATTGCATCGAAATTATATACAAAAAGCACAATGCCGACATAAGTACAAGAAGACTGACTCTTCTTACTGTCTATGTTTTGAACCATTCCTGTGACACTAGTTATAGATTCAGATGCTTCACTTCAGGTTTACTGTATCCCTCTGACCTTCTTATTGACGATGAAACACAGAAATTGCATCGGAATTAAATACAAAAGGCACAATGCCGACTTAAGTACAAGAAGAGTGACTCCTCTTACTGTCTATGATTTGAACCATTCCTGTGACACTAGTTACAGATTCCGATGTTTCACGTCAGGTTTACTGTATCCCTCTGACCTTCTTATTGACGATGAAACACATTATTTGCATCGGAATTAAATACAAAAGGCACAATGCCGACTGAAGTACAAGAATCCTGGCTCTTCTTACTTTCTATGTTTTGAACCATTTTTGTGACACTAGTTACAGATTCCGATGCTTCACTTCAGGTTTACTGTATCCCTCTGACCTTCTTATTGACGAAGAAACACAGATATTGCATCGGAATTAAATACAAAAGGCACAATGCCGACTTAAGTACAAGAAGACTGACACTTCTTACTGTCTATGCTTTTAACCAATCCTAAGACACTAGTTATTGATTCCGATGCTTCACTTCAGGTTTACTGTATGCCTCTGACCTTCGTATTGCCGATGAAACACAGAAATTGCATCGGAATTAAATACAAAAGGCACAATGCCGACTTAAGTACAAAAAGACTGCCTCTTCTTACTGTCTATGTTTTGAACCATTCCTGTGACACAAGTTATAGATTCCGATGCTTGACTTAAGGTTTACTGTATCCCTCTGACCTTCTTATTGACGATGAAACACAGAAATTGCATCGGAATTAAATACAAAAAGCACAACGCCGACTGAAGTACAAGAAGACTGGCTCTTCTTACTGTCTATGTTTTGAACCATTTCTGTGACACTAGTTATAGATTCCGATGCTTCACTTCAGATTTACTGTATCCCCCTGAGCTTCTTATTGACGATGAAACACAGAAATTGCATCGGAATTATATACTTAAGTACAAGAGGACTGACCTTTCTTACTGTCTATGTTTTTAAACATTCCTAAGACACTAGTTATAGATTCCGATGCTTCACTTCAGGTTTACTGTATGCCTCTGACCTTCGTGTTGCCGATGAAACACAGAAATTGCATCGGAATTAAATACAAAAGGCACAATGCCGACTTAAGTACAAAAAGACTGACACTTCTTACTGTCTATGTTTTGAACCATTCCTGTGACACAAGTTATAGATTCCGATGCTTCACTTCAGGTTTACTGTATGCCTCTGACCTTCGTATTGCCGATGAAACACAGAAATTGCATCGGAATTAAATAGAAAATGCACAATGCCAACTTCAGTACAAGATAACTGACTCTTTTTCCTGTCTATGTTTTAAACCATTCCTGTGACAATAGTTATGGATTCCGATACTTCGCTTCAGGTTTACTGTATCCCTCTAACCTTCTTATTGACGATGAAACACAGAAATTGGATCGGAATTAAATACAAAAGGCACAATGCCGACTCAAGTACAAGAAGACTGACTCTTCTTACTGACTATGTTTTGAACCATTCCTGTGACACTAGTTATAGATTCCGATGCTTCACTTCAAGTTTACTGTATCCCTCTGAGCTATGAAACACAGAAATTGCATCGAAATTATATACAAAAAGCACAATGCCGACATAAGTACAAGAAGACTGACTCTTCTTACTGTCTATGTTTTGAACCATTCCTGTGACACTAGTTATAGATTCAGATGCTTCACTTCAGGTTTACTGTATCCCTCTGACCTTCTTATTGACGATGAAACACAGAAATTGCATCGGAATTAAATACAAAAGGCACAATGCCGACTTAAGTACAAGAAGAGTGACTCCACTTACTGTCTATGATTTGAACCATTCCTGTGACACTAGTTACAGATTCCGATGTTTCACGTCAGGTTTACTGTATCCCTCTGACCTTCTTATTGATGATGAAACACATTATTTGCATCGGAATTAAATACAAAAGGCACAATGCCGACTGAAGTACAAGAATCCTGGCTCTTCTTACTTTCTATGTTTTGAACCATTTTTGTGACACTAGTTACAGATTCCGATGCTTCACTTCAGGTTTACTGTATCCCTCTGACCTTCTTATTGACGAAGAAACACAGATATTGCATCGGAATTAAATACAAAAGGCACAATGCCGACTTAAGTACAAGAAGACTGACACTTCTTACTGTCTATGTTTTTAACCAATCCTAAGACACTAGTTATTGATTCCGATGCTTCACTTCAGGTTTACTGTATGCCTCTGACCTTCGTATTGCCGATGAAACACAGAAATTGCATCGGAATTAAATACAAAAGGCACAATGCCGACTTAAGTACAAAAAGACTGCCTCTTCTTACTGTCTATGTTTTGAACCATTCCTGTGACACAAGTTATAGATTCCGATGCTTGACTTAAGGTTTACTGTATCCCTCTGACCTTCTTATTGACGATGAAACACAGAAATTGCATCGGAATTAAATACAAAAAGCACAACGCCGACTGAAGTACAAGAAGACTGGCTCTTCTTACCGTCTATGTTTTGAACCATTTCTGTGACACTAGTTATAGATTCCGATGCTTCACTTCAGATTTACTGTATCCCTCTGAGCTTCTTATTGACGATGAAACACAGAAATTGCATCGGAATTATATACTTAAGTACAAGAGGACTGACCTTTCTTACTGTCTATGTTTTTAAACATTCCTAAGACACTAGTTATAGATTCCGATGCTTCACTTCAGGTTTACTGTATGCCTCTGACCTTCGTGTTGCCGATGAAACACAGAAATTGCATCGGAATTAAATACAAAAGGCACAATGCCGACTTAAGTACAAAAAGACTGACACTTCTTACTGTCTATGTTTTGAACCATTCCTGTGACACAAGTTATAGATTCCGATGCTTCACTTCAGGTTTACTGTATGCCTCTGACCTTCGTATTGCCGATGAAACACAGAAATTGCATCGGAATTAAATAGAAAATGCACAATGCCAACTTCAGTACAAGATAACTGACTCTTTTTCCTGTCTATGTTTTAAACCATTCCTGTGACAATAGTTATGGATTCCGATACTTCGCTTCAGGTTTACTGTATCCCTCTAACCTTCTTATTGACGATGAAACACAGAAATTGGATCGGAATTAAATACAAAAGGCACAATGCCGACTCAAGTACAAGAAGACTGACTCTTCTTACTGACTATGTTTTGAACCATTCCTGTGACACTAGTTATAGATTCCGATGCTTCACTTCATTTTTACTGTATCTCTTTGACCTTCTTATTGACGATGAAACACAGAAATTGCATCGGAATTCAATACAAAAGGCACAATGCCGACTCAAGTACAAGAAGACTGGCTCTTCTTACTGTCTATGTTTTGAACCATTTCTGTGACACTAGTTATAGATTCCGATGCTTCACTTCAGGTTTACTGTATCCCTCTGACCTTCTTATTGATGAAGAAACACAGATATTGCTTCGGAATTAATTACAAAAGTCACAATGCCGACTTAAGTACAAGAAGACTGACCCTTCTTACTGTCAATTTTTTGAACCATTCCTGTGACACTAGTTATAGATTCCGATGCTTCACTTCAGGTTTACTGTATCACTCTGACCTTCGTATTGACGATTAAACACAGAAATTGCATCGGAATTAAATACAAAAGGCACAATGCCGACTTAAGTACAAAAAGACTGACTCTTCTTACTGTCTATGTTGTGAACCATTCCTGTGACACTAGTTATAGATTCCGTTGCTTCACTTCAGGTTTACTGTATCCCTCTGACCTTCTTATTGACAATGAAACACAGAAATTGCATCTGAATTTAATACAAAAGCATAATGCTGACTTAAGTACAAGAAAACTGACTCTTCTTACTGTCTATGTGTTGAACCATTCCTGTCACACTAGTTATAGATTCCGATGCTTCACTTCAGGTTTACCGTATCCCTCTGAGCGTCTTATTGACTATGAAACACAGAAATTGCATCGAAATTATATACAAAAGGCACAATGCCGACTTAAGTAAAAGAAGACTGACTCTTCTTACTGTCTATGATTTGAACCATTCCTGTGACACTAGTTATAGATTCCGATGCTTCACTTCAGGTTTACTGTATACCTTTGACCTTCCTATTGACGATGAAAGACAGAAATTGCATCTTAATAAAATACAAAAGGCACAATGCCGACTTAAGTGCAAGAAGAGTGACTCTTCTTACTGTCTATGATTTGAACTATTCCTGTGACACTAGTTACAGATTCCGATGTTTCACTTCAGGTTTACTGTTTCCCTCTGACCTTCTTATTGACGATAAAACACAGAATTTGCATCGGAATTAAATACAAAAGGCACAATGCCGACTGAAGTACAAGAAGACTGGCTCTTCTTACTGTCTATGTTTTGAACCATTTCTGTGACACTAGTTATAGATTCCGATGCTTCACATCAGGTTTACTGTATTCCTATGACCTTCGTATTGACGAAGAAACACAGATATTGCATCGGAATTAAATACAAAAGGCACAATGCCGACTTATGTACAAGAAGACTGACCCTTCTTACTGTCTATGTTTGAACCATTCCTGTGACACTAGTTATAGATTCCGATGCTTCACTTCAGGTTTACTGTCTCCCTCTGACCTTCATATTGACATTGAAACACAGAAATTGCATCGGAATTAAATACAAAAATCACAATGCCGACTTAAGTACATGAAGAGTGACTCTTCTTACTGTCTATGATTTGAACCATTCCTGTGACACTAGTTACAGATTCCGATGTTTCACTTCAGGTTTACTGTATCCCTCTGACCTTCTTATTGACGATGAGAGACAGAATTTGCATCGGAATTAATTACAAAAGGCACAATGCCGACTTAAGTACAGAAAGACTGACTCTTTTTACAGTCTATGTTTTGAACCATTCCTGTGACACAAGTTATAGATTCCGATGCTTCACTTAAGATTTACTGTATCCCTCTGACCTTCTTATTGACGATGGAACACAGAAATTGCATCGGAATTAAATACAAAAGGCACAATGCCGACTTAAGTACAAAATGACTGACTCTTCTTACTGTCTATGTTTTGGACCATTCCTGTGACACTAGTTATAGATTCCGTTGCTTCACTTCAGGTTTACTGTATCCCTCTGACCTTCTTATTGACGATGAACCACAGAAATTGCATCGGAATTAAATACAAAAGGCACAATGTAGACTTAAGTACAAGAAAACTGACTCTTCTTACTGTCTATGTTTTGAACCGTTCCTGTGACACTAGTTATTGATTCCGATGCTTCACTTCAGGTTTACTGTATCCCTCTGACCTTCTTATTGACGAAGAAACACAGATATTGCATCGGAATTAAATACAAAAGGCACAATGCCGACTTAAGTACAAGAAGACTGACCCTTCTTACTTTCTATGATTTTAACCATTCCTAAGACACTAGTTATAGATTCCGATGCTTCACTTCAGGTTTACTGTATGCCTCTGACCTTCGTATTGCCGATGAAACACAGAAATTGCATCGGAATTAAATACAAAAGGCACAGTGCCGACTTAAGTACCGAAAGACTGACTCTTTTTACAGTCTATGTTTTGAACCATTCCTGTGACACAAGTTATAGATTCCGATGCTTCACTTAAGATTTACTGTATCCCTCTGACCTTCTTATTGACGATGGATCACAGAAATTGCATCGGAATTAAATACAAAAGGCACAATGCCGACTTAAGTACAAAATGACTGACTCTTCTTACTGTCTATGTTTTGAACCATTCCTGTGACACAAGTTATAGATTCCGATGCTTCACTTCAGGTTTACTGTATGCCTCTGACCTTCGTATTGCCGATGAAACACAGAAATTGCATCGGAATTAAGTACAAAATGCACAATGCCGACTTAAGTACAAGAAGACTGTCTCCTGCTACTGTCTATGTTTTGAACCATTCCTGTGACACTAGTTATAGATTCCGATGCTTCACTTCAGGTTTACTGTATCCCTCGGACCTTCTTATTGACGATGAAACACAGAAATTGGATCGGAATTAAATACAAAAGGCACAATGCTGACTCAAGTACAAGAAGACTGACTCTTCTTACTGACTATGTTTTTAACCACTCCTGTGACACTAGTTATAGTTTCCGATGCTTCACTTCATTTTTACTGTATCCCTCTGACCTTCTTATTGACGATGAAACACAGAAATTGCATCGGAATTCAAAACAAAAGGCACAATGCCGACTCAAGTACAAGAAGACTGGCTCTTCTTACTGTCTATGTTTTGAACCATTTCTGTGACACTAGTTATAGATTCCGATGCTTCACTTCAGGTTTACTGTATCCCTCTGACCTTCTTATTGATGAAGAAACACAGATATTGCATCGTAATTAATTACAAAAGTCACAATGCCGACTTAAGTACAAGAAGACTGACCCTTCTTACTGTCTATGTTTTAGACCATTCCTGTGACACTAGGAATAGATTCCGATGCTTCACTTCAGGTTTACTGTATCCCTCTGATCTTCGTATTGACGATGAAACACAGAAATTGCATCGGAATTAAATACAAAAGGCACAATGCCGACTTAAGTACAAAAAGACTTACTCTTCTTACTGTCTATGTTTTGGACCATTCCTGTGACACTAGTTATAGATTCCGTTGCTTCAGTTCAGGTTTACTGTATCCCTCTGACCTTCTTATTGACAATGAAACACAGAAATTGCATCTGAATTAAATACAAGAGCACAATGACGACTTAAGTACAAGAAAACTGACTCTTCTTACTGTCTATGTGTTGAACCATTCCTGTCACACTAGTTATAGATTCCGATGCTTCACTTCAGGTTTACTGTATCCATCTGAGCTTCTTATTGACAATGAAACACAGAAATTGCATCGGAATTAAATACAAAAAGCATAATGCCGACTCAAGTACAAGTAGCCTCTCTCTTCTTACTGTATATGTTTTGAACCTTTCCTGTGAGACCGGTTTTAGATTCCGATGCTTCACTTCAGGTTTACTGTATCCCTTGGACCTTCTTATTGACGACGAACACAGAAATTGCATCGTAATTAAATAGAAAATGCACAATGCCGACTTCAGTACAAGATAACTGACTCTTTTTCCTATCTATGTTTTGAACCATTTCTGTGACACTAGTTATGGATTCCAATGCTTCACTTCTGGTTTACTGTATCCCTCTGACCGTCGTATTGACGATGAAACACAGAAATGGCATAGGAATTAAATACATAAGGCACAATGCCGACTCAAGTACAAGAAGACTGGCTCTTCTTACTGTCTATGTTTTGAACCATTCCTGTGACACTTAGTTATTGATTCCGATGCTTCACTTCAGGTTTACTGTATCCCTCTGACCTTCTTATTGACGATGAAACACAGAAATTTCATCGGAATTAAATACAAAAGGCACAATGCAGACTTAAGTACAAGTAAACTGACCCTTCTTACTGTCTATGTTTTGAACCATTCCTGTGACACTAGTTATAGATTCCGATGCTTCACTTCAGGTTTACTGTATCCCTCTGAGCTATGAAACACAGAAATTGCATCGGAATTATATACAAAAAGCACAATGCCGACATAAGTACAAGAAGACTGACTCTTCTTACTGTCTATGTTTTGAACCATTCCTGTGACACTAGTTATAGATTCAGATGCTTCACTTCAGGTTTACTGTATCCCTCTGACCTTCTTATTGACGATGAAACACAGTAATTGCATCGGAATTAAATACAAAAGGCACAATGCCGACTTAAGTACAAGAAGAGTGACTCCTCTTACTGTCTATGATTTGAACCATTCCTGTGACACTAGTTACAGATTCCGATGTTTCACGTCAGGTTTACTGTATCCCTCTGACCTTCTTATTGACGATGAAACACAGAATTTGCATCGGAATTAATTACAATAGGCACAATGCCGACTGAAGTACAAGAAGACTGGCTCTTCTTACTGTCTATGTTTTGAACCATTTCTGTGACACTAGTTATAGATTCCAATGCTACACTTCAGGTTTACTGTATCACTCTGACCGTCGTATTGATGATGAAACACAGAAATTGCATCGGAATTAAATACAAAAGGCACAATGCTGACTTAAGTACAAATAGACTGACTCTTCTTACTGTCTATGTTTTGAACCATTCCTGTGACACTAGTTATAGATTCCGATGCTTCACTTCAGGTTCACTGTATCGCTCTGACCTTATTGACGATGAAACACAGAAATTGCATCGGAATTAAATACAAAAGGCACAATGCAGACTTCAGTACAAGAAAACTGACTCTTCTTACTGTCTATGTTTTGAACCGTCCCTGTGACACTGGTTATAGATTGCGATGCTTCACTTCAGGTTTACTGTATCCCTCTGAGCTTCTTATTAACTATGAAACACAGAAATTGCATCGAAATTATATACAAAAGGCACAGTGCCGACATAAGTACAAAAAGACTGGATCTTCTTACTGTCTATGTTTTGAACGATTCCTGGGACACAAGTTATAGATTCCGATGCTTGGCTTAAGGTTTACTGTATCCCTCTGACCTTCTTATTGACGATGAAGCACAGAAATTGCATCGGAATTAAATACAAAAAGCACAATGCCGACTGAAGTACAAGATGACTGGCTCTTCTTACTGTCTATGTTTTGAACCATTTCTGTGACACTAGTTATAGATTCCGATGCTTCACTTCAGGTTTACTGTATCCCTCTGAGCTTCTTATTGACGATGAAACACAGAAATAGCATCGGAATTATATACTTAAGTACAAGAAGGCAGACCATTCTTACTGTCTATGTTTTTAACCATTCCTAAGACACTAGTTATAGATTCCGATGCTTCACTTCAGGTTTACTGTATGCCTCTGACCTTCGTGTTGCCGATGAAACACAGAAATTGCATCGGAATTAAATACAAAAGGCACAATGCCGACTTAAGTACAAAAAGACTGACTCTTCTTACTGTCTATGTTTTGAAACATTCCTGTGACACAAGTTATAGATTCCGATGCATCACTTCAGCTTTACTGTATGCCTCTGACCTTCGTATTGCCGATGAAACACAGAAATTGCATCGGAATTAAATACAAAAGGCACAATGCTGACTCAAGTACAAGAAGACTGACTCTTCTTACTGTCTATGTTTTGAACCATTCCTGTGACACTAGTTATGGATTCCGATACTTCACTTCAGGTTTACTGTATCCCACTGACCTTCTTATTGACGATGAAACACAGAAACTGGATCGGAATTAAATACAAAAGGCACAATGCTGACTCAAGTACAAGAAGACTGACTCTTCTTACTGTCTATGTTTTGAACCGTTCCTGTGACACTAGTTATAGATTCCGATGCTTCACTTCAGGTTTACTGTATCCCTCTGAGCTTCTTATTGACTATGAAACACAGAAATTGCATCGAAATTATATACAAAAGGCACAGTGCCGACATAAGTACAAGAAGATTGACTCTTCTTACCGTCTATGTTTTGAACCATTCCTGTGACACTAGTTATAGATTCCGATGCTTCACTTCAGGTTTACTGTATCCCTTTGACCTTCTTATTGACGATGAAACACAGAAATTGCATCTTATTTAAATACAAAAGGCACAATGCCGACTTAAGTTCAAGATGAGTGACTCTTCTTACTGTCTATGATTTGAACCATTCCTGTGACACTAGTTACAGATTCCGATGTTTCACTTCAGGTTTACTGTATCCCTCTGACCTTCTTATTGACGATGAAACACATTATTTGCATCGGAATTAAATACAAAAGGCACAATGCCGACTGAAGTACAAGAATCCTGGCTCTTCTTACTTTCTATGTTTTGAACCATTTTTGTGACACTAGTTACAGATTCCGATGCTTCACTTCAGGTTTACTGTATCCCTCTGACCTTCTTATTGACGAAGAAACACAGATATTGCATCGGAATTAAATACAAAAGGCACAATGCCGACTTAAGTACAACAAGACTGCCTCTTCTTACTGTCTATGTTTTGAACCATTCCTGTGACACAAGTTATAGATTCCGATGCTTGACTTAAGGTTTACTGTATCCCTCTGACCTTCTTACTGACGATGAAACACAGAAATTGCATCGGAATTATATACTTAAGTACAAGAAGACTGACCTTTCTTACTGTCTATGTTTTTAAACATTCCTAAGACACTAGTTATAGATTCCGATGCTTCACTTCAGGTTTACTGTATGCCTCTGACCTTCGTGTTGCCGATGAAACACAGAAATTGCATCGGAATTAAATACAAAAGGCACAATGCCGACTTAAGTACAAAAAGACTGACACTTCTTACTGTCTATGTTTTGAACCATTCCTGTGACACAAGTTATAGATTCCGATACTTCACTTCAGGTTTACTGTATGCCTCTGACCTTCGTATTGCCGATGAAACACAGAAATTGCATCGGAATTAAATAGAAAATGCACAATGCCAACTTCAGTACAAGATAACTGACTCTTTTTCCTGTCTATGTTTTGAACCATTCCTGTGACACTAGTTATGGATTCCGATACTTCGCTTCAGGTTTACTGTATCCCTCTGACCTTCTTATTGACGATGAAACACAGAAATTGGATCGGAATTAAATACAAAAGGCACAATGCCGACTCAAGTACAAGAAGACTGACTCTTCTTACTGACTATGTTTTGAACCATTCCTGTGACACTAGTTATAGATTCCGATGCTTCACTTCATTTTTACTGTATCCCTTTGACCTTCTTATTGACGATGAAACACAGAAATTGCATCGGAATTCAATACAAAAGGCACAATGCCGACTCAAGTACAAGAAGACTGGCTCTTCTTACTGTCTATGTTTTGAACCATTTCTGTGACACTAGTTATAGATTCCGATGCTTCACTTCAGGTTTACTGTATCACTCTGACCTTCGTATTGACGATGAAACACAGAAATTGCATCGGAATTAAATACAAAAGGCACAATGCCGACTTAAGTACAAAAAGACTGACTCTTCTTACTGTCTATGTTGTGAACCATTCCTGTGACACTAGTTATAGATTCCGTTGCTTCACTTCAGGTTTACTGTATCCCTCTGACCTTCTTATTGACAATGAAACACACAAATTGCATCTGAATTTAATACAAAAGCATAATGCTGACTTAAGTACAAGAAATCTGACTCTTCTTACTGTCTATGTGTTGAACCATTCCTGTCACACTAGTTATAGATTCCGATGCTTCACTTCAGGTTTACTGTATCCCTATGACCTTCGTATTGACGAAGAAACACAGATATTGCATCGGAATTAAATACAAAAGGCACAATGCCGACTTATGTACAAGAAGAATGACCCTTCTTACTGTCTATCTTTGAACCATTCCTGTGACACTAGTTATAGATTCCGATGCTTCACTTCAGGTTTACTGTATCCCTCTGACCTTCATATTGACATTGAAACACAGAAATTGCATCGGAATTAAATACAAAAATCACAATGCCGACTTCAGTACATGAAGAGTGACTCTTCTTACTGTCTATGATTTGAACCATTCCTGTGACACTAGTTACAGATTCCGATGTTTCACTTCAGGTTTACTGTATCCCTCTGACCTTCTTATTGACGATGAGAGACAGAATTTGCATCGGAATTAATTACAAAAGGCACAATGCCGACTGTAGTACAAGAAGACCGGCTCTTCTTACTGTCTATGTTTTGAACCATTTCTGTGACACTAGTTATAGATTCCGATGCTTCACTTCAGGTTTACTGTATCACTCTGACCGTCGTATTGCCGATGAAACACAGAAATTGCATCGGAATTAAATACAAAAGGCACAGTGCCGACTTAAGTACAGAAAGACTGACTCTTTTTACAGTCTATGTTTTGAACCATTCCTGTGACACAAGTTATAGATTCCGATGCTTCACTTAAGATTTACTGTATCCCTCTGACCTTCTTATTGACGATGGAACACAGAAATTGCATCGGAATTAAATACAAAAGGCACAATGCCGACTTAAGTACAAAATGACTGACTCTTCTTACTGTCTATGTTTTGAACCATTCCTGTGACACAAGTTATAGATTCCGATGCTTCACTTCAGGTTTACTGTATGCCTCTGACCTTCGTGTTGCTGATGAAACACAGAAATTGCATCGGAATTAAGTACAAAATGCACAATGCCGACTTAGGTACAAGAAGACTGTCTCCTGCTACTGTCTATGTTTTGAACCATTCCTGTGACACTAGTTATAGATTCCGATGCTTCACTTCAGGTTTACTGTATCCCTCGGTCCTTCTTATTGACGATGAAACACAGAAATTGGATCGGAATTAAATACAAAAGGCACAATGCCGACTCTAGTACAAGAAGACTGACTCTTCTTACTGACTATGTTTTGAACCACTCCTGTGACACTAGTTATAGTTTCCGATGCTTCACTTCATTTTTACTGTATCCCTCTGACCTTCTTATTGACGATGAAACACAGAAATTGCATCGGAATTCAAAACAAAAGGCACAATGCCGACTCAAGTACAAGAAGACTGGCTCTTCTTACTGTCTATGTTTGAACCATTTCTGTGACACTAGTTATAGATTCCGATGCTTCACTTCAGGTTTACTGTATCCCTCTGACCTTCTTATTGATGAAGAAACACAGATATTGCATCGGAATTAATTACAAAAGTCACAATGCCGACTTAAGTACAAGAAGACTGACCCTTCTTACTGTCTATGTTTTGGACCATTCCTGTGACACTAGGAATAGATTCCGATGCATCACTTCAGGTTTACTGCATCCCTCTGATCTTCGTATTGACGATGAAACACAGAAATTGCATCAAAATTAAATACAAAAGGCACAATGCCGACTTAAGTACAACAAGACTGACTCTTCTTACTGTCTATGTTTTGGACCATTCCTGTGACACTAGTTATAGATTCCGTTGCTTCAGTTCAGGTTTACTGTATCCCTCTGACCCTCTTATTGACAATGAAACACAGAAATTGCATCTGAATTAAATACAAGAGCACAATGACGACTTAAGATCAAGAAAACTGACTCTTCTTACTGTCTATGTGTTGAACCATTCCTGTCACACTAGTTATAGATTCCGATGCTTCACTTCAGGTTTACTGTATCCATCTGAGCTTCTTATTGACAATGAAACACAGAAATTGCATCGAAATTATATACAAAAGGCACAATGCCGACTTAAGTACAAGAAGGCTGACTCTTCTTACTGTCTATGTTTCGAACCATTCCTGTGACACTAGTTATAGATTCCGATGCTTCACTTCAGGTTTACTGTATACCTATGACCTTCCTATTGACGATGAAACACAGAAATTGCATCTTAATAAAATACAAAAGGCACAATACGGACTTAAGTGCAAGAAGAGTGACTCTTCTTACTGTCTACGATTTGAACCATTCCTGTGACACTAGTTACAGATTCCGATGTTTCACTTCAGGTTTACTGTTTCCCTCTGACCTTCTTATTGACGAAGAAACACAGAAATTGCATCGGAATTAAATACAAAAGGCACAATGCCGACTGAAGTACAAGAAGACTGGCTCTTCTTACTGTCTATGTTTTGAACCATTTCTGTGACACTAGTTATAGATTCCGATGCTTCACTTCAGGTTTACTGTATCCCTATGTCCTTCGTATTGACGAAGAAACACAGAAATTGCACCGGAATTAAATACAAAAGAAACAATGCCGACTTAAGTACAAGAAGACTGACCCTTCTTACCGTCTATGTTTGAACCATTCCTGTGACACTAGTTATAGATTCCGATGCTTCACTTCAGGTTTACTGTATCCCTCTGACCTTCATATTGACAATGAAACACAGAAATTGCAGCGGAATTAAATACAAAAGACAAAATGCCGACTTAAGTACAAAGAGACTGACTCTTCTTACTGTCTATGTTTTGAACCATTCCTATGACACAAGTTATAGATTCCGATGCTTCACTTCAGGTTTACTGTATTTCTCTGACCTTCTTATTGACGATGAAACACAGAAATTGCATCGGAATTAAATACAAAAGGAACAATACCTACTTAAGTACAAGAAATCTGACACTTCTTACTGTCTATGTTTGGAACCATTCCTGTGACACTAGTTATAGATTCTGATGCTTCACTTCAGGTTTACTGTATCCCTTTGACCTTCGTATTGACGATGAAAACAGAAATTGCATCGGAATTAAATACAAAAGGCACAATGCCGACTTAAGATCAAAAAGACTGACCCTTCTTACTGTCTATGTTTTGAACCATTCCTGTGACACTAGTTATAGATTTCGATGCTTGACTTCGGGTTTACTGTATCCTTCTGACCTTCTAATTGACGATGAAACACAGAAATTGCATCGGAATTAAATACAAAAGGCACAATGCCGACCTAAGTACAAGAAAACTGACTCTTCTTACTGTTTATGTTTTGAACCACTCCTGTGACACTAGTTATGGATTCCGATGCTTCACTTCAAGTTTACTGTATCCCTTGGACCTTCTTATTGACGTCGAAACAAAGATATTGCATCGGAATTAAATAGAAAAGGCACAATGCCGACGTAAGTACAAGAAAATTGACTCTTCTTACTGTCTATGTTTTGAACCATTCCTGTGACACTAGTTATAGATTCCGATGCTTCACTTCAGGTTTACTGTATCCCTCTGACCTTCGTATTGACGATGAAACACAGAAATTGCATCGGAATTAAATACAAAAGGCACAATGCCGACTTAAGTACAGAAAGACTGACTCTTATTACTGTCTGTTTTGAACCATTCCTGTGACAGTAGTTATAGATTCCGATGCTTCACTTCGGGTGTACTGTAACCCTCTGACCTTCTTATTGACGATGAAATACAGAAATTGCATCGGAATTAAATACAGAAGGCACAATGCCGACTTAAGTGCAAGAAAACTGACTCTTCTTACTGTCTATGTTTTGAACCATTCCTGTGACACTAGTTATAGATTCCGATGCTTCACTTCAGGTTTACTGTACCCCTCTGACCTTCTTATTGACGAAGAAAGACAGATATTGCTTCGGAATCAAATACAAATGTAACAATCCCCACTTAAGTACAAGAAGACTGACACTTTATACTGTCTATGTTTTGAACCATACCTGTGACAATAGGTATAGATTCCGATGCTTCACTTCAGGTTTACTGTATCCCTCTGACCTTCTTATTGACGATGAAACACAGAAATTGCATCGGAATTACATACAAAAGGCACAATCCCGACTTAAGTACAAGAAAACTGACTCTTCTTAATGTCTATGTTTTGAACCATTCCTGTGACACTAGTTATAGAATCCGATGCTTCACTTCGGGTGTACTGTAACCCTCTGTCCTTCTTATTGACGATGAAATACAGAAATTGCATCGGAATTAAATACAGAAGGCACAATGCCGACTTAAGTGCAAGAAAACTGACTCTTCTTACTGTCTATGTTTTGAACCATTCCTGTGACACTAGTTATAGATTACGATGCTTCACTTCAGGTTTACTGTACCCCTCTGACCTTCTTATTGACGAAGAAAGACAGATATTGCTTCGGAATTAAATACAAATGTAACAATCCCCACATAAGTACAAGAAGACTGACACTTCATACTGTCTATGTTTTGAACCATACCTGTGACAATAGATATAGATTCCGATGCTTCACTTATAGGTTTACTGTATCCCTCTGACCTTCGTATTGACGATGAAACACAGAAATTGCATCGGAATTAAATACAAAAGGCACAATGCCGACTTAAGTACAAAAAGACTGACTCTTCTTACTGTCTTTTTTGAACCATTCCTGTGACAGTAGTTAGAGATTCCGATGCTTCACTTCAGGTTTACTGTATCCCTCTGAGCTTCTTATTGTCGATGAAACACAGAGATTGCATCGGAATTATATACAAAAGGCACAATGCCGACTGAAGTACAAGAAGGCTGGCTCTTCTTACTGTCTATGTTTTAAACCATTCCTGTGACACAAGTTATAGATTCCGATTCTTCACTTCAGGTTTACTGTATCCCTCTGATCTTCTTATTGACGATGAAACACAGAAATTGCATCGGACTTAAGTACAAAAGGAACAATGCCGACTTAAGTACAAGAAAACTGACTCTTCCTACTGTCAATGTTTTGAACAATTCCTGTGACACTAGATATAGATTCCGATGCTTCATTTCAGGTTTACTGTATCCCTCTGAGCTTCTTATTGACGATGAAACACAGAAATTGCATCGCAATTATATATAAAAGCACAATGCCGACTTAAGTATAAGAAGACTGACTCTTCTTACTGTCTATGTTTTGAACCATTCCTGTGACACTAGTTATAGATTCCGATGCTTCACTTCAGGTTTACTGTATCCCTCTGACCGTCGTACTGACGATGAAACACAGAAATTGCATCGGAATTAAATACAAAAGGCACAATGCCGACCTAAGTACAAGAAAACTGACTCTTCTTACTGTTTATGTTTTGAACCACTCCTGTGACACTAGTTATGGATTCCGATGCTTCACTTCAAGTTTACTGTATCCCTTGGACCTTCTTATTGACGTCGAAACAAAGATATTGCATCGGAATTAAATAGAAAAGGCACAATGCCGACGTAAGTACAAGAAAATTGACTCTTCTTACTGTCTATGTTTTGAACCATTCCTGTGACACTAGTTATAGAATCCGATGCTTCACTTCAGGTTTACTGTATCCCTCTGACCTTCTTATTGACGATGAAACACAGAAATTGCATCGGAATTACATACAAAAGGCACAATGCCGACTTCAGTACAAGAAAACTGACTCTTCTTACTGTCTATGTTTTGAACCATTCCTGTGACACTAGTTATAGATTCCGATGCTTCACTTCGGGTGTACTGTAACCCTCTGACCTTCTTATTGACGATGAAATACAGAAATTGCATCGGAATTAAATGCAGAAGGCACAATGCCGACTTAAGTGCAAGAAAACTGACTCTTCTTACTGTCTATGTTTTGAACCATTCCTGTGACACTAGTTATAGATTCCGATGCTTCACTTCAGGTTTACTGTACCCCTCTGACCTTCTTATTGACGAAGAAAGACAGATATTGCTTCGGAATTAAATACAAATGTAACAATCCCCACTTAAGTACAAGAAGACTGACACTTCATACTGTCTATGTTTTGAACCATACCTGTGACAATAGATATAGATTCCGATGCTTCACTTCAGGTTTACTGTATCCCTCTGACCTTCGTATTGACGATGAAACACAGAAATTGCATCGGAATTAAATACAAAAGGCACAATGCCGACTTAAGTACAAAAAGACTGACTCTTCTTACTGTCTGTTTTGAACCATTCCTGTGACAGTCGTTATAGATTCCGATGCTTCACTTCGGGTGTACTGTAACCCTCTGACCTTCTTATTGACGATGAAATACAGAAATTGCATCGGAATTAAATACAGAAGGCACAATGCCGACTTAAGTGCAAGAAAACTGACTCTTCTTACTGTCTATGTTTTGAACCATTCCTGTGACACTAGTTATAGATTCCGATGCTTCACTTCAGGTTTACTGTACCCCTCTGACCTTTTTATTGACGAAGAAAGACAGATATTGCTTCGGAATCAAATACAAATGTAACAATCCCCACTTAAGTACAAGAAGACTGACACTTTATACTGTCTATGTTTTGAACCATACCTGTGACAATAGGTATAGATTCCGATGCTTCACTTCAGGTTTACTGTATCCCTCTGACCTTCTTATTGACGATGAAACACAGAAATTGCATCGGAATTACATACAAAAGGCTCAATCCCGACTTAAGTACAAGAAAACTGACTCTTCTTAATGTCTATGTTTTGAACCATTCCTGTGACACTAGTTATAGAATCCGATGCTTCACTTCGGGTGTACTGTAACCCTCTGACCTTCTTATTGACGATGAAATACAGAAATTGCATCGGAATTAAATACAGAAGGCACAATGCCGACTTAAGTGCAAGAAAACTGACTCTTCTTACTGTCTATGTTTTGAACCATTCCTGTGACACTAGTTATAGATTACGATTCTTCACTTCAGGTTTACTGTACCCCTCTGACCTTCTTATTGACGAAGAAAGACAGATATTGCTTCGGAATTAAATACAAATGTAACAATCCCCACATAAGTACAAGAAGACTGACACTTCATACTGTCTATGTTTTGAACCATACCTGTGACAATAGATATAGATTCCGATGCTTCACTTCAGGTTTACTGTATCCCTCTGACCTTCGTATTGACGATGAAACACAGAAATTGCATCGGAATTAAATACAAAAGGCACAATGCCGACTTAAGTACAAAAAGACTGACTCTTCTTACTGTCTGTTTTGAACCATTCCTGTGACAGTAGTTAGAGATTCCGATGCTTCGCTTCAGGTTTACTGTTTCCCTCTGAGCTTCTTATTGTCGATGAAACACAGAGATTGCATCGGAATTATATACAAAAGGCACAATGCCGACTGAAGTACAAGAAGGCTGGCTCTTCTTACTGTCTATGTTTTAAACCATTCCTGTGACACAAGTTATAGATTCCGATGCTTCACTTCAGGTTTACTGTATCCCTCTGATCTTCTTATTGACGATGAAACACAGAAATTGCATCGGACTTAAGTACAAAAGGAACAATGCCGACTTAAGTACAAGAAAACTGACTCTTCCTACTGTCAATGTTTTGAACAATTCCTGTGACACTAGATATAGATTCCGATGCTTCATTTCAGGTTTACTGTATCCCTCTGAGCTTCTTATTGACGATGAAACACAGAAATTGCATCGCAATTATATATAAAAGCACAATGCCGACTTAAGTATAAGAAGACTGACTCTTCTTACTGTCTATGTTTTGAACCATTCCTGTGACACTAGTTATAGATTCCGATGCTTCACTTCAGGTTTACTGTATCCCTCTGACCGTCGTACTGACGATGAAGCACAGAAATTGCATCGGAATTATATACAAAAGGCACATTGCCGACTCAAGTACAAGAAGACTGGCTATAGTTCCTGTCTATGTTTTGAACCATTCCTGTGAGACTAGTTATAGATACCGATGCTTCACTTCAGGTTTACTGTATCCAGCTTACCATCTTATTGACGATGAAACACAGAAATTTCGTCGGAATTAAATACAAAAGGCACAATGCCGACTCAAGTACAAGAGGACTGGCTCTTCTTACAGTCTATGTTTTGAAACTTTCCTGTGAGACCGGTTTTAGATTCCGATGCTTCACTTCAAGTTTACTGCACCCCTTGGACCTTCTTATTGACGCCAGAACAAAGATATCGCATCGGAATTAAATAGAAAAGACACAATGCCGACGTAAGTACAAGAAAATTGACTCTTCTTACTGTCTATGTTTTGAACCATTCCTGTGACACTAGTTATAGATTCCGATGCTTCACTTCGGGTTTACTGTATCCCTCTGACCATCTTATTGACGATGAAACACAGAAATTGCATCGGAATTAAATACAAAAGGCACAATGCCGACTCAAGTACAACAAGACTGGCTCTTCTTACTGTCTATGTTTTGAACCATTTCTGTGACACTAGTTATAGATTCCGATGCTTCACTTCAGGTTTACTGTATCCTTCTGTCCTTCTTATTGACGAAGAAACACAGATATTGCATCGGAATTAAATACAAAAGGCACAATGCCGACTCAAGTACAAGAAGACTGGCTCTTCTTACTGTCTATGCTGAACCTTTCCTGTGAGACCGGTTTTAGATTCCGATGCTTCACTTCAAGTTTACTGTACCCCTTGGACCTTTTATTGACGCCGAAACAAAGATATTGCATCGGAATTAAATAGAAAAGGCACAATGGCGACGTAAGTACAAGAAAATTGACTGTTCCTACTCTCTATGTTTTGAACCATTCCTGTGACACTAGTTATAGATTCCGATGCTTCACTTCAGGTTTACTGTATCCCTGTGACCTTCTTATTGACGATGAAACTCAGAAATTGCATCGGAATTAAATACAAAAGGCACAATGCCGACTTAATTACAAGAAAACTGACTCTTCTTACTGTCTATGTTTTGAACCATTCCTGTGACACTAGTTATAGATTCCGATGCTTCACTTCATGTTTGCTGTATCCCTCTGACCTTCTTATTGACGATGAAACACGTAAATTGCATTGGAATTAAATACAAAAGGCACAATGCCGACTTAAGTACAAGAAGACTGACTTTTCTTACTGTCTATGTTTTGACCCATTCCTGTGACACTAGTTATAGTTTCCGATGCTTCACTTCAGGTTTACTGTATCCCTCTGACCTTCTATTTGACGAAGAAAGACAGATATTGCATCGGAATTAAATGCAAAATTCACAATCCCCACTTAAGTACAAGAAGACTGACACTTCTTACTGTCTATGCTTTGAACCATTCCTGTGACACTAGTTATAGATTCCGATGCTTCACTTCAGGTTTACTGTATCCCTGTGACCTTCTTATTGACGATGAAACTCAGAAATTGCATCGGAATTAAATACAAAAGGCACAATGCCGACTTAATTACAAGAAAACTGACTCTTCTTACTGTCTATGTTATGAACCATTCCTGTGACACTAGTAACAGATTCCGATGCTTCACTTCATGTTTGCTGTATCCCTCTGACCTTCTTATTGACGATGAAACACGTAAATTGCATTGGAATTAAATACAAAAGGCACAATGCCGACTTAAGTACAAGAAGACTGACTTTTCTTACTGTCTATGTTTTGACCCATTCCTGTGACACTAGTTATAGTTTCCGATGCTTCACTTCAGGTTTACTGGATCCCTCTGAGCTTCTTATTGTCGATGAAACACAGAGATTGCATCGGAATTATATACAAAAGGCACAATGCCGACTAAAGTACAAGAAGGCTGGCTCTTCTTATTGTCTATGTTTTGAACCATTCCTGTGACACTAGTTATAGATTCCGATGCTTCACTTCAGGTTTACTGTATCCCTCTGACCTTCTTATTGACGAAGAAACACAGATATTGCATCGGAATTAAATAGAAAAGGCCCAATGCCGACTCAAGTACAAGAAGACTGGTTCTTCTTACTGTCTATGCTGAACCTTTCCTGTGAGACCGGTTTTAGATTCCGATGCTTCACTTCAAGTTTACTGTACCCCTTGGACCTTCTTATTGACGCCGAAACAAAGATATTGCATCGGAATTAAATAGAAAAGGCACAATGTCGACGTAAGTACAAGAAAATTGTCTCTTCTTACTGTCTATGTTTTGAACCATTCCTGTGACAGTAGTTATAGATTCCGATTCTTCACGTCAGGATTACTGTATCCCTCTGACCTTCTTATTGACGAAGAAACACAGAAATTGAATCGGAATTAAATACAAAAGGCACAATGCCGACTTAAGTACAAGAAAACTGACTCTTCTTACTGTCTATGTTTTGAACCATTCATGTGACACTAGTTATAGATTCCGATGCTTCACTTCAGGTTTACTGTATCTCTCTGAGCTTCTTATTGTCGATGAAACACAGAGATTGCATCGGAATTATATACAAAAGGCACAATGCCGACTAAAGTACACGAAGACTGGCTCTTCTTACTGTCTATGTTTTAAACCATTCCTGTGACACAAGTTATAGATTCCGATGCTTCACTTCAGGTTTACTGTATCGCTGTGATCTTCTTATTGACGATGAAACACAGAAATTGCATCGGACTTAAATACAAAAGGAACAATGCCGACTTCAGTACAAGAAAACTGTTTCTTCCTACTGTATATGTTTTGAACCATTCCTCTGACACTAGTTATAGATTCCGATGTTTCACTTCAGGTTTACTGTATCCCTCTGAGCTTCTTATTGACGATGAAACATAGAAATTGCATAGGAATTATATACAAAAGCACAATGCCGACTCAAGTATAAGAAGACTGACTCTTCTTAGTGTTTATGTTATGAACCATTCCTGTGACACTAGTTATAGATTCCGATGCTTCACTTCAGGTTTACTGTATCCCTCTGACCGTCGTACTGACGATGAAGCACAGAAATTGCATCGGAAATATATACAAAAGGCACAATGCCGACTCAAGTACAAGAAGACTGGCTATACTTCCTGTCTATGTTTTGAATCTTTCCTGTGACACTAGTTATAGATTCCGATGCTTCACCTCAGGTTTACTGTATCCAGTTGACCATCTTATTGACGATGAAACACAGAAATTGCATCGGAATTAAATACAAAAGGCACAATGCCGACCTAAGTACAAGAAAACTGACTCTTCTTACTGTCTATGTTTGAACCATTCCTGTGACACTAGTTATAGATTCCGATGCTTCACTTCGGGTTTACTGTAACCCTCTGACCTTCTTATTGACGATGAAACACAGAAATTGCATCGGAATTAATACAAAAGGCACAATGCCGACTTAAGTACAAGAAGACTGACTTTTCTTACTGTCTATGTTTGAACCATTCCTGTGATACTAGTTATAGATTCCGATGCTTCACTTCGGGTTTACTGTAACCCTCTGACCTTCTTATTGACGATGAAACTCAGAAATTGCAACGGAATTAAATACAACAGGCACAATGCCGACCTAAGTACAAGAAAACTGACTCTTCTTACTGTTTATGTTTTGAACCATTCCTGTGACACTAGTTATAGATTCCGATGCTTCACTTCGGGTTTACTGTAACCCTCTGACCTTCTTTTTGACGATGAAACACAGAAATTGCATCGGAATTCAATACAATAGGCACAATGCCGACTTAAGTACAAGAAAACTGACTTTTCGTACTGTCTATGTTTTGAACCATTCCTGTGACACTAGTTATAGATTCCGATGCTTCACTTCACGTTTACTGTATCCCTGTGACCTACTTAATGACGATGAAACACAGAAATTGCATCGGAATTAAATACAAAATGCACAATGCCGACTTAAGTACAAAAAGACTGACTCTTCTTACAGTCTGTTTTGAACCATTCCTGTGACAGTAGTTATAGATTCCGATTCTTCACGTCAGGTTTACTGTATCCCTCTGACCTTCTTATTGACGAAGAAACACAGAAATTGCATCGGAATTAAATACAAAAGGCACAATGCCGACTTAAGTACAAGAAAACTGACTTTTCTTACTGTCTGTGTTTTGAACCATTCCTGTGACACTAGTTATAGATTCCGATGCTTCACTTCAGGTTTACTGTATCCCTCTGACCTTCTTAATGACGATGAAACACAGAAATTGCATCGGAATTAAATACAAAATGCACAATGCTGACTTAAGTACAAAATGACTGACTCATCTTACAGTCTGTTTTGAACCATTCCTGTGACAGTAGTTATAGATTCCGATTCTTCACGTCAGGATTACTGTATCCCTCTGACCTTCTTATTGACGAAGAAACACAGAAATTGAATCGGAATTAAATACAAAAGGCACAATGCCGACTTAAGTACAAGAAAACGGACTCTTCTTACTGTCTATGTTTTGAACCATTCATGTGACACTAGTTATAGATTCCGATGCTTCACTTCAGGTTTACTGTATCCCTCTGAGCTTCTTATTGTCGATGAAACACAGAGATTGCATCGGAATTATATACAAAAGGCACAATGCCGACTAAAGTACAAGAAGACTGGCTCTTCTTACTGTCTATGTTTTAAACCATTCCTGTGACACAAGTTATAGATTCCGATGCTTCACTTCAGGTTTACTGTATCGCTGTGATCTTCTTATTGACGATGAAACACAGAAATTGCATCGGACTTAAATACAAAAGGAACAATGCCGACTTAAGTACAAGAAAACTGACTCTTCCTACTGTCTATGTTTTGAACCATTCCTCTGACACTAGTTATAGATTCCGATGTTTCACTTCAGGTTTACTGTATCCCTCTGACCTTCTTATTGACGATGAAACATAGAAATTGCATAGGAATTATATACAAAAGCACAATGCCGACTTAAGTATAAGAAGACTGACTCTTCTTATTGTCTATGTCTTGAACCATTCCTGTGACACTAGTTATAGATTCCGATGCTTCACTTCAGGTTTACTGTATCCCTCTGACCGTCGTACTGACGATGAAGCACAGAAATTGCATCGGAAATATATACATAAGGCACAATGCCGATTCAAGTACAAGAAGACTGGCTATACTTCCTGTCTATGTTTTGAACCTTTCCTGTGACACTAGTTATAGATTCCGATGCTTCACCTCAGGTTTACTGTATCCAGTTGACCATCTTATTGACGATGAAACACAGAAATTGCATCGGAATTAAATACAAAAGGCACAATGCCGACTCAAGTACAAGAAGACTGGCTCTTCTTACTGTCTATGTTTTGAACCATTTCTGTGACACTAGTTATAGATTCCGATGCTTCACTTCAGGTTTACTGTATCACTCTGACCTTCTTATAGACGAAGAAAGACAGATATTGCTTCGGAATTAAATACAAAAGTCACAATCCCCACTTAAGTACAAGATGACTGACACTTCTTACTGTCTATGTTTTGAACCATACCTGTAACACTAGTTATAGATTCCGATGCTTTACTTCAGATTTACTGTATCACTCTGACCTTCGTATTGACGATGAAACTCAGAAATTGCATCGGAATTAAATACAAAAGGCACAATGCCGACTTAAGTACACAAGGAGTGGCTCTTCTTACTGTCTATGTTTTGAACGAATCCTGTGACACTAGTTATAGATTCCGATGCTTCACTTCAGGTTTACTGTATCAATGTGACCTTCTTATTGACGATGAAACTCAGAAATTGCATCGGAATTAAATACAAAAGGCACAATGCCGACTTACGTACAAGAAAACTGACTCTGCCTACTGTCTATGTTTTGAACCATTCCTGTGACACTAGTTATAGATTCCGATGCTTCACTTCATGTTTACTGTATCCCTCTGACCTTCTTATTGACGATGAAACACGTAAATTGCATTGGAATTAAATACAAAAGGCACAATGCCGACTTAAGTACAAGAAGACTGACTTTTCTTACTGTCTATGTTTTGAACCATTCCTGTAACACTAGTTATAGTTTCCGATGCTTTACTTCAGGTTAACTGTATCCCTCTGACCTTCTTAATGACGATGAAACACAGAAATTGCATCGAAATTAAATACAAAATGCACAATGCCGACTTAAGTACAAAAAGACTGACTCTTCTTACTGTCTGTTTTGAACCATTCCTGTGACAGTAGTTATAGATTCCGATGCTTCACGTCAGGTTTAATGTATCCCTCTGACCCTCCTATTGACGAAGAAACACAGATATTGCATCGGAATTAAATACAAATGCACAATGCCGACTCAAGTACTAGAAGACTGGCTCTTCTTAGTGTCTATGCTGAACCTTTCCTGTGAGACCGGTTTTAGATTCCGATGCTTCACTTCAAGTTAACTGTACCCCTTGGACCTTCTTATTGACGCCGAAACAAAGATATTGCATCGGAATTAAATAGAAAAGGCACAATGCCGACGTAAGTAAAAGAAAATTGACTCTACTAACTGTCTATGTTTTGAACCATTCCTGTGACACTAGTTATAGATTCCGATGCTTCACTTCAGGTTTACTGTATCCCTCTGACCTTCTTTTTGACGATGAAACACAGAAATTGCATCGGAATTACATACAAAAGCCACAATGCCGAATTAAGTACAAGAAAACTGACTCTTCTTACTGTCTATGTTTGAACCATTCCTGTGACACTAGTTATAGATTCCGATGCTTCACTTCGGGTTCACTGTAACCCTCTGACCTTCTTATTGACGATGAAACTCAGAAATTGCATCGGAATTAAATACAACAGGCACAATGCCGACCTAAGTACAAGAAAACTGACTCTTCTTACTGTTTATGTTTTGAACCACTACTGTGACACTAGTTATAGATTCCGATGCTACACTTCAGGTTTACTGTATCCATCTGACTTTCTTATTGACGATGAAACTCAGAAATTGCATCGGAATTAAATACAAAAGGCACAATGCCGACTTAAGTACAAGAAAACTGACTTTTCTTACAGTCTATGTTTTGAACCATTCCTGTGACACTAGTTATAGATTTTGATGCTTCACTTCACGTTTACTGTATCCCTGTGACCTACTTAATGACGATGAAACACAGAAATTGCATCGGAATTAAATACAAAATGCACAATGCTGACTTAAGTACAAGAAAACTGACTCTTCTTACTGTCTATGTTTTCAACCATTCCTGTGACAGTAGTTATAGATTCCGATTCTTCACGTCAGGCTTACTGTATCGCTCTGAGCTTCTTATTGACGATGAAACACAGAAATTGCATCGGACTTAAATACAAAAGGAACAATGCCCACTTAAGTACAAGAAGGCTGGCTCTTCTTACTGTCTATGTTTTAAACAATTCCTGTGACGCAAGTTATAGATTCCGATGCTTCATTTCAGGTTTTGCTGTATCCCTCTGAGCTTCTTATTGACGATGAAACATAGAAATTGCATAGGAATTATATACAAAAGCACAATGCCGACTTAAGTATAAGAAGACTGACTCTTCTTATTGTCTATGTTTTGAACCATTCCTGTGACTCTAGTTATAGATTCCGATGCTTCACTTCAGGTTTCCTGTATCCCTGAGACCTTCTTATTGACGATGAAACACAGAAATTGCATCGGAATTAAATACAAAAGGCACAATGCCGACTTAAGTACAAGAAAACTGACTCTTCCTACTGTCTATGTTTTGAACCATTCCTGTGACACTAGTTATAGATTCCGATGCTTCACTTCAGGTTTACTGTATCCCTCTGACCTTCTTATTGACGAAGAATGACAGATATTGCTTCGGAATTAAATACAAAAGTCACAATCCGCACTTAAGTACAAGAAGACTGACACTTCTTACTGTCTATGTTTTGAATCATACCTGTAACACTAGTTATAGATTCCGATGCTTTACTTCAGATTTACTGTATCACTCTGACCTTCGTATTGACGATGAAACACAGAAATTGCATCGGAATTAAATACAAAAGTCACAATGCCGACTTAAGTACACAAAGACTGGCTCTTCTTACTGTCTATGATTTGAACCATTCCTGTGACACTAGTTATAGCTTCCGATGCTTCACTTCAGGTTTACTGTATCCCTGTGACCTTCTTATTGACAATGAAACTCGGAAATTGCATCGGAATTAAATACAAAAGGCACAATGCCGACTTAAGTACAAGAAAACTGACTCTTCCTACTGTCTATGTTTTGAACCATTCCTGTGACACTAGTTATAGATGCCGATGCTTCACTTCATGTTTACTGTATCCCTCTGACCTTCTTTTTGACGATGGAACACAGAAATTGCATCAGAATTACATACAAGAGACACAATGCCGAATTAAGTACAAGAAAACTGACTCTTCTTTCTGTCTATGTTTGAACCATTCCTGTGACACTAGTTATAGATTCCGATGCTTCACTTCGGGTTTACTGTAACCCCCTGACCTTCTTATTGACGATGAAACACAGAAACTGCATCGGAATTAAATACAACAGGCACAATGCCGACCTAAGTACAAGAAAACTGACTCTTCTTACTGTTTATGTTTTGAACCACTCCTGTGACACTAGTTATAGATTCCGATGCTTCACTTCAGGTTTACTGTATCCCTCTGACCTTCTTATTGACGATGAAACACAGAAATAGCATCGGAATTAAATACAAAAGGCACAATGCCGACTTAAGTACAAGAAAACTGACTTTTCTTACTGTCTATGTTTTGAACCATTCCTGTGACACTAGTTATAGATTCCGATGCTTCACTTCAGGTTTACTGTATCCCTGCGACCTTCTTAATGACGATGAAACACAGAAATTGCATCGGAATTAAATACAAAATGCACAATGCCGACTTAAGTACAAGAAGGCTGGCTCTTCTTACTGTCTATGTTTTGAACCAATCCTGTGACACTAGTTATAGATACAGATGCTTCACTTCAGGTTTACTGTATCCCTCTGACCTTCTTATTGACGATGAAACACAGAAATTGCGTCGGAATTACATACAAAATGCAAAATGCCGACTTAAGTACATGAAAACTGACTCTTCTTACTGTCTATGTTTTGAACCATTCCTGTGACACTAGTTATAGATTCCGATGCTTCACTTCAGGTTTACTGTATCCCTCTGACCTTCTTGTTGACGATGAAACAAAGAAATTGCATCGGAATTAAATACAAAAGGCACAATGCCGATTTAAGTACAAGAAAACTGACTTTTCTTACTCTCTATGTTTTGAACCATTCCTGTGACACTAGTTATAGTTTCCGAAGCTTCACTTCAGGTTTACTGTATCCCTCTGACCTTCTTAATTACGATGAATCACAGAAATTGCATCGGAATTAAATACAAAATGCACAATGCCGACTTAAGTACAAAATGACTGACTCTTCTTACTGTCTGTTTTGAACCATTTCTGTGACACTAGTTATAGATTCCGATGCTTCACTTCAGGATTACTGTATCCCTCTGACCTTCTTTTTGACGATGGAACACAGAAATTGCATCAGAATTACATACAAGAGACACAATGCCGAATTAAGTACAAGAAAACTGACTCTTCTTACTGTCTATGTTTGAACCATTCCTGTGACACTAGTTATAGATTCCGATGCTTCACTTCGAGTTTACTGTAACCCCCTGACCTTCTTATTGACGATGAAACACAGAAATTGCATCGGAATTAAATACAACAGGCACAATGCCGACCTAAGTACAAGAAAACTGACTCTTCTTACTGTTTATGTTTTGAACCACTCCTGTGACACTAGTTATAGATTCCGATGCTTCACTTCAGGTTTACTGTATCCCTCTGAGCTTCTTATTGACGATGAAACACAGAAATAGCATCGGAATTAAATACAAAAGGCACAATGCCGACTTAAGTACAAGAAAACTGACTTTTCTTACTGTCTATGTTTTGAACCATTCCTGTGACACTAGTTATAGATTCCGATGCTTCACTTCAGGTTTACTGTATCCCTGCGACCTTCTTAATGACGATGAAACACAGAAATTGCATCGGAATTAAATACAAAATGCACAATGCCGACTTAAGTACAAAAAGACTGACTCTTCTTACAGTCTGTTTTGAACCATTCCTGTGACAGTAGTTATAGATTCCGATTCTTCACGTCAGGTTTACTGTATCCCCCTGACATTCTTATTGACGAAGAAACACAGAAATTGCATCGAAATTAACTACAAAAGGCACAATGCCGTCTTAAGTACAAGAAAACTGACTCTTCTTACTGTCTATGTTTTGAACCATTCCTGTGACACTAGTTATAGATTCCGATGCTTCACTTCAGGTTCACTGTATCCCTCTGACCTTCTTATTGACGATGAAACACAGAAATTGCATCGGAATTACATACAAAAGGCACAATGCCGACTTAAGTACAGGAAAACTGACTCTTCTTACTGTCTATGTTTTGAACCATTCCTGTGACACTAGTTATAGATTCCGATGCTTCACTTCAGGTTCACTGTATCCCTCTGACCTTCTTATTGACGATGAAACACAGAAATTGCATCGGAATTAAATACAAAAGGCACAATGCCGACTTAAGTACAAGAAAACTGATTTTTCTTACTGTCTATGTTTTGAACCATTCCTGTGACACTAGTTATAGTTTCCGATGCTTCACTTCAGGTTTACTGTATCCCTCTGACCTTCTTAATGACGATGAAACACAGAAATTGCATCGGAATTAAATACAAAATGCACAATGCCGACTTAAGTACAAGAAGGCTGGCTCTTCTTACTGTCTATGTTTTGAACCAATCCTGTGACACTAGTTATAGATACAGATGCTTCACTTCAGGTTTACTGTATCCCTCTGACCTTCTTATTGACGATGAAACACAGAAATTGCATCGGAATTACATACAAAAGGCAAAATGCCGACTTAAGTACATGAAAACTGACTCTTCTTACTGTCTATGTTTTGAACCATTCCTGTGACACTAGTTATAGATTCCGATGCTTCACTTCAGGTTTACTGTATCCCTCTGACCTTCTTGTTGACGATGAAACAAAGAAATTGCATCGGAATTAAATACAAAAGGCACAATGCCGACTTAAGTACAAGAAAACTGACTTTTCTTACTGTCTATGTTTTGAACCATTCCTGTGACACTAGTTATAGTTTCCGATGCTTCACTTCAGGTTTACTGTATCCCTCTGACTGTCGTACTGACGATGAAGCACAGAAATTGCATCGGAAGTATATACAAAAGGCACAAACCGACTCAAGTACAAGAAGACTGGCTATACTTCCTGTCTATGTTTTGAACCATTCCTGTGACACTAGTTATAGATTCCGATGCTTCACTTCAGGTTTACTGTATCCCTCTAAGCTTCTTATTGACGATGAAACACAGAAATTGCATAGCAATTATATACAAAAGCACAATGCCGACTTAAGTATAAGTAGACTGACTCTTCTTATTGTCTATGTTTTGAACCATTCCTGTGACACTAGTTATAGATTCCGATGCTTCACTTCAGGTTTACTGTATCCCTCTGACTGTCGTACTGACGATGAAGCACAGAAATTGCATCGGAAGTATATACAAAAGGCACAATACCGACTCAAGTACAAGAAGACTGGCTGTACTTCCTGTCTATGTTTTGAACCATTCCTGTGACACTAGTTATAGATTCCGATGCTTCACTTCAGGTTTACTGTATCCAGCTGACCGTCTTATTGACGATGAAACACAGAAATTGCATCGGAATTAAATACAAAATGCACAATGCCGACTCAAGTACAAGAAGACTGGCTCTTCTTACTGCCTATGATTTGAACCTTTCCTGTGAGACCGGTTTTAGATTCCAATGCTTCACTTCAAGTTTACTGTACCCCTTGGACCTTCTTATTGACGCCGAAACAAATATATTGCATCGGAATTAAATAGAAAAGGCACAATGCCGACGTAAGTACAAGAAAATTGACTCTTCTTACTGTCTATGTTTGAACAATTCCTGTGACACTAGTTATAGATTCCGATGCTTCACTTCAGGTTTACTGTATCCCTCTGACCTTCGTATTGACGATGAAACACAGAAATTGCATCGGAATTAAATACAAAAGGCACAATGCCGACCTAAGTACACAAAGCCTGGCTCTTCTTACTGTCTATGTTTGAACCATTCCAGTGACACTAGTTAAAGATTCCGATGCTTCACTTCAGGTTTACTGTATCCCTGTGACCTTCTTATTGACGATGAAACTCAGAAATTGCATCGGAATTAAATACAAAAGGCACAATGCCGACTTAAGTACAAGAAAACTGACTCTTCCTACTGTCTATGTTTTGAACCATTCCTGTGACACTAGTTATAGATTCCGATGCTTTACTTCATGTTTACTGTATCCCTCTGACCTTCTTATTGACGATGAAACACGTAAATTGCATTGGAATTAAATACAAAAGGCACAATGCCGACTTACGTACAAGAAGACTGACTTTTCTTACTGTCTATGTTTTGAACCATTCCTGTGACACTAGTTATAGTTTCCGATGCTTCTCTTCAGGTTAACTGTATCCCTCTGACCTTCTTATTGACGAAGAAACACAGATATTGCATCGGAATTAAACACAAATGTCACAAT
This sequence comes from Schistocerca serialis cubense, assembly GCF_023864345.2. Lineage (NCBI taxonomy): Eukaryota > Metazoa > Arthropoda > Insecta > Orthoptera > Acrididae > Schistocerca > Schistocerca serialis. The sequence continues at coordinate 32,283,366 of NC_064647.1, forward strand.
CCCCACTTAAGTTCAAGAAGACTGACCCTTCTTACTGTTTATGTTTTGAACCACTCCTGTGACACTAGTTGTAGATTCCGATGCTTCACTTCAGGTTAACTGTATCCCTCTGACCTGCTTATTGACGATGAAAGACAGAAATTGCATCGGAATTAAATACAAAAGGCACAATGCCGACTCAAGTACAAGAAGACTGGCTCTTCTTACTGTCTATGTTTTGAACCTTTCCTGTGAGACCGGTTTTAGATTCCGATGCTTCACTTCAAGTTTACTGTACCCCTTGTACCTTCTTATTGACGCCGAAACAAAGATATTGCATCGGAATTAAATAGAAAAGGCACAATGCTGACGTAAGTATAACAAAATTGACTCTTCTTACTGTCTATGTTTTGAACCAATCCTGTGACACTAGTTATAGATACAGATGCTTCACTTCAGGTTTACTGTATCCCTCTGACCTTCTTATTGACGATGAAACACAGAAATTGCATCGGAATTACATACAAAAGGCACAATGCCGACTTAAGTACAAGAAAACTGACTCTTCTTACTGTCTATGTTTTGAAACATTCCTGTGAAACTAGTTATAGATTCCGATGCTTCACTTCAGGTTTACTGTATCCCTCTGACCTTCTTATTGACGATGAAACACAGAAATTGCATCGGAATTAAATACAAAAGGCACAATGCCGACTTAAGTACAAGAAAACTGACTTTTCTTACTGTCTATGTTTTGAACCATTGCTGTGACACTAGTTATAGTTTCCGATAATTCACTTCAGGTTTACTGTATCCCTCTGACCTTCTGAAAGTCGATGAATAACAGAAATTGCATCGGAATTAAATACAAAATGCACAATGCCGACTTAAGTACAAGAAGGCTGGCTCTTCTTACTGTCTATGTTTTAAACCATTACTATGACATAAGTTATAGATTCCGATGCTTCACTTCAGGTTTACTGTATCCCTCTGATCTTCTTATTGACGATGAAACACAGAAATTGCATCGGACTTAAATACAAAAGGAGCAATGCTGACTTAAGTACAAGGAAACTGACTCTTCCTACTGTCTGTGTTTGAACCATTCCTGTGACACTAGTTATAGATTCCGATGCTTAACTTCAGGTTTACTGTATCCCTCTAAGCTTCGTATTGACGATGAAACACAGAAATTGCATAGGAATTATATACAAAAGCACAAAGCCAACTTAAGTATAAGTAGACTGACCCTTCTTATTGTCTATGTTTTAGACCATTCCTGTGACACTAGTAATAGATTCCGATGCTTCACTTCAGGTTTACTGTATCCCTCTGACTGTCGTACTGACGATGAAGCACAGAAATTGCATCGGAAGTATATACAAAAGGCACAATGCCGACTCAAGTACAAGAAGACTGGCTATACTTCCTGTCTATGTTTTGAACCATTCCTGTGTCACTAGTTATAGATTCCGATGCTTCACTTCAGGTTTACTGTATCCAGCTGACTGTCTTATTGACGATGAAACACAGAAATTGCATCGGAATTAAATACAAAAGGCACAAGGCCGACTCAAGTACAAGAAGACTGGCTCTTCTTACTGTCTATGTTTTGAACCTTTCCTGTGGGACCGGTTTTAGATTCCGATGCTTCACTTCAAGTTTACTGTACCCCTTGGACCTTCTTATTGACGCCGAAACAAATATGTTGCATCGGAATTAAATAGAAAAGGCACAATGCCGACGTAAGTACAAGAAAATTGACTCTTCTTACTGTATATGTTTTGAACCATTCCTGTGACACTAGTTATAGATACCGATGCTTCACTTCAGGTTTACTGAATCCCTCTGACCTTCTTATTGACGATGAAACACAGAAATTGCATCGGAATTACATACAAAAGGCACAATGCTGACTTAAGTACAAGAAAATTGACTCTTCTTACTGTCTATGTTTTGAACCATTCCTGTGACACTAGTTATAGATTCCGATGATTCACTTCAGGTTTACTTTATCCCTGTGACCTTCTTATTGACGATGAAACACAGAAATTGCATCGGAATTAAGTACAAGAGGCACAATGCAGACTTAAGTACAAGAAAACTGACTCTTCTTACTGTCTATGTTTTGAACCATTCCTGTGACACTAGTTATAGATTCCGATGCTTCAATTCAGGTTTACTGTATCCCTCTGACCTTCTTATTGACGAAGAAAGACAGATATTGCTTCGGAATTAAATACAAAAGTCACAATCCCCACTTAAGTACAAGAAGACTGACACTGCTTACTGTCTATGTTTTGAATAATACCTGTAACACTAGTTATAGATTCCGATGCTTTACTTCAGATTTACTGTATCCCTCTGACCTTCGTAATGATGATGAAACACAGAAATTGCATCGGAATTAAATACAAAACTCACAATGCCGACTTAAGTACACAAAGACTGGCTCTTCTTACTGTCTATGTTTGAACCATTCCTGTGACACTAGTTATAGATTCCGATGCTTCACTTCAGGTTTACTGTATCCCTGTGATCTTCTTATTGACGATGAAACACAGAAATTGCATCGGACTTAAATACAATAGGAGCAATGCCGACTTAAGTACAAGAAACTGACTCTTCCTACTGTCTATGTTTTGAACCATTCCTGTGACACTAGTTATAGATTCCGATGCTTCACTTCAGGTTTACTGTATCCCTCTGAGCTTCTTATTGACGATGAGACACAGAAATTGCATAGGAATTATATACAAAAGCACAATGCCGACTTAAGTATAAGTAGACTGACTCTTCTTATTATCTTTGTTTTGAACCATTCCTGTGACACTAGTTATAGATTCCGATGCTTCACTTCAGGTTTACTGTATCCCTCTGACCGTCGTACTGACGATGAAGAACAGAAATTGCATCGGAAGTATATACAAAAGGCACAATGGCAACTCAAGTACAAGAAGACTGGCTATACTTCCTGTCTATGTTTTGAACCATTCCTGTGACACTAGTTATAGATACCGATGCTTCACTTCAGGTTTACTGAATCCCTCTGACCTTCTTATTGACGATGAAACACAGAAATTGCATCGGAATTACATACAAAAGGCACAATGCTGACTTAAGTACAAGAAAATTGACTCTTCTTACTGTCTATGTTTTGAACCATTCCTGTGACACTAGTTATAGATTCCGATGCTTCACTTCAGGTTTACTGTATCCCTCTGACCGTCGTACTGACGATGAAGAACAGAAATTGCATCGGAAGTATATACAAAAGGCACAATGGCGACTCAAGTACAAGAAGACTGGCTATACTTCCTGTCTATGTTTTGAACCATTCCTGTGACACTAGTTATAGACTCCGATGCTTCACTTCAGGTTTACTGTATCCAGCTGACCGTCTTATTGACGATGAAACACAGAAATCTCATCGGAATTAAATACAAAAGGCACAATGCCGACTCAAGTACAAGATGACTGGCTCTTCAAACTGTCTATGTTTTGAACCTTTCCTGTGAGACCGGTTTTAGATTCCGATGCTTCACTTCAAGTTTACTGTACCCCTTGGACCTTCTTATTGACGCCGAAACAAAGATATTGCATCGGAATTATAGAGAAAAGGCACAATGCCGACGTAAGTACAAGAAAATTGACTCTTCTTACTGTCTATGTTTTGAACCATTCCTGTGACACTAGTTATAGATACCGATGCTTCACTTCAGGTTTACTGTATCCCTCTGACCTTCTTATTGACGATGAAACACAGAAATTGCATCGGAATTACATACAAAAGGCACAATGCCGACTTAAGTACAAGAAAACTGACTCTGCCAACTGTCTATGATTTGAACCATTCCTGTGACACTAGTTATAGATTCCGATCCTTCACTTCATGATTACTGTATCCCTCTGACCTTCTTATTGACGATGAAACACGTAAATTGCATTGGAATTAAATACAAAAGGCACAATGCCGACTTAAGTACAAGAAGACTGACTTTTCTTACTGTCTATGCTTTGAACCATTCCTGTGACACTAGTTATAATTTCCGATGCTTCACTTCAGGCTTACTGTATCCCTCTGATCTTCTTATTGACGATGAAACACAGAAATTGCATCGGAATTAAATACAAAAGGCACAATGCCGACTCAAGTACAAGAAGACTGGCTCTTCTTACTGTCTATGTTTTGAACCATTTCTGTGACACTAGTTATAGATTCCGATGCTTCACTTCAGGTTTACTGTATCCCTCTGACCTTCTTATTGACGAAGAAACACAGATATTGCATCGCAATTAAATACAAAAGGCACAGTGCCGACTCAAGTACAAGAAGACTGGCTCTTCTTAGTGTCTATGCTGAACCTTTCCTGTGAGACCGGTTTTAGATTCCGATGCTTCACTTCAAGTTTACTGTACCCCTTGGACCTTCTTATTGACGCCGAAACAAAGATATTGCATCGGAATTAAATAGAAAAGGCACAATGCTGACGTAAGTAAAAGAAAATTGACTCTTCTTACTGTCTATGTTTTGAACCATTCCTGTGACACTAGTTATAGATTCCGATGCTTCACTTCAGGTTCACTGTATCCCTCTGACCTTCTTTTTGACGATGAAACACAGAAATTGCATCGGAATTAAATACAAAATGCACAATGCCGACTTAAGTACAAAAAGACTGACTCTTCTTACAGTCTGTTTAGAACCATTCCAGTGACGGTAGTTATAGATTCCGATTATTCACGTCAGGTTTACTGTATCCCTCTGACCTTCTTTTTGACGAAGAAACAGAGAAATTGCATCGGAATTAAATACAAAAGGCACAATGCTGACTTAAGTACAAGAAAACTGACTCTTCTTACTGTCTATGTTTTGAACCATTCCTTCGACACTAGTTATAGATTCCGATGCTTCACTTCAGGTTTACTGTATCCCTCTGAGCTTCTTATTGTCGATGAAACACAGAGATTGCATCGGAATTATATACAAAAGGCACATTGCCGACTAAAGTACAAGAAGGCTGGCTCTTCTTACTGTCTATGTTTTGAACCATTCCTGTGACACTTGTTATAGATTCCGATGCTTCACTACAGGTTTACTGTATCCCTCTGATCTTCTTATTGACGATGAAACACAGAAATTGCATCGCACTTAAATACAAAAGGAACAATGCCGACTTAAGTACAAGAAGGCTGGCTCTTCTTACTGTCTATGTCTTAAACCATTCCTGTGACACAAATTATAGATTCCGATGCTTCACTTCAGGTTTACTGTATCCCTCTGATCATCTTATTGATGATGAAACACAGAAATTACATCGGAATTAAATACAAAAGGCACAATGCCGACTCAAGTACAAGAAGACTGGCTCTTCTTACTGTCTATGTTTTGAACCTTTCCTGTGAGACCGGTTAGAGATTCCGATGCTTCACATCAAGTTTACTGTACCCCTTGGACCTTCTTATTGACGCCGAAACAAAGATATTGCATCGGAATTAAATAGAAAAGGCACAATGCCGACGTAAGTACAAGAAAATTGACTCTTCTTACTGTCTATGTTTTGAACCATTCCTGTGACACTAGCTATAGATTCCGATGCTTCACTTCAGGTTTACTGTATCCCTCTGACCTTCATATTGACGATGAAGCACAGAAATTGCATCGGAAGTAAATACAAAAGGCACAATGCCGACTCAAGTACAAGAAGACTGGCTCTTCTTCTGCCTATGTTTTGAACCATTTCTGTGACACTAGTTGTAGATTCCGATGCTTCACTTCAGGTTTACTGTATCCCTCTGACCTTCTTATTGACGAAGAAACACAGATATTGCATCGGAATTAAATGCAAAAGTCACAATCCCCACTTAAGTTCAAGAAGACTGACCCTTCTTACTGTTTATGTTTTGAACCACTCCTGTGACACTAGTTATAGATTCCGATGATTCACTTCAGGTTTACTGTATCCCTCTGACCTTCTTATTGACGATGAAACACAGAAATTGCATTGCAATTAAATAAAAATGGCACAATGCCGACTTAAGTACTAGAAAACTGACATTTCTTACTGTCTATGTTTTGAACCATTCCTGTGACACTAGTTATAGATTCCGATTCTTCACGTCAGGTTTACTGTATCCCTCTGACCTTCTTATTGACGAAGAAACACAGAAATTGCATCGGAATTAAATACAAAAGGCACAATGCCGACTTAAGTACAAGAAAACTGACTCTTCTTACTGTCTATGTTTTGAACCATTCCTGTGACACTAGTTATAGATTCCGATGCTTCACTTCAGGTTTACTGTATCCCTCTGAGCTTCTTATTGTCGATGAAACACAGAGATATCATCGGAATTATATACAAAAGGCACAATGCCGACTAAAGTACAAGAAGGCTGGCTCTTCTTACTGTCTATGTTTTAAACCATTCCTGTGACACAAGTTATAGATTCCGATGCTTCACTTCAGGTTTACTGTATCCCTCTGTCCTTCTTATTGTCGATGAAACACAGAGATATCATCGGAATTATATACAAAAGGCACAATGCCGACTAAAGTACAAGAAGGCTGGCTCTTCTTACTGTCTATGTTTTAAACTATTCCTGTGACGCAAGTTATAGATTCCGATGCTTCACTTCAGGTTTACTGTATCCCTCTGATCTTCTTATTGACGATGAAACACAGAAATTGCATCGGAATTAAATACAAAAGGCACAATGCCGACTCAAGTACAAGAAGACTGGCTCTTCTTACTGTCAATATTTTGAACCTTTCCTGTGAGACCGGTTTTAGATTCCGATGCTTCACTTCAAGTTTACTGTACCCCTTGGATCTTCTTATTGACGCCGAAACAAAGATATTGCATCGGAATTAAATAGAAAAGGCACAATGCCGACGTAAGTACAAGAAAATTGACTCTTCTTACTGTCTATGATTTGAACCAATCCTGTGACACTAGTTATAGATACAGATGCTTCACTTCAGGTTTACTGTATCCCTCTGACCTTCTTATTGACGATGAAACACAGAAATTGCATCGGAATTACATACAAAAGGCACAATACCCACTTAAGTACAAGAAAACTGACTCTTCTTACTGTCTATGTTTTGAACCATTCCTGTGACACTAGTTATAGATTCCGATGCTTCACTTCAGGTTTACTGTATCCCTCTGAGCTTCTTATTGTCGATGAAACACAGAGATATCATCGGAATTATATACAAAATGCACAATGCCGACTAAAGTACAAGAAGGCTGGCTCTTCTTACTGTCTATGTTTTAAACCATTCCTGTGACACAAGTTATAGATTCCGATGCTTCACTTCAGGTTTACTGTATCCCTCTGATCTTCTTATTGACAATGAAACACAGAAATTGCATCGGACTTAAATACAAAAGGAACAATGCCGACATAAGTAAAAGAAGGCTGGCTCTTATTACTGTCTATGTTTTAAACCATTCCTGTGACACAAGTTATAGATTCCGATGCTTCACTTCAGGTTTATTGTATCCCTCTGATCTTCTTATTGACGATGAAACACAGAAATTGCATCGGAATAAAATACAAAAGGCACAATGCCGACTCAAGTACAAGAAGACTGGCTCTTCTTACTGCCTATGTTTTGAACCTTTCCTGTGAGACCGGTTTTAGATTCCGATGCTTCACTTCAAGATTACTGTACCCCTTGGACCTTCTTATTGACGCCGAAACAAAGATATTGCATCGGAATTAAATAGAAAAGGCACAATGCCGACGTAAGTACAAGAAAATTGACTCTCCTTACTGTCTATGTTTTAAACCATTCCTGTGACACAAGTTATAGATTCCGATGCTTCACTTCAGGTTTACTGTATCCCTCTGTTCTTCTTATTGACGATGAAACACAGAAATTGCATCGGACTTAAATACAAAAGGAACAATGCCGACATAAGTACAAGAAGGCTGGCTCTTATTACTGTCTATGTTTTAAACCATTCCTGTGACACTAGTTATAGATTCCGATGCTTCACTTCAGGTTTGCTGTATCCCTCTGACCTTCTTATTGACGATGAAACACAGAAATTGCATCGGAATTAAATACAAAATGCACAATGCCGACTTAAGTACAAGAAAACTGACTTTTCTTACTGTCTATGTTTTGAACCATTCCTGTGACACTAGTTATAGTTTCCGATGCTTCACTTCAGGTTTACTGTATCCCTCTGACCTTCTTAATGACGATGAAACACAGAAATTGCATCGGAATTAAATACAAAAGGCAAATGCCGACTCAAGTACAAGAAGACTGGCTCTTCTTACTGGCTATGTTTTGAACCATTTCTGTGACACTAGTTATAGATTCCGATGCTTCACTCAGGTTTACTGCATCCCTCTGACCTTCTTATTGACGATGAAACACAGAAAGAGCATCGGAATTAAACTCAAAAGGCACAATGCCGACTTAATTACAAGAAAACGGACTATTCTTACTGTCTATATTTTGAACGATTCCTGTGACACTAGTTATAGATTCCGATGCTTCACTTCCGGTTTACTGTATCCTTCTGACCTTCTTATTGACGATGAAATACAGAAATTGCATCGGAGTTAAATACAAAATGCACAATGCCGACTTAAGTTCAAGAAAACTGACTCTTCTTACTGTCTATGTATTGAACCATTCCTGTGACACTAGTTATAGATTCCGATGCTTCACTTCAGGTTTACTGAATCCCTCTGACCTTCTTATTGACGATGAAACACAGATATAATATCGGAATGAAATACAAAAGCACAATGCCGACTCAAGTACAAGAAGACTGACCCTTCTTACTGTCTATGTTTTAAACCATTACTGTGACACTAGTTATAGATTCCGATGCTTCACTTCAGGTTTACTGTATCCCTCTGACCTTCTTATTGACGATCAAACACAGAAAGTTCATCGGAATTAAATAGAAAAGGCACAATGCCGACTCAAGTACAAGAAGACTGACTCTTCTTACTGTCTATATTTTGAACCATTCCTGTGACTCTAGTTATAAATTCCGATGCTTCACTTCAGGTTTACTGTATCCAGCTGACTTTCTTATTGACGATGAAGCACAGATATAATATCGGAATGAAATACAAAAGGCACAATGCCGACTCAAGTTCAAGAAGACTGGCTCAACTTACTGTCTATGTTTTGATTCATTCCTCTGACACTAGTTATAGATTCCGATGCTTTACTTCAGGTTTACTGTATCCCTCTGACATTCTTATTGACGAAGAAACACAGATATTGCATCGGAATTAAATACAAAAGGCAATATGCCGACTTAAGTACAAGGAGACTGATCCTTATTACTGTCTATGCTTTGAACCATTCCTGTGACACTAGTTATAGATTCCTATGATTCACTTCAGGTTTACTGTATCCCTCTGACCTTCTTATTGACGTTGAAACACGTAAATTGCATCGGAATTAATACAAAAGGCACAATGCCGACATAAGTACAAGAAGACTGACTCTTCTTACTGTCTACGTTTTGAACCATTCCTGTGACACTAGTTATAGATTCCGATGCTTCACTTCAGGTTTACTGAATCCCTCTGACCTACTTATTGACGATGAAACACAGAAATAACATCGGAATTAAATACAAAGGGCACAATGCCGACTCAAGTACAAGAAGACTGGCTCTTCTTACTGTCTATGTTTTGAACCATTCCTGTGACACTAGTTATAGATTCCGATGCTTCGCTTCAGGTTTACTGTATGTTTCTGACCTTCTTATTGACGTAGAAACACAGATATTGCATTGGAATTAAATACAAAAGGCAATATGCCGACTTAAGTACAAGATGACTGACCCTTCTTACTGTCTATGTTTTGAACCATTCCTGTACACTAGTAATGGATTCCGATGCTTCACTTCAGGTTTACTGTATCCCTCTGACCTTCTTATTGACGATGAAACACAGAAATTGCATCGGAATTAAATACAAAAGGCACAATGCCGACTTAAGTACCAGAAAACTGACTGTTCTTACTCTCTATGTTATGAACCATTCCTGTGACACTAGTTATAGATTCCGATGCTTCACTTCAGGTTTACTGAATCCCTCTGACCTTCTTATTGACGATGAAACACAGAAATTGCATCGGAATTAAATACAAAATGCACAATGCCGACTTAAGTTCAAGAAAACTGACTCTTCTTACTGTCTATGTATTGACCCATTCCTTTGACACTAGTTATAGATTCCGATGCTTCACTTCAGGTTTACTGAATCCCTCTGGCCTTCTTATTTACGATGAAACACAGATATAATATCGGAATGAAATACAAAAGGCACAATGCCGACTCAAGTACAAGAATACTGGCTCTTCTTACTGTCTATGCTTTGAACCATTCCTGTGACACTAGTAATAGATTCCGATGCTTCACTTCAGGTTTACTGTATCCCTCTGACCTTCTTATTGACGATCAAACACAGAAAATTCATCGGCATTAAATAGAAAATGCACAATGCCGACTCAAGTACAAGAAGACTGACTCTTCTTACTGTCTATATTTTGAACCATTCCTGTGACTCTAGTCATAAATTCCGATGCTTCACTTCAGGTTTACTGTATCCAGCTGACTTTCTTATTGACGATGAAGCACATAAATTGCATCGGAATTAAATACAAAAGGCACAATGCCGACTTAATTACAAGAAAACGGACTATTCTTACTGTCTATGTTTTGAACGATTCCTGTGACACTAGTTATAGATTCCGATGCTTCACATCCGGTTTACTGTATCCCTCTGACCTTCTTATTGACGAAGAAATACAGAAATTGCATCGGAGTTAAATACAAAAGGCACAATGCCGACTTAAGTTCAAGAAAACTGACTCTTCTTACTGTCTATGTATTGAACCATTCCTGTGACACTAGTTATAGATTCCGATGCTTCACTTCAGGTTTACTGAATCCCTCTGACCTTCTTATTGACGATGAAACACAGATATATTATCGGAATGAAATACAAAAGGCACAATGCCGACTCAAGTACAAGAAGACTGGCTCATCTTACTGTCTATGTTTTGATTCATTCCTCTGACACTAGTTATAGATTCCGATGCTTCACTTCAGGTTTACTGTATCCCTCTGACCTTCTTATTGACGAAGAAACACAGATATTGCATCGGAATTAAATACAAAAGGCAATATGCCGACTTAAGTACAAGAAGATTGATCCTTATTACTGTCTATGCTTTGAACCATTCCTGTGACACTAGTTATAGATTCCGATGCTTCACTTCAGGTTTACTGTATCCCTCTGACCTTCGTATTGACGATGAAACACAGAAATTGCATCGGAAATTAAATACAAAAGGCACAATGCCGACTTAAGTACTAGAAGACTGACTCTTCTTACTGTCTATGTTTTGAACCATTCCTGTGACACTAGTTAGAGATTCCGTTGCTTTACTTCAGGTTTACGTATCCCTCTGACCTTCTTATTGACGATGAAACACAGAAATTGCATTGGAATTAAATACAAAAGGCACAATGCCGACTTAAGTACCAGAAAACTGACTGTTCTTACTCTCTATGTTATGAACCAATACTGTGACACTAGTTATAGATTCCGATGCTTCACTTCAGGTTTACTGTATCCCTCCGTCTTCTTATTTGACGATAAAACACAGAAATTGCATCGAAATTATATACAAACGGCTCAATGCCCACTTAAGTACAAGAGGACTTACTCTTCTTACTTTCTATGTTTTGAACCATTCCTGTGATACTAGTTATAGATTCCGATGCTTCACTTCAGGTTTACTGTATCCCTTTGACCTTCTTATTGACGATGAAACACAGAAATTGCATCTTAATTAAATACAAATGGCACAATGCCGACTTCAGTACAAGACGAGTGACTCTTCTTACTGTCTATGATTTGAACCATTCCGGTGACACTAGTTATAGATTCCGATGCTTCACTTCAGGTTTACTGTATCCCTCTGACCTTCTTATTGACGATGAAACACAAAATTTCATCAGAATTAAATACAAAAGGCACAATGGCGACTCAAGTACAAGAAGACGGGCTCTTGTTACTGCCTATGATTTGAACCATTCCTGTGACACTAGTTATAGATTCCAATGCTTCACTTCAGGTTTACTGTATCCGGCTGACCTTCTTATTGACGATGAAACACAGAAATTGCATCGGAAGTATATACAAAATGCACAATGCTGACTTAAGTACAAGAAGACTGACTCTTCTTACTGACTATGTTTAGAACCATTCCTATGACACTAGTTATAGATTCCGATACATCACTTCAGGTATACTGTATCCCTCTGACCTTATTATTGACGATGAAACACAGAAATTGCATCTTAATTAAATACAAAAGGCACAATGCCGACTTCAGTACAAAAACACTGAGTCGTCTTACTGGCTATCGTTTGAACCATTCCTGTGTCACTAGTTATAGATTCCGATGCTTCACATCAGGTTTACTGTATCCCTCTGACCTTCTTATTGACGATCAAACACAGAAAATTCATCGGAATTAAATACAAATGGCACAATGCCGACTCAAGAACAAGAAGACTAACTCTTCTTACTGTCTATATTTTGAACCATTCCTGTGACACTAGTTATAGATTCCGATGCTTCACTTCAGGTTTACTTTATCCCTCTGAGTTTCTTATTGACGATGAAACACAGAAATTGCATCGGAATTATATACAAAAGGCACAATGCCGACTTAAGTACAAGAAGAGTGACTCTTCTTACTGTCTATGTTTTGAACCATTCCTGTGACACTAGTTATAGATTCCGATGCTTCACTTCAGGTTTACTGCATCCCTGTGACCTTCTTATTGACGATGAAATACAGAAAGTGCATCGGAATTAAACTCAAAAGGCACAATGCCGACTTAATTACAAGAATACTGACTCTTCTTACTGTCTATGATTTGAACCATTCCTGTGACACTAGTTATAGATTCCGATGCTTCACTTCAGGTTTACTGTATCCCTCTGACCTTCTTATTGACGATGAAACACAGAAATTGCATCGGAATTAAATACAAAATGGACAATGCCAACTTAAGTTCAAGAAAACTGACTCTTCTTACTGTCTATGTATTGAACCATTCCTGTGACACTGGTTATAGATTCCGATGCTTCACTTCAGGTTTACTGAATCCCTCTGACCTTCTTATTGACGATGAAACACAGATGTAACATCGGAATGAAATACAAAAGGCACAATGCCGACTCAAGTACAAGAAGACTGGCTCTTCTTACTGTCTATATTTTGAACCATTCCTGTGACACTAGTTATAGATTCCGATGCTTCACTTCAGGTTTACTGTATCACTCTGACCTTCTTATTGACGAAGAAACACAGATATTGGATCGGAATTAAATGCAATAGGCAATATGCCGACTTAAGTACAAGAACACTGACCCTTCTTACTGTCTATCTTTTGATCCATTCCTGTGACACATGTTATAGATTCCGATGCTTCACTTCAGGTTTACTGTATCCCTCTGACCTTCTTATTGACGATGAAACACAGAAATTGCATCGGTATTAAATACAATAGTCACAATGCCGAATTAAGTACAAGAGATCTCATTCTTCTTACTGTCTATGGTTTGAACCATTCCTGTGACACTAGTTATAAATTCCTATGCATCACTTCAGGTTTACTGTATCCCTCGGACCTTCTTATTGACGATGAAACACGTAAATTGCATCGGAATTAAATACAAAAGGCACAATGCCGACCCAAGTACAAGAAGACTGGCTCTTCTTACTGTCTATGTTTTGAACCATTTCTGTGACACTAGTTATAGATTCCGATGCTTCACTTCAGGTTTAGTGTATCACTCTGACCTTCTTACTGACGAAGAAACACAGATATTGCATCGGAATTAAATACAAAAGGCACAATGCCGACTTAAGTACAAGAAAACTGACTCTTCTTACTGTCTATGATTTGATCCGCTCCTGTGACACTAGTTATAGATTCCGATGCTTCACTTCAGGTTTACTGTATCCCTCTGACCTTCTTATTGACGATGAAACATAGAAATTGCATCGGAATTAAATAGAAAAGGAATAATGCCGACTTAATTACAAGAAAACTGACTCTTCTTACTGTCTATGTTTTGAACTATTCCTGTGACACTTGTTATAGATTCCGATGCTTCACTTCAGGTTTACTGTATGCCTCTGACCTTCTTATTGACGACGAATCACAGAAATTGCATCGGAATTAAATACAAAAGGCACAATGCCAACTTAAGTCCAAGATAACTGACTCTTCTTACTGTCTATGTTTTGAACTATTCCTGTGACACTAGTTATAGATTTCGAAGTTTCACATCAGGTTTACTGTATCCCTCTGACCTTCTTATTGACGATAAAACACAGAAATTGCATCCGAATTATATACAAAAGGCTCAATGCCCACTTAAGTACAAGAGGACTTACTCTTCTTACTGTCTATGCTTTGAACCATTCCTGTGACACTAGTTATAGATTCCGATGCTTCACTTCAGGTTTACTGTATCCCTCTGACCTTCTTATTGACGATGAAACACAGAAATTGCACCTTAATTAAATACAAAAGGCACAATGCCGACTACAGTACAAGAAGAGTGACTCTTCTTACTGTCTATGATTTGAACCATTCCTGTGACACTATTTATAGATTCCGATGTTTCACTTCAGGGTTACTGTATCCCTCTTACCTTCTTATTGACGATCAAACACAGAAATTTCATCAGAATTAAATACAAAAGGCACAATGGCGACTCAAGTACAAGAAGACGGGCTCTTCTTACTGCCTATGTCTTGAACCATTCCTGTGACACTAGTTATAGATTCCAATGCTTCACTTCAGGTTTACTGTATCCGGCTGACCTTCTTATTGACGATGAAACACAGATATTACATCGGAAGTATATACAAAATGCACAATGCGGACTTAAGAACAAGAAGATTGACTCTTCTTACTGACTATGTTTTGAACCATTCCTATGACACTAGATATAGATTCCGATACTTCACTTCAGGTTTACTGTATCCCTCTGACCTTATTATTGACAATGAAACACAGAAATTGCATCTTAATTAAATACAAAAGGCACAATGCCGACTTAAGTACTAGAACACTGAGTCGTCTTACTGTCTATGGTTTGAACCATTCCTGTGACACTAGTTATAGATTCCGATGCTTCACTTCAGGTTTACTGTATCCCTCTGACCTTCTTATTGACGACCAAACACAGAAAATTCATCGGAATTAAATACAAAAGGCACAATGCCGACTCAAGTACAAGAAAACTGACTCTTCTTACTGTCTTTGTTTTGAACCATTCCTGTGACACTAGTTATAGATTCCTATACTTCACTTCAGGTTTACTATATCCCTCCGAGCTTCTTATTGACGATGAAACACAGTAATTACATCGGAAGTATATACAAAAGACACATTGCCGACTGAAGTGCAAGAAGACTGACTCTTCTTACTGTCTATATTTTGAACAATTGGTGTGACACTAGTTACAAATTCCGATGCTTCACCTCAGGTTTACTGTATCCCTCTGACATTTTTATTGACGATGAAACACAGAAATTGCATCGGAATTAAATACAAAAGGCACAATGCAGACTTAAGTACAAGAAAACTGACTCTTCTTACTGTCTATGTTTTGAACCATTCCTGTGACACTAGTTATAGATTCCGATGCTTCACTTCAGGTTTTCTGTATCCCTCCGACCTTCTTATTGACGATGAAACACAGCAATTGCAACGGAATTAAATACAAAAGGCACAATGCCGACTTATGTACAAGAAAACTGACTCTTCTTACTGTCTATGTTTGAACCATTCATGTGACACTAGTTATAGATTCCGATGCTTCACTTCAGTTTTACTGCATCCCTCTGACCTTCTTATTGACGATGAAACACAGAAATTGCATCGGAATTATATACAAAAGACACATTGCCGACTTAAGTGCAAGAAGACTGACTCTTCTTACTGTCTATATTTTGAACAATTGGTGTGACACTAGTTACAAATTCCGATGCTTCACCTCAGGTTTACTGTATGCCTCTGACGTTTTTATTGACGATGAAAAACAGAAATTGCATCGGAATTAAATACAAAAGGCACAATGCAGACTTAAGTACAAGAAAACTGACTCTTCTTACTGTCTATGTTTTGAACCATTCCTGTGACACTAGTTATAGATTCCGATGCTTCACTTCATGTTTACTGTATCCCTCCGACCTTCTTATTGACGATGAAACACAGAAATTGCATCGGAAATAAATACAAAACGCACAATGTCGACTTAAGTACAAGAAAACTGACTCTCCTTACTTTCTATGTTTTGAACCATTCCTGTGATACTAGTTATAGATTCCGATGCTTCACTTCAGGTTTACTGTATCCCTTTGACCTTCTTATTGACGATGAAACACAGAAATTGCATCTTAATTAAATACAAATGGCACCATGCCGACTCCAGTACAAGACGAGTGACTCTTCTTACTGTCTATGATTTGAACCATTCCGGTGACACTAGTTATAGATTCCGATGCTTCACTTCAGGTTTACTGTATCCCTCTGACCTTCTTATTGACGATGAAACACAAAATTTGATCAGAATTAAATACAAAAGGCACAATGGCGACTCAAGTACAAGAAGACGGGCTCTTCTTACTGCCTATGTTTTGAACCATTCCTGTGACACTAGTTATAGATTCCAATGCTTCACTTCAGGTTTACTGTATCCGGCTGACCTTCTTATTGACGATGAAACACAGAAATTGCATCGGAAGTATATACAAAATGCACAATGCTGACTTATGTACAAGAAGACTGACTCTTCTTACTGACTATGTTTAGAACCATTCCTATGACACTAGTTATAGATTCCGATACTTCACTTCAGGTATACTGTATCCCTCTGACCTTATTATTGACGATGATACACAGAAATTGCATCTTAATTAAATACAAAAGGCACAATGCCGACTTCAGTACAAAAACACTGAGTCGTCTTACTGTCTATCGTTTGAACCATTCCTGTGTCACTAGTTATAGATTCCGATGCTTCACATCAGGTTTACTGTATCCCTCTGACCTTCTTATTGACGATCAAACACAGAAAATTCATCGGAATTAAATACAAATGGCACAAAGCCGACTCAAGAACAAGAAGACTAACTCTTCTTACTGTCTATATTTTGAACCATTCCTGTGACACTAGTTATAGATTCCGATGCTTCACTTCAGGTTTACTTTATCTCTCTGAGTTTCTTATAGACGATGAAACACAGTAATTGCATTGGAATTATATACAAAAGGCACAATGCCGACTTAAGTACAAGAAGAGTGACTCTTCTTACTGTCTATGTTTTGAACCATTCCTGTGACACTAGTTATAGATTCCGATGCTTCACTTCATGTTTACTGTATCCCTCCGACCTTCTTATTGACGATGAAACACAGAAATTGCATCGGAAATAAATACAAAACGCACAATGTCGACTTAAGTACAAGAAAACTGACTCTCCTTACTTTCTATGTTTTGAACCATTCCTGTGATACTAGTTATAGATTCCGATGCTTCACTTCAGGTTTACTGTATCCCTTTGACCTTCTTATTGACGATGAAACACAGAAATTGCATCTTAATTAAATACAAATGGCACCATGCCGACTCCAGTACAAGACGAGTGACTCTTCTTACTGTCTATGATTTGAACCATTCCGGTGACACTAGTTATAGATTCCGATGCTTCACTTCAGGTTTACTGTATCCCTCTGACCTTCTTATTGACGATGAAACACAAAATTTGATCAGAATTAAATACAAAAGGCACAATGGCGACTCAAGTACAAGAAGACGGGCTCTTCTTACTGCCTATGTTTTGAACCATTCCTGTGACACTAGTTATAGATTCCAATGCTTCACTTCAGGTTTACTGTATCCGGCTGACCTTCTTATTGACGATGAAACACAGAAATTGCATCGGAAGTATATACAAAATGCACAATGCTGACTTATGTACAAGAAGACTGACTCTTCTTACTGACTATGTTTAGAACCATTCCTATGACACTAGTTATAGATTCCGATACTTCACTTCAGGTATACTGTATCCCTCTGACCTTATTATTGACGATGATACACAGAAATTGCATCTTAATTAAATACAAAAGGCACAATGCCGACTTCAGTACAAAAACACTGAGTCGTCTTACTGTCTATCGTTTGAACCATTCCTGTGTCACTAGTTATAGATTCCGATGCTTCACATCAGGTTTACTGTATCCCTCTGACCTTCTTATTGACGATCAAACACAGAAAATTCATCGGAATTAAATACAAATGGCACAAAGCCGACTCAAGAACAAGAAGACTAACTCTTCTTACTGTCTATATTTTGAACCATTCCTGTGACACTAGTTATAGATTCCGATGCTTCACTTCAGGTTTACTTTATCTCTCTGAGTTTCTTATTGACGATGAAACACAGTAATTGCATTGGAATTATATACAAAAGGCACAATGCCGACTTAAGTACAAGAAGAGTGACTCTTCTTACTGTCTATGTTTTGAACCATTCCTGTGACACTAGTTATAGATTCCGATGCTTCACTTCAGGTTTACTGCATCCCTGTGACCTTCTTATTGACGATGAAATACAGAAAGTGCATCGGAATTAAACTCAATAGGCACAATGCCGACTTAATTACAAGAAAACTGACTCTTCTTACTGTCTATGATTTGAACCATTCCTGTGACACTAGTTATAGATTCCGATGCTTCACTTCAGGTTTACTGTATCCCTCTGACCTTCTTATTGACGATGAAACACAGATATTGCATCGGAATTAAATACAAAATGGACAATGCCGACTTAAGTTCAAGAAAACTGACTCTTCTTACTGTCTATGTATTGAACCATTCCTGTGACACTGGTTATAGATTCCGATGCTTCACTTCAGGTTTACTGAATCCCTCTGACCTTCTTATTGACGATGAAACACAGATATAACATCGGAATGAAATACAAAAGGCACAATGCCGACTCAAGTACAAGAAGACTGGCTCTTCTTACTGTCTATATTTTGAACCATTTCTGTGACACTAGTTATAGATTCCGATGCTTCACTTCAGGTTTACTGTATCACACTGACCTTCTTATTGACGAAGAAACACAGATATTGGATCGGAATTAAATACAATAGGCAATATGCCGACTTAAGTACAAGAACACCGACCCTTCTTACTGTCTATCTTTTGATCCATTCCTGTGACACATGTTATAGATTCCGATGCTTCACTTCAGGTTTACTGTATCCCTCTGACCTTCTTATTGACGATGAAACACAGAAATAGCATCGGAATTAAATACAATAGTCACAATGCCGAATTAAGTACAAGAGATCTCATTCTTCTTACTGTCTGTGGTTTGAACCATTCCTGTGACACTAGTTATAAATTCCTATGCATCACTTCAGGTTTACTGTATCCCTCTGACCTTCTTATTGACGATGAAACACGTAAATTACATCGGAATTAAATACAAAAGGCACAATGCCGACCCAAGTACAAGAAGACTGGCTCTTCTTACTGTCTATGTTTTGAACCATTTCTGTGACACTAGTTATAGATTCCGATGCTTCACTTCAGGTTTAGTGTATCACTCTGACCTTCTTACTGACGAAGAAACACAGATATTGCATCGCAATTAAATACAAAAGGCACAATGCCGACTTAAGTACAAGAAAACTGACTCTTCTTACTGTCTATTTTTGAACCATTCCTGTGACACTAGTTATAGATTCCGATGCTTCACTTCAGGTTTGCTGTATCCCTCTGACCTTCTTATTGACGATGAAACACAGAAATTGCATCGGAATTAAATACAAAAGGCACAATGCCGACTTATGTACAAGAAAACTGACTCTTCTTACTGTCTATGTTTGAACCATTCGTGTGACACTAGTTACAGATTCCGATGCTTCACTTCAGGTTTACGGTATCCCTCTGACCTTTTTATTGACGATGAAACACAGAAATTGCATCGGAGTTAAATCCTAAAGGCACAATGCCGACTTAAGTACAAGAAAACTGACTCTTCTTACTGTCTATGATTTGATCCGCTCCTGTGACACTAGTTATAGATTCCGATGCTTCACTTCAGGTTTACTGTATCCCTCTGACCTTCTTATTGACGATGAAACATAGAAATTGCATCGGAATTAAATAGAAAAGGAACAATGCCGACTTAAGTACAAGAAAACTGACTCTTCTTACTGTCTATGTTTTGAACTATTCCTGTGACACTAGTTATAGATTTCGAAGTTTCACATCAGGATTACTGTATCCCTCTGACTTTCTTATTGACGATAAAACACAGAAATTGCATCGGAATTATATACAAAAGGCTCAATGCCCACTTAAGTACAAGAGGACTTACTCTTCTTACTGTCTATGCTTTGAACCATTCCTGTGACACTAGTTATAGATTCCGATGCTTCACTTCAGGTTTACTGTATCCCTCTGACATTCTTATTGACGATGAAACACAGAAATTGCATCTTAATTAAATACAAAAGGCACAATGCCGACTCCAGTACAAGAAGAGTGACCCTTCTTACTGTCTATGATTTGAACCATTCCTGTGACACTATTTATAGATTCCGATGTTTCACTTCAGGGTTACTGTTTCCCTCTTACCTTCTTATTGACGATCAAACACAGAAATTTCATCAGAATTAAATACAAAAGGCACACTGGCGACTCAAGTACAAGAAGACGGGCTCTTCTTACTGCCTATGTTTTGAACCATTCCTGTGACACTAGTTATAGATTCCAATGCTTCACTTCAGGTTTACTGTATCCGGCTGACCTTCTTATTGACGATGAAACACAGATATTACATCGGAAGTATATACAAAATGCACAATGCGGACTTAAGTACAAGAAGACTGACTCTTCTTACTGACTATGTTTTGAACCATTCCTATGACACTAGATATAGATTCCGATACTTCACTTCAGGTTTACTGTATCCCTCAGACCTAATTATTGACGATGAAACACAGAAATTGCATCTTAATTAAATACAAAAGGCACAATGCCGACTTAAGTACAAGAACACTGAGTCGTCTTACTGTCTATGGTTTGAACCATTCCTGTGACACTAGTTATAGATTCCGATGCTTCACTTCAGGTTTACTGTATCCCTCTGACCTTCTTATTGACGATCAAACACAGAATATTCATCGGAATTAAATACAAAAGGCACAATGCCGACTCAACTACAAGAAAACTGACTCTTCTTACTGTCTATGTTTTGAACCATTCCTGTGACACTAGTTATAGTTTCCTATACTTCACTTCAGGTTTACTATATCCCTCCAAGCTTCTTATTGACGATGAAACACAGTAATTACATCGGAAGTATATACAAAAGACACATTGCCGACTTAAGTGCAAGAAGACTGACTCTTCTTACTGTCTATATTTTGAACAATTGGTGTGACACTAGTTACAAATTCCGATGCTTCACCTCAGGTTTACTGTATCCCTCTGACATTTTTATTGACGATGAAACACAGAAATTGCATCGGAATTAAATACAAAAGGCACAATGCCGACTTAAGTACAAGAAAACTGATTCTTCTTACTGTCTATGTTTGAACCATTCCTGTGACACTAGTTATAGATTCCGATGCTTCACTTCAGGTTTACTGTATCCCTCCGACCATCTTATTGACGATGAAACACAGAAATTGCATCGGAAATAAATACAAAACGCACAATGTCGACTTAAGTACAAGAAAACTGACTCTTCTCACTCTCTATGTTTTGAACCATTCATGTGACACTAATTATAGATTCCGATGCTTCACTTCAGGATTAATGTGTCCCTCTGACCTCCTTATTGACGATGAAACACAGAAATTGCAACGGAATTAAATACAAAAGGCACAATGCCGACTTATGTACAAGAAAACTGACTCTTCTTACTGTCTATGTTTGAACCATTCATGTGACACTAGTTATAGATTCCGATGCTTCACTTCAGTTTTACTGTATCCCTCTGACCTTCTTATTGACGATGAAACACAGAAATTGCATCGGAATTATATACAAAAGGCACAATGCCGACTTAAGTGCAAGAAAACTGACTCTTCTTACTGTCTGTGTTTGAACCATTCCTGTGACACTAGTTATAGATTCCGATGCTTCACTTCAGGTTTACTGTATCCCTCTTACCTTCTTATTGACGAAGAAACACAGAAATTGCATCGGAATTGAATACAAAAGGCACAATGCCGACTTAAGTAGAAGAAAACTGACTCTTCTTACTGTCTATGTTTGAACCATTCATGTGACACTAGTTATAGATTCCGATGCTTCACTTCAGGTTTACTGTATCCCTCTGACCATCTTATTGACGATGAAACACAGAAATTGCATCGGAGTTAAATCCAAAAGGCACAATGCCGACTTAAGTACAAGAAAGCTTTCTCTTCTTACTGTCTATGCTTTGATCCGCTCCTGTGCCACTAGTTATAGATTCTGATGCTTCACTTCAGGTTTACTGTATCCCTCTGACGTTCTTATTGACGATGAAACACGTATATTGCATCGGAATTAAATACAAAAGGCACAATGCCGACTCAAGTACAAGAAGACTGGCTCTTCTTACTGTCTATGTTTTGAACCATTTCAGTGACACTAGTTATCGATTCCGATGCTTCACTTCAGGTTTACTGTATCACTCTGACCTTCTTATTGACGAAGAAACACAGTTATTGGATCGGAATTAAATACAAAAGGCAATATGCCGACTTAAGTGCAAGAAAACTGACTCTTCTTACTGTCTGTGTTTGAACCATTCCTGTGACACTAGTTATAGATTCCGATGCTTCACTTCAGGTATACTGTATCCCTCTTACCTTCTTATTGACGATGAAACACAGAAATTGCATCGGAATTGAATACAAAAGGCACAATGCCGACTTAAGTAGAAGAAAACTGACTCTTCTTACTGTCTATGTTTGAACCATTCATGTGACACTAGTTATAGATTCCGATGCTTCACTTCAGTTTTACTGTATCCCTCTGACATTCTTATTGACGATGAAACACAGAAATTGCATCGGAATTATATACAAAAGGCACAATGCCGACTTAAGTGCAAGAAAACTGACTCTTCTTACTGTCTGTGTTTGAACCATTCCTGTGACACTAGTTATAGATTCCGATGCTTCACTTCAGGTTTACTGTATCCCTCTTACCTTCTTATTGACGATGAAACACAGAAATTGCATCGGAATTGAATACAAAAGGCACAATGCCGACTTAAGTAGAAGAAAACTGACTCTTCTTACTGTCTATGTTTGAACCATTCATGTGACACTAGTTATAGATTCCGATGCTTCACTTCAGGTTTACTGTATCCCTCTGACCATCTTATTGACGATGAAACACAGAAATTGCATCGGAGTCAAATCCAAAAGGCACAATGCCGACTTAAGTACAAGAAAGCTGGCTCTTCTTACTGTCTATGCTTTGATCCGCTCCTGTGCCACTAGTTATAGATTCTGATGCTTCACTTCAGGTTTACTGTATCCCTCTGACGTTCTTATTGACGATGAAACACGTAAATTGCATCGGAATTAAATACAAAAGGCACAATGCCGACTCAAGTACAAGAAGACTGGCTCTTCTTACTGTCTATGTTTTGAACCATTTCAGTGACACTAGTTATCGATTCCGATGCTTCACTTCAGGTTTACTGTATCACTCTGACCTTCTTATTGACGAAGAAACACAGAAATTGCATCGGAATTATATACAAAAGGCACAATGCCGACTTAAGTGCAAGAAAACTGACTCTTCTTACTGTCTGTGTTTGAACCATTCCTGTGACACTAGTTATAGATTCCGATGCTTCACTTCAGGTTTACTGTATCCCTCTGACCTTCTTATTGACGATGAAGCACAGAAATTGCATCGGAATTAAATACAAAATGGACAATGCCGACTTAAGTTCAAGAAAACTGACTCTTCTTACTGTCTATGTATTGAACCATTCCTGTGACACTGGATATAGATTCCGATGCTTCACTTCAGGTTTACTGAATCCCTCTGACCTTCTTATTGACGATGAAACACAGATATAACATCGGAATGAAATACAAAAGGCACAATGCCGACTCAAGTACAAGAAGACTGGCTCTTCTTACTGTCTATATTTTGAACCATTTCTGTGACACTAGTTATAGATTCCGATGCTTCACTTCAGGTTTACTGTATCACTCTGACCTTCTTATTAACGAAGAAACACAGATATTGGATCGGAATTAAATACAATAGGCAATATGCCGACTTAAGTACAAGAACATTGACCCTTCTTACTGTCTATCTTTTGATCCATTCCTGTGACACATGTTATAGATTCCGATGCTTCACTTCAGGTTTACTGTATCCCACTGACCTTCTTATTGACGATGAAACACAGAAATTGCATCGGAATTAAATACAATAGTCACAATGCCGAATTAAGTACAAGAGATCTCATTCTTCTTACTGTCTATGGTTTGAACCATTCCTGTGACACTAGTTATAAATTCCTATGCATCACTTCAGGTTTACTGTATCCCTCTGACCTTCTTATTGACGATGAAACACGTAAATTGCATCGGAATTAAATACAAAAGGCACAATGCCGACCCAAGTACAAGAAGACTGGCTCTTCTTACTGTCTATGTTTTGAACCATTTCTGTGACACTAGTAATAGATTACGATGCTTCACTTCAGGTTTAGTGTATCACTCTGACCTTCTTACTGACGAAGAAACACAGATATTGCATCGGAATTAAATACAAAAGGCACAATGCCGACTTAAGTACAAGAAAACTGACTCTTCTTACTGTCTATTTTTGAACCATTCCTGTGACACTAGTTATAGATTCCGATGCTTCACTTCAGGTTTGCTGTATCCCTCTGACCTTCTTATTGACGATGAAACACAGAAATTGCATCGGAATTAAATACAAAAGGCACAATGCCGACTTATGTACAAGAAAACTGACTCTTCTTACTGTCTATGTTTGAACCATTCGTGTGACACTAGTTATAGATTCCGATGCTTCACTTCAGTTTTACGGTATCCCTCTGACCTTCTTATTGACGATGAAACACAGAAATTGCATCGGAGTTAAATCCTAAAGGCACAATGCCGACTTAAGTACAAGAAAACTGACTCTTCTTACTGTCTATGATTTGATCCGCTCCTGTGACACTAGTTATAGATTCCGATGCTTCACTTCAGGTTTACTGTATCCCTCTGACCTTCTTATTGACGATGAAACATAGAAATAGCATCGGAATTAAATAGAAAAGGAACAATGCCGACTTAAGTACAAGAAAACTGACTCTTCTTACTGTCTATGTTTTGAACTATTCCTGTGACACTAGTTATAGATTCCGATGCTTCACTTCAGGTTTACTGTATGCCTCTGACCTTCTTATTGACGATGAATCACAGAAATTGCATCGGAATTAAATACAAAAGGCACAATGCCGACTTAAGTACAAGATAACTGACTCTTCTTACTGTCTATGTTTTGAACTATTCCTGTGACACTAGTTATAGATTTCGAAGTTTCACATCAGGTTTACTGTATCCCTCTGACCTTCTTATTGACGATAAAACACAGAAATTGCATCGGAATTATATACAAAAGGCTCAATGCCCACTTAAGTACAAGAGGACTTACTCTTCTTACTGTCTATGCTTTGAACCATTCCTGTGACACTAGTTATAGATTCCGATGCTTCACTTCAGGTTTACTGTATCCCTCTGACATTCTTATTGACGATGAAACACTGAAATTGCATCTTAATTAAATACAAAAGGCACAATGCCGACTCCAGTACAAGAAGAGTGACTCTTCTTACTGTCTATGATTTGAACCATTCCTGTGACACTATTTATAGATTCCGATGTTTCACTTCAGGGTTACTGTATCCCTCTTACCTTCTTATTGACGATCAAACACAGAAATTTCATCAGAATTAAATACAAAAGGCACAATGGCGACTCAAGTACAAGAAGACGGGCTCTTCTTACTGCCTATGTTTTGAACCATTCCTGTGACACTAGTTATAGATTCCAATGCTTCACTTCAGGTTTACTGTATCCGGCTGACCTTCTTATTGACGATGAAACACAGATATTACATCGGAGGTATACACAAAATGCACAATGCGGACTTAAGTACAAGAAGACTGACTCTTCTTACTGACTATGTTTTGAACCATTCCTATGACACTAGATATAGATTCCGATACTTCACTTCAGGTTTACTGTATCCCTCTGACCTTATTATTGACGATGAAACACAGAAATTGCATCTTAATTAAATACAAAAGGCACAATGCCGACTTAAGTACAAGAACACTGAGTCGTCTTACTGTCTATGGTTTGAACCATTCCTGTGACACTAGTTATAGATTCCGATGCTTCACTTCAGGTTTACTGTATCCCTCTGACCTTCTTATTGATGATCAAACACAGAAAATTCATCGGAATTAAATACAAAAGGCACAATGCCGACTCAAGTACAAGAAAACTGACTCTTCTTACTGTCTATGTTTCGAACCATTCCTGTGACACTAGTTATAGATTCCTATACTTCACTTCAGGTTTACTATATCCCTCCGAGCTTCTTATTGACGATGAAACACAGTAATTACATCGGAAGTATATACAAAAGACACATTGCCGACTTAAGTGCAAGAAGACTGACTCTTCTTACTGTCTATATTTTGAACAATTGGTGTGACACTAGTTACAAATTCCGATGCTTCACCTCAGGTTTACTGTATCCCTCTGACATTTTTATCGACGATGAAACACAGAAATTGCATCGGAATTAAATACAAAAGGCACAATGCAGACTTAAGTACAAGAAAACTGACTCTTCTTACTGTCTATGTTTTGAACCATTCCTGTGACACTAGTTATAGATACCGATGCTTCACTTCAGGTTTACTGTATCCCTCCGACCTTCTTATTGACGATGAAACACAGAAATTGCATCGGAAATAAATACAAAACGCACAATGTCGACTTAAGTACAAGAAAACTGACTCTTCTTACTCTCTATGTTTTGAACCATTCATGTGACACTAATTATAGATTCCGATGCTTCACTTCAGGATTGCTGTGTCCCTCTGACCTTCTTATTGACGATGAAACACAGAAATTGCAACGGAATTAAATACAAAAGGCACAATGCCGACTTAGGTACTAGAAAACTGACTCTTCTTACTGACTATGTTTGAACCATTCATGTGACACTAGTTATAGATTCCGATGCTTCACTTCAGTTTTACTGTATCCCTCTGACCTTCTTATTGACGATGAAACACAGAAATTGCATCGGAATAATATACAAAAGGCACAATGCCGACTTAAGTGCAAGAAAACTGACTCTTCTTACTGTCAGTGTTTGAACCATTCCTGTGACACTAGTTATAGAAAAGGCACAATGCAGACTTAAGTACAAGAAAACTGACTCTTCTTACTGTCTATGTTTTGAACCATTCCTGTGACACTAGTTATAGATACCGATGCTTCACTTCAGGTTTACTGTATCCCTCCGACCATCTTATTGACGATGAAACACAGAAATTGCATCGGAGTTAAATCCAAAAGGCACAATGCCGACTTAAGTACAAGAAAGCTGGCTCTTCTTACTGTCTATGCTTTGATCCGCTCCTGTGCCACTAGTTATAGATTCTGATGCTTCACTTCAGGTTTACTGTATCCCTCTGACGTTCTTATTGACGATGAAACACGTAAATAGCATCGGAATTAAATACAAAAGGCACAATGCCGACTCAAGTACAAGAAGACTGGCTCTTCTTACTGTCTATGTTTTGAACCATTTCAGTGACACTAGTTATCGATTCCGATGCTTCACTTCAGGTTTGCTGTATCACACTGACCTTCTTATTGACGAAGAAACACAGATATTGGAACGGAATTAAATACAAAAGGCAATATGCCGACTTAAGTACAAGAAGACTGACCCTTCTTACTGTCTATGTTTTGAACCATTCCTGTGACACTAGTTATAGATTCCTATACTTCACTTCAGGGTTACTATATCCCTCCGAGCTTCTTATTGACGATGAAACACAGTAATTACATCGGAAGTATATACAAAAGGCACATTGCCGACTTAACTGCAAGAAGACTGACTCTTCTTACTGTCTATATTTTGAACAATTGATGTGACACTAGTTACAGATTCCGATGCTACACCTCAGGTTTACTGTATCCCTCTGACATTTTTATTGACGCTGAAACACAGAAATTGCATCGGAATTAAACACAAAAGGCACAATACAGACTTAAGTACAAGAAAACTAACTCTTCTTACTGTCTATGCTATGATCCGCTCCTGTGCCACTAGTTATAGATTCTGATGCTTCACTTCAGGTTTACTGTATCCCTCTGACGTTCTTATTGACGATGAAACATAGAAATTGCATCGGAATTAAATAGAAAAGTAACAATGCCGACTTAAGTACAAGAAAACTGACTCTTCTTACTGTCTATGTTTTGAACTATTCCTGTGACACTAGTTATAGATTCCGATGCTTCACTTCAGGTTTACTGTATGCCTCTGACCTTCTTATTTACGATGAATCACATAAATTGCATCGGAATTAAATACAAAAGGCACAATGCCGACTTAAGTACAAGATAACTGACTCTTCTTACTGTCTATGTTTTGAACTATTCCTGTGACACTAGTTATAGATTCCGAAGTTTCACTTCAGGTTTACTGTATCCCTCTGACCTTCTAATTGACGATAAAACACAGAAATTGCATCGGAATTATATACAAAATGCTCAATGCCCACTTAAGTACAAGAGGACTTACTATTCTTACTGTCTATGCTTTGAACCATTCCTGTGACACTAATTATAGATTCCGATGCTTCACTTCAGGGTTACTGTATCCCTTTGACCTTATTATTGACTTTGAAACACAGAAATTGCATCTTAATTAAATACAAAAGGCACAATGCCGACTCCAGTACAAGAAGAGTGACTCTTCTTACTGTCTATAATTTGAACCATTCCTGTGACACTAGTTATAGATTCCGATGCTTCACTTCAGGGTTACTGTATCCCTCTTACCTTCTTATTGACGATCAAACACAGAAAATTCATCGGAATTAAATACAAAAGGCACAATACCGACTCAAGTACAAGAAGACTGACTCTTCTTACTGTCCATATTTTGAACCATTTCTGTGACACTAGTTATAGATTCCGATGCTTCACTACAGGTTTACTGTATCCAGCTGACTTTCTTATTGACGATGAAGCACATAAATAGCATCGGAATTAAATACAAAAGGCACAATGCCGACTTAAGTACAAGAAGACTGACTCTACTTACTGTTTATGTTTGAACTATTCCTGTGACACTTGTTATAGATTCCTATGCATCACTTCAGGTTTACTGTATCCCTCTGACATTTTTATTGACGATGAAACACAGAAATTGCATCGGAATTAAATACAAAAGGCACAATGCAGACTTAAGTACAAGAAAACTGACTCTTCTTACTGTCTATGTTTTCAGCCATTCCTGTTACACTAGTTATAGATTCCGATGCTTCACTTGAGGTTTAATATATCCCTCTCACCTTGTTATTGACGATGAAACACAGAAATTGCATCGGAATTAAATGCAAAACGCACAATGTCGACTTAAGTACAAGAACACTGGATCTTCTTACTCTCTATGTTTTGAACCATTCATGTGACACTAATTATAGATTCCGATGCTTCACTTCAGGATTACTGTATCCCTCTGACCTTCTTATTGACGATGAAACACAGAAATTGCAACGGAATGAAATACAAAATGCACAATGCCGACTTATGTACAAGAAAACTGACTCTTCTTACTGTCTATGTTTGAACCATTCATGTGACACTGGTTATAGTTTTCGATGCTTCACTTCAGTTTTACTGTATCCCTCTGACCTTCTTATTGACGATGAAACACAGAAATTGCATCGGAATTACATACAAAAGGCACAATGCCGACTTAAGTACAAGAAAACTGACTCTTCTTACTGTCTATGTTTGAACCATTCCTGTGACACTAGTTATAGATTCCGATGCTTCACTTTAGGTTTACTGTATCCCTCTGACCTTCTTATTGACGATGAAACACAGATATTGCATCGGAATTGAATACAAAAGGCACAATGCCGACTTAAGTAGAAGAAAACTGACTCTTCTTACTGTCTATGTTTGAACCATTCATGTGACACTAGTTATAGATTCCGATGCTTCACTTCAGGTTTACTGAATCCCTCTGACCATCTTAATGACGATGAAACACAGAAATTGCATCGGAGTTAAATCCAAAAGGCACAATGCCGACTTAAGTACAAGAAAGCTGACTCTTCTTACTGTCTATACTTTGATCCGCTCCTGTGCCACTAGTTATAGATTCTGATGCTTCACTTCAGGTTTACTGTATCCCTCTGACGTTCTTATTGACGATGAAACATAGAAATTGCATCGGAATTAAATAGAAAAGTAACAATGTCGACTTAAGTACAAGAAAACTGACTCTTCTTACTGTCTATGTTTTGAACTGTTCCTGTGACACTAGTTATAGATTCCGATGCTTCACTTCAGGTTTACTGTATCCCTCTGACCTTCTTATTGACGATGAAACACAGAAATTGCATCGGAACTAAATACAAAAGGCACAATGCCGACTTAAGTACAAGAAAACTGACTCTTCTTACTGTCTATATTTGAACCATTCATGTGACACTAGTTATAGATTCCGATGCTTCACTTCAGGTTTACTGTATCCCTCTGACCTTCTTATTGACGATGAAACACAGAAATTGCATCGGAGTTAAATCCAAAAGGCACAATGCCGACTTAAGTACAAGAAATCTGACTCTTCTTACTGTCTATGCTTTGATCCGCTCCTGTGACACTAGTTATAGATTCCGATGCTTCACTTCAGGTTTACTGTATCCCTCTGACCTTCTTATTGACGATGAAACATAGAAATTGCATCGGAATTGAATAGAAAAGGAACAATGCCAACATAAGTACAAGATAACTGACTCTTCTTACTGTCTATGTTTTGAACTATTCCTGTGACACTAGTTATAGATTCCGATGCTTCACTTCAGGTTTACTGTATCCGGCTGACCTTCTTATTGACGATGAAACACAGAAATTACATCGGAAGTATATACAAAATGCACAATGCGGACTTAAGTAAAAGAAGACTGAATCTACTTACTGTTTATGTTTGAACCATTCCTGTAACACTAGTTATAGATTCCGATGCTTCACTTCAGGTTTACTGTATCCAGCTGACCTTCTTATTGACGATGAAACACAGAAATAATATCGGAATTAAATACATAAGGCACAATGCCGACTTAAGTAAAAGAAAACTAACTCTTCTTACTGTCTATGTTTTGAACCATT
The DNA here is from genome assembly GCF_023864345.2 of Schistocerca serialis cubense. Classification (NCBI taxonomy): domain Eukaryota; kingdom Metazoa; phylum Arthropoda; class Insecta; order Orthoptera; family Acrididae; genus Schistocerca; species Schistocerca serialis. Next base: position 32,314,943 of record NC_064647.1, read on the forward strand.
CCTGTGACACTAGTTATAGATTCCGATGCTTCACTTCAGGTTTACTGTATCCCTCTGACCTTCTTATTGACGATGAAACACAGAAATTGCATCGGAATTAAATATAAAAGGCACAATGCCGACTTAAGTACAAGATGACTGACTCTTCCTACAGTCTATGTTTTGAACAATTCCTGTGACACTAGTTATAGATTCCGATGCTTCACTTCAGGTTTACTGTATCCCTCTGACCTTCTTATTGACGATGAAACATAAAAATTGAATCCGAATTAAATACAAAAGGCACAATGCCGACTCAGGTACAAGAAGACTGGCTCTTCTTACTGTCTATGTTTTGAACCATTCCTGCGACACTAGTTATAGATTCCGATGCTTCACGTCAGCTATACTGTATCCCTCTGACCTTCTTATTGACGAAGAAACACAGAAATTGCATCGGAATTAAATACAAAAGGCAAATGCCGACTCAAGTACAAGAAGACTGGCTCTTCTTACTGTCTATGTTTTGAACCATCTCTGTGACACTAGTTATAGATTCCGATGCTTCACTTCAGGTTTACTGTATCCCTCTGACCTTCCTATTGACGATGAAACACAGAAATTGCATCGGAATTAAATATAAAAGGCACAATGCCGACTTAAGTACAAGAAGACTGACCCTTCTTACCGTCTAAGTTTTGAACCATTCCTCTGACACTAGCTATAGATTCCGATGCTTCACTTCGGGTTTACTGTATCCCTCTGAGTTTCTTATTGACGATGAAACACAGAAATTGCATCGGAATTATATACAAAAGGCACAATGCCGACTTAAGTACAAGAAGAGTGACTCTTCTTACTGTCTATGTTTTGAACCATTCCTGTGACACTAGTTATAGATTCCGATGCTTCACTTCAGGTTTACTGCATCCCTCTGACCTTCGTATTGACGATGAAACACAGAAATTGCATCGGAATTAAATACAAAAGGGACAATGCCGACTTAAGTAAAAGAAAACCCATTCTTCTTACTGTCTATGTTTTGAACCATTCCTGTGACACTAGTTATAAATTCCTATGCATCACCTCAGGTTTAGTGTATCCCTCTGATCTTCTTATTGACGATGAAACACGTAAATTGCAACGGAATTAAATACAAAAGGCACAATGCGCGACTTAAGTACAGGAAGACTGCCTCTTCTTACTGTCTATGTTTTGCACCATTCCTGTGACACTAGTTATAGATTCAGATGCTTCCCTTTAGGTTTACTGAATCCCTCTGACCTTCTTATTGTCGATGAAACACAGATATAACATCGGAATTAAATACAAAAGGCACAATGCAGACTCAAGTACAAGACGACTGGCTCTTCTTACTGTCTATGTTTTGAACCATTTCTGTGACGCTAGTTATAGATTCCGATGCTTCACTTCAGGTTTAGTGTAGCACTCTGACCTTCTTATTGACGAAGAAGCACAAATATTGCATCGGAATTAAATACAAAAGGCACAATGCCGACTTAAGTACAAGATAACTGACTCTTCTTACTGTCTATGTTTTGAACCATACCTGTGACACTAGTTATAGATTCCTATACTTCACTTCAGGTTTACTGTATCCCTCCGAGCTTCTTATTGACTATGAAACACAGTAATTACATCGAAAGTATATACAAAAGGCACATTGCCGACTTAAGTGCAAGAAGACTGACTCTCCTTACTGTCTATATTTTGAACAATTGATGTGACACTAGTTATAGATTCCGATGCTTCACCACAGGTTTACTGTATCCCTCTGACATTTTTATTGACGATGAAACATAGAAATTGCATCGGAATTAAATACAAAAGGCGCAATGCAGACTTCAGTACAAGAAAACTGACTCTTCTTACTGTCATTGTTTTGCACCATTCCTGTGACACTAGTTATAGATTCCGATGCTTCACTTCAGGTTTACTGTATCCCTCTGACCTTCTTATTGACGATGAAACACAGAAATTGCATCGGAATTAAATACAAAAGGCAAATTGCCGACTTAAGTGAAAGAAAACCCATTCTTCTTACTGTCTATGTTTTGAACTATTCCTGTGACACTAGTTATAAATTCCTATGCATCACCTCAGGTTTACTGTATCCCTCTGACCTTCTTATTGACGATGAAACACGTAAATTGCATCGGAATTAAATACAAAAGGCACAATGCCGACTTAAGTACAGGAAGACTGACTCTTCTTACTGTCTATGTTTTGCACCATTCCTGTGACACTAGTTATAGATTCAGATGCTTCCCTTCAGGTTTACTGAATCCCTCTGACCTTCATATTGACGATGAAACACAGATATAACATCGGAATTAAATACAAAAGGCACAATGCCGACTCAAGTACAAGAAGACTGGCTCTTCTTACTGTCTATGTATTGAACCATTTCTGTGACACTAGTTATAGATTCCGATGCTTCACTTCAGGTTTAGTGTATCACTCTGACCCTCTTATTGCCGAAGAAGTACAGATATTGCATCGGAATGAAATACAAAAGGCACAATGCCGACTTAAGTACAAGATAACTGACTCTTCTTACTGTCTATGTTTTGAACCATTCCTGTAACACTAGTTATAGATTCCTATACTTCACTTCAGGTTTGCTGTATCCCTCCGAGCTTCTTAATGACGATGAAACACAGTAATTACATCGGAAGTATATACAAAAGGCACATTGCCGACTTAAGTGCAAGAAGACTGACTCTTCTTACTGTCTATATTTTGAACAATTGATGTGACACTAGTTATAGAATCCGATGCTTCACCTCAGGTTTACTGTATCCCTCTGACATTTTTATTGACGATGAAACACAGAAATTGCATCGGAATTAAATACAAAAGGCGCAATGCAGACTTAAGTACAAGAAAACTGACTCTTCTTACTGTCATTGTTTTGAACCATTCCTGTGACACTAGTTATAGATTCCGAATCTTCAGTTCAGGTTTACTGTATCCCTCTGACCTTCTTATTGACGATGAAACACAGAAATTGCATCGGAATTAAATACAAAACGCACAATGTCGACTTAAGAACAAGAAAACTGACTCTTCTTACTCTCTATGTTTTGAACCATTCATGTGACACTAATTTTAGATACCGATGCTTCACTTCAGGATTACTGTATCCCTCTGACCTTCTTATTGACGATGAAACACAGAAATTGCAACGGAATTAAATACAAAAGGCACAATGCCGACTTATGTACAAGAAAACTGACTCTTCTTACTGTCTATGTTTAAACCATTCATGTGACACTAGTTATAGATTCCGATGCTTCACTTCAGTTTTACTGTATCCCTCTGACCTTCTTATTGAGGATGAAACACAGAAATTGCATCGGAATTAAATATAAAAGGCACAATGCCGACTTAAGTAAAAGAAAACCCATTCTTCTTACTGTCTATGTTTTGAACCATTCCTGTGACACTAGTTATAAATTCCTATGCATCACCTCAGGTTTAGTGTATCGCTCTGACCTTCTTATTGACGATGAACCACGTAAATTGCACCGGAATTAAATACAAAAGGCACAATGCCGACTTAAGTACAGGAAGACTGACTCTTCTTACTGTCTATGTTTTGCACCATTCCTGTGACACTAGTTATAGATTCAGATGCTTCCCTTCAGGTTTACTGAATCCCTCTGACCTTCTTATTGACGATGAAACACAGATATATCATCGGAATTAAATACAAAAGGCACAATGCCGACTCAAGTACAAGAAGACTGGCTCTTCTTACTGTCTATGTTTTGAACCATTTCTGTGACACTAGTTATAGATTCCGATGCTTCACTGCAGGTTTACTGTATCCCTCTGACCTTCTTATTGACGATCAAACACAGATAATTCATCGGAATTAAATACAAAAGGCACAATGCCGACTCAAGTACAAGAAGACTGACTCTTCTTACTGTCTATATTTTGAACCATTTCTGTGACACTAGTTATAGATTCCGATGCTTCACTACAAGTTTACTGTATCCAGCTGACTTTCTTATTGACGATGAAGCACATAAATTGCATCGGAATTAAATACAAAAGGCACAATGCCGACTTAAGTACAAGAAGACTGACTCTACTTACTGTTTATGTTTGAACCATTCCTGTGACACTAGTTATAGATTCCGATGCTTCACTTCAGGTTTACTGTATCCAGCCGACCTTCTTATTGACGATGAAACACAGAAATTGTATCGGAATTAAATACATAAGGCAAAATGCCGACTTAAGTAAAAGAAAACTGACTCTTCTTACTGTCTATGTTTTGAACCATTCCTGTGACACTAGTTATAGATTCCGATGCTTCACTTCAGGTTTACTGTATCCCTCTGACCTTCTTATTGACGATCAAACACAGAAATTGCATCGGAATTAAATATAAAAGGCACAATGCCGACTTAAGTACAAGATGACTAACTCTTTCTACTGTCTATGTTTTGAACCATTCCTGTGACACTAGTTATAGATTCCGATGCTTCACTTCAGGTTTACTGTATCCCTCTGACCTTCTTATTGACGATGAAACATAGAAATTGAATCCGAATTAAATACAAAAGGCACAATGCCGACTCAGGTACAAGAAGACTGGCTCTTCTTACTGTCTATGTTTTGAACCATTCCTGCGACACTAGTTATAGATTCCGATGCTTCACATCAGCTATACTGTATCCCTCTGACCTTCTTATTGACGAAGAAACACAGAAATTGCATCGGAATTAAATACAAAAGGCAAATGCCGACTCAAGTACAAGAAGACTGGGTCTTCTTACTGTCTATGTTTTGAACCATCTCTGTGACACTAGTTATAGATTCCGATGCTTCACTTCAGGTTTACTGTATCCCTCTGACCTTCCTATTGACGATGAAACACAGAAATTGGATCGGAATTAAATATAAAAGGCACAATGCCGACTTAAGTACAAGAAGACTGACCCTTCTTACCGTCTAAGTTTTGAACCATTCCTCTGACACTAGCTATAGATTCCGATGCTTCACTTCGGGTTTACTGTATCCCTCTGAGTTTCTTATTGACGATGAAACACAGAAATTGCATCGGAATTATATACAAAAGGCACAATGGCGACTTAAGTACAAGAAGAGTGACTCTTCTTACTGTCTATGTTTTGAACCATTCCTGTGACACTAGTTATAGATTCCGATGCTTCACTTCAGGTTTACTGCATCCCTCTGACCTTCGTATTGACGATGAAACACAGAAATTGCATCGGAATTAAATACAAAAGGCACAATGCCGACTTAAGTAAAAGAAAACCCATTCTTCTTACTGTCTATGTTTTGAACCATTCCTGTGACACTAGTTATAAATTCCTATGCATCACCTCAGGTTTAGTGTATCCCTCTGATCTTCTTATTGACGATGAAACACGTAAATTGCAACGGAATTAAATACAAAAGGCACAATGCAGACTCAAGTACAAGACGACTGGCTCTTCTTACTGTCTATATTTTGAACAATTGATGTGACACTAGTTATAGATTCCGATGCTTCACCTCAGGTTTACTGTATCCCTCTAACATTTTTATTGACGATGAAACATAGATATTGCATCGGAATTAAATACAAAAGGCGCAATGCAGACTTAAGTACAAGAAAACTGACTCATCTTACTGTCATTGTTTTGAACCATTCCTGTGACACTAGTTATAGATTCCGATGCTTCACTTCAGGTTTACTGTATCCCTCTGACCTTCTTATTGACGATGAAACACAGAAACTGCATCGGAATTAAATACAAAACGCACAATGTCGACTTAAGTACAAGAAAACTGACTCTTCTTACTCTCTATGTTTTGAACCATTCATGTGACACTAATTATAGATTCCGATGCTTCACTTCAGGATTACTCTATCCCTCTGACATTTTTATTGGCGATGAAACACAGAAATTGCATCGGAATTAAATACAAAAGGCGCAATGCAGACTTAAGTACAAGAAAACTGACTCTTCTTACTGTCTATGTATTGAACCATTTCTGTGACACTAGTTATAGATTCCGATGCTTCACTTCAGGTTTAGTGCATCACTCTGACCCTCTTATTGCCGAACAAGTACAGATATTGCATCGGAATTAAATACAAAAGGCACAATGCCGACTTAAGTACAAGATAACTGACTCTTCTTACTGTCTATGTTTTGAACCATTCCTGTAACACTTGTTATAGATTCCTATACTTCACTTCAGGTTTGCTGTATCCCTCCGAGCTTCTTATTGACGATGAAACACAGTAATTACATCGGAAGTATATACAAAAGGCACATTGCCGACTTAAGTGCAAGAAGACTGACTCTTCTTACTGTCTATATTTTGAACAATTGATGTGACACTAGTTATAGAATCCGATGCTTCACCTCAGGTTTACTGTATCCCTCTGACATTTTTATTGACGATGAAACACAGAAATTGCATCGGAATTAAATGCAAAAGGCGCAATGCAGACTTAAGTACAAGAAAACTGACTCTTCTTACTGTCATTGTTTTGAACCATTCCTGTGACACTAGTTATAGATTCCGATGCTTCACTTCAGGTTTACTGTATCCCTCTGACCTTCTTATTGACGATGAAACACAGAAATTGCATCGGAATTAAATACAAAACGCACAATGTCGACTTAAGTACAAGAAAACTGACTCTTCTTACTCTCTATGTTTTGAACCATTCATGTGACACTAATTTTAGATACCGATGCTTCACTTCAGGATTACTGTATCCCTCTGACCTTCTTATTGACGATGAAACACAGAAATTGCAACGGAATTAAATACAAAAGGCAAAATTCCGACTTATGTACAAGAAAACTGACTCTTCTTACTGTCTATGTTTAAACCATTCATGTGACACTAGTTATAGATTCCGATGCTTCACTTCAGTTTTACTGTATCCCTCTGACCTTCTTATTGACGATGAAACACAGAAATTGCATCGGAATTAAATACAAAAGGCACAATGCCGACTTAAGTAAAAGAAAACCCATTCTTCTTACTGTCTATGTTTTGAACCATTCCTGTGACACTAGTTATAAATTCCTATGCATCACCTCAGGTTTAGTGTATCCCTCTGACCTTCTTATTGACGATGAAACACAGAAATTGCATCGGAATTAAATACAAAAAGCACAATGCCGACTTAAGTACAGGAAGACTGACTCTTCTTACTGTCTATGTTTTGCACCATTCCTGTGACACTAGTTATAGATTCAGATGCTTCCCTTCAGGTTTACTGAATCACTCTGACCTTCTTATTGACGATGAAACACAGATATATCATCGGAATTAAATACAAAAGGCACAATACCGACTCAAGTACAAGAAGACTGGCTCTTCTTACTGTCTATGTTTTGAACCATTTCTGTGACACTAGTTATAGATTCCGATGCTTCACTGCAGGTTTACTGTATCCCTCTGACCTTCTTATTGACGATCAAACACAGAAAATTCATCGGAATTAAATACAAAAGGCACAATGCCGACTCAAGTACAAGAAGACTGACCCTTCTTACTGTCTATATTTTGAACCATTTCTGTGACACTAGTTATAGATTCCGATGCTTCACTACAAGTTTACTGTATCCAGCTGACTTTCTTATTGACGATGAAGCACATAAATTGCATCGGAATTAAATACAAAAGGCACAATGCCGACTTAAGTACAAGAAGACTGACTCTACTTACTGTTTATGTTTGAACCATTCCTGTGACACTAGTTATAGATTCCGATGCTTCACTTCCGGTTTACTGTATCCAGCCGACCTTCTTATTGACGATGAAACACAGAAATTGTATCGGAATTAAATACATAAGGCACAATGCCGACTTAAGTAAGAGAAAACTGACTCTTCTTACTGTCTATGTTTTGAACCATTCCTGTGACACTAGTTATAGATTCCGATGCTTCACTTCAGGTTTACTGTATCCCTCTGACCTTCTTATTGACGATGAAACACAGAAATTGCATCGGAATTAAATATAAAAGGCACAATGCCGACTTAAGTACAAGATGACTAACTCTTTCTACTGTCTATGTTTTGAACCATTCCTGTGACACTAGTTATAGATTCCGATGCTTCACTTCAGGTTTACTGTATCCCTCTGACCTTCTTATTGACGATGAAACACAGAAATTGAATCCGAATTAAATACAAAAGGCACAATGCCGACTCAGGTACAAGAAGACTGGCTCTTCTTACTGTCTATGTTTTGAACCATTCCTGCGACACTAGTTATAGATTCCGATGCTTCACATCAGGTATACTGTATCCCTCTGACCTTCTTATTGACGAAGAAACACAGAAATTGCATCGGAATTAAATACAAAAGGCAAATGCCGACTCAAGTACAAGAAGACTGGCTCTTCTTACTGTCTATGTTTTGAACCATCTCTGTGACACTAGTTATAGATTCCGATGCTTCACTTCAGGTTTACTGTATCCCTCTGACCTTCCTATTGACGATGAAACACAGAAATTGCATCGGAATTAAATACAAATTGCAAAATGCCGACTTAAGTACAAGAAGACTGACCCTTCTTACTGTCTATGTTTTGAACCATTCCTGTGAAACTAGCTATAGATTCCGATGCTTCACTTCGGGTTTACTGTATCCCTCTGAGTTTCTTATTGACGATGAAATACAGAAATTGCATCGGAATTATATACAAAAGGCACAATGCCGACGTAAGTAGAGGAGAGTGACTCTTCTTACTGTCTATGTTTTGAACCATTCCTGTGACACTAGTTATAGATTCCGATGCTTCACTTCAGGTTTACTTTATCTCTCTGACCTTCGTATTGACGATGAAACACAGAAATTGCATCGGAATTAAATACAAAAGGCACAATGCCGACTTAAGTAAAAGAAAACCCATTCTTCTTACTGTCTATGTTTTGAACCATTCCTGTGACACTAGTTATAAATTCCTTTGCATCACCTCAGGTTTACTGTATCCCTCTGACCTTCTTATTGACGATGAAACACGTAAATTTCATCGGAATTAAATACAAAAGGCACAATGCCGACTTAAGTACAGGAAGACTGACTCTTCTTACTGTCTATGTTTTGCACCATTCCTGTGACACTAGTTATAGATTCAGATGCTTCCCTTCAGATTTACTGAATCCCTCTGACCTTCTTATTGACGATGAAACACAGATATAACTTCGGAATTAAATACAAAAGGCACGATGCCGACTCAAGTACAAGAAGACTGGCTCTTCTTACTGTCTATGTTTTGAACCATTTCTGTGACACTAGTTATAGATTCCGATGCTTCACTTCAGGTTTAGTGTATCACTCTGACCTTCTTATTGACGAAGAAACACAGATATTGCACCGGAATTAAATACAAAAGGCACAATGCCGAATTAAGTACAAGATAACTGACTCTTCTTACTGTCTATGTTTTGAACCATTCCTGTGACACTAGTTATAGAATCCTATACTTCACTTCAGGTTTACTGTATCCCTCCGAGCTTCGTATTGACGATGAAACACAGTAATTACATCGGAAGTATATACAAAAGGCACATTGCCGACTTAAGTGCAAGAAGACTGACTCTTCTTACTGTCTATATTTTGAACAATTAATGTGACACTAATTATAGATTCCGATGCTTCACCTCAGGTTTACTGTATCCCTCTGACATTTTTGTTGACGATGAAACACTGAAATTGCTTCGGAATTAAATACAAAAGGCGCAATGCAGACTTAAGTACAAGAAAACTGACTCTTCTTACTGTCATTGTTTTGAACCATTCCTGTGACACTAGTTATAGATTCCGATGCTTCACTTCAGGTTTACTGTATCCCTCTGACCTTCTTTTTGACGATGAAACACTGAAATTGCATCGGAATTAAATACAAAACGCACAATGTCGACTTAAGTACAAGAAAACTGACTCGTGTTACTCTCTATGCTTTGAACCATTCATGTGACCCTAATTATAGATTCCGATGCTTCACTTCAGGATTACTGTATCCCTCTGACCTTCATATTGACGATGAAACACAGAAATTGCAACGGAATTAAATACAAAAGGCACAATGCCGTCTTATGTACAAGAAAACTGACTCTTCTTACTGTCTATGTTTGAACCATTCATGTGACTCTAGTTATAGATTCCGATGCTTCACTTCAGTTTTACTGTATCTCTCTGACCTTCCTATTGACGATGAAATACAGAAATTGCATCGGAATTATATACAAAAGGCACAATGCCGACTTAAGTACAAGAAAACTGACTCTTCTTACTGTCTATGTTTGAACCATTCCTGTGACACTAGTTATAGATTCCGATGCTTCACTTCAGGTTTACTGTATCCCTCTGACCTTCTTATTGATGATGAAACACAGAAATTGCATCGGAATTAAATACAAAACGCACAATGCCGACTTAAGTAGAAGAAAACTGACTCTTCTTACTGTCTATGTTTGAACCATTCATGTGACACTAGTTATAGATTCCGATGCTTCACTTCTGTTTTTCTGTATCCCTCTGACCATCTTAGTGACGATGAAACACAGAAATTGCATCGGAGTTAAATCCAAAAGGCACAATGCCGACATAAGTACAAGAAAACTGACTCTTCTTACTGTCTATGCTTTGATCCGCTCCTGTGCCACTAGTTATAGATTCCGATGCTTTACTTCAGGTTTGCTATATCCCTCTGACGTTCTTATTGACGATGAAACATAGAAATTGCATCGGAATTAAATAGAAAAGTATCAATGCCGACTTAAGTACAAGAAAACTGACTGTTCTTACTGTCTATGTTTTGAACTATTCCTGTGACACTAGCTATAGATTCCGATGCTTCACTTCAGGTTTACTGTATCCCTCTGACCTTCTTATTGACGATGAAACACAGAAATTGCATCGCAACTAAATACAAAAGGCACAATGCCGACTTAAGTACAAGAAGACTGACTCTTCTTACTGTCTATGTTTGAACCATTCATGTGACTCTAGTTATAGATTCCGATGCTTCACTTCAGGTTTACTGTATCCCTCAGAACTTCTTAATGACGATGAAACACAGAAATTGCATCGGAGTTAAATCCAAAAGGCACAATGCCGACTTAAGTACAAGAAAACTGACTCTTCTTACTGTCTACGCTTTGATCCGCTCCTGTGACACTAGTTATAGATTCCGATGCTTCACTTCAGGTTTACTGTATCCCTCTGACCTTCTTATTGACGATGAAACATAGAAATTGCATCGGAATTAAATTGAAAAGGAACAATGCCGACTTAAGAACAAGAAAACTGACTCGTCTTACTGTCAATGTTTTGAACTATTCCTGTTACACTAGTTATAGATTCCGATGCTTCACTTCAGGTTTACTGTATGCCTCTGACCTTCTTATTGACGATGAATCACAGAAATTGCATCGGAATTAAATACAAAAGGCACAATGCCGACTTAAGTACAAGATAACTGACTCTTCTTACTGTCTATGTTTTGAACTATTCCTGTGACACTAGTTATAGATTCCGATGTTTCACTTCAGGTTTACTGTATTCCTCTGACCTTCTTATTGTCGATAAAACACAGAAATTGCATCGGAATTATATACAAAAAGCTCAATGCCCACTTAAGTACAAGAGGACTTACTCTTTTTACTGTCTATGCGTTGAACAATTCCTGTGACACTAGTTATAGATTCCGATGCTTCACTTCAGGTTTACTGTATCCCTTTGACCTTCTTATTGACGATGAAACACAGAAATTGCATCTTAATTAAATACAAAAGGCACAATGCAGACTCCAGTACAAGAAGAGTGACTCTTCTTACTGTCTATGATTTGAACCATTCCTGTGACACAAGTTATAGATTCCGATGCTTCACTTCAGGGTTACTGTATCCCTCTGACCTTGTTATTGACGATGAAACACAGAAATTGCATCTTAATTAAATACAAAAGGCACAATGCCGACTTAAGTACAAGAACACTGAGTCGTCTTACTGTCTATGGTTTGAACCATTCCTGTGACACTAGTTATAGATTCCGATGCTTCACTTCAGGTTTACTGTATCCCTCTGACCTTGTTATTGACGATCAAACACAGAAAATTCATCGGAATTAAATACAAAAGGCACAATGCCGACTCAAGTTCAAGAAGACTGACTCTTCTTACTGTCTATATTTTGAACCATTTCTGTGACACTAGTTATAGATTCCGATGCTTCACTACAGGTTTACTGTATCCAGCTGACTTTCTTATTGACGATGAAGCACATAAATTGCATCGGAATTAAATACAAAAGGCACAATGCCGACTTAAGTACAAGAAGACTGACTCTACTTACTGTTTATGTTTGAACCATTCCTGTGACACTAGTTATAGATTCCGATGCTTCACTTCAGGTTTACTGTATCCAGCTGACCTTCTTATTGACGATGAAACACAGAAATTGTATCGGAATTAAATACATAAGGCACAATGCCGACTTAAGTAAAAGAAAACGGACTCTTCTTACTGTCTATGTTTTGAACCATTCCTGTGAGACTAGTTATAGATTCCGATGCTTCACTTCAGGTTTACTGAATCCCTCTTACCTTCTTATTGACGATGAAACACAAATATTGAATCCGAATTAAATACATAAGGCACAATGCCGACTCAGGTACAAGAAGACTGGCTCTTCTTACTGTCTATGTTTTGAACCATTCCTGCGACACTAGTTATAGATTCCGATGCTTCACATCAGGTATACTGTATCCCTCTGACCTTCTTATTGACGAAGAAACACAGAAATTGCATCGGAATTGAATACAAAAGGCAAATGCCGACTCAAGTACAAGAAGATTGGCCCTTCTTACTGTCTATGTTTTGAACCATCTCTGTGACACTAGTTATAGATTCCGATGCTTCACTTCAGGTTTACTGCATCCCTCTGACCTTCGTATTGACGATGAAACACAGAAATTGAATCGCAATTAAATACAAAAGGCACAATGCCGACTTAAGTAAAAGAAAACCCATTCTTCTTACTGTCTATGTTTTGAACCATTCCTGTGACACTAGTTATAAATTCCTTTGCATCACCTCAGGTTTACTGTATCCCTCTGACCTTCTTATTGACGATGAAATACGTAAATTGCATCGGAATTAAATACAAAAGGCACAATGCCGTCTTAAGTACAGGAAGACTGACTCTTCTTACTGTCTATGTTTTGCACCATTCCTGTGACACTAGTTATAAATTCAGATGCTTCCCTTCAGGTTTACTGAATCCCTCTGACCTTCTTATTGACGATGAAACACAGATATAACATCGGAATTAAATACAAAAGGCACAATGCCGACTCAAGTACAAGAAGACTGGCTCTTCTTACTGTCTATGTTTTGAACCATTTCTGTGACACTAGTTATAGATTCCGATGCTTCACTTCAGGTTTAGTGTATCACTCTGACCTTCTTATTGACGAAGAAGCACAGATATTGCATCGGAATTAAATACAAAAGGCACAATGCCGACTTAAGTACAAGATAACTGACTCTTCTTACTGTCTATGTTTTGAACCATTCCTGTGACACTAGTTATAGATTCCTATACTTCACTTCAGGTTTACTGTATCCCTCCGAGCTTCGTATTGACGATGAAACACAGTAATTTCATCGGAAGTATATACAAAAGGCACATTGCCGACTTAAGTGCAAGAAGACTGACTCTTCTTACTGTCTATATTTTGAACAATTGATGTGACACAAGTTATAGATTCCGATGCTTCACCTCAGGTTCACTGTATCCCTCTGACATTTTTATTGACGATGAAACACTGAAATTGCATCGGAATTAAATACAAAAGGCACAATGCAGACTTAAGTACAAGAAAACTGACTCTTCTTACTGTCATTGTTTTGAACCATTCCTGTGACACTAGTTATGGATTCCGATGCTTCACTTCAGGTTTACTGTATCCCTCTGACCTTCTTATTGACGATGAAACACTGAAATTGCATCGGAATTAAATACAAAACGCACAATGTCGACTTAAGTACAAGAAAACTGACTCTTCTTACTCTCTATGTTTTGAACCATTCATGTGAAACTAATTATAGATTCCGATGCTTCACTTCAGGATTACTGTATCCCTCTGACCTTCTTATTGACGATGAAACACAGAAATTGCATGGGAATTAAATACAAAAGGCACAATGCCGACTTAAGTACAAGAAAACTAACTCTTCCTACTGTCTATGTTTTGAACCATTCCTGTGACACTAGTTATAGATTCCGATGCTTCACTTCAGGTTAATTGTATCCCTCTGACCTTCTTATTGACGATGAAACACAGAAATTGCATCGGAATTAAATACAAAACGCACAATGCCGACTTAAGTACAAGAAAACTGACACTTCTTACTCTCTATGTTTTGAACCATACATGTGACACTAATTATAGATTCCGATGCTTCACTTCAGGTTTACTGTATCACTCTGACCTTCTTATTGACGATGAAACACAGAAATTGCAACGGAATAAAATACAAAAGTCACAATGCCGACTTATGTACAAGAAAACTGACTCTTCTTACTGTCTATGTTTGAACCATTCATGTGACACTAGTTATAGATTCCGATGCTTCACTTCAGGTTTACTGTATCCCTCTGACCTTCTTGTTGACGATGAATCACAGATATTGCATCGGAATTAAATACAAATGGCACAATGACGACTTAAGTACAAGAAAACGGACTCTTCTTAGTGTCTTTGTTTTGAACCATTCGTGTGACACTAGTTATAGATTACGATGCTTCACTTCAGGTTAACTGTATCCCTCGGACCTTCGTATTGACGATGAAACACAGAAATTGCATTGGAATTAAATACAAAAGGCACAATGCCGACTTAAGTAGAAGGAAACTGACTCTTCTTACTGCCTATGTTTTGAACCATTCCTGTGACACTAGTTATAGATTCCGATGCTTCACTTCAGTTTTACTGTATCCCTCTGACCTTCTTATTGACGATGAAACACAGAAATTGCATCGGAATTAAATACAAAAGGCACAATGCCGACTTAAGTAAAAGAAAACCCATTCTTCTTACTGTCTATGTTTTGAACCATTCCTGTGACACTAGTTATAAATTCCTATGCATCACCTCAGGTTTAGTGTATCCCTCTGACCTTCTTATTGACGATGAAACACGTAAATTGCATCGGAATTAAATACAAAAGGCACAATGCCGACTTAAGTACAGGAAGACTGACTCTTCTTACTGTCTATGTTTTGCACCATTCCTGTGACACTAGTTATAGATTCAGATGCTTCCCTTCAGGTTTACTGAATCCCTCTGACCTTCTTATTGACGATGAAACACAGATATATCATCGGAATTAAATACAAAAGGCACAATACCGACTCAAGTACAAGAAGACTGGCTCTTCTTACTGTCTATGTTTTGAACCATTTCTGTGACACTAGTTATAGATTCCGATGCTTCACTGCAGGTTTACTGTATCCCTCTGACCTTCTTATTGACGATCAAACACAGAAAATTCATCGGAATTAAATACAAAAGGCACAATGCCGACTCAAGTACAAGAAGACTGACTCTTCTTACTGTCTATATTTTGAACCATTTCTGTGACACTAGTTATAGATTCAGATGCTTCACTACAAGTTTACTGTATCCAGCTGACTTTCTTATTGACGATGAAGCACATAAATTGCATCGGAATTAAATACAATAGGCACAATGCCGACTTAAGTACAAGAAGACTGACTCTACTTACTGTTTATGTTTGAACCATTCCTGTGACACTAGTTATAGATTCCGATGCTTCACTTCAGGTTTACTGTATCCAGCCGACCTTCTTATTGACGATGAAACACAGAGATTGTATCGGAATTAAATACATAAGGCACAATGCCGACTTAAGTAAAAGAAAACTGACTCTTCTTACTGTCTATGTTTTGAACCATTCCTGTGACACTAGTTATAGATTCCGATGCTTCACTTCAGGTTTACTGTATCCCTCTGACCTTCTTATTGACGAAGAAACACAGAAATTGCATCGGAATTAAATACAAAAGGCAAATGCCGACTCAAGTACAAGAAGACTGGCTCTTCTTACTGTCTATGTTTTGAACCATCTCTGTGACACTAGTTATAGATTCCGATGCTTCACTTCAGGTTTACTGTATCCCTCTGACCTTCCTATTGACGATGAAACACAGAAATTGCATCGGAATTAAATACAAATTGCAAAATGCCGACTTAAGTACAAGAAGACTGACCCTTCTTACTGTCTATGTTTTGAACCATTCCTGTGAAACTAGCTATAGATTCCGATGCTTCACTTCGGGTTTACTGTATCCCTCTGAGTTTCTTATTGACGATGAAATACAGAAATTGCATCGGAATTATATACAAAAGGCACAATGCCGACGTAAGTAGAGGAGAGTGACTCTTCTTACTGTCTATGTTTTGAACCATTCCTGTGACACTAGTTATAGATTCCGATGCTTCACTTCAGGTTTACTTTATCTCTCTGACCTTCGTATTGACGATGAAACACAGAAATTGCATCGGAATTAAATACAAAAGGCACAATGCCGACTTAAGTAAAAGAAAACCCATTCTTCTTACTGTCTATGTTTTGAACCATTCCTGTGACACTAGTTATAAATTCCTTTGCATCACCTCAGGTTTACTGTATCCCTCT
Source organism: Schistocerca serialis cubense (assembly GCF_023864345.2). Taxonomy (NCBI): domain Eukaryota; kingdom Metazoa; phylum Arthropoda; class Insecta; order Orthoptera; family Acrididae; genus Schistocerca; species Schistocerca serialis. The sequence goes on from NC_064647.1 coordinate 32,331,666, forward strand.
GACCTTCTTATTGACGATGAAACACGTAAATTTCATCGGAATTAAATACAAAAGGCACAATGCCGACTTAAGTACAGGAAGACTGACTCTTCTTACTGTCTATGTTTTGCACCATTCCTGTGACACTAGTTATAGATTCAGATGCTTCCCTTCAGATTTACTGAATCCCTCTGACCTTCTTATTGACGATGAAACACAGATATAACTTCGGAATTAAATACAAAAGGCACGATGCCGACTCAAGTACAAGAAGACTGGCTCTTCTTACTGTCTATGTTTTGAACCATTTCTGTGACACTAGTTATAGATTCCGATGCTTCACTTCAGGTTTAGTGTATCACTCTGACCTTCTTATTGACGAAGAAACACAGATATTGCACCGGAATTAAATACAAAAGGCACAATGCCGAATTAAGTACAAGATAACTGACTCTTCTTACTGTCTATGTTTTGAACCATTCCTGTGACACTAGTTATAGAATCCTATACTTCACTTCAGGTTGACTGTATCCCTCCCAGCTTCGTATTGACGATGAAACACAGTAATTACATCGGAAGTATATACAAAAGGCACATTGCCGACTTAAGTGCAAGAAGACTGACTCTTCTTACTGTCTATATTTTGAACAATTAATGTGACACTAATTATAGATTCCGATGCTTCACCTCAGGTTTACTGTATCCCTCTGACATTTTTGTTGACGATGAAACACTGAAATTGCTTCGGAATTAAATACAAAAGGCGCAATGCAGACTTAAGTACAAGAAAACTGACTCTTCTTACTGTCATTGTTTTGAACCGTTCCTGTGACACTAGTTATAGATTCCGATGCTTCACTTCAGGTTTACTGTATCCCTCTGACCTTCTTTTTGACGATGAAACACTGAAATTGCATCGGAATTAAATACAAAACGCACAATGTCGACTTAAGTACAAGATAACTGACTCGTGTTACTCTCTATGCTTTGAACCATTCATGTGACCCTAATTATAGATTCCGATGCTTCACTTCAGGATTACTGTATCCCTCTGACCTTCTTATTGACGATGAAACACAGAAATTGCAACGGAATTAAATACAAAAGGCACAATGCCGTCTTATGTACAACAAAACTGACTCTTCTTACTGTCTATGTTTGAACCATTCATGTGACTCTAGTTATAGATTCCGATGCTTCACTTCAGTTTTACTGTATCTCTCTGACCTTCTTAGTGACGATGAAATACAGAAATTGCATCGGAATTATATACAAAAGGCACAATGCCGACTTAAGTACAAGAAAACTGAATCTTCTTACTGTCTATGTTTGAACCATTCCTGTGACACTAGTCATAGATTCCGATGCTTCACTTCAGGTTTACTGTATCCCTCTGACCTTCTTATTGATGATGAAACACAGAAATTGCATCGGAATTAAATACAAAACGCACAATGCCGACTTAAGTAGAAGAAAACTGACTCTTCTTACTGTCTATGTTTGAACCATTCATGTGACACTAGTTATAGATTCCGATGCTTCACTTCTGGTTTTCTGTATCCCTCTGACCATCTTATTGACGATGAAACACAGAAATTGCATCGGAGTTAAATCCAAAAGGCACAATGCCGACATAAGTACAAGAAAACTGACTCTTCTTACTGTCTATGCTTTGATCCGCTCCTGTGCCACTAGTTATAGATTCCGATGCTTCACTTCAGGTTTGCTATATCCCTCTGACGTTCTTATTGACGATGAAACATAGAAATTGCATCGGAATTAAATAGAAAAGTATCAATGCCGACTTAAGTACAAGAAAACTGACTGTTCTTACTGTCTATGTTTTGAACTATTTCTGTGACACTAGCTATAGATTCCGATGCTTCACTTCAGGTTTACTGTATCCCTCTGACCTTCTTATTGACGATGAAACACAGAAATTGCATCGGAACTAAATACAAAAGGCACAATGCCGACTTAAGTACAAGAAGACTGACTCTTCTTACTGTCTATGTTTGAACCATTCATTTGACTCTAGTTATAGATTCCGATGCTTCACTTCAGGTTTACTGTATCCCTCAGAACTTCTTATTGACGATGAAACACAGAAATTGCATCGGAGTTAAATCCAAAAGGCACAATGCCGACTTAAGTACAAGAAAACTGACTCTTCTTACTGTCTACGCTTTGATCCGCTCCTGTGACACTAGTTATAGATTCCGATGCTTCACTTCAGGTTTACTGTATCCCTCTGACCTTCTTATTGACGATGAAACATAGAAATTGCATCGGAATTAAATTGAAAAGGAACAATGCCGACTTAAGAACAAGAAAACTGACTCGTCTTACTGTCTATGTTTTGAACTATTCCTGTTACACTAGTTATAGATTCCGATGCTTCACTTCAGGTTTACTGTATGCCTCTGACCTTCTTATTGACGATGAATCACAGAAATTGCATCGGAATTTAATACAAAAGGCACAATGCCGACTTAAGTACAAGATAACTGACTCTTCTTACTGTCTATGTTTTGAACTATTCCTGTGACACTAGTTATAGATTCCGATGTTTCACTTCAGGTTTACTGTATTCCTCTGACCTTCTTATTGTCGATAAAACACAGAAATTGCATCGGAATTATATACAAAAAGCTCAATGCCCACTTAAGTACAAGAGGACTTACTCTTTTTACTGTCTATGCGTTGAACAATTCCTGTGACACTAGTTATAGATTCCGATGCTTCACTTCAGGTTTACTGTATCCCTTTGACCTTCTTATTGACGATGAAACACAGAAATTGCATCTTAATTAAATACAAAAGGCACAATGCAGCCTCCAGTACAAGAAGAGTGACTCTTCTTACTGTCTATGATTTGAACCATTCCTGTGACACAAGTTATAGATTCCGATGCTTCACTTCAGGGTTACTGTATCCCTCTGACCTTGTTATTGACGATGAAACACAGAAATTGCATCTTAATTAAATACAAAAGGCACAATGCCGACTTAAGTACAAGAACACTGAGTCGTCTTACTGTCTATGGTTTGAACCATTCCTGTGACACTAGTTATAGATTCCGATGCTTCACTTCAGGTTTACTGTATCCCTCTGACCTTGTTATTGACGATCAAACACAGAAAATTCATCGGAATTAAATACAAAAGCCACAATGCCGACTCAAGTTCAAGAAGACTGACTCTTCTTACTGTCTATATTTTGAACCATTTCTGTGACACTAGTTATAGATTCCGATGCTTCACTACAGGTTTACTGTATCCAGCTGACTTTCTTATTGACGATGAAGCACATAAATTGCATCGGAATTAAATACAAAAGGCACAATGCCGACTTAAGTACAAGAAGACTGACTCTACTTACTGTTTATGTTTGAACCATTCCTGTGACACTAGTTATAGATTCCGATGCTTCACTTCAGGTTTACTGTATCCAGCTGACCTTCTTATTGACGATGAAACACAGAAATTGTATCGGAATTAAATACATAAGGCACAATGCCGACTTAAGTAAAAGAAAACGGACTCTTCTTACTGTCTATGCTTTGAACCATTCCTGTGAGACTAGTTATAGATTCCGATGCTTCACTTCAGGTTTACTGTATCCCTCTTACCTTCTTATTGACGATGAAACACAAATATTGAATCCGAATTAAATACATAAGGCACAATGCCGACTCAGGTACAAGAAGACTGGCTCTTCTTACTGTCTATGTTTTGAACCATTCCTGCGACACTAGTTATAGATTCCGATGCTTCACATCAGGTATACTGTATCCCTCTGACCTTCTTATTGACGAAGAAACACAGAAATTGCATCGGAATTGAATACAAAAGGCAAATGCCGACTCAAGTACAAGAAGATTGGCCCTTCTTACTGTCTATGTTTTGAACCATCTCTGTGACACTAGTTATAGATTCCGATCCTTCACTTCAGGTTTACTGTATCCCTCTGACCTTCCTATTGATGATGAAACACAGAAATTGCATCGGAATTAAATACAAATTGCAAAATGCCGACTTAAGTACAGGAAGACTGACCCTTCTTACTGTCTATGTTTTGAACCATTCCTGTGACACTAGCTATAGATTCCGATGCTTCACTTCGGGTTTACTGTATCCTTCTGAGTTTCTTATTGACGATGAAATACAGAAATTGCATCGGAATTATATACAAAAGGCACAATACCGACTTAAGTACAAGAAGAGTGACTCTTCTTACTGTCTATGTTTTGAACCATTCCTGTGACACTAGTTATAGATTCCGATGCTTCACTTCAGGTTTACTGCATCCCTCTGACCTTCGTATTGACGATGAAACACAGAAATTGAATCGCAATTAAATACAAAAGGCACAATGCCGACTTAAGTAAAAGAAAACCCATTCATCTTACTGTCTATGTTTTGAACCATTCCTGTGACACTAGTTATAAATTCCTTTGCATCACCTCAGGTTTACTGTATCCCTCTGACCTTCTTATTGACGATGAAATACGTAAATTGCATCGGAATTAAATACAAAAGGCACAATGCCGACTTAAGTACAGGAAGACTGACTCTTCTTACTGTCTATGTTTTGCACCATTCCTGTGACACTAGTTATAAATTCAGATGCTTCCCTTCAGGTTTACTGAATCCCTCTGACCTTCTTATTGACGATGAAACACAGATATAACATCGGAATTAAATACAAAAGGCACAATGCCGACTCAAGTACAAGAAGACTGGCTCTTCTTACTGTCTATGTTTTGAACCATTTCTGTGACACTAGTTATAGATTCCGATGCTTCACTTCAGGTTTAGTGTATCACTCTGACCTTCTTATTGACGAAGAAGCACAGATATTGCATCGGAATTAAATACAAAAGGCACAATGCCGACTTAAGTACAAGAAAACTAACTCTTCCTACTGTCTATGTTTTGAACCATTCCTGTGACACTAGTTATAGATTCCGATGCTTCACTTCAGGTTAATTGTATCCCTCTGACCTTCTTATTGACGATGAAACACAGAAATTGCATCGGAATTAAATACAAAACGCACAATGCCGACTTAAGTACAAGAAAACTGACACTTCTTACTCTCTATGTTTTGAACCATACATGTGACACTAATTATAGATTCCGATGCTTCACTTCAGGTTTACTGTATCACTCTGACCTTCTTATTGACGATGAAACACAGAAATTGCAACGGAATAAAATATAAAAGTCACAATGCCGACTTATGTACAAGAAAACTGACTCTTCTTACTGTCTATATTTGAACCATTCATGTGACACTAGTTATAGATTCCGATGCTTCACTTCAGGTTTACTGTATCCCTCTGACCTTCTTGTTGACGATGAATCACAGATATTGCATCGGAATTAAATACAAATGGCACAATGACGACTTAAGTACAAGAAAACGGACTCTTCTTACTGTCTTTGTTTTGAACCATTCGTGTGACACTAGTTATAGATTACGATGCTTCACTTCAGGTTAACTGTATCCCTCGGACCTTCGTATTGACGATGAAACACAGAAATTGCATTGGAATTAAATACAAAAGGCACAATGCCGACTTAAGTAGAAGGAAACTGACTCTTCTTACTGCCTATGTTTTGAACTATTCCTGTGACACTAATTAAAGATTCTGATGCTTCACATCAGGTATACTTTATCCCTCTGACCTTCTTATTGACGATGAAACACAGAAATTGCATCGGAATTCAATACAAAAGGCACAATCCCGACTTAAGTACAAGATAACTGGCCCTAATTACTTTCTATATTTTGAACCATTCATGTGACACTAATAATAGATTCCGATGCTTCACTTCAGGTTTACTGTATCCCTCTGACCTTCTTATTGACGATGAAACACAGAAATTGCATCGGAATTAAATACAAAAGGCACAATGCCGACTTAAGTAAAAGAAAACTGACTCTTCTTACTCTCAATGTTTTGAATCATTCATGTGACACTAATTAAAGATTCTGATGCTTCACATCAGGTATACTTTATCCCTCTGACCCTCTTATTGACGATGAAACACAGAAATTGCATTGGAATTAAATACAAAAATAACAATGCCGACTTATGTACTAGAAAACTGACTCCTCTTACTGTCTATGTTTGAACCATTCATTTGACACTAATTATAGATACCGATGCTTTACTCCAGGTTTACTGTATCCCTCTGACCTTCTTGTTGACGATGAAACACAGATATTGCAACGGAATTAAATACAAAAGGCACAATGCCGACTTAAGTACAAGAAGACTGACTCTACTTACTGTTTATGTTTGAACCATTCCTGTGACACTAGTTATAGATTCCGATGCTTCACTTCAGGTTTACTGTATCCAGCTGACCTTCTTATTGACGATGAAACACAGAAATTGTATCGGAATTAAATACATAAGGCACAATGCCGACTTAAGTAAAAGAAAACGGACTCTTCTTACTGTCTATGTTTTGAACCATTCCTGTGAGACTAGTTATAGATTCCGATGCTTCACTTCAGGTTTACTGTATCCCTCTTACCTTCTTATTGACGATGAAACACAAATATTGAATCCGAATTAAATACATAAGGCACAATGCCGACTCAGGTACAAGAAGACTGGCTCTTCTTACTGTCTATGTTTTGAACCATTCCTGCGACACTAGTTATAGATTCCGATGCTTCACATCAGGTATACTGTATCCCTCTGACCTTCTTATTGACGAAGAAACACAGAAATTGCATCGGAATTGAATACAAAAGGCAAATGCCGACTCAAGTACAAGAAGATTGGCCCTTCTTACTGTCTATGTTTTGAACCATCTCTGTGACACTAGTTATAGATTCCGATCCTTCACTTCAGGTTTACTGTATCCCTCTGACCTTCCTATTGATGATGAAACACAGAAATTGCATCGGAATTAAATACAAATTGCAAAATGCTGACTTAAGTACAGGAAGACTGACCCTTCTTACTGTCTATGTTTTGAACCATTCCTGTGACACTAGTTATAGATTCCGATGCTTCACTTCAGGTTTACTGCATCCCTCTGACCTTCGTATTGACGATGAAACACAGAAATTGAATCGCAATTAAATACAAAAGGCACAATGCCGACTTAAGTAAAAGAAAACCCATTCTTCTTACTGTCTATGTTTTGAACCATTCCTGTGACACTAGTTATAAATTCCTTTGCATCACCTCAGGTTTACTGTATCCCTCTGACCTTCTTATTGACGATGAAATACGTAAATTGCATCGGAATTAAATACAAAAGGCACAATGCCGACTTAAGTACAGGAAGACTGATTCTTCTTACTGTCTATGTTTTGCACCATTCCTGTGACACTAGTTATAAATTCAGATGCTTCCCTTCAGGTTTACTGAATCCCTCTGACCTTCTTATTGACGATGAAACACAGATATAACATCGGAATTAAATACAAAAGGCACAATGCCGACTCAAGTACAAGAAGACTGGCTCTTCTTACTGTCTATGTTTTGAACCATTTCTGTGACACTAGTTATAGATTCCGATGCTTCACTTCAGGTTTAGTGTATCACTCTGACCTTCTTATTGACGAAGAAGCACAGATATTGCATCGGAATTAAATACAAAAGGCACAATGCCGACTTAAGTACAAGATAACTGACTCTTCTTACTGTCTATGTTTTGAACCATTCCTGTGACACTAGTTATAGATTCCTATACTTCACTTCAGGTTTACTGTATCCCTCCGAGCTTCGTATTGACGATGAAACACAGTAATTTCATCGGAAGTATATACAAAAGGCACATTGCCGACTTAAGTGCAAGAAGACTGACTCTTCTTACTGTCTATATTTTGAACAATTGATGTGACACAAGTTGTAGATTCCGATGCTTCACCTCAGGTTCACTGTATCCCTCTGACATTTTTATTGACGATGAAACACTGAAATTGCATCGGAATTAAATACAAAAGGCACAATGCAGACTTAAGTACAAGAAAACTGACTCTTCTTACTGTCATTGTTTTGAACCATTCCTGTGACACTAGTTATGGATTCCGATGCTTCACTTCAGGTTTACTGTATCCCTCTGACCTTCTTATTGACGATGAAACACTGAAATTGCATCGGAATTAAATACAAAACGCACAATGTCGACTTAAGTACAAGAAAACTGACTCTTCTTACTCTCTATGTTTTGAACCATTCATGTGAAACTAATTATAGATTCCGATGCTTCACTTCAGGATTACTGTATCCCTCTGACCTTCTTATTGACGATGAAACACAGAAATTGCATGGGAATTAAATACAAAAGGCACAATGCCGACTTAAGTACAAGAAAACTAACTCTTCCTACTGTCTATGTTTTGAACCATTCCTGTGACACTAGTTATAGATTCCGATGCTTCACTTCAGGTTAATTGTATCCCTCTGACCTTCTTATTGACGATGAAACACAGAAATTGCATCGGAATTAAATACAAAACGCACAATGCCGACTTAAGTACAAGAAAACTGACACTTCTTACTCTCTATGTTTTGAACCATACATGTGACACTAATTATAGATTCCGATGCTTCACTTCAGGTTTACTGTATCACTCTGACCTTCTTATTGACGATGAAACACAGAAATTGCAACGGAATAAAATACAAAAGTCACAATGCCGACTTATGTACAAGAAAACTGACTCTTCTTACTGTCTATGTTTGAACCATTCATGTGACACTAGTTATAGATTCCGATGCTTCACTTCAGGTTTACTGTATCCCTCTGACCTTCTTGTTGACGATGAATCACAGATATTGCATCGGAATTAAATACAAATGGCACAATGACGACTTAAGTACAAGAAAACGGACTCTTCTTACTGTCTTTGTTTTGAACCATTCGTGTGACACTAGTTATAGATTACGATGCTTCACTTCAGGTTAACTGTATCCCTCGGACCTTCGTATTGACGATGAAACACAGAAATTGCATTGGAATTAAATACAAAAGGCACAATGCCGACTTAAGTAGAAGGAAACTGACTCTTCTTACTGCCTATGTTTTGAACCATTCCTGTGACACTAGTTATAGATTCCGATGCTTCACTTCAGGTTTACTGTATCCCTCTGACCTTCTTGTTGACGATGAAACACAGAAATTGCATCGGAATTAAATACAAAAGGCACAATCCCGACTTAAGTACAAGATAACTGGCCCTAATTACTTTCTATATTTTGAACCATTCATGTGACACTAATAATAGATTCCGATGCTTCACTTCAGGTTTACTGTATCCCTCTGACCTTCTTATTGACGATGAAACACAGAAATTGCATCGGAATTAAATACAAAAGGCACAATGCCGACTTAAGTAAAAGAAAACTGACTCTTCTTACTCTCAATGTTTTGAATCATTCATGTGACACTAATTAAAGATTCTGATGCTTCACATCAGGTATACTTTATCCCTCTGACCTTCTTATTGACGATGAAACACAGAAATTGCATTGGAATTAAATACAAAAATAACAATGCCGACTTATGTACTAGAAAACTGACTCCTCTTACTGTCTACGTTTGAACCATTCATTTGACACTAATTATAGATACCGATGCTTTACTCCAGGTTTACTGTATGCCTCTGACCTTCTTATTGACGATGAATCACCGAAATTGCTTCGGAATTAAATACAAAAGGCACAATGGCGACTTAAGTACAAGGAAACTGACTCTTCTTACTGTCTATGCTTTGATCCATTCCTGTGACACTCGTTATAGTTTCCGATGCTTCACTTCAGGTTTTCTGTATCCCTCTGACCATCTTATTGACGATGAAACATAGAAATTGCATCGGAATTAAATGGAAAAGGGACAATGCCGACTTAAGTACAAGAAAACTGACTCTTCTTACTGTCTATGTTTTGAACCATTCCTGTGACACTAGTTATAGATTCCGATGCTTCACTTATGGTTTTCTGTATCCCTCTGACTGTCTTATTGACGATGAAACACAGATATGGCATCGGAATTAAATAGAAAATGCACAATGCCGACTTAAGTACAAGAAAACTGACTTTTCTTACGGTCTATGAATTGAACCATTCCTGTGACACTAAATATAGATTCCTATGCTTCACTTCAGGTTTTTCTGTATCCCTCTGACCTTCTTATTGATGATGAACCACAGAAATTGCATCGGAATTAAATACAAAAAGCACAATGCCGACTTAAGTACAAGAAAACTGACTCTTCTTACTGTCTATGTTTTGAACCATTCCTGTGACACTAGTTATAGATTTCGATGCTTCACTTCAGGTTTACTGTATCCCTCTGACCTTCTTATTGACGATGAAACACAGAAATTGCATCGGAATTAAATACAAAATGATCAATGCCGACTTAAGTTCAAGAAAACTGACTCTTCTTACCGTCTATGTATTGAACCATTCCTGTGACACTAGTTATAGATTCCGATGCTTCACTTCAGGTTTACTGAATCCCTCTGACCATCTTATTGACAATGAAACACAGATATAACATCGGAATTAAATACAAAAGGCACAATGCCGACTCAAGTACAAGAGGACTGGCTCTTCTTACTGTCTATGTTTTGAACCATTTCTGTGACACTAGTTATAGATTCAGATGCTTCACTTCAGGTTTACTGTATCACTGTGACCTTCGTATTGACGAAGAAACACAAATCTTGCGTCGGAAATAAATATAAAAGGCACAATGCCGACTTAAGTTCAAGAAGACTGACCCTTCTTACTGTCTATGTTTTGAAACATTCCTGTGCCACCTGTTGTAGATTCCGATGCTTCACTTCAGGTTTACTGTATCCCTCTGACCTTCTTATTGACGATGAAACACAGAAATTGCATCGGAAGTATATACAAAAGGCACAATGCCTACTTACGTACAAGAAACTGATTCTTTTTACTGTCAATGTTTTGAACCATTCCTGTGACACTGGTTATAAATTAATATGCATCACTTCAGGTTTACTGTATACCTCTGACCTTCTTATTGACGAAGAAACACAGATATTGCATCGGTATTAAATACAAAAGGCACAATGCCGACTTAAGTACAAGAAGACTGACCCTTCTTACTGCCTATGTTTTGAACCATTCCTGTGACACCAGTTATAGATTCCGATGCTACACTTCAGGTTACTGTATACTTCTGACCTTCGTATTGACGATGAAACACAGATATTGCATCGGAATTAAATACAAAAGGCACAATGCCGACTTAAGTACAATAAGACTGACTCTTCTTACTGTCTATGTTTTGAACCATTCCTGTGACACTAGTTATAGATTCCGATGCTTCACTTAAGGTTTACTGTATGCCTCTGACCTTCTTATTGACGATGAATCACAGAAATTGCATCGGAATTAAATACAAAATGCTCAATGCCCACTTAAGTACAAGAGGACTTACTCTTTTTACTGTCTATGCGTTGAACAATTCCTGTGACACTAGTTATAGATTCCGATGCTTCACTTCAGGTTTACTGTATCCCTTTGACCTTCTTATTGACGATGAAACACAGAACTTGCATCTTAATTAAATACAAAAGGCACAATGCAGACTCCAGTACAAGAAGAGTGACTCTTCTTACTGTCTATGATTTGAACCATTCCTGTGACACAAGTTATAGATTCCGATGCTTTACTTCAGGGTTACTGTATCCCTCTGACCTTGTTATTGACGATGAAACACAGAAATTGCATCTTAATTAAATACAAAAGGCACAATGCCGACTTAAGTACAAGAACACTGAGTCGTCTTACTGTCTATGGTTTGAACCATTCCTGTGACACTAGTTATAGATTCCGATGCTTCACTTCAGGTTTACTGTATCCCTCTGACCTTGTTATTGACGATCAAACACAGAAAATTCATCGGAATTAAATACAAAAGGCACAATGCCGACTCAAGTTCAAGGTGACTGACTCTTCTTACTGTCTATATTTTGAACCATTTCTGTGACACTAGTTATAGATTCCGATGCTTCACTACAGGTTTACTGTATCCAGCTGACTTTCTTATTGACGATGAAGCACATAAATTGCATCGGAATTAAATACAAAAGGCAAATGCCGACTTAAGTAAAAGAAAACGGACTCTTCTTACTGTCTATGTTTTGAACCATTCCTGTGAGACTAGTTATAGATTCCGATGCTTCACTTCAGGTTTACTGTATCCCTCTTACCTTCTTATTGACGATGAAACACGGAAATTGAATCCGAATTAAATACAAAAGGCACAATGCCGACTCAGGTACAAGAAGACTGGCTCTTCTCACTCTCTATGTTTTGAACCATTCCTGCGACACTAGTTATAGATTCCGATGCTTCACATCAGGTATACTGTATCCCTCTGACCTTCTTATTGACGAAGAAACACAGAAATTGCATCGGAATTAAATACAAAAGGCAAATGCCGACTCAAGTACAAGAAGACTGGCCCTTCTTACTGTCTATGTTTTGAACCATCTCTGTGACACTAGTTATAGATTCCGATCCTTCACTTCAGGTTTACTGTATCCCTCTGACCTTCCTATTGATGATGAAACACAGTAATTGCATCGGAATTAAATACAAACTGCAAAATGCCGACTTAAGTACAGGAAGACTGACCCTTCTTACTGTCTATGTTTTGAACCATTCCTGTGACACTAGCTATAGATTCCAGTGCCTCACTTCGGGTTTACTGTATCCCTCTGAGTTTCTTATTGACGATGAAATACAGAAATTGCATCGGAATTATATACAAAAGGCACAATACCGACTTAAGTACAAGAAGAGTGACTCTTCTTACTGTCTATGTTTTGAACCATTCCTGTGACACTAGTTATAGATTCCGATGCTTCACTTCAGGTTTACTGCATCCCTCTGACCTTCGTATCGACGATGAAACACAGAAATTGAATCGGAATTAAATACAAAAGGCACAATGCCGACTTAAGTAAAAGAAAACCCATTCTTCTTACTGTCTATGTTTTGAACCATTCCTGTGACACTAGTTATAAATTCCTTTGCATCACCTCAGGTTTACTGTATCCCTCTGACCTTCTTATTGACGATGAAATACGTAAATTGCATCGGAATTAAATACAAAAGGCACAATGCCGACTTAAGTACAGGAAGACTGACTCTTCTTACTGTCTATGTTTTGCACCATTCCTGTGACACTAGTTATAGATTCAGATGCTTCCCTTCAGGTTTACTGAATCCCTCTGACCTTCTTATTGACGATGAAACACAGATATAACATCGGAATTAAATACAAAAGGCACAATGCGACTCAAGTACAAGAAGACTGGCTCTTCTTACTGTCTATGTTTTGAACCATTTCTGTGACACTAGTTATAGATTCCGATGCTTCACTTCAGGTTTAGTGTATCACTCTGACCTTCTTATTGACGAAGAAGCACAGATATTGCATCGGAATTAAATACAAAAGGCACAATGCCGACTTAAGTACAAGATAACTGACTCTTCTTACTGTCTATGTTTTGAACCATTCCTGTGACACTAGTTATACATTCCTATACTTCACTTCAGGTTTACTGTATCCCTCCGAGCTTCGTATTGACGATGAAACACAGTAATTACATCGGAAGTATATACAAAAGGCACATTGCCGACTTAAGTGCAAGAAGACTGACTCTTCTTACTGTCTATATTTTGAACAATTGATGTGACACAAGTTATAGATTCCGATGCTTCACCTCAGGTTCACTGTATCCCTCTGACATTTTTATTGACGATGAAACACTGAAATTGCATCGGAATTAAATACAAAAGGCACAATGCAGACTTAAGTACAAGAAAACTGACTCTTCTTACTGTCATTGTTTTGAACCATTCCTGTGACACTAGTTATGGATTCCGATGCTTCACTTCAGGTTTACTGTATCCCTCTGACCTTCTTATTGACGATGAAACACTGAAATTGCATCGGAATTAAATACAAAACGCACAATGTCGACTTAAGTACAAGAAAACTGACTCTTCTTACTCTCTATGTTTTGAACCATTCATGTGATACTAATTATAGATTCCGATGCTTCACTTCAGGATTACTGTATCCCTCTGACCTTCTTATTGACGATGAAACACAGAAATTGCATGGGAATTAAATACAAAAGGCACAATGCCGACTTAAGTACAAGAAAACTAACTCTTCCTACTGTCTATGTTTTGAACCATTCCTGTGACACTAGTTATAGATTCCGATGCTTCACTTCAGGTTAATTGTATCCCTCTGACCTTCTTATTGACGATGAAACACAGAAATTGCATCGGAATTAAATACAAAACGCACAATGCCGACTTAAGTACAAGAAAACTGACACTTCTTACTCTCTATGTTTTGAACCATACATGTGACACTAATTATAGATTCCGATGCTTCACTTCAGGTTTACTGTATCACTCTGACCTTCTTATTGACGATGAAACACAGAAATTGCAACGGAATAAAATACAAAAGTCACAATGCCGACTTATGTACAAGAAAACTGACTCTTCTTACTGTCTATGTTTGAACCATTCATGTGACACTAGTTATAGATTCCGATGCTTCACTTCAGGTATACTGTATCCCTCTGACCTTCTTGTTGACGATGAATCACAGATATTGCATCGGAATTAAATACAAATGGCACAATGACGACTTAAGTACAAGAAAACGGACTCTTCTTACTGTCTTTGTTTTGAACCATTCGTGTGACACTAGTTATAGATTACGATGCTTCACTTCAGGTTAACTGTATCCCTCGGACCTTCGTATTGACGATGTAACACAGAAATTGCATTGGAATTAAATACAAAAGGCACAATGCCGACTTAAGTAGAAGGAAACTGACTCTTCTTACTGTCTATGTTTGAACCATTCATTTGACACTAATTATAGATACCGATGCTTTACTCCAGGTTTACAGTATGCCTCTGACCTTCTTATTGACGATGAATCACAGAAATTGCTTCGGAATTAAATACAAAAGGCACAATGCCGACTTAAGTACAAGGAAACTGACTCTTCTTACAGTCTATGCTTTGATCCATTCCTGTGACACTCGTTATGGTTTCCGATGCTTCACTTCAGGTTTTCTGTATCCCTCTGACCATCTTATTGACGATGAAACATAGAAATTGCATCGGAATTAAATGGAAAAGGGACAATGCCGACTTAAGTACAAGAAAACTGACTCTTCTTACTGTCTATGTTTTGAACCATTCCTGTGACACTAGTTATAGATTCCGATGCTTCACTTATGGTTTTCTGTATCCCTCTGACCGTCTTATTGACGATGAAACACAGAGATGGCATCGGAATTAAATACAAAATGATCAATGCCGACTTAAGTTCAAGAAAACTGACTCTTCTTACCGTCTATGTATTGAACCATTCCTGTGACACTAGTTATAGATTCCGATGCTTCACTTCAGGTTTACTGAATCCCTCTGACCATCTTATTGACAATGAAACACAGATATAACATCGGAATTAAATACAAAAGGCACAATGCCGACTCAAGTACAAGAGGACTGGCTCTTCTTACTGTCTATGTTTTGAACCATTTCTGTGACACTAGTTATAGATTCAGATGCTTCACTTCAGGTTTACTGTATCACTGTGACCTTCGTATTGACGAAGAAACACAAATCTTGCGTCGGAATTAAATATAAAAGGCACAATGCCGACTTAAGTTCAAGAAGACTGACCCTTCTTACTGTCTATGTTTTGAAACATTCCTGTGCCACCTGTTGTAGATTCCGATGCTTCACTTCAGGTTTACTGTATCCCTCTGACCTTCTTATTGACGATGAAACACAGAAATTGCATCGGAAGTATATACAAAAGGCACAATGCCTACTTACGTACAAGAAACTGATTCTTTTTACTGTCAATGTTTTGAACCATTCCTGTGACACTGGTTATAAATTAATATGCATCACTTCAGGTTTAGTGTATCCCTCTGACCTTCTTATTGACGAAGAAACACAGATATTGCATCGGAATTAAATACAAAAGGCACAATGCCGACTTAAGTACAAGAAGACTGACCCTTCTTACTGCCTATGTTTTGAACCATTCCTGTGACACCAGTTATAGATTCCGATGCTACACTTCAGGTTACTGTATACTTCTGACCTTCGTATTGACGATTAAACACAGATATTGCATCGGAATTAAATACAAAAGGCACAATGCCGACTTAAGTACAATAAGACTGACTCTTCTTACTGTCTATGTTTTGAACCATTCCTGTGACACTAGTTATAGATTCCGATGCTTCACTTCAGGTTTACTGTATCCCTCTGACGTTCTTTTTGACGATGAAACACAGAAATTGCATCGGAATTAAATACAAAAGGCACAATGCCGAATTAAGTACAAGAAAACTGACACTTCTTACTGTCTATGTTTCAACCATTCCTGTGACACTAGTTATAGATTCCGATGCTTCACTTCAGGTTTACTGTATCCCTCTGACCTTTTCATTGACGATGAAACAAAGAAATTGCATCGCAATTAAATACAAAAGGCACAATGCGCACTTAAGTACAAGAAAACTGACTCTTCTTACTGTCTATGTTTGAACCATTCATGTGACACTAGTTTTAGATTCCGATGCTTCACTTCAGGTTTACTGTAACCCTCTGACATTCTTATTGACGATGAAACACAGAAATTGCATCGGAGTTAAATCCAAAAGGCAAAATGCCGACTTAAGTACAAGAAAACTGACTCTTCTTACTGTCTATGATTTAAACCATTCATGTGGCACTAGTTATAGATTCCGATGCTTTACTTCAGGTTTACTGTATCCCTCTGACCTTCTTATTGACGATGAATCACAGAAATTGCTGCGGAATTAAATACAAAAGGCACAATGCCGACTTAAGTACAAGAAAACTGACTCTTCTTACTGTCTATGTTTTGAACCATTCCTGTGACACTAGTTGTAGATTTCGATGCTTCACTTCAGGTTTACTGTATCCCTCTGACCTTCATATTGACGATGAAACACAGAAATTGCATCTTAATTAAATACAAAAGGCACAATGCCGACTTAAGTACAAGTAGACTGACTCTTCTTACTGTCTATGTTTTGAACCATTCCTGTGACACTAGTTATAGATTCCGATGCTTCAATTCATGTTCACTGTATCCCTCTGACCTTCTTATTGACGATGAAACACAGAAATTGCATCGGAATTAAATACAAAATGATCAATGCCGACTTAAGTTCAAGAAAACTGACTCTTCTTACTGTCTATGTATTGAACCATTCCTGTGACACTAGTTATAGATTCCGATGCTTCACTTCAGGTTTACTGAATCCCTCTGACCATCTTATTGACAATGAAACACAGATATAACATCGGAATTAAATACAAAAGGCACAATGCCGACTCAAGTACAAGAGGACTGGCTCTTCTTACTGTCTATGTTTTGAACTATTTCTGTGACACTAGTTATAGGTTCCGATGCTTCACTTCAGGTTTACTGTATCACTGTGACCTTCGTATTGACGAAGAAACACAAATCTTGCGTCGGAATTAAATATAAAAGGCACAATGCCGACTTAAGTTCAAGAAGACTGACCCTTCTTACTGTCTATGTTTTGAACCATTCCTGTGCCACCTGTTATAGATTCCGATGCTTCACTTCAGGTTTACTGTATCCCTCTGACCTTCTTATTGACGATGAAACACAGAAATTGCATCGGAAGTATATACAAAAGGCACAATGCCTACTTACGTACAAGAAACTGATTCTTTTTACTGTCAATGTTTTGAACCATTCCTGTGACACTGGTTTAAATTAATATGCATCACTTCAGGTTTACTGTATCCCTCTGACCTTCTTATTGACGAAGAAACACAGATATTGCATCGGAATTAAATACAAAAGGCACAATGCCGACTTAAGTACAAGAAGACTGACCCTTCTTATTGCCTATGTTTTGAACCATTCCTGTGACACCAGTTATAGATTCCGATGCTACACTTCAGGTTACTGTATACTTCTGACCTTCGTATTGACGATGAAACACAGATATTGCATCGGAATTAAATACAAAAGGCACAATGCCGACTTAAGTACAATACGACTGACTCTTCTTACTGTCTATGTTTTGAACCATTCCTGTGACACTAGTTATAGATTCCGATGCTTCACTTCAGGTTTACTGTATCCCTCTGACGTTCTTTTTGACGATGAAACACAGAAATTGCATCGGAATTAAATACAAAAGGCACAATGCCGAATTAAGTACAAGAAAACTGACTCTTCTTACTGTCTATGTTTGAACCATTCCTGTGACACTAGTTATAGATTCCGATGCATCACTTCAGGTTTACTGTATCCCTCTGACCTTCTCATTGACGATGAAACAAAGAAATTGCATCGTAATTAAATACAAAAGGCACAATGCGCACTTAAGTACAAGAAAACTGACTCTTCTTACTGTCTATGTTTGAACCATTCATGTGACACTAGTTTTAGATTCCGATGCTTCACTTCAGGTTTACTGTAACCCTCTGACCTTCTTATTGACGATGAAACACAGACATTGCATCGGAGTTAAATCCAAAAGGCACAATGCCGACTTAAGTACAAGAAAACTGACTCTTCTTACTGTCTATGATTTAAACAATTCATGTGGCACTAGTTATAGATTCCGATGCTTTACTTCAGGTTTACTGTATCCCTCTGACCTTCTTATTGACGATGAATCACAGAAATTGCTTCGGAATTAAATACAAAAGGCACAATGCCGACTTAAGTACAAGAAAACTGACTCTTCTTACTGTCTATGCTTTCATCCGCTCCTGTGACACTAGCTATAGATTCCGATGCTTCACTTCAGTTTACTGTATCCCTCTGACCTTCTTATTAACGATGAAACACAGATATTTCATCGGTATTATATACAAAAGGCATAATGCCGACTTAAGTACAAGAAAACTGACTCTTTTTACTGTCTATGTTTTAGACCATTCATGTGACACTAGTTATAGATTCCGATGCTTTACTCCAGGTGTTTTGTATCCCTCTGAACTTCTCATTGACGATGAATCACAGAAATTGCTTCGGAACTAAATACAAAAGGCACAATGCCGACTTAAGTACAAGATAACTCACTCTTCTTTCAGTCTATGCTTTGATCCATTCCTGTGACACTAGTTATAGATTCCGATGTTTCACTTCAGGTTTACTGTATCCCTCTGACCTTCTTATTGACGATGAAACACAGAAATTGCATCGGAATTAAATACAAAAGGCACAATGCCGACTTAAGTACAAGAAAACTGACTCTTCTTACTGTCTATGATTTGAACCATTCATGTGACACTGCTTATAGATTCCGATGCTTCACTTCAGGTTTACTGTAACACTCTGACCTTCTTATTGATGATGAAACACAAAAATTTCACCGGATTTAAATCCAAAAGGCACAATGCCGACTTAAGTTCAAGAAAACTGACTCTTCTTACCGTCTATGTATTGAACCATTCCTGTGACACTAGTTATAGATTCCGATGCTTCACTTCAGGTTTACTGAATCCCTCTGACCATCTTATTGACAATGAAACACAGATATAACATCGGAATTAAATACAAAAGGCACAATGCCGACTCAAGTACAAGAGGACTGGCTCTTCTTACTGTCTATGTTTTGAACCATTTCTGTGACACTAGTTATAGATTCAGATGCTTCACTTCAGGTTTACTGTATCACTGTGACCTTCGTATTGACGAAGAAACACAAATCTTGCGTCGGAATTAAATATAAAAGGCACAATGCCGACTTAAGTTCAAGAAGACTGACCCTTCTTACTGTCTATGTTTTGAAACATTCCTGTGCCACCTGTTGTAGATTCCGATGCTTCACTTCAGGTTTACTGTATCCCTCTGACCTTCTTATTGACGATGAAACACAGAAATTGCATCGGAAGTATATACAAAAGGCACAATGCCTACTTACGTACAAGAAACTGATTCTTTTTACTGTCAATGTTTTGAACCATTCCTGTGACACTGGTTATAAATTAATATGCATCACTTCAGGTTTAGTGTATCCCTCTGACCTTCTTATTGACGAAGAAACACAGATATTGCATCGGAATTAAATACAAAAGGCACAATGCCGACTTAAGTACAAGAAGACTGACCCTTCTTACTGCCTATGTTTTGAACCATTCCTGTGACACCAGTTGTAGATTCCGATGCTACACTTCAGGTTACTGTATACTTCTGACCTTCGTATTGACGATGAAACACAGATATTGCATCGGAATTAAATACAAAAGGCACAATGCCGACTTAAGTACAATAAGACTGACTCTTCTTACTGTCTATGTTTTGAACCATTCCTGTGACACTAGTTATAGATTCCGATGCTTCACTTCAGGTTTACTGTATCCCTCTGACGTTCTTTTTGACGATGAAACACAGAAATTGCATTGGAATTAAATACAAAAGGCACAATGCCGAATTAAGTACAAGAAAACTGACTCTTCTTACTGTCTATGTTTGAACCATTCCTGTGACACTAGTTATAGATTCCGATGCTTCACTTCAGGTTTACTGTATCCCTCTGACCTTTTCATTGACGATGAAACAAAGAAATTGCATCGCAATTAAATACAAAAGGCACAATGCGCACTTAAGTACAAGAAAACTGACTCTTCTTACTGTCTATGTTTGAACCATTCATGTGACACTGGTTTTAGATTCCGATGCTTCACTTCAGGTTTACTGTAACCCTCTGACCTTCTTATTGACGATGAAACACAGAAATTGCATCGGAGTTAAATCCAAAAGGCAAAATGCCGACTTAAGTACAAGAAAACTGACTCTTCTTACTGTCTATGATTTAAACCATTCATGTGGCACTAGTTATAGATTCCGATGCTTTACTTCAGGTTTACTGTATCCCTCTGACCTTCTTATTGACGATGAATCACAGAAATTGCTGCGGATTTAAATACAAAAGGCACAATGCCGACTTAAGTACAAGAAAACTGACTCTTCTTACTGTCTATGTTTTGAACCATTCCTGTGACACTAGTTATAGATTCCGATGCTTCAATTGATGTTCACTGTATCCCTCTGACCTTCTTATTGACGATGAAACACAGAAATTGCATCGGAATTAAATACAAAATGATCAATGCCGACTTAAGTTCAAGAAAACTGACTCTTCTTACTGTCTATGTATTGAACCATTCCTGTGACACTAGTTATAGATTCCGATGCTTCACTTCAGGTTTACTGAATCCCTCTGACCATCTTATTGACAATGAAACACAGATATAACATCGGAATTAAATACAAAAGGCACAATGCCGACTCAAGTACAAGAGGACTGGCTCTTCTTACTGTCTATGTTTTGAACTATTTCTGTGACACTAGTTATAGGTTCCGATGCTTCACTTCAGGTTTACTGTATCACTGTGACCTTCGTATTGACGAAGAAACACAAATCTTGCGTCGGAATTAAATATAAAAGGCACAATGCCGACTTAAGTTCAAGAAGACTGACCCTTCTTACTGTCTATGTTTTGAAACATTCCTGTGCCACCTGTTGTAGATTCCGATGCTTCACTTCAGGTTTACTGTATCCCTCTGACCTTCTTATTGACGATGAAACACAGAAATTGCATCGGAAGTATATACAAAAGGCACAATGCCTACTTACGTACAAGAAACTGATTCTTTTTACTGTCAATGTTTTGAACCATTCCTGTGACACTGGTTATAAATTAATATGCATCGATTCAGGTTTAGTGTATCCCTCTGACCTTCTTATTGACGAAGAAACACAGATATTGCATCGGAATTAAATACAAAAGGCACAATGCCGACTTAAGTACAAGAAGACTGACCCTTCTTACTGCCTATGTTTTGAACCATTCCTGTGACACCAGTTGTAGATTCCGATGCTACACTTCAGGTTACTGTATACTTCTGACCTTCGTATTGACGATGAAACACAGATATTGCATCGGAATTAAATACAAAAGGCACAATGCCGACTTAAGTACAATAAGACTGACTCTTCTTACTGTCTATGTTTTGAACCATTCCTGTGACACTAGTTATAGATTCCGATGCTTCACTTCAGGTTTACTGTATCCCTCTGACGTTCTTTTTGACGATGAAACACAGAAATTGCATTGGAATTAAATACAAAAGGCACAATGCCGAATTAAGTACAAGAAAACTGACTCTTCTTACTGTCTATGTTTGAACCATTCCTGTGACACTAGTTATAGATTCCGATGCTTCACTTCAGGTTTACTGTATCCCTCTGACCTTTTCATTGACGATGAAACAAAGAAATTGCATCGCAATTAAATACAAAAGGCACAATGCGCACTTAAGTACAAGAAAACTGACTCTTCTTACTGTCTATGTTTGAACCATTCATGTGACACTGGTTTTAGATTCCGATGCTTCACTTCAGGTTTACTGTAACCCTCTGACCTTCTTATTGACGATGAAACACAGAAATTGCATCGGAGTTAAATCCAAAAGGCAAAATGCCGACTTAAGTACAAGAAAACTGACTCTTCTTACTGTCTATGATTTAAACCATTCATGTGGCACTAGTTATAGATTCCGATGCTTTACTTCAGGTTTACTGTATCCCTCTGACCTTCTTATTGACGATGAATCACAGAAATTGCTGCGGATTTAAATACAAAAGGCACAATGCCGACTTAAGTACAAGAAAACTGACTCTTCTTACTGTCTATGTTTTGAACCATTCCTGTGACACTAGTTATAGATTCCGATGCTTCAATTGATGTTCACTGTATCCCTCTGACCTTCTTATTGACGATGAAACACAGAAATTGCATCGGAATTAAATACAAAATGATCAATGCCGACTTAAGTTCAAGAAAACTGACTCTTCTTACTGTCTATGTATTGAACCATTCCTGTGACACTAGTTATAGATTCCGATGCTTCACTTCAGGTTTACTGAATCCCTCTGACCATCTTATTGACAATGAAACACAGATATAACATCGGAATTAAATACAAAAGGCACAATGCCGACTCAAGTACAAGAGGACTGGCTCTTCTTACTGTCTATGTTTTGAACTATTTCTGTGACACTAGTTATAGGTTCCGATGCTTCACTTCAGGTTTACTGTATCACTGTGACCTTCGTATTGACGAAGAAACACAAATCTTGCGTCGGAATTAAATATAAAAGGCACAATGCCGACTTAAGTTCAAGAAGACTGACCCTTCTTACTGTCTATGTTTTGAACCATTCCTGTGCCACCTGTTATAGATTCCGATGCTTCACTTCAGGTTTACTGTATCCCTCTGACCTTCTTATGGACGATGAAACACAGAAATTGCATCGGAAGTATATACAAAAGGCACAATGCCTACTTACGTACAAGAAACTGATTCTTTTTACTGTCAATGTTTTGAACCATTCCTGTGACACTGGTTATAAATTAATATGCATCACTTCAGGTTTAGTGTATCCCTCTGACCTTCTTATTGACGAAGAAACACAGATATTGCATCGGAATTAAATACAAAAGGCACAATGCCGACTTAAGTACAAGAAGACTGACCCTTCTTACTGCCTATGTTTTGAACCATTCCTGTGACACCAGTTATAGATTCCGATGCTACACTTCAGGTTACTGTATACTTCTGACCTTCGTATTGACGATGAAACACAGATATTGCATCGGAATTAAATACAAAAGGCACAATGCCGACTTAAGTACAATAAGACTGACTCTTCTTACTGTCTATGTTTTGAACCATTCCTGTGACACTAGTTATAGATTCCGATGCTTCACTTCAGGTTTACTGTATCCCTCTGACGTTCTTTTTGACGATGAAACACAGAAATTGCATCGGAATTAAATACAAAAGGCACAATGCCGACTTAAGTACAAGTAGACTGACTCTTCTTACTGTCTATGTTTTGAACCATTCCTGTGACACTAGTCATAGATTCCGATGCTTCACTTCAGGTTTACTGAATCCCTCTGACCATCTTATTGACAATGAAACACAGATATAACATCGGAATTAAATACAAAAGGCACAATGCCGACTCAAGTACAAGAGGACTGGCTCTTCTTACTGTCTATGTTTTGAACTATTTCTGTGACACTAGTTATAGGTTCCGATGCTTCACTTCAGGTTTACTGTATCACTGTGACCTTCGTATTGACGAAGAAACACAAATCTTGCGTCGGAATTAAATATAAAAGGCACAATGCCGACTTAAGTTCAAGAAGACTGACCCTTCTTACTGTCTATGTTTTGAACCATTCCTGTGCCACCTGTTATAGATTCCGATGCTTCACTTCAGGTTTACTGTATCCCTCTGACCTTCTTATTGACGATGAAACACAGAAATTGCATCGGAAGTATATACAAAAGGCACAATGCCTACTTACGTACAAGAAACTGATTCTTTTTACTGTCAATGTTTTGAACCATTCCTGTGACACTGGTTATAAATTAATATGCATCACTTCAGGTTTAGTGTATCCCTCTGACCTTCTTATTGACGAAGAAACACAGATATTGCATCGGAATTAAATACAAAAGGCACAATGCCGACTTAAGTACAAGAAGACTGACCCTTCTTACTGCCTATGTTTTGAACCATTCCTGTGACACCAGTTATAGATTCCGATGCTACACTTCAGGTTACTGTATACTTCTGACCTTCGTATTGACGATGAAACACAGATATTGCATCGGAATTAAATACAAAAGGCACAATGCCGACTTAAGTACAATAAGACTGACTCTTCTTACTGTCTATGTTTTGAACCATTCCTGTGACACTAGTTATAGATTCCGATGCTTCACTTCAGGTTTACTGTATCCCTCTGACGTTCTTTTTGACGATGAAACACAGAAATTGCATCGGAATTAAATACAAAAGGCACAATGCCGACTTAAGTACAAGTAGACTAACTCTTCTTACTGTCTATGTTTTGAACCATTCCTGTGACACTAGTCATAGATTCCGATGCTTCACTTCAGGTTTACTGAATCCCTCTGACCATCTTATTGACAATGAAACACAGATATAACATCGGAATTAAATACAAAAGGCACAATGCCGACTCAAGTACAAGAGGACTGGCTCTTCTTACTGTCTATGTTTTGAACTATTTCTGTGACACTAGTTATAGGTTCCGATGCTTCACTTCAGGTTTACTGTATCACTGTGACCTTCGTATTGACGAAGAAACACAAATCTTGCGTCGGAATTAAATATAAAAGGCACAATGCCGACTTAAGTTCAAGAAGACTGACCCTTCTTACTGTCTATGTTTTGAACCATTCCTGTGCCACCTGTTATAGATTCCGATGCTTCACTTCAGGTTTACTGTATCCCTCTGACCTTCTTATTGACGATGAAACACAGAAATTGCATCGGAAGTATATACAAAAGGCACAATGCCTACTTACGTACAAGAAACTGATTCTTTTTACTGTCAATGTTTTGAACCATTCCTGTGACACTGGTTTAAATTAATATGCATCACTTCAGGTTTACTGTATCCCTCTGACCTTCTTATTGACGAAGAAACACAGATATTGCATCGGAATTAAATACAAAAGGCACAATGCCGACTTAAGTACAAGAAGACTGACCCTTATTACTGCCTATGTTTTGAACCATTCCTGTGACACCAGTTATAGATTCCGATGCTACACTTCAGGTTACTGTATACTTCTGACCTTCGTATATACGATGAAACACAGATATTGCATCGGAATTCAATACAAAAGGCACAATGCCGACTTAAGTACAATAAGACTGACTCTTCTTACTGTCTATGTTTTGAACCATTCCTGTGACACTAGTTATAGATTCCGATGCTTCACTTCAGGTTTACTGTATCCCTCTGACGTTCTTTTTGACGATGAAACACAGAAATTGCATCGGAATTAAATACAAAAGGCACAATGCCGAATTAAGTACAAGAAAACTGACTCTTCTTACTGTCTATGTTTGAACCATTCCTGTGACACTAGTTATAGATTCCGATGCATCACTTCAGGTTTACTGTATCCCTCTGACCTTCTCATTGACGATGAAACAAAGAAATTGCATCGCAATTAAATACAAAAGGCACAATGCGCACTTAAGTACAAGAAAACTGACTCTTCTTACTGTCTATGTTTGAACCATTCATGTGACACTAGTTTTAGATTCCGATGCTTCACTTCAGGTTTACTGTAACCCTCTGACCTTCTTATTGACGATGAAACACAGAAATTGCATCGGAGTTAAATCCAAAAGGCACAATGCCGACTTAAGTACAAGAAAACTGACTCTTCTTACTGTCTATGATTTAAACAATTCATGTGGCACTAGTTATAGATTCCGATGCTTTACTTCAGGTTTACTGTATCCCTCTGACCTTCTTATTGACGATGAATCACAGAAATTGCTTCGGAATTAAATACAAAAGGCACAATGCCGACTTAAGTACAAGAAAACTGACTCTTCTTACTGTCTATGCTTTGATCCGCTCCTGTGACACTAGCTATAGATTCCGATGCTTCACTTCAGTTTACTGTATCCCTCTGACCTTCTTATTAACGATGAAACACAGATATTTCATCGGTATTATATACAAAAGGCATAATGCCGACTTAAGTACAAGAAAACTGACTCTTTTTGCTGTCTATGTTTTAGACCATTCATGTGACACTAGTTATAGATTCCGATGCTTTACTCCAGGTGTTTTGTATCCCTCTGAACTTCTCATTGAGATGAATCACAGAAATTGCTTCGGAACTAAATACAAAAGGCACAATGCCGACTTAAGTACAAGATAACTCACTCTTCTTTCAGTCTATGCTTTGATCCATTCCTGTGACACTAGATATAGATTCCGATGCTTCACTTCAGGTTTACTGTATCCCTCTGACTTCTTATTGACGATGAAACACAGAAATTGCATCGGAATTAAATACAAAAGGCACAATGCCGACTTAAGTACAAGAAAACTGACTCTTCTTACTGTCTATGTTTTGAACCATTCGTGTGACACTAGTTATAGATTCCGATGCTTCACTTCAGGTTTACTGTATCCCTCGGACCTTCGTATTGACGATGAAACACAGAAATTGCATTGGAATTAAATACAAAAGGCACAATGCCGACTTAAGTAGAAGGAAACTGACTCTTCTTACTGCCTATGCTTTGAACCATTCCTGTGACACTAGTTATAGATTCCGATGCTTCACTTCAGGTTTACTGTATCCCTCTGACCTTCTTATTGACGATGAAACACAGAAATTGCATCGGAATTAAATACAAAAGACACAATCCCGACTTAAGTACAAGATAACTGGCCCTAATTACTTTCTATGTTTTGAACCATTCATGTGACACTAATAATAGATTCCGATGCTTCACTTCAGGTTTACTGTATCCCTCTGACCTTCTTATTGACGATGAAACACAGAAATTGCATCGGAATTGAATACAAAAGGCACAATACCGACTTAAGTACAAGAAAACTGACTCTTCTACTGTCTATGTTTTGAACCATTCCTGTGACACTTGTTATACATTCCGATGCTTCACTTCAAGTTTACTGCATCCCTGTGACCTTCTTATTGACGATGAAACATAGAAATTGCATCGGAATTAAATAGAAAAGGAACAATGCCGACTTAAGTACAAGAAAACTGACTCTTCTTACTGTCTATGTTATGAACCATTCCTGTGACACTAGTTATAGATGCCGGTGCTTCACTTCAGGTTTACTGCATCCCTCTGACCTTCTCAGTGACGATGAAACACAAAAATTGCGTCGGAATTAAATAGAAAAGTCACAATGCTGAATTAAGTACAAGAAAACTGACTCTTCTTACTGTCTATATTTTGAACCATTCCTGTGACACTAAATATTGATTCCGATGCTTCACTTCAGGTTTACTGTATCCCTCTGACCTTCGTATTGACGATGAATCACAGAAATTGCATCGGAATTAAATAAAAAAGGCACCATGCCGACATAAGTACAAGAAAACGGACTCGTCTTACTGTCTATGTTTGAACCATTCCTGTGACACTAGTTATAGATTCCGATGCTTCACTTCAGGTTTACTGTATCCCTCTGACCTTCGTATTGACGATGAAACACAGAAATTGCATCGGAACTAAATACAAAAGGCACAATGCCGACTTAAGTGGAAGGAAACTGACTCTTCTTACTGCCTATGTTTTGAACCATTCCTGTTACACTAGTTATAGATTCCGATGCTTCACTTCAGGTTTACTGTATCCCTCTGACCTTCTTATTGACGATGAAACACAGAAATTGCATAGGAATTAAATATAAAAGGCACAATCCCGACTTAAGTACAAGATAACTGACCCTTCTTACTGTCTATGCTTTGAACCATTCCTGTGACACTAGTTATAGATTCCGATGCTTCACTTATGGTTTTCAGTATCCCTCTGACCGTCTTATTGACGATGAAACACAGAAATGGCATCGGAATTAAATAGAAAATGCACAATGCCGACTTAAGTACAAGAAAACTGACTCTTCTTACTGTCTATGAATTGAACCATTCCTGTGACACTAAATATAGATTCCGATGCTTCACTTCATGTTTGCTGTATCCCTCTGACCCTCTTATTGAAGATGAACCACAGAAATTGCATCGGAATTAAATACAAAAAGCACAATGCCGACTTAAGTACAAGAAAACTAACTCTTCTTACTGTCTAAGATTTGAACCATTCATGTGTCACTAGTTATAGATTCCGATGCTTCACTTCAGGTTTACTGTATCCCTCTGACCGTCTTATTGACGATGGAACACAGAAATTGCATCGGAATCAAATACAAAAGGCACAATGCCGACTTAAGTACAAGAAAACTGACACTTCTTACTGTCTAAGTTTCGACCCATTCCTGTGACACTAGTTATAGATTCCGATGCTTCACTTCAGGTTTACTGTATCCCTCTGACCTTCTTATTGTTGATGAAACACAGAAATTGCATCGGAATTAAATACAAAAGGCACAATACCGACTTAAGTACAAGAAAACTGACTCTTCTACTGTCTATGTTTTGAACCATTCCTGTGACACTTGTTATACATTCCGATGCTTCACTTCAGGTTTACTGCATCCCTGTGACCTTCTTATTGACGATGAAACATAGAAATTGCATCGGAATTAAATAGAAAAGGAACAATGCCGACTTAAGTACAAGAAAACTGACTCTTCTTACTGTCTATGTTTTGAACCATTCCTGTGACACTAGTTATAGATGCCGGTGCTTCACTTCAGGTTTACTGCATCCCTCTGACCTTCTTATTGACGATGAAACACAAAAATTGCGTCGGAATTAAATAGAAAAGTCACAATGCCGAATTAAGTACAAGAAAACTGACTCTTCTTACTGTCTACATTTTGAACCATTCCTGTGACACTAAATATTGATTCCGATGCTTCACTTCAGGTTTACTGTATCCCTCTGACCTTCTTATTGACGATGAAACACAGAAATTGCATCGGAATTAAATACAAAAGGCACAATGCCGACATAAGTACAAGAAAACGGACTCGTCTTACTGTCTATGTTTGAACCATTCCTGTGACACTAGTTATAGATTCCGATGCTTCACTTCAGGTTTACTGTATCCCTCTGACCTTCGTATTGACAATGAAACACAGAAATTGCATCGGAATGAAATACAAATGGAACAATGACGACTTAAGTACAAGAAAACTGACACTTCTTATTGTCTATGTTTTGAACCATTCCTGTGACACTAGTTATAGATTCCGATGCTTCACTTCAGGTTCACTGTTTCCCTCTGACCTTCTTATTGACGATGAAACACAGAAATTGCATCGGAATTAAATACAAAAGGCACAATGCCGACCTAAGTACAAGTAAACTGACACTTCTTACTGTCAATGTTTTAAACCATTCATGTGACACTAGTTATAGATTCCGATGCTTTACTCTAGGTTTACTGTATCCCTCTGACCTTCTTATTGACGATTAATCACAGAAATTGTTTCGGAATGAAATACAAAAGGCACAGTGCCGACTTAAGTACAAGAAAACTGACTCTTCTTACTATCTATGTTTGAACCATTCATGTGACACTAATTATAGATTCCGATGCTTCGCTTCAGGTTTACTGTATTCCTCTGACCTTCTTATTGACGATGAAACACAGAAATTGCGTCGGAATTAAATACAAAAGGCACAATGCCGACTTAAGTATAAGTAAACTGACTCTTCTTTCTGTCTATGATTTGAACCATTCCTGTGACACTAGTTATGGATTCCGATGCTTTACTCCAGGTTTACTGTATCCCTCTGACCTTCTCATTGACGATGAATCACAGAAATTGCTTCGGAACAAAATACAAAAGGCACAATGCCGACTTAAGTACAAGATAACTCACTCTTCTTTCAGTCTATGCTTTGATCCATTCCTGTGACACTAGTTATAGATTCCGATGCTTCACTTCAGGTTTACTGTATCCCTCTGACCTTCTTATTGACGATGAAAGACAGATATTGCATCGTAATTAAATACAAAGGCACAATGCCGACTTAAGTACAAGATAACTGACTCTTCTTACTGTCTATGCTTTGAACCATTCATGTGACACTAGTTATAGATTCCGATTCTTCACTTCAGGTTACTGTATCCCTCTGACCTTCGTATTGACGATGAAACACAGAAATTGCATCGGAATTAAATACAAAAGGCACAATGCCGACTTAAGTACAAGAAAACTGACTCTTCTTACTGTCTATGATTTGAACCATTCATGTGACACTAGTTATAGATTCCGATGCTTCACCTCAGGTTTACTGTATCCCTCAGACCTTCTTATTGACGATGAAACACAGAAATTGCATGGGAATTAAATACAAAAGGCACAATGCCGACTTAAGTACAAGAAAACTAACTCTTCCTACTGTCTATGTTTTGAACCATTCATGTGACACTAGTTATAGTTTCCGATGCTTCACTTCAGGTTACTGTATCCCTCTTACCTTCTTATTGACGATGAAACACAGAAATTGCATCGGAATTAAATACAAAAGGCACAATGCCGACTTAAGTACAAGAAAACTGACTCTTCTTACTGTCTATGATTTGAACCATTCATGTGACACTAGTTATAGATTCCGATGCTTCACCTCATGTTTACTGTATCCCTCAGACCTTCTTATTGACGATGAAACACAGAAATTGCATGGGAATTAAATACAAAAGGCACAATGCCGACTTAAGTACAAGAAAACAAACACATCTTACTCTCTATGTTTTGAACCATTCATGTGACACTAATTATAGATTCCGATGCTTCACTTCAGGTTTACTGTATCACTCTGACCATCTTATTGACGATGAAACACAGAAATTGCAACGGAATAAAATACAAAAGTCACAATGCCGACCTATGTCCAAGAAAACTGACTCTTCTTACTGTCTATGTTTGAACCATTCATGTGACACTAGATATAGATTCCGATGCTTCACTTCAGGTTTACTGTATCCCTCTGACCTTCTTGTTGACGATGAAACACAGATATTGCATCGGAATTGAATACAAATGGCACTATGACGACTTAAGTACAAGAAAACGGACTCTTCTTACTGTCTATGTTTTGAACCATTCGTGTGACACTAGATATAGCTTATGATGCTTCACTTCAGGTTAACTGTATTCCTCTGACCTTCTTATCGACGAAGATACACAGAAATTGCGTCGGAATTAAATACAAAAGGCACAATGCCGACTTATGTACAAGTAATCTGACTCTTCTTTCTATCTATGTTTTGAACCATTCCTGTGACACTAGTTATAGATTCCGATGCTTCACTCCAGATTTACTGTATCCCTCTGACCTTCGTATTGACGATGAAACACAGAAATTGCATCGGAACTAAATACAAAAGGCACAATGCCGACTTAAGGAGAAGGAAATTGACTCTTCTTACTGCCCATGTTTTGAACCATTCCTGTGACACTAGTTATAGATTCCGATGCTTCACTTCAGGTTTACTGTATCCCTCTGACCCTCTTATTGACGATGAAACACAGAAATTGCATCGGAATTAAATACAAAAGGCACAATGCCGACATAAGTACAAGAAAACGGACTCGTCTTACTGTCTATGTTTGAACCATTCCTGTGACACTATTTATAGATTCCGATGCTTCACTTCAGGTTTACTGTATCCCTCTGACCTTCTTATTGACAATGAAACACAGAAATTGCATCGGAATTAAATACAAAAGGCACAATGCCGACTTATGTACAAGAAAACTGACTCTTCTTACTGTCTATGTTTTGAACCATTCCTGTGACACTAGTTATAGATTCCGATGCTTCACTTCAGGTTTACTGTATCCCTCTGACCTTCTTATTGACGTTGTAACACAGAAATTGCATCGGAGTTAAATACAAAAGGCACAATGCCGACTTAAGTACAAGAAAACTTACTCTTCTTACAGTCTATGTTTTGAACCATTCCTGTGACACTAGTTATAGATTCTGATGCTTCACTTCAGGTTTACTGTATCCCTCTGACCTTCTTATTGACGATGAAATACAGATATTGCATCGGAATGAAATACAAATGGAACAATGACGACTTAAGTACAAGAAAACTGACTCTTCTTACTGTCTATGATTTGAACCATTGCTGTGACACTAGTTACAGATTCCGATGCTTCACTTCAGGTTTACTGTATCCCTCTGACCTTCTTATTGCCGATGAAACACAGAAATTGCATCGGAATTAAATACAAAAGGACAACGTCGTCTTAAGTACAAGAAAACTGACTCTTCTTACTGTCTATGATTTGAAAGATTCCTGTGACTCTAGTTATAGATTCCGATGCTTCACTTCAGGTTCACTGTTTCCCTCTGACCTTCTTATTGACAATGAAACACAGAAATTGCATCGGAATTAAATACAAAAGGCACAATGCCGACCTAAGTACAAGTAAACTGACACTTCTTACTGTCAATGTTTTAAACCATTCATGTGACACTAGTTATAGATTCCGATGCTCTACCCTAGGTTTACTGTATCCCTCTGACCTTCTTATTGACGATGAATCACAGAAATTGTTTCGGAATGAAATACAAAAGGCACAGTGCCGACTTAAGTACAAGAAAACTGACTCTTCTTACTATCTATGTTTGAACCATTCATGTGACACTAATTATAGATTCCGATGCTTCACTTCAGGTTTACTGTATTCCTCTGACCTTCTTATTGACGATGAAACACAGAAATTGCGTCGGAATTAAATACAAAAGGCACAATTCCGACTTAAGTACAAGTAAACTCACTCTTCTTTCTGTCTATGCTTTGATCCATTCCTGTGACACTCGTTATAGTTTCCGATACTTCACTTCAGGTTGTCTGTATCCCTCTGACCTTCTTATTGACGATGAAACATAGAAATTGCATCGTAATTAAATGGAAAAGGAACAATGCCGACTTAAGTACAAGAAAACTGACTCTTCTTACTGTCTATGATTTGAACCATTCCTGTGACACTAGTTATAGATTCCGATGCTTCACTTATGGTTTTCTGTATCCATCTGACGGTCTTATTGACGATGAAACACAGAAATGGCATCGGAATTAATTAGTAAATGCACAATGCCGACTTATGTACAAGAAAACTGCCTCTTCTTACTGTCTATGAATTGAACCATTCCTGTGACACTAAATATAGATTCCGACGCTTCACTTCAGGTTTGCTGTATCCCTCTGACCTTCTTATTGATGATGAACCACAGAAATTGCATCAGAATTAAATACAAAAAGCACAATGCCGACTTAAGTACAAGAAAACTGACTCTTCTTACTGTCTAAGTTTTGACCCATTCCTGTGACACTAGTTATAGATTCCGATGCTTCACTTCAGGTTTACTGTATCCCTCTGACCTTCTTATTGTTGATGAAACACAGAAATTGCTTCGGAATTAAATACAAAAGGCACAATACCGACTTAAGTACAAGAAAACTGACTCTTGTTACTGTCTATGTTTTGAACCATTCCTGTACCACTTGTTATGGATTCCGATGCTTCCCTTCAGGTTTACTGTATCCCTGTAACCTTCTTATTGACGATGAAACATAGAAATTGCATCGGAATTAAATAGAAAAGGAACAATGCCGACTTAAGTACAAGAAAACTGACTCTTCTTACTGTCTGTGCTTTGAACCATTCCTGTGACAGTAGTTATAGATTCCTTTAATTCACTTCAGGTTTACTGTATCCCTCTGACCTTCATATTGCCGATGAAACAAAGAAATTGCATCGGAATTAAATACAAAAGCACAACGTCGTCTTAAGTACAAGAAAACTGACTCTTCTTACCGTCTATGTTTTGAAAGATTCCTGTGACTCTAGTTATAGATTCTGATGCTTCACTTCAGGTTCACTGTTTCCCTCGGACCTTCTTATTGACGCTGAAACACTGAAATTGCATCGGAATTAAATACAAGGGGCACAATGCCGACTTAAGTACAAGAAAACTGACTCTTATTACTGTCTTTGTTTTGAACCATTCCTGTGACACTAGTTATAGATTCCGATGCTTCACTTCAGGTTTACCGTATCCCTCTGACCTTCTTATTGCCGATGAAACACAGAAATTGCATCGGAATTAAATACAAAAGGACAAAGTCGTCTTAAGTACAAGAAAACTGACTCTTCTTACTGTCTATGATTTGAAAGGTTCCTGTGACTCTAGTTATAGATTCCGATGCTTCACTTCAGGTTCTCTGTTTCCCTCTGACCTTCTTATTGACGATGATACACAGAAATTGCATCGGAATTAAATACAAAAGGCACAATGCCGACCTAAGTACAAGTAAACTGACACTTCTTACTGTCAATGTTTTAAACCATTCATGTGACACTAGTTATAGATTCCGATGCTTTACTCTAGGTTTACTGTATCCCTCTGACCTTCTTTTTGACGATGAATCAGAGAAATTGTTTCGGAATGAAATAGAAAAGGCACAGTGCCAACTTAAGTACAAGAAAACTGACTCTTCTTACTATCTACGTTTGAACCATTCATGTGACACTAATTATAGATTCCGATGCTTCACTTCAGGTTTACTGTATTCCTCTGACCTTCTTATTGACGATGAAACACAGAAATTGCGTCGGAATTAAATACAAAAGGCACAATTCCGACTTAAGTACAAGTAAACTCACTCTTCTTTCTGTCTATGTTTTGAACCATTCCTGTGACACTAGTTATGGAATCCGATGCTTTACTCCAGGTGTACTGTATCCCTCCGACCTTCTCATTGACGATGAATCACAGAAATTGCTTCGGAACTAAATACAAAAGGCACAATGCCGACTTAAGTACAAGATAACTCACTCTTCTTTCAGTCTATGCTTTGATCCATTCCTGTGACACTAGTTATAGATTCCGATGCTTCACTTCAGGTTTACTGTATCCCTCTGACCTTCTTGTTGACGATGAAACACAGATATTGCATCGGAATTAAATACAAATGGCACAATGACGACTTAAGTACAAGAAGACGGACTCTTCTTACTGTCTATGTTTTGAACCATTCGTGTGACACTAGTTATAGATTACGATGCTTCACTTCAGGTTAACTGTATTCCTCTAACCTTCTTATCGACGATGAAACACAGAAATTGCGTCGGAATTAAATACAAAAGGCACAATGCCGACTTATGTACAAGAAAACTGACTCCTCTTACTGTCTATGTTTGAACCATTCATGTGACACTAATTATAGTTTCCGATGCTTTACTCCAGGTTTACTGTATGCCTCTGACCGTCTTATTGACGATGAATGACAGAAATTGCTTCGGAATTAAATACAAAAGGCACAATGCCGACTTAAGTACAAGAAAACTGACTCTTCTTACTGTCTATGCTTTGATCCATTCCTGTGACACTCGTTATAGTTTCCGATACTTCACTT
Source organism: Schistocerca serialis cubense (assembly GCF_023864345.2). Classification (NCBI taxonomy): domain Eukaryota; kingdom Metazoa; phylum Arthropoda; class Insecta; order Orthoptera; family Acrididae; genus Schistocerca; species Schistocerca serialis. Next base: position 32,367,702 of record NC_064647.1, read on the forward strand.
CAGGTTGTCTGTATCCCTCTGACCTTCTTATTGACGATGAAACATAGAAATTGCATCGGAATTAACTGGAAAAGGAACAATGCCGACTTAAGTACAAGAAAAAAGACTCTTCTTATTGTCTATGAATTGAACCATTCCTGTGACACTAGTTATAGATTCCGATGCTTCACTTATGGTTTTCTGTATCCATCTGACGGTCTTATTGACGATGAAACACAGAAATGGCATCGGAATTAAATAGAAAATGCACAATGCCGACATAAGTACAAGAAAACTGACTCTTCTTACTGTCTATGAATTGAACCATTCCTGTGACACTAAATATAGATTCCGACGCTTCACTTCAGGTTTGCTGTATCCCTCTGACCTTCTTATTGATGATGAACCACAGAAATTGCATCGGAATTAAATACAAAAAGCACAATGCCGACTTAAGTACAAGAAAACTGACTCTTCTTACTGTCTAAGTTTTGAACCATTCATGTGACACTAGTTATAGATTCCGATGCTTCACTTCAGGTTTACTGTATCCCTCTGACCTTCTTATTGACGATGGAACACTGAAATTGCATCGGAATCAAATACAAAAGGCACAATGCCGACTTAAGTACAAGAAAACTGACTCTTCTTACTGTCTAAGTTTTGACCCATTCCTGTGACACTAGTTATAGATTCCGATGCTTCACTTCAGGTTTACTGTATCCCTCTGACCTTCTTATTGTTGATGAAACACAGAAATTGCGTCGGTATTAAATACAAAAGGCACAATACCGACTTAAGTACAAGAAAACTGACTCTTCTTACTGTCTATGTTTTGAACCATTCCTGTGACACTTGTTATAGATTCCGATGCTTCCCTACAGGTTTACTGTATGACTGTAACCTTCTTATTGCGATGAAACATAGAAATTGCATCGGAATTAAATAGAAAAGGAACAATGCCGACTTAAGTACAAGAAAACTGACTCTTCTTACTGTCTATGTTTTGAATCATTCCTGTGACACTAGTTATAGATGCCGGTGCTTCACTTCAGGTTTACTGTATCCCTCTGACCTTCTTATTGACGATGAAACACAAAAATTGCGTCGGAATTAAATAGAAAAGGCACAATGTTGAATTAAGTACAAGAAAACTGACTCTTCTTACTGTCTATATTTTGAACCATTCCTGTGACACTAAATATTGATTCCGATGCTTCACTTCAGGTTTATTGTATCCCTTTGACCCTCTTATTGACGTTGTAACACAGAAATTGCATCGGAGTTAAATACAAAAGGCACAATGCCGACTTAAATACAAGAAAACTTACTCTTCTTACAGTCTATGCTTTGAACCATTCCTGTGACACTAGTTATAGATTCCGATGCTTCACTTCAGGTTCACTGTTTCCCTCTGACCTTCTTATTGACGATGAAACACTGAAATTAAATCGGAATTAAATTCAAGAGGCACAATGCCGACTTAAGTACAAGAAAACTGACCTTTCTTACTGTCTTTGTTTTGAAACATTCCTGTGACATTAGTTATAGATTCCGATGCATCACTTCAGGTTTACTGTATCCCTCTGACCTTCTTATTGACGATGAAGCACAGAAATTGCATCGTAATTAAATACAAAAGGGACAACGTCGTCTTAAGTACAAGAAAACTGACTCTTCTTACTGTCTATGTTTTGAAAGATTCCTGTGACTCTAGTTATAGATTCCGATGCTTCACTTCAGGTTTACTGTATTCCTCTGTCCTTCTTATTGGCGATGAAACACAGAAATTGCATTGGAATTAAAAAAAAATGCACAATGCCGACTTAAGTACAAGTAAACTGACACTTCTTACTGTCAATGTTTTAAACCATTCATGTGACACTAGTTATAGATTCCGATGCTTTACTCTAGGTTTACTGTATCCCTCTGACCTTCTTATTGACGATGAATCACAGAAATTGTTTCGGAATGAAATACAAAAGGAACAATGCCGACTTAAGTACAAGAAAACTGACTCCTTTTGCTGTCTATGTTTTGATCCATTCCTGTGACACTAGTTATAGATTCCGATGCTTCACTTCAGATTTACTGTATCCCTCTGACCTTCTTATTGACGATGAATGACAGAAATTGCTTCGGAATTAAATACAAAAGGCACAATGCCGACTTAAGTACAAGAAAACTGACTCTTCTTACTGTCTATGCTTTGATCCATTCCTGTAACACTCGTTATAGTTTCCGATACTTCACTTCAGGTTGTCTGTATCCCTCTGACCTTCTTATTGATGATGAACAACAGAAATTGCATCGGAATTAAATACAAAAAGCACAATGCCGACTTAAGTACAAGAAAACTGACTCTTCTTACTGTCTAAGTTTTGAACCATTCATGTGACACTAGTTATAGATTCCGATGCTTCACTTCAGGTTTACTGTATCCCTCTGACCTTCATATTGCCGATGAAACACAGAAATTGCATCGGAATTAAATACAAAAGGCACAACGTCGTCTTAAGTACAAGAAAACTGACTCTTCTTACTGTCTATGTTTTGAAAGATTCCTGTGACTCTAGTTATAGATTCTGATGCTTCACTTCAGGTTCACTGTTTCCCTCTGACCTTCTTATTGACGCTGAAACACTGAAATTGCATCGGAATTAAATACAAGGGGCACAATGCCGACTTAAGTACAAGAAAACTGACTCTTATTACTGTCTTTGTTTTGAACTATTCCTGTGACACTAGTTATAGATTCCGATGCTTCACTTCAGGTTTACTGTATCCCTCTGACCTTCTTATTGCCGATGAAACACAGAAATTGCATCGGAATTAAATACAAAAGGACAACGTCATCTTAAGTACAAGAAAACTGACTCTTCTTACTGTCTATGATTTGAAAGATTCCTGTGACTCTAGTTATAGATTCCGATGCTTCACTTCAGGTTCACTGTTTCCCTCTGACCTTCTTATTGACGATGAAACACAGAAATTGCTTCGGAATTGAATACAAAAGGCACAATGCCGACCTAAGTACAAGTAAACTGACACTTCTTACTGTCAATGTTTTAAACCATTCATGTGACACTAGTTATAGATTCCGATGCTTTACTCTAGGTTTACTGTATCCCTCTGACCTTCTTATTGACGATGAAACACAGAAATTGCTTCGGAACTAAATACAAAAGGCACAATGCCGACTTAAGTACAAGATAACTCACTCTTCTTTCAGTCTATGCTTTGATCCATTCCTGTGACACTAGTTATAGATTCCGATGCTTCACTTCAGGTTTACTGTATCCCTCTGACCTTCTTGTTGACGATGAAACACAGATATTGCATCGGAATTAAATACAAATGGCACAATGACGACTTAAGTACAAGAAAACGGACTCTTCTTACTGTCTATGTTTTGAACCATTCGTGTGACACTAGTTATAGATTCCGATGCTTCACTTCAGGTTAACTGTATTCCTCTGACCTTCTTATCGACGATGAAACACAGAAATTGCGTCGGAATTAAATACAAAAGGCACAATGCCGACTTATGTACAAGAAAACTGACTCCTCTTACTGTCTATGTTTGAACCATTCATGTGACACTAATTATAGTTTCCGATGCTTTACTCCAGGTTTACTGTATGCCTCTGACCTTCTTATTGACGATGAATGACAGAAATTGCTTCGGAATTAAATACAAAAGGCACAATGCCGACTTAAGTACAAGAAAACTGACTCTTCTTAAAGTCTATGCTTTGATCCATTCCTGTGACACTCGTTATAGTTTCCGATACTTCGCTTCAGGTTGTCTGTATCCCTCTGACCTTCTTATTGACGATGAAACATAGAAATTGCATCGGAATTAACTGGAAAAGGAACAATGCCGACTTAAGTACAAGAAAACTGACTCTTCTTATTGTCTATGATTTGAACCATTCCTGTGACACTAGTTATAGATTCCGATGCTTCACTTATGGTTTTCTGTATCCATCTGACGGTCTTATTGACGATGAAACACAGAAATGGCATCGGAATTAAATAGAAAATGCACAATGCCGACTTAAGTACAAGAAAACTGACTCTTCTTACTGTCTATGAATTGAACCATTCCTGTGACACTAAATATAGATTCCGACGCTTCACTTCAGGTTTGCTGTATCCCTCTGACCTTCTTATTGATGATGAACCACAGAAATTGCATCGGAATTAAATACAAAAAGCACAATGCCGACTTAAGTACAAGAAAACTGACTCTTCTTACTGGCTAAGTTTTGAACCATTCATGTGACACTAGTTATAGATTCCGATGCTTTACTTCAGGTTTACTGTATCCCTCTGACCTTCTTATTGACGATGGAACACAGAAATTGCATCGGAATCAAATACAAAAGGCACAATGCCGACTTAAGTACAAGAAAACTGACTCTTCTTACTGTCTAAGTTTTGACCCATTCCTGTGACACTAGTTATAGATTCCGATGCTTCACTTCAGGTTTACTGTATCCCTCTGACCTTCTTATTGTTGATGAAACACAGAAATAGCTTCGGAAGTAAATACAAAAGGCACAATACCGACTTAAGTACAAGAAAACTGACTCTTCTTACTGTCTATGTTTTGAACCATTCCTGTGACACTTTTTATTGATTCCGATGCTTCCCTTCAGGTTTACTGTATCCCTGTAACCTTCTTATTGACGATGAAACATAGAAATTGCATCGGAATTAAATAGAAAAGGAACAATGCCGACTTAAGTACAAGAAAACTGACTCTTCTTACTGTCTATGTTTTGAACCATTCCTGTGACACTAGTTATAGATGCCGGTGCTTCACATCAGGTTTACTGTATCCCTCTGACCTTCTTATTGACGATGAAACACAAAAATTGCGTCGGAATTAAATAGAAAAGGCACAATGCCGAATTAAGTACACGAAAACTGACTCTTCTTACTGTCTATATTTTGAACCATTCCTGTGACACTAAATATTGATTACGATGCTTCACTTCAGGTTTATTGTATCCCTTTGACCTTCTTATTGACGTTGTAACACAGAAATTGCATCGGAGTTAAATACAAAAGGCACAATGCCGACTTAAGTACAAGAAAACTTACTCTTCTTACAGTCTATGCTTTGAACCATTCCTGTGACACTAGTTATAGATTCCGATGCTTCACTTCAGGTTCACTGTTTCCCTCTGACCTCCTTATTGACGATGAAACACTGAAATTGCATCGGAATTAAATTCAAGAGGCACAATGCCGACATAAGTACAAGAAAACTGACTCTTCTTACTGTCTTTGTTTTGAAACATTCCTGTGACATTAGTTATAGATTCCGATGCTTCACTTCAGGTTTACTGTATCCCTCTGACCTTCTTATTGACGATGAAACACAGAAATTGCATCGTAATTAAATACAAAAGGCACAACGTCGTCTTAAGTACAAGAAAACTGACTCTTCTTACTGTCTATGTTTTGAAAGATTCCTGTGACTCTAGTTATAGATTCCGATGCTTCACTTCAGGTTTACTGTATTCCTCTGTCCTTCTTATTGGCGATGAAACACAGAAATTGCATTGGAATTAAAAACAAATGCACAATGCCGACTTAAGTACAAGTAAACTGACACTTCTTACTGTCAATGTTTTAAACCATTCATGTGACACTAGTTATAGATTCCGATGCTTTACTCTAGGTTTACTGTATCCCTCTGACCTTCTTATTGACGATGAATCACAGAAATTGTTTCGGAATGAAATACAAAAGGAACAATGCCGACTTAAGTACAAGAAAACTGACTCTTTTTGCTGTCTATGTTTTGATCCATTCCTGTGACACTAGTTATAGATTCCGATGCTTCACTTCAGATTTACTGTATCCCTCTGACCTTCTTATTGACGATGAATGACAGAAATTGCTTCGGAATTAAATACAAAAGGCACAATGCCGACTTAAGTACAAGAAAACTGACTCTTCTTACTGTCTATGTTTTGATCCATTCCTCTGACACTCGTTATAGTTTCCGATACTTCACTTCAGGTTGTCTGTATCCCTCTGACCTTCTTATTGACGATGAAACATAGAAATTGCATCGGAATTAAATCTAAAAGGAACAATGCTGACTTAAGTACAAGAAAACTGACTCTTCTTACTGTCTATGATTTGAACCATTCCTGTGACACTAGTTATAGATTCCGATGCTTCACTTATGGTTTTCTGTATCCATCTGACGGTCTTATTGACAATGGAACACAGAAATTGCATCGGAATCAAATACAAAAGGCACAATGCCGACTTAAGTACAAGAAAACTGACTCTTCTTACTGTCTAAGTTTTGACCCATTCCTGTGACACTAGTTATAGATTCCGATGCTTCACTTCAGGTTTACTGTATCCCTCTGACCTTCTTATTGTTGATGAAACACAGAAATTGCTTCGGAATTAAATACAAAAGGCACAATATCGACTTAAGTACAAGAAAACTGACTCTTCTTACTGTCTATGTTTTGAACCATTCCTGTGACACTTGTTATAGATTCCGATGCTTCCCTTCAGGTTTACTGTATTCCTGTAACCTTCTTATTGACGATGAAACATAGAAATTGCAGCGGAATTAAATAGAAAAGGAACAATGCCGACTTAAGTACAAGAAAACTGACTCTTCTTACTGTCTATGTTTTGAACCATTCCTGTGACACTAGTTACAGATGCCGGTGCTTCACTTCAGGTTTACTGTATCCCTCTGACCTTCTTATTGACGATGAAACACAAAAATTGCGTCGGAATTAAATAGAAAAGGCACAATGCCGAATTAAGTACAAGAAAACTGACTCTTCTTACTGTCTATATTTTGAACCATTCCTGTGACACTAAATATTGATTACGATGCTTCACTTCAGGTTTATTGTATCCCTTTGACCTTCTTATTGACGTTGTAACACAGAAATTGCATCGGAGTTAAATACAAAAGGCACAATGCCGACTTAAGTACAAGAAAACTTACTCTTCTTACAGTCTATGCTTTGAACCATTCCTGTGACACTAGTTATAGATTCCGATGCTTCACTTCAGGTTCACTGTTTCCCTCTGACCTCCTTATTGACGATGAAACACTGAAATTGCATCGGAATTAAATTCAAGAGGCACAATGCCGACTTAAGTACAAGAAAACTGACTCTTCTTACTGTCTTTGTTTTGAAACATTCCTGTGACATTAGTTATAGATTCCGATGCTTCACTTCAGGTTTACTGTATCCCTCTGACCTTCTTATTGACGATGAAACACAGAAATTGCATCGTAATTAAATACAAAAGGCACAACGTCGTCTTAAGTACAAGAAAACTGACTCTTCTTACTGTCTATGTTTTGAAAGATTCCTGTGACTCTAGTTATAGATTCCGATGCTTCACTTCAGTTTTACTGTATTCCTCTGTCCTTCTTATTGGCGATGAAACACAGAAATTGCATTGGAATTAAAAACAAATGCACAATGCCGACTTAAGTACAAGTAAACTGACACTTCTTACTGTCAATGTTTTAAACCATTCATGTGACACTAGTTATAGATTCCGATGCTTTACTCTAGGTTTACTGTATCCCTCTGACCTTCTTATTGACGATGAATCACAGAAATTGTTTCGGAATGAAATACAAAAGGAACAATGCCGACTTAAGTACAAGAAAACTGACTCTTTTTGCTGTCTATGTTTTGATCCATTCCTGTGACACTAGTTATAGATTCCGATGCTTCACTTCAGATTTACTGTATCCCTCTGACCTTCTTATTGACGATGAATGACAGAAATTGCTTCGGAATTAAATACAAAAGGCACAATGCCGGCTTAAGTACAAGAAAACTGACTCTTCTTACTGTCTATGTTTTGATCCATTCCTGTGACACTCGTTATAGTTTCCGATACTTCACTTCAGGTTGTCTGTATCCCTCTGACCTTCTTATTGACGATGAAACATAGAAATTGCATCGGAATTAAATGGAAAAGGAACAATGCTGACTTAAGTACAAGAAAACTGACTCTTCTTACTGTCTATGATTTGAACCATTCCTGTGACACTAGTTATAGATTCCGATGCTTCACTTATGGTTTTCTGTATCCATCTGACGGTCTTATTGACGATGGAACACAGAAATTGCATCGGAATCAAATACAAAAGGCACAATGCCGACTTAAGTACAAGAAAACTGACTCTTCTTACTGTCTAAGTTTTGACCCATTCCTGTGACACTAGTTATAGATTCCGATGCTTCACTTCAGGTTTACTGTATCCCTCTGACCTTCTTATTGTTGATGAAACACAGAAATTGCTTCGGAATTAAATACAAAAGGCACAATATCGACTTAAGTACAAGAAAACTGACTCTTCTTACTGTCTATGTTTTGAACCATTCCTGTGACACTTGTTATAGATTCCGATGCTTCCCTTCAGGTTTACTGTATTCCTGTAACCTTCTTATTGACGATGAAACATAGAAATTGCAGCGGAATTAAATAGAAAAGGAACAATGCCGACTTAAGTACAAGAAAACTGACTCTTCTTACTGTCTATGTTTTGAACCATTCCTGTGACACTAGTTATAGATGCCGGTGCTTCACTTCAGGTTTACTGTATCCCTCTGACCTTCTTATTGACGATGAAACACAAAAATTGCGTCGGAATTAGATAGAAAAGGCACAATGCCGAATTAAGTACAAGAAAACTGACTCTTCTTACAGTGTATATTTTGAACCATTCCTGTGACACTAAATATTGATTCCGATGCTTCACATCAGGTTTATTGTATCCCTTTGACCTTCTTATTGACGTTGTAACACAGAAATTGCATCGGAGTTAAATACAAAAGGCACAATGCCGACTTAAGTACAAGAAAACTTACTCTTCTTACAGTCTATGCTTTGAACCATTCCTGTGACACTAGTTATAGATTCCGATGCTTCACTTCAGGTTCACTGTTTCCCTCTGACCTTATTATTGACGATGAAACACTGAAATTGCTTCGGAATTAAATTCAAGAGGCACAATGCCGACTTAAGTACAAGAAAACTGACTCTTCTTACTGTCTTTGTTTTGAAACATTCCTGTGACATTAGTTATAGATTCCGACGCTTCACTTCAGGTTTACTGTATCCCTCTGACTTTCTTACTGACGATGAACCACAGAAATTGCATCGTAATTAAATACAAAAGGCATAACGTCGTCTTAAGTACAAGAAAACTGACTCTTCTTACTGTCTATGTTTTGAAAGATTCATGTGACACTAGTTATAGATTCCGATGCTTTACTCTAGGTTTACTGTATCCCTCTGACCTTCTTATTGACGATGAATCACAGAAATTGTTTCGGAATGAAATACAAAAGGAACAATGCCGACTTAAGTACAAGAAAACTGACTCTTCTTACTGTCTATGCTTTGATCCATTCCTGTCACACTCGTTATAGTTTCCGATACTTCACTTCAGGTTGTCTCTATCCCTCTGACCTTCGTATTGACGATGAAACATAGAAATTGCATCGAAATTAAATGGAAAAGGAACAATGCCGACTTAAGTACATGAAAACTGACCCTTCTTACTGTCTATGAATTGAAACATTCCTGTGACACTAAATATAGATTCCGACGCTTCACTTCAGGTTTGCTGTATCCCTCTGACCTTCTTATTGATGATGAACCACAGAAATTTCATCGGAATTAAATACAAAAAGCACAATGCCGACTTAAGTACAAGAAAACTGACTCTTCTTACTGTCTAAGTTTTGAACCATTCATGTGACACTAGTTATGGATTCCGATGCTTCACTTCAGGTTTACTGTATCCCTCTGACCTTCTTATTGACGATGGAACAGAGAAATTGCATAGGAATCAAATACAAAAGGCACAATGCCGACTTAAGTACAAGAAAACTGACTCTTCTTACTGTCTAAGTTTTGACCCATTCCTGTGACACTAGTTATAGATTCCGATGCTTCACTTTAGGTTTACTGTATCCCTCTGACCTTCTTATTGTTGATGAAACACAGAAATTGCTTCGGAATTAAATACAAAAGGCACAATACCGACTTAAGTACAAGAAAACTGACTCTTCTTACTGTCTATGTTTTGAACCATTCCTGTGACACTTGTTATAGATTCCGATGCTTCCCTTCAGGTTTACTGTATCCCTGTAACCTTCTTATTGACGATGAAACATAGAAATTGCATCGGAATTAAATAGAAAAGGAACAATGCCGACTTAAGTACAAGAAAACTGACTCTTCTTACTGTCTATGTTTTGAACCATTCCTGTGACACTAGTTATAGATGCCGGTGCTTCACTTCAGGTTTACTGTATCCCTCTGACCTTCTTATTGACGATGAAACACAAAAATTGCGTCGGAATTAAATAGAAAAGGCACAATGCCGAATTAAGTACAAGAAAACTGACTCTTCTTACTGTCTATGTTTTGAACCATTCCTGTGACACTAGTTATAGATTCCGATGCTTCACTTCAGGTATACTGTATCCCTCTGACCTTCATTTTGTCGATGAAACAAAGAAATTGCATCGGAATTAAATAGAACTGGAACAATGCCGACTTAAGTACAAGAAAACTGACTCTTCTTACTGTCTATGTTTTGAACCATTCCTGTGACACTAGTTATAGATGCCGATACTTCACTTCAGGTTAACTGTATCCCTCAGACCTCCTTATTGACTATGAAACACAGACATTGCGTCGGAATTCAATAGAAAAGGCACAATGCCGAATTAGGTACAAGAAAACTGACTCTCCGTACTGTCTATGTTTTGAACCATTCCTGTGACACTAAATATTGATTCCGATGCTTCACTTCAGGTTTATTGTATCCCTTTGACCTTCTTATTGACGTTGTAACACAGAAATTGCATCGGAGTTAAATACAAAAGGCACAATGCCGACTTAAGTACAAGAAAACTTACTCTTCTTACAGTCTATGCTTTGAACCATTCCTGTGACACTAGTTATAGATTCCGATGCTTCACTTCAGGTTCACTGTTTCCCTCTGACCTTCTTATTGACGATGAAACACTGAAATTGCATCGGAATTAAATTCAAGTGGCACAATGCCGAATTAAGTACAAGAAAACTGACTCTTCTTACTGTCTATATTTTGAACCATTCCTGTGACACTAAATATTGATTCCGATGCTTCACTTCAGGTTTATTGTATCCCTTTGACCTTCTTATTGACGTTGTAACACAGAAATTGCATCGGAGTTAAATACAAAAGGCACAATGCCGACTTAAGTACAAGAAAACTTACTCTTCTTACTGTCTATGTTTTGAACCATTCCTGTGACACAAAATATAGATTCTGATGCTTCACTTCAGGTTTACTGTATCCCTCTGACATTCGTATTGACGATGAAACACAGAAATTGCATCGGAATTAAATACAAAAAGCACAATGCCGACTTACGTACAAGAAAACTGACTATTTTTACTGTCTATGTTTTGAACCATTCATGTGACACTAGTTAAAGATTCCGATGCTTCACTTCAGGTTTACTGTTTCCCCCTGACCTTCTTATTGACGATGAAACACAGAAATTGCATCGGAAATAAATACAAAAGGCACAATGCCGACTTAAGTACAAGAAAACTGACTCTTTTACTGTCTAAGTTCAGAACCATTCCTTTGACACTAGTTATAGATTCCGATGCTACACTTCAGGTATACTGTATCCCTCTGACCTTCTTATTGTTGATGAAACACAGAAATTGCATCGGAATCAAATACAAAAGGCACAATGCCGACTTAAGTACAAGAAAACTGTCTCTTCTTACT